>NC_045797.1:7008189-8258189 GCF_009873245.2 Balaenoptera musculus | reverse complement strand
GAAATCACATGTGGAAGAGTCCATTGAATTTCCACAGCTGTGTTTATAATACAATGATCTTTTTTGTTCTTTTCCTTTGACAATCTTTCTGTTACTTGGATGTCTGTCTGCTCGTTCGTTTATTAGTACTGTGACACCTTCTCCCTCTTGTTTCTTTTTTCTATTTTTATTTCCACTAGGCATAGCGTTTTCTTAACGGTATCCTCAAAATGAAATCACATGTGGAAGAGTCCATTGAATTTCCACAGCTATGTTTATAATGATCTTTTTTGTTCTTTTCCTTTGACAATCTTTCTGTTACCTGGATGTCTGTCTTCTCATTCGTTCGTCATTTAACGGAACGATTAGGCCACGCTGTGGAACAGAGACACCAGCTGAGTGATTGTTCCTGTGGCTGGGGACACCATTGGCCCCTCTCTCTTTACTGGTTCCTCCTGACTCCCTGACCTTTCCACGGGGGAGACCCAGGTCCTAGGCCTTGGACCTGTTTTCTGCGTTCACTCTTTGGGTGATCGCATTTGGGTTCGTGGCTTTTAATATCATCTACACACTGATGAGTTTATATCTGCAGTTTGGACCTCTCCTCTAAACTCTAGACCTTCTATACTTCTTACTCCAGACTGACAGGCATCCCCACCTCACACCTCAGTCTTCCATTTGTTTAAGGCCAGAATCTCTCGGTCGTTCTTGACTGATCTTTTTTTTTTGTACCCTAGCACTCAAGTCTAGCACTAGTCTAGTACATCTAGTCCTGTTGGCTCTGCCTTCCAGCGGTCATATATCCCCACGTCAGCACCTCCGCTGCTGCCACCCTGTTCATCTCCTGCTCGCAGCAGTCTCCCATCTGCCTCTCTGCTTCCACTCTTGTCCCCAGAGTCTGTTCTCAGACCGGCAGCCAGAGGAACCCTGTCAGTACAGTAAGTCAGACGTTCTGGGAACTCCACAGTGACTTCTTATTCCACCAAGAGTAAAAGCCCAAAGGTCTGACAGTGGCCACAGGCTCTATAAGATCCAGCTCCCGTTTGTTTTCGGATTCCATTTCCTGCGTATCTTCTCACTTGTCCCAGGCACTCTGCGCCCTTCCCCCATTCCTCAAGCCTGCGGGGCCCTCTGCCACCTCCCTGTACCCACCCCCACCTCTGTGCTTGGACTCCCCTCTGCCTGGAATGCTCTGCCCTGGGGGATTCTTCCCATCACTGCCCTTGGGACTTTACCCAGATGTCGCTCTCTTATGACCATCATCATATGTAACATTTCAACTTTGTATTCTGTCTTTCTGTACTGCTCTGTTTTTCTCTATAGGACCATCTGACAGCTATTTGTATTGTTGTCAGACTACTCCCACGAGATGGAAGGCAGAAATTTGTTTTGTTTATCGCTGTATCTCCAAATGTCTGGAATAAAGCTTGGGACATAGAAAGTAGTCGGTAAATACTCATAATTAATTTTATTGTACTATGAAATAAATGTTAACTTTTCTCTGCAGGTTTATCTCTAACAAGTATTTAGTGAAACGGCAGAGCAGAGACCATGATGTGGAGTGGGGCTATGCGTTTGATGTGCATCTGAACGCTTTTTACCCTCTCCTCGTCATTCTGCATTTTATCCAGCTTTTTTTCATCAACCGTAAGTAGCAGTTACTTCTCAATATATTATCAAAAAGTCTTCATTGTACCCACTGAAAAGAGATTCATTGTATGCGTCTCTTCCGCAGATGTCATCCTAACAGACACATTTATTGGATATTTAGTTGGAAATACCTTATGGTTGGTTGCAGTTGGCTACTACATCTACGTAACTTTCCTAGGATACAGTGGTAAGTAATTGCTTTTTTTGGTTGATTGACAACACAGCAGGGAGGGGAGAAGTTGTAACAATACAATTAGCTTACTTCCATGGAGCTCTTACAGGCACTGTCCCAGGTGTTTTATAGGAATTCTCCCGTTTAATCTTTACAGATACATGGTACAGCTTTACTTATCCCCATTTTTCAAATGAGGAAACAGGCGCAGAGAGATTAAGTAACTTACCCACGGTCACGCAGCTAGCAGGTGGCACAGCTGGTATATAACAAATTTTATAATGTCAAGGAACCATGTTAAACCATATTGATGCTGTCCAAATTACTGGCAGGAAACCCACGATCGGTTTCCTCTTCCTTTTCTCCCAGGCTTTTGGGTTCTAGGTTACCGGCAGTCAGAGTGAGGAAAGGGCTGGGTCTGATGTGTGGGCATGTTTAAAACCTTTGCCTCATTTTCTGTTTTATGATTGTGGGCTGGGGGGTTTGAAATACTCTTTATTTTGTAAACATCTGTGTTTAAAATAGATGAACCCTGCTCACAATTCATATACTGGACCAGAGACACAGTACACAAAGTTCACCCGTCATAGGGAGACTGTGGGGCTCAGGAGCAGCGGAGGGCCCAGGGGTGCAGAGGTGGTTATGCATCAACAGCAGGAGTGCCTGCTCAACAGTCTGGGCCTAAGGCCAGGTGCCAGGCCACCTGCTGGACTGGAGAAGCTTAGGGATGAGAGGTTCTGCAGATGATCACAGAAGATCGGGCCCAGCTCCTGCTGAGCTCAGGGTGTTTGTGAATTCACTGCTAAGTCCTGCTATCGATTCATTTCTCATAGTATGAATGAGAACCATATTTACATTCTTCTTCATGTATGTTAAGAAACGATCGCTATTCAATAGAGTTAGATTAAATCTAGAGACCTTACTTACGATTTGTTAGCATTATATTCTTAGCCCTTCCTTTCTTGTCACTCTAGATGATTAGGCTCTTACTGTAAATACAAGCCACTTGTACTCACATGTGACTGGCTCCTATGGTGAGAGCTTCCCATGCTTGCCCCCTTGGCTTTGCCAGGAACCACTGCAACCCCCCTGCCACCCAAATTGTAATACCTTGTTTGGGGCATTGAGAGTCTTTTCTCTAGCTCAGGGGAGATGTTTGTGACATGTTATATTTAGGCTTCTAATGAATTTTCACATTTTGAGAAAGTTTTAAAATGTCATTAGCACACTGCCACGTTATGGTTGCTTGAAGTGGATTCTGAATCACTCTCCTGGTAACTCCCTACGATTTAGAAGATTCTTTGAGCACAGCTCAGTTTCAGTTTGAGGACTACTTGTATGAGAAATATTTAGGTTAGAATGCATGGGGTAGGGACCCACTAACCAAGCCATGAGCAAGAAACAAACATGGATATCTGAGGATGGATTTTATATGTGAGAGTTTCAGTTCTTTCCTAAAGTCTGGGATACTAGTTGAGATCTCACCTTCTCAAAGTGGACGTGTAATGCTTTCCCCCGTTGGGAAATCGCAAATAGCTGAAAGTTGGTTTTTTTCCTATAACATCATCCATCTCTGTTGGTACGTTAGAATGGGAGGCTTCTGAAGCATTACAGGTTTAAATTCACCACTGCGTCCATTAATATTGGTGATGTTTGACCCTCACTCTTAACCTCAGTCCTGGATTTGCTTCTCATTCATTCTCTGTGCTGAGAAGCCTCTGCTCGGTTTCTTCACAGCCATGAATGAGCAGGAAATAACACAGAGGAGTGGTGATATTGCTCTGGCTGCAGTATAGCATTGTCAGTAAGATGCTGCGGTAAGAGTCACCGTGTGTGTGCCTGCTCGGCCCCTCGTGCTGTGGGGGAAGCCATCTTCCAGAACGCTCGTTTACTAGGCCTTTACTTTACCCACCGATGCATGTGGGTTTGCTCCTTTTCCAGCGCTGCCGTTTCTGAAAAACACAGTGATTCTTCTTTACCCGTTTGCACCTCTCATCCTGCTCTATGGACTGTCGCTAGCGCTGGGCTGGAACTTCACCCGCACGCTGTGCTCCTTCTACAAGTACAGAGTGAAGTGAAACCGGGAGCCTCTTACATCTTAGGTGCGTCAGCAGTATTGGTGAGGTGGTGATTTCTTGTGAAACTTGTAAATAAACTATCACTGTAGATATCTCAAAGGTGTAAAGTTTGCAAATTTGAAGAAATATATATGCTAACACTGTTATCTAGTACCTTCCTTAAAACTAATTAAATGTACATTTCTATAATAAATATTTTTTAAACTAAGGCATGTATTTTATTCTGCACAGAGAATATATGCAAAGTACTAAGGGCATGCGGAAGAGAGAAAGGTAAAACTTTTTAATATGAATTATTTTTGAAAGTATCCATTTGGAGAACATGGTAATAATGTTTCCCCTTCTCCCCTCCCCCACTGTTACTAACAAGGTACAAAGTCCAGCCCCATTTCTAATGGGCTGCATTTTAAACTTTTATATAAGCCACAGGATCCCAGTGTAACCTTCAAAAGCCTCTACTTGTAATTCAAATAGGAATCACTGTACTACAGGCTCTAAATATCATTAACAGCCATTGTTCATGCAAAAAAAAAACTACCCAACAAACAAACAAAATACAGTAGATCGAAGAGGTCCCTGGAGGCTACTCTTACTCCGGGGACTGTACAGTAGCATATGCAAGGTCTGAGTGAACACCTGCATGACACTGATAATCACAGTCTTGACACCAGGCTGCTTTTCTTTCTTAGAAGACTTTCCAAAACCCACATATCAAATCCACGTTTTCTAACTGAAAACAGTACCAGTAAACTATTATTATATCAGTGTTAAGCAAAACTAATAATAAAAAAAGCTTAGTACTCATAAAGTTTTACCTGTTTTACTTTTATTAGAAGGAGTCTTGAATTCAACATGGCTTCTTAAACTTCTTTATCTCAAATACAGATGAACGGTTGTGGCACAGAGAAACAGTGATGAAAGGCACAGTCAACAGGACTAGTTATCAGGCTTTCAGTTATAGCAGCAAATTTGAAAATAAATAATCTGCCTTTAAAAATCCAACAGGTACCTAAAATATTACTACAGAGATTACCCATTCAACTAATGGAGACATTGTAAGGAAAATATGTACAATACATTTACGGAGAAAAAAACATCTGGTACAACCTGGAAAAGCAGTTCCTCAGGCAGCTTCTCCCAGGGGTGCTTCCAGAAACACCCCAATTACAAAGACAACCTTTCCAAACAAAGTTTGTTCTCAAGGAGAAACGCTTCAGTTTTTCATTCCATAAATGAAACAACTGTTAACAGTTTAATCAGCTGATTTCTAAATCCGTCTTAGAAAGCGTGACTGTCTGCACTGAAATGAGAAGTATCAGCTCTGCTGGCAGTGCATCTGACAGTACTGTCGATATCCACCATTTTTAAGGCTCAGAGACTATGTCTTCAAAAGGTATTTTCACCCAATTTTAGCCAACACTGAGCATTTCAAATAAGTAATGGAATGCTAATCAAACTAAAGTACCAAACCTTTGATTCCAGGGCAATTTGCTAATTACTAATACCATGAAGCCACTAGGAGCAAGTGACATATTAAACAGCTTCCCTAGTGTCCAAGAGTATTGAATGTTCCCCACAACAGACAATCCTTAGTCTAGAACAATTTTAGCACCACTGTTCCTAACGTTTTTCCGCACAAAGTGTTTCCCATTCAACGTTCAGTTCACGTTTTTGAACGACATCTAAATTCTCAACTCACACATAACTGGAGTGCCAGCTCTTTCTTGTTTGTTCCTCTGGAAATGCTCTAGCTAGTGCCCAAACAGGTGAAGCACGTGTTTCAGGTAAGAAGAGAAGAGTTTCTATATAAGCATTGATGATATGGGTATATATATGTATATATATAAACAAATCCTTTGTTGTTGTTTTTTTTTTAGTAATACTGTAGTAGTGGGCTCTTCAGCACTGTAGGTTCACATGCATTGAAGAAATAAAGTAAGCATGTTAGTTATCATGGCATATATCTGTTAAGATTAATAATTAATAATTTACAACTATCAAACTAAATTTCATACACTATAAACACTGCTACATAGCTTTGAAAAGTTTCCTTTTCTTTAAAGAGATCAGATGTCAGAGTTCCCTTAGGACCTCAGATATGATTATGACTCAAATTTCTGACCTTTCGATAATGTTAGCCTCTCATTTTCTTTCTTTTAGCTCAACTTTTCTTATATCAAGGCTATAGCAGTATAGTAAAAGAAGCACAAAAAGTAATGGACAAACCAAAATTAAACTTCATTAGCAATTAATGGCTTGGAAGCAGAGAAGTATTTTGAAAAGTATTCCCTAAGTACAAAAATTTGGTCAGCACGTATAGAATTTGATCTGTGCTTAGACTATAAATTTTGGTTAAAAAAAAAGTCCTTCAATACAGAGTAGATTATTTGGTCTCTACATAAAGGCATCAATTTCTTTTTTCTCTTAATATCTTACTTAAAATACCACTGTTCCTCATTCTTAAATAACTGACAGGCTCAGAGCAGCCTAAATCAACATAAAGTGACACCTATTCCAGGAAAAAGATTCCTTACTCACTGGATCCCGCTCCTGCAATCTCATGCTAGCGGTTCCTTCATGAAACGCTACAAAGGTGCTGCAAGTTTTTGCCAACAACCTTCCAAAGAGGATTAACTGAGGTCTCTGGGAGAGAATCCCAGATGAGGCCTGTGTATATGATCTGCTAGTGCAAGACTTTATTCATAAGTTTATCAAGAAATACCCAACATACCAGAGGGAATCAAGCAGGAAGCCTTCTCCGCTTCACCTCTTTTAAATATCGTATTCATTTTCTATTGCTGCATAAAATCACGGCAAATTTAAAAGCGTAAAACAACACCCATTTATTATCTCACAGCTCTGTAGGCCAGAAGTCCAGGCAGGCGGGCCTGAGCTCTCTGCTTAGAGATTCACATGGCTGGAATCCCGTGTTGGTGGGGCTGAGCTCTTAGCTGCTGGAGGAGGGTCCACCTGCACACTCCTTCCGGTTGGTGGCTGAGTTCAGTTCCTGTGGCTGCAGGACTGCAGTTTCCATTCTCTTGGCTGTCAGCTGGGGCCTCTCAGCTCCTTAAGACCATCTGCATTCCTTCTCATGTGGCCGCCTCCATCTTAAACCAGCCATGGTGCCGCAAGTCCTGCTTTGAATCTGACTTCTGCTGACAGCCTGAGAAAACTCTGCTTTTAAAGGGCTCGCCTGATTAGATTAGCTGTCCCCAGATAATCTCCTTTTTGCTGTACAACATAATTATGGATCATACTCACAGGTTCCACACATACTCAAAGGGTGAGGATATACAAAGTCATTGGGGGGCGGGGGGAGGTCATCCATGGAATTCTGGCTGCTACAAACATTCACTGCTATTAATTAGAGCAATCTCTCCAAACATGCTGTTTCCATATAACCACACTTGTCTTTGAGGGCAGCATTGCTGGAAGACAACTTTTTTCATTATTATGACATATTTAAAAGAAACCTCCATAGCGTTGCTGAAGTTTTTAAAATAACACCTTCTAATTATTTACTAATGCAATTGACTTAAAAAGCTTGTTCAAAGACATCTCCAACAGCTGAATTAACCTTCACATACATGTCTAGAGGCTGTGTGCTAAATCCATGTGCATTCACATTTTCCAAAGCTTGTCAATCGCACATGCTTTGGAACCTCATCCTCAAGTTGTCACTCTCTTGGGACTACTTAGTAGGGACAGTGAATGCTGTAAAGGATGCATGAGACTTAAAGAACTTAGGAACTGGATCTTAGAATCCTGGAAGTAGGTCCTCAACCTTCTCTTCTCACCCGAAATACTCATCATCATTTGCACTACGATATATTCTGCATGTCTGCTTTTAGCCTCATGATGGGAATTCATTATTCTGGATTCTACAATGTTCATATTAGCACTCTTGACACAGTGCTGTGCTGCAGAATTTTCTGTGATGATGGAGATGTTCTGTATCTGTGCTGTTTAACCCAGTGGCCACTAGCCATAGGGAGCTAGTGTGACTGAGGAGCTGAATGTTTTATTAATTTAAACTTAAATAGCCACCCTGTGTCCAGTAGCTACTGTAGAGGACAGTGCAGCTCCAGAGGCATCAGGCCGTATACATACATAAAAATAAAATTAGTCGCGCCATTTGTACTTTTCCCCACCACTCTGGGTAAAAGTGGTTCAGTGTCCACTCAAGGTCAAGTATGTACTTTCTCTCATTCCAGGTCCCCTCATCTTCTGTCCCAATACTTTAGTCCCTAACATGACTCTTAAGGGCAACCACTATAATCGCTTGCTTGAGGCAAGCCTGGCTGCTTCTAATTGTCTAGTGGAAACTGGGGAAAAGGAGAGCACAGCTGACACGAGGGTCCGTGAGCACCTGTGCAGCAGAGGAACCTAGGAAGCATGACTTACAGGCTTGCCTGCAGGAGCTTGACATCTGGCCAGAGTGATTACGTGTATGTGCACACACACTCGCCACAAACAAACTAGACAGCTGAGTGTGTGTGTGAGTGTGTGGCAAGGACAGTAGGTAAAGAGAGTTAAGAAAAAGAAAGAGGAGTGTGGGCTGGAACAGTTGGTCCCCTTCCCCAGACGCTGCCTGGGCACCTGCCGCGTGTCAGGCACTGTTCTGGACTCAACGAGGCACTGGTAACAAATCTATGGGGAGGAAGGAGTGCACAGGAGAGTCCTTGAAAGATGGATAAGATTTGGCTGAAAGTCTCAGGAACAGGAGGGATGAGCTAAGCCTGGGAGTGGAGACTGAGCACAAAAACAGGACAAAGCTGGCTGGGTAAGGCTCAGTCTCAAGACTGAGACACCCCAACAAATGGCCAGGAGCTGCAATTACTGTTACCTCCCTAGACTCTCAGAGCTTGGCCTTTCTTCCTCAAATCAGAGTTAGCTACTTGGGAAGCAGGGAAACAAGGGGATTCCTCCAGATTTTTACCTCCTGATACTTATTTGTTACAGCAGTAATTTAGTATGTGAAGCTGGTGCCACAATTTTGTAATGAAAGGTTTATGCTTTTGCAGTGACGTTTCCCCGTTAGGCGCTGGGCCAAGGAGATTTGAGAAGGAAATAAAACGTAAATTAAAGAAAATAAAAAGTAAAATCTAAAAACCTCAAGAAAAATTTTTAACTGGACTCGGACATAAAGAAATCATTGTTGGCAACGTGTAACTTTTTAATCAAGAAAAGTAACTAAGAATTATTCAAATATGGAGTAATAGAAATAATTGTACCCTATCAGTGTTTCCCAACATTTTTCACTGCATAACCCTGCACAGCAAACGAGGCTGTCTGGAAGCTGCTTGTTCAGCCTGCTGGGTAACCAGGTGACGCTCCTCCAGGCTAAAGGCAACCAGCTAGAACCTCCAGCTGCCAGAGGCCTCAGCCACTGGCTACTCTGAAAGCTCAGGAGATTCAAGCTCTGCACACCTGTAACCGCCTGCAACCCACCTGAGGACACCAGGTTGGTTGGGAACTGATGTTGATAATTCATAATTTTGTAAAAGTAAAAGACTTTTGTAAAGATCACCGATTGCTAAGGCTGATAATAGTTTTGTTTATAGTAGTGATATCATTTGGAATTGCATGTTTAAGAGCAATAAAGACTCTTCAGATGTGAATTTACTTACAAGTTCATAATCAGTAGAATAAATTATTTTGGAAAAACATACAACTGTTACAATACCTTTCACCAAAAAACCAACATTACAATTTTGTTTTTCTTTAAAATTCAACCAATTGTGACTCATACAATAGCATTACCTAGAAAACATTTTGTCAGAACTCACGGAGTGAGTGCAGATATAAAAGCATCAAGGAAAGAGAAAATGCCTCTCATTCATGGATTAAAGACAAAGATTAAAAGAGAAGAGTGTGTCATTTTACATATCAAAGGAAATATAATGACTTCAGTCTATGATAATTTGGGTTGAAATGCATCACCCCTGCACATTAAAATTTATCAGACTGATTTTTTGTGGCTATACACCATACATAGTATAGTAAAATAACCCTCAAGAAGGACATTGGTCTTTAAAATCTTGGCTTTAAGGAATGAGAAATGCCTTTGAAAATATTTTGTTCAGAATCACTGTGATTATAAAAGTACTTCAGTTAGGAAATCAATCTAGAATCATTCTTAAATGGCAGTGCATTTGAAAAATGGCATTAACTTGTAATGTTTGCATTTCCAAAGAAAAATATAGAAAGAACTTAAAACAAGGTCACTGGTTTTCAAAAAAAGCATTGATTCAAAAATTTACTGCACAAAAATATGTACTTCTTAAGTGTTTCTAATAAATTAACTCCGTAGCATTTTATGTATATTTGTGTGTGTGTGTGTATATATATATTATAATCCCTGATAATCTATAAAAGAGGGTCTATAATAGTAAAATAAATGAACTTCAAAAGTACCCCCCTTCATAAAATGTATTTAACATTAATTTTTCTCAAATTTTAAGGAATGTAACAATATGTACAACTCTTATGTATTAGTATAATACCAAAATAGTACAAGTCATATTAACAGGCTGTCATAACTGTAAAATGTCTGAGTCAAGTTAAAACTGGAGGATAGCTTAGGTTTGAATGAATACAATTATCCATGGAAGATTCATTTTCCAAGTGGAAATGACAATCATCTTATCTACAGTAGATTTCACAAGAGGTAGAATTCAAGTTACCAAAAAAAGGTACATGCTCAGCCATCTTTAATCAACAAATTCACAGGGAAAAAATGTGTTGGTTTCTTAGGAGATAGTCAGTTTGTGACTTTTTTAATATGAATCTGAAATACAAGATAGTGAACAGCATGAAATGGCAATTTTCAATTCCAAAAAGGTCTTAATTATGAAATCCAAATGCTGTAAAAAATGTAGAATCTAAGCAGTTTCACTGATTTAATATATTGTCTTACCTCATTAAGAATGGCCCAAACAGCAGAATTCTGAATAACTGTAAGTCGGAATGCTGTGATGGGGTTTAGGTTGGGATCCACCATTCCTTCTGCAACACCATTCTCAAATTTCCCTTCAAAGTAAAAATCAACACTCATTGGGTAGACTGAAACAAGCACACATAAATTATCACTGACTTAAAGCAGGGAAGGAAAACACCAAAATATTTCTAGTGGATGTTTTTACACAAAGAGCATGGGTGAATTTTTTTCCTTCTTTCTACCTTTATTCAACTTTTAAACGTTTCATGAAGTAGTATATGCTTAAAAACATTAGAAGCAACCTTTTTAAAGAGGCAGAGCTATACATTTTCTTATTGCAAATTTTAAAAAAACCAAATATATTTGTTCTTACATCAACTAACACAAGTTTTTAGCAAAATGTGACTTACAAACCTTACAAAATATACTCTGTACCATCTTTCAGTCTGACCACTTTGAGGATTAAGTCAATAGTAACAAATTTCAGTGCTTTAACACACGGTTGGGGCTTCCCTGGTGGCGCAGTGGTTGAGAGTCTGCCTGCCAATGCAGGGGACACGGGTTCGAGCCCTGGTCTGGGAAGATCCCACATGCCGTGGAGCGGCTGGGCCCGTGAGCCACAATTACTGAGCCTGCGCGTCTGGAGCCTGTGCTCCGCAACAAGAGAGGCCGCGATAGTGAGAGGCCCGCGCACCGCGATGAAGAGTGGCCCCCGCTTGCCGCAACTAGAGAAAGCCCTCGCACAGAAACAAAGACCCAACACAAGCCATAAATAAATAAACAAATAAGTAAAAAAATTAAAACAAAAACAAAAAAAACCACACACGGTTGGCCTTGAGCAGTTTCCAAGGTCACATCTAGACGGAATTAAAATGTGATACCTCCTCAAGGCAGTTCCAACATAAAACTCCATTATAAATGATAAGCTCAAAAAGCTCTCCTGTAAGGATAAGGACCAAGAAGTTCTATAGAAGATAACAAGCTCGGTACTCAATTTTTCTTGCTGTGAGGAAACAGCAAGAAAAACAAAAATGCTACTGAAAAGGTGACAGGAAAATGGTTTGTTCTGAGCCACACTGCTCTAAGCCAGGGATAGGCAAACTTCCTAAAAAGGAGAGAGAGTAAATATATGGGGATTTGTGGGTCAAGAAGGCATCTGAGAATATCATCCAGGTACTTGTACAGAAAAAGAGAAAACTAATTTTTATTGATGAAATTCAAAATATAATAACTAAGTTGTTTTTTTTCTGCTAATACTAAGGAGCATGTAATTCCTTATGGGGGGATAATACTTAAATTAACTGGTATTCAAAGTTAGTGTTCCTTATCATCGAAATCGATTGCAAATGTTCATCTGTTAATGTGGATCTATAATGAGATTTGATATATTTTATCTTGAATGCTTCCTTTCACACAGCCTAGATACTGCAAATATTGTTATTAATCCACAAGCACATGATTTTAATGGAGCACGTCCATGACTTGGAAGGTATCTGTGTAAAATTCTATTAGATTCTTCTCTTTGATATCTGCCTCATCATTACATTGCAGATGAATCACTTTCAATCAAAGGTTGGGGGAAGCTCCTCAATTAGCTTGATATTATTACTTGCAGTTCAAATAACGTTAATAGTCATCAAAGTGACCTGAATGCAATATAAGTTTTGCACATAAGCACTGCTTTGTCTTGTACTTTTAGGTTGAATTCATTAAGAAACATTATCAAGTCTGAAGCAAAAACTAATTCTCAAAGAGATAATAGTGGTTGAGGGCAGTTCTCACTTGGAAAATTTTCAATCTTATTTCAGAGCTAAAACAAAACAAAACCAAAAAAAAAAACCACAATAAAATTTTATCACTGCTAAGCCCCAGAACTGCTGTGTGGCAGGGCAAGTCAGGATATTCAGTTCTTATTTCTGACAAAAATTCACAGAACTGATGTTGATGAAGTCAATGAGAGTAAGTAAAGTTCACTGGCGACACTACTGGTTCAATAAATTAATGATACGGGACAGACTCAAATACTCTCTGTAAAGCACCCGCTGATGAATAATAACATAACCATAGGCTTTAAACACCTTACATTGTTGCAAGCTTTGTAAATCTGTCCATCTAAGCCTTCTTCTCCACACGTATTTTCACCACCATTCATTGTAAAACATCCTAGCAGATTCCACTTCAGTTTGTACGAACTTTGTGTTTTCTCAACTGGTTTGAAAACATTCTTGCCTGTACTTGTTCTCTACAGACTATTCAGAGACCAATTCTTCAGTCACTTCAAACCTGGCATTGACTCCAAATAACAACTAGGCAGTATCAGTAATATCTGTCAACTCACCAAGAGCCAAGGAAAACTGCTCAAATAATTTGCATTGCTTTTTGACTACTGATATTGTTCCCAAAGTCCCCAACTCCTCAAGCAATAGTTATTGCTGAAAGCCTAATGGTCCGAAATAAGTTTATTTTCTGGGCACACATATCTCTGTAGTTAAACATGATTTAATTAACTCATCATTGGTAAATGGTTTTCTTGCTTGGCTAACACATGAGCCAGTTTGAAACTCACTTTGGTTACAGTGTCATTTGAATCTTTTATTTTTGTGAAGAAATTCTCAGTGATGAGATATCATGTTTTAAATCTTCTAATTTTTCTGACCATTGCTTTCCTGTGAGTTGGGGATATTGTTGTGAGTGCTTAGTAGTGGTAACGTACTCTCTAGCACAGCTCTTGTGTCACTGCATAATAACCACATAACCTGCCATCTAATTTTGTAAAACAACCCATATTCCACTGTGTTAAAAAGCACAACATTCAAAGTCCACTTTTCCTGTTTTGACATGAAGGGTAATCACTGGTAATTTTTTTAAAAATGTCACAGTAGAGTTATGTGTGTGGCACTTTAAACACTGTCGAATTATAATGCATCAAAGCTATTTGTAGTGCACTGAGCAGCAATTCAAAGCACTGAGAGCACCACCGCCATCTCTTTTGCAACTGCTCACTTATCTCTGCTGTTGTAGCATAAAAGCACACAAACACATAAACAAATGAGCACAGCTGTGTTAAAAGAAACTCTATTCATGGACACTGAAATTTGAATATTTTCTAGTTTTTACATGTCACAATATATTACTATTCTTATTTTTTCAACCATTTAACAATGAAAATAAACAGTGAAAAAAATTTCTACATTCTTCACTCACAGGCTATTAGAAAACAAGCAGTGGGCCACATTTGGCCCATGGGCTGTCGTTAGCTAACCGTTAAATTATGTGCCAATTCTAGAGTCTTAAAATATATTGACTAGGCTCATAGTATAAGATAAGATACATTCAAATTGAAAAACCATACTGGAGAAAGTTCATTTTCATTTGTACAGGAAATAGTCAACTTATGAACTGCCAGAGTAATGTTTTTATTAAAAAAAAAATTAATACTTATTTCATAAAAGTATGTCCTTATTTGGCGCTGGACTGGGGTAGGGAGTGTATGCTACAAAAGTATTATTTAATTTTGAGTTAGGAAGGGAATTCAGGGCTGAAAAATGCTGTGGAGCTTGAAACATTTTAACTTATAATGTATCTGAATCTGTCACCTGATGAGCTCATTTAATTAGAAAAATAATTAGCAAATTATATAACTGGCCTCATTAAAACACTCTCACCCAGCAATTTTATGCTGCAGATATACTCTCACATGTGTAAAAAGCATATATAGACTGCAGCAAAAATTGTGAACAATCTAAGTGCCCATGATTAGGAGACTGGCTAATTTAATTACAATATGCTAATACAAGGGAATATTAGGCAGCCCATTAAAAGATTGAAGAAAGAACAGAAAGAACGAAGTAAAGTTGTAGATAATGCAGTTGTGACTTACTTCCATTCCTAAGAATACATTGTAGAGAAACTCTCATACATGTGCCTAAGTGTTCAGGCCAGCAAAAAGATGGAAACAAACTTTATGACCAAACAGAACAGACAGCAATATATTCATCCATGGAGATCTATACAGCAATGAAAATGAATGAGCCATAGATACACACATCCACATGGTTGAATATCACAATGGTGAGAGAAAAAAGCAAACTGTAGACTACAGAATGTCATCATTCATATCAAATTTCAAAACAAGCAAAATAAGACTGCTTTATTCAGGGATATATCACACATATGTAGTAAAAGCATACATGGAAATGGTAACCACAAAATTTAGGATAGTAGTTACCCTTGGGTGGGTGGGGAAAGAAGATAATTAGGAAAGAGCAACTGAACGGGCAAATCTCAAGCTGCATACACTGATATTCATTACATTATTAGTTGTATCTTTTTGTGCATCTGAAATATTTACAATTTTTAAAAAATGTTCATCTTCCATATGCACATATGTATTTTGTTCAGTGAAAAAACAAGATGTAGAACAAGGTTGTAGAGTATGTTACCATTTATGTGTGATTGTGTGTTTTTGAAGAATATACTCAAATATTTTTATTTATGAATAGATACTTCTAGAAGAATACAAATCATTATAGCAATTGCCTCTGGGAAGCACCAGGTAGGAGGGGAAAGGAGAGGGAAGGAGACAAGTTTACCCTCTTAAATTTGTATTTGGTACCATGTACATGTATTAACTTTACAAACAACAAATTTAACTTTTGTCCTTAACCCAATGGTCTGGTAGGTAAGCATTAAAAGATAAAAAAGAAGGGGAAAATGAAGGAGGAAATGACTAAAGAGTGACTGGAATCCCCAAACCCTGGCATTAGGAGGGACTTCCAAGGTCATGCCCTCCGTGGACGCCCTTCTGCTACCCAGACGGTGGTCCATTCCTTCTTCCAGTGTTTCTCTGTGAAAGGCTCTTCTTCTGCTGTCTCATAATTTTAACCTACTAATAAATCTGGTATTTCTTTCACAGGACTGTCCTTAGTTACCATGCCACACCCATCAAGCCAACCCCACCTTCACCCATCAGGTCTCTACTAATTGCCAGCTCGTTGTCTACTGTTTCCGACAATGCCTTTGGGCATAAGTTGCTGCAAAGTCTGATTCTATTGAATCCAGGCCCCTTTGTAGCGCCAGTCTTTGTGGCTTGTCCCACCCAAGAGTGCTCTTCTTAGCTACCTCTTTCTCTGGTTCTCTCTGTCAAATTTCTGGATGGGCTACGGTTTAGCTTGAATGTAGCTACCAGTCTCCTCCTAACTGTTTACCACCAAAATCTCCATCATATTCCACAGCGCCCTTGGGCTTGAACTTCCCCAAGTTCTGTTTCAAGTAAGGCAGTCCCCTTAGGGTGCGCTACAGAGCTCTCTGATGGCCTGCCTCTCCCCTGGAGAAAATCTCTGCACCACTGCTCAGGACCCCTGGCAGGGACAGCAGCCCACCTCCCTGCTAAAGTGACACCCCTGCTTTACAAGCAGAGCACGGGGTTGTAGCAGTAGCCCTTCGTGTCCTGGCTGACCTCTCCCAGTGTGCGGGGACCAGTGGGCTGGGGGAGGTGATCAGGGCCAAGGATTCTCACCCTGCCGTGCCTGCAGCAAAGGTTCGCCCAATGAATGGAAGTTAGGTGGAGGAAAGGAGCCTCAGATTTCTAAGCTGCTCATGTCTGGAACAGAGCTTCTGCAACAGGGAGCTGGGGAGGTGACAGATGCTGGTGGTCTGCCCTTCTTGGTGAGATACCGCAGCCCTGGAGTGGGGGCTGGTGGGAGAGGGAGTCTGTGTTTTTGGCTGGACATGCAGAGTAGAGCTTCCGAGTCACTGAGCTTGGCCAGCGTGGGTAATGAGCAGGTCAGGGCTCCAATGCCACAGACTCTTAATGCTGTTACTGAGATTCAGACTTTATGAGTTAATGTTTCTCTATTTGCTGTACTTTTCTAATAAAATACCTTTCACCAGTTATGGCTGTCTCACTAGAGAAAGGTCTGCAGAGCCCCTCACACGCCATTCAGCTAAAGCATACTTCTTAAGGGAGCAGAATTTTTTATATGAACTTGAAAAAAAATCAGCTGCTTTTGTTTCTGATGCACACTTTTGTTACACAAGGTCCTAGGTCTGATCACCCATCAGTTCTCTTCCAGTTCTAAATACGTATGAGTTGATGTTTTAGATGGTCATTATCTTCAAATTACTGCAGAGACAATCATATAAATGTCTCTATTTCCTATGCTACTTTCATAACCTAGAACACAACATTCTCAGAAATTTAATAACTCATAGGTAATAGGGTTAATAAATGTCTCGTGTACGCAGCTAATCTTATGAACATTTCTAGGGTAGGCTAAAATATGACCCAAATATGAAAATAATTAAACTCATCTATCCACTAAGCTATACAGAAATTAGTCAGGGTGACTGTACAAGCCTCGTAGCAAACACTGAATGACATTCACCAAACGTAAAACTGCTTGAGAGAGTTATAAGAATGCCTCTGTCCTGTATACCTACAATATTAATTGCCCAATCATCTCTTCTGCCTACCAATAGGCAAAGCATTAATTTAAGTAAAAGAAAATATATAATCATCCACTGAGTTGATGTCCATCAAAGGACAGGTCCTACGTTAATCACAGGAGATGCTTGAGCAACAAAGCCCCCTCCCTCTTCCACGGTGAGCGCACAGAACTGAGCTACGAAACATGATTACACAGAACAGGTGCATGCACTGTGGTAAGAAGAGCCAAGGAGAAGGCAGCTAAACTTGTTAATAAAGGATGAGAAAGCGTTCATCAGGAGGAGAAATATCAATCCATCATTTCAGGCGGGGAAAGCGGACAGAGACACGGCTGGGAGCACGGGGCATTAGAGGAACACATCTTAGAACTGGAGAGATGAAGCATAAGAGGAAAGTAACAAGATACGAAAGTGGGTGGAAGCTAAGGAATCTGATCACGGAAGGTCATTAAGGTTTTCAGCCAGGTTAATACAGCATTTAGGTTCTGGCAAGGGAGCTACCAGCGGCTCGGTGGACTGGCTCGGAAACAGTGGCAGAGTATCGCTGCAGTAGGGTGAATGCACATTCAGACACAAATAGACATTTTATGCTAATGGACAGTGAAGGTGGGTGCGGGGTTTCAGAGTGTCTCCCAAGGTTAGACTCAGGCAGCTAGATGAATCGTGACAGCACAAACCACGGTGACCAATGACGAAATGTCCATATTACAGACGCTCCGGGTAGATGGCTACATGGCCTCCACGTAGTTTGTCAGCTGGCATCTCAGTACAGATCTAAAGCTCAGGAGGGAGGCAGGGCTAAAGGCTCAGACTCTGGCATACGGATATTGCTGGGATCATGAGAGTAGCCCGCTAAGATCATCCGGTACGAGACTGCAGAAGGCGGCTGAAGGCGGATTATCTACCAGTGACAACAGTGAAGCAGCAGATGAAGAGAGAAAGAGGAACCAGGAGATGAACCTTTGATCTGAAACCCTAGTTGGGTCAAGATAATAATAAAAGTATGTACTAGAACACAGAGAACAAGTAAAAGAGTACACTGGTATTTACAATCCTGAAGCTGCTTAATATCTGAAAAGAACTTAAAATTACTTCAGGACTAAGTCCAAAAAAGTAAAGGACATTTTACTAGTTTAAAGTAGGTATTACCTATTCTGAAATAACCATCTTCTAATCGTTTGTCTTTGGTTTCTTTGCTGATTTCCAAACCTTCACTCTAAAATAGAACAAAAACATCTTATAAATAATTACTTCTATTTAAAACAAATCTAGGTTATTAATATATCTTAATAAATATAAAAGTGGCATCTGTGGCACAGCTATCTCTGAAAAGAGACAATGCCATGTCAGTCTTGAACCTTAAAAGGCTTATCAATCAGTATAAGTGGTCCATCTGAATCTGTATATAATATACTGTTGGCTAGAAATTTTTAATTTTAATTAATTTCCAGTTTAAATCAATTTAATAGAATGCTGTTTTCTATTAAAAATATACAGAAGTAAAGAACTGTGTGTTAACTTGAAAGAAATTAAGCATTCCTTAGAGACCAATAAATTAATTTTCTACATTATTCAACAGGCATTAAAACTGCATGGTATTTCGGGACTCAAAATACAAACAGCAAGTAAACATTAAAGTAAAATAATGATTCATTTATTTTCCCAGTACAAATGTCCAAGTTACTTTCCAACAGGAAACAAAATAAAGGCTCTTTCTATGAAGGCAAACGGGACAATATACCAGGTGTTCCATATTGCCAAAAGAAGTTGGTATTACTCACCACTAAGGTCCTGCCATCATGAGAATTTCTTTCATAAACAGGAATAGCCTCAAATCAGGTCTATTAATATTAGTTCCCAAGGAAAATTTAGGGGAAAAAATAGTCATACCTTCAAAGGCAAAACTTCTACAGTTGTGTTGAGCAGAATATCCCCTGGATGTTCCTGGTTGCCACTATGGAACAAATAACTGAAAAGACAAGTATAAAAATAAAAATATAGTCAGACTATCCTTGACAAAGGTTCAGAAGGGGGCCTTACCTCAGAATAAGGTCGACGACGCTGAAGTTTGTAGTGGCTGCACATCATATGTTCTGAATAGTTGCAGGGAAATTAAAACCTAAGGGGGATGCAATAACCCCTCTATCAGAGGGGCATGTTTGCTGCATAACAATAATGTACTTGACAAAAATAAAAAAGATGGCAGTGTTTTGTTGCTGTTGATGCAGCCATTAAAATGCTTGTGAATCACTTATGACAGAGTATATTGGATAATATATGATATAAAATTACATGTAGACCATGATCTCAAAGTAGAAAGTGCACACAGTTACCAAGAAAAAAAAAGTGTCAATATGGTCATAATGGTATCCTTGGGGTTATGATTTTTTTCCTCATTCTTCACACCTTAAAATTTTTGTATAATGAATACATACATATGTTACACAGAGAATATTTTTCCTAACACTTCACTTCTGTATTAATAAATACAACTTCTGCTTTTTCCCCTCTCAGCAAATAAGTTATGGTGAAAATCAAATGATCCCTTTTCTCTGTCCTAGGAAGGGTGGGTCTATGCATGGACTCCAGGAAAATTCATATATACTGTCATTTTAGAAGAATTGTGTTTCGCTAGAAAAGTGCCCTCAGTAGGGGCATTACAAATATCATTTTACAGAGGTTTATTGTAAGTGTATTTGTTGTTACTAAGTTTGATCTCTAATATATGAGCTCTTTAGCAGATTCTTTGATGGAATTATTTTTTTTTTTTAATTTTATAGCTACTTTATTTATTTATTTATTTATTTATTTATTTATTTATTTTTGGCTGTGCTGGGTCTTCGGTTTGTGCGAGGGCTTTCTCTAGTTGCGGCAAGCGGGGGCCACTCTTTCATCGCGGTGCGGGGACCGCTCTTCATCGCGGTGCGCGGGACTTTCACTATCGCGGCCCCTCCCGTTGCGGGGCACAGGCTCCAGACACGCAGGCTCAGCAGTTGTGGCTCACGAGCCCAGCTGCTCCGCGGCATGTGGGATCTTCCCAGACCAGGGCTCGAACCCGTGTCCCCTGCATTAGCAGGCGGATTCTCAACCACTGCGCCACCAGGGAAGCCCTGGAATTATTTTTATTTTCTAAAAATAAACCCATAAATGTGGTTTGAGGCTATTCTTGTTGAGGTGAAAGAAGAGTGCTATTTCTAATTCTATGAGGACTCAAGTGTGGTGAACAATACCTCACAGGGGAGAGCTCCACTACACAGTATAAAAATGAGCATTAAATAACAACAAAACCAATATTATATACTCATATAGGTGCAAAATATTACTCAAAAGTATTCTAATATGTCTTGCCAGTGATCTTCCCATTGCTTATAACATTTTTACACTTAAATTCCTCTTTAGAATCAGTTTAGAGTAACAAAAGAAAATTAATAGCATTTCATGTAGCTATGCATTGTTTTTGACCACCTTAAACAGAATTATTCCAAATTATTTTTGGCAGATTCTAAAAACCAAATGGCCTTCAAAGAAGAACACATAACATCACATTCTGGGGATTACATGGAAGTATGCCACAGACAGTGTGGGGAACATACCCAAAACTGAGGAACGATTGAAGGAATTGTGACTGTTAAGTAAAAAATGGGGAGAAAAAGTCCCAAATTTTGTAAAGTGAACAGAAATGCTGAAACACATAAAAGGGTTTTAAATTCCTCCATGGTGTACTAAAAGCACTTGCACTTCCAGCACTTACAAAAGCACTGAATAGGAATAGTCATAGTCTGTCAAATTTATCATTTGAACCAAATTGCTGGGCCATCCACTAGCTCACAGTCAAATCTTAAGGGACATTCTAGGATAAGGACGTGAAAACTAATTTGGGATTCTGAGGGAGAGTTCTACATAAAAGTATTAAAAATCTATACTAAATATACATTCAGAAATACCAATAGAATTTATCAAACATACTAAATGCTGATATTATATCTGTAAGCAACATACCCATACTGTTACTGAGTTACACAAAATGTACTTTATAATCCAACATTTAGGACTCATTGACTGCTCACATATGTTATATACACCAAAAATTCCATCATAAATCACATTATGAATAAGAGGTCTGAATTGTAAGACCAAATTATATTTCAATAATGACCTACCTTTCCACATTGACTGGCTTGTCAAATTTAAACAGGATGTAGTCTCCAGCTACTGGAGTTATAGCCCAGAAGAAATCCTCCCCCATATAAGTTTTCTCCAGTGTATGTCCTTGGTAGACCTTCAGAGAAGTAGATACCTCTGCAGGGGGGTTTACATGGATTTTAAGAAGTAATGGTTTCATGTAATCTTTATCCTAGGAGGAAAGACATATTAACAACATACGGCTCATTTATACTTAAGAAGAACAAGGATTATACAGTAGATAACAAATTGTCTGTGCATGAGAAAAAATTAAATCACCAACCGTGAGTTTCTGAATTTTTCCTGTTAGTGAAGAATGCAGACCCACATGTTGGAAAAGGGAAGGTCTGAAGCGGATCCGCAGATTTGCTTTCTGTCGATCACAATGTTTCTAAATATTAAACGGGAACGTTAGTGTTACATTATAAAGTGGAATCTTGTCCTCCTCTGAAAGATGAGAAGCCCTTTAGAAGGGTAAATATTGAAAAGAGAATCCAACTTCATCTCATAATTCCAAATCGTGTTTTTTTAGGGTCCTCTTTGAGGCATTAATAGATTTGCTACCTACTTGATAAACAGACACGATGCGGAAATTAAAAATAAGCACTTCCAAGGGAAGAGTTAAGGAGTTAATTTCAACCACCTTTCAAAATAGGTCAATATAGATTTGACTTTTAATGTTAAAATGCACAAACTCTAGAGGTTTGGTTCAAATACACAAAATACCTTTAAGTGGATAATATAATGAAGAATTTGCAGATAAGAAAAAGCACATTTTGTTGCATGAAAGCAATCTGAAAATGTGAGGCAGTAAGTGGACCACAAGCAAGGAAACAACATCAAAACAGACAAATCCAACTCAGCACAGTTGGGGGACACCTATGTTTCAGCTCTAAGTGCCCCATGGCCCAGATTTTCGATTATAACCAGCTCTCGTGTGATCATGGCGTGTGGGACCTACAGCCCCAGCAGGGCTCTCACGCATTCATTAGCTCAGTGCTTCAGGACAGCCATGGCTACCTTGTCATGCTTTTATAAACCCTTTCCATTTTCAATGACTTTTATAAGCTTTGGGCCAAGAACATACTGAAGAAGACAAATGTATAAGACATTTCCACTTTGAAAGACCTCCAGTTATTTCCTGGGTGTGAAAATGCCTAATTTTTCTCAAGAGGTTTAACTTCATTAGCGTTATTGCTAACAGGAGAGTAGAGGTGAAATTGTATACTTTATTTACACAAATAAAACACTCAAGTGGAAGGAGAGGGAAGGTAAGGGAGGGAGAGGACAGGGGAGAGGGGAGGAGGGAGGAGAGGGGAGGTGGGGAGGTGGGATGGTGGAGGGGAGAGAGGAGGAGAAGCTGCAGTGCCTGAGACCGAGCCCGCCACTCAACACACAGGCAAGGAATGACACATTCGGGCCCGAAGAGTCAAAGCAGGTCCATACACCTTTGGAAGAATGTGTGAATGCTTTTTTTTTTTTTAAAGTAACATTGGTTTATAACATTATATAAGTTCCAAATACACAACATTATACTTCTACTTCTGTATACACTACCGTGTTCTCACCACCAAGTCAGTTTCCATCCATCACCATACAGTTGACCCCCTTTACCCATTTCACCCCCGCACTCAGCCCCTGCCCCATCCCCTCTGGTAACCACTACTCTGTTCTTGTAACTACGTGTTTGTTTTTGCTTGGTACTATTGGTGGGAATGTAAACTGGTACAGCCACTGTGGAAAACAGTATGGAGATTCCTCAAAAAACTAGGAAGTACCATATATGACCCAGCAATCCCACTTCTGGGTATTTATGCAAAGAACACAAAAACATTAATCAGAAAAGATACATGCACCCCTATGTTCATCACAACATTATTTACAATAGCCACGATATGGAAACAACCTAAGTGCCCATCAACAGATGAATGGATAAAGATGTGCTGTGTACACACACACACAGAGGAATACTACTCAAACATATAGAAGAGAAATCTTTCCATTTGCAACAACATGGATGAAACTTGAGGGTATTATGCTCAGTGAAATAAGTGTGAATGGAAGGGTCTCCTAGACCACTGTCAAAGGGATGTGATTCTGGAGCCAGCAAGTACGTGGTGACAGCTCCCGTGACATCCTAGTGGAAGCAGCTGAAAAATTACGGGCCATAGAAAGAAGGGTGAAAGAATGTGTCTTCATGGTTTTAATTTTTACTTTCAGAGATTTTCACCTCACAAGCTCTCTTAAGAACCTAACCACCATATTAGATAAAACTGCACAGGACCAATCAAAGGCAAGTGTGTTGTACAAATGTAAAGATGACGTGAATTGTTCTGTGTCCTACAATAAAAATTCCTGTAAATCACAAAGAAAATACAGGTAAGGGCTTACATCATAAAAATGAGTTGATCGAATCGATTTATATGTTCAGTCATTGTTGGAAAGCTGGTACTCTATTTCGCTACACACCGTGATTTGCTCTAAGAAAGTGGTTATTTTTAAAAGAGAGAGAGAGAAAGCAATAGCTTATGGACACCTGAAGAGGGTGCCCTAAAAACTAACTGGCAGATAGGATGATCAAACTGTTCTAGGGAATATAAGGTCATGAAATCAAATTAAATGTTTATTTGTGCAAATAGGTCAACACTATAATGACATACGCTTATAATAAAGATTTCCTTGTTATTACATGTCAAAGTGACTCATTCACTTTTAAGAATGTGTACATTCATATTTTATATATGCTTACAGCCAATAATTTTAAAAAATTTTCCAGAGATACAATTCAAATTAGACAAGAAGAACATATTAATTTACCTTTTACAATAAGATTTCAATGGAGATAACTTAATATTTGAATAGTCCAAGCAAAAATCATTGTTTACTTACTTACCTGTCACCAACATCCCAAAGGTCAGCATATCAGCATGAACATTGGCTTCTTACAAGTAACACAATACAAAAAAGGTACACTTTTGACTTGTCACTGTTTTGGTATAAAATATGACTTCCATTCTATTCCTTATATCCAGGTGTGCTGGGGTCCGATATTGTCCCCAAAGTATTTGAAAAAAGAAAGCTGACAGAGGATGTGAAGAAAACCAAAACAACCCCCCCCACCCTCCCCCACCACCACAGGACAGATATGGCCAACAGCAAGGAAACACCACAGCCTCAAGACACAATAAACATTCATCAGCAATTTAAAGAAAGGTGCGCTTCACTGACTTAAAAGTCCCTACAGAACAGGAACTTCTTGTAGTTCTAGAAAGAAGGCAAGCACTTACACTGGTAAGTGGAAACACTGTTTTCTTTCAGCTACCTATTTAACTGTTCATTTACAACATCTGGTTCCCTAAGAGTCATCACTTTCACTAAAAACATAAAAGAAGCCTCTTCCACTCGCATAAGAAATTAACTTACTGCATCTTTTTCAGGGTTGCAGACTTTCACCCACAGAATATGGTCCAAGAGCCAATCAATGGGTTTCTCCTTATAGAACATAAATATGAATTCCACAATTAGAGTGAGGTCTGGCGCTTGAAACATTTTACCTGAAAAGATATTCCCAATCAGTAACTGTAATAAAGAAGCCAAGCATCAAAATGGCTTAAATGAGTGAAATCCGTACAACAAATACACTAAAGCTTGTGCTTTCAACTATAAATCATTATCAATAATTTCCCCACCTGTCTTATCAAAAACAAACTTGCTTTAGCTAAGTTTAGTTGTCACCTGAGTATAAACAGAAGTAGGTACTAACTCCTAACTTTCTCCATTACAAAATCTATCATACAACTACTAGCTCAAAGGATTCAAGAAGCAAGCTAGAGATTTTTCCTTCATGTCTTTTTTTTTTTTTTAAATTTTATAGCTACTTTATTTATTTATTTATTTATTTTTGGCTGTGTTGGGTCCTCGGTTCGTGCGAGGGCTTTCTCTAGTTGCGGCAAGTGGGGGCCACTCTTCATCGCGGTGCGCGGGCCTTTCACTATCGCGGCCCCTCCCGTTGCGGGGCACAGGCTCCAGACGCGCAGGCTCAGTAGTTGTGGCTCACGGGCCCAGCCGCTCCGTGGCATGTGGGATCTTCCCAGACCAGGGCTCGAACCCGTGTCCCCTGCATTAGCAGGCAGATTCTCAACCACTGCGCCACCAGGGAAGCCCCCTTCATGTCTTATTAAAATTCTTCCCATAAAAAAGGAACTTAAGAGGTTTAAGCATAAAAAAAAAAAAATTAACTAAATCAATAAAAGCAAAAAACAAGGACTCCTGATTTTGTCTTCACTGAAACCTTCACAAATAAAGATGTTTTTTGAGTCTTAAATTAAGTTTTGAGATAAATGATCAACAAGATCAAAGCCCCAGCCTCTAATACTTACAGATTTAAAGCATTAGAGGAAGTGAAATTTTACTCTCTGGGGTGTTTTTTAAGACCTATAAATTTCCTTCAAACTTCAACTTTAAACATATTCTCTCTAGTTGGATACTTTAGGAATTTTAATGAAAAAAAACGTTAAAAATAAGTACCCTTACTAGTCCATGAAAGCAACACATGAATACAAATTAATGACTGAACAAGAACTTCATGTACTATGTCAAATACCAGGAATTCCTATTAGAAAACCACTAGTGCAGGACTCTTCTTAAAAGAATCCCAATCTTGCAAAAGCTCTGGGCTTTAAAACAGGAACTCGAAGTGTCCAAGAAGAAGGAATGAGACATGCTCCCCAGGACAGTGGTTGGCTCTTTGTGGACATGAAAAGCCAGCAGGGCTGCCTTGCACAACTCCAGAGTAAATATTACCATCTTAGAACGCTCCAAATACCGTTTTGGGTTGACTTTCAACATTTTATACACAGAAGTTTACCGAAATTAAATTTTCTCAAAAGCAATCCATTTCCAGAGGAAAAAAGACAACTTTAAGGTAAAAAAAAAAATAGTCTAAGATTCTAAGTCACAGTTATTTCTGAAAAGTAAATAAATCTAAAACTTTTCTTACCAATGAAGCCCAGCTGGGAGAACTCAAGTATCATCCATTCCTCAGAAGAAAGTTGAAGTGCAAAATTTTTTATGGTGTTAAAGTAATTCTGTTTGACAATAATATCATCTTCAAGCTAAAGAAAGTTGAACAATCATATTAATAAATCAGAAAGAGAAGGAAGATTTAAAGAGGACATTCTTTACTATGGAAAAACTCAAGCACACTTTTATAATGACAATCAAGGAAACAATGGTCAAAAATGATGACAATATAAAAATAAATTTCAGGACTTTCCTGGCAGTCCAGTGGTTAAGACTCCATGCTCCCAATGCAGGGGGCACGGGTTCCATCCCTGGTCGGAGAACTAAGATCCCACATGCCACATGGTGCGGTCAAAAAATACATAATAATAATAATAATGATAAAATAAAAAGGAAAAATTATAAAAAATAACTAAAATAAAAATACGTTTTATTAAAAGAAAGCAAGGAAAATAAAATGGCAGATGCACATAGCAAGTCAACAAAACCACTCCCTTACCATGGGAAATAACAAAACCACTCCATGAATTACTCCTTTTGGTCCTTTTATGGCTCCCAACATGATTTCACACTATCCTGTTTTCTTTTCAAAGGAAAAGAATTTTATAGGCCTTTTAATTTTTTTTTTTTTTTTTTTGCTTTTTACATAATACATGTAACAAGTCAAAAAAAGAAAACAGCTAGCAGCTCTCCTTCTCTGCCCTCCACCCTGCTAGTAGAAGTGACCAATGTTCAAGGTTGGGTGTGCACCCACTGGACACCTTCAATATGGGCATACAGCACAGGTAGACCCATACCTACCTCAAGGTTCCCACCACCTTTAACATTTTTATTAAAAAGGGATCACATTATGAAACTGGCTTTTTTCTCTTAATATATCATGAATATCTTTCCAGGTTAAAAAGTATATATTTAAAGCATTCTCTCTAGCAGATTCATACTATTCCCTGGGATCGATGGACAAATCACTCACCTGCTCACAGGCAGACACCCCGGTTGTTTCTCATTCTTTGTCAATGCAAACAATGCTTACACTTCATATCAGTGCTATTCATTTCTGTGGGATGGGTTCCTAAAAGCTCTCTTTTTATATTTTAAAAGATATCTTCAAAATACTTAAGAAGCTGTAGCAACTCAAGAGTGCCAGTTAACCCCATGTGCTCTGCCATCACCACATGTGTTACTGGAATGTTTACCAGTTCAACAGGGAGTTGACAGAGACCAGGGATCATGAGTATCTGCAAAGATTTCCTCCCCAAATCTCCTTTCATAAAATTTTAAAGTCATAAGATGATTTTTTTTTACATATATACATTATTTTTTAATATTCTTTTCCATTGATGATTTTAATATCCTAAGAAAACGCTTCCTTTTCTTAATGACACATTATCATTTCTAGTTATCTGCAAGTAATTTTCACTTATTTTAGTATTTAGATTTTTTTCATGTGTTTAAGTCCTATAAGCTTTCTTCCTATCTGTGAAGAAACAGTAGCAATATTTGGAAAGGTACGATTTTGACTCACCCAATATTTACTGAGCTTTGATTATGTTCCAGACACAGTACTAAACCCTGGGAACCCACCAGTGAACAGAAAAGACAAGTTTTACACCCTCAGAGCTTGTAGGGAAGCCAGAGGGAAAACCAGACAAAGCACAAAGCCCCGCTGGCACCTAACCTTGCTTTCCCAAAGAAGAGATGCCCACACTCACACGCAAACATTGGCTGTGGACGCCCAAAGGAAAGATGACCCCCGGTACAAGGTACTTCCAAGTTTTTCCAATAAGTAGATTAAAAAACAAGCTTGGAATAGAGACGCAGACGTAGGGAACACACGTGTGGACACGGGGTGGGGGGGAGCGGGGATGGGATGAATTGGGAGATTGGGATTGACATATATACCATGTGTAAAACAGATAGCTAGTGGGAACCTGCTATATAGCACAGGGAGCTCAGTTTGGTGCTCTGTGGTGACCTAGATGGGTGGGATGGGGGAGTGTGGGAGGGAAGTCCAAGAGGGAGGGAATATATGTACACATATAGTTGATTCACTTCGTTGTATAGCAGAAGCTAACACAACATTGTAAAGCAACTATATCCCAATTTAAAAAAAAAAACAAAAACAAGCTTGGGACTGATTTAAATATACAGAAGTGTAGGTGAAATAATTAAATGCCTACTTAAAATTTAGTACACTAAATTTGGTTACCACAGAAAATTTACATTTTTTATATTCAATTACAAAAATTGCTTTGTTCCACTCTCACACCTCATCAAACAACTTCACTTTTTATAAAACTTTTAAAGATAACTGTAGATTCATATGCAGCTATAAAAAATAATAGAGACCCAACATACCCACAATATATATCCTCCAATATAATTACAGCACAATATCACTACCAGGAAATTGACTCTGATACAATTCAACCACGTTATTCAAATTTCACCAGTTTTACATGCACTCAGCTGTGTGTAGCTGTGTGTCTGTGTGTTTAGCTCCATGCAATCTTAACACGTGTACATGTGCAGGAGCACCAGTAGAGCTAGGACACAGATCAGTTCCGTCACAGGGACTCTCATGCTACCCTTGACATCCTCAGCCACCTTCCTCCTCTCCCCCCTTCCTAGCCGCTGGTAACCAAGAGTGTTCTCCATCTCCATAATTTTGTCATTTCAAGAATGCTATATAGGGACCTCCCTGGTGGTGCAGTGGTTAGGAATCCGCCTGCCAATGCAGGGGACACAGGTTCGAGCCCTGGTCCGGGAACATCCCACATGCCACAGAGCAACTAAGCTCGTGCGCCACAACTACTGAGCCCACGCGCTCTAGAGCCCACGAGCCACAACTACTGAAGCCCGTGCGCCTAGAGCCCATGCTCCTCAACGAGAGAAGCCACCGCAATGAGAAGCCCGCACACCACAACAAAGAGTAGCCCCCGCTCACCGCAACTAGAGAAAGCCTGCGCACAGCAATGAAGACCCAACGCAGCCAAAAATTAAATTAAAAACAAAAAAAAAAGAATGCTATATAAAGACTGGCTTTTTAAACTGAGCATAATTCCCCTGAGATCCAAGATGTCGTGTATCATAGTTCATGTCTTTTCATTATTTGGTACTCCACCGTACGAATGCACCACAGTTTGTTTAACCAGTCACCTGCTGAAGAATATATGGGTTGTTTCCAGGGTTTGCTATTATGAATGAAGCTGCTATGAACTTGCACGTACAGGTCTTTTAGTGAATATATGTTCTTCTCTGACATCAATGTTTTATCATGGCAAGAGCCACTTTTTGAAAAATCTAACATATATCCCATTAGTAGTCGCTAGTTATAGAGAGAAGTTAAAATACAAGATGTAAAATATTGCCTTTGCACTATGCAACTGTAGTACCTGAAAGAGGTGGAATATTATATTTACATTTTTGCTCCAATATTTTAAATGTACAAGGAGAAAACAAAAACTAATGGTGGTTACCCATGGGAGAGGGACACAACACGGGAAGGGGACAGGGATAAAAAGGAGACTTCTGTAAATATATCTTGTTCTATATAACTTTTGATTTGGGAATGTTATGTTTTTTTACAACTAAAAAGGAAAAAAAATCCTAAAAACTGAATACAAATGGAAACAAATGAACCTAGTCTCATATCAGGTTGTCAGTGTGGTCACACAGCCTGAAGAATTTTGTCAAGTGACTTTCAAACACAGAATTTTGACTATATATCCATATCAGGATATACTCTTAGGGAGGAAAAAAGGATGAAAAAAATTTAATTGCATTTAGTAGTCTAACTGTTAGTAGTGATATTGGTATTGTTATTTTGAAACCATTCTAGGTATACTATAGAATAAAAGAATTATGTTATTTAGATAATTTTTACTAAAACCAAGACTTTCAATGTAAGAGAAAAGAAATATATGTAAAATTCAAAAAAGTTAAATAAAAATACTATAATCTTACACTTGAATTGGGACTATCAATATAAACGCAATTTTTTTTCTTCTGAGAAACAAAATGTTCTTTTCCTTATTAAAACACCTAGAAGCAAAGACACAATAGCAATGAGCATCTCAAGCACAGAGACTGTGGTCCTGAATATCATATATCTCTAAAAAGAACAGGGCTCCTTAGAGAAATGGCTGGTTCTAGATCTGGGATAGGAAATGTTCAGGATGTGCCAGTCAGCAAGAAAGTGATCAAAGATTACTGGACTTACATGAAAAGAATACAAGAGCCAATTTGAAGAGATTTCCACTGGCTTATGATGGGCCAATACAAGCATCAATATGAATAATGCTTGCAAAGATTGAGGCAAACCATATCTCTTTTTAAAAATCCATGAGTTCATAACAATACTCTAAAAATGGTCACCACTGGAGATTGCTATGGTATCAACTATAAAAATTAACAAAGAGAAAGAATCAAGCATTTATTCTTCCCTTCCTCTGTGAACTATTTTTCAAGATAACCAAATGGTTAAGAAGGGAGAGTCCTTTATAGAAGAACTCTACTTATGAGAACATTACAATTCTTAGAATTAGAAAATTACCAGTTGGCAACCTCTAATGACATAAGCGATCTGGGGGAAAATAATCAATGGAAACTGAAACCATAGGAGGAATGGCTGCTGGGGAGCTGTTTAATAAAGGAGAGATGAGACTGACAACCCTACACCCACTGATTAAATCTCAGCGTCACTAAAAGTGGGACAACCTGACAACAGAGTGCATCACTATGTTATAAAGGAAGAACTATGCAGTACCACCTATGAAGTGTCTGCATCATCAAACAGTTTTCTAGAAGACTGCCTTCAAGTCCAAGTCATTTGTGATATAGCACTTTATGGAGCCGGGTGTGCTGCTGTAATGGGAAACTTCATTACAAGCCACAAGCAAAAACACTAGGGCAGCTGACATTTTCTTTTCTCTTTAGATGTACATCTGTGATGACCACAGAGTAACCGCTGTTTTCTACTGGCTTTTTTTTTTTTTTTTTGGCCGCGCTGCTTGGCTTGAGGGATCTTAGTTCCCCAACCAGGGATTGAACCTGCGCCCTCGGCAGTGAAAGCATGAAGTCCTAACCACTGGACCGCCAGGGAATTCCCTCTATTGCCTTTTTAAAAGTACTCTTTAAAAGTCTTGGGTAGGGGATTTCCCTGGTGGCACAGTGGTTAAGAATCCGCCTGCCAATGCAGGGGACACGGGTTCGAGCCCTGGTCCGGGAAGATCCCACATGCCACGGAGCAACTAAGCCCACACTCCACAACTACTGAGCCTGTGCTCTAGAGCCCGCGAGCCACAACTACTGAAGCCCGCACACCTAGAGCCCGTGCTCCGCAACAAGAGAAGCCACTGCAGTGAGAAGCCCGTGCACTGCAACGAAGAGTAGCCCCTGCTCGCCGCAACTAGAGAAAGCCCACGCGCAGCAACAAAGACCCAACACAGCCACAATAAATAAATAAATAAATAAATAAATAAATAAATAAATAAATAAAATTTTTTTAAAAGTCTTGGGTTGGATACACCCCCAACATATGCAATCTTGAAGTCATATCCCTGGGATAATTATGAAGTCTGGATTACAATACTTTGTACATCATAATGAACTCACTGAGGGAATTCTATACATTATGTAAAGACCTGAAGGTAAAGCAACTCCTTCTTTTCTGAGGCATAATTTTTGGGCAAATAGGGTAATTTTAAGAATGTCCAGTGGATCCATATGTGAAAGAGCTGAAAAGCTGGTAGCAATCTTAATGACCAGCAATAAGATCATCGTGATAGCTGAATAATGGTACTTCAAGAAGCAATTAAAAATTATACCAATCTATAATTACTGGCATATAAAGGTGTCTACAGTATGTTAAATGACAGCAAAACAGGCTTTAAGACAGTATGTACAGTATACTCCTGTTATAAAAAGGGTTGTATTAAATGAGTTAATATGTGAAAAACATAAATTTTAAAGAACAATGCCTGACACGTGGTAAGTATGCAATAAATGTTAGTTCATAGCAGCTGTTATTGTTATAATATATCATATATTGACCCTGCTTAGGGGAAGTTTTCCTTACCATCCTCTTTCTTAACCCCCATCCTTTCCTCAATTTTTAAATATTAACTTTTCCTACACTCCCCCCAAAAGCTTTAAGGTTCCATTAATTCTTCCCTTGGAAGAAAATTGGAAACAAATTTTAAAAGTGATATAGCTACACTTTTAAATTCTCTCTATAAAGTTCTTGATCATAATGTAAATATTTATATATTGGCCCTAGAACAAAGAGCAAGGTTCAACTACCATAATATTTGGTATACATTAAAATAAAATGCTGTGAAATTATTATCTTAAAACTAAAATCAGACTTCTCTAATGTATTTAGAGGAAATGTACTACCTGTATCTAGGATATTGTGTTTTTTTATATGCACACCTGTTGGATCCTGTTATGGACAATGTCGCACTCTATCATCATTTCCATTTTCCATCCTGTGAACCAAGGAAGGGTTCACGCACACTTGAATGCAGCTGGCCCGAGGTACAATGTCAAAGGAGACAAAGTCTGCCCTCAAGAAGTCCACCTTCCCATGTGATGCCAGCCTCTTTTCTTCTTTCTTTCCCTCCCCAGCCCCTGCCAACAGCTGCTTAATCATGTCCTGGCTGTTCAGGGACCAGGGCTGCTTCTTGCCACTCTCATCCAAACATCCACCCAGTAGAGGATCTAATAGACTTTTTATACTGGAAAAAAAAAAAATTGACAGGCTTCGTGTGCCATATACCTCTCAGGGGTATTTGCATTTTGAACAAAGGATAAAGATGTTTGGTTAAAGAAGTGAAATTCCAGTGGTGAAATTTAAGCTTAAGTATTAAATGGAGAATGAGGTTTGAAGGAAACAAGAGCTTCCTAGAATTACTTAAGGTGTTGCCTACCTGGCTAACTTAAAACCCATATCATGATGGACTTACTGTTTTAGCCATGCTGCTAAAAGTTGCACCATTAGAACTAAATGTCAGCTTTATTATCTTCAGTACAAATGAAAATGTACTGAAGCGCACAAAACAACTATTTACCATAAGACCACCAAAATAATTATGAGCTAAACCAGCGAGTGGAGCTGCAGAGCCCATGTTCTCAGTGATATGATCAACCCTTCTGCTCTGGCATACTGTTATGATCTTATATATTTTAGAGGGTTTATGCTTTCAAAACTTCGTTTTAATGAAAATATACCCTTCATATTACTTTTTCTTTAAAAGTGTGGGAAAAAAACCAAACACACACTTACCTGGATGTAATATGTGCCCTTTTCCTGAGCATACATCATTAGAAAACAATAATCGAGGTTTTGCTTTGTTCTCCATCTGAAATAAAGATTTTCAAAAAAAGTTAGGGACTTCCCTGGTGGCACAGTGGTTAAGAATCCACCTGCCAATGCAGGGGACACGGGTTTTATCCCTGGCCCGGGAAGATCCCATATGCCGCTGAGCAACTAAGCCCATGTGCCACAACTACTGAGCCCGCACTCTAGAGCCCGAGAGCCACAACTACTGAGCCTGCGTGCCATAACTACTGAGGCCCACACGCCTAGAGCCCGTGCTCCGCAACAAGAGAAGCCAGTGCAATGAGAAGATCGCCCACCGCAACGAAGAGTAGCCCCCGCTCGCCACAACTAGAGAAAGTCTGTGCGCAGCGACGAAGACCCAACGCAGCCAAAAAATAAATAAAAATAAGTTAGGAATCAGACTCAAAGTTAGCAAAATAAGGTTAGATGTATAATATTTTATAATATATAAAATATTGTATAATATATACATATATGCAATATATACATCACATATTGTATATACGATATTATATACACAATGTATAGTTATGTATCAGATAGGTAGATAGATAAATAGATGGATGGATATCACACATACAGGATTTATCCACTTAGGAGAGAGTGAATGAGAATTCACTCTTCTCTAATGAAGGCTTTATCGAAATATATGCTCAAAAACACTAATCCTCAAGGTGTCCTGAGGAAAAAAGGAGTCTAATGTCAAGTAAGTTTGGGAAGGACACATATTCCTCTTCTAGAGACGTATTAGTATATTAGAGGCATTGAAACATTCAGCAGTAAATACATTTGTTGAAAAAAATTTTTAATCCAATATTTTCCAAATTTTCTTGACCACAGCCCCCTTTTCCAGTAATATCTTAATGTCTCTAGGAACCAGTGCTTCACATACAGGTAAAAATGCTTTAAAAACCCAAAACATCATATTAAAATTTACAATATTAGGTCCTTTTGGTGAATTCTTGGCAGTCTACAGAAACACACTGACCAATGTGAATAAGAGAAGTGGTTTTTCTAAAAGCCAGTTTAAAAAAAAAAAGCACACAATAAAATAAAAGCTTTGAACCACTAAGTAAACTTCTCCAGAAAATACCTTACAAGTTGATATGAATTTAATGAGTCTATCCAGAGTTTTTTTTCAAACAAATTCAATCTTAAATTTTTAAAATAACATTATATTTATTGAGAGATAATTAACCAATTATAGGGACATATCTGTTTTTGTGACAAATTAACAACTCAAGAAATACAATAAATCTCTTCCCAACACAGTGTTTTTGTCTTTTTTTCTGGTTATAGGCAATCCCAAAATAATGCCAATATCTCTTAGCTTACTTTGTCTTTAATAACAACACAAGGAAAGTTTCTAACTCTTTCAATTTTAGAGATTCAGAGATAAATAAATTCAATTGACTAATGATTTTATTGCAATTCAATTCTGCACAAGAGTATTATTGTTTTTATCACTTTTATTGGATCTGTTCTCATTTATGTTACATACAGACATGAGATTTCTATCTGGACTAACTTTTGAGTTATACTGAATATACTCTTAAGAAAAGTTATAACAACACAGAGCAGCATGGTTATAAAATTCATTAGGTTTACCAAATTCAACCTCTCATCAGAAACTCCACAGAATTTCCAATAAAATAATCAAAAAGTCATTAGCTCTCAACTAATTAGCTCAACCCTAAAATGAGTTAAGCTTCGATAAACAAGGATGACATTTATTGCCTATTATACTCAAGGGTGCACAGGCTTACCTTATTCTTTCTTTAGAATCTCCAAATGTCTCCTTTAAGTTTGTCAAGTCAGGATAATAGCTTTCAGGAGGTGATATTATTTCCACCAAGCCAGAACTGATTTCTTTAGAAAATCTATCATGAGAAAGGTTGGCTGAGTTATTTAAGTTCTGTGGGATTTTATATCTTAACGATCAACTTATATGTATAACATAAAAATACATTAAAAAAAAATCTCTGGTTTTAGCATACTGATAGACAAAGGTAGAGCCACAGTATCTTAAACAAGGACCTTTGCTTCTCTTTTGTCTTTCTTTTTAAAGTAAAAGATATGTCTTTTGGGGGCAACAAGAGATACATTTCAATGAAGAAACCCATATCAGGACTAATTTCATGATACTGCTCTTAAAACTACAAAGGCAATATTATAAAAACTAATGGTATCTGCAACTTACTAAGCTGTCCATCTGTTACCTGCTATGTGCCCTACTCACAATAAACTGTTAATAAACCTTTGCAGATTTTTAGACATAGTTTAGCACTGAGGTTTGAAACTGCTACCTGACTAGCTGCCCTGACAGCAGAAATTTTTTTTCTTGCTAAACAGAGTGTGAAAGATTTAAGTGATCTCATATGACTCTCTATTCACTGTCTTCAAGATTAAAGATTGTTGTTTGATAGTGTTACAGATATATGACATTCAAGTCTTTTCCAAAATGAAATACACCAATGTATCCTATCAGACAACTTGATATATACACACATACTTTATGATAATATAAAAGACCAATGATAGGTGGTCCAGTGAACACTGAACTCCACAGAAAAAATGAACTGTAAAAGAATGTGTTTTCTTTTAGCAAAAAGCCAAGAGATAATAGTAACTAGAATATTTTCATTTCCATAATTAAGAAGAACTTACTCTTTCTCCAGGTTGGCTACAACACCATTTACATAATCAATATCTGTCTGGGAGAGAAAAAAACAATTATACCAACATTCATGTTTTTATATTTTTATCTTTATATTTTATTTAACTTTTAATTCTGAACTGAAAATTAAATAAATGATTAAAACATTCATTGAAAACATGAAATTTTCAGACAACTTATGGGATTTGCACTTCCATATTCTACTGTATTGCACTGCTATATATCGCTGAGTACTAACCAATACAATAAGCAGATTCTTAAGTTTTTATTGTTTTCAATTGTCTATGTTCAATTCAGTAGAAAAAACTGAGCACAGAAACTATTTCTACTTCTTCTGCAACGTCCAAACTGTAAGTAGTGAATAAATAACAGATGCAGAATGCTATAGGGAAAGATTTTTCCACTTGGAATCATAAAACCCAGGTTCCAGATTTGCCTCTCTAGCTACTGGCCTGTATAATCTAAAGAAAGTCACTCTCTGAGCCTGTTTCCTATTCTATTTAAAGAAAAATGGGGGGGGGGTTGGGAGGAAATAATACCTCAGACACTATGACATTACATGATAAAGCTATGTAATAAAAAGCAGTGTTATTCTGTATTATTGTTATTATATTATTAAGCTGATAATGAGAACCCAAGTCAAGAGTACTTTAATCAGTCAAAAAAAACGTTTATCAAATCTGTGAACTTCTAAATTATATATACAAGTGGAGAGCCAATACTCCCGACCAATTTTAACTACAGTGACAACTTAAAATGCTCAACTGTTAGAAGGAATCAACGATATATCTCGTACAATCTATGTTATAAAAGACTGCCAAAACACTTAATACTTGAGGAAGATAAGCTTTATCTTTTTTGGTTTAACACTGGAAATTACAAAACTACTGAATTATAAAAAGTTGTTTTAGAGGAGGCTTTTTGGAAAAGTATTTTAACTTTAATTTCTGTTAATTGAAAGTAATTCCTATTTTTATCGTTAAAGATGTAGGAGTAAGACCATATCCTTCAAACTCTTAAAGAACTATGGAAACACAACTAGCACACAGCTCAAAACCCTCCGTCCTTCCCCTGCATAAACCCAAACACATCCTACCATTCATCAGGCTATGATTTTACAGAACATAATCAAGTCTGGTTTATATAACCTTTAATGAGTTTAGTAAGATCTGAAATTCAATTTGATAAGCATTTATTGAGAGCCAGTGATTTGCCTATCCAAGGAAACAGGAATACAGATGAACAAGACCAGCTCCCTGTCCAGTAAGCTGTCCAAGAGGGCGGCCAAGAAGAATAAGCTTATGTGAACACAGATCTATTATGTAATGTATAATAAAATTTATGAAATGCAAGTGATCCATATCTAAAAATACACATAATCCTTATGTTGCATGTTAACTAACGCAACTAGCAAAAGACTCACTTAAGCGACGGTAATTGGTGTCACCATTATATACCAGAAGCGATCCTACCTGGTATCAGCCAAGGGAGTGATCGTGGGGCTCCTCTGAAGAAAGTAAACACGTAACTGGCCTAGAAACACACAGCCAAGCCAGTCTTTGTCCCCATTTGGGCCTCTACTTGCCTCTCCCCAACTCTTAAATGTTGGCCATAAGACAGGCAGTCTCTGAGATATTGGGGGCTTCATTGCTTTAAATTAAAACAACGCTTTTTCCTGCAATCTTTTTTTTTTTTTCTTTATTGAAGTATAATTGCTTCACAATGGTGTGTTAGTTTCTGCTTTATAACAAAGTGAATCAGCTATACATATACATATATCCCCATATCTCCTCCCTCCCGCATCTCCCTCCCTCCCACCCTCCCCATCCCACCCCCCCAGGCGGTCACAATCCTGCAATCTTTTTTAAAGGTCTATGGAGACTTTTTAAAAGGTACTATTTTTGTTTTTATTTCCATTTCTCTAGGAGGTGGGTCAAAAAGGATCTTGCTGTGATTTATGTCCTAGAGTGTTCTGCCTATGTTTTCCTCTAAGAGTTTGATAGTGTCTGGCCTTACATTTAGGTCTTTAATCCATTCAATTTATCTTTGTGTATGGTGTTAGGAAGTGTTCTAATTTCATTCTTTTATGTGTAGCTGTCCAGTTTTCCCAGCACCACAAAAATAAACAAATGGGACCTAATGAAACTTAAACGCTTTTGTACAGTGAAGGAAAGCATAAACAAGACGAAAAGACAACCCTTAGAATGGGAGAAAATATTTGCAAATGAAGCAACTGACAAAGGATTAATCTCTAAAATATACAAGCAGCTCATGCAGCTCAATATCAAAAAAAACAAACAACCCAATCCCAAAATGGGCAGAAGACCGAAATAGACATTTCTCCAAAGAAGATATACAGATTGCCAACGAACACATGAAAGGATGCTCAACATCATTAATCATTAGAGAAATGCAAATCAAAACTACAATGAAAGCATAAAAAAAGAAAAAAAAAAAAAAACTACAATGAGGTATCATCCCACACTGGTCAGAACGGCCATCATCAAAAAATCTACAAACAATCAATGCTGGAGAGGGTGTGGAGAAAAGGGAACGCTCTTGCGTTGGTGGGAATGTAAACTGATACAGCCACTATGGAGAACAGTATGGAGGTTCCTTAAAAAACTAAAAATAGAACTACCATACGACCCAGCAATCCCACTACTCGGCATATACCCTGAGAAAACCATAATTCAAAGAGTCATGTACCACAATGTTCACTGCAGCTCTATTTACAATAGCCAGGACATGGAAGCAACCTAAGTGTACATCAACAGATGAATGGACAAAGAAGACGCAGCACATACGTACAATGGAATATTACTCAGCCATAAAAAGAAACGAAATTGAGTTATTTGTAGTGAGGTGGATGGACCTAGAGTCATACAGAGTGAAGTAAGTCAGAAAGAGAAAAACAAATACCGTATGCTAACACATATATATGGAATCTAAAAAAAAAAAAAAAGTTCTGAAGAACCTAGTGGCAGGACAGGAATAAAGACGCAGACGTAGAGAATGGACTTGAGGACATAGGGAGGGGGAAGTGTAAGCTGGGACGAAGTGAGAGAGTGGCATGGACTTATATATACTACCAAATGTAAAATAGCTAGTGGGAAGCAGCCGCATAGCACAGAGAGATCAGCTCAGTGCTTTGTGACCACCTAGAGGGTTGGGATAGGGAGGGAGACGCAAGAGGGAAGAGATATGGGGATGTATGTATATGTATAACTGATTCACTTCGTTATAAAGCAGAAACTAACACACCATTGTAAAGCAGTTATACTCCAATAAAGATATTTAAAAAAAAAAAGGTAATATTGTCCTCCAATTCTGAGAATATATCCGTGAATCTATAAATGAGATATGTATATTCTTAGGGTATGTGAGTGATAATGATTGGGACAGGTGGGAAAAAGAGTAGACATACATAGTGAAAGAAGAAAGAGCATTCCCCCCACCCCCGAAGAAATCAAGTCTTCTTCACGGTTAAGTAAAATTAAATTTTTTTAATTAAAACTAAAAGATTTATTAATACATACTGCAACATGAATGAACCTTGAAAACACTATGCTAAGTGAAAGAAGCCAGTCACAAAGGACCACACATTTTATAATTGCACTTATATAAAATGTCCAGTATTTTTTAAAAATCTATAGAGACAGGAAGTAGATTAGTGGTTGTCTAGGGCTGGGGAGAGAGCAGTATTAATGGGTAATGGCTAAGGGGTGCAGAAATTTCTCTTTGAGGTGATGAAAATCTTCCAGAAATTGATTGAGATGGTGGCTACAGAACTCTGACTTTAAATAGGTGAGTTGTATGTTATATGAATTCCAAAAAAAAAATAAATAAATAATCAAAAACACAAAAACTAAGAGATAGAAAAAAGTTAAATGTAAAAAAAAAGTATTTCAGATTGTGCATACAGAACTATGGGTCAAGCGGCTTCTCTTAGGGATGTATAAGGAAAAGTTTAAGAAGCATAAAAGCAGGTTCAAGTAAGTCACTAATACTGACACCAATTCATCAGCATAGAGTCATACACACGTAACAATTCATCAACATATACACTTGGCTTAAGAATCAATTTTTCCAGTGGTGTATAAATTAGATGAAATGACAGTAATAAATTCCAATCTTTACTTTAAATCAATAATTTATAAAGTCCAAATGGAAAAGAAATAATTCTTTGCCAAATGTCACGGCAGTCAGGAAACTGTAACAAAGTCATACGATTTCAGGGAAACTTTCAATTAAAATCAATATATAAAATAACACATCACTTTTGAATATGCTATAGCTGTCGTGTTCAGTAATACTGCAAAGAACAAATATGCGAAATAGAAATCTGAGTGAAAAGATACTTTTAGAAATAAATTATAGAAATTTATTTCTAATGGCCCAAAGAATAAAACAGAAAGTTAGAGGCAACCTCCTATGAAAGATAAACAAACGTTACAAATGTCAGAAACTTTTAACAGTTACCAGTTGTAAAACAGTTACCCAGATGAAAAAGAAGGAAGAAATTTTAAGCACTAGATCAGAAAAGAACATAAAATTAAAAGGACTGAATTTTAAATAACTTGAAGGTAAAAACTGATTTTTAAAAATGTCCTTTATATGTAAATTTACTATCTTCTTTCCAATCATTTCATTCCACAAATATTTACTTGGTGTCTACACCATAAGCGGGGATATTTATATCCGTATCGTATCCGTATCATCAAGCTCTGAGTTTAGATTAGCAAATAAAATAGACAAGATCTCTGCCTTGTGAAATTTAAAATTTGTGGAAGATGCAGTCCATAAAGAAAACCAAAATTATATATATATATATATATTTATAACTGAATATTTATGAAGTGCTATATAACTAGTATGCAATAATAGAGAAAAGCAAGCAACCTATTTACACAGGATAGTCAAAGAAAGTCTGAAGATTTGACATCTGAGCCCAAATCTGATACATATTTCTATTCAAATCGACAAAAATAAACAGAAAATACTAAAAGGAATAATGTAAATTAATTGATATGTTAATAAGGGCTTTGCCTCTGCCCTTAGACAGGGTATGTGCAAGATAATCCACTGGAATAGATCATAGCGTAAAATTTTCTATTTTGTATATATTTTAGAGGGTATAATATGCTATTATTATACACATGTGCAGACTGGGGGCTGCTGCCCAATGCGATACTGAGCAGGAAAGCTGGGCTTGCACTGCTGTACTGGAAAAGACAAGTCCTGGTGAGACAGGAAGGCTGAATTAGCCAAACAGGCCACCAAGCGGTCACTGGAAATAGGCCATAAAAATAAGGATGATATCCACCACCTTTGCTGGTTATCTTCTAAATAACCTCTGATGGCTTTATATCACTCGGTTGATAGCTCTGTTCCAAGTCTTCCCCATCCTTGTTCCTAGTGGCTAAATTTTCTTCTAGTTATGGGTCGCTTTTTGGGGGGCTCCTTGGCATACTGGTTAACAACAACAATTTTTTATTTGATACTGGACATTACAAATGGACACTGCTGAGTGTCTTGATTTTGTTGTCTTCTTTCAGAAAGCGCTGAGCTTTATTCCAGCAGGAGTTATCTGTGGATCGGTTGATCCTTAAAGGCCTCTAAGCTTTGCTGGGGTGGGCTGAGAATAACCACTTCAAGGATGACCACTTCCTTGGGTGTCTCCACTGAACGTCCTGGGTTATCACCAGGGGCTCACCGTTCCGGCTGGTCAACCTCATCCTACGTGAGCAACGGGATATGGTCAGGTTACAGCTCCCTGATCATCCTTTTTCCAAACCTGTGGAGCTTCACCCTGTGTATGTGGGTCCCTATCCAACAAAGACTCAAAGGCACCATCATCTTCTGTGCAGCGTCTCTGTTCTGCAATTTCCAGCTGCTCTCTTCGGGATTCCCCTTCCTGCAACGTGATCTGGAAATATCTCCAGGCAGAAAGTTGGGACAATAGTGGTGCTCATTTCTCTCTCTCAGGGAATCACATCCTGCTGTCCACTGTCTGAGAACAACTGGATTGTATATTTTGTCTAGCTTTTTAGTTGCTTATAGCACGAAGGTAAGTCCAGTCCTTATTAACTCCATCATGGCTGGAAGCAGACGTCAGTTTTATATAATAAAAAACCAATGAGAATTCCAGAAAGATAATGGGTACAAGTGACAAATCAAAAGGACTAAAATGACAGGCCTGTGCCAGAATGGGGCTGGCAGCTCATAATAAATTTTGTTTCCCTAGGGGTCCAAGGAAAAGGTATTCCTGTACACCTAGTGCTTGGTTTTTAAGGTTCTTTAAATTCAGTGCAGATGTACCAACAAAGGCTAACAAATACCACAGTTAGCTTGTAGTTTCTAAAATAGTCAAGCTGTTCAAAGATAAGAGTGAGAAAGGACACACAAGAGAAAAAAAGAAACCTACTTCTTCATTTTCAATATATCTCTCATAGTCTTTCTTCCTTTCCTTCTCCTAACAGTCAGCTGATGCTACAGCAACAGTTCTCAAACTTTTGTGATCAGAACCCATTCAGTTCAAAATATGTTCCTAGTTTGATGACTTCTCACCACCGCCAAGCCTAGCCTGGATTATTACAAGTTTTCTAAGTAGCCTCCTTGCTTCTGCCCTTTCCAAAGCAGCCACTGTGATCCTTTTAAAAGGTGAGCTATACCAAAAATGCATAACTGCAATCTAATCATGAGAAAACATGAGACAGACTCAAATTGAGACATTCCACAAAATAACTGACTAGTACTCATGAAAAGTCTCCGAGTTCATGAAACACAAGAAAAGACTGAGGAACTGTCAAAGATAGGAGGAAATTGGACTTCCCGGGTGGCACAATGGTTAAGAATCTGCCTGCCAATGCAGGGGACACGGGTTTGAGCCCTGGTCTGGGAAGATCCCACATGCCGCGGAGCAACTAAGCCCGTGCACCACAACTACTGAGCCTGCGCTCTAGAGCCCGCGAGCCACAACTACTGAGCCCACGTGCCACAACTACTGAAGCCCGCACGCCTAGAGCCTGTGCTCCGCAACAAGAAGCCACCACAATGAGAAGCCCGCGCAACGCAACAAAGAGTAGCCCCCGCTCACCACAACTAGAGAAAGCCCGTGTGCAGCAACGAAGACCCAACACAGCCAAAAATAAATAAATTAATTAAAAAAAAAAGATAGGAGGAAATTAAGGAATCAGAACAACTAAATGCGGTGTGATATTTTGGATTGTACACTGGAACAGACAAATGACCTTAGGTGGAAAAATGTGGAATGTGAATAATGTCTACAGTTTGGCTAATAGTATTATATCAATGTTCATTCCCTGGTCTTGATTATTTGGCTACGTAAGTTGTTAACATCAGAGCAGTGAAGGGAATACTCTGCATTACTTCTGCAACTTTTCTGTAAATCTAAGTTATTTCAAAATAAAGTTTTTTAAAGTGCCTTCAAAGAAAAAAAAAACGTAAGTAAAGTGTCCTCTCTACTTGAAACCCTCAAATGGCTTTCCAGATTAGCAGTTCACAAGACAGATCCACTCCCTGTTTTCATAAAGTAAAATTTTATTGGAACACAACCCCATCCTTTCATTTACATATTGTTTCTGGTGGTTTTGGGGCTACAACAGAAGAGTTGAACAGCTGCAACAGAGACTGTATGGCCTGCAAAGCCTAAAATATTTGTCATGTGGCCCTTTACAAAAAAACTTTGCCACAGTTCCCTGACTGAGGGTAAAAGCAAAGTTCTCACGATGACCTGTAATGTCCTCAGTGATCTGGCCCAACCTACTCCTCCCTCTGCCGACCTCCTACTGCTAAGCCCCTCACCTTTTCTGCTCCAGCCACACAGGCCTCTCCTTGCTGTTTCACAAAATGTGCCCAGCAATGCTCTCACCTGAGGGCCTTGGCACATGCTGTTAGTCTGCTTGGACTGTGCAACTCTTGCACCCTTCAGGTCTCTGCCCGAATGTCCTGACCACTCTAATAAACCATCCCTTGGCAACCCTGAACTCCCTTTCTTGTTTACTCTGATTTATTCTCCACAGCATTCTCTACCATCTAACACATCATATATTTGTTTTTTATCTGTCCTTCTCTACAATGTAAGTTTCATGGGGCAGAGGCTTTGTTTTATTCGATGATACGCCTAACACTTACTGCTGCTTCAGTAAATATCTGTTGAATTACAAGCAAGTTTTACAGGATATTATATATATACATATACATATATATGTGTGTATATGTTTTTATATATATATTTTTTTTTCTTCTTGACTGGCATTTCTGTGATTTATAACCAATGCATAAGTAAACATCTTAAAATATACCTTCTAAAACAATTACAGGCCAAAAATACTACTGAAGCACCAAGACAGTAATCTGTGATTTAAAATCAAGAATAGAAACAACTGAGGGGAGGAGAGAAGATGGCGGAAGAGTAAGACGCGGAGATCACCTTCCTTCCCACAGATACAGTAGAAATACATCTACACGTGGAACTGCTCCTACAGAACACCCACTGAGCGCTGACAGAAAACGTCAGACCTCCCAAAAGGCAAGAAACTCCCCCCGTACTTGGGTAGGGCAAAAGAAAAAAGAAATAACAGAGACAAAAGAATAGGGACGGCACCTGCACCAGTGGGAGGGAGCTGTGAAGGAGGAAAGATTTCCACGCACTAGGAAGCCCCTTCGCGGGCAGAGACTGCGGGTGGCAGAGGGGGGAAGCTTCGGAGCCACGGAGGAGAGCGCAGCCACAGGGGTGTGGAGGGCAAAGCAGAGAGATTCCCGCACTTCCCGCACGGAGGCTCGGCGCTGACCAGCACTCACCAGTCCGAGAGGCTTGTCTGCTCAGCCGCCGGGGCGGGCGGGGCTGGGAGCTGAGGCTCGGGCTTCGGTCAGATCGCAGGGAGAGGACTGGGGTTGGCGGCGTGAACACAGCCTGAAGGGGTTAGTGCACCACAGCTAGCCGGGAGGGAGTCCGGGAAAAAGTCTGCAGCTGCCAAAGAGGCAAGAGACTTTTTCTTCCCTGTTTCCTGGTGCGCGAGGAGAGGGGATTCAGAGCGTCGCCTAAACGAACTTCAGAGACGGGCGCGAGCGGCGGCTAACAGCGCGGATCCCATAGCAACAGGGGCGCAGAGGGAAAAACGGAGAGATTCCCGCACAGAGGCTTGGCGCCAAGCAGCGCTCACCAACCCGAGAGGCTTGTCTGCTCCCCCGCCGGGGCGGGCGGGGCTGGGAGCGGAGGCTCGGGCTTCCGTCGGATCGCAGGGAGAGGACTGGGGTTGGCGGCGTGAACACAGCCTGAAGGGGTTGACCCCAGAGACGGGCGTGAGACGCTGGGGTTGCTGCTGCTGCCTCCAAAAAGCCTGTGTGCGAGCACAGGTCACTCTCCACACCGCCCCTCCCGGGAGCCCGTGCAGCCCGCCACTGCCAGGGTCCCGTGATCTGGGGACAACTTCCCCGGGAGAACGCACTGCGCACCTCAGGCTGGTGCAACGTCACGCCGGCCTCTGACACCGCAGGCTCGCCCCGCCTCCTCTGTACCCCTCCCTCCCCGCGGCCTGGGTGAGCCAGAGCCCCCGAAGCAGCTGCTCCTTTAACCCCGTCCTGTCTGGGCGGGGAACAGACGCCCTCAGGCGACCTACACGCAGAGGCGGGTCCAAATCCAAAGCTGATCCCCAGGAGCTGTGCGAACAGAGACGAGGAGGGGAAATCTCTCCCAGCAGCCTCAGAAGCAGCGGATTAAAACACCACAAACAACTTGATGTGCCTGCATCTGTTGAATACCTGAATAGACAACGAATCATCCCAAATTCAGGAGGTGGACTTTGGGAGCAGGATATATTAATTTTTCCCCTTTTCCTTTTTTTTTGTGAGTGTATATGTATATGCTTCTGGGGGAGATTTTGTCTGTATAGTTTTGCTTTATAATAGCTTTATTTTACTTCACTATATTATAGCCTCTTTCTTTCTTTCTTTCTATTTTTTCTCCCTTTTACTCTGAGCCGTGTGGACGAAAGGCTCTTGGTGCTTCAGCCAGGCATCAGGGCCGTACCTCGGAGGTGGGAGAGCCAACTTCAGGACACTGGTCCACAAGAGACCTCCCAGCTCCACATAATACCAAACGGCAAAAATCTCTCAGAGATCTCCATCTCAACATCAAGACCCAGCATCACTCAATGACCAGCAAGCTACAGTGCTGAACACCCTATGCCAAACAACTAGCAAGACAGGAACACAGCCCCATCCATTAGCAGAGAGGCTGCCTAAAATCATAATAAGGCCACAGACACCCCAAAATACACCACCAGACGTGGACGTGCCCACCAGAAAGACAAGATCCAGCCTCATCCACCAGAGCTCAGGCACTAGTTCCCTCCACCAGGAAGCCTACACAACCCACTGAACCAACCTTAGCCACTGGGGACAGATACCAAAAACAACGGGAACTACGAACCTGCAACCTGTGATAAGGAGACCCCAAACACAGTAAGATAAGCAAAATGAGACGACAGAAAAACACACAGCAGATGAAGGAGCAGGGTCAAAACACACTAGACTTAACAAATGAAGAGGAAATAGGTAGTCTACCTGAAAAAGAATTCAGAATAATGATAGTAAGGATGATCCAAAATCTTGGAAATAGAATAGACAAAATGCAAGAAACATTTAACAAGGACGTAGAAGAACTAAAGAGGAACCAAGCAATGATGAAAAACACAATAAATGAAATTAAAAATACTCTAGATGGGATCAATAGCAGAATAACTGAGGCAGAAGAAAGGATAAGTGACCTGGAAGATAAAATGGTGGAAATAACTACTGCAGAGCAGGATAAAGAAAAAAGAATGAAAAGAACTGAGGACAGTCTCAGAGACCTCTGGGACAATATTAAACGCACCAACATTCGAATTATAGGGGTCCCAGAAGAAGAAGAGAAAAAGAAAGGGACTGAGAAAATATTTGAAGAGATTATAGTTGAAAACTTCCCTAATATGGGATAGGAAATAGTTAATCAAGTCCTGGAAGCACAGAGAGTCCCATACAGGATAAACCCAAGGAGAAACACGCCAAGACACATATTAATCAAACTGTCAAAAATTAAATATAAGGAAAACATATTAAAGGCAGCAAGGGAAAAAAAACAAATAACACACAAGGGAATCCCCATAAGGTTAACATCTGATCTTTCAGCAGAAACTCTGCAAGCCAGAAGGGAGTGGCAGGATATACTTAAAGTGATGAAGGAGAAAAACCTACAACCAAGATTACTCTACCCAGCAAGGATCTCATTCAGATGTGATGGAGAAATTAAAACCTTTACAGACAAGCAAAAGCTGAGAGAGTTCAGCACCACCAAACCAGCTTTACAACAAATTCTAAAGGAACTTCTCTAGGCAAGAAACACAAGAGAAGGAAAACACCTACAATAACAAACCCAAAACATTTAAGAAAATGGGAATAGGAACATACATATCGATAATTACCTTGAATGTAAATGGATTAAATGCTCCCACCAAAAGACACAGGCTGGCTGAATGGATACAAAAACAAGACCCATATATATGCTGTCTACAAGAGACCCACTTCAGACCTAGGGACACATACAGACTGAAAGTGAGGGGATGGAAAAAGATATTCCATGCAAATGGAAATCAGAAGAAAGCTGGAGTAGCAATTCTCATATCAGACAAAATAGACTTTAAAATAAAGACTATTACAAGAGACAAAGAAGGACACTATATAATGATCAAGGGATCGATCCAAGAGGAAGGTATAACAATTGTAAATATTTATGCACCCAACACAGGAGCACCTCAATACATAAGGCAAATACTAACAGCCATAAAAGGGGAAATCGACAGCAACACAATCATAGTAGGGGACTTTAACACCCCACTTTCACCAATGGACAGATCATCCAAAATGAAAATAAATAAGGAAACACAAGCTTTAAATGATACATTAAACAAGATGGACTTAATTGATATTTATAGGACATTCCACCCAAAAACAACAGAATACACATTTTTCTCAAGTGCTCATGGAACATTCTCCAGGATAGATCATATCTTGGGTCACAAATCAAGCCTTGGTAAATTTAAGAAAATTGAAATCGTATCAAGTATCTTTTCCGACCACAATGCTATGAGACTAGATATCAATTACAGGAAAAGATCTGTAAAAAATACAAACACATGGAGGCTACACAATACACTACTTAATAACGAAGTGATCACTGAAGAAATCAAAGGGGAAATCAAAAAATACCTAGAAACAAATGACAATGGAGATACGACGACCCAAAACCTATGGGACGCAGCAAAAGCCGTGCTAAGAGGGAAGTTTATAGCAATACAAGCCTACCTCAAGAAACAGGAAACATCTCGAACAAACAACCTAACCTTGCACCTAAAGCAATTAGAGAAAGAAGAACAAAAAAACCCCAAAGCTAGCAGAAGGAAAGAAATTATAAAGATCAGGTCAGAAATAAATGAAAAAGAAATGAAGGAAACAATAGCAAAAATCAATGAAACTAAAACCTGGTTCTTTGAGAAGATAAACAAAATTGATAAACCATTAGCCAGACTCATTAAGAGAAAAAGGGAGAAGACTCAAATCAATAGAATTAGAAATGAAAAAGGAGAAGTAACCACTGACACTGCAGAAATACAAAAGATAATGAGAGATTACTACAAGCAACTCTATGCCAATAAAATGGACAACCTGGAAGAAATGGACAGATTCTTAGAAATGCACAAACTGCCGAGACTGAACCAGGAAGAAATAGAAAATATGAACAGACCAATCACAAGCACTGAAATTGAAACTGTGATTAAAAACCTTCCAACAAACAAAAGCCCAGGACCAGATGGCTTCACAGGTGAATTCTATCAAACATTTAGAGAAGAGCTAACACCTATCCTTCTCAAACTCTTCCAAAATATTGCAGAGGGAGGAACACTCCCAAACTCATTCTACGAGGCCACCATCACCCTGATACCAAAACCAGACAAAGATGTCACAAAGAAAGAAAACTACAGGCCAATATCACTGATGAACATAGATGCAAAAATCCTCAACAAAATACTAGCAAACAGAATCCAACAGCACATTAAAAGGATCATACACCATGATCAAGTGGGGTTTATCCCAGGAATGCAAGGATTCTTCAATATACGCAAATCAATCAATGTGATACACCATATTAACAAATTGAAGGAGAAAAACCATATGATCATCTCAATAGATGCAGAGAAAGCTTTCGACAAAATTCAACACCCATTTATGATAAAAGCCCTGCAGAAAGTAGGCATAGAGGGAACTTTCCTCAACATAATAAAGGCCACAAATGACAAACCCACAGCCAACATTGTCCTCAATGGTGAAAAACTGAAACCATTTCCACTAAGATCAGGAACAAGACAAGGTTGCCCACTCTCACCACTATTATTCAACATAGTTTTGGAAGTGTTAGCCACAGCAATCAGAGAAGACAAAGAAATAAAAGTAATCCAAATCGGAAAAGAAGAAGTAAAGCTGTCACTATTTGCAGATGACATGATACTATACATAGAGAATCCTAAAGATGCTACCAGAAAACTCCTAGAGCTAATCAATGAATTTGGTAAAGTAGCAGGATACAAAATTAATGCACAGAAATCTCTTGCATTTCTATACACTAATGACGAAAAATCTGAAAGTGAAATTAAGAAAACACTCCCGTTTACCATTGCAACAAAAAGAATAAAATATCTAGGAATAAACCTACCTAAGGAGACAAAAGACCTGTATGCAGAAAATTATAAGACACTGATGAAAGAAATTAAAGATGATACAAATAGATGGAGAGATATACCATGTTCCTGGATTGGAAGAATCAACATAGTGAAAAGGACTCTACTACCCAAAACAATCTACAGATTCAATGCAATCCCTATCAAACTACCACTGGCATTTTTCACAGAACTACAACAAAAAATTTCACAATTTGTATGGAAACACGAAAGACCCCGAGTAGCCAAAGCAATCTTGAGAATGAAAAATGGAGCTGGGGGAATCAGGCTCCCTGACTTCAGACTATATTACAAAGCTTCAGTAATCAAGACAGTTTGGTACTGGCACAAAAACAGAAATATAGATCAATGGAACAGGATAGAAAGCCCAGAGATAAACCCACACACATGTGGTCACCTTATCTTTGATAAAGGAGGCAAACATATACAGTGGAGAAAAGACAGCCTCTTCAATAAGTGGTGCTGGGAAAATTGGACAGGTACATGTAAAAGTATGAAATTAGAACACTCCCTGACACCATGCACAAAAATAAACTCAAAATGGATTAAAGACCTAAGTGTAAGGGCAGACACTATCAAACTCTTAGAGGAAAACATAGGCAGAACACTCTATGACATACATCACAGCAAGATTCTTTTTGACCCAGCTCCCAGAGAAATGGAAATAAGAACACAAATAAACAAATGGGACCTAATGAAACTTAAAAGCTTTTGCACAGCAAAGGAAACCATAAACAAGACCAAAAGACAACCATCAGAATGGGAGAAAATATTGGCAAATGAAGCAACTGACAAAGGATTAATCTCCAAGATTTACAAGCAGCTCATGCAGCTCAATAACAAAAAAACGAACAACCCAATCCAAAAATGGGCAGAAGACCTAAATAGACATTTCTCCAAAGAAGATATACAGATTGCCTACAGACACATGAAAGAATGCTCAACATCATTAATCATTAGAGAAATGCAAATCAAAACTACAATGAGGTATCATCTCACACTGGTCAGAATGGCCATCATCAAAAAATCTAGAAACAATAAATGCTGGAGAGGGTGTGGAGGAAAGGGAACACTCTTGCACTGTTGGTGGGAATGTAAATTGATACAGCCACTATGGAGAACAGTATGGAGGTTCCTTAAAAAACTACAAATAGAACTACCATACGACCCAGCAATCCCACTACTGGGCATATACCCTGAGAAAACCATAGGTCAAAAAGAGTCATGTACCAAAATGTTCATTGCAGCTCTATTTACAATAGCCAGGACATGGAAGCAACCTAAATGTCCATCGACAGATGAATGGATAAAGAAGATGTGGCACATATATACAATGGAATATTACTCAGCCATAAAAAGAAATGAAATGGAGGTATTTGTAATGAGGTGGATGGAGTTAGAGTCTGTCATACAGAGTGAAGTAAGTCAGAAAGAGAAAAACAAGTACAGTATGCTAACACATATATACGGAATCTAAGGAAAAAAAAAAAAAGGCCATGAAGAACCTAGTGGCAAGATGGGAATAAAGACACAGACCTACTAGAGAATGGACTTGAGGATATGGGGAGGGGGTGGGGTGAGATGTGACAGGGTAAGAGAGTGTCATGGACATATATCCACTACCAAATGTAAAATAGATAGCTAGTGGGAAGCAGCCGCATAGCACAGGGATATCCGCTCGGTGCTTTGTGACCACCTAGAGGGGTGGGATGGGGAGGGTGGGAGGGAGGGAGATGCAAGAGGGAAGAGAAATGGGAACATATTGTATATGTATAACTGATTCACTTTGTTATAAAGCAGAAGCTAACACACCATTGTAAGGCAATTATACTTCAATAAAGATGTTTAAAAAAAAAAAAAAAAGAATAGAAACAACTAATAACTAGACAGATAATCAGCAAGTCTGCAGAAGGCTTGAACAACACTATCAACCAACTTGACCTAACAGGCATCTATAAAACACTCCTCTCGACAACAGCAGAATCCATTCTTTTTAAACCACACGGAACCTTATCAGGGTAGACCATACACAAGTCCATAAACAAGTATTTATAAATTTAAAAGGTCTGAAATCATGCAAAGTTTGTTCTCTGACTACAATGGAGCTGAATTAGAAATCAAACAAGAGAAGGAAGTTTGGGAAATACACAAACAGATAAAAATGAAACAACACATTTCTAAATAAACCATGAGTAAAAGAATTACAAGGGGATTTAGAAAGTATTTTGATCTGAATGAAAATTAAAACTTGACATACCAAAATTTATGGGAAGCAGCTAAACTGGTACTCAGAAGGGAGATTTAGAGCTTTAAACTGCCTATATTAGGAAAAGAAACTCTCCAACCAATAATCTAAGCGTTCACCTTAAAAACCTAGAAAAAGAAAAGTAAACCAAACTAAGAGTAAGCAGAAGGAAGCAAACAGTAAAGAGTGGAAATTAATGAAATAGAAAAATAGAGAAATGATAAACAACAAGGTCCTACCATATAGCACAGGAAACTATATTCAATATCCTCTGATAAACCATAATGGGAAAAAATATGAAAAAATGTATATATATGTATAACTGAGTCACTTTGCTGTACAGCAGTAATTAACACATTGTAATTCAACTACAGTTCAATAAAAAAATTTAAATAAATAATGAAAAATAGAGAAATGATGAAGTTAATAAAACTAAAAGTTTGTTCTTTGACAAGATCCAAAAAAAATGATAATCAACTGAATAGTATCACCAGAAGTTTTTCTACTTTACCTGATGGCCAGCCAGCTGGAGCTGAAAGACCTTAAAGATCTCACTGGGGGAGCAAGTGGGGAAGAGAAAGAAAGGAAAATGGGGGTAGGGGTAGGAAGAATGAAGACAGGAGACTGCTGTTTAGCAAATTAACCTTGAGGAACTATTGGACTCTTAGTCATGTGCATATATAGCTAATAAATATTTTTTTCAAAAGGAAGAACAAAGACAAGGGTACAGAAAAAAATATTCCTGTGTAATGCCAGACTACAAGTTAAGGGCACGATCCACTGTCTAATGGATATTTTTAAAGATTTTTAATATCCTTCAGTACCTTCCTCACTTTAGTTCAACGAGTAAAAGAATACTTAGAATGAAATCTGTTCTTTTGCCTCTATTAAAAAAGATGACAAAAAGGTAAGTATGAGAGTTTGAGAAAACATAAGTACAGAGAGGGCGACTGTTTCTGAGGCTACTGTACTTCTCAGGTGCTTTGGGGTAGAAAAAAGTTCCAAAGCATTCAGGTAACTAAGCCCTGGCTGAAAGCACCACTAAAGGGTCTAACCAGAAAAGACTAAACCACTCATACAGAGTTCACCCAGGAACACAGCACTGACATTACACACAGTCACCAATGAGAAACAGTTACGAAACCACAAACTCCATTTTCAGTAAGACCAAAATTAATAACCAAAATTCTCAAACTCAAAAGGAACCCAGTTTGGTTCCAATAACCCGAGGTAATGTGCAGAATCGTGCAGAGTAGTTATAGTTGCAGGAAGCAACCCGACTCTGTGGCAGCTACAAAGACATGGTCTGATCAAGGAAAAAAACAACAACAAAAAACACATAAACACACACACACACACAGTTAGTCTGGTACACTACTCTGTCCCTCTTTCAATGATGATTCATAAAAAAGGAACCAACACAGCAACTACAGAAAAACATAAGAAAAAAAGGAGAGATTCAACAAAACCTATGAACAAAAACAACAAAAGCTACACTTGATACCAACAAAACAGGTGAGAAATTGTGACCAAATATTTCCTCAGTAATTGAAAAGAAAAAACACCCCGTTGAAGCAGTTGCTGTTGTGAAGCAATTCCAGATAGCAGAAATGATTGTAATAATTTTAAAATATACATGGAAATGCAAAAGATCTAAAATATCTAAAGCAATCTTGAAAAGAACAAAGTTGGAGGACTTAATCCTACCTGTCTTCAGTACTTCAAAGCTATAGTAATCAAGATAGTGAGGAATTTGCATAAGGATCAACACACAGATTAATGGAACAGAACAGAAAAAAGACCCACACTTATAGGGTCACTGGATTTTCAACAAAAGCACCAAAGCAATCCAATGGGCAAAGGAAAGTGTTTTAATAACTGATTATGGGAGAAAATGACATCTATATAAAAAAACAGTGAACTTTAACATGACCAAAAATTAACTTGAGACAGATCACAGACCTAATGCACAAGTTAAAACATGAAGCTTTCAGAGAAGAAAATCTTTATGATTTGGGGGTAAGCAAGGGTTTCTCAGGTCATGGAGAGCAAGTGTCATAAAAGGCAATACTGACAAATTAGACTTCATCAAAATTAAAAACTTCTGCTCGCCAAGACAAGGCAAAAACATGAATAGACTTCCACAGATTGGGAGAAAATATTCACCAAAATATATATTTGACAAAAGAATGGTATCCAGTATACACAAAGAACTCTGAAAAACTCAATACCACCACCACACAATTTTTTTAAACGGGCAGAGTTTTGAAGACATTTTACAATAGAAAATAAAATGGATTAATGATGGATAGAGATGCGATAAATGAAAATACTAAAACATTGGTAGAATCTAGGTAGGACGTAAACAGGTTTTACTGTAAAATTCTTTCAATTTTGCTGTATGTCTTAAAATTTTCATAATAAAAAATACCATTCAAAAGTCCTTTCTTGAAATTAAAGAAGACTCGACTCTATACCTAAAGAACATATCCTGTGCCAGGGAAAAATGATCTACAATGGTTAAAATCAAGACATAGTATACCAAAATCACTAGGCCTTAAAGGTAAAAAAAGAATCTTTTGGGCAACCAGGCAAAATATGGATTTCTTACAGCAAAAAATAAGAAAGATGGAAGGTCACCTGGCTAGCTTCAGCAATAGCACTATACCATGCCCCCATCCTCTGGAAAAAAAAAAAAAAAGGGAAAAGAAAACAAGAAAAGGAAATGTAACTGAAGGTTTCTATACCCAAGCAAATATAAAGGCAGAAGATAACATTTTTGATCACATAGGACCTCAGGGAAAATTGCTCACATGGACCTTTATTGAGGAAAATTAGAAAATGAACTTTAATCAATAGGTTTAAGTAGGTTATCAATTGAGAAGGTACTTTATGTTTATTTAGGATTAAGCAAGTAAGTAAATATATTGTGAATAATGAGGACCTAGTTTCTCACCGTTGGAGAAAAGAGTTAAAATTAAGGAATGGGGGAGGCTAGAATGAACCCTGTGGTATTGGGTTGGACCTACAAATCGATGCACACCGGACTTACATAGATGTATATATGTGTGCATGCATGTGTATGTATGAATACATGTATTTCCTTGCTCTGCCCACTGAAAAGGTCAGAAGCAGTGATCCCTCGGGAACAAGGAGCACATCTTGAACCCAGGCCTTGGTTTCTATTACCATTCTCCAATAAAAGGAACCAGGTTCCTTGGGGATATAGTTGATTCTAGGACAGGGGCAGGGAAAATACAAGATAAACCTAGAACATCTTATATTGCTAGAAAATAAGAAAAAATGATGGGGCATATTGAAAGGAGAGAGTAGCCAACTCAAAGAGCTCCCAGTGGCCAAATTTGGGATAATTTGAGCAACAAAGTAAAAAATTTACAGTAATATCCACAACTCCACACTGACATAAATAACTGAGAAAATAAATGAAATCGGGGAAAAGGATAGATCTTCCTTATAGCTGAATTCCAATTAATAAATCATACAATTGTAATTATAGTAATGATAGTACAATAAATGTGCAATAGTAATTACTGCAGGCAAGAATCATCAAGGATGCTAAATCAGCTGGCAAAAACTTATGATGAGAAACAGGATATTTGCATGATCTCCAAGTATCACCCCACAAGACAGCTACAAGGTACATACAGAAAAGGAGAATATTTACAGTAGAGAAATCTGGCAGATGCCATCTCAATCAAGTGATGAAAGTTAACATTGCTGGTAATGAGATATATCAACATCATCTAAACACGAGGCTCTGAAAAAGGAATACATCACTTCTATGGTGTTCTTACTAAAAATGCACAACCTGAATTTAATCATAAAGAAATATCAAACAATCCCAAACTGAATGACATGCCACAAAATAACCAGTGTTCTTCAAAAGTGTCAAGGCCATAAAAGGACATTAGTGGGATATTTGGAGAAATCTAAATAAGGTGTGTTGATTAGTTAATAATATAGTTTCAATGTTAATTTCCTGCTGTTGATAATTACATTATGGTCATGTAAGATGCTAGCATTTGGGGAGATTGGCTGAAGGGTACTTGGGAACTCTGTACAACTTTTGCAATTTTCTTGTAAGTCAAAAATGATTTCAAAATAGTTTTAAAAAATGAATGTGAAACTTTCTCAAAAAATAAATAACCAATCCAGAAAACAAAAAGCCCCTACCAATAAGAAAGTTTAAAAACTCTCTTGACCATCTCCTTGGTCAAAGAGGAAACACAAACCAAAATCATGGACAGGACAAGGTAGGGGTAGGGGATTAAGAGGTACAAACTATCAATACTATGTATAAAATAAATAAGCTACAAGGATATAATGAACAGCACAAGGAATGTAACCAATATTTTATAATAACTTTAAATGGAGTATAATCTATAAAAATATTGAATCACTATGTTGTACACCTGAAACTATAATACTGTAAATAAACTATACTTCAATTTAAAAAAAATCATGGACTAATAAGAATTTAAACATTTCACGTCAGAACCTATGGGATATAGCTAACACAGTACTCAGAAGAAAATTTATATTAGTTCTTATATTAGCAAAAGGAAATAAATAAATAGCAAATAATAAATAAATCAATTTAGCATTTGGGTCAAGATGTTTGAAAAGTATAAAATGGAACCAACAAAACCAGAAAAAATTAATAATGTTAAAAGCAGACATTAATAAATTAGAAAACAAAAAAAGGGAAATAATAAAAAAACCCAAAAGATGGTTTGGGGGATAATAAATAAAAACAGATCCACTAGCTAACCTATCAAAAAGGGGGAGGGCGCACAAATACAAACACATAAACAAAGAAATCAGAAATAACCACAAAAAGAACAAAAGTTTACTTTGCTCCACTCTATATAAAGCAAATTTTAAAACTTTGATAAAATGAACCACTTTCTAGGAAGATATTTTATCAAAATTGACAAGAAATCTAAGTAGCTCTTAATGTTCCAATATGAAAAGTTAGTATTATACCATCTATGTAGAAATGAGGAGAAAAAATATATATCCACACATATACCCATTAAATATCACTGAATGGGTACAACCACCATTAACAGGCGAGGGGACAGCCTTGGAGGAGAGACTTTTCAAGGTATACAACACACACATTTATAATTTTTAAACCATGTGATCCCATTACCTATCCAAAAAATTAAATAAGTGGGAAATAATTTTCCCTTGTAAATAAAATACGTAATAAATAAAAATAAAAAATAAAAACTCCACAGCAATTTGATCAATTCTCTCTGGTTATTCAATTTCTGTATTCACTTACAAATGTACCTGCTCTGCAAATCCTGCCCATAGGCCTGCTAACCAACTAGTACTGTTAACCCAATTTAAACCAAAGAATTTAAAGACGGCATAGTAAAGGCCTCTGCCACTCTGACTGTAAAACACAAACTAGAATATGTATGACAGTAATACCTAAAAGTGAATAAAAAGGAAAGCTGTTCTCATGCCAAATACTAAACAGCCCAAGAAGCCAGAAATTCTCTAAACTCAGTTTTTCAGAGACTACTTCTAGGTGTTTTTCCAACGTGATAAATTTGTTATTTCATTATAGAATCTCCACTTGAATTCTATCATTTAGGAACTTAAAAATTAAATATGGCCTTTGGATTGTTTCTAGGCAAACTGCAGAAATAATGTGAATACATAGAATGATATGAAAGATAGGCTATCTCAAGTTCTTCTTCCAAATTCCCAGCAATCTTTGTGGTTATCATTAACATAACCTGGGTGTTACGGTTTAGGCAAAATTCTGGCTGAAACCCACTTCAAAAACTCATTTCGTCTCTTCCTTTCACTTCGAATAGTATTTAGTCATCTACCCCTGTGCCTCCATGTTGATTGCCTGTGGCGGTTATATAGCAATTCAGGTATTTTTGAAGATACAACCTGTATTGGTCAGGATCTCAGTTGCAACCAACAGAAACTGACTCACGCAGAATAGTCAGAAAAGCAATTTACTGAAAAATGATTGGTTAGAACTTATAGAACCCTCCAGTTAGGCTGAGGAAGCAGGCTAGGAAGGTGACAGAAATAACCCTGGACCACAGCCAAAAATCAGAGAATGCTCCTAATGCCACAGCCTGCAAAAAAGCCCTCACCATCAGTCCTCGATGCTCTGGACACTGCCCCTGTGGCCCCTGGAGACGACACCACCACCACTATCACCAGAATGGACTGTCTGCAATCCCTGCTTCCTTAGAAAATATATTTCTGCTGGCGTACAGAAATATAAACTGATCCTGTATCCAGCCACCTTGATAAACTTCCCTATTATTTCTAACAATCTGTCTGTTTTAGAGGGGGTTTTCTGTGTCATCTGAAAACAGTGAAGCTCCATTCAAAGTCCAGGAAAGGAATACCCCACGTGGCTGAGCCCAGGTCACATGCCTGAAAACTGGTTAAGCAAATATCTGGCATTTTTAGTTTCCACAGTGAGAGGAAGACACCTCTTCCCACCAAGCTTCATAAAATGGGGAATTCTCCAGATATAAGAATGGGACAGAAAAAACAATTTTTGGTAAAATTCAGAGTACATTGTAGGAAAACATTCTATCAGAAATGATCATGACAGAAATAATAGAAATAATTATATAAAATAATAAGAAATATTATAAATTAATAATCAAATATATAACATAAAAAAATAAGGAGGCATACAGACACCCAAGGATCATTAGGATACAAAAATAATCATTATATTCTAAGTAAAAGTAAACACAAGAATGATACAATCTTAAAATGTGAACACCACACTTGGATTATCTCATGGATCCTTCAGAGCAGGTGGAATTCATTCTTCTCCATTCCTCCTGTAATTCCAGAATACAGTCAGTGAACTTTAAATAACGTATCAACAGCCAAGTGTTCAAAACCTTGAATGTTCTGTAAATGTCTCATCATATAAGACCAATGGACCCCTAAAGGAAAAATTATCAGAGAGGAGCAAAGAACTAGAAACACAGCAAATAATTACTTTTCTGTCTCTCTCCTCTCCTCCCTGAGGGGCATCTTATGGTTCTCCCTTCAAAGAAAAAAAAAAAAATACAAAGAACAGAAACTCAAACAAGAGTGAAGAGACTATGATCTCCTTTACTGTCTATGTGTATTCTTGTCCAGTTTTTTCATTCTTAATTTTCTCCTCATATGTTAAAGTGGACCTGAGGTAATTCATACTTTTACAAAAGGGGAAAATATTTGCAAAAGATAAATTACTTTGGCCTATTTACTCTAGATTAATTTCAAGTGGGAGAGTGGGGAGAGTTTCATAAAAGGGATGAGCGGGGGCCCGAAGGAGGAATAAGAAAGAGAAAGGAAGAGGCAATGTTTCGGGCTGAGGAATAACACAAACAGAACTGAGAACATCCAAGGTCTATTCAATGAGCTGAGAGCAGAATGACTACAGCCCAGACCTACTAACACTATGATGTAAAGAGCCTTTAATAAACAGACGGGAAACCTGGAAGAGAAGCAGTTTGGGGAAACCAGACTAATTTAGTTATGGACAGATTAGGAGTTGCCCATGAAATACTTCAAATAATGTTATCAAGTAGGCAGTTGGAAATAGAGACTCGGGAAGAGGCTAGAGATCTAGATTAGGAACCATCCCACACGTAGATCACCGTCAAAGCCGCAGAACAGGCACTTGGCACTAGTGTTAAATGAGCCCCAGGCTACCAGACACTTCGGTGAAAACTCCTAATCAAACGTAGAACCAAATGTGGTGATTAATAATTTTAGATTGCCTAAAGGCAATGCAATGAATTCTGTAAACTAATTCTTCTGTTCAGAATAGATTTTCTTTCAAATACTGAAATTCTATATAGACACATATACAAACACTGCAGTTCAGGAGAGAAGTCCTCCGAGATCAGAACACTGCTGACCCCTGGGCTGCATTTTCAGTTTACAGCGTCTCTCCATGCACGATCTCACTGCATCTCCCTGCAGCAGGGCTGAGCTCACAAGGCTCAGTGGCACTATTCTCCTTTTAGACATGAACAAACTGAGGCTGAAAGAGAAAACGACCCGCTCAAGTGGCAGAATCCAGACCCTGAACACAGGTCATGTGACTCCAAACCCAGTGTTATTACATCTGAGTGATCAGAGAAACGGCTACAGCAAGAGGGTCTTGAATCTTCATGCAGCTAATCTCTGTCTATAGGCTGAATACTATTTTTCAAGTGCATAAGGAGGATTTTTCATTTTGTAGTTTTTAAATTTTAAGGCTTTTTTTCTTATAAAAATCAATACACGCTCATTGCAAAAAAGTTGTAATTTTACAAAACTGTATGGTATCTCCCCAAAATCTCAACTCTCAAGGTATCTGCTACAAATAGTTTCGAGTCTATTCCACAAGACCATTTTCTCTATTTATTTTATCAATGCACATTAGGAGCTGTATAAATGTGTCACGTGCTGGAATATATTTACATACTTGCAAATGTTTCCACTGGATCGATTTTTAGAAGCAGAATGTTGGGTCACAGAGGAAACTTGACATTTTAACAGCTATTGCCAAACTGCTTTCCAAAGAGGCGGTACCAATTTCTACTGACATACAATATGTGACTGACAAATCTGATTACTTAAAATGTAAAATTTCTACAACAAACAAAAAACATCATAAACGAAGTTCATGCAAAAAACAAACTGAACAAGAGTTAAAGAGTTAATGTCAAAGAGTTAATTCCTCTCATATATGAAAATTTCTTACAAATAAAAAATTACAAATTAAAAAAATGAGCAAAGGCTATAAAAATACGTATAAATACAAATGGTCAAAATATATATAAACCAACATTTAATCCCATTCAGTAAACAAATCCAAATTAAACAAAAGCAATGTATTATTTTTACCCATCAAATTGGCCAAAATAAATTTAAAGACTAATATATCTCGCAGAGCATGGGGACAGGGAACCAAGCTCTCTCGCAGACTGCTGGAAAAAGGATGTTAATGGCTCAACTTCTGTAGAGCGTCTTGCCCAGGAGTGAACATTTAATGTATGTGGACTCTACCCAGCAATTCCACTTTTAGGAATTGATCCCACATCAGTAACCAGACAAGTGCACAACCATTTATTTACAGTAATGCTCAATACAATGCTGAAAAGAATAGCAAAAGTGTGGAAACAGTCTCAATCGGTCTGTCAATCAGAAATTAAATAAAGTATGATAAAACCATACAGTGGAATGTAATATAGCCATAACAATGATGGTGTGATAGCTATTCACTTTACCATGGGAAAATGTCCATGATATTAAGAAATATACAGAACAATTCCATTTATATATATGTATACAGCCATAGGAAAAATTTCTTAAGGTATATGTATTTCAGAATAGCAATAGTAGTTATATCTACATGGAGGAATTACAGGTAATTTTTCAATATACATTTCTGTAATTGTTTTGAACAATATACATGTGTTTACTTTTTATATTAAAGAAGACACAAGAAAATTTTCATTAAAAAAAAAAAAAAAAGACAGGAAACACTGAAAAGTTGGGAATCAGTGGGCCAGAACCAGATGAGGTTATAAATCTTCTCACATTCTGAAATTCTATATAATAATTAAGGAAATATTTACTCTAGGGTGCTTTTTCATCATTTAAAAAAAACTCCTCAAGATTTATTCTTTCCCCATATCTTTTGAAGAGACTAAAATATAAGCAATATAATAATTATCATTAACATGATATTTGACTTTTTAAATAATAATGTGGCTGCATCTTGGGAGTACAGAGAAGGGGTAGAGAGAATAAAGAGATGATAAAACCCCAGCCTACACTAAACCTTTCTCAGGTTTCAAAACTCCCAAAGAACATCAATGCAAATCTCCAAATTCAGGTCCTAGAGCCAGAAATGGGGACTCACTGTTCATAAAGATCTATGAATATAATATTATCCTATTAACAAGATATTACCATTCCTGGATTGTAACTGCACAAGAGAAGTTAAGGCAAACACAAGTTAAACTTACATTTAACTATCAGATGGAATATACTACCTAAACTTTACTCATCACATTTTATAAAAAAGGTTTATAAAAGCATTATTCAAAATATGGTTTCAACTCTTAAAGATTATATGTGGTAAAAAAAGAGCAACAATTAAATAATTACCTCTCCTATGAAGACTACTATAACACAGTCCAACTTCTCTTCAGGATACAGATTATCAATAAGGGAATGAAGAGTTTCTATGAGGTAAGATTTAACTTCTCTCTTCACTGTGGGAACTCCCATTACTATTGAAACTGAAACAAAATAATGATAGTAATTATATTAAGAGATTTTGCAAAGACAATGCAGAAAAACACCACTGTTTTACAAGTATTATACCCTCTCAAATTGATAGAAATAATTGGGGGATCAAAATATACTACGTTGAAAGAAAAATAATCAAAGAATATGGGGCACACCTATTATACAGTAATTCTTTTCCACATGGCTTCTCCATAAGAAAAGAAATAATGTCAAAGAACTGATAAAGATGAAAGACATTAAACCACACATTAAAAATGAACAATGGTAAAGTATAAACAACAGATTTTATTATACAACTAAAACTTAGAAACATTAAACACATCTTAAAAATTAAAGTCTCACATGTCATGTATAAGATGTCCTAAGGAGGACACAACATCACTTCTGTGGTTTATCTTCCCAAATTCATAACCTCAATCTAACCATGAAGAAATGTCAGACAAATCCAAATTAGGGGGACACTCCCCAAAGATCAGGAAAGACAGAGAACGGATGAGGAACTGTCCCCAACTGGAGAAGACTAAGGGAACATGACAATTACATGAAATATGGGATCCTGAGTTAGATCCTGCAACAGAATAATTAAATAATAATAATAAAATGACAAACTCTAAGATCTAAGGTTAACAGCATAGCATCAATGTTAATTTCCTGGTTTTGATTATTGTACAATAGCTATATAAGGTGTGAACATTTACGGAAATTGGGTGAGGTATATGGAAACTGTGTACCATTCATGCAACTTTTTTTACATCTAAAATTACAGTCAGTTCTACTATAATGCTTGTTTTGAAATGCAAATTGTTCCTACATGATTAATATATTAGAGAACAATTTGAGCATGAAGTCAATTTCACATTTGCTTTTATGCAATTTCTCCCCTGGGACAAACACTCACTAGGTGAACATAGAAAACGGTACCCATTTGAACTGAATTCAGAATACTGAACCAAGCCATGTAGAAATACCCAAAATGCACAGCTGCCTCAGTTCACTGCATGCTGTGAACCACAGCTATCTACACCTGTTGTTACAACTTTCTGCCAGATTTCAGTCAATCCGCTTTGTACCACTTCACAAAAAGCTTCCAAGCTGCAGTCCTTCTGAAGCTCACTTTAACAAGCAAACCTCAAGTCTTTTTCAAGGTAGAACACCATATTTATTGTAGTATTTATGCATTTCTCCATCATTTAATACGTGCAAAATTGTGCCACTGCTTTTATTAGCTTATCTTTTCTTTTTGTGTAACTGACAAAGCTTCTGAGTGTTGTGATCCTAACCCCATTTTTCTTTTATTGCACAATTTTGCATAGCACAGTAATATTTAGGAACACACATGTTGTATTAGAGTACTTCACAGTTAGTTTTTAAATGTAATATCTTTAAAAGTCTTAGGGACTTCCCTGATGGTACAGTGGTTGAGACTCCGTGCTTCCACTGCACGAGGCACGGGTTCAACCCCTGGTGAGGGAACTAAGATCCCACATGCTGCGCAGCGTGGCCAAAAAATTTTAAAAATGAAAACATAAAATAAAAAAGTCTTAGTATCCTAAGTGTTACAGATCAGTAGAAAAGTATTTTGCAAAAGTTAAAATTAAGTCTTAATTATGTAACAATTTATTGGAGATACTACAAAACACTTAGAGGTCACAGAATTCTAAAGCTAGAAGGAAGTGTAAAGATCATGGATCCATGATTCTACCACCATGATTCTGCAGTTCTAAGGTCCAAATAGCTTAAGGGAGTCCCCCAAGTTTCCATACCACATTCCTCTCTTCCATTTTGGGATGAAGAGTTTTCAAGGGCTCAAAAAAAAAGATTTGCTATATTTGTTCTGAACATATGCGTTGAACACTTATTAAATGCAAGGCATTATTTGAGGTGTTAGGAATATAACAGCATAGATAAGGTCCCCGCCGTCATGGGACCTTTCTTACATTCTACAAGAGGGAAAAAGATAAATAATTTTAGAGGGTGACATGTAGTGTATGAATTAAAACATGGCAGTATTAGAAAGAGTGGGTGGGGAGGGGGAAGAGGAAGTACCTCTACAGATAGTGCAGTCATGGAAGGACTCTCTGCTATCAACTGAGCTGGTACTTAATGATGAGAAAGAGAAGAGAGAGAAGATGAGGAAACAGCTAGGCGCTGAAGAGAGGATGATCTGAACAGTCAAGCGATAGCAAGAATAGAATGTCTCTAAAGCAGAATCCGCCTAGATTCAGAGGAATTAGTTAGGGATCTGATGACATATACCCTTAAATTTAGTTTTAATTCTGAGGGCAAGAGAAAGCCATTGTAAGGTTGTAAGCAGGGGAGTGACAACATCCAATTTGTAATTTTAAAAGATGACCAACTTTTATGGAGAACAGACAAAAAAGTGTTAACGAGTATAAAAGTATTTTGGAGAGATCAGGAAGTTACTGCAGTAATTTAAGGAAAAGATGGTGGTTTCAATTAGGATGTTTGAAGTTGGAGATGGGTGAGCAGATCTGTGGAGACCCTCACCAATGGGGCTTATGGCTGGCAGAGATAAGGGAAGGGGAGGGTCAAGGATGACCTGAGTAAGTGGACATGGGATCTTTTACTGAGAATAACACACCTGAGGGGGAAAGGGCTCCCAATCAAGATTTCTGTTTTGACCATGTTACCCTGAGATGCCTAGAGACAGGATGAGTAACCCCGGAAGCAGATTTCCATATACTTTAATCTACCTCAGAATTTTAAAATATTTAGAATATACATTAAAAGAGTATAAACTATGCTATGAAGCATTTCTATGAAATGTTAACGCATATAACGTTCAAAAACTTTGTTCACAGAAAAAGCAAAATCCATGCTGACTCTAGCATATGCAAAGAAAAATGGCATAAAGTAATAATGCAAATTCTCTATTCCCTACCAGCCTTAGGTTGTTCTGTTTCTGTTTTAAGTTTAGATGGCATGTTTAGAGAAGAAGCCACTTCTCCCAAATCGACTGTTTGGGAGCTGAAATTTAAATTCTTTAGTTCAAACCAAGGCACTCAAGGACTCCAAAAGCACTAAAAAGGAAAGTACTAATTTCGGCTAAATCTACAGAATTAGAGTATCCATGCTAGGGGTAATTCACAAAATACCACAAAAAAAGACAGCTTTTCCTGCCTTCTGGGCATGTTGTAAGGTCCCCTTAGGTTGGGGAGCTGGGGGGAGGGGATGTGACTAGTAACAGACAATGAGTCACCCCCATGTATAACTCACTGCTGAACACATGTAACTGCAGTGTGAAATCCTTCCTGCTCAGTAGAGCCACCGGGAACATTCAATACTGCAAATGCTCCATCAGCCTGGATCTCTTGAGTGGTCAGTGATGTACAAGGCTCCCTGCTAACCCTGATGAATGTGTACTTTAGCAGAAATAAATAAATAAATAAACCTTAAATTACTTAAATTCCTGAGATTTGGCGGTTGTTAGTTACCACCTCATAACCCAGCCTGTCCTGTTTGATACGATTGTTCTTCTATGGTTTATAATGTAGAAAATGAATGTATTCTAAGGGGTCAGAGTTCAGAAGAAAAAATGTCAGCAACATAAACAGTGGGGCCACGTCATCCTTTAAGAAGGAGCAAGGTGGATTGAGGATCCAAACAGAAACAGAGCCCAAGGGCTGGACAGAGTACTTTGTTTCACTGATTCACTGTCCAATACTTCCTATTCAGGTATTAATTGTGCATCTGTAATACATCTGTTATGTACTAGACAATCTAAAACACAGTCATCAGAAAGGTAAGGCCACTGCCTCATGGAGCTTATAATTTGACAGAGCTATCATCTGTTGTATCAGTTTTTTTCAACTTTCCCAGGAAGTTTTCAAATTCTAGTACTTATTTCCTTTAAAATCAAGAAAAATTTAGGAACAATCTTAATCTGGCATTCTTGATCTTCAATTCCTCAGTCTACCTTCAGTTAAAACTAAATTACTTTCCTTTTTAAATATTTATTGCTAGTCAAATATTTTAGCCTATCATGCTTCCTTATGGTTTTAATCAATTATTCCTCATTTCTTCCCTTATGTCCTATGGCAATTTTTTTTTTCTCCTGCTGCTTAGTTGCACCTTCTCTGTCTCCGTCTTCACCTTTCTCTTTCCTGAAATGAACGGCTAGAGAACCTTGAAGGCTAAGTCCTGGGCCCTAGGTGACTTCATCCATCTCTGTTATCCTCAACAACCAGACACTTGCAAACGATGACTCATAAAATTAAATCTAATTCAGATGTCTCTTTTGAGTTCCAGATCTATATCCCACTGCCTATCTTCCACTACAATAACTCAAGATCACCTCCTAACTTAACATATCCAAATTTAATTGATGATCCTCTCTTGCAAGCCAATTCTGCAAATCATTTTCTGTTGTCCCCATCTCAATGAAAAGCACTCACCATCCGTCCAGTTACACTGGACTGAATACCAGATTCAGAAGCGTAGGACTTATCCTTGACCACTCCCTCTACCTCAGTCCACAAAGCCAGTCCCTCACTATGTCCTCCCACGCATGTCCCCATGCATTGCAAATGACTCTAAATCCAATTCTTCTTTTCATCTCTACCATCAGTACACCCTAGTCCAAGTTATCCTCTCTCAAGTGGATCACTGCAACAGCCTCTCATTGGGTCCTTTCCATCTGTTCTTCTTCACACATCCTCATTCTTCCCATTGCAGCAAATGTGATTCCTGCACAATTTAAATCATATACAGTCATCCTTACTAAGTCCTGCTTAAAACCCTTCACTGGCTTCTTTCTGCTCTTAGGAGAAAAGCCCAAATCCTATAAATGGCCTGCAAAGCCCTACCTTGTCTTGCCCTGACACATCTCTAGCCTCATCTTGTTTCATGCTTCCCCTCACTCTACACATCAATGACAGTGGCCTTCTTTCATTTTCTAGAATATTCCATGATCCCTTCCATCACAAGGCTTTTGTGCTGCTCTTCTCCTTTTCTGAAATACTCTTTTCTCCCATGTGGGAGACAGCATAATTAGGGTTTTGACATCTCAAAGATGCCAAAACCCTAATTCCTGGAACTTGTGACTATATTACCTTATATGCCAAAATGACTCTGCAGATGTGATTAAGGCTCTTGAGATGGAAGACCATCCTGGCTTATCCAAGCAAGCCCAATGTACTCACAAGGGTCCTTAGGAGAGGAAGGCAGGAGAGTCAGAGTGAGAGAAGGTGTGACAATGAAGCAAGAGGGTCAGAAACAGAGGGAGATTTGAAGATGCTATGCTCTGAAGATGAAAGAAGGGGCCACAAACTAAAGAATGTAGGTGGCCCCTAGGAGCTGGAAAAGGCAAGGAAATGGACTCTCCCCTAGAGCTTCCAGAAGGAACACACCCCTGTTGACACACTGATTTTAGGACTTTTGACCTCCAAAACTGTAAGATAATAAGTTTGCATTGTCTCGAGTCACTGGGTTTGTGGTAAGGTGCTACACAGCAGCAACAGGAAACTAATACACCCATATTTACCAGTAAACTACTTATTCCTCTGATCTCAGGTCAAATGTATTTTTCAAGACTTCCCTAAACTCCTTAATTAATAGCCCTTCTATTCACTCTCAAATCATCCTTTATATCACTAATGTTGTAACTGTACAATTATTTATATAACTGACTAACTGACTAATGCATTCTCCTTTAGTAGAATGAAGCTCGCAAGACTATGAATCATGTCCAGTTTTGTGTAACAAAGCACACAAAAGTGTCCATGGATTTTTTTTTTTTTAACTTCAGCAAATACTTTAAGAACTACCTGCTGTCCTCTACTAATCAGTAATGCCATTTTTGTAGGTAACCCGTGGAGGGTCTTTTCTCAGCCATCCTGCTCAGAATGGACCCTTCATCTGAAGGCATGTGTGTTTCTTCAACTCAAAGAAATTTTCTTCTATTATTCGTTTGATTATTTCTCCCCTTCACTCTGTTCTCTCCTTCTGAAATTCCTATTAGGTAGATGTTAGAATGTTTGTCTATCCCAATTCTTTGTGCCCTTTATGTTGCATTCTGGAAGAACTACGCAGCTCAATCTTTCTGATCACTAATTCGATATTCAGCTGCTTATCAGACCTATTTATATGGAGAATTAAATACATAAAAACACAAAGATTTCTAACTGATCCTTTTATAATAGTCACTTATGAGTTGTCCTTTCTCATCCCTCTGAAAATATTTTATGTTTTATTTTTATATTACATTCTGTGTGCTCTACAAGTCATTGAGTCATTCATGATGTTGGTCTTCTTAAGTGTTTGGGAACCCTAGTTGTATAACATGGCCCTTTACCCATCTGTAGTTGCTGTGTCTGTTTACTGCAGCCTGCCTCTGTAAATCTGTGGGAGCATCTGGACGTGGTGTGGATGGGAGTTTTTTGTTCTGGACGTGAGAATTCCAACCCCTCTCCCGAGTGGGTCAGTAGCCGCCTCCGGCACAATTCTCCCTCCTTACCCTTAGGAAGGCTTAGCTGGTCTGAGCGCTGATCCTTAACCAGCCTGACTGCTGAAGAACACAATTCTTAGCAAAAAACCTTTTCTCTGATCTAAAACACTGAAGTTCTTAATATAAAGTGCCTAGATAGGTTTTAGGGCTCCACAAAATCCCAGAAATTACACACAAAATTACTTTTTCTATGTGTATTTTTCTAAGTAGAAGGTTGATAACTTTCCTAAGATAGCCAAAGGGTTCTATTACTCTAAAAATGTTAAGAACCATTGCTGAAAGATTTTTAATGTAACTCTGTGGGTTGTCTGGTTTTTTCCTCCAAGTTGTCTGCTTTTTCTACCTTTAAACAACAGTTTCAGCTTAATAAGAATGTTAACCACTGAAAAGCTGGTTGACTAAGATTGTATTATATTTATGATGGATAAAGTCATAAACAAAAGAGCTAGAATAAGCATCTTCAAAAAAGAAAGAGAATGTCACATTCATAAAATAAGAAGAGCTAACTATAAAAGAACTTACTAGAGACCTTGGAAGTTTTAAATGACTTTAAAAATACTTTTACTTTCTTTTCATTTGCTTCTTACTCATGAGGAAATAGTCTAAACCAAAAAATGCATGAAATGGCTAAGGCAACTTACCCAAATAGTGATGATTAAAGGAAGAGACACACTATCGACTTCAGAAATAATTAATGATCAATGTTTTAAAGAATATAATTTAGAACATACTACATATCTTATTAGTCTTTGTAATCCAGTATGTACTGTAAAAGTAAATATTTCTTGAATCAATAAAGACATGGAAGAATGAGTTAGTCTGAACATAATTTAAGAGTTATCACCTCCATAGGAAAAGGGTATACTTTTAAATGATTCATAAAATAGAAAGATGGCAGAACCAAAAAATGATGAATGTGAAAACTTAAACTTAGAAAATGTTATCAAAAACCAGTAAAATACCTAAGAATCCTATTGAATCAAATGCAGATTGAATCAGCTTTTCAAAAACATTATCATAAAGATGCATTTCAATACCTAAGAAGTAATGATTTTGTCATTTGTTGAAGACTTAGGAGCAAAATAATATTTTTGTCTCTACATCCTAAAATCTACAAAGAAAAGATTAACAAAGTCAAAGTGGAGAAATAAAAAGTATAAGAGAATCATATATAAGTCCCACAAGGAAAACTCAAGAAGCTCTGGTGACTTTAACAAGAGGAGAAAAAAATGCCATAGATTATCTTTTAGGTATTTTGGGAAAAAGATGCAAACCAAATTATTTCTATTATTGCATGAAAGGTTAAATATAAGTGACTATATACTTATAGTTCTGTAAGAAAAGTAGGGGCAGACATACGAAAAACTTTCTTGACATGACTATAAGAGCTATTAATGTTGAAATAAAATACAAGAAAAAAAAAGTTATTTCTTTACCTCTCAAATTTTTAAAATAGAAAAGTTTCAAAAGTTTAAACACTATTTTGCCTGGAGATAGGGCTTGAACTAGATGTCTCATAATCCTTTTGAGCTCTATTACTCTGGTCTTTGGAGAAAAATATCCAACTCCCTTCAACATGGAGTTTAGAATGACTCCTAAGTTACTATGCACAGATCAAGAACTTTTATTCTTTGACCTTCTGTTTTTTTTTTTAACATCTTTATTGGACTATAATTGCTTTGCAATGTTGTGTTAGTTTCTGCTGTATAACAAAGTGAATCAGCTATATGCGTACATATATCCCCATATCCCCTCCCTCTTGCCTCCCTCCCACCCTCCCTATCGCACTCCTCTAGGTGGTCACAAAGCACCGAACTGATCTCCCTGCGCTATGCAGCTGCTTCCCACTAGCTAGCTATTTTACATTTGGTCGTGTATATATGTCAATGCTACTCTCTCACTTCATCCCAGCTTACCCTTTCTCCTCCCCGAGTCCTCAAGTCCATTCTCTACATCTGCGTATTTATTTCTGTCCTGCCCCTAGGTTCACCAGAACTGTTCTTTTGGTTTTTTTGTTTTTAGATTCCATATATATGTGTTAGCATATGGTATTTGTCTTACTCTTTATGACTTACTTCACTCTGTATGGCAGACTCTAGGTCCATCCACCTCACTACAAATAACTCAATTTCGTTTCTTTTTATGTCTCAGTAATATTCCATTATATATATGTGCCATATCTTCTTTATCCATTCATCTGTCGATGGACACCTAGGTTGCTTCCATGTGCAGGCTATTGTAAATAGTGCTGCAATGAACATTGTGGTACATGACTCTTTTTGAATTATGGTTTTCTCAGGGTATATGCCCAATAGTGGGATTGCTGGGTCGTATGGTAGTTCCATTTTTAGTTTTTTAAGGAACCTCCATACTGTTCTCCGTAGTGGCTGTATCAATTTACATTCCCACCAACAGTGCAAGAGGGTTCCCTTTTCTCCACACCCTCTTCAGCATTTATTGTTTGTAGAATTATTGATGATGGCCATTCTGACCGGTGTGAGGTGATACCTCATTGTGGTTTTGATATGGTTTTCTCTAATGATTAGTGATGTTGAGCATCTTTTCATGTGTTTGTTGGCAATCTGTATATCTTCTTTGGAGAAATGTCTATTTAGGTTTTCTGCCCATTTCTGGATTGGATTGTTTGTTTTTTTTGAGATTGAGCTGCATGAGCTGCTTGTATATTTTGGAGATTAATCCTTTGTCAGTTAGTTCGTTTGCAGATATTTTCTCCCATTCTGAGGGTTGTCTTTCTGTCTTGTTCATGGTTTCCCTTGCTGTGCAAAAGCTTTTAAGTTTCATTAGGTCCCATTTGTTTATTTTTGTTTTTATTTCCATTTCTCTAGGAGGTGCGTCAAAACGGATCTTGCTGTGATTTATGTCACAAAGTGTTCTGCCTATGTTTTCCTCTAAGAGTTTTAGAGTGTCTGGCCTTACATTTAGGTCTTTAATCCATTTTGAGTTTATTTTTGTGTATGGTGTTAGGAAGTGTTCTAATTTCATTCTTTTACATGCAACTGTCCAGTTTTCCCAGCACCACTTACTGAAGAGGTTGTCTTTTTGCCATTGTATTCTCTTGCCTCCTTTATCAAAGATAAGGTGACCATATGAGCGTGGGTTTATCTCTGGGCTTTCTATCCTGTTCCATTGATCTATATTTCTGTTTTTGTGCCAGTACCAACTGTCTTGATTACTGTAGCTTTGTAGTATAGTCTGAAGTCCGGGAGCCTGATTCCTCCAGCTCCGTTTTTCTTTCTCAAGATTCCTTTGGCTATTCGGGGTCTTTTGTGTTTCCATACGAATTGTGAAATTTTTTGTTCTAGTTCTGTGAAAAATGCCAGTGGTAGTTTGATAGGCATTGCATTGAATCTGTAGATTGCTTTGGGTAACATACTCATTTTCACAATGCTGATGCTTCCAATCCGAGAATATGGTATATCTCTCCATCTGTTTGTACCACCTTTAATTTCTTTCATCAGTGTCTTATAGTTTTCTGCATACAGGTCTTTTGTCTCCTTAGGTAAGTTTATTTCTAGGTATTTTATTCTTTTTGTTGCAGTGGTAAATGGGAGTGTTTCCTTAATTTCTCTTTCAGATTTTTCATCATTAATGTATAGCAATGCAAGAGATTTCTGTGCATTAATTTTGTATCCTGCTACTCTACCAAATTCACTGATTAGCTCTCGTAGTTTTCTGGTAGCGTCTTTAGGATTCTCTACCTATAATATCATGTCATCTGCAAACAGTGACAGCTTTACTTCTTCTTTTCTGATTTGAATGCCTTTAATTTCTTTTTCTTCCCTGATTGCTGTGGCTAAAACTTCCACAACTATGTTGAAAAATAGTGGTGAGAACGTGCAACCTTGTCTTGTTCCTGATCTTAAAGGAAATGCTTTCAGTTTTTCACCATTGAGAACGATGTTGGCCGTGGGTATGTCATATATGGCCTTTATTATGTTGAGGAAAGATCCCTCTATGCCTACTTTCTGGAGGGTTTTTATCATAAATGGGTGTTGAATTTTGTCAAAAGCTTTCTCTGCATCTATTGAGATGATGATATGGTTTTTATCCTTCAGTTTGTTAATATGGTGTATCACATTGATTGATTTGCATATATTGAAGAATCCTTGCATTCCTGGGATAAACCCCACTTGATCATGGTGTATGATTCTTTTTATGTGCTGTTGGATTCTGTTTGATAGTATTCTGTTGAGGATTTTTGCATCTATGTGCATTGGCCTGTAGTTTTCTTTTTTGGTGACATCTCTGTATGGTTTTGGTATCAGAGTGATGATGGCCTCATAGAATGAGTTTGGGAGTGTTCCTCCCTCTGCTGTATTTTGGAAGAGTTTGAGAAGGATAGGTGTTAGCTCTTCTCTAAATGTTTGATAGAATAAGCCTGTGAAGCCATCTGGTCCTGGGCTTTTGTTTGTTGGAAGATTTTTAATCACAGTTTCAGTTTCAGTGCTTGTGACTGGTCTCTTTATATTTTCTATTTCTTCCTGGTTCAGTCTTGGAAGGCTGTGCTTTTCTAAGAATTTTTCCATTTCTTCCAGGTTGTCTATTTTATTGGCATAGAGATGTTTGTAGTACTCTCACATGATCCTTTGTATTCCTGCAGTGTCAGTTTCTCCTTTTTCATTTCTTATTCAGTTGATTTGAGTCTTCTCCTTTTTTTTCTTGATGAGTCTGGCTAATGGTTTATCAAATTTGTTTATCTTCTCAAAGAACCAGCTTTTAGTTTTATTGTTCTTTACTACTGTTCCCTTCATTTCTTTTTCATTTATTTCTGATCTGATCTTTATGATTTCTTTCCTTCTGCTAACTATGGGGTTTTTTTGGTCTTCTTTTCTAATTGCTTTGGTATAAGGTTAGGTTGTTTGAGATTTTTCTTGTTTCTTGAGGTAGGATTGTATTGCTATAAACTTCCCTCTTAGAACTGCTTTTGTCACATCCCACAGGTTTTCAGTCGTCGTGTTTTCATTGTCATTTTTTTCTAGGTATTTTTTTGTTTCCTCTTCGATTTCTTCAGTGATTTCTTGGTTATTTAGTAGTGTATTGTTTAGCCTCCATGTGTTTGTATTTTTTACAGTTTTTTTCCTGTAATTGATATCTAGTTTCATAGCACTGTGGTCGGAAAAAATACTTGATAATGATTTCAATTTAGTTAAATTTACCAAGGTTTGATTTGTGACCCAAGATATGGGTCTATCCTGGAGAATGTTCCATGAGCACTTGAGAAGAAAGTGTATTCTCCTGTTTTTGGATGTAATGCCCTATAAATACCAATTAAGTCCATCTTGTTTAATGTGTCATTTAAAGCTTGTGTTTCCTTATTTTCATTTTGGATGAACTGTCCATTGGTGAAAGTGGGGTGTTAAAGTCCCCTACTATGCTTCTGTTACTGTCAATTTCCCCTTTTATGGCTGTTAGCATTTGCCTTTTGTATTGAGGTGCTCCTATGTTGGGTGCATAAATATTTAAAATGGTTATATATTTTTCTTGGATTGATCCCTTGATTATTATTTAGTGTCCTTCTTTGTCTCTTGTAACAGTCTTTATTTTAAGTTTATTTTGTCTGATATGAGACTTGCTATCCAGCTTTCTTTTGATTTCCATTTGCATGGAATATCTTTTTCCATCCCCTCACTTTCAGTCTGTATGTTTCCCTAGGTCTGAAGTGGGTCTCTTGTAGACAGCACATATATGGGTCTTGTTTTTGTATCCATTCAGCCAGTCTATGTCTTTTGGTTGGAACATTTAATCCATTTACATCTAAGGTAATTATCGATATGTATGTTCCTAATACCATTTTCTTCATTGTTTTGGGTTTTTGTAGGTCCTTTTCTTCTCTTGTGTTTCCTGCTTAGAGAAGTTCCTTTAGCATTTGTTGTAGAGCTGGTTTGGTGGTGCTGAATTCTCTTAGCTTTTGCTTGTCTGTAAAGGTTTTAATTTCTCTGTCAAAGCTGAATGAGATCCTTGCTGGGCAGAGTAATGTGGGTTGTAGGTTTTTCCCTTTCATCACTTTAAATATGTCCTGCCACTCCCTTCTGGCTTGCAGAGTTTCTGCTGAAAGATCAGCTGTTAACCTTATGGGGATTCCCTTGTATGTTATTTGTTGTTTTTCCCTTGCTACTTTTAATATTTTTTCTTTGTATTTAATTATTGATAGTTTGAATAATGTGTGTCTCGGCATGTTTCTCTTTGGGTTTACCCTGTATGGGACTCTGTGCTTCCCGGACTTGATTGACTATTTCCGTTCCCACGTTAGGGAAGTTTTCAACTATCATCTCCTCAAATATTTTCTCAGACCTTTTCTTTTTCTCTTCTTCTTCTGGGGCCCCTGTAATTCGAATGTTGGTGCATTTAATGTTATCTCAGAGGTCTCTGAGATTGTCGTCAATTCTTTTCATTCTTTTTTCTTTATTCTGCTCCCTGGCAGTTATTTCCACCATTTTATCTTCCAGGTCACTTATCCATTCTTCTTCCTCAGTTATTCTGCTATTGATTCCTTCTAGAATATTTTTAATTTCAGTTATTATGTTCATCACTGTTTCTTTGCTCTTTAGTTCTTCTAGATCCTTGTTAAATGTTTCTTGTATTTTCTCCATTCTGTTTCCAGGACTTTGGATCATCTTTACTGTCATTACTCTGAATTCTTTTTCAGGTAGGTTGCCTATTTCATCTTCATTTATTTGGTCTTGTAGGTTTTTACCTTGCTCCCTCGTCTGTAACATATATTTTGTCATTTCTTTTTTTTTTTTTTTTGATGGTGAGGCTATATTCCTATCTTACTGGTTGTTTGGCCTGAGGTGTCCAGCACTGGAGTCTGCAGGCAGTTGGACAGAGCCGGGTCTTGGTGCTGAGATGAGAACCTCCAGGAGGCCTCACTCTGATTAATATTCCCTGGGGTCTGAGGTTCTCTGTTAGTCCAGCGGTTAGGAATTGGAGCTCCCACCACAGGAGCTCTGGACCAACCTCTGGCCTGGGAACCAAGATCCTGCAAGCTGCATGGCATGGCAAAAAAAAAAACGAAAAGAAAGAAAAAAGAAAGAAAGAAAAAAGGAGCAGTACGATATCAAAGAAAAACAAAATAAAATTAGAAAAGTAAAAGATTTATTAGGAAAAATAAGAATATAAATTAATCAACAAGGTAAAACAGAACCCCAATCTAAAAGAGGAAAAAAGGGAAAAAAAAAAAAAAGCCTTCGCTATGGGGGCAGAGTTTAGGCAGGGGTGGAACTTAGGCAGGGGTGGGGTTTAGGGTGTGGCGGAACTTGGGGGGGGTGACGTTTGAGCATGGGGCGGGTCCTAGGCTCAAGACCCACACAGCCAGAAAAGGCCTTGGGTTGGGGCCTAGGCAGGGTGATGTTCAAGCGTGGGGCGGGACCTCTGCTTAGGAACTGCACGGAAGGGGAGATGCAGCACGTCCAAAGGAGGGCCTCTGGAGTGCGGAGTTCCAGAGTTTGGAGGTAAGGCCCTGAGTGAGGGTGTGTGGGTGGGGTTTAGGCCCAGCACGTTGCAGGGGGTCTCCGAGTGTAGAGGTGGTGGTGCAGGGGCGGGGTTTGGGCTCTGCATGGCAAGAGAGAGGCTCCAAGGGTAGAGGATTAGGCCCAGAAGCCCAACAGGTTCCCCGGTGCCTAAGTGGACAGGGAAAGCGCTGGCTGCGTTCCCTTCTGTTCCTCCACGCCCCTCCCCCACCGTCTCCCCCAGGGTCTCCCCCGTCACCGCTGGACCCCTAACTGTGGGTGGGTCCCACTGGGTGTAGGAACTCCTCCCCTCTCCCAGCCACCCCTCGGGGTGCCAGACCCAGAGGTCCGGCCTTTATTTTTGTTCCCCTTCCCTCCCTCCCACTCCCTCAGGACCCACGTGGCTGGGGGGGGCCTCAGTGGGCAGAGGATCAGGCCCAGGATCTCAGCAGGCTCCCAGGGGCCCAAGTGGGCAGGGGAAACCTGGCCACGCTCCCTTTTGATCCTCTGCCCTCCCAGTGGTTCCCCAATTTCCCACTTTGGCGTGGGATCCCCTCCCCTCCCCCAGCCACCCCTCAGGGACGTCAGCCCCATCCCGCCTCCACTTCTCCTCCCCCTTCACTCCCCCCACGCCCCACGTCCTACCCCATCACTGGGGGTTCCTCCCGCCCCTTAGGTGTCCGTGGTCCCCCACCGGTGCCTGGTAGGTGCCCTAGTTGTGCAGAGACGCGGATTCCGCGTCCTCCTAGTCCGCCATCTTGACTCCCGACCCGCCTGACTTCTCATCGTCAACAAAATACTCCAAGACATAATTAAGACCAGCAGTGCAAATACAATAGGAAACAAAACAAACATACCTCCTGTTCTTCCATTACCAATCTGCACAACAGGTTGAAGGCTTCCTTCATTTTGTAATAAATGAGGCAAATGATAATAAATACTTGGCACTTGAAGAGACTTTTTGCTTGTTAACTCCCTCAAGAGCTTTAGGGTACCATCTGAAATACAGAAGTATAATCAATCCACGGTAATACCTTACTTATAGAAGTTGCTGATGTTACAAAGATAGTGGTAAAAATTTATGAGAACTAAAAGAATTTTCTATCCTAATTTCATACTTTGGTCAATGAGATTTCTATGGACACTTAGGCAACCAGAGTCTCACAGAGTCATGATGATGAGAACAGTCTGAATGAAGCTAAAAAGGTCAGCCAGAGTACCACGAGAAGGTAGAATGTGAACCATTCACCTTTATAATGTGTCAGAACTCAAGCCCTGGGGGACAGACTCTAAACACACTATCCATTCATGAAAATGTAATAAGTACAACGACCACCAGTAACTTTCACTTTTTTATGCTATTACATTTGACCAAAATTTCACATGGAAGATTTTTTTTTTAGTTCAAGTACACTAATTTAAACAGCACAAGTTGAGAATGTTTGGTACAGTTCATAACTTTCAAATCGTTTTTCAGTTTTTATGAGAGGAACCAATGAACCATTTAATATAAAAGAAAATAAAACCTTGATAGGATAATCAATATTGTTTTAAAATTCCACTGAACTAGAACTTAACCTTTTAAATAAGGAAGTTAGCAGTAAGGACATGCAGTCTCAATAACAATTTTATACAGAGCAATATGAAAATTCCCTTAAAATATTCTGAATATTCAGAACCGAAAGTTCACAAAAGAAATGAAACTGACTATCACACATGAAATTAAAGTTTAACCTCATGTAAAAGCAACAACTACAAATTACAAGACAACAATATCTACCCATCAAATTAAGTTAGCAGATTAAACAGTAGTATTAAATTGTGGTGATAATGTGATAAATGTTTCAGCTATTAAGAACAGCATCAAAACCCTTAAAACATTCCTGCCTTATTATTCAGTAATTTCCCTTTTAGGAATTTAACTTCTATGCAATCAATAAATATTTAGTGAATTATCAGTTTTGTTCCAGCCACCGTGGCATGTGTTTGGAAATCAACAGTCATCAAAACACAGATTCTGTTTTTAAGAAAGTCATAATCTAATGAAAATAACTTAAGGCCTACCATAAAAGTAATTGATTTATATAGAGAGATGTTCTTCACAGAGTTATAAATTGGGGGACAAAGACAACCCAGAAAAATCCTATTTGCCTAATTGTAGAAAAATATTTAATATATTATAGTATATGATAAGCTGACATATATGTCATCAAAAATGGTATTTTAAAAGAATATTCAATGCCATAGTAAAATGCTAATAGCATAATTTCAAGAGCAAAAATAAGGCCATAAAACACACAATTACAATTTTGAAGAAAAATATGCATGGAAAAAAGACTAGAAGAAAACAGAGAATGTTAATCATTCTATAATTTTAAATGTTACTGTGCCATAATACGAATTTTATAATCAGGAGGGGAAGAAAGGGGCATGAATCTCTAAAAATAAGGTAAGGTAGTGAATCTCAAGATGAGAGGAATTAATGGTGAAAGATTATAACAGATAATGCTAAATGAAAAAGTATATTATTCTTGGAAGATTATGCAGATTTGGAGTCAAATGATTATATACATATATCAATTTAGTCATTAGAATAAGAATAGGAAAGAAACAGAAGATGGTTGATATTCATTTCACTCAGCCCAGAATTTCTCAGAGAGGCAACAGGTCAGGTACCCCCAAAAGTACCCATTATAAAACTATGTCTTTTTATTTCTTATAAGTCATATCTGAGAGCACTAATTGCTTCAAATAGCTCAAAGGTTCCCCAGAGTCCATTTGAAGTCCACACAAGTCACAACAGAAACATGCATAAACACCAAGTTAAATTTTAGTCTTATTCTAAATGTTTTTTTTTAAAGATGCTGGTTCTTCACTATTGGCAATGAAATTTATACAACTGAAACTTAATATTACTCTCTTTAAATCAAATTTAGCAATTAATAAACTTGTTTTATAAGTAACCACAATAGAAAAAGTTTTGTATGGTGATTTTTCTCTCTGTAGAGGGTAACAAATGTTGGCTGATAAGCGACTCTAGACAACTTTCAAAGAGAGTATTTCACATAACCCTTTGAAAATGTAATCTTTTCATAAAACCAAAAATATCGTCTGTACCTGAAAATTTATTCACCGTATCCTTACTTCTGTTTGTTTCTGCTCCTACACGCTTGAACTGCTGTACAATGGCATTGAGTTCGGAAGACCGCTGAGAGATTCTGTGTTCAGCTATTCGGAGACGTTCTTTTAAAGCAAGAAATTCTCGTTGATAAGCAATCAGTTTTTCTAGAAGCAAAACCAAAAGTTATTAGTATCTTCCTTTAAAAAAAAAACCCACTATAATCGAAACAGAATTGTAACATTAGGAATTTTAAAGTTGCATTTTTCAGAAACAGATATTCATTTATGAATTCATTGAGACAGAATTGAAAATAAAAAAGAGCCCCAACTAACAAAGTGGTGGCAAAGCCACCACTAACTTAGTGCTATTAATATCTGTAAGAAAAAGGGCGCTTTCTAATTAGCACTTCAGAAAGTTAAAGATAGGGAGAAAAAGACAAAGTTTTTGGAATTAACACTTCAAGCATAATACCAAGATCATTTCTCAAAAGGTACAAACAACTATAAAGACCCTATTTGTATGAAGATAGAGATGAAGCATTGAAACTAATGATAATATATCTAATAATACAATGACTATAACATTTTATAGCGTAACAGCCTCATTTTCATAGGCTGTTTCCTCTGTACTTCCTATTCTGCAAAAATTTCCCTAGGCCAGACTTTGGTCAAATTCCTGATCCCTAACAACTCAATCAGGTAGATGTTAAGATGACCCTAAAAGTCAATTATTTGAATTTAAGAGAATCACAGGTCAGGAAAGCCTGGTCTGGGAAATAAAAGTGGATTTTATGAGGATAAACGTAGGCATTGAAGCAATAGTATGAGACAGCTCAGATACAAAGTACATAGTGAGAAGAGGCCCCAAGACAGAACTGGATAACAAAATCTAAGAGAGGCAGAAAAGAAACCATGCATTTATCTTGATTGGCAGCACCGGAAGGGAGCTGAGGCTGGTAAATGGTCCGAGCAATTTCCACAACCTCATTAAACTAAGAAAAATCAGAACAACCGTTTCAGCTTCTCTATCAAGCTAGATAATCTAAGGCTACTATTTTGACATCTAAACAAAACAAACCTTGGAAAGACTCTTTTTAATTTATATTGTAATCTCTGCTTTACTCAATCAAGGATGGAATCGTTCTGTACAAAACAGAATTAAGAAATATAAATCTGCCTGTCTCATAAAGCTAGCCTTAAAAATAGTCAATTATATTATTCTTTGGCCCTTACATAAAGGACCACAGAGTAAATGCCTCTGAAGAATTCTGTGGCAGGGAAGAAAGTCTCCCCTGCTTAACTCTCATGTTTCCCTGTATTGAACAATGTATTAATAAGCAGCTCTAGTTTCTGTAAACTGGCTTTAGGAGGAAAGGAAGAGAGGGGGTCTGTTATTAGGAAAGGGCATACAGGGGAGTCTCAGGGTGCCAGCAAGGTTCTTCTTATTGACCTGGTTACTGGTTAAATAAAATTCATTACTATACATCCATGGTTTAGACACTTTTCCATATGTGTTAATTCACAATAGAAGAAATGTTAAAAAGATACTATTCACAAACACAAAACTATAAACAATTACACTATAACAATTATAACAAGAGGCACACAAGATTTATGTGATAAAAACTATAAGCCTTTTCCTAGAGCCTGTAATGGAAGAAAAAAGTGAAGTCATTTATTAATCTCAATCTTGCAAAAAACATAGATAAATCCCACCCTAAACTAAATAATAAATGCAACACTTCTTAAAACAACGAAATTTTTTTGGAACTTGAATTTTGACATGTGATTCTAAAATTCATGTAAAAGACAAAATGTTTTTAAAAGGTCAAAAAAATCTAGAAATAATAATAGGTAACTTGCTCTGAGATCAGAACATACTCTAAGGCTATAGAAATGAAGACCGTGTTAAATGCCAAGTCTAAAGAGCAGGGACAAGGGCCGATCACGCCAAGCAGATTGTGTCCAAAATGAGCATGAGTGAACTGTCCTGTGATTTCTTCCCCCTTTACCTCTTACCACTTACATGGTGCCAAGATAGTGGATTCTAGACATTTGCCACTAAAAAAGAATTATAACCCTTTGGAGAAATAACTTTAAGATGAACCTGGAGCATTCTTGTGTCAACTAAGAAAATGTTATTTTATTTTATTTTATTTTAACATCTTTATTGGAGTATAATTGCTTTACAATGGTGTGTTGGTTTCTGCTAGATAACGAAGTGAATCAGCTATATGCATACATATATCCCCATATCCCCTCCCTCTTGCGTATCCCTCCCACCTTCCATTGCCCACCCCTCTAGGTGGTCACAAAGCACCGAGCTGATCTCCCTGTGCTATGCAGCTGCTTCCCACTAGCTATCTTACATTTGGTAGTGTATATATCTCAATGCTACTCTCTCACTTCATCCCAGCTTACCCTTCCCCCTGCCTGTGTCCTCAAGTCCATTCTCTACATCTCTGTCTTTATTTCTGTCCTGCCCGTAGATTAATCAGAACCGTTTTTTTTTTTTTCTTAGATTCCATATATATGTGTAGCATACAATGTTTGTTTTTCTCTTTCTGACTTACTTCACTCTGTATGGCAGACTCTAGGTCCATCCACCTCACTACAAATAACTCAATTTCATTTCTTTTTATGGCTAATATTCCATTGTATATATGATCTTCTTTATCCACTCATCTGTCGATGAACACTTAGGTTGCTTCCATGTCCTGGCTATTGTAAATAGAGCTGCAATGAACATTGTGGTACATGACTCTTTGAATTATGGTTTTCTAAGGATATATTGCCAGTAGTGGGATTACTGGGTCATATGGTAGTTCTAATTTTAGTTCTTTAAGGAACCTCCATACTGTTCTCCATAGTGGCTGTATCAATTTACATTCCCACCAACAGTGCAAGACGGTTCCCTTTTCTCTACACCCTCTCCATAATTTACTGTTTGTAGATTTTTTGATAATGGCCATTCTGACCACTGTGAGGTGATACCTCATTGTAGTTTTTATTTATTTATTTATTTATTTTTGGCTGTATTGGGTCTTCGTTTCTGTGTGAGGGCTTTCTCTAGTTGCGGCAAGCGGGGGCCACTCTTCATCGCGGTGCGCGGGCCTCTCACTGTCGTGGCCTCTCTTGTGGCGGAGCACAGGCTCCAGACACGCAGGCTCAGTAGTCGTGGCTCACGGGCCTAGCCGCTCTGCGGCATGTGGGATCTTCCCAGACCAGGGCTCAAACCCATGTCCCCTGCATTGGCAGGCAGATTCTTAACCACTGCGCCACCAGGGAAGCCCCCTCATTGTAGTTTTGATTTGTACTTCTCTAATCATTAGTGATGTTGAGAATCTTTTCATGTGTTTGATGGCAATCTACATATCTTCTTTGGAGAAATGTCTATTTCAGTCTTCTGCCCATTTTTGGATTGGGTTGTTTGCTTTTTTGAGATTGAGCTGCATGAGCTGTTTGTATATATTGGAGATTAATCGTTTGTCAGTTGCTTCATTCGAAAATATTTTCTCGCATTCTGAGGGTGGTCTTTTCATTCTGTTTATGGTTTCCTTTGCTGTGCAAAAGCTTTTAAGTTTCATTAGTTCCCATTTGTTTATTTTTGTTTTTACTTCCATTTCTCTAGGAGGTGGGTCAAAAAGGATCTTGCTGTGATTTATGTCACAAAGTGTTCTGCCTATGTTTTCCTCTAAAAGTTTTATAGTGTCTGGCCTTACATTTGGTCTTTACTCCATTTTGAGTTTATTTTTGTGTATGGTGTTAGGAAGTGTTCTAATTTCATTCTTTTACATGCAGCTGTCCAGCTTTCCCAGCACCACTTATTGAAGAGGCTGCCTTTTCTCCACTGTATACTCTTGCCTCCTTTATCAAACATAAGGTGACCATATGTGCGTGGGTTTCTCTCTGGGCTTTCTATCCTATTCCACTGATCTATATTTCTGTTTTTGTTCCAGTACCATACTGTATTGATTACTGTAGCTTTGTAGTATAGTCTGAAGTCTGGGAGCCTGATTCTTCCAGCTCCGTTTTTCTTTTTTAGATTGTTTTGGCTATTGGGGTCTTTTTTATTTCCATACAAATTGTGACATTTTTTTGTTCTAGTTCTGTGAAAAATGCCATTGGTAGTTTGATGGGGATTGCATTGAATCTGTAGATTGCTTTGGGTAGTATAATCATTTTCACAATGTTGATTCTTCCAATCCAAGAACATGGTATATCTCTACATCTGTTTGTATTACCTTTCATTTCTTTCATCAGTGTCTTATAGTTTTCTGCATACAGGACTTTTGTCTCCTTAGGCAGCTTTATTCCTAGGTGTTTTATCCTTTTTTTTGCAATGGTAAATGGGAGTGTTTCCTTAATTTCTTTTTCAGATTTTTCACCATTCGTGTATAGGAATGCAAGTGATTTCTGTGCATTAATTTTGTATCCTGCTACTCTACCAAATTCACTGATTAGCTCTAGTAGTTTTCTGGTAGCATCTTTAGGCTTCTCTATGTATACTATCATGTTATCTGCAAACAGTGACAGTTTTACTTTTTCTCTTCTGATTTAGATGCCTTTAATTTCTATTTCTTCCCTGATTGCTGTGGCTAAAACTTCCAAAACTATGTTGAATAATAGTGGTGAGAGTGGGCAACCTTGTCTTGTTCCTGATCTTAGAGGAAATGCTTTCAGTTTTTCACCATCGAGAACAATGTTGGCTGTGGGTTTGTCATACATGGCTTTTATTATGTTGTGGTAGGTTCCCTCTATGCCTAGTTTCTTGAGAGTTTTTATCATAAATGGGTGTTGAATTCTGTCGAAAGCTTTTTCTGCATCTATTGAGTTTATCATATAGTTTTCATCCTTCAATTTGTTAATATGGTGTATCAAGTTGACTGATTTGCATATATTGAAGAATCCTTGCATTCCTGGGATAAACCCCACTTGATCATGGTGTATGATCCTTTTAATGTGCTGTTGGATTCTATTTGCTAGTATTTTGTTGAGGATTTTTGCATCTATGTGCATCAGTGATGTTAGCCTGTAGTTTTCTTTTTTTGTGACATCACTGTATGGTTTTGGTATCAGGGTGATGATGGCCTCATAGAATGAGTTTGGGAGTGTTCCTCCCTCTGCTGTATTTTGGAAGAGTTTGAGAAGGATAGGTGTTAGCTCTTCTCTAAATGTTTGATAGAATTCGCCTGTGAAGCCATCTGGTCCTGGCCTTTTGTTTGTTGGAAGATTTTTAATCACAGTCTCAATTTCAGTGCTTGTGACTGCTCTCTTTATATTTTCTATTTCTTCCTGGTTCAGTCTCAGAAAGTTGTGCTTTTCTACGAATTTGTTCATTTCTTCCAGGTTGTCCATTTTATTGGCACAGAGTTGCTTGTAGTAATCTCTCATGATCCTTTGTATTTCTGCAGTGTCAGTTGTTACTTCTCCTTTTTCATTTGTAATTCTGTTGATCTGAGTCTTCTCCCTTTTTTTTCTTGATGAGTCCGGTTAATGGTTTATCAATTTTGTTTACCTTCTCAAAGAACCAGCTTTTAGTTTCATTAATCTTTGTTACTGTTTTCTTCATTTCTTTTTCATTTATTTCTGATCTGATCTTTATGATTTCTTTCCTTCTGCTAACTTTGGGGTTTTTTTTTCTGTTGTTCTTCTTTCTCTAATTGCTTTAGGTGCAAAGTTAGGCTGTTTATTTTAGATTTTTCTTATTTCTTGAGGTACGACTGTATTGCTATAAACTTCCCTCTTAGAACTGTTTTTGCTGCATCCCATAGGTTTTGGGTCATCGTGTTTTCATTGTCATTTGTTTCTAGGTATTTTTTTATTTCCTCTTTGATTTCTTCAGTGATCTCTTGGTTATTTAGTAGTGCATTGTTTAGCCTCCATGTGTTTGTATTTTTTAGAATTTTTTTTCCTGTAATTGATATCTAGTCTCATAGCATTGTGGTTGGAAAAGATACTTGATACTATTTCAATTTGCTTAAATTTACCAAGGCTTGATTGGTGACCCAAGATATGGTCTATCCTGTAGAATGTTACATGAGCACTTGAGAAGAAAGTGTATTCTGTTGTTTTTGGATGGAATGTCCTATAAATATCAATTAAGTCCATCTTGTTTAATGTATCATTTGAAGCTTGTGTTTCCTTATTTGTTTTCATTTTGGATGATCTGTCCATTGGTGAAAGTGGGGTGTTAAACTCCCGTACTATGATTGTGTTACTTTCAATTTCTCCTTTTATGGCTGTTAGCATTTGCCTTATGTATTGAGGTGCTCCTATGTTGCGTGCGTAAATATTTATAATTGTTATATCTTCTTCTTAGATTGATCCCTTGATCATTATGTAGTGTCCCTCTTTGTCTCTTGTAACAGTCTTTATTTTAAAGTCTAAGAAAATGTTATTTTTAAAAAAGGACACAGACTGCAATTAAAAAAAATTAAATTAAAAAAAAAATTAAAGGGAGAGGTTCAAGATGGCAGAAGAGTAAGACGTGGAGATCACCTTCCTCCCCACAAATACATCAGAAATTGCTGATCTACATGTGGAACAACTCCTACAGAACACCTACTGAATGCTGGCAGAAGACCTCAGACCTCCCTAAAGGTAAGGAACTCCCCACGTACCTGGGTAAGGCAAAAGAAAAAAGAAAAAACACAGACAAAAGAATAGGGACAGGATCTGCACCACTGGGAGGGAGCTTGAAGGAGAAAAAGTTTCCCCACCCTAGGAAGCCCCTTCACTGGTGGAGACAGTGGGTGGCGGGGGGAAGCTTTGGAGCCACTGAGGAGAGCACAGCAACAGGGATGCAGACGGCAAAGCAGAGATTCCCACACAGAGGATCAGTGCCAACCAGCACTCACCAGTCTGAGAGGCTTGTTTGCTCACCCACCTGGGCAGGTGGGGGCTGGGAGCTGAGGCTCGGGCTTCGGTCCGATCCCAGGGAGAGGACTGGGGTTGGCTGCGTGAACACAGCCTTAAGCGGGCTAGTGCACCACAGCTATCAGGGAGGGAGTCTGGGAAAAAGTCTGGAACTGCCTAAGAGGCAAGAGACCATTGTTTCGGGGTGTGTGAGTAGAGGAGATTCAGAGCACCACCTAAAGGATCTCCAGAGACGGGTGTGAGCCGCACCTATCAGTGCAGACACCAGAAACGGGCATGAAATGCTAAGGCTGCTGCTGCAGCCACCAAGAAGCCTGTGTGCGAGCACAGGTCCCTGTCCACACCTCCCCTCCTGGGAGCCTGTGCAGCCCGCCAATGCCAGAGTCCCGTGATCCAGGGACAACTTCCCAGGAGAACACGCAGTGCGCCTCAGGCTGCTGCAACGTTATGCTGGCCTCTGCTGCCGCAGGCTGGCCCCACATTCCGTACCCCTCCCTCTCCCCAGCCTGAGTGAACCAGAGCCCCCTAATCAGCTGCTACTTTAACCCTGTCCTGTTTGGATGGGAACAGACGCCCTCAGGCGACCTACACGCAGAGGTGGGGCCAAATCCACAGCTGAACCCCAGGAGCTGTGCGAACAAAGAAGAGAAAGGGAAATCTCTCCCAGCAGCCTCAGGAGCAGCGGATTAAATCTCCACAATCAACGATGTACCCTGCATCTGTGGAATACCTGAGTAGACAACCAATCATCCCAAATTGAGGAGGTGGACTTTGGGAGATATGATATATATTTTTTACTCCTTTTTCTCTTTTTGTGAATGTGTATTTGTATGCTTCTTTGTGTGATTTTGTCTGTATAGCTTTGCTTTTACCATTTGTCCTAGGATTCTGTCTGGCCGGTTTTTTGGGGTGTTTTGGGTTTTTTTTGGTTTTTTTTTTAGTATACTTTTTAGTGCTTGTTATCATTGGTGGATTTGTTTTTTGGTTTGGTTGCTCTCTTCTTTCTTTCTTCTTCTCTTTTTATTACTTTTCAATTTCTTTTATTTTTAATAATTATTTTTTATTTTAATAACTTTACTTTTTTTTTCTTTCTTTCTTTTTTTCTCCCTTTTCTTCTGAGCCGTGTGGCTGACAGGGTCTTGGTGCTCCAGCCAGGTGTCAGGCCTGTGCCTCTGAGATGGGAGAGCCAAGTTCAGGACATTGGTCCACCAGAGAGCTCCCAGCTACACATAATATCAAACAGCGAAAGCTCTCCCAGAGATGTCCATCTCAACACTAAGACCCAGCTCCACTCAACGACCAGCAAGCTACAGTGCTGGACACCCTATGACAAACAACTAGCAAGACAGGAACACAAGCGCACGCATTAGCAGAGAGGCTGCCTAAAATCATAATACGGTCACGGACACCCCAGGCACACCACCGGACACGGACATGACCACCAGAAAGACAAGATCCAGCCTCATCGACCAGAACACAGACACTAGTCCCCTACACCAGGAAGCCTACACAACCCACTGAACCAGCCTTAGACACTGGGGTCAGACACCAAAAACAACGGGAACTACAAACCTGCAGCCTGTGAAAAAAAGACCCCAAACACAGTAAGTTAAGCAAAATGAGAAGACAGAGAAACACACAGATGAAGGAGCAAGGTAAAAACCCATCAGACCAAACAAATGAAAAAGAAATAGGCAGTCAACCTGAAAGAGAATTCAGAGTAATGATAGTAAAGATGATCCAAAATCTTGGAAACAGAATGGAGAAAATACAAGAAACGTTTAACCAGGACATAGAAGAACTAAAGAGCAAACAATGATGAACAACACAATATATGAAATTAAATATTCTCCAGAAGGAATCAATAGCAGAATAACTGAGGCAGAAAAACGGATAAGTGACCTGGAAGATAAAATAGTGGAAGTAACTACTGCAGAGCAGAATAAAGACTGAAAAGAATTGAGGACAGTCTCAGAGACCTCTGGGACAATATTAAATGTACCAACATTCGAATTATAGGGGTCCCAGAAGAAGAAGAGTAGAAGAAAGGGATGAGAAAATATTTGAAGAGATTATAGTTGAAAACTTCCCTAATATGGGAAAGGAAATAGTTAATCAAGTCCAGGAAGCACAGAGAGTCCCATACAGGATAAATCCAAGGAGAAACACGCCAAGACACATATTAATCAAACTATCAAAAATTAAATAAAGAGAAAATATTAAAAGCAGCAAGAGAAAAACAACAAATAACATACAAGGGAATCCCCACAAGGTTAACAGCTGATCTTTCAGCAGAAACTCTGCAAGCCAGAAGGGAGTGGCAGGACATATTTAAAGTGATGAAAGGGAAAAACCTACAACCAAGATTACTCTACCCAGCAAGGATCTCATTCAGCTTTGACAGAGAAATTAAAACCTTTACAGACAAGCAAAAGCTAAGAGAATTCAGCACCACCAATTCAGCTCTACAACAAACACTAAAGTAACTTCTCTAAGCGGGAAACACAAGAGAAGAAAAGGACCTACAAAAACAAACCCAAAACAACACAGAAAATGATAGTAGGAACATACATATCGATAATTACCTTAAATGTAAATGGATTAAATGCTCCAACCAAAAGACATAGACTGGCTGAATGGATACCAAAACAAGATCCATACATGTGCTGTATACAAGAGACCCACTTCAGACCTAGGGAAACATACAGACTGAAAGTGAGGGGATGGAAAAAGATATTCCATGCAAATAGAAATGAAAAGAAAGCTGGAGTAGCAATTCTCATATAAGACAAAATAGATTTTAAAATAAAGACTATTATAAGAGACAAAGAAGGACACTAAATAATAATCAAGGGATCAATCCAAGAAAAATATATAATCATTTTAAATATTTATGCACCCAACAAAGGAGCACCTCAATACATAAGGCAAATGCTAACAGCCATAAAAGGGGAAATCGACAGTAACACAATCATAGTAGGGGACTTTAACACCCCACTTTCACCAATGGAAAGACCATCCAAAATGAAAATAAATAAGGAAACACAAGCTTTAAATGATACATTAAACAAGATGGACTTAACTGATATTTATAGGACATTCCATCCAATAACAACAGAATACACTTTCTTCTCAAGTGCTCATGGAACATTCTCCAGGATAGATCATATCTTGGGTCACAAATCAAGCCTTGGTAAATTTAAGAAAATTGGAATCGCATCAAGTGTCTTCTCCAACCACAACACCATGAGAATACATATCAATTACAGGAAAAAATCTGTAAAAAATAAAAACACATGGAGGCTAAACAATACACTACTAAATACCCAAGAAATCACTGAAGAAATCAAAGAAGAAATCAAAAAATACCTAGAAACAAATGACAATGAAAACACGACGACCCAAAACCTATGGGATGCAGCAAAAGCAGTTCTAAGAGGGAAGTTGACAGCAATACAATCCTACCTCAAGAAACAAGAAAAACCTCAAATAAACAACCTAACCTTATACCTAAAGCAATTAGAGAAAGAAGAACAAAAAAAACCCCAAAGTTAGCAGAAGGTAAGAAATCATAAAGATCAGATCAGAAATAAATGAAAAAGAAATGAAGGAAACAGTAGCAAAGATCAATAAAACTAAAAGCTGGTTCTTTGAGAAGATAAACAAACTTGATAAACCATTGGCCAGACTCATCAAGAAAAAAAGGAGAAGACTCAAATCAACAGAATTAGAAATGATAAAGAAGTAACAACTGACACTGCAGAAATACAAAGGATCATGAGAGATTACTACAAGCAACTCTATGCCAATAAAATGGACAACGTGGAAGGAATGGACAAATTCTTAGAAAAGCACAACCTTCCAAGACTGAACCAGGAAGAAGTAGAAAATATAAACAGACCAATCACAAACACTGAAATTGAGACTGTGATTTAAAATCTTCCAACAAACAAAAGCACAGGATCAGATGGCTTCACAGGCAAATTCTACCAAACATTTAGAGAATAGCTAACACCTGTCCTTCTCAAACTCTTCCAAAATATAGCAGAGGGAGGAACACTCCCAAACTCATTCTATGGGGCCATCACCACCCTGATACCAAAACCTGACAAAGATGTCACAAAGAAAGAAAACTACAGGCCGATATCACTGATGCATACAGATGCGAAAAAGCTCAACAAAATACTAGCAAACAGAATCCAACAGCACATAAAAAATGATCATACACCATGATCAAGTGGGGTTTATCCCAGGAATGAAAGGATTCTTCAATATATGCAAATCAATCAATGTGATACACCATATTAACAAACTGAAGGATAAAAACCATATCATCTCAATAGATGCAGAAAAAGCTTTTGACAAAATTCAACACCCATTTATGATAAAAACCCTCCAGAAAGTAGGCATAGAGGGATCTTTCCTCAACATAATAAAGGCCATATATGACAAACCCACAGCCAACATTGTTCTCAATGGTGAAAAACTGAAACCATTTCCACTAAGATCAGGAACAAGACAAGGTTGCCCACTCTCACCACTATTATTCAACATAGTGTTTGAAGTTTTAGCCACAGCAATCAGAAAAGAAAAAGAAATAAAAGGAATCCAAATCAGAAAAGAAGAAGTAAAGCTGTCACTGTTTGCAGATGACATGATATTATAGGTAGAGAATCCTAAAGACGCTACCAGAAAACTACGAGAGCTAATCAGTGAATTTGGTAGAGTAGCAGGATACAAAATTAATGCACAGAAATCTCTTGCATTCCTATACATTAATGATGAAAAATCTGAAAGAGAAATTAAGGAAACACTCCCATTTACCACTGCAACAAAAAGAATAAAATACCTAGGAATAAACCTACCTAAAGAGACAAAAGACCTGTATGCAGAAAACTATTAAGACACTGATGAAAGAAATTAAAGATACAAACAGATGGAGAGATATACCATATTCTTGGATTGGAAGAATCAATATTGTGAAAATGACTATACTACCCAAAGCAATCTACAGATTCAATGCAATCCTTATCAAACTACCAATGGCATTTTTCACAGAACTAGAACAAAAACTTTCACGATTTATAAGGAAACACAGTAGACTCCAAATAGCCAAAGCAATCTTGAGAAAGAAAAACGGAGCTGGAGGAATCAGGCTCCCTGACCTCAGACTATACTACAGAGCTACAGTAATCAAGACAGTATGGCACTGGCACAAAAACAGAAATACAGGGGGCTTCCCTGGTGGCGTAGTGGTTGAGAATCTGCCTGCCAATGCAGGGGACACAGGTTCGAGCCCTGGTCTGGGAAGATCCCACATGCCACGGAGCAACTGGGCCCGTGAGCCACAATTACTGAGCCTGCGCATCTGGAGCCTGTGCTCCGCAACAAGAGAGGCCGCGATGGTGAGAGGTCCGCGCACCGCGATGAAGAGTGGTCCCCACTTGCCGCAACTAGAGAAAGCCCTCGCACAGAAACGAAGACTCAACACAGTCATAAATAAATAAATAAATAAATAAATAAATAAAACAGAAATACAGATCAATGGAACAGGATAGAAAGCCCAGAGATAAACCCATGTACATATGGTCACCTTGTTTTTGATAAAGGAGGCAAGAATATACAATAGAGAAAAGACAGCCTCTTCAGTAAGTGTTGCTGGGAAAATTGGACAGCTACATGTAAAAGAATGAAATCAGAACACTCCCTAACACCATACACAAAAATAAACTCAAAATGGATTAAAGACCTAAATGTAAGGCCAGACACTATAAAACTCTTAGAGGAAAACCTAGGCAGAACACTCTATGACATAAATCACAGTAAGATCCTTTTTGACCCACCTTCTAGAGAAATGGAAATAAAAACAAAAATAAACAAATAGGACCTAATGAAACTTAAAAGCTTTTGCACAGCAAAGGAAACCACAAACAAGACAAAAAGACAACCCTCAAAATGGGAGAAAATATTTGCAAATGAAGCAACTGACAAAGGATTAATCTCCAAAATATACAAGCAGCTCATGCAGCTCAATATGAAAAAAAACAAACAACCCAATCCAAAAATGGGCAGAAGTCCGAAATAGACATTTCTCCAAAGAAGATATACAGATTGCCAACAAACACATGAAAAGATGCTCAACATCGCTAATCGTTAGAGAAATGCAAATCAAAACTACAATGAGGTATCACCTCACACCAGTCAGAATGGCCATCATCAAAAAATCTACAAACAATAAATGCTGGAGAGGGTGTGGAGAAAAGGGAACCCTCTTGCACTGTTGGTGGGAATGTAAATTGATACAGCCACTATGGAGAACAGTATGAAGGTTCCTTAAAGAACTAAAAATAGAACTACCATATGACCCAGCAATCCCACTACTGGGCATATACCCTGAGAAAACCATAATTCAAAAAGAGTCATGTACCACAATTTTCTTTGCAACTCTATTTACAATAGCCAGGACATGGAAGCAACCTAAGTGTCCATCAACAGATGACTGGATAAAGATGTGGCACATATATACAATGGGATATTACTTAGCCATATAAAGAAACAAAATTGAGTTATTTGTAGTGAGGTGGATGGACCTAGAGTTGTCATAGAGTGAAGTAAGTCAGAAAGAGAAAAACAAATACCGTATGCTAACACATATATATGGAATCTAAAAAAAAAAAAGTTCTGAAGAACCGAGGGGCAGGACAGGAATAAAGACGCAGACGCAGAGAATGGACTTGAGGACATGGGGAGGGGGAAGTGTTAGCTGGGACGAAGTGAGAGCATGGCATGGACTTATATATACTACCAAATGTAAAATAGCTAGTGGGAAGCAGCCGCATAGCACAGAGAGATCAGCTCAGTGCTTTGTGACCACCTAGAGGGGTGGGATAGGGAGGGTGGGAGGGAGATGCAAGAGGGAGGAGATATGGGGATATAGGTATATGTATAGCTGATTCACTCTGTTGTAAAGCAGAAAGTAACAAAACATTGTAAAGCAATTATACTCCAATAAAGATGTTAAAAATAAATAAATTAAAAAAATAAATTCCTTGAGGACAGAAGTCAAAAAAAAAAAAAAGAAAAAGATAGGACATGTCATAATGGCACAGGAAGCCACTCGAGGGGCTCCCCCTGGCTAAATTCACTGCAATTTAAGTACTAAAACAAATACTGATGGTAATGAATTGTAACTTATTAAATAAAGTAAGAATCTGTGAGTCCATATTAATAAATAACAATTAACAGATGAGAGAAAAGTGTTTCTTACAGTGGAATGCCAGCTTATAAATGATGAAAGAAGGATGAATGTTAGAAAATCACCCCTTTGCAACTGTCCAAGCAATAACTGAGTCGGGCAAAAATCAAAAATGGATGCTAGAGAAAGACAAATACTGTATGATATCACCTATATGTGGAATCTAAAAAATACAGCAAATTAGTGAATATAACAAAAAAGAAGCAGACTTACACATACAGTGAACAGACTAGTGGTTACCAGTGGGGAAAGGGAAGAGGGGAGGGGCCAGACAGGGGACGGGGAGTGGGAGGTACAAACTACTGGGTATAAGATAGGTTCCAAGATGTATTGTACAACATGGAGAATATAGCCAATATTTTATAATAATTGTAAATGAGAAGTAACTTTTAAAAATTGTTTCAATTTTTTTTAAATTTTTAATAAAAAAAAAAAGGATGCCAAAACCAGTAGGTGAAAGTTTAATGAGGAAGAGGATATGTATATCATCTCAAAGTATCTTCCCACAAAGTAGCCATTAATTTACAAAAGGAAAAACGCTACCTTTATCTTGGAGAAGCCTGGCAGATATCATCTTAATCACATGATCAAAGTTCACATCAGCAGTAACGGACCAGACACCACGTGTCCTCTGCCGTGATGCACAGAGGACACACCTCATTTATGTGGTATTCTTGCCAGAAATGCATCATCTGAACCTAATCTCAAGGAAACATCAGACACATCCAAAGTGAGTAACAATGCACAAAACAAAAAGCTTCTGCGATAAAAAAATGTCAAGGTCATCGAAGACAGAGGCTTAGGAACTACCCCAGACAAGAGACTGAAGGGGACAAGACAACTACATACAAACTACAATTCTGGATGGGATCCTGGACCAGAAAAAAAATAAATGCTATAAAGAACGTTATTAGAACAAAGTAACAGAAGATAGATGACAGAGTATGTAACATTGTGCCAAAGAGTATGTAACACTGTGCCAATGATACATTTCCTAAATTTGACACCTGAACTGTTGTAAGAGAATTCCCTGTTGTTAGGAAATAAAATTATTTAGGAGTAAAAAGGCACAATTTCTGTAATTTACTCTCAAATGGTCCTGAAAAGAAACAAATATCTATAGATACATAGAAAGATGATAGAGGCAAAATGTTCACAATACGTGAAATGCATAGAGAAGTTGTTTGTACCATCCTTATAACTCTTCATTTCTTCATCTGAAACTTTTTTAAAAATTAAAAGTTTTTAAGAAGTAAGCAGGAGGATGGGATGGCATACAGGTTCAGTCTTTTAGCAGCTCTTGAGTGGTGGGAGGGATACAGATCTGGGTGCAGTCTCTGCCCTACATGCATTTTCTTGGTACTTTTGGGAACCACCTTCCCAAAGGCCAGCCTCACCAAGTAGTAAGGAGAGTAGCCAGTAGCAGCGGACAAATACTCCCACTCCAAATTCCAAACTGCCCCCCTGCTTTGAGGTGAACTGGCCATGCTTTTGAAAAGATCCCTGGGGCCCATGGACCGCTGGATAAAGTCACACGTATTTTCTTTCAGGCCCAGATGTGACTACTGCTCTTACTCCAGAGCCCACAGCTGTGAAAGGGCTCAGCATGGGGTCACTTCCCATCTCGGTCGCATCCGTCCTTTGCTTCTAATGCCACCCTTCCGTATTAAAAGTGTTCTCTCTTGGGAGTTTGGGGTTAGCAGATGCAAACTATTATATATAGAATGGATAAACAACAAGGTCCTACTGTATAGCACACGAACTCTATTCAGTATCCTGTAAGAAACTATAATGGAAAAGAATGTGAAAAAAGAATATTTATGTGTAATATATATGTGTAAAACTGAATCACTTTGCTGGACACCTGAAACTAACACAACATTGTAAACCAACTATACTTCAATAAAATAAACTTTAAAACATAATAAAAAAATAAAAGTGTTCTCTCCATGACATCAGAGCAAGTCCACACTCTACCTAGAAAGCCAAGACTATGCAGTAAAGCTCTCAGCTAGTCCTGCTAGGAATTCCACGGGACAGGGAGCTTCAAGATGGCGGAAGAGTAAGACGCGGAGATCACCTTCCTCCCCACAGATACATCAGAAATACATCTACATGTGGAACTGCTCCTATAGAACACCTACTGAACGCTGGCAGAAGACCTCAGACCTCCCAAAAGGCAAGAAACTCCCCACGTACCTGGGTAGGGCAAAAGAAAAAAAAGGAATTCCACGGGACACTGTTGGCTCTTCTAAGCAGACAGCAGTTACACATGGTCTTTCTACAACCCTCCCTCACAGCATATCCTCCACAGTCCACGCAAACATAGCGTTACTAGTGACCTCTAGAATTTTCTCCATTCATATTTCCCATAGTACTACCTTGCTCTCTTGGGGAGAGTGGCTTATCAGCTCTCAGAAAAAGTTCAAACTTTAACGTAATAGACAAAAAACTCCTTCAAATTAGTGATATGTGTTTGACAATTTCCTGTTTTCAACATTAGTATCAAAATTCTTATTTTTGTGTTTCTCTGAATCATTTCAATCAGTTTCTATGCAGGAACCTGGCAGGAACCCATGAGGAAACTTTCACACTATCATCTTACTGGAAGTCCCTGGTTTTGTTTACCATTTTGTTTTTACTGAAGATTGAATCTAACTTTTTTTAATTGTAGAAAAGCACATACCCAGATTAGACAAATCTAAGTACAAATCACATTCTGTGAACCTAAGAATCTGAAACATAGAAAATTTCTAAAGAAACCACTTTAATTCCTTCAAATCAAGCAATCAAGTCAGTTTTCCAGTGAAAAGGGTACCTTTAGGCTTTCAAAGAATTACTGGTTGAACCATATGAAATTGCTGTATTTGACCACTTCTGACAAAAAATAGCAATTTCATATAGTTCAGCAAATTAAATAACAGTCTTAGATTCAACAATTTAATTTAAAAATCTATAAATAGTATAGATGAAAAATTAACACACAGATGCACAAATAACTAACCTGATACATAAAAACAGAACGGAAAAGTTCATTTTTCAAATAGTACCTTGTTATTATCAAGACTCGGAGGATACTACTTAATTCTATGAGCTAACATTTAAAAACTGGCTTTTTATGTTGAAATTAAAATTACCAAAAATTAAACCCACTTTTAAATAATTTAATTTTAATATTTATTAAATAATAAAATTCTGGCACTGGAAAGAATGTTGTCAAGTCATCTGGTCCATCCCTCTGTTCTTTAGTACTACCCTGAACTATTTCATACAGATAAAATTTTTTGAAAAATATGAAAAACTCCCTGCGTAACAGATTCCAAAACTTACCAAGTTGTACACTTCAGGAAGTCACTGCCTTTGAAAATGTTTTATTTCACATTCACCATTCTTATACAACCATTTTTAAATAGAAAGGAGAAGGCTTAACATGAAATTATGGACAATTTCATACTTACAAATCTCTTACAGAAAAAATTAAAGAACTGGATTCAGAAGCCAGTTTAGGAGAGCTAAAGCCTAGAAAAACCAAAAGACAGGAGACCAAATGATATAGGTTAAAGACCAGAATTTGAACAGACAATTCTAATGAGAATGGTTAGCTAAAAATTACAAACAAGACTGGGTTTCTCGTTGTTTCTTTAACTTTATTGTGCATAAGAACCACCAGGAAGAGCTTGTTAAAACACAAAATTCTGGACCCCACCTCCAAAGATGCTGATTCCACAGGTCTGACATGGGGCCTGAGAATTTCTAACAAGCTCCAAGGTGATGCTGGGCCACTGAGTGAGTAGCTCTAAGGGAGACTATACTGTCCTCGATGTAGGTCTAGTCTCTAGCAGCCTGGAAACCTATGCTGTTCTGCTCTCCTACCTCTTTCTCTCCTTTGGACTAGATGTTAAGAGCTCCAGAGACAGGAGGGGTTCATCAAAAATGTCAGGTCCATAATCCTCAAGATAACACTTGGGGCAGAGAGGGTTTCAAAATATCCAGTGGACACCTATTTCCAAGGTGTCTTTTAAGAGTTATAGGAATTAACAAGATCAATCCCTATTTTTGGAGTATTTCAGTCAGGACCCATGGAGTATGAAAAGACCTGTACCCTTCTAAACTCAAAAGGGAAAATGGGGCTCATAGATATATAGAATCATATATTTTATTTACATTAAAACAAAGAATATAATTCTATTTGTTTCCTTACATAATGTTTTCACTATGCTTACAGAACATGACCCTAAGTAGTGAATATCAGATAGGCTATGGTTGAAAAGTTTTCTGGAACACTATCACTATTTCTAAGTTGTCCCATAAGTAATATAATCATTAATGTTGTCATTCCAAACAAACTTCCAGATAGAGGTTTAATAAGTTAAAATCCATCCACTGACCTTATAAAGCACAAAACCTTAAGATATAAAATGATGCTGCATATACCTATAACACACACTTTCTTAGAAATATTTTCTCAATCTAAATAGCTGCAATCATTTTCCTTGATTTCCCTTGAAGACAGGGTAATCTATTTTTAGTAATTTTATCATTAAGTCCCAAATTCTATGACCATTGTGAAATGAGAAGAAAAAACAATAATTTGGGGGCTTCCCTGGTGGCACAGTGGTTGAGAATCTGCCTGCCAATGCAGGGGGCACGGGTTCGAGCCCTGGTCTGGGAAGATCCCACATGCCGCGGAGCAACTGGGCCCGTGAGCCACAACTACTGAGCCTGTGCGTCTGGAGCCTGTGCTCCGCAACAAGAGAGGCCGTGATAGTGAGAGGCCCGCGCACCGTGATGAAGAGTGGCTCCCACTCGCCTCAACTAGAGAAAGCCCTCGCACAGAAATGAAGACCCAACACAGCCAAAAATAAATAAATAAATATTTTTTAAAACACAAAAAAACAATAATTTGCATAACCTAGGATAATGTTCATTAAAGTAAACTTAGCCATAACAACAGTTTTTTACTTCTAAAAAATATAAATAATGATTTTATGCAATCTGGGTTTTTGAAATTCAACAAGCCATAAGGAGCTTGGAGTAAAAATCACCAAATGGTTATAAACTAATTTTCCTTAAGTACTTAAACTTATTGGCAGACATTTTCTATAAAGGTGTTGCTTTGTTCCCAAAAGAAAAAAAAAACTATTTGTATTCTAAAAGATATGATAGTATTTATGTTTCTATGAAGAATCCCTCAAGACAGAGCATTTTATTCTTCATTAGAATCATCTTTACTTAAAAAGAAGGATACTGGTAAGTAATCAATTCTACACTGTGGACTAGCTCTACCAATGAAGGTGGTGTCCTGTTACTGTTATCTCCCTAGCTGGACATGGTTACTCCTTTTATGACCAATTTTGTGATTTCTTCTTCCCTCTCCTCACTTTCCTCTTTTCCTTATTTTCCACCTTTCTCCCTTCATATACTTCTGCAAAACCCTTTTCAAATTCTTCTTCTATGTTTCTTTCTGGACTTTTCATTTTCAACCGCAAGCTTCACATCTCTCACTTCTTTCCTTCTTTCATATTCAGTCTCCCCCATCCACCTCACAATATCCCCATCTTCTCTATTGTCTATGTTTCAAATTACCGAGGACTTTTTTTTTTCTTTTTTTTTTTTATTTATGGCTGTGTTGGGTCTTTGTTGCTGCACGCAGGCTTTCTTTATTTGCATCGAGCAGGGGCTACTCTTCATGGCGGTGCACGGGCCTCTCACTGCAGTGGCTTCTCTTGTTGTAGAGCACGGGCTCTAGGCACACGGGCTTCAATAGTTGTGGCACGTGGGCTCTAGAGTGCAGGCTCAGTAGTTGCGGCTCGCGGGCTCTAGAGCGCAGGCTCAGTAGTTGTGGCGCACAGGCTTACTTGCTCCACAGCATGTGGCATCTTCCCGGACCAGGGCTTGAACCTGTGTCCCCTGCATTGGCAGGCAGATTCTTAACAACTGCACCACCAAGGAAGCCCCTACCGAGGACTTTATTCTCCAACTGGTGTAAACAGTCTACCTGCCTGGAGACCCTAACTTTGTAGTTTTTTGTAACCTTCAATTAAAACAATTGAAAATTTAGGATTTTTGCTTCTTGTACCCATAATGGCAAAGAGAAGGAAACTGCAAGAGGACAATATTTCGTAATTATTAAGATGAATCAGGAAATGAATGTGGAGAGACAGTATCACTCTGAACTCTAATAATGTTGGTAAAATTGATCATAAAAGTGAAATCTCAGACTATTAGTCTTCAGATGACAATATCGTAAATGAGTTTTCTCAGGTTCAAGATCAGGACTTCCAATTACAGACCAAAACAGAGTAGACACATTTCTCCCTATTCTTTGTGCTAAGTACAATGAAAACCCTGGACATTACATATTAAACAAACATACAGAAAACTCTGAACAGTAGAGAGAAGAAGGCAGACAGAGAGATACCTGATCCAAGAAATGACACAACAGTGAGTTCCCTGAGTTTTCTTTTTGCTTCATATATTCCAGACTGGGTACTAGAGAAGCCAGCATCCTAAAAACACCAACAGGAACACACAAAAATGCCCCAAGAAAAGCCCTCTCTGTCTACCCAAAGCACTAAGGATGGGTGACCTAGCAACACAGAAAAATTTTATACAATAATTGCTCTATTCTAGCCAAAGACCATGAAAAAAACCATGGTTCCACTTCCACCCCATTGGCAAAAGCCAAGCAAGGAGTCTAGACTTCCACTCCTGCCTAACTGTAACAAGGACACACACACACAGACACACACACACACACACACACACTGGGGTGGTATCAGAAAGAGTGAGGGTCAGGACTTTTACTACTGCAGCAGTAATGAGCACCCCTTTTGAGGTGTCAGTGGAGGCTACATGGAAACCAATAACAGGGCACCTCCCCCACCGCCAGCCAGAGTGGTATCAGAAGAGGCCAAGTGAGGAGCCTGGACTTCTATCCTCCCCTGGTGGTAACGAGGTAACATCCCCTTTCCCCTCCCAGTATGGTATCAGAAAGGGTCAGCTAAGACAGACAAATTAAATAAGACCCAGATTCTCATAATACCCAAAATGTCCTGGATACAACTGAAGTCACTTATTATACTAAGAACCAGGAAAATCTCAAGTAGAATGAGAAAAGGCAGTCAATATATGCCAACATCAAGATGACACAGATGTTGGAATTATCTGATAAGGATCTTAGAGTAGCCATCATAAAAGTGCTTCAACGGGCAAACTAAACAAATGGAAAAAATCGAAACCCTAAGCAGTTAAATAGAAGATATAAATTATAAAAACAAAATAAAATTTTAGAACAGAAAATACAATAGTTGAAGCAAAAAACTTAATGGATGAGCTCAATAGCAGAATGGAGAGGACCTAAGAAAATATCAGTGAATCTTGAGAAAAATAATCAAAATAACCCAATCTGAACAAGAAAGAGAAAACAGACTGGAAAAAAAAATTAACAGAGCCTCATAAACCTTTGGAACTAAATCAAAAGATCTAAAATCTTACATTCCTGTCATCAGAGCCCCAGAAGAAAAGAGAGAGGGCAGGGTGGAAATTAGAAGAAATGATGGCAAATTTCAATTCCCAAATTTGGCAAAAGACATAAACCTCCATAAAGATTCAAGAAGCTGAGAAAATCCCAAACAGGATAAACCCGAAAAAACCCATGCCAAAAAAACACCACAAATAAAAGTCAAAAAACTAGAGACAAAGAAAAAGTCTTGAAAGCAGCCAGAGAGAAATGACACGTTACCCATTAGGAAAAAAAATAATTTGAAGAACTGCAGATTTCTCATCAAAAACCATGACAGTCAGAAGGAAGTGGCACTACATTTTTAAAGCACAGATCTTCCTCGACTTTTAATGGAATTACGTTCCAATAAATCCATTGTAAGTTGAAAATATCATAAGTAGAAAATGTATTCAATACACCTCACCTACTGAACATCATAGCTTAGTGTAGCCTACCTTAAGGATGCTCAGAACACTTACGTTAGCCTACAGTTGGGCAAAGTCATCTAACACAAAGCCTATTTTATAATAAAGTGTTGAATATTTCATATAATTTGTTGAATACTGTACTGAAAGTGAAAAACAGAATGTTTGTATGGGTACAGCATGGTAGTAGGTGTATCGATTGTTTACGCTCATGATGGCGCGGCTGACTGGGAGCTGCAGCTCACTGCTCTGCCACTGCCCAGCATCACAAGAAAGTATTATACCACATAGTCCTAGCCCGGGAAAAGTTCAAAATTCAAAGCACGGCTTCTACTGAATGTGTATAGCTTTTGCACCATCGTAACGTCATTAGGTAGAACCATCATAAGTTGGGGACCATCTATACTGAAAAAAAAATATATCAACCCCAAATTCCATATCTGGCAAAATTATCCTTAAGGAATGAAGGGGAAATCAAGATATTCTCAGACACTAGTGGAATTTGTCATCAGCAAACCTACCCTAACATGATGGCTAGAGGAAGTTCTTGAAACAGAAAGGAAATGATAAAAGAAGGAATCTTGGAACATCAAGAAGGAAGAAGGAACTAAAAGAGCAAAAATATGGGTAAACACAATAGACATTCCTTCTCTTTTTTGAGTTTTCTTAATCATGTTTGATGACTGAAGCAAAACATATAATACATCTGATTTGGTTCTCAATGTGGAAGAAACAGTTAAAACAATTATAAACTGGTGAGGGAAAAAGAGCTTTTAAAGGGGATAAGGTTTCCATATTTCACTCAAACTGATAAAATGCCAATGGCAGTAGACTATGATAAGTTATGTGTGTGTATTATAATACCTAGAGCAACCACTAAAATATCTATACAAAAGGATACACTCAAAAACACTATAAATAAATAATAATGGAATTTTAAAAAATGTTCAAGTAACCCATAAGAAGTCAGGAAAAAGACGACAAAAACAAAAAATAGAGGGAACAAATAGTGAACAAAAATAAAATGACAGACTTTATTAAACCTAACATCACTAATCACATTAAATGTAAATAGTCTAAATGTACCAATTAAAAGAGATTGGTAAAGTGGATTAAAATACATGATCCCATTATATGCTGTCCACAAGACTGACATCCATAGCATGGAATCTTACTCAGCAATAAAAAGGAACAAACTATTGAAACAGCCAACAACTTGCATGGACCTCAATTACGCTGAGTGAAAAATGTCAATTTCAACTGGTCACATACTGTATGATTCCATTTATATAACATTTCCAAAATGACAAAGTTACAGTGATAGGTAACAGATTAGTGGTTGCCAAGAGACAGGGATGGTGGGGGATGGAGGAGCAGGTGTGACAATAAAGGGGTGGCACAAAGGGAGAGCTTTGTGGTGATAAAATTGTTGTTCATCTTGTTAGGGGTGGTGGTTACAACAATCTGCATGTGTGATAATACGGCATAGAATTATACACACCCATGGTATCAATTTCAACTTCCTGATTTTGACATCGTACATTATATATACATAACTTACCACAAGAAGTAACCATTGGGGGAACAGGATAGAAAGCCCAGAGATAAACCCACGCACATATGGTCACCTCATCTTTGATAAAGGAGGCAAGAATATACAGTGGAGAAAAGACAGCCTCTTCAATAAACGGTGCTGGGAAAACTGCACAGCTACATGTAAAAGAATAAAATCAGAACACTCCCTAACACCATACACAAAAATAAACTCAAAATGGATTAAAGACCTAAATGTAAGGCCAGACACTATAAAACTCTTAGAGGAAAACATAGGCAGAACACTCTATGACTAAATCACAGCAAGATCCTTTTTGACCCACCTCCTAGAGAAATGGAAATAAAAACAAAAATGAACAAATGGGACCTAATGAAACTTAAAAGCTTTTGCACAGCAAAGGAAACCATAAAAAAAGACGAAATGACAACCTTCAGAATGCGAGAAAATATTTGCAAATGAAGTAACTGACAAAGGATTAATCTCCAAAATTTACAAGCAGCTCATGCAGCTCAATATCAAGAAAACAAACAACCCAATCCAGAAAGAAGACCTACATAGACATTTCTCCAAAGAAGATATACAGATTGCCAACAAACACATGAAAGAATGCTCAACATCATTAATCATTAGAGAAATGCAAATCAAAACTACAATGAGATATCATCTCACACCGGTCAGAATGGCCATCATCAAAAAATCTACAAACAATAAATGCTGGAGAGGGTGTGAGAAAAGGGAACCCTCTTGCACTGTTGTGGGAATGTAAATTGATACAGCCACTATGGAGAACAGTATGGAGGTTCCTTAAAAAACTAAAATAGAACTACCATACGACCCAACAATCCCACTACTGGGCATATACCCTGAGAAAACCATAATTCAAAAAGAGTCATGTACCACAACGTTCATTGCAGCTCTATTTACAATAGCCAGGACCTGGAAGCAACCTAAGTGTCCATCGACAGATGAATGGATAAAGAAGATGTGGCACATATATACAATGGAATATTACTCAGCCATAAAAAGAAACGAAATTGCGTTATTTGTAGTGAGGTGGATGGACCTAGAGTCTGTCATACAGAGTGAAGTAAGTCAGAAAGAGAAAAACAAATACCACATGCTAACACATATATATGGAATCTAAAAAAAAAAAAGGTCATGAAGAACCTAGGGGCAAGACAGGAATAAAGTCGCAGACCTATTAGAGAATGGACTTGAGGATATGGGGAGGGGGAAGGGTAAGCTGGGACGAAGTGAGAGAGTGGCATGGACATATATACACTACCAAATGTAAAATAGATAGCTAGTGGGAAGCAGCCGCATAGCACATGGAGATCAGCTCCGTGCTTTGTGACCACCTAGAGGGGTAGGATAGGGAGGGTGGGAGGAAGGGAGACGCAAGAGGGAAGAGATATAGGGATATATGTATAATGTATAACTGATTCACTCTGTTATAAAGCAGAAGCTAACACACCATTGTAAAGCAGTTATACTCCAATAAAGATGTTAAAAAACAAAACAAACAAACAAACACAAAGAAGTAACCATTGGGGGAAAATGGGTGAAAGTTACACTGTATGTCTCTGTATTATCTCTGCAGCTTCCCATAATTCCATAATTCTTTTAAATAAATAGTTTTAAAAAAGCAAAACAGGGCTTCCCTGGTGGCGCAGTGGTTGGGAATCTGCCTGCCAATGCAGGGGACACGGGTTCGAGCCCTGGCCTGGGAGGATCCCACATGCCGCGGAGCAACTAAGCCCGTGCGCCACAACTACTGAGCCTGCGCGTCTGGAGCCTGTGCTCCGCAACAAGAGAGGCCATGATAGTGAGAGGCCTGCGCACGGCGATGAAGAGTGGCCCCCGGTCGCCGCAACTGGAGAAAGCCCTCACACAGAAACGAAGACACAACACAGCCAAAAATAAATAAATAAATTTATTTAAAAAAAAAAAAAAAAGCAAAACAAAAAACAATTGATGATTTTTTAAACAAGCAAAACAAGAATCAATGAATGAATAATCATTTCTAAAGACAAAAAGGAAACAGCATTTTCATCAAGTTAGTCATTTAACTGGAAGGACCTCATCACAATGAACCATAAGAACCCAGAACATCCTGTTTTGCTAAAAGGATGGGTAACAATATTCTTTTGTCTATGATGTATTGGTGCAACAGGATATACTGGATAGGTTCATAAGTAGACAAATGATAAAGGCTTGTGTGCATACAAAAGTGATTAGAAGAAGAGGATTCAGAAATGAAAAAACTTCATTGGATTGATCATTCTAAATTTAATAATGAAAATGTTTTGCAATCAAGGAGCAAAGAAGATGGCCATCCTCTCTTCAACAAAATTATGAACTACAAACGTTTTCAAAAGTTTTGTGTTTTGACGACAGAGGTGCAGAGGAACTGGAAGTAATGATGAACTAGACCCCATTAGACATGTATTTGAAATCTGGAATTAGAATTTACAAGAAGGATGTGTCCCAGGTTCACGCATGACAGTTAGTGAACAGTTAGTTGTATTCAAAGGATGTTGCCCATTTCAGTTTATATACCTACCAAACCAGAAGTACGAGGATAAAAATTTGGCTTTGCTATGTTTAATTTCTTGTTAAAATTTACAACAGAGCTGTTTTTCACTGTCCCTTTATTCTTATTTCTGTATTATTTATAAAATCACTTGCAATAAAAATAAATAAAAGGCGTCCACTGGACCCAGACAGTAAACACTGATGTCTATTTTTCCTGGTATAACGAGGGCTTTTAGACTGAGTTTAGGGTAACGACCACTTCCTTCCATCCACAATTCACCTCTTCCCACACTATCTAGAGAAAACCTCAATGGGTAGGGGTTCTAGTCTTCAGAATCATGCTGCATAAGATAGAAAGGACCAGTGAGTTCACCAGACATCTCATGATTCAGTCCACTCTAATAGTTCCTACAAGGTCATCTACACGGTTAAGCCAATGCGACATCTCCTTTATCTGGTGAGGTAAGGGGGACGGAGAGGATGGCCCTCCTCATAGAGACAGCAGAGGCTGCAGTTACTACGAAAGATACACACATCCTTGGGCCCTACCCATGCACCCTTCTGAATGTTGAAGCTGTTCATACACCCTGAAAATTTCATCACAAGGTAATTGCTTACCTTGGTGCTCATCTATCCTCTCTTGTTCACACAGATGCCACTGTAAGCCCTCATTTTAATCCCTCACCTGGATCAGAACATAACTGTTCTCCATGCTATCTTGCATCCCCTCTATTCCCTGGACTATCACATAGCTTACTTTCTAAACTGGAAACCCTTAAATGGCTCCCTGCTTAACTCTCCAATGTTATCTCTTAATATTGCCCAGGATCATGTCTTGCTTCAACATTCCCATACTGCTTGGAGTTCTCCAAACACACTAAGAAGTTTTATCCCTCATAGCTCAGGCAGTCGGCTTATCAGAGCCACCTTTCTCTTTCTTCATTTGATAAAATTCCATTCATCCTTCAAAATACTCTTTGGTTGTCTTCCCATTGAAGCTCTCTCTGACGTCTGTCCTACTTTTAGCTCCTCTTTATCTTATACTTTATCTTAATTACACTCCCATTTTGCATCTACTGCACTGCACTATAATGACATACGTGTCTCCTTTTCCCTTCTAAAGTGTGAGTTCCATGATAGCAGGTGTGCCAGAAATTCCCGAGACCACACCCAGGTTCAGTGATTCACTAGAAGGATACAGAGGACTCAGTATACAGTTATCAGCAAAGGGAAACGACACATGGGTGTAAGTCTGGAGGAAACCAGGTACAAACTTCCAACTCTTCTCCCAGTGGAGTGGTCCAGGACACACCTAATTCCTCCAGCGATGAGTTATGACAACACACGCAAAGTGCTGTCACCAGAGAAGCTCCTTAGAGACTCAGTACCCACGGATGTCACTGGGAGCTGGTCATGCAGGCAGCCTCTGACTAGCACATACCAAAATTCCAGACCAAACGGCTTGTACAAATAGTTTAGGCACAGTGAGCCACTTCTGTCATGTGGGGAAAGTTTTATGTCAGTGTTTACCAGCCAAGTTCCCAGAAATCAGCCAAGGGCCAACCTTGCAAGCAGACCTTTCTAATGATAAGCAGTCTCACATCTGTTGTTAACTCTTTTCTTTACAGCAGGAATCCTATTTAGGTATTTTCCTCTAACTGCCAATGCCTTGTAGAATGCCAGGTAATTAGTAGTGATGACAGTGAACTAAGGCAAATCCTCTTAAATTAAAAGAAAAAAAAACTCATAAGAAACTGATCAATGATGTGTACAAAATTTGTCATAGCATTATTTAAGATTAAGCTAAAGATGCTAATTATACAATGGAATATTATGGACCCACTAAAAATCAGGACATGGGAAACATTTGTGGTATATTAAGCAAAAATGTACATTATATAACATGCACAATATGTCAATTATGTTTTATTTATATTTAATACAGTAGTTCCCAAACTTCTTGGTCTCAGAACCCCTTCACAATTAAAGGACCCTAAAGACCTTTTGTTTATGGGAATTACAACCCATAAAATGTTAACATAAAAAACACATTTTATCAAAAATAACTTTATTTTCTAAAACAAAAAATTTAATAGAGTGAAATTTGCTGGCTTAATAAAATGTCTGGCTTAATAATACTGCTGAATTCTCAAATCTGGTTCTGTTATTTCTTACAAGAGTGAAAAAGGGAAATAACCGAGTAACATATCAGTATTATTATAAAAACAGTCTTAACTTTATGAACCTCCCGAAAGGGTCTCAGGAATCCTCACGGATCCTTGGACCAAACTTTGAGAACCACTAGTCCAGAAAAATGAAAGAAAATAACCAAAAATGTTAACATTGCTCTAACTGCTAGATGCCATTGATTAGCACTTTAAGATTTCCATGCATTTACATTTTATTAAGACTAACCTACTAATCATTTTTTTTATGCTATTCTTTTCCACTACTGGTTAAAGGGTCCAGTGCACCTTTATCCGTGTACTTCATTAAACAATGGAGTCTAGGGCTGGACAATTACTCATATCCCTAAAATCTGACTGGCAGTATTTCTAAAGCAGCACAAAAAATTCAGTTAGCTAATGTTCTCAATTTCGTCTCCGCTAATATGTCAGCCATGAATAATATCCTTTCAGAGTTAAGAATACATCAAGCATAGATTCCAGACACTCTCTGAGCAGAGCACATGTACTGCTTAAGAAGCTTTCCAACCTGGAAAAATTAGATTAGGAAACTGTTTTAGGAAATGGATGCTGGCCAACTAAGCTGAACATAAAATAATACCATAGCAAGTCCAAGGGCCAAATCTACCAACTTTAATATATAAAACAAGAGAGGCTGCTGGACAACTTGGCAGAAAATAGGTTTATACTGTAGCCCCTCTTTAGGTACTATATTAAAATTTGGCCTTTATTTATAAAACCTCAGATACTAAAGACTTTTTTCTTTTAGAAATTCAATATGGTCAAAACTTTGCTATGCTATGATTTTATGTGTATGTATTTAGAGCTTGAAGAATCCTAGGTGTAGGGGTTCTCAGTGCTGGCTGAGTATCAGAATCACCTGAGGGAACATTTTAAAACTGCTCAGGGAACTTCTAACTACTGGCCTAAAAGTTTGAGGAGGCCCACAAATCCTTTCCCCAAAAAGCAACTATAAAGCTGGACAAAAGAGGGAAAAAAAATCCCCCCACCATTTCAGGGCTCTGGAAATCAACCAAAGACATACAGCAAACTGAGAAGTGTTTATTCATGAAAACAGCTGCACTTCGGGTAAGAACAGGGTGGTCTGTGACTTTCTTGCCAGTAGCTGCCCTCTTGCCTCCCCAGCTCCACCATTTCAGACATTCAACAAGGCAGAGACAGGCCTTGACACCAGCAGGTTCTCGGAGGGGACTCATTTGATTTGGAGCGTTGCTGGGCAAAGTGCAACCCAGAGGCAAACGCACAGGGAGGGCCGGCAGCTATGCGAGCCTGAGGATGCAGTTCTGTTTGGGGTGAGCAATGGACTTGGGCATTGCAGACTAGCCAGAGACTTAACAGGGAGTTCCAGAGACTCAGACAGCTACAGGGGCTTAAAAGGCTCTTCACAGCTCCCAGGTTGACTCGGAGCTATGAGCATGCACAGCAGAGACCAGAGAGGGCCCAGGGCACCCACAGATGCCTGGACCCTCACAGAACCCAAGCCCTCACAAAGAGGAACCGAACGAGGCCAGAGGAGAGGAAAGCCTCAAGTACGACTGCTCCACTGTCCACATGCATCACCAGCAGGGAAGGGAGCCTTACTGCTCCAAGGGCTTAACTACAACCTCTGACCAACCTGTGGCTGAGCTCAATGCTGTGCAGACATAGGTGCAACCCCTCGAGGAAACCAGGCTTAAAAATAAAAACAAACCAAACCAAAGTGTAGGGCATCAGTAGTCACACACTGTGGGAGAGACAGACTCCAGAGATTGTCAAGTTCCTAAACAAATGAGCCAACAAAACCACCACCACCACCTTCAAGGGTAAAAAGTAAGAATCTAGAGTTGCATCACTATACTATCTAAAATATATAGTAGTCAACAAAAATTTACAAGACATGAGAAGAAAAAAGAAAGTGTGACCCGTACTCTAGGGGAAAAAAATTTACAAGCAGTCCATGGCAATGTCTCTGAGCGTTCCCAATTGTTGGATTTAGGAGATGAAGATTTCAAAACAGCTACTGTCAAAGAACTAAATAAAACCACGTTTGACGAATTAAAGGACACTGTGATGAAACTGATGCAATGAATATAAATTATAAATTTATAAATTATAAATTTATAAATTATAAAACAAAATGGAAAGTCTGGAGCTGAACAGTAACTAAAATGAAAAATTCACGGTAGGCGCTCAACAGCAGATTTCTGGTGGTAAAAGAAAGAATCAGTGAACTTGAAGTTAGAGGAGTAGAAATTATCCAATCTGAAGAACAGAAAGAAAAAAAGATTGAAGAAAACTGAACAGAGCCTTATAGTATAAGCTATCACCAACTACACCCAGAGGGAGAGGAGAGAGAAAATATGTGGAAAAAATCAATGGCTTTCCACAGACTAGGAATAGAGGGGAACTTCCTCAACTTGAGCAAGAACGTCTATAAAAAATCTACAGCTAACACTGCACTTAACGGTGAGACACTAGATGCTTTCCTACTAAGATCAGGAAAAAGGCAAAGATGTCTGCTCTCACCACTCCTATCCAACATCATACTGAAATAAAACAGGAAAAGGAAATTAAAATTACATATACAGATCGAGAAGAAAGAAAGGAAACTGTCTTTGTTTGCAGATGACAACTGTCTATGTAGAAAATCCCAGAGGTCAATAAAAAAACTCCTGGAACTAATAAGTGGTTACAGAGAGGTTTCAAGATACAAGGTTAATATACAGAAACCAATGGCTTTCTTATATACCAGCAACAACTGGAATTTAAAATTGAGAACACAATACCATGTACATTAGCACTCCCCAAAATAAAATACTTAGGTATAAACCTAACAAAATATGTCCAAGATCTATATACAGAAAACTACAAAACTCTGCTGAAAGAAATCAAAGAAGATCTAAACAGGTATTTCATGATGTCAGTTCTCCCCAACTTAAACCATAGGGAAAAAAAAAAATCAATAAAGCCAAAAGTTAGTTCTTTTCAAAAATCCTCCCAAAGAAAAAAACCCAGGCTCAGATGGTAATGAATGCATGGTTGATTCAACATCATAAATCAATTAATATACCGTATTAATAGAATAAAGGATTAAAAAACATGATTTTCAATAGATGCATTAAAAAGCATTTGACAAAATCCAACTGGTTTATAATTTTAAAAGCTCTATAATTCACATCATATACTTCATGGGAATAAAGCAAGGATGTCCACTCATGTCATTTTTATTTGATGTTACACTGGAGTTTCTAGCCAGTACAATAAAGAAAAAGGAGGGGAGGGGGAGGAAGGGAGGGAGAGGAGGAAAGGGAGAAAGAGAGAGAGGAAGATAAAATACATTTTAAAGGTTTCTAAAGGGGTAGAGGGAACAGGTATTATACCAAGAATACAGAACTGAATAGCCACACTGGCTGCTAGAAGACAGTGAAGGCGCTTCTTAAAAATTCAGAGGAAACATAATTTTCAACTTAAAATTCTTTACCCAGCCATCAGTGAAGTGTGAAACTGGGGTTTTTTTTTTGAAGATTTTTTTGATGTGGACCATTTTTAAAGTCTTTATTGAATTTGTTATAATATTGCTTCGGTTTTATGTTTTGGTTTTTTGGCCGCGAGGCATGTGGGATCTTAGCTCTCTGACCAGGGATCATACCTGCAGCTCCTGCATTGGAAGGCAAAGTCTTAACCACTGGACTGCCAGGGAAGTCCCAAAACTAGGATTTTAAAATATTCAAACATGTACCTATTCAGGAAGCTGCTGGAGAACATGCAAAGGAAAAAAGCCAAGAAAGAGAAAAACCTGGGATCTAGAAAACACTCCCAAGAGGGAGACAAAGGGAACTCCCGGGATAATGGCAACTGCAGACCCAGAAGACAGCTCTGCAGAGGCCTAGAGTGTGACCAGTCCAGATTGGAGAAGGACACAGAGCTTCAGGAAGGAAACAGCTGGGAAGAAAATAAAACTGATAAGTTATCTGGCATATGAAAGCATTTGGAGAGAACTACTAATAGACATATGGCATAGAGAACGAACTGGAATAAAACAGGCATGCAGAAAATCATACCAGAATGAGACTGTTAATACCAGGGAAACAAAAGGTTGTACAATAAAGGAAAGGTACAAGTACAATACTTGGCTCAAAAGTAAGATGTATTCACTCAATCACAATAATGTAAATATGGAGTCATGATTTAGCTAAAAATTGTGATGTAACTATTATATTGGAAGAATGAGAAGGAAAGAGGGAATAAGAGCTAAATTTTCATCTACGAGAGGAAGCCCATAGATGATGTCTAGAAGTGAAAACAAAATCAAGGAAGAGTAGTATACATACACACATATAATTTATAAGTATGGAAATGCCAAAAAGAACAGCCAAAAGAACTGAATATAGCTCCTTTTGGGACAGGAGACTAGGAGAGTACAAAGAGATGAAGCTGGATGCTATTCTTTCAATATCACCTTTCAGTGTTATCAAAAAACTTTTTCTAACTATGAGCATATTTTACTTTAATAAAAATTTTTACTTAATTTAAAAGCACACAACACATAAACATACAGCAATAATACTGCTTTAACTGAAGGGCCTAGGAAACAGAACTCGAAGATCCACTCTGCTTCATAGGGGGACCAGAAGAAACAAACATGAAAAAGTCATGATGGTGGAACTTAGGGGGAACTGAGCGCATTGGGAAGAGGAGAGTCAAGAGGTACCAAGATGCCACGCCCTGGGAGACACTGCTAGGAGGCTGAGGGCACTTCTGTACTGAGTTCTGAGATCAGGTCATGAGTTGACACACTGGCAGGGAGGTGCCATGAGGGTCAAAGGGACAGCTAGAGATTGTCGGACTGCTGAGTCATTTAAGCCAGAACCTATGGAACAGATAAGGCTGTGGCAAAGAGGATTAGGAGAGGAACATCCGCAAGAGGAAAGAAGGCCAACAATTTTCGGTTAATATTAAGTATTCGGATGGTGATAGCTTACAAGATGAAGATGAGCTAGATCCTGGAGACCCCTGAGATGTCAGGATGAGAAACTTAAAAACTGTACATAAAATCGGTCTGTCCTCACCTTACACAACCTCTCAGCGTCATTCCACACGACTGACAACCTTCCTCCGTCTGCAAACACTTCCCTCAAGTGATTCTTCGGCATCACAATTCCCTATATTCCTCCTGCTTCACGGCTTCTCCTTCTCCACTTGACCTCAATGACGGAGTGTGACAGGGCTCAACCCTCTAAGTTTTCTCTTCCATTCCCATGACTCTCAGTCTCCTCAATATGCCAACAACATGCACATTTCTACCTCTGGCCTGAGCACCTCGCATTTATCACAGAACTCACGACACCATCTCTACCGTACTCCCGACACCCCCTTCCTCTCACTATGCTTCACCCACAATGATTCTTTCTTATGCTCTTTCAACATGCCTTTTGAAAGAGCTCACCCTTGACTTTTGTACTTCCTGTTTCTACTTCTGGCCCTACTTCTCTGGCTTCTTTGCCCTACTTCTCTGGTTTCTTATCACTTAGGCCTCCATTCAACTGTCACCTCCTCCGAGACGCCTTCTCTGACTACCTGTATCTAAACAGCCCTCATTCCTCCTTCTGTCACTGGCCATCGCATTAGCATGTTTTACTGTCAATATTCATTAAATCATCTAGGCTGTTCAGTTGCTCAGCTATTACTGTGTAACCCCCCTCCCTACTGAAGATCTGGATAAATAGGCTCTATGACAGCAAGGATGTCACCTACCTTGTTGACCACTATACTGCCAGTGCCTCGTGGAACAGTTCCTTGTACATGCTCAATAAGCATAAGGTGAATGAATAAATTAACTGAGCTGAAGAAAGAAAAAGGAGCAATCTGAAGAAAGCTACTTACAAACCAAAGAGCACCATGGCAATAAAGCACCAATATCCTATCACTGGGGTTAGTACATTTCCTTCAAGATAGAATTCATCACCGAGCAGGGTAAGCAGTAAGACTCATGGGGGGGCGGGGGCGGGGGCGGGGGGGAGGGCGGCCTTGTTCAATTACTTCCCTATAGTTTGCATATTAACTTCTGGCCAGTTTATCAAAAGAACACAAGAGGCATAGTCCACACGCAGGAAGGAACTTCCCTTAAGGAAGGCGACAGGGGGATATCCGCAGTGTCCTATTTCTACCTTATCTCTTAGTTTTCTGATAAGGAAACCCAAGTTATCTTTACTCTTTCCATCCAATCAGGTCAGAAAGGGCAACACCTATTTCCCTTGAGAAGAGGGTTGATTAACCTTCTAGATCACAATCAACACACTAAAAGGTAACTTCCTTTCATTACTGCTTCAGCAGAAGCTTGCCACCACCTGGGGAACGATTTCCCGCTCCTCCCTGTTCACACTTCCTTCTTAAGGAATTAATTGCAACACTGGGCTGGTTCCACGTGGCGGCGTTTGATTAGTGCCCTGGATCACACACTCTCAGGTACACAGGCTCATAATGATTCTGATCGCTGAGAGCTTCACTTCTCATCACGAGTAAATCAGTTTCCCTGTTCTGTCCCTACATGGCCAGTCATTTTCTACCATTGTCCTTCCCTTCTTTAATAGGCTGACTACAAACTTACCTTTGCTTAGGGACAGTTCCAGTTTACAACTGTTATCCCAGCCTAACTGTTACTAGTAACAATAATTGTTCTCTAGTGCCCCAGTCTGGACAATAAATTATATGATCACCCTAACCATTGAGGAAATAAATGATGTCCGTTAAAAATATTATCTATAGTCAAACAACTGATATGTGATCCTGGAACAGTCTGACCTTAACGAAAATCAACTAGCAATAAAATTTCTATGACTCAAAACCCAGAACTAAGTGTACTCAAACACTAAAAATGAAGACTACAATGTGCACGTTGAAGGGACTGATAAAATTAATAATACAGAGGTTTTGATACTGTGTCCTAAACGTTATCTACCATGTATGCAGGGACAAAAGAGTAACGTTGATCATGCTGTGACCTAAACCCTAAAAGGCAAACTGCTGAATGAACAACAATGAAAATGTTATATAGCCAGTTTAGAAGAACTTGACCAATCTTGCTAAGAACAGAATGGTGTAAAAAAGTGGCCATAGAGTGACAACTGCGAAAATGATGGAGTAGGGACCTCCAGGATGTGGAGGGACCTCAGAAACACTGAAATGATGTGATTAAAAAAAAAAAAGACAAGGGACTTCCCTGGTGGCACAGTGGTTAAGAATCCGCCTGCCAATGCAGGGGACACGGGTTTGAGCCCTGGTCCGGGAAGATCCCACATGCCGTGGAGCAACTAAGCCCATGTGCCACAACTACTGAGCCCACACGCCACAACTACTGAGCCTGCGCTCTAGAGCCCATGAGCCACAACTACTGAAGCCCGCGCGCCTAGAGCTCGTGCTCAGCAACAAAGAGAAGCCACCGCAATGAGAAGCCCACGCACCACATCAAAAAGTGGCCCCCGCTCTCTGCAGCTAGAGAAAGCCCGCGTGCAGTAACAAAGATCCAAAGCAGCCAAAAATAAATAAATTTATAAGAAAAAAAAAGACAAGATGTTGTTATACATGTAGGATAATGCTTGCATAGTACTGTTGTAACAGAGCACAGTATGATTTATTTAAATGTTTTAAAACACAAAAAATGATATATACATGTACATACATCATACGTACAATTTGTGGATACTTACATACATAAATCAATGTATAAAAAGTGGACCAGAAGAGCACACAGACATGATATGGTTTGCCTCAGTCAAGGTAGGGGGCAGAGATGAAAAATGGGTGAAAGATTTTAGGGAAATCTGCCATGCTTCATTTATTAAAAATGAAAAGACTGGAAGTAAATATGAAAATCTAGGGGGAATACTTCTGTATCATTCATTATATTTTTCTGTATACTTTGAAATTTTAAAAAATGGAGTCGGGCAGGGTGGGGACACGGTCTCTGTCCTTTAAGAGGCTCATTGTCTAGACTCAATCCTAGTTCATTTTTGCTGGCTGCCAGCAATCACTGCTTCTTTTTATAAATATTCAGGCTCTCAAAGTGCGCAACTAATGTCCGTCCCCAAACATCAAGCTCTGTAATTTGCAGATCCACCTTTTCGTCCTTAGGGGAAAAAAAAAAAACCACAAAACAAAAAAACTGTTTGCCTACACTTTGCCTTCAAGCACTTCACCCAATCTTTAAAATTCCTCCATGATCATTAACAGTGAAATGAGAGGCAAAAAGAAAAACAAAAAACAAAAACCCAAGCCCAAACCCAAAACAAACAAAGCCAGAAAGCTAAAGTGACTTTTCCAAAATCCAAGCACAAGCTCTAAAAGAACCAAGATCTCTAGGATCTTATTTTTCCCCAATGATAATACTGCCATTATTCCTCAGGAAAAGAAAACTATCAACAGCATCTTAAGAGTTTAATAACCTCTACATTCACCTTGCCTTTCACTTCTAAAAAGGAATCAAGTCCAACTCTGCCAGAGCAAGGCTGGTCATGTGTAATCTCTGGAGTTCTTTCTGGACCTTCTCTACGACTTAATCCAAATATTTAAACATCTGTCAGAAGTCAAAAATTTCACACATTCCATGATACACCTGACCTTCATTATAACTCACTCACTGAAAATGGTTCCAAAGTAACTTAAGTTTCACGCTGCAAACCTAACATTTTCTAACTACCTATAAATTTTTTTGCCAGCTGCCTTAGGTTTACCTTAATCAACTCTGTTACAGACCAAAATATGGAAGCCAAGACTATGACATCCTCCCCTGCGATTTACTCAATGTCAAGGTTCTTTCAGTTAGCACACTGACAATAAATAGCCTGCTTTTTAGGTCCATAATAAAAGGAAACATACTAAATTTGATTTAGTCATTGATTATGTGCTTTATTTTAATCAAAAGCCTCTAGATTTATGTGTCCTCCTCTGCATCAGAGCAATAAACCTAAACTCTGAAAGTTTAAGATTCTGTGTAATTATATCTGGGAAAAAGAAAAGGTTATATCCACCTTAAACTATGGCAACATGTTCCTAGAAAGACACTTTAATGGTTGTTACTCTGTGACAAAACAAAATCCCACCATCATCACTCAAGTCAACACACATTTCTTCCAGAAATATCAGCAACCAATAACACAGACACTTCAATTTAAAGGGAATTTTGCAACAGATTATTTGCATGACCTAAGTATCCTTTAACTAATGGCAGGGTGAACTGACTTTTTAATCTGAAAACAATCAAACTGAACTGGATTTTTTTCTCTAAATTTCTTAAAAATGGAAACCTCATACTTAAAAAAAATTGCAAAATAAATGAATAGGGCTAGAACATGATTAAATACTATCAAAGAAAATACTGTTTTAGAAAAAGCATATGAAGAAGCCACATTCGGTGACCAACAAAATGGGACTTCCAGAAGCCCCTCTACGGAAACCCTGTTTTCTACTGCAGTGGGCAGTCTGCTTCAGATAGTCCAAGCCAGGGCATCAGACACACCTGGGCTTAGACCTTGCACTCCATCCTTCTCCAGTCAGGTAACAGAGGGGGATGAAGTAATTTACTAATTGCCTTAGTGTCTTCAAACAGGGATTTTAATACTGATCTGTTTCCCTAGAGCTGTTGTGAGGACTGAATGAGACCATCAAATCTTTACCATCCCCAAATACCAACCCTATGCTTATCTTCTTTGAAACTACAGGCGTATTTCTCCTGAAACAGCAACAGTATACAGTAATAACAGAGGTCTAATCAGTCTTATTATCTCTCTGCAAAATTGTTTGCAAACTAATAGAACCTTACCACTGACTGAAAGTGAAATGGGGAAAAATAGGAACAGATAAAAGATTCGGAGGAATGCTGCAGAGTTACAAAAAGAAACAACGTGAGCTAAATTAAAATTAGGAGAGGCAACAAAAACAAACACTTTACAACACAAATCTTGAAGGTCAGGTTTTTAAACTTAACCTCCACTGACTTAATGAAAGAACAACATGGTACCAGGGAAAACTCTATCATGGCTGCAAGGCACCAGACATCCAGTTTAGGGATATTACATTTCCTGGAACATTTATCTCCTTTTTCCATAACTCATACACAGGAATTGTGAAGAAATTAAAAAAAAAATTTTTTTTTAGTACTTTGAAATAGCAATCAAGGTGCCAACAGAAGTTTCTCTACACTGAAGCCTGCCAGTAATAACAAAGAGGTAAATTCAAGTAACATCTGGCCATTTGCCACCATGTGAAGAAAGAGAGAAACCTGTAGGCAAACTTTTCCTATCCCACTTCACATTCTCCTTTAAGTAACAAGTCCCAGGCTGCCCAGTTGCCCTACAAAACTGCAATCATATTGGAATGCCTCTTTAGAGAGCTGGAGCTCATCAACACAGGACAAAGTCTTAGTGATCAATAAAACCTCATAAAGAAAGGAAAGTAGGGTACAGCATCATGATGGGTTAAATTGGAAAAACCAACCAATGACCATTTCTTTTTTTTTTTTTTTTTTTTTTTTTTTTTAATTTATTTATTTTTTATTTATTTATTTTTGGTTGTGCTGGGTCTTCGGTTCGTGCGAGGGCTTTCTCTAGTTGCGGCAAGTGGGGGCCACTCTTCATCGCGGTGCGGGGACCGCTCTTCATCGCGGTGCGCGGGCCTTTCACTATCGCGGCCCCTCCCGTTGCGGGGCACAGGCTCCAGACGCGCAGGCTCAGTAGTTGTGGCTCACGGGCCCAGCCACTCCGTGGCATGTGGGATCTTCCCAGACCAGGGCTCGAACCCGTGTCCCCTGCATTAGCAGGCAGACTCTCAACCACTGCGCCACCAGGGAAGCCCTGACCATTTCTTAAGAACAACAGCAACGCTTGTCCATCATGGAGTCTCACAGGCACCAAAATTTTGGTCTCTAATATAATTCCTACTGAAAGGAACTAGGACTTTTAAGGCATAACTAATTCCACATCTTCTGATAGGGGGAAAAAAATCAGGACGTGTCTGCAAGCATGGAAATAGAATTAAGAAAGCAAGGATGCTTCCAAAGATGTCAAGGAGAGTTCTAAAGAGATAAAGACAACAGCCCTTTTAAAAGGACCTCCTGTAGACAAGTTGTGACAATGTGGACACTGGAAGAAAAAAAAATTATATTAAGTGGATATAAATGTATTTTGTAAATACCACTAAAAAGAGAAAAATATTCGGAAAAAGGTTGGAATGCAAAAAAAAGAGGTAAAGTATATGGGTACTTTTTTGTTAATTTAAATAAGTAGAAGACTGTCAATATAATTGAGGGTTTGTTTCCTCTAATAAGCATGTCTCCTTATAAAGTATAGATATCTGTGTATACCAAGAAACGGGGGGGTAGTTCTGTGCGAGCCCAAGAGTTTTCGAACAAAGTAAGAAGTATTACAAGAATTGGGGGAGGGGGCGATGATCAGAACAATGGTCGTACAAAGAAACTGAGTAAGAAAAGAATGATCTGTCCTAAAATGATCACATTCCTAGACTAGACCCCTCATCTGAGGAAGAAAACTCTAGGTGGTCTTCTAATGAGACGATGCTAATAAAGCATGCTTAAGTTAATATCTCTACCAGGAGATTGCATGTATGTATACACCGAGATTGAGCAAATAATTACTATATTGGGATGCTAACAGCCATGTTTTTTATGGAGACAGGGAAATGTCTAGACTAGACTAGAATGAACACTATAGCACTGGATTAAATCAGAGGGACCAGTATGAACTCATGGTAGTTTTTTTTTAATATATACAGATGGATATAGAAATAGATAACAGATGTGTGTATAAACACACACACTTCCTTGCACTGTCCACTGAGAGGGACAAGAAGTGCTGATACCACACAGGAATTAGTCCATTAAGGCTCCATTCTTCAAGGAGCTAAAGGCTCCTGTTACCTGTGAAGCTATCTGGTCCTGGACATTTGTTCTTTGGGAGTTTTTTTTAATTACTGATTTAATTTCATTACTGGTAATCAGTCTGCTCAGACTTTCTATTTCTTCCTGATTCAGTCTTGGAAGATTGTATGTTTCTAGGAATTTATCCATTATTTCTAGGTCGTCCAATTTGTTGATGTACAAATTTTCATAGTAATCTCTTATATTTTGTATTTCTGTGGTATCAGTTGTAACTTCTCTTTCATTTTTCATTTCATTTATTTGGGCCCTCTCTTATTCTTGATGAGTCTGGCTAAAGGTTTATCAATTTTGTTTATCTTTGCAAAGGACCAGCTCTTAGTTTCATTGATCTTTTCCATTGCTTTTTTCATCTCTACTTCATTTATTTCCACTCTTATTATTTCCTTACTACTAACTTTGGGCTTTGTTCCCCTTTTTCTAGATCCTTTACGTGTAAGGTTAGATTCTTTGAGATTTTTTATCATTTCCCAAGGTAAGCCTGTATTGCTATATACTTCCCTCTTAGAAATGCCTTGGCTGTGTCCCATAAATCTTGGAATGCTGTGTTTCTATCTTCATTTGTCTCAAAGTATACTTTTATTCCCTCTTTTATTTCTTCAATGACCCATTAAATATTTATAGCATGTTGTTTAGACTCCACATATTTGTTTTTTTCCAGTTTTTATTTCTTGTAGTTGATTTCTAGTCTCATATGCAGTGGTCAGAAAAGATGCTTAATATGATTTCAATCTTCCTAAATTTACTGAGACTTTTTTTTGTGGCCTAGCATGTGATCTATCCTGCAGCATATTACAAGCACACTTGAACAGAATGTGTATTCTGCTCTTTTGGGGTTGAAAGTCCTATATATATTTATTTAGTCCATCTGGCCTAATGTGCCATTTAATGCCAGTGTTTCCTTATTGATTCTCTGTCTGGATGATCTATCCATTGATGTAAGTGGAGTGTTAAAGTTCCCTACTATTATTGTATTACTGTCAATTTCTCCCTTTATGTCTGTTAATATTTGCTTTATGTATTTAGGTGCTCCTATGTTGGGTACATACATGTTTACAAGTGTTATATCTTCTTGTTGGATTGATCCCTTTATCATTATGTAATGTCCTTCTTTGCTGTGGTTACAGTCTTTGTTTTAAAGTTTATTTTGTCTGATATTTAAGTATGCTTAAATAAAAAGCTGTCCCAGCTTTCCTTCTATTTCCATTTATATGGAATACCTTTTTCCATCCCCTCAATTTCAGTCTATGTGTGTCTTTAGATCTAAAGTGAGTCTCTTAATAGGCAGTGTATATATGAGTCTTGCCTTTGTATCTATCCAGCCACCCTATGTCTTTTGATTGGAATGTTTAGTCCATTTACATTTAAAGAAATTACTGACAGGTATGTACTTACTGCCATTTTGTTAATTTTTTTTCCTGGTTATTTTTATTGGTCTTCTCTATTCCTCTCTTCTTCTCTTGCTCTCTTCCCTTCTGATTTGACTACTTTCTTCAATATTATGTTTGTATTCCTTCCTCTTTATTTTTAGTGTCTATTATCAGGTTTTGGTTTGTAGTTACCATGAGGTTCTTCTATAACAACATATGTATATAGCTATTTATTTTAAGTTGATGGTCATTTAAGTTTGAGCACATTCTAAAAGCGCTACATTTTTATGCCACCCCCTCATTTTATGTTTTTGATGTCATCTTTAACATATTTTTATTTTGTGTATCCCTTAATTATTGTGTGTGTATATGTGTATTTATTTTTATTTATAGTTATATGGTTTTACTAGTTTTGTCTTTTAACCTTCATACTAGGTATATAGGTGGTTGATCCACTACCCTTACTGTATTTTTGCCTTAGAATATATAAAGAACTCTTACAACTTAATAGTTAAAAAATTCTTTTTAAATAGGCAAAGAACCCGAATAGACATTTTTTTCCAAAGAAGATATACAAATGGCTAATAAGTACATGAAAAGATGCTTAACATTATTAGAAATACAAATAAAAAGCACAATGATATACTACTTCACTACTACTAGGATGAGTGCAACCAAAAAGCCAGATAACATGTGTCATCAAGAATGCAAAGAAGGGCTTCCCTGGTGGCGCAGTGGTTAAGAATCTGCCTGCCAATGCAGGGGACACAGGTTCGAGCCCTGGCCTGGGAAGATCCCACATGCCGCGGAGCAACTAAGCCCGTGAGCCACAACTACTGAGCCTGCGTGTCTGGAGCCTGTGCTCCGCAACGGGAGAGGCCGCGACAGTGAGAGGCCCGTGCACCGCGATGAAGAGTGGCCCCCGCTTGCCGCAATGAGAGAAAGCCCTCACACAGAAACGAAGACCCAACACAGCCAAAAATAAAGAAATAAATTAAAAAAAAAAAAAAAGGATGCAAAGAAATGGTAACCTTCACACCCTGTTGGAAGAAATGCATAATGGTCCAGCTACTTTGGAAAACAGTCTGGCAGCTCCTCAAATGATTAAATATAGAGTTACCACATGACCTGGCAATTCCACTCCTAGGTAAATAACCAAGAGGAAAGAAAACACATGGCCACATAGAAACATGTACATGAATGTTAGATGTCCCTAAGGACAGGCATCTAAGATTGCTTGCTTGGTGTTGCCCAGTTTCTGGACTGTGCCTGACCAAAATAGGAAGTTCATTAGGAGAACCCTCCCCCCACTCCCCACACACATACAAGTAAGACATGTAATTACCCTTGTCCCACTCTCACACCTGCTTACAACTTTCCCAACCTGTGCTTTCCACACAGTTGGAATTCTGCCTAATTTTTATGTGAGAATCCTGTATACCCTGCAGAAACTTGTACCCTGGCCTGAACTCCAGCTTTCCTGGTTGGGTTCCTGACATCCTCCTCAACTTACGCCAGTCCCATGGACAAGCTCATGTATTCTTCCAAGTAGTAAATGAAGACCTATAACAAATATGATAGGAACTGCACTGGGATTACCAGCTAAACCCTGGGACAGTCCTGGGATCCTACGTGCCAATCACAATGAGCATCTCATAATTCCAAAGCACGAATGCTCTACACCCTTGCAGAAGTTCACGGATGCAGGGCAGCCTCCTCCACCTGACATGCCTACTGTCCCCTATTCTGCCCGGTCTCTGCTCTTCTGGGCAGTAGACCAATAGCCATGAGCATAATCTCTGAACCAGCTTGACTGAGTTTAAACTTCACTCTTCCCCTTAATGTATGATCTTGACAAGTTTCTCTACCACTCTGCCTTGGTTTCCTCATCTACAGAAAGGGGGTAAAATAATACCTCCCGAGGTCATTATGAGGATTAAATGAGACAATATATAACATACAATATGCTTATAACAGCACAACCACAGCACTCTGTTACTGCTTCTATCTTAGTCTATCTGATGGTATCACATTTTTTTACTTGCATCTTCCCCTACTGGTCCTTGAGCTTCCCAAAGGCGTGAAGTGTCTTCTTCCTTTTCATATTCACAGCATATAACACAGTGCTAGGCACAGGACAGGTACATGAAAGGGACCAATGAATGAATGAAAGATAAAAATTATTGAGTCCAGAAACATCAGTGATTACAGAAACCATGCTTTCAATATAAAAAGCAGAGCACGTGGTTTATGAGTATATAAGAATGAAACATCTGAAATGAGGCTAGCTCTGGAAAATCCAGGCTGACTGCCAGAATGATCTAGAAAGAATCCAAATGCTCAGCAGTTAGAGTGGTTACATAAACGATGGCATTAAAGCACAGGGGATTTTACATAAGCACGAAAGGAGACCTCTGTTGATACCTGAAAGAGTCCGGACAAAACACTAAGCAGAAAAAACAGAGCAGAAAAGTATGCACAGAAGGATTACAGACTGTTCAAAGAGTGATAATCAAAGAGAAGAGGCTTTTTGTGTGTATCTCTAATACTACATGGTGAAAGGATCTTTATATTTTTGGAAATTAATTTTGATTCTAAAGACAACTTAACACACAAAAAAAATAATGCTTATAATAGCTTTACATATGAAACAAGATAAAAGGAATGGAGATTCCAAAAGTTTTAATCCTTTAAATAAGACACAGTAAAAAGGGTCAAGTTTCTGTTACTATAACTCTCTGAATAGGTAAGTTTCCTGATAAGAAAAAATCCATATACTCTTCTTAGGGCCAATTCTCTTATTTCCTAAGTAGATTTTAAGGCTAGTCATCTGTTCTGTTCATGTCAGGGACAAGCAATAGTTTGATTAACTACTCAAAGTTCTTCTTAAGTAAGTCTTCTCCTTTTGGTACGATTAAAAAATGAAATCTAGGGCTTCCCTGGTGGCACAGTGGTTGAGAATCTGCCTGCCAATGCAGGGGACACGGGTTCGAGCCCTGGTCTGGGAAGATCCCACATGCCACGGAGCAACTGGGCCCGTGAGCCACAATTACTGAGCCTGCGCGTCTGGAGCCTGTGCTCCGCAACAAGAGAGGCCACAATGGTGAGAGGCTCCGCGCCACCGCGATGAAGAGTGCTCCCCACTTGCCGCAACTAGAGAAAGCCCTCGCACAGAAACGAAGACCCAACACAGTCATAAATAAATAATAAATAAAGAACGTGAATTTCTAAAAAAAAAATGAAATCTAAAATGTATATATTTGTCCGCAAAGAAGAAAGGTCTTCAGTAAGTATTTCATTCATTTTCCCCAAACAGTTCCTTCCAAAATTAGAGTCCAACTCAGAGAAAAAGAGAAAAAAACAATACTATACTTGCTCAAAGCACAGAACACGTTTTCCCACTTATATCAACTTATTTCATATATACACACATACTCACACAGATATATACATATCAATACACACCACCAGAGAAAAATTAAGTCGTGAACACACCTTTTCAGTTACTTCATTACAAGTCAATAAAATAATGCCAGCAACACCACCTTCCAATAACCAGGTGACAACTACTAGTCTACCTTGACTCTAACAAACCAAATACATATTCACTTCCATTCTTCTTGCCATCAACATTCCCTAGATTAATATAAGGAAAGGAGACAGCAAAAAAGTAGGGGTAGGAATTTACTGTAAATATTTTCTCTTCAAAAAAAGCAAGAAATGCATTAGCCCTGGAATATACTTCCAATCACTAAACAGACAACCTCCCTTAGAAAACACAGTTTGATAGTCTAAACAAAATTAATTTTTAAACTTTTAAAATTTTCACATCAGAATTTCTCCTCACCTACTTCAAAAATACTTTGCTAAAGAGCAATCTGTCAACACATGCTGGTTAAATCATTAACTACACAGCACCAAATCATTCGTATAATCAGCATGTAAATTTCATGAAGGCGCCCGACTGTCCTTTTAAGTGTTTTATACAACATCCAGTACAAGGAAGCTTATTAAACATTTATGATGTTTATAATAAAAGATAAAATGCCAAAACAAAAGTCTTTTATTACTCGACTTGGCTGCCATTTATAATATAAACTCACTGACGAGCATGTGTCTCCAAGTGCAATTACAAGAAATCGAAAACAAAACAAACCCCATTCAAATGAGAAATTCTGTCTCCCTCCGTCCAAGAATACTGCTTCATTTTTGTGTCAGAAAGAAAACTGGCAGGCCGCCAGCAGATAGCCGTGCAACATGCAGATTGTAGGGGCATTTAACTCAAGCATCTACGCACCATTGACAAAGCAAAAAACCTACTACATCCATGCACATTTTTGGAGATGTTTTCCTTACCTTTCCCATTCTGCCATGTAGTAACCAAGATAAAGTAAGGAACGAAGTGATAAATGCTAAAACAGTGGCTACAGTTCCATTTCGGAGCCTCATCTCATTTCACCATCACACTGGTTCATATGTTTATGATGACAACCAAGACGTTTTCTTTTTATCCTGCAGGTCAGGTGAATCCAGTACTCCTGGCTCTGGGCCAATCAAAACAATCAATAGGAGAGGTTCATTTCAGATGCTTGGCAGAAGCAGCCTGGCACTACAACCATCCACAATTACTATTCAGGACTGTCGGCACCGACTTCATAGGTGGATGCTGCAGGCCTTCTTTCTTCCTATTTCAGGCGGAAAAAGAAAGAAAAACTTGCTCAGTGATGCAAAATATTAGTTTCTTCATTTATCAGTCACTGGTATAAACAGATTTTTGGCTGGGCTAAACTGTATCTGTAAAGATTACCCCGTATCCAAAGGACATTTAATCCACTACAATGATATGGTTCTTCTCCAGGGAAAAAAGCTTCCAACTATACTCCCTCCTCATTGGTTTTGTTTGCCTGTGGAAACAGAGTCGTGGTTACTTATTTAAAGGGGGAAGTGGTGGGGCTCATTAATACTAAGCCACAGATTCCAAGCCGAGAACTCTAATGATCACACAATGGTTCCTGAGTACATAATCTTCACTCTCTGCAATCCTCCTGTTGCACAATACTAGTTAATGTTTTAAATTTTTTAAGAAAACTGACAGACTACAACCTACGAGGGTCAAAAGCCCTAGGTCCCAGATCCAGCTCCATCACTGCTTGCGTGACTTCAGGCATGTCACTTATCTTGGCTTTGTGGTTCATCCATAAAATGAGAAAACTACCTGCCCTGGCTCCTCCTGTTCTCATAAATAATAAAGGTTACAGTTATGACTGCTGTTGATCATCATCGTAAATAAATGTCGTTTTTCCAACGATTAACCTACTCCTTGGGTTGTAAACTGGGATTATTTCAGCATTTAGAAAATGCGGCAATCCAACCAGGATACCATAGGGACCCAGGACTAATCACTTAGCATTGCTTTAACTCAGGAAATCTGGAGATCACCTCCCATCTAGCAAAGCTGTTCAGAAAACAGAATGAAATCATGTCCTGAGAAGTACTTAAGCATAGGCACCTAGCACCTAACAGGTTCTCAATAAATGTTAACTGTATTAAAAATAAAACCAAATCAAAACCTGCAGCCAGTCACTGGTTCAGGCGGCTCTGTGTACAGCCGGTCTCATTCCCTCAGGGCGTATCAGGCACGACAAGATGTGCATTGATTCCTGGTGGCCACAGGGGGACCACGAGATGCACTTGGCAATCCACTAAGTGACACTCCAGTGGGGTGAGTTAATGCACCTCCAAAAAGGCCTGGGAAGCCCAAGGGACAATTCCCTATGGCAAAGAGGGCGGCTGATTAAAGCGGCCATTTGTAGGCAATTCAGAAACTACCATCTCAGCTGGTTTGTAAAAGTGATGTTGCTAGAAACCTCCACTAGTGAAAAAAGATATCACTAGGGCACAGGATTAACAGTAAGAATGATAGACACTACAACTCATTGAGGGTTTCCTATGTGTCCCTCACACGTTCTTAATCTTCACAAACTCCCGTGAGGCAGGCATTGCTGACCCTATTTTACGCACAAAAAAATGAACCCAGAGACAGAACCCTAATTTGCATGACTCCAAAGTCCAAGTCCTCATCTCCCACCATTTGCCTCTCAAACTAGGCCACCTGCACTGGGGCCCCTAGAAGCACCAGGGATATTCCAAGTCTCAGGTTACACTAGAGAATCATCCGGGGTGTTACCTTTACCCAACAGATTAAGTGTGAATTAAAAAAAAAAATTATACTCTACAACCAGTATGGATCTATTATGGAATAAACTGCAAAATTCACAGGAAATTTCAAAGTTTCAACTTAAAACTTGAAACGAATTTCTCACTTCCTGTACCCTGGGCTAGGCCCTCCCCCTGCCCCACTCACACCCAGGCAGCCTGTTAATCCTCCTTGGCCAGCAGCTCTGTGGTATAATATTCTAGAAGTACTGAACTCCCCTCCCTTACTCTCCGCAAACAAAGAACTCCAAAGATATTCTCATGTTCAAGTTATGATGATTTTCTAAAACCAAAGTTATCACCTTCTAACATATTCATGTCAACAGTCTTCATGGTGAAATCCTAGAATTTCAACTCATTTCCATAAAGTGCCTAATATATTGTCTTATATCAATAAGCACTCGATAATGAATTCTGATTATAAAAAGAGAAGGGATAACTCAGTGAATTATGTAACTTGGAATTTTAATCCTGTCGTGGCATCATATAAAAATTCATCTAACTTTCTGTTGCTATATCCTTAGCCCTACCTTACTTCAAGAAGGATTCTGTCCTGGTAAAAGAACTAAAAGTATACAGGTGATTAGAGTAGACATTCAGTCAATAATCATGGGGAAGTAGAGAAGTAGAGAATCAGAAAATAAAGGATATTTTGAAACACAGTTTTATAAATAAAATAAATCCCATAAAATTCAGTATAAATGGTAGAGAGACAAGTAAAAGTGAATGAACGCTATAATCAAAGTAGACTATAGATATAGTATTGGTAACGGAAAAACATAAGGAATATTAAATATTGGATTCCAGGAAGTAATAATCTCTGGTTTGAAGAAAATACTTATAATGAACTCTGCCAACAAATAAGACCTGAAATTCTGCAAGAGAAATACAAGAGCATTTTACTCGGGAAGAATGTCATCATACATTTTTAATTAGGGTTTCCACACTAATGAAGTTTAACTGCACAGAACAAGAGTAAAACCAATGATCCCCATGCTCTCAAAACAGGAGAGGTGAGGCTGGACAGCCAAGAGCCCTTTGGATTGACTGACTACCTAAAGCAAGAGAAGAAGTAACCCATATTTTTCATCAGTATCCACATTTGTAAAAATTTCAATCTAACACCTTGACGCTCTCTGAGACTATCACTTAACACATCTGAATTCTTAACAACAAAAAAGGCAGTGGCTAAAGTTACTGGTCAATCTTCTCCATCCTGACAAAGCTGTATGGAACTTTCAACTCTAGATCTCACACTGAAAAATCTGTTTTATTAACAGTCCTTTAAGGGCTGCAGTCCTTTACGTTATTATCAGATACATAACCTTTGTTGGATTTTAAAGTGTTCTCTGAAACAGTCAATATGTTCTACGGCTGAAAACACTTAACATATGGCTTAATTACCATCCCACAGACAGGACAGAGATGCCTAAAGGAAAGGCACCATCATGAAATCCGTGATGTAAGCCCTACAACTTTATACACCGCAATTATGTTAAAATTCATTGGTTTTACGTTTATAAAAGGATTTCTATTTTTCGTCAATACAGCTTACATAATTTCATCATCCTGTGCGTTTTCAGATTTACACGTGTGGGCTAAAGAAACCTTTGTTAGGATAACCTGTTAATCGAACTTTTTTTTTTTAAAACATTCAGAAAAAGAAACATAAACCACTAAACGCATATTATTCACTTCTAAATTTAGGTTCTAAATTCGAACGAACGACGTTGTCATTCTATTTTATCAGAAGTCGTCCGACAGCAAAAGCACAACAGCAAAATATACGGAAAGCACTGAAAACATGCACTGCGCCTGCTTATATTTCGCAATTCGGATTGTAAGCAATGAACGGGCTCCAGAGAAACACACGCTGCGAGAAATAAAAAGCGGGCGCGCGAGTGGTCTGACTGCCAGCTCATAAAACACGCCTTCGCGCTGTCACAGGGTACACTCAGTGGAATCACCTGGCCCCAACCCGAGGGTCCCACTTGCAGCTTCCTAGTTAAGGGGGAACTGAGGCCTGGGGATGGGGGTACGCTTGCACAGAGGACCGGCGGGTCTTGACTTTGTAGGAAAATTCGCCAGGACTGTGCACGCCTCGCCGACCCGGCAGCAGCCCCAGCCCCTGCGCCCGGGCCGCCTCGCCCCCGCCGCACCTGCCCCGCGGCCCCGGGACGCCGCCGACTCCGGGACAGGCGTGCGCCCTGGGGCAGCAGGTCCTGCGGGCAACTCTCTCTCCCCCTCTGCATCCCCAAACCCCCACTTTCCTTCACTTTGCCCCAAAGTCGACAAGCCCCGCCGCGCCTAGGAGAGCCGAGAACGCACCAGGCGCCCGGCCGGCCACCCCGAGAGCGCGCAGCACCCCGGGGCTGCGGCGGCGGCGGAGCGGGGCTGACGGCGAACCCAGGGCGGCCCGGCCCGCGCCCCGCCCCGAGGCCCGGCCCGCCCGCGCCCCGAGCCGGCCCCGCAGCAACCGGAGGCGCACGAGCTCCCGGCCGGGCCGCGGCGCAGGCTGCTCCGTTACCAGCAGGTGGATCTCCCGCGACCCGGGGCCGCCCCTCAAACCCGCGCCCCCCGCGCAGCCGCCCTGCACACCACCTCGAAGCTGCCCGCGCGCCGCCGTCGCCGCCGCCGACGCGAGCCCCTCACCCGCCGCCGGCGCTGCCAGTCCTACCGCGGCCGCCGCGGAGGCTGCTGTGGCCGCCGCCGCTGCTGCCGGGCGCCCCGCCTCCCCGCGCGGCTCCGCCCCGCCGCTGGAGCGCTGCGGCCCCCGCGCCCGCCCCCGCCCGCGATCCCGCCAGCCATTGGCCGCCGGTGCTGCGCGCCGTCCACCAGGCGCCCCCGCGCGGCCGAGCCGCCCGCCAGAGGCCCGCCCGGCTGTCATTTAGGGGCGCCCGTCTCGCAGCCTGTATCATTCTCGTGAGATCTCCCCCGCTTCATTACCGTCACCGCCGGGTCTGGAGCGGCGTCTGGGTCTCCGGTCCCGGCCTCTGAGCGCTCGGCGTCGCCCGGGCCGCCACCATCTGGCTTTAATCCTCCCGGGCGTGTGGCGCGGGAGGCCAGCTCAGGCTGCCAACAAAAGGCCCCGGGGAGCCCCCAGCTTCCGCCTGGGGCGCGACCCGACCACCCGGGGTGCCCCGGCCCCAGCCCCTACCCCCAGCTGGGGTCCTGTCCCCGCCATCCTGCCAGGGAGGCATTCCCGGTGACAGGTCCCGGGGCGGCTCCCGACCTAATCCAGCAAGAGCTTCCAAGGCCCCGCGCGTCCAGGCACCTCACCGATGTCTGGCTCTCGCGACATCCCCAGCGATAGGCATCGTTATCCCCAGTTTACCCACGAGGAGACCAGGACTTAGGGAGAAGGACTAGCTTAAGCGACTGGGAAGAAGATAATATAAACTAGGAGTTAAATGCAGATCGTTTGGGTGCTAAAGCCTCTGATTTTTTCCACTACACCACGCTGTCCTGCCCCTTTCTCCTGAGCCACATGTCCTAATCTATCACCATTTCATAAAGTTGGAGGTTAACTTCGGAACCAAATAGATAATCATCTATAGAAAGCCCGAGTGGTCTGCCCCAGTTTTTCTTAGTATCTTGTACGTACTGTGACTTGGGTTAGTAACCGGCCTGAGGGCCAGATTTCCTGTAATCTATGACAAAGACATTTCCTAGTAGCAAACTGGCAACAATTTCATGACCAGATGTAAGTAATAAAGGCTGAAACCACTCTCGGATAAAACCTTTGATACATTGTTTGATACACCTCGCCTGAAATATCTCTTGGGAATGGAAAGCCCTAGGCCTTGTTCTACAATGCTCAATGACAGGCAAGCAATTTCCTTGCAGATGAAGAAAGCACTACCATTGACAAAGCCCGGTCCACAAGACTGGACAAAAACCAAATAGCCCAGGTAGCTCCTATCTGCATTCTACAGAGGAAGAAATTGGAGGCCCTGAGAGGTTAATAGTACAAACAGTAATACCACACCAAAACTGATACAAATGGTAATGTAGGCACTAGTAAATGATGGAACCACAATTCAAACCCAGGTCAGTTTGACTCCAGAGCCCTCCACCATTCCTGTACCTCTCTGCTTACACCTTCAGCAGTGACAAAATGTTGTTGGGTGGATGAATATTAAAAAGACACGTTTCTTTCCACTTTCTTCATTTTTTTCTCTCTCAGTGAGGGAAGGAAATGAAAGCATTCACAAACATTCTATAAGCAGAGGCATATGTCAGAGAGAAAGGAAAGCTGCAAAGGACAAACTTCAACTACAGACTCAATGGGCTTATTCAGGATAGATGGCAGAATTCCCCCTGGAAGAGCGTTAGTGGTGAACTCACAGCAGGAGACAAAAAGCAGGAAAAACAGAACTGCCTTCCTTAGGGGGGCCTTCTTGATTGTTGTTTGCTACTCCATCTGGCAGCAGAAGGCCAGGTTTCAGAGAAATCTGGTGATACAGTTAAACTTGTCACAAACCAATCACGTTTTAGCTCTGGAAAGCCTGGATTTCAGTTCGTTGTCCTAAGAAGTCAGAACGGCATGCGATATATGCCAAGGTATGGGTTAGAATGGATTGATCATTCACCTCACTTTGCAGAGCACACGATCCTGGATTTGCCGACCATGTCTGTGGAACTTGTTTAATAAACAATTAAAGGGGCTCCTAACCCCACTGAGTCCAGTCTAGTTCTTTTTTCTCTTTTTTATCTTTTCCGCGATGATTCTCTAACTCCGTTATTCTGCACCTTCTCTTTTTGCCTTATCCTGGCCTTTAAGTTCACACAGTCAGTGGAAACTGGGGAGGGACTTAGGCTAGAAGTTCTGCCTGTAACTTCACCATTCTATGTTCCATCTCCAACAAAACTGTGATGTGGTGGCTGTTCTTTCCACAGATGTTTCTGGAGTGCCTAAGATGTGCAGAGGCAGCTGGTGCCTACCCAGAGGTGCTCACCGACTAGTGGGAGAGGTGGGTAAGGAAGTAGACCACAGACAGCACCATAAACTCAAGCTACTAGGACAGAAGATAGGATGGGACCCTCAATCAGATTCTCAAGGCGGAGAAGGCTTCCTGGAGGTGACATCTGACCTAAAAACAGAGTACACACAGGAAGCTAATCTTCTCCTTTTATCACTTTGATGGGGAGTACTTGTTGGTGGGGACCGTGCCTGCAGCCATCAACTTCTAAGAAATCAAACACATGATCTTTAGCTCTTTTCTGCTCCCGTCCCCTCCATGCACGAACAATCAAACTTGCATCATTTATGAGTGTTGTTAAATGTCGTGACTCTGGTTTCTTGGCTACTGGCTCACATGGGATCTTTTTTTCAATTGCAAAGGCTTCACGAGGAATCATATCACATCACATTCCTGTTTGTTGTTTTTTAATGGCTCATGTAGAGGTGGTAGGAGCCCTCCCATTTAACTTGATAAATGGTGTGTTCTATCCCTTTAGTCTAGAAGTTAGAGGGGAACTAGGACCAGGGTGGGCAGTAAGAGCCTATTAACTCTTTGTTAACCACAGAGTGTTTCAGACACAGGTACACAGTATTTCTGTTGTGTAAGCAGACAGGGCACATGAGGTCCAAGAAATTAATGGGAGAATTCAAATAGAACCAACCACCACATTTAATATTCAGCTCTAGGTGGACATTAAGGTTTATCCAGATGAAGGATAGCAGAGAGCTAAGTTATTTTAATTTTTCATTTTTACACTTTCTCCCCACACCTTCACTCATCTCTTTGTGAAAGAACCCCTGAAAGATGCCTTTCTTATTCGTTCACATTCACACTGTCGGGGTAGGTGTACCTATCAGGTTATTCAGACAAAAGTCAGGCTGTGTGGCTACATGATTATGCAATTATAAGCCCTTACCATACTGAAGTGTTGTGGCCAGTGGTGTTCATATGTGTATATAAGACATTGCAAAAATTTTTTCAAGAAAACCCCAAAACAAAAGAGAATCCAACCATCTTACTGGGAACAGGCGCCCTCGGCAATGCCACGTGGCAGGAAGTTTAGGAGGCTTGGAGGGATCACTCTTCCCTACTAAGTGACTTAGCCACACCATTAAAGCCGACTCACTGGTTTTATTCTATTTGATGTACACTCCGAAGGCATGATGGAAGAGAATTTTGTGCTGGAGAATTGCAGAGCCTTGGCCACTTTGTTCTTTTCTTTTTCTTCCTCTGTGAATTTGGTACTTGGAAAAGATGCTGGATCAACAGCCCTGCATCTGAAATCCATCCATGCATGAAACCAATCTGAGCAGCTCAACTATGCTACTCCATCAATACATTTCAAACAGGATAAAAACCTTTACTCAAATAATATACCCAGGACCATGATTGCCAAATATCAGGCCATTGGACTTCTGGGTATCAGGACAACATAATCTCTGTCATCTTTTTCATAGACCTAGTGTTTCTGTACCCTCTTTTATAGCAACTGAACACAACTCTACAAGTATGTGTCTGTATCAGCCATGGACCAGGAGGAAGGAAGGAAGGAAGGAAAAGAAAGAAAGAGAGAGAGAGAGAGGAAGGAAGGAAGGGAGGAAGAAAGGAAGAAAGGGAGAAAAAAGGGGGGAGAGAGGAAAGAAAAAGGGGAGGGAGGGAAGGGAAGGGAAGGAAGGAAACTATCCTAGGTATTTTGGATGGAGGGCATATTATACAGGAGATTGCTTGCAAAGGTGTTGGAAGGGCTGAATGAAGAAAGAAGGGGCATGAAGAACAAAGAGGATGCAGGATGGATACCCAAGCATCAGAGACTGCTAGTGCCCCTGGGTGACACCTGGAGCTTACATCTGCTGATTGCACTATTGGAGAACTGTTGCTATTGGTCTGGAACCCTGAAAAGATGCTGCCTTAGCCTGGGCAGCTGGAGACAGGAATCACCCCACCCCCACTGTTTTTGCAACTGTTGCCAACAACTTCCAGAAGCAGGAAGCTTCTCTCCTTCCTCTGCCTTCTAATCTCCAACCATTGCCTCCTATGGGCAGATATTAACAGAAAGCCAGTTCCAGGAAGCCCAGCAACTGCAGCCAGCTTACTCTCAGCTCCGGCATCACACAGCAGAGGATAGAAAGGCAACAGCATGGGAGGCTCAAGACAATGCATAAGTAACCAAATCAGTGTCAGAATAAAAAACCACTTTAGGCATTCTTTAAAGAGAAACCAGAGCTTGTCCTGGAAACAAGAGGAAATGGAGCCTGTCAGATCTCTCTGCTCCAGTGGGACTAACACAAACTATAGAAAACACCTTTCTCATTCACATCACTCTTAAGAGAGACTTGTTCACATGTCTCGTGGCAGCCATCACGATGCTGTCACTAGTAAAGAGAGAATATTCTATCAAACACTGATGCTGTATGGAGCCCTTAGGTGATCAGCAGTTTAGAAGACACAGAATTGAAAACGTGGTCTTAACCCTCAAGGAGTTCACAGTCTGGTTGGAGGAACACCCAAGACCCTCCTCATCTCATGCCTGCTTGCCACTAGAGCCACATTCTAGCCTCTGCCCCTCAAGCCAAGCCATGCCATCCTGAACCGTTCCCTGCCAGCCACCAAGTGGCACATCCTGTTGCCTCTGGCAACTCACTCCCCAGCCCCACCCCACCGTCCTCTTTGGCTAGCTAACATTCTTCAAGATTCAGCTTGATGCCACCTCCCAGGAAGCCTTCCCTTTCCCCCAAGACTGGGAGAGGGACGTACTGTACTCTGTTCCTACTCCTACCAGTGGGTTTATCACACTGTAGCATCGCCCTGAGTTTCCAAGCTGGTGTTAGTTAGAGGAAGGGCAAGCTTCAGTGCCTCTCAGTCTTTGGAGTGGTTGGGTCAGATCTGGGGCAGCTGGAATCTTCCAGCTACAAGCAGGCTGGGGGCCCATGATGAATGTTGTTTTCTCTGTGTTTTATTTAGTGAAAAGAAAAGCTGGGCAGCACCGATATAATCGTCTGCTGACTTATCTGCCTCATTCATTCAGCTGTTACACTGTTGGAGGTCAGGGACCATCTTATTCATCACGGTATGGCAGGCACAGGGGAGCCACTGCCAGCATTCTTTGACAGAATGAAGGAGGACTTTGTGGAAGAGGACACACTTTCTCTGAGCCTTGAAGAACGGGTGTAGGATTTGGGCAGATGTAGGGGGGAAGGAAATAAGCATTACAAGAGAGGGAGGAGCACACACACAAAGAGCGCAGGGCACCAGCGTTCATGGCACCTGGGCAGGGGGAGTAAACAGAGGCATCATGGGAAACAAGGCAGGTTATGAAAATTGTGCACGGTCTCAGGCTTTGGTAAGAGGAAGACACTGAAGATTGCTGGATAAAAAAGCAACATTGGGGCTTCCCTGGTGGCGCAGTGGTTGAGAGTCTGCCTGCCAATGCAGGGGACACGGGTTCGAGCCCTGGTCTGGGAAGATCCCACATGCCGCGGAGCAACTAAGCCCGTGAGCCACAACTACTGAGCCTGCGCGTCTGGAGCTTGTGCTCCGCAACAAGAGAGCCCACGATAGTGAGAGGCCAGCGCACCGTGATGAAGAGTGGTCCCCACTTGCCGCAACTAGAGAAAGCCCTCGCACAGAAACGAAGACCCAACACAGCCAAAAATAAATAAATAAATAAAATAAAAATTAAAAAAAAAAAAAGCAACATTGTAACAAAAATCCTCAAGGCTAGAGGTGCCCTCATGTCATTGACCGCAGCTAGAAAGTTGCTGTGATATTTTTACCTGAGTGAAAAAACAATGTGTCTTATGATCATCCAACAAATATTTGCAGGGCTGCTACTGTATGCCCCGTCTACATACCTCCACTAGAGGCTTTTAGTAAATATTTGCTCATTGCTTTGGTTTTGCTTCCTACTTTACATTTCACATTGGCCTAGGATCAAAAGCACAAAGCTTAAGATAAGATGAAGGAGGGTAGAGGGCAGGCAGTTCTCTTCGGTCAATGGACGTTCTAATATTAGTGTCTCAGATACAACTGAAAATGCCCTATCACTTCAGAAACGAACAGGAGTGAGAGCTAAGGTGTCTCTTCAGGGAAAAGAGTCTTCCAGAATTCTGAACGCTCCATTCAATAGCCTTGCTCAAGTCAGCTTCTATGGAAAGCGTTTGGGAAGGTAGAAATGGTACAAGAAATCAAGACCGTCCTCTGAACAGAAAATCTTGGTGCACAGAATTGTCAATAAAACCTTCCAAGACAATCTCCACAGAATGCTTTGTAAAATTAATTTTGTCAAAATTCTCTAAAACGTTTTTGGACAGCAATATGCTTTGTGAACTTAAAAGTGCTTATTGAGGGGACACATTGTAAGAGTGGCCTGCCTCTGGTTCGGCATGGGAAGGCATGTCTTATCCCAGAGGTAAGGGAGAAGTCAGCAAGCCCTTCCCAGACTAGGAGGCAAGAGAACAATTTTAAAAGAGCTGAACACGGTTGAGTACAAACACAGAGGCCTCCTTCTAGAGGAACTCAGGTCTTGTGCCAGCTGGGTTCCTGTTCCTTTTGGGGGGGACCCCTAGGCCTGGTTCACAGCCTTGAGCCATCTTCCTTTCCCTAGATGTAGACTTCTTTCACCAGCTGAATAGTTGACCCCTCCTTTCATCACTGAGAACTTCCTGTTCTTGTTGGTTTTTCTCCTAAAGACTCCAGGTAATCTAAAAAGCTTCCACACACCAAACCAGCTAAATGTACTGAGTAATCATTTTCCTATTATTAATCAAGTGATACATAGGTAGACAGATAGATAGAAAATCAAAAGTTCTTATTCACAACAGTGAGATGTCCTAGCTGTTTTACAGACTATCCCAGGATATAGGGCCCTGACACTTGGACCTGCCCTGTGGGGGTGATTTAAACAGGACTGAGACCAAGGGAACTCATCAGATCTCATCTTTGAAACAAAGAGATACAGTCTCCTTCAGTGTCAGGACAGAAGCAGAAAGACAGGGGATGGAGTAGGCAGAAGCCCTGAGCAAAAAGGTAGAAGAAGCCAAAAGATAGAAAGTAAAGAGAAGTGAGTCCACAAAAGGGTAAGAGCAGCAGGTCGGGGAGGAGCAGAGACGGAGCAGTTGAGTGAGGCAGTGGCTGGAGCTGCCTTTGGGGCCCAGCTGCTGTGGGAGGACGGGAGTGCCTGCTACTGGCAGGACAGGGACAGAAGTACTTGAACTTGTCAGGAGGCTGTGGGTTTGTGTTCCTTTTCTTCTCAAAACTTCCCATCACATGACTCTGCACAAAGGGTAGAGGAGAGGGGTCAGGAATTTGGGGGAGGCAGCCAGATCTTCATAAATAGGACTTGATTGTTATTGTTGTTGTTTTTTAATTTTTGGGGCCACGCCCTGCGACACGTGGGATCTTAGTTCCCCAACCAGGGATGGAACCTGTGCCCCCTGCAGTGGAAGTGTAGAGTCTTAACCGCTGGACCACCAGGGAAGTCCCCAGGACTTGATTGTTTTCGTGAAGGACCCTGAGCTCTTACAAGATGACATATGCACGTTCAAATGCGAAACCTAAAACATTCTGAAATGTTTTAGGCTTTTTAGACCATCCACGGCATTTATTATGCACTCCATAATTCCACACTCCTGTCACTCATTAGTTGAAAAAAAGTCGGTAGTTATACTTATTTTCAGTTTAAAACTTGAATTTAATACAATTGAGCATGGATTGAAGGGGTAGAGAGACCAAGAAGCCAAACCTCATCAAGGTGGCTGGAGACCCAGAAAGGTAAACTTTCCATCAATGTGTGACTTACAGGTATACACATCCTAAAACCATCTTAGGACAAAAATGACCTATTTCTAATAATGATGATCATAATTTCTCCATTCCATTCATTTTCCCCAAACCCAGAACATGAGATCACACAGATAAATCCTCTTGCATTTCAGCATTTATTAGAACTCCCTGTGGGATATTTTTTTTTTTTTATCGGTTTTCTAATTTTCCAACCTGAATCCTATCTCACTGGCCACATTTATGTTGCCATTCAGCAACAACAGAGAGGCAAGGAGGGTGATATTCAGAAGTATTGGGGAGTGGGACCCTGACACTTCTAGCAGGATGTGGCACTGTGGGCTTATAATGAAAAAAATCTAAGAACTGCTCCCCGCTAATGGAAAAATAAATTGGAATTGTATTGGGAAAGTGCCCAAAAGAACTTGCCTCAAATGAGAATTGAGTCTTTATTAGAAAAATCTGATAAAGAGGGGGAAAAAAAAATCCTTCCAATCATCTAATGGTCCTTATAATTCATCGTTTCATTGCCTTCCTATAAAGGGACATTACATTTTAGTGTCTGTCAAATGTTATTGTAATTGTGAAAGTACCTTCTGCCCAGCCACCTGAAATAATTTCTCCTTTCAAGTGAAAGCTTCAACCTTGCAGTGAAAGTACGTCCCAATTTCTTCATCTTCCAAGCACTAGGGGAAAAGTCATCATCTTGGCCTCTGCAGAGAAGAACAAATATTTAGGAAGCTCCTTCCTCATGAATTTTAGCATTTGCCATAGTTCCTATTTGACAACGTATCGTATTTCTTTCCTGTTCGACAAATATTTGCTGAGGGCTTACCGTGTTCTGGCACCAAACACCATGTGGCACAGACAATTGAACTCGGCTCTTCAGTCCGTGTGGGGTGAGGGAGTATAGCAAGAAATGAGGTTGCACAGAAGGATTGGGGTTTGGGGTCAGTTTTTTTTTTTTTTTTTTTTTTTCTGTAGGGGGCAGCGGGTGCCGGGGATTTGGCGGCTAGCATAAGGAGTTTGGACTTTATTCAGTAGATAATGCGAAGTCATCAGATGTTTTTGAGAATGGGCGTCAGAGCTAAGGGTCAGGAGATCCTCCTGGTGGCAGCCAAGTACAGTGGGTGGTAGGGAGGGAGGGTGGGTCCTCCCCGAGTGAGAGGCTAATCAGTCCCAATTTAGGGTTGCTGCAGGGACAGGTGAGAGAAGGAGGGCAAAAGAGGCATTGAGTTTTGTTTTTTTTTTGTTTTGTTTGGCCACGCCGCGTGGCATGCAGGATCTTAGTTCCCTGACCGGGGATCGAACCCGTGCCCCCTGCCGTGGAAGCACAGAGTCCTAACCACTGGACCGCCAGGAAGTCCTGAGGCATGGAGATTTTGAGGCCAGTGATGGGGCTGATGGCAGGTTTCCAAACCAAGGCAGAGATCACAGGGAAGGAGATGTTTAGGAGGAAAAATGAACTTCAATTTTGACCCTACTGATGAATCGGAGTTGTTAAGAGACACAGAGGTGGTGCTCTTTGGCAGGAACGAGACATGGACGTTAGAATTTAAGAGAAAGATCAGGTGACTCCAGCAAGATGGAGAGGGATGAGGGGTGAGTAGAAACCATTGGGTTTACCAGCTAGGTCACTGGCCGCCTTCACAAGGGACATTTCAGAAGGGCAGCATCAGGAAAGGCTCCATGGCCACTTGCCAAGGATGAGTGGGTGGCCAGGCAGTGAAGACAGCTTGGGCTGTGCTTTGCAGGGTGGCGTGAAGTCATCCTGGTTTTGTGTCTAACATCAGAACTATTTGAAAAGCCAGAAAAAGGAGATCTAAGTGATAAATCAGGACCGCCCCCATCACTGGCCACCTCCTACTCAGCATCCCCTTTTGGGGATACCTACTAATACTAATACCAGCTTAGTGTTCTGAACCATCCCCTAGGCCTCTGCTATTTTTCTATAATTGCAAATAAGAAAGAAATTACAGTAAATATAGCTAGCATTCCCAGAACATTCACACTCTGCCAGGCATCCCACGAAGAGATTTACACATGTTAATTAATTTAATCCTCACAATGACCCTAAAAGGTTGGGACTCTCATTTTACCTCTTTACACAGGAGGAAACTGAGGCAAGAAACATTAAACAAGTTGCCTAAATTCACAAAACGAGGAAGTAGCTGAGCTAGGAGTCAGCCCGGGCAACCTGCAGGTGTCTGTGCCCTTGATCATGTTGCTGCCCTCCCCCAACCATTGCAAAGGTATTAAAGGAGTCCTAGGAATTTTGCAGAAACTAAACACCATCGTAGAAAGCTTTCAAACATTCATTTTATTTGTGGACTGGCTCGTCTTAGAGAGTGACACAGCGTAAGTTCAACATCACTTGTTTCAGGGCAAACAGTTATGTAGGTGAGCTGAAAAATCTGCCAATATCATAAGCCCAAAAATGGGGACTCTTGGAGCTAGGAGTGACCCTATCCCCTCTGGTCAAGTGCTTACTTGTACATAAAAAGAAACCACCAGCCAGAGCAGCAAAACATCTTGGCCAAGGTCATATCACCAGCTAAGGGCCGACTAAGACTGGAACTCAATATTCTGAGCATTTCCACTGCATCCAAAGGAGCTGGAGTGAGGGAGACAGGGGAGAGGGGTACGGCGAGAGAGGAGGAAGCAGCAGGGCGAGTCTGCACCCCAGAACCCAGCTCAAGGTTAGGGTGAGTGGCACTGAGCTGTCCACAGGCTGCAGCCCACCTCAGACCTCTTCCTGAGTTTGCATGATCCTTTCAGCCATTTGGCCTGACTCATTTTCTTTCTCTCTCCCTAACCCCAATCCCAGTCCCACCCCGACCCCCTACCACTGGGTCCCACACTCTACGCCCAGACGAAAGTGTAGATTAGGCCCCTGGCCCACGAGTGTTTAAAGAATGTCTTTAAATTAGTTAATTGACGATACATACATGCACCCCTATGTTCATAGCAGAACAATTCACAGTAGCCAGTAGCCAAGACATGGAAGCAACCTAAGTGTCCATCGACTGATGAATGGATAAAGAAGATGGGATACATTTATATAGCGGAACACTACTCAGCCATAAAAAAGAATGAAATAATGCCATTTGCAGCAACATGGATGGACCTAGAGATTATCATACGAAGTGAAGCCAGACAAAGACAAATACCATATGATTATCACGTATATGTGGAATCTAAAATATGATACAAATGAACTTATTTACAAAACAGAAACAGACTCACATAGAAGAAAAACTGATGGTAACCAAAGGGTAAAGGGGGATATTGATAAATTAGGAGTTTGGGATTGACATATACACACTACTATATGTAAAATAGATAAATAACAAGGACCCACTGTATAGCACAGGGAACTATATTCAATATCTTGCAATAAACCATAATAGGAGGGAATATGAAAAACAGTATATATACTGTACACCAAAAACTAACACAACACTGTAAATCAACTATACCTCAATAAAAAATTAGTTAATTGATCCATATAAGTGAACAATTAGAGGAGAATCATGCACAGGAAAAGTACTGATAGTCCGTGGATCTCCCCTTGATCCACTAGGGAAGCAAGAAAATAACCTCAGCAGAACCCTCTTGGATCCTACAGAAAAAAACCCATGGTTGTACCAAAACACATGACTTGAACTATGTAGTGTTGGTCCTGGTCCTTTTTAGGATTTGTCCACTTCTTTTCAACATTGAGGCTCCCAGCGTCTGAGCTGCAGATGGTAACTTTCACCTTCTAACGGCATTTCATCCTGCTGCCAACAGGGATGCAGTAATGTGAAAACACTAAATGAGTGTCTCTTGCAAAAACAACTTTCCACCAAAAACCTTACTGTGCAAACACGGCTGTTCCCTAAATGGGCCTACACATAGGCCAAAAAAAAAAAGCACATTTTGCAAACTAACGGCCTCTCCCAAAACTGTTACAGCTTTTTGGATGGTGTTAAATCTCATAAGCAGGAGAGGGAGAAGTTATTACTATCCAAAGATCATCTTTCGCATTCAGCTTAGGGACGCGTTACATTTTGAGGCCACTCTACTTGTATGATTAAATTAAATGACTTAAGGAAAACACAAAACTACTTACTTTTCACATCAAATGTGACTAATTTCCAGCTTAAATTTGAGACTATGCAGAATAGGCCCTTATTTATATGGGTTTGATTTTATGGACACTGGGGTGACCCCAGATAAAAATACTTTTCTTGGTGATTCTCTGCTGCCCAAACATTAGTACTTTGTTATGACTTACCACTCAGTTTAAGGATTTTCCCTTTGTTGATTATCTTGATCTTGGTAATCATTCTATAACGTATATATATATATCAAATCATCATGTTATACATTTTAAATATGTACAATTATATTTGTCAATTATTCCTCAATAATTTTTTTTTTTTTTTTAATTATCCTGGCAAGGACACTGCATTACACCAAGACTGACACAGGCCTGTGGACCCAGACAGGCATTAAAACAAGTGACAAGAGCCAGGGTGAGAACATTTCCAGCTCAGTCACAATTTTGAATGACAGCTGAGCTCGGTCCCTGATGCAGGGAGGCCAGAGGGAGCGGTGGGACCGGGGCGAACTGGAGAGCACACAGCTGTCTGAAGGGGAAGCCACTGCACAACTCCCTGCCAATTGTTGGCTCCTGGTGATGGAAGCCCAGACCCACCTTTTCCCAAGAAACTGAAATTCTGATTCTCATGTTAATTATCCTATTTTAAAATAGCAGGAGAACCAAACACAACACATTTTCTAGCCATATCTGGCTTGTGGACCTTGGCTTCCAACCTCTGTGAAACCCTCTTAGGAGCCATCATTGTCCTAATGTGAACCAATGGGTGTGGCTCTTAGACTTAGTTTGACTCCCAGGGTTTCCATTCAGTATATGCCTTTTTTTTTTTTAAGGATTATTTTTATTTATTTTTAATATTTATTTATTTATTTATTTATTTATTGGCTGCGTTGGGTCTTCGTTGCTGTGCTTGGGGGCTACCCCTCGTTGAGGTGCACAGACTTCTCACTGCGGTGGCTTCTTTGCTTCTCTTTGCTGTGGAGCACGGGCTCTAGGCATGCAGGCTTCAGTAGTTGCAGCACGCAGGCTCAGTAGTTGTGGCGCACACGCTTAGTTGCTCCACGGCATGTGAGATCTTACTGGACCAGGGCTTGAACCCATGTCCCCTGCATTGGCAGGCAGATTCTTAACCACTGCGCCACCAGGGAAGGCCCCAGTACATGTCTTATGTATGAATTTGTGGTATATATTTTAATAATGTACATGTTGCATATTAGAATATATGTTACATATTATATTAATCTAGTAATTAGGCCATGCCTAGTTACCAGTTATACCTAACTCTTACAAGCCCAGTTTTCACCTCTGTAAATTGAACAGGACATGGGCCACCCTGCAGGGATGTGTGTGGATTTATTGCACACATTCTTTTCCATTGTACTGAATACTCTGGGGGAAGGTACCTGACACTGGGGCTTCCTAGGTTTGATATTTTGTCAAAATACTTGTCCTTCCAGCCAGAGGAAAGCAGAGGAGAATGGGATCAGAGTACGGGTGGACATGGGGAAAGTCTGGAGCGGCCACAGGAGGGAACGCTGACAACTGGACACATTTTCTCATCCTCTGCTCTCCTCTTTTCATGACTGGCAGAGCCTTTGTGAATGCTGGTGTAATACAGCATCCTCTCCAGGAGTGTTCAACTTCTAAGACTGGACAAAGGGTGAGGAGAAAGTGCTGTGGCAGGAAGGGGCTAGGGAAGCCACACCTCAGGCGGGCAGTGGCCCAGCCAGCAGGGGATGGTGGTTTCTCCCCCTGCTTTGCAGCCTCAGCAGGTGCAGCCCTCCAGTACCCCTGAAGTTGGCCCTAGCCCAGACCCATCCAGACGCTGCGGTGATCACACTACATTCAGTGTAATAAGGGCAGGTTACAGTCAATGCGGAAAATACAATTCTAACTTTGTAAAAAGAAAGAGCATGTATATGTACGCAAGTCAGGAAACCATCCTGTGTGGAACACACCAAAATGTGGATGGAAGAGTTCTACTTTTATCTTTGTCCTTGCCAAGTGGGCAATTTTTCCCAGGACCCACAAACTCCCAAATCTGACAGGTCTTCCCAGTCTGATTTCTAGACCCTCTCCGCAGCATTCAGCTCTGCCAGGCCCTTTCTGAAATTCCCTCTGCTCTGCTCTGCTCTGCACAGCACGTCACTATTCTGGGCCGCTCCCTGTTTTGAGCCTGCCACCCCTTCCTTGTTTCCTCTTGGACTTCATGCCTTCCTCCTGCCCTGTCACGTCAAGGGACCCAAGGTCCAGTCCTCAGCCCTCGGCCCCTCCATCCCCCTCCTCCTGTGCGTCCTCCCCCTTTCTACCAGCGCACCCCTCCATCTCCGCTTCTGCCCCCAGCAGACCTCTTGGTGAGCCGGCCCCCTGACTCGGGCTCACCAGCTGCATCTTCACCGGACTGTCCCCCCACTGCAGACCAGCCAGCACAGAACGAGCCCAGAGTGGGCTCTCGGAACATGTTACGAACCGCTTCCTGTCCTTTTCCCTTCTCAAACCAAGCTCATCATCTTTCTCCAAAATACATCTTCTCCTCCCACACCTCTATATGGGCTCTTGCTCCCAGGGGCTGAGGCTGGACTCTCAGACTCGGCCTTTGCTCCTCTCCCTGTCTCCCCTGCACTTGGACTCAGCTGCCCACTCCCGATCTGTCCGCCTTTCATAAACTGCACAGGCGTTTTTGTCTCATCTCTCCTGCCTCCTCATGAGGACCAGCCCTGGTGACCTCAGCCTCTGACAAAGTGTTACAGAAACCCCTGCAATCGAGTGTAAACATAAAAAGGGGATAACGTCTGGGCTTTGTGAGAGATTGAAAGCGAGAACTAGAACCGAAAACCGGGGAGCATCCAGCAATAAGAAGTTAGTCTTTAGCAGAGAGAAGGACTGGGGAGCGCTGGGTGCATGGGGCACACCATCTGCTATAAAGGATAAGCTTCAAACTCCTCAGCCTGGCACTCAAACCTGCCCCGGATCTGCAGCTTCCTGTTTACCAACATGAACTCATGATACTTTCCCTCAAAAACACCACGAGCATTCCTGCCTCTCCTTCCTCATACTATTCAGAAAAATATGATTTTAAATCATAAGGTGTGTTAAAAAAGAGACAGCAGGCCCAAAATGGAGTCCCTTGTGCTAAACCCCACGTCAGCAAACTGAGACTTACTACCTAACCTAGCTGCAGTCTCACCACCCCCCCACCCATGGAATATAACCTTTAACCAGTCCACCTGGAATTACCTGGTCAGCACTAGTGAGGTAATCCCCCCTATAGGCCCTTTGGTTCCCTTAGGAGGGAGACCTTGCCTGAAACAATGCATTCTTCGATAATGATTTCCTTTTTCCACCCGCCCCCTTTCTACTTTTGAAAACCTCTCCCTTTCCAGAGTTTGACAGAGCTCCTTCCTATTGTCGAATGGGATGCTGCCTGATTTATGAATTATTTAATAAATCCAATTTGATCTTTAAATCTACTCAGTTGAACTATTGTTCTTTAACAGATATGGTGGCAGTAGCAGGACCAAAGAAGATTTCCCACGGCTTTGGGGACAGCGAGAAACACAGGCGAGAAACACATCCCTTCTGGGTTTGCTGTCTCCTCCCGCTGTTTCTGAGGCCGTGGGTAAGCTCCCTCTCACTTCTGAGCTCTGCTCTCTTTGCATTGAGCTCCCCATCTAACTGGCTTTCCAGCGCGGAGCTTAGCGGGTCAGAAGGAGTCGGCAGAGGGTCTCATCCGGGACCCGAGTCCCTAGCCTTGGTTCAGTCTGAAATTCCCCAGGTGTTTGGAATCCCTTTCCCCAGTTCTAGCCCACATACTGGAGTCTACTGGGTTAGTCCACGCTGGGAATTGCTGGTGATGTGCATGGCCTTCTCTTGGCCAGGCTGTAGTAACATCTCATGGTTACTGCTGGTGTGTTAAGGTGCACATATTTGTCTTGTTTTGTGTAGATAAAAGCTATTATTAATAGTGATCCCAGAGGCCAAAAAGCTGCAAAAATTGGTGGGCACAGATCAAACACTTAAAAGCTGTTGGGGAGCTCAACACCAAACCCAAAGACACCTGTGTTAGGATAAATTGGTCAAGGAACAGCTTAGATTGACACCAGGTCACTTGCCAACCTCAAGAAAGTGTGTGTGCAAAACCAGGCACACTGTAAAACACCACACCATCCCCCATCCAGTGGCACATCCCTTTTAGGTATTAGTTTGGCTCCGAATAACCCAAAGACTTAGTAAATGGGATCCTCAAGTGTCCCACCTCTGGCACTCCTGCTGATTTTATGTCTACAAACTATGGCCCCAGGAGCTGTAAATAGTTTGCAAAAATGGCTCCAAACTTACTAAAGACAACCTAAAATTTTGTGTCCTGAGAACTGGGCTTGGTAACTGTCAGGTTGGGGGCCCAAAAATATGGCCGGACAGAAATATGGGTTGCACCCCATTTGTGGCTAAGGGTCCTACCAAGCTGCTATCAGCTCTCCGGGGAAGTACTACGGCCATCATGAGGAGCGTTCCAATTAGGTGAGATCATTTAAGAAGTGCATTTGAAAGTAAGGATTTCCAAATGAAATGAACAGAATGAGATACCTATTTTAACTGGTGTGCAAAAGCTTCCAAAAGACTTCAAGATTCCAAAATAGCTTCATCGAAAGATTTGTTGCAAAAGGCTAATGAAAAATTCAAGGTATAAGAGATACCCAAAATGAAAGACTCTAAGACTGAAGTAACTCCTATTGTTCCCTGCTATCCTTTAGTTTAGCACTCATTCTAGTAATCCTGGTCTAAACTGCCTTTCCACTGGAAAGAGACTGTTTAAACAGTTACCTTTAAAATAATACCACCTGAAGCTACATACCATCCTCTTCATCTTTTACTCCTTGGTCAAAGGCCAAATCAAGGGCCATAGTTAAAAAATTTCTTAAAGCCAGGCAGGACCCATAAAAGTTTTTGTAAATGGATTACCTCCTGAGGTGAATGGATAGATAAGAAGAAAAATAAAATAAGATGGGAGGCAGGCCACTGGTTTGACTGAACTCAGAGCCTGATATGAATTTTTGTTTTTAGGACTTTTTCCCTAAGCTAAAATAAAACAGTGTACCCAGAGGGAAAGAAGCAAATTGGGGATAATGTAATTGGATTGGTAGATCATTTATGGTGTCATTTAAGTTACAGTTCAATTCCTTGAGGAATTAGAAGCAACCGTCTTGCAAATCTCTACAAAACCAGAAATGCAACTCCAGAAGCAATTCACAGCCCACTTATCTTTCCCAATCCCCAAAACCTCGTCTATTCTCCTCAAAATGCCTGTAGATATTATAAAAGATAGGATATTAGAAACAAAATTGTCCTGTACTTAAGAAAAAGACGAAAAATGTTAACTATAATTATCCTAGATTTCTGACAATAGACATATATATATCCCAAAACCCTGAGGAAAAAACTTGCATTCTTTCGCTGTTCCTTGAAGTTGTAAATCTTATCATGTCTTTGAAATGTAAACACAGTCCACTCTCTCCGGAGACTGAAGGAAAAATAAAAAGGGAAAGAGGCATTTTAAAAATACAAACTGCTATAAAGGCTCCCTTACCACATCCTCCATAAGATTACTTATCCAGGGCAAATACAAATCTTAAAAGTCTCCTACACAAATAGTAAAAAGCATTAGCCATCTGAGTGGATAAAGTTAACTTATTCCAGCTATTATTTATAAGCCAGTGAGTTTTTTATTGTTATACTTGATTCATGGCAAAAATTTTTGAATGAGAGTTATAAGATCTCTGTTTGTGTTTATATGTTTATGATGTATGTTTTAGATATGGTATTTCTCTACTTCTGAATGGTGTTACTAAAATTACTTTGTAAAAGAGCTCTATTTAATTGGCTTAAACAAACAAGCACCTATATAAATCTACTATTCATAAAAATTTTCAAAAACATAATAGAAACAAATCCAAATATTTTTCAAGTTCACACGATCTAGGATGATTTTCAGTAAATAAAAACTAGTTTAAATTTGTTAGTTTAATACAGACATGTCTTTGGAATTATCAGCATTAAGTATAATAATTTTATTCTACCTAGGTTTACTAAAAGTCAAATAAGCTCATGTTATCTCTGTTATAAAATTTGTCAGGAAAAAATATGCATAACTTGAAATGATGGCTAACTGCTTTAATGTCTCATGAAATTTTCATGAGTAAGTATGCTTGCTAGGAACAAATAAATAGGTATAGGTAAGATAAAGTTTTTAGATGAGTTTTTAGAACTCTTAGCAGTAATTATTTTATATGTCTACTTAAACAGTTTCCCAAATCTCTTGGGTAACTTACACCCTTAGAGTTTTCCTAAGTTAAATTAAATGATGGCAATTCATTGAATACCTAGATTATTTCCAAGTAAGATAAAGTAATGAAATATTAATTACTGAACACAGGTTTATCCATTTTTGGCTTCCTTTTATAGAAGAATTAAAGATGTATGGGTTTATTAGTAAGCATGTTCCATAAAAATTGTGCTATGAAGAGACACATATTTGTAGAAATTATAAAAAGTATTTATAAATTTGCCAAGCCACAGAACGCTAAGGTAAAAGTTCACAATTGTTTACTTTTTTATTTTCACTAGAAATTAAGGTTTCTGAGGGTTTAAAAAATCTAAGGTATGTGATTAAAGTTACTAGAAATAATAAGGGAAACAACTCTGTATGCAAAGAAAGTAGAATATGTTTTTGGCCAAGAGAAGGTATAAAATACGGAGCTGTGTTTTTGTTAAGGAAAATGAAAATAATTTTGTCCTAAAATAAAGCTGGTTATTTCAGAATGGGAAGGAAGAAAATGAAGGAAAAACTATGGACATAGAAAGTTGAGAAGAGAGAGAGGGTGGGGGGTGGAGAGGAAATCTTGCATGGTCAAGTTGTCTAAAAATTGAATTGTTATTACAAGGGTTTTAAAAATAAGCTTTAATGTCAGTAGTGTACTTATATAAAGCTAAAACTTAATTTTCTTTCATTTGCTAAAAGGATAAATGTTTCTTGGACCATTGATTGTCTCTTGATAAGAGATTATGAAAGGTTTTCCTTCACCTTTTAGGTAGTCTACTTGGAAAACAAAGACTTTGTGTCTTACCAACTGTCTTCATCAGGTCTTTGATTAATTAAGAAAACTGAGTCTTCTCGATATTAAAAGAGCTAAGTTTTGCTCCCAACTATATAATTTTCTGCATTTGCCTTTGAAACCTTTTATTGTCTTTTTGGTTAAGTAGCTAATTAAGTGTTATTTCATAATGATCTGTGATCCTATTTAGTCAAATGTCCAAATCTTTTTTTATAATTTTGACAAAATTCCCCAAATTCAAATTCTAAATGAAGCCTTTTTTGAGCTGGAGGTAACCTTGGGATTTTCCAGCTGGACCCTGGAACATCTCCAAAGATTTGTTCTCTCCTTTTATAAAAAGAAAGATATTAAACCAATTAGGTTTATTTTATTTGTTAAATTACATGGGAAGCACTGTCAAATAAGTGATGCTGAACATTCTTAGATTATATCTGTGTGAATATATGTTATTAATATAAGCATTCTGGAAATTATATGAAACTCCTAAAATTCTGATATGTCCTGGTATAATGCTATCAGTCATAATTCTAGATATTATCTTAAAATGTTGTGTGCCGCAGAAATAACAAAATTTCCTTATCAATTCCATTATAATGAACTTTCATCAATCTTTAACAATGGTCATTTTTAAAAAGTCTTTTGTCATTTTCAAAGAGCTATTGTTTTACTCTGATGCAAAAGTGTTCCTGCAAAAGTGCTTCATCTTCAAGAAGATTCATGGAAAGGACTTTTGACAACTACAGGTTTCTCATAAATTTAAGATCATAAAACTGAACTGGGTAAGAATTTCTGGAACTAATAGACAAACTGGATTCAAGCAGAACAAAAATTGACAACATGGAACTGAATGAATTGAGGAGGAGGATTATAATTTTTATGACCTTTTGTTTTAAAACATTGCTGGTTCCTTAATGTTTTGCTTTTCCAGGTTTAAGGAAACTTTTTCTCTCAAGCTGTCTATGACTTCCAACGATTTGATCAAATATACCTTTGTAAGCAAAGACGAAACAGTTTCCTTTCTCCCTCCCTGATCCCTTCAGAATTTGGAAGCTCTTAAGTATCCTTTTCATGGCAACACAGTTAGTTATTTGCATAAATCAATAAAAATTATTCTCCTTGTAACAGGACACAATTGGAAATGTTGGCTATATTACCAAGGCTTCTACTGCATTGTCATATTTGAGAAAAATACACATAGATATGACCAGATAGCTTTAAGGAACTAAGATGGACTTTATGGAGCCAACAGGATGCCTCGGAAAAATCGACCTGTACCTTGCTTACAAGGTTCCAGCAAAGCAGTCTTAAAGAGAACTTATATGGCCAATAAACTATTCCTGCCACACTTATGTAAATAATCAGGCCAAGTTTAATGCAAACAAACAAATTCGTTTTACCATGATTATCTTTGATAAAGAAATGGGAATAATTGTAGAGGGAAAAATTATGTTTGCACCTTTGTCTACATTAGATTCTAGGCCTGTTAATTGTCTTTGAGGTTTTGTTATATACCTGTAGATTGGACTGGATCCTAAATTATACTTTCTTCAAATATCTAGCTAGGACTCTCCAAACTAACTTTTCTAACCTTCTCCCACTCTTCTGATTTGGAATCAGTAAGAACAAAGATGGCCCTTGACTTTCCTTGAAAGAGACTATACCAGGTCCTCCTCATCCCCAGATGGCAGCCAAACTTTAGGGATTTGAACCTTAGATACACATCTTACAGCCGAAAAAGGCTCTACCTGACATCTGTCTTGTGCCGACCCTGGAGACTTCCAAATCAAATTGATGAGGAAGAGAAGCAGCTGGCAGTGATGTAGACTGCTTCTTCCCAAGATGCCGGATCAAGACTTCACACTTTAACTAAACATGAAACCCTTTCTTCTTGTCTTTTTCCCCTTTACTCTGGCATTGGCCTAGAAAGATAACACCATAACCCGTATTGCCAGTGATGGGGGGGGTAACCTCTGGAATTTAGAACAACTTTTGATTTCAGACCCAGAGAAAACCTAACTGACCTCCAGTTTGAATGGGCAAATGCAACAATCCCTGCAGATGAATCCATCATAGTGCCACCTTAGTGGAAGTGGTTTGTGCCCCAACAGGATTTATCTTTGTCTGTGGTGGTTATCACTCTCCTTGGACCTATGAATGCCCAGATGGCTGGTGCACAGCAGGGCAATGTCCCTTAGTTTCTCTAACTGTGCCCCCATCTTTCCACAGATGAATTAAAACACCTCCTTGGTTGAATCTCCTGGATTTACATCGTTGAGTTAGAATGAAATCACCAGGAGGCATTTATAACTCAGGATTAACTGCCTTTGGCAGAGCCTGGTTCTAACTTCCCTGGTTAGGAGTAAATGTAAAGGAGAATATGATCAGAATCCTCTCCTTAACTCTTGAAAATATTACAGAAGCCACTGCTAAAGCAATAACTGCCCAAGAAAAATCCTTAGACTCTCTGCTTTTGATAATAGGATAGCGCTTGACTATCATTTAGGTGTCTGTGTGTGGCCAACACCACCTGCTGTACCAGGATTAACATTTCTGGGGAGGTTGAAACTCAGTTACATAAGATCACTGAGCAAGACCCTTGGCTATAAAAGATGACTCTTAGGACTTCCCTGGTGGCCCAGTGGTTAAGAATCCGCCTGCCAATGCAGGGGACACAGGTTCGAGCCCTGGTCCGGGAAGATCCCACATGCCATGGAGCAACTAAGCCCATGCACCACAACTACTGAGCCTGCGCTCTAGAGCCCACCAGTCACAACTACTGAGCCCGCGTGCTGCAACTACTGAAGCCCACATGCCTAGAGCCCATGCTCCGCAACAGGAGAAGCCACCGCAATGAGAAGCCCACGCACCGCAACAAAGACCCAACACAGCCAAAAAATAATAATAAATAAAATTTTTTAAATTTAAAAATTAAAAAAAAAAATTTTAAAGGTGACTCTTTTAGTGGGAGCTTTCTTTGACTTACTTGAGTTTGATCAGTTTGGGTCTGAGTTTGATCAGTTTGGGTCTTGGGGACCATGGCTCCAAAGTGCACTCCAGACATTGGAAATTATCCTGCTTATAATAATCATAGCAATCTCTGGGTACATCGCAGTCTCTCAAGAGCTTTAAATGCATGTTCCCAGCTGCTAAGCACTAAGCAATGACCCCCCTAAGACTGGAACATCAGAAAATGAATGAATACAATGACCACCTTAAAAACTGTAAACCTGGAGTCATGGCCTGTGAATATCACAGAGATTCAGAAAAAAAAAAAAAAGTCCTGATCTGTGAATACACACAGAGGATCAACAAAACCTGTGAGAAATACAGAGCAACAGCTGAGAATGGCGCTGATGCCTTAAATTTTGATCCCATCTCTCAGCTAAGCTGAGCGTATGAACAAAAGAGGGGAACTGTCAAAAGGAAACAGCAGGCCCAAAATAGAGTCACTGTGCTAAATCCCAAGTCAGCAAGCTACGACTTGATACCTACCTAATTGCAGTCTCAACTCCCCGCCCCAGGAATAACATTTAACTATGTCCACCTGGAATTACCTGGTCAGCAATGGTGAGGTAATCCACCCTTCCGTTTCCCTTAGGAGGGAGACCTTGCCTGAAACAATGCATTCTTTGCGAATAATTTGCTTTTTCTGCCCACTTTCTGCCTTTAAAAACCTTTCCTTTCCTACAGCTCGGCAGAACTCTTTTCTATTGCTAGGTGCCCAATTCATGAATTATTTAATAAAGCCGATTTGATCTTTAAATTTACTCAGTTGAATTTTTATTATTTAACAGGAGTCATGCAATAAAAATGTCTGAGAAGAGAAATGTAAACAAGCAGGACCCTATGGGGTCTTCTTGGGTCAGGGCCCTCCCCACCCCCCACCCAGTGTCCTCTGTCTGCCTCTTGTCTGTAGAAAAACTTTAGCTTCCTAGGCCTTCCCCGAGTTCCAAAGAATAAACTTAATCAGAGAAGTGAGAAAATGCAGAGAGAAAGGAAAACAGTCAAGCAAGACAAAATAATAATAGTTTAGCCATGAAACAAAATCAAGGACCTTTAGTTCCTCCTCAAGGGCTATACTTAATATTCTAAGCCATGTCCCTTGAGCTGTTTTGCAAATACTGAAACCTTCACCAGGTGGAAGAAGTTAACTGTATGCTACCCACAAGGCAGGTAGACCCCTGACTGGTTGGAACCAGAGGGTTGATGTTGTTGACTATCAGTTACCTCACCACCAACCAATCAGAAGAATGTCCATGAACTGATCATGCAACAAGCCTCCCTCATCCTGTCTCTAAAAACTTTTCCCTAAAAGCCATCCGGGAGTTCGTGTCTCTTAAGCACCAGCTGCCTGGACTTGGCACCCTGCAATAAACGCTGCACTTTCCTTCATCACAGCCCGCTGTCAGTAGACTGGCTTTATTGTGGGCAGGCAAACGGACCCAAGTTAGGTTTGATAACAAAAATATATCTCTTCAAGTTGAAGACCTCTTTTTCAATAAGACATATGTAAAAATGAGACTTAGGGGCTTCCCTGGTGGCGTAGTGGTTGAGAATCTGCCTGCCAATGCAGGGGACACGGGTTCGAGCCCTGGTCTGGGAAGATCCCACATGCCACGGAGCAACTGGGCCCGTGAGCCACAACTACTGAGCCTGCGCTTCTGGAGCCTGTGCTCCGCAACAAGAGAGGCCGCAACAGTGAGAGGCCTGCGCACCGCGATGAAGAGTGGCCCCCACTCGCCGCAGCTAGAGAAAGCCCACGCACAGAAACGAAGACCCAACACAGCCATAAGTAAATAAATAAGTAAATAAAAATTAAAAAAAAAATGAGACTTAATATGTCTCGATATTTTTAGAAATTTGTTTATGTTGATAATCAGATTGTATGGCATAGAGGTTTCTCCCACTATATACTGAAGGGATCCCAGGGATATGAAGAAACTCTCTCTAATGGGCATCTGTTGGTTTTTGTTTAACAAGCACCCTTGGGGCAGAAACAGACAGTGGCCTATCCTATATCCTCCATTCTTCTTTACTAACAGAACCCTGATTTCGTTGGGAATGGCAACATGCCCGACTAAATACATTTCCCAGTCTCCCTGACAGATGTGGGTGACAATATGATGAGTTTCCTGCCATCGATAGTTAAGCAGAAAGTGTCAGGTGAGACTTTTACTCTTGACTCTCCTCTTTCCTCTTGTGTGGAACATGAGCCTGATGGCTGGAGCTTTAGTAGCTATTTTATGACTATGAGAACAAAGACCTCACCCAGATGGATAGTAGAGCTGAGGGCAAGGTGGGGCCTGGGTCCCCAGTACTTTGTCCCACACCTGCCTTGAATTGCCTAACTTCAGATTTCTTATCATTTAAAGGAAAAATAACCCCCTAATCAGTGGTTCCCAGCTTGGACTGCCCATTGGACTCATCAGAGGAGATTTAAAAATTATTGCTTCCTGGATCTCACCTCAAAAAATTCTGATGTTATTGATACGGGGTGTAGCCCCAGCATGCAGTTAAACAAAATTTTAAATAAAAGCTTCCAGATGATTCTAGTGTGCAGCAAATGTTGAGAACCACTGCCCTACTTTGTTTAAGCCATTACTTTTGCAGGTTTTTTGTTTTGTTTTGTTTTTGTTGTCTTTACAAATTCAATAGCCCACAGATACAAGCTTCTTTCACTGCGGAATTGCCTGCCCTTAGCCTCCCAGTGTGTTTCTAGTTAGAATGATAATCCGGAGCTGTTGATGTGGGGTGCACAAGACACTACCTAGAATTGGAACAAAGGGTAGGCGTAGGAGTTAAGCAGGGCCAATAAAACTTTTAGAAGCAAACACGGAATAACTATATGACCTTGGGGCAAAGATTTCTTAAACAAAATATAAAAAGCACTAACCATAAAAGAAATAATCAAAAGGTTTCTCTTTTCATTTTACTTTCATTAGAATTAAAAACTTCTGTTCACCAAAAGATATTAGGAGATTGAAAAGGAAAGCCACGTGTGGGAGAAGATATTTGCGCTACCGGTATCCAACAAAGGACTGATAACCAGAATATACAATGAACCTCAATCCATCAATAATTAAGAGACAGTCAACCCAATAGCAAAATGGGCAAAAAAAAAAAAAAAAGGGCAAAAGACTTGAACAGGCACTTCATGAAATACAATATCCAAATGGCCATAAACATATGAAAAGGTGCTCCATCTCCTTAGTCATTAGGAAAATGCAAAGTAAAACTATAACATGATACCACTCTCTCTCCACTGTATAATTGTGTAAAATGACTAAAATAAGGAAGACTGACAGTATCATATGTTGCTGAAAATATGGAGTAACTGGAAACCTCCACACTGCTGGAGGGAGGGTAATTAATGCCATTACTTTGGAAAACTGTTTGACATTATCCAAAAAAGCTAAGTCTTAAATCTTCTGAATGGAGGAATGTGAAAGAATTTTTGAACATCTTCTATAACCACTAGAAATCCCCCCTCCTCATCTCCAAATTCTAAATACTAAGAAGGAAGGAAGGAAGGAAGGAAGGGAGGGAGGGAGAAAGAGAGAAAGAAGGAAAGGAAGGAAGGAAGGAAGGAAGGAAGGGATGAAGGAAGAAAAGAGGGAGGGAGGGAAGGAGGAGGACAAATTCTGCAACCTTTGACACAAGTCAAAGTTGGAGGGCCAAATAAATTGCACATCCTGTTTATAGTAATGATACATCGCAGAGCTATCTTGGCTGGGAAATGGAAATATCACCCAGTATAAATTATAAAAGGTCTCTAGGACCACATCCCCGACATAAAATGCAATTGCTGTTGTACTTGCGTCTATGGGCAGCACGTGATCTAACTTCACGGTAATAATTGGGACAATTTCATTGCAAGTGGTACAACCTAATTAGAAGAAAATTTAGCAAAAAGGGGGATTTGGGGGAAGATTGCTAGGTTACGAGCTGTGGGAGAGTAGGAAAGAAGATGAACCTCAGGAACAGCTGGACCTGAACATCCCCGGGGTGCCCTCTCCCCTTGGCTCTGCATCTATCTCCCCATGTGCGGCTCCCTCTTCCTGCTAATGGCACACCTGCCTCTGTCTACAGAGTCCTAGGTTACAATTTCATCCACTGGGAAAACACTCATTCTTTCTCATTTCCAGTTTTAAAATTCCAGAAAGGGAGGGGGATTGGCTCAACATGGGTCAAGACTCCCCCGCTGGCTCACTCAGTTGTGGCCTGGGGGTGGGGCCTGACAAACGCACTGTGAATGTCCCGCTCTGGCCAGATGCCCAGTGCTGTCCAGTTGTCTATGGCTGGGAGGCAGGTTTTCCGAAGACCTGCTCCTGAGTTATCATGAGGATGGGGTGGGTGTAAGGGGAAGCAATGGCAAGAACATGGAGCCCCTGATGACTGGGGCATGGCGCACTCCCCTTAGGGAAATTTAGACTTTATTATTAAACGCAGGTTATAGGATTGTGTGTTCTGTAGGACCCTTTCTCCAGTGTAGCCTCTCAGGGGACTGGCATTGGAAGAAAATCAGCCACAGCCCCAAACCACTGTACCTTGGAGATGTACCCACAAAGAGCCTGGGATGCCTAAAACAGTAGACTGCCACACTCCATAAGCTATAAACTGAACCTTAGATCATGGGATTGGGGGACTTCCCTGGCGGTCGAGTGGTTAAGACTTCCCCTTCCAATGCAGGGGGTGTGGGTTCGATCCCTGATCGGGGAGCTAAGATCCCACATGCCTCGTGGCCAAAAAAAAAAAAACATAAAACAGAAGCAATATTGTAACAAATTCAATAAAGACTTTAAAAATGGTCCACATCCAAAAAATAAATAAATCTAAAAAAAAATAAATCATGGGATTGGGAAGCTGTGTGTGCCCAGAATACAAAATGTCAAGCATTAAGGCGTCAGAACACGTAGACCATGCAGCGTGCCCTGAAGGAGAACTGAGGAAGTGCTAGACGAAGCCCAGTTACAAAGGGTGGGGCAACAAAAGTATACCCCAATCTGCTAGAGCATGAGAGCACAGCATGCTCAAAGCATAGAGTCCGTTCTCTGAAGACAGTCAATTTGGGAGACCCCAAACACCAAATGTAAGTCATTGTGTTGGCCAAAACAAAACACGGAGGTGAAAGCGTATGCCTGCAAATATAAAGCACAGTCTCTGAACACGGTACCCTCAATCGTGGAGACCAGGCTGCTTCCCTGTTCCCTACAGAGAACTTTGAAATGTATGTGTTGTGTTATTAGCTACAGAAATCTAAGTCCCACGGGCTCCAACTGGGTGGACAAAACTATTAAAGAACAGCTTCTGTGCATGTACTGGATCTCTGTGAACAGCGGCAAAACTTTGCTCTTGGTATCACGTTTCATCTACCAAGTTGGAGTATTTCACAGGTAGTTGTTCTTCCTGTATGTTCACCAGTAGCTGCATTGTGGCAGAACCCAGTCTCATCCCTGCCATCATCAGGGTTATATGTGCTCCCGGTGTGGCCCCTGAGAGCACAGACACAGTGGACTTCCTGCCCAATGTCTGGGTTTTCACATGGGTAGAAGCTAATGTTGCTTCACCCAGTGTTCCTCAATTCATTTCCTGAAAAGACAGCTGTCTTCTTTCAGTTCCTTAAAAAGTGCTTTAGTACCTTTTACAGTTGTCTTGTAGTTCTCAAAATTTTGACTTCATCAATAAAGAAATGGTCTGGATCTGCTTCCTATGGACGGTAAGTCAATTTGTGACTTTTCAATACTACAGAAACAAACAAACAAAAAATAATCAAATAAATTGCCTGTTAGACTCAAAAGAGCCAGTGACGTCTCTGAATTCTATGTAAAGCTTTTGGTTACTTGTGCGGAAACAGCCTCAGTTTCTTCAGGCCCTCGGGGCATGTCATCAAACACAAAGTATTCGGTTAAATGGGGGAGAACAGGAGGAGGCAGTGGGCCCTCATCACAGAACGAGCCCCAGTAAAGGGAAAATGTTCCCAAAGATGGTGGCACATGGAGCGCAGGACGGGGTGAAGGGTGCATGGAGATGGATCCGGCATGCCTTTAACTGCTTAGCACTGCCTTACATGAAAGGAGAGACCTTCTGGGCCCTACCCTGGCATTCCTTCCTTTTTCTCTCCTAAGCTCCTGCCATCTTGGCAATGCCCTGGCCATGCAAGAGATAAAACGTTGTCTTACAGATGAGGGCATGTGGTCAGAAAAGAGCCATTACTACTCCTGTTCACGCTTCCTTTCCTTTCTAGGTGTCTGAAGGCCTTTGAGAAACGAGGAGAAGACGCAAAAAGCAATAACAAAGAAGAAAAAGAAGAATCTGGAACGAATATAAAAGTGGTGAATTGGCATCTAATGTTGAAAGTCATAATTGATATAAATGCTACTCACTATGCAAAGAGTGGTGAGGGGTAAAGGGAACAAAAAAGAATGTGGGAGAAATGTAATGTCCCTTCCCACGAAAGCCTACCATTTATATAGGGAAACAAACAAGATCAGAGATTATAAACAGCCTAGTTGAACTAGACCACTAGAAGTGTTCATTCAGCACCCAAATTTAAAAATCGGGAGATTTCCACATTAAAGTCTGGGAATCTGGCTTCTTGTGAAAACTCAGAGGATGCAATAACCCCAGATGTGCATTCTCACGAGGCAACAACCTGCTGGGTCTGCCAGGAGCCACCCCTACGCCTGGGGCAGGTGGTCTTCACTTGGGAACAGTCCCCAACACTCCCTATTGTCTTACTCTTCACCACTGTGACTACTGGGCCCTATAGCATGTGAATTTTTTATTTCCGACTGGGACATCTGAAACATGAGATGAACGATTAGAGGACGATTCTATCCAGGCAACAAAAGGCCACTTATGTTGTAAGTGGATTCCATGCATTCTCACGGAAAGAGGAGCAGCATCAATCAATTCCATAAATTATCTCAAGCTCTTCACTCAGGGGTACCGGGCTGGCTGCTGAATGAATTCATCCCTCTCTGGCATTTGGACAAGGAAGTCTGATTGTAGCGGTGGACCTTGCACCCTGGGCCCGCTTGGAGGAGAGCAGATTTTAGGATGGGGTGTCGACCCTATACACAGCTGCTCAGCTCCGGGGGCAGAGAAGGGAGTAGGGGTCCTGTCCTGACATCAACCTTCAACATAAGGATGCCGTGGGGGAATCCATGAATAATTCACATCACAACCAGACCAATGCTCAGTGAGCTTCAGTGGCAATGAATTACCTTGTGTGCATTTCCTGTCTGCACGTCAGTCTCTTTTCCCCTGCGTCTGTGGTGAGCTTATGAATGGGTGCATTCTCTCTAATGCCCTTGCTTTCGGAGAGGCAGTCTCAGGATCCCAGCCTGAGTTTCCAGTGTATGACTTGCTATTTACAAACTGTACATCATAAGATTTCTAATAACACATGACTTTAAAAATGCCTCGGGCTTCCCTGGTGGCGCAGTGGTTGAGAATCTGCCTGCCAATGCAGGGGACACGGGTTCGAGCCCTGGTCTGGGAAGATCCCACATGCCACAAAGCAACTAGGCCCGTGAGCCACAACTACTGAGCCTGCGCGTCTGGAGCCTGTGCTCCGCAACAAGAGAGGCCGCGATAGTGAAGAGGCCCGCGCACCGCGATGATGAGTGGACTCCGCTTGCCGCAACTGGAGAAAGCCCTCGCACAGAAACGAAGACCCAACACAGCCAAAAATAAATATAAAAATAAATACATAAATAAGACCCGGTGCAACCAAAAAAAAAAAAAAATGCCTCTACTAAAGAGGAATCTGGATGGACATACAGAAACTGTGGTCCTTTTAGAGTCTCTGGACATTTGTGCATGTGGAAATTAGGAGACTTGGGTGTTCCGGTGAGCAAAAGTGGCGGGGGGTGTGGGGGGGGGAATGCAAACATTTCGAGAACATTCCCTGGCTTGGGCACTTTACATGTGTTCTTGCTGCTCATATCATAGATGAAGAAACAGGTTCTTCAAACCTGATCCCCTAGAAATAGAATGTGCACCACATTTGCAACTTAAGATTTTTCACAACAAGGACCTACTGTAGAGCACAGGGAACTCTACTCAATATTCTGTAATAACCTATATGGGAAAAGAATCTGAAAAAGAATAGATATATGTATATGTATAAATGAATCACTTTGCTGTACACCTGAAACTGACACAACATTGTAAATCAACTATACTCCAATATAAAATAAAATTAAATTAAAATTTTTTTCCAGTAGCCATGTTTAAAAAAGGCAAAAATAAGAGTGAAATGAGTTTTGATGACATATTTTATTTCACTCAAAATTCCAAAATAATCATTTAAATATGTACTCAATATGAAAAATTATGAATGGAATATTTCACTTTAGTTTTTCAGACTAACTCTTTGAAGTTCAAGATGGAGCTCACACTTACGGCACCTCTCAGTGTGGACCAGCCACAGAGCAAGTGCTCAAAAGCCACGTGCACAGCAGCACAATACTGTTTTATTCAACAGTACAGCCCTGAGAGGGGGATGCACTAAAAGCTGTATGACCTCGGGCAAATTGCTTAATGTCTCTGGTCTTCTGTTTCCTTATCATAAAATGTGATGAATAGTAGTTGGACTTTGCTCACCTCGGTCATGTCTGCTCAGTTCCTCCTGGGTTTTATGATAACACATTAGCAGAACACAGGGGTCCCTGTGACACAGGGGCAGGGTATCTGCAGGTGCAGAGAAATGGCAAAATGACTTACGTGGCATAATTACAAGTCATACCTGAAATTCAGGTGACACGGTTTGTTAAAGGCAGTTTTCACAACCATGTGGACTTTGGGTGATGCCTGCTCAGGCCCCACCTGGGGTTTCCAGCAACCTGTCAGGCCTTCACCCAGACAGGAGGATTCTAATGCCACCAGCCACAAGCATTTTCTATGAGACACTGGGGAGATGACAACCTTCTTTAACCTCATCACTATACACTGGTAACTTCTCTAAGATTTGTGTGTTGCTATTTGTTGACAATGATTGCTGTGCCAAAACAAGGCACGTGCAAAAATGCTGTATGCAGCTTGTTTGAACAGTTTTTCAGTTTTATTCAGACCAATTAAGCTGTCTTTTTAATATAAGTATTCAAAGAATTGACACTCTTTAGGCAAAATCTTAACTAAAGAAAGTCAGCTGGAATGAGAATTTTATGGAAAGCAGAATATCTTTGTTAACCAAAGGGGAAGTTTATTCTGATAAAATCAGAAAGCTCAGGTATAGAATAAGATGCAACTTAAAATTATCACAAGAAGAGACAGCACAGAAGTGAGGAGAACTTGCCCTTGGACCAAGCAACCTGCTCTCACGTCTTGATTTTTCCACCCTTTTCACTGTGACTTTGTTTCCTTACCTTTAAGATGGGAAAAATATGTACCTTCCAGAGATAAGGGATGGAATTAGATTCTTAAAATGATAAATGTCAGATCCCCTTTTTTTCTATATCATTGAGAATAGATGGGGTGAAAACAGTTAAGAAAAAAAACAACAGGCAAAGGCTTTTGGTGATTTTGAGTGTTTTTGCCTTTTTGGTAGCTTAATTTCTTTTAATAAAAAGCAATAATTGTTTCTCTGATTAGGAAAGTAATACATTGATTGATGAATATTTAGAAAATACAGAAACATGTATTTTTAAAATGACCAGTAATTCTACCACCCAGAGATAAATACTGTTAATATTTTTGGTTTTGTGCTAAGCATGGCTACATGCAAACATTTTTCTTTCTTTTTACACAATTGGGATCATATTATTACATTAAGTGTTATAGCCCAATTTTCACTTGTATGCTTTTATTTTTAAAAGATCCTTCAAAAATTTTGGAATATCTCTTATTTTAAAAATATTGTTCAGGGACTTCCCTGGTGGTCCAGTGGGTAAGACTCCATGTTCCCAATGCAAGTGGCCCGGGTTCGATCCCTGGTCGGGGAACTAGATCCCACATGCCACAACTAAGAAGTCTGCATGCCGCAACTAAGAAGTCCACACGCCGCAACTAAAAGTTCCCGCATGCCGCAACTAAGACCCAGCACAACCAAAATAAATAAATAAATATTTTAAAAAAATTGTTTAAAAAATAACTTAATGGTTATGTAATATTTTAATATTTGATGTACCATATTTTATTTAGTCCTATTTTGGGGCAAGTAGACTGTTTCCAAGTTTTTCAATATAGAAATTCTACACAATATTCTTGCACACAAATTTTGGTGCACATTTGTTGATGTCTCTAGGATAAATTCCTAGGAGTGGAATGAGTAATTCTAAGGGTTTTTAAGTGGCCCTGACACATTACTAAATCAACCTTCTGAAAGATTTTAACAACTAACGATGACTCTGCCATTGTGAATGATAATTTTTGTACCATCTGGCCTCAGAACCAAATGATCAACTACATTTGAAAGTAATAGATTGATAATGGATGGGTTGTAGGTACACATGGGAGTTCTATCTATTTTTCTATGAAGCTCTCTATATGAGTTTCCAATTTTTTGTAATTGGGATGCAGGGCTACAGAAAATTGGGAGTGGGCCAGATAGTTTCCAGAGAAGAGAACTTCTCTGAGGATGGGAAACACTTGTCAGCCCTGGGATCAAACACAATAAAGTACTAAGAATGAGGAAGGTCCATACAAATGACAAGATGCTGGGTCAGTTCAAAGTCTGCAAGGGGAACCTACTCTAGACTTGACTTCTGCCCTTGGCAGATGAGACTTCTAGCTGCCTGCCAATTATAATCACCTAGAAACAGAGCAGCTTGGAGAAACAGAAAACCAGGGTGGGGGATGGAAGACAAGGGCATGGGGGCTGGAGGAGCCAGCAGAGGAGCAAGAGGTGGGAAAAGCTGTGAGAAGGAGGGGCTGGGTCTGAGATGCAGACACACCCACAGCCTGCTGGAGACTAATGATAAGCTTTCCACTTTTAATCAACATAGTTTTGGAAGTCCTAGCCACAGCAATCAGAGAAGAAAAACAAAAGGAATCCAAATTGGAAAAGAAGTAAAACTGTCACTGTCTGCAGATGACATGATACTATACATAGAAAATCCTAAAGACACTACCGGAAAACTACTAGAGCTCATCAGTAAATCTGATAAAGTTGCAGGATACAAAATTAATGCACAGAAAGTTGCATTTCTATACACTAACAAGAAAATATCAGAAAGAAAAATTAAAGAAACAATCCCATTTACCATTGCATCAAAAAGAATAAAATACCTAGGAATAAACCTAACTAAGTAGACAAAAGACCTGTACCTCAAAAACTGTAAGATGCTGATGAAAGAAATCGAAGACAACACAAGCAGATGGAAAGATATACCATGTTCTTGGAATGGAAGAATCAATATTGTGAAAATGACTGTACTATCCAAGGCAATCTACAGATTCAGTGCAATCCTTATGAAATTACCAATGGCATTTTTCACAAAACAAAAAAATCTTAAAATTTGGGGCTTCCCTGGTGGCGCAGTGGTTGAGAATCTGCCTGCCAATGCAGGGGACACAGGTTTGGGCCCTGGTCTGGGAGGATCCCACATGCCGCAGAGCAACTAGGCCTGTGAGCCACAACTACTGAGCCTGCGCGTCTGGAGCCTGTGCTCCGCAACAAGAGAGGCCGCGATAGTGAGAGGCCCGCGCATCGCAATGAAGAGTGGCCCCCGCTTGCTGCAACTAGAGAAAGCCCTTGCACACAAATGAAGACCCAACACAGCCAAAAATAAATAATAAACAAATAATAAATAAAAATTAAAAAAAAATTTGTATGGAGACACAAAAGACCCCCCCCCAATAAGAGAAAGAAAAACAGAGCTGGAGGAATCAGGCTCCTGGACTTCGGACTATACTACAAAGCTACAGTCATCAAAACGGTATGGTACTGGCACAAAAACAGAAATATAGATCGATGGAACAGGATAGAAAGCCCAGAAATAAACCCACACACCTATGGTCAATTAATCTATGACAAAGGAGGCAAGACTATACAATGGAGGAAAGACTGTCTCTTTAATAAATGGTACTGGGAAAACTGGACAGCTACATGTAAAAAAATGAAATTAGAACATTCTTTAACACCATACACAAAAATAAACTCAAAATAAATGTAAGACCAGATCTTATGAAACTCTTAGAGGAAAACATAGGCAGAACACTCTTTGACATAAATCGCAGCAATATCTTTTCCGAGCTGTCTCCTAGAGTAATGGAAATAAAAACAAACAAATGGGACCTAATTAAACTCAAAAGCTTTTGCACAGCAAAGGAAACCATAAACAAAATGAAAAGACAACCCACAGAAGGGGAGAAAATATTTACAAATGATGCTACCTACAAGGGGTTAATCTCCAAAATTTACAAACGGCTCATGTAGCTCAATATCAAAAAACAAAACAAACAGCCCAATTAAGAAATGGGAAGAAGACCTAAACAGGCATTTCTCCAAAGAAGACATACAGATGGCCAAGAGGCACACGAAAAGATGCTCAACATCATAAAATTATTAGAGAAATGCTAATCAAAACTACAATGAGATATCATCTCACACCAGTCAGAATGGCCATCATCAAAAAATCTACAAGCAATAAATGCTGGAGAGGGTGTAGAGAAAAGGGAACCCGCCTACGCTGTTGGTGGGAATGTAAATTGGTACAGCTACTATGGAGAAGAGTATGGAGGTTCCTTAAAAAACTAAAATAGAGCTACCATATGACCCGGCAATTCCACTCCTGGGCAAATACCCAGACAAAACTATAATTCAAAAAGATACATGCGGGCTTCCCTGGTGGTGCAGTGGTTGAGAATCTGCCTGCCAATGCAGGGGACACGGGTTCGAGCCCTGGTCTGGGAAGATCCCACATGCCGCGGAGCAACTAGGCCCGTGAGCCACAACTACTGAGCCTGCGCGTCTGGAGCCTGTGCTCCGCAACAAGAGAGGCCGCAACAGTGAGAGGCCCGCGCACCGCGATGAAGAGTGGCCCCCACTCGCCGCAGCTAGAGAAAGCCCTCGCACAGAAACGAAGACCCAACACAGCCATAAATAAATAAATTAATAAATTAAAAAAAAAAAGATACATGCACCCCAATGTTCACTGGAGCACTGTTTACAATAGCCAAGACATGAAGCAACTTAAATGTACAGTGACAGATGAATGAATAAAGAAGATGTGGTACATACATACAATAGAATATTACTCAGCCATTAAAAAGAATGAAATAATGCCATTGCAGCAACATGGATGGACCTGGAGATTATCATACTAAATGAAGTAAATCAGACAGAGAAAGACAAATATCATGTGATATAGCTTATATGCAAAATCTTAAAAAAAATGATATAAATGAACTTATTTACAAAATAGAAACAGACTCACAGACTTAGAGAATGAACTTATGGCTACCGGGGGCAAGGGTGGGGGGAGGGAATAGATTGGGAGTTTGGGATTGACATATACACACTGATATATTTAAAACAGATAACCAACAAGGACCTACTGTACAGCACAGGGAACACTGCTCAATATTCTGTAATAACGTAAATGGGAAAAGAATTTGAAAAAGAATAGATACATGTATATGTATAACTGAATCACTTTGCTGTACACCTGAAACTAACACAACATTGTTAATCAACTATGCTCCAATATAAAATAAAAATTAAAAAAAAAAAAGCTTTCCAGAAGGGCCAGGGTTCTCAAGTGGAACACGTGAGAGCAGGTCCTGTGTGTTCTTGGAACTGTCAGGAGGATGTCACGGATGTGGGGAGCACCCTGGGGGCAGGGCCACCTATGTTTGGCCTGGACCAGCAGCCTCTACCGCCAACAGCTGCTCTAGGTTATATGAAGATTAGAATTGGGAATATGGCGAAGATAATATGGAAGTAAAGAATTAATTTATATTTATTTAAACTAGAGATATGCATAAAGCACATGCCCTGGAGATTGAGTACCTTAACAGCTGCTATTGATTTTAGGAACTTCAGGAGAATTAGTAAGGTAATGAATGATAAGAAACTGGTAAAAATCAGTTTAATCAATTCTTAGAATTGCCACAAAATACCTAAACCTAAAAATCACAGATCCCTCACTGCTTAACCCTCCTGAGGAATAAACATAAAATACTATTCAGTATGGTCTGGGGAATCACAAATCCTGTCAGATTAGTAAAGCTTTAACTACTAGTTCTAAGTTTGGTAAATCATGTGCTGTTGGTTACATGATATACTTAAATTTCAACAAGGGTTTAAACTTGTCCCACATAACAAACCAGAAAAATATGGTCAAAATATCAGTATTAGAAACAAAGAGTGTTTTCAAAGGTTGGTCTTAGGCCAGTATATCTTAAATTTTCATCAGTAATGATAAAAGATGGTACATGAATAAATGAATTAAAGAGATGTCCCAGCCTGGGGTTAGAACCCACTAACATTGTAACTGAACATCTAAGACAGGAGAAAGAAGCTTAGAAATCAGTAGTCACAGATATATAGAGAATGAAGCTTGATATCATCGGTTTCCTTTAATGATAAAGAAGAAATTAAGCAAATACTGAGTGAACGCACAGTAGAGTGAAACATCCCCAAGAACAAGCCATTCTAGAAAGCCAAGTTTCCAGCCGTTGAGACCCCTTTAAGCACTAATTTTATGTTTTTTTCTTTTTTCAATGGAAAATTTTCAAAAAGGTATCATTCATTCACATCTCTGCTTTCTTCAAGAAATACAATGAGTGTAGTTTTTTCTTAATGATTCTGGGTGATCATACATGACCAATTTCAATAAGTACTTATTGAGCATTTCTACTTTGTGCCAAGTACTGGACATTGATATTTAAACTTTTTTATTTGCTTTAAAACCAGATCTTGAAAACAGTATGCTGAGTGAAAGAAATCAGTCACAAAGGAGCACATATTGTATGATTCCATTTATAAGAAATGCCCAGGGGCTTCCCTGGTGGCGCACTGGTTGAGAATCTGCCTGCCAATGCAGGGGACATGGGTTCGAGCCCTGGTCTGGGAAGATCCCACATTCCGCGGAGCAACTAGGCCCGTGAGCCACAACTACTGAACCTGTGCGTCTGGAGCCTGTGCTCCGCAACAAGAAAGGCCGCGATAGTGAGAGGCCCGCGCACCGCGATGAAGAGTGGCCCCCGCTTGCCGCAACTAGAGAAAGCCCTCGCACAGAAACGAAGACCCAACACAGCCAAAAATAAATAAATAAAAAATAAAGAATTAAAAAAAAAAAGAAAGATCTCTTTAAAAAAAAAAAAAAAAAAGAAAAGAAATGCCCAGAACTGGCAAATCTGTAAAGACAGAAAGTAGATTGGTGGCTGCCTAGGGCTGGGAGGGAGGGAGGGGGCGGGGGCGGGAGGGCCGATGGGCATGATGGTTAAGGGGTGTGGGTTTATTTGGGGGGCAATGACAACGTTCTAATAAGTGTGGTGATGGATTCACCACTCTGGGAATATACTAAAAGCCATTGCTTTAAAGTGTACACTTTAAATGGGTAAATTGTGTGGTTATGTGAAGCACATCTCAATAAAGCTGTATTTTTAAAAAACAGGTTGGTGGGACTTCCCTGGTGGCACAATAGTTAAGAACCCGCCTGCCAGTGCAGGGGACATGGGTTCGATCTCTGGTCAGGGAAGATCCCACATGCCGCGGAGCAACTAAGCCTGTGTGCTACAATTACTGAGCCTGCGCGCTGCAACTACTGAAGCCCGCACGCTCTAGGGCCCATGTGCCACAACTACTGAGCCCGCGTGCTGCAACTACTGAAGCCCACATGCCTAGAGCCCGTGCTCCGCAACAAGAGAAGCCACCGCAATGAGAAGCCCATGCACCGCAACAAAGAGTAGCCCCCGCTCGCCACAACTAGAGAAAGCCGGCATGCAGCAACAAAGACCCAACGTGGCCAAAAATAAAAACATAAAAACCAGGTTGGCAATGTTCTGCGTACATAAAGAGACAACATCTGAACTAGGATGAGGAGGGTGGGAGGGAGGATGGACAGGGAGTTGAGGGAGGAGCTGGCCATGCCCAGCTCCTACTCATCTCTGAAGGATCCTTTGCCCCTGAGATCCTGCCCGGCACTATCTCCTGTCTCCTCCCTCCCGTCTCTGTGCCTGCCTGTGATGGTTCCATGGTATCAGTTGCTTCCAATCGGCTCTGGTTCTGGAAGCTGCAGAGTTGTTCAAAGCCAGGCTCAGGAGTCAGAAAGACCTGGGATTAATGATGGGTTGTGACACCATCACTGCGATCTTGGACAAATTTGGTACCCTCTCTAATCCCCAGTTTCCCCATCAGGAAGACTGGAGTAATATCTACTTCATAGTGTTATTTTGAGGATTAATGAGAGGAAGCTCAGAAGCAATGTGGCTTGCTCAGTGTCTGACTCACAGTCAGTGTCTGGAAGACAATGTTGTGTCTGGGAAGAGGAGAGCAGCAAGTTCTAAGGAAAATGTCATCACAGAGAACAGTAGAAGGGGGAGAGCAATAAACATTAGTTGAGCATTTACTATGTGCCAAGTGCTTGACATTCAGTATCTCATTTGCTTCTTATAACAATAGCTCCATGTCACAGATGAGAAAACCAAGACCCACACAGATAATCATTATAACAAGACCACTAAACACTCTTACAATGTGCTCAAGTCATGTACTAACTTATCTAATCCTCACTACCTTAGGAGGAAGTGTGATACTGTGTTTATAAGAAGTATATATTTGGTCTTGTCTCTGGGAGCACAGAGCTTCCCACACCCCTTGGAATTAAGTGTTGAGAGTGAAGAAGGTGTCTTTTGTTATGTTAATGAGGTGACTTTCGACCTCACCTAAGGATGGGTTGGATGCAGGAGAACCAACCATATGATTAGATGGTTGGAACTTTTAGTCTCAGCCCCTGACTTTCTGGGAGGGGAGAGGGGCTGGAGGTTGAATCCGTTGCCAATGGCCAATGAGTTAATCAATCATGCCTATGTCATGAGTCTCAAAAAAATCCAAAGGGATGGGTTTGGAGAGCTTCTGGGTTGGTGAACATGTGGAGATGTGGGGAGAACGGCATGCCTGGAGAGGGCACAGGAGCTCTGTACCCCTTCCCCGTCCCTTGTCCTACAGCATCTCTTCCATCTGGCTGTTCCTGTTATATCCTTTTGTAACAAATTGCTAAACTAGTAAGTAAAATGTTTCTGAGTTCTGTGATCTGCTCTAGCAAACTGATCGAACCCAAGGAGGGGGTTGTGGGAACCTCCAATCTGTAGCCAATGGGTCAGAAACACAGGCAACAACCTGGCTTGCGACTGGTGTCGGAAGTTGGGGGAGGGGCAGTCTAGTAGGATTGAACCCTTAACCTGTGGAACCTCATGCCATCTCCAGGTAGATAGTGTCAGAACTGAGTTGAATTACAGGACACCCAGCTGCTGTCAGAGCATCCTCTCCATCCCCTCCCACATTGAAATTGGTCACAGAACACTGAAAGAGGTAGTTATCATTATTATCCCATTTTACGTATGAGAAACTGAGGCACAGAAAGAGTACCTAACTCACCCAGGGTCACATATATTAAATTGCAGATCTGGGATACAAACAGAAACAACTGATTCCAAAGCCCTTGTCTCTTCCATGTATATGCTGTTCACTAAGAACACAGCCGAGGGTCCTAGTGGTCCCCATACCTAACAGGAAGACAGACTGCAGAAGGAGCGGTGTATGGGATGCTGGACAAATGGAAAGGACAGGGCCTGGCTTCAGTCAGGGAACTGGCTCTTTTGGGGTAACTGGAGGGGCACTGAGAGGCTACATCAGGCTCTTGTGAACCTTCCTACCTGAGAATACAGAGAGTACCACTTTTCAGCTGAAGGCTATTTGTGGTTTTGAGTTTGTCAAAATGGTTCTTAACAGCTGTTAGCCATTGCAAGGCTGCTGGGTGGCTGAATTTCTAATATTTCCCGGCTTTTTTTTTTTTCTCACACGGTTTTGATAGCAGAGAAGAGAGGAAGTTCTGGAAAGCCCTGGGCATTCAAGAGAGAACAGGTAGATTCTGAGAATCAGGGGCCTCACCTGCCTCCCCGTTCTGCACCTGAAAGCCCAGGCTGGTCTTAAAGGTCTGCGTGTAGACTACATGGATGAGGGTGAGGACTCTGGTTAGATCTTTGCCTCCTATTCTCCAAGGCGTCTCTGCACGGGGAAAGCAACAGTCCTTAATCTGCTGCCTCTACTGTTTGGTTAATTCAATGCTGGAGACCTCTAGCATCTGGACCAGGGGCATTTTCTTTGTTAAGAAGGACAGGGGCCGACTGTTCCCAGTGTCCTCAGCCAACAACTCAGGCAGTAGGTTAGTACCGGTACCCTCTGTATCCGTGAGTTCTGCATCCTTGGATTCAGCCAACCGCGGCTCAGGCCTCCTGCACCTTCCTCCTGCTCCTTACACCATCTGGCTCAGCCCCCTCTCCCTTCCCTGCCTCTGGGACTGGCCCATTTGACAAGGGTGTCATAGCCTAAGGATAACCGCATTGAACTGATTTTACTTTTGGGTGGAGGAGTCCAGTGGAGTATATTTTAAAATGCTTTTTCATGGCTGATACAACTAGATGACTCCAACTATCATATTCAGAACCTTTCCTGAGGTGTGTTTTCTCCAGACTGGGGTTTAGTTTGTTGGGGTTCAATGTCCCTGCAAACTGTCCCTTCCTGGCTGCAGGAAGAAACTCCCACAGGACATAACTGTTAGAGCTTTTCCTGTGCACCTTCCTGCCACAAATGTGTAATATTTTAAAAAAAATCATGATACTTACTCTTGTGAAGAGAGTACCTCCGTCAATTCCAGCCCAGGTTGGGGAGTAGTTCTCAAGCCCCTCTCCCCCAATCCACCGCAGGCATCTCCAGGTTCCCCGCTGCAAGAAGAGACCCCAACCCCTTTAATTAGGGTGCGGTGGTGCAGGGTCAGGAAACAGCTGGCGTGGCCTGAGGGGCACCCAGCAGTGCGTGACATTTGACTCCTTAATCATAGGGTCAAATTCAAAGCAATTGCAGGGAAGACCAGTGTCCACCTGGGTTTGGGGACCGCTGTGGTAAGGATGCCCTGGGGGAACAGGGCAAGGTGCTAGGCATGGCTGTGGATGGGTGGGAACAGGACGGAAGTGCTGCTGTGCTCCCCCCAATCTGGTCTCTGCTCAAAGGCAGCTGGGGACACGGGTTCGAGCCCTGGTCTGGGAAGATCCCACATGCCGCAGAGCAACTAAGCCCGTGAGCCACAATTACTGAGCCGGCGCGTCTGGAGCCTGTGCTCCGCAACAAGAGAGGCCGCGATAGTGAGAGGCCCACGCACCACGATGAAGAGTGGCCCCCGCTTGCCACAACTAGAGAAAAGCCTCTCACAGAAACGAAGACCCAACACAGCCATAAATAAAGAAAAGAAAAGAAAAGAAAAGAAAATTCAAAAAAAAAAAAAAAGACAGCTGATGAGGTTCTTGACTTGTTTCTCATCCCCTGGGCTGGGTCACTGCCACAATCAGGTAATATATTAAGCTGTTCATAGTTTTTACACTTTAAGAGCCCCCAAAGCACAGCGGCCCAGATCATGCTTTAAAAGGGAGAAAGGAGAGAGATCAAGGGTGAGCCTGGGTGGGAAGCAGAGTTGGGTGGCAGACGCTTAGGAGGACACCAAACACGGCAGAAGGAACAGGGCACAGATAGTGTGTTAGTCTGCCCGGGCTGCCATTACAAAGGCCACAGACAGGGTGGCTTAAACAACCGAAATTAATTTTCTCACAAAACTGGAGGCTAGATGTCCAAGATCAAGGTGTCTGTAGGTTTGCTTTCTTCTGAGGCCTTGCTCCTTGGCTAGCACAGGGCCTCTGTCTGTGTTGTTCCCTAATCTCCTCTTCTTATAAGGACACCAATCATATTGGATTAGGGCCCACCCTCAATGACCTCATTTAACCTTAATTACTTCTTTACAGACCCCACCTCCAAATACAGTCACATTCTGAGGTACTGGGGGTTAGGACTTCAACACATGAATTTTGGTGGGGGACATAATTCAGCCCACAATTCAGAGGGTGAGGGGGACAAACACCAAACAGCCTCCTTCTCAAGCTTGTGGAGAACATCAGGGTCACAGGTCCCTGCCAGGAATTCACACGGAGGTGGGCTCATCATTTCACCCAAGACCATGTCCTAGGCCTGGAGAGGGGGGCCCAGCCTGGGGTGCCCTCCAGAGCAGGGTAGCAACCGTGGGCTCATTGGCTGGCCCACCCCAGGAGACCCAGCTGCCTGCACTAGGTTCAGCTTTGTCTGAGCAGAAAACCCAGGAGGCCCTCCCCTGTTCCACAGTTACGAAACACGCTTAGGGGAGAACCGAACGCTATGCTAGTTTAACAGTTGTTAATAATTGATAACACTTGTTCTTCAAGGATTGCTTTTCCACGGTGCTCGGAGGCTCCAGAATTCGAGAGAATAAAATTGTAGCATTAAGATAAAACTGGGTCAAGAGCTTTTCTGCCTCTGTTTTAAATGTTTCTATATATAAAATATTCATTTTAAGTTATAAACTAATAAAGATGTCCCTGTAGGCTCCCATGTGTGAAAATCTAATGTGATCATGTAAATCAAGAAAAAGTAGTAAACAAATTATAAGAAAGTGATCATCTGGCACACAGTGAATAAATTATTAGAGTAATAGGTCAACACGAAGAATGTGAACGGGACAGGAAGGAGAAGGGGCTGGCGTCCAGCGCCCGCTCTGTCTCCTGCAGTGACATGTGACCACGTGTCCATTGGACAGCTGTGATTTGCAACAGCTGGGCTAGTCTCACCCAAACCGGAGAGCTGTGTTCCACATGTGGCCCTCACACACCTTCCTGCCCTTCCCGTCTTTTAAAGCAATTCTGTGAAGAAAAAAAGGTAAAACGCAAATGCTTTTTTTTTTTTTTTTTTGGCTACGCCTCATGCGGGATCTTAGTTCCCCGCCCAGGGATCAAACCCTTCTCCCCTGCATTGGGAGGGCAGAGTCTTAACCACTGGACTGCCAGGGAAGTCCCAAATGCAAATGCTTTTAGTGCTTAGGCCTGCCCAGCCTTTCCTACTTGGAAGCTCTGGTGCTGGTAGATACCCGCAGTCTCTCACCTCTGCTGCTATTCTCCCTACTGAGTCCCTAAATACCCTCAGGGTTTGTCCTAGGGCTTCTGCCCTTCTCTGTCTATACCCCTCTCCTAGGTGGTTTCTTCCATTCTCATAGCCTTAAGCGATCTCCATGCTGACAATTCCCAATGTGTATCTCAAGCCGAGACCCTCCTCCGAGCTCTGGACTCACACATCTATCTCCTCGACGTCTCCACCTCCTAAAGGTCAGGCTTCTCAGACTCATCCCCTCCCTTCTCTGCTCCTCCTTCCGTCTCAGTAAATGGTGATGCCGCCACTCACTTGTTCAACACGAGACCCCGAGAGGCATCCCGATTCCTCCCTTTCCGTCGCCCGCATAGCCAGTCTGGTCGGGAGTCCTTTCAGCTCTACCTTCAGAATCCCCCCTGGGGTCTGCCTACTTCATCCACCTGCTCAGTCACCACCCGGGTCCAGCCATCATCGTCTCTGGATGACAGCTGTACCATGGCCTCCCTATAGGCCACCCCACTGTCACTTTGCCAACCCAACCAGCAGCTGCAGTGATTTAGAAACAAAAATTAGATCATGGAATGCCACTTCCACCCCTAGTTTGCACAAAATCCTTCACTGGGTTTTCCTGCTGCCTTTGAATAACATCCAAGCTTCCTATTTGTAGCCCAAGGCCCTGACGGAGCGTGCCCCATCAGGGGCATGAAACTTTCTTCCCTCTCTCAGGACTTTTTGTCCAGACCGGCCTCTACGGGTTCCCTAGGACTTTACTACTATCAGTGAAATCTCCAGATCAGCAGCCTCAGCGTTACCCGGAGCTGGTTAGAAATCTCAAGCCCCACTCCAGCTGTACTGAATCAGAATCAAGAGTTCTACAAGACCCCCAGGTGATTTGTCTACAAATTGAAGTTTGAGAAGCACTGCTCACAAACACAACAAACTCTTTCCACCTCAGGGCCTTTTCACACACTGATCTTCATCCTAACTCATCAAATGGCTGGTTCCTAGAATATCTCTGGAAATGGATGCAACAAATCATAGCTGCTTCTGGAGAGAGAAGGGATCTGGCATTGGGGATGGGAGGGACAGTTACTTTTTATTATATACTCCTATTCACCTTCAGTCTGAGACAGGCTGGGATCCTTTACTGAAGTGCTTTCCCCTGGACAAACTCTCATCTCCTCCAGCAACAGAATACAAAGAAACTATAAGAGACTAAAAACAACAGCATGCATGTGCAGTCAGGGCAATTATCAACAATAAGATAGAAAAAGGCCACAAACCAACTGCCACTTCTGAGGTGTCAGGAGCAAAAGCAGGGTCCTGCCCCAGCACCCTGCACACAGCACCACCAAGGGGGTGGGCAGACCACCTAAGCCCCACCCCTCTGGCCTGACCCACTGATCCACTCCTACCCTCACCCCACTTAAGGGACCAGCTTGCCCCACCTCAAGGAGAGAGCAAGGGCACCTGTTACTTGTTTTCGCTCCCTCGTGCTGCAGCACGAGCCCCAGTAAAGTCTTGCCTGAATTCCTCGTGGGGCCGCTTATCAATTTCCATTGATTAAAGAGTCCAAGAACCCTGGATGGTAACAAAACAAACAAGAATGCCATTTGAGGGCTTCCTTGGTGGCGCAGTGGTTGGGAGTCCACCTGCCAATGCAGGGGACACGGGTTCGAGCCCTGGTCCGGGAGGATCCCACATACCGTGGAGCAGCTAGGCTCCTGCGCCACAGCTGCTGAGCCTGCCCTCTAGAGCCCGTGAGCCACAACTACTGAGCCCACGTGCCACAACTACTGAAGCCTGCGCCCCTAGAGCCCGTGCTCTGCAATAAGAGAAGCCACCGCAATGAGGGGCCCGTGCACTGCAACGGGGGGTAGCCCTCGCTCGCCGCGACTGGAGAAAGCCCATGCGCAGCAAGGAAGACCCAACGCAGCCAAAAATAAATAAATAGAATAAATAAATAAATAAAAAAAAAGAATGCCATTTGAATGGCTTTCAGTTCTGTTGATGCCATCACCCCATGAAAAGTAAACCCCCATGACCTGGTGTCACAGCCTCCTTCTATTTCCTCGAGTGTTCACCACAATCCTGTAATTGTTATGTTTCTTCCTTTGGTGCTTGTCTTCCTCACCAGAACGCAGGAGGATAAGGACCGGGTCCATCTCCATCACCACTGTGTGCCCACTGTCTGCCACTCAGGGCCTGCACGCACTCGGCTCTCAGATGCTTTGAAAATGGGCCGCTCTGAACGCTCCCATGCAAGTCCGTCTCCCCTCCCCTTCCGCCACTCCCAGGCTTTGTGCTTCCGCACCTTCTCGGCCGCTCCTATTTCACCTGTCCTGAGGGCCTTGCGTCCACCTGCTCTGCTCTCTGCCTCTCCGCGCTGCATCTTCTAGCCGAGCTGGTTTGCATCCATGGTGCTGGGCTTCTGTTCTCTTCAGCTTCTTCACACAAGCAGCTGACTTCACCACCAGTGAACAGAGAAAAATGGAAGTCGTCAAGAAAAGAAGGCCTCATTTTCCTACCAAGAATCCCACAGGCTTCCCTGGTGGCGCAGTGGTTGAGAATCTGCCTGCCAATGCAGGGGACACGGGTTCGAGCCCTGGTCTGGGAAGATCGCACATGCTGCGGAGCAGCTAGGCCCGCGAGCCACAACTACTGAGCCTGCGCGTCTGGAGCCTGTGCTCCGCAACTGGAGAGGCCGCGACAGTGAGAGGCCCGCGCACCGCGATGAAGAGTGGCCCCCGCTCGCCGCAAGTAGAGAAAGCCCTCGCACAGAAATGAAGACCCAACACAGCCCAAAAAAAAAAAAAAAAAAAAAAAAGAATCCCACAAACCCACCTGCGCTTGCTGTCTTTTCCTCCTTCTTGTATGCTAAGACGACAACATTAACCTCTCTCTTGATAAGTGTGCTGTTCTCACTCATGGTGGCCTGGAAAATGTCTAACAACTGGCTCTCTGGGGGTATCAGAAGCTCTGATGTGTAGAGTTCCCTGATTTCTGTGGCGTCAATACTCCCATCATGGCCAATTTCAAGCTCCCAACTCGCTATCTCTAAACGCAGAGACGGAAGAGATTCACAGAAGTGCATCATCCATGTTATTCTCACCATATGGATACAGTGAATGTAAGCAACCCCAAGAGAATAGCTGTTAGTCAAATGTACTAAAATATCAATAGTTAGGAAGGGATGAATTTTGAGCATGTACTACCTTTGTTATTAATATCATCTATTTAACTGTAAGTTTCCATAATTCAATTTTTAACGCTGGCTATGGCTTGCAAAATTCCTGAAACTTTAACACTCAGCTCTCCTGCTGCCGGTCACTCTCACTGCTCACTTTTCTGGTTCTCTAACCACCACAGCCTGGCTCTGTTACTTATATTTACCAGTTTATCATGAAGGATACAACTCAGGGACAGCCATATGGAAGAGATGCATTTCCCCTCCTCATTGCCGACGTCCGTCTTCCCTTCCTGGGTCCCCAGGGGCGTCAGATTCTCGGGGCCCCTACTCCTCCAGCTTCATGGCGCTGCAAGCCTGGACTTCCTCCTGCCCTCTGCCCACCCGGTCCTGCTCACCCTCCTTTCCCCAGGTCCCCTCCTCCGTGCATCCCTCAGTGGCTCTGGCCTCCGCCTCTTCTCCCTGGGGCCCTGTCCGGGTGATCCAGCACTGTCACGGCTCCACTATCACCTTGTACGTGTGAATGACGTGTATTCTCCATCTGCAATCCGCTCTCCTGGACCTCTGCCCACAGCGGGTGATCTCGATGTACTCATGGCACTGAGACAATCCCTTGTCTCTACTCTTACTGGCCCCCAGTCCATTCTCCACTTCCATCCAGAAACCCAGCTCTCTAAAGCGCAAGTTTTAAACACTGATTGGAACCCTTCAGGGAGGCTTCTGAAGTGGTCCAGTGAGACCAAGCTGGGACCAGCCCGGGGAGAGTGGAGGTGCACAGAACTGAAAGCATTCACAGGCGATTGTGGAACTGGCATCTTTAGAGTGTTTGACAGATGTGGAAGGTGGGAAAAGGGAGGGGGCAGGGACGATTCACAGGTGATGGGCTGAGGCGGCCAGGTGCAGAGGTACCATTAGTTGAAATAGGGACTCTGAATGGTTTCTACTCACCGCACCTCTGACACCAAATGTGCGAGTTTTTTCCTCACATCAACCTATTCTCTAACTTTCTGGACACCATCTGGGCGTCCTAAAATTCAATTCGATTCCATCACTGTCTACCTGGAGTTAGAGTCAGAGCCCTCAAGTTCAGGGCTTAATCCCACAAGACTGTCTCCACGTCAGACGCCAGTTACAAGTCTCAGGCCTCCTGTGCGTCTGACTGACTAGCTATCAATTGGGGTTTCCCACGACCTCCTCCTCAGGATCAATATTGTGCTAGAATGGCTCACAGAACTCAGGTAAACAGGTTACTCATATCTTCCAGTTTCCCATGAAGGATACAACTCATTAACAGGAGACAGAAGAGATGCACGGGGTGGGAGGCGGTATGGGGAGGGGTGCACAGATCTTCCATGCCTTCTCCGGGAGCCCCACCCTTCCGACACCTTGATGTGTTCACCAACCCAGAAGCCTCCAGAACCCGTTGTTAGGGTTTTTATGGAGGGTCTGTGGTTGATTAAATCATGGGCTATTGGTGACTGAACTCAGTCTCCACCCCCTCCCCTCCCTGGCAGTGTAGGGGTGCGGCTGAAAGCGCCAGTCTTGAATCTCAAGGTTCATTATTCTGGCAACCAGCCCCCAGCCTCCAAGAGTCACTTTATTAGCATGAACTCAGGTACCTTTGGGCCAGGGCTTATTATGAGTAACAAAATCTGCTCTTCTCACCCGTCAGGAACTTGCAAGGGTTTTAGCAGCTCCTGTGCCAGGAACAGGACAGAGACCAAATATATGTATTTCCTATTGTATCACAGTATTTCAGGGACTATGGGAAGAAGAGCAGACTTGTGGCCGGGATGCTGTGTACAGCTGCAGGTGTCTACTGGGCTTCTGGAGACCCTGGAGAGGCAGATGGGGTCCGAGCAGAGGTCTGGAATGCAGGTATAACGTTGTCAGCGTGTGGGTGATGGTCGCGTCACATAGAATAAAACAAAAGGTTTCCAGTGATTTTTCATGGATTTGAGAATCGACTCTAAATTCGTGAAGTTTCTCTCCCACGGTGCCCCTCCCTCCCCCCCCCAGCTCACTCCCACTCAGGGCCTGGGTCTCAATGCAGGCACCACAGGCCTGGCATCGCTCCCTCTGCCCTCCCCTGAGCCTCTCCTGCCTGCCCCATGGGGTCCTCTGTCTCTCAGAGCAGCTGTCATATTGAGTCACTGCACAGGTGGCCACGCTGCCTCTGCCACGGTACCTGACTTTCTCCTGTGTGTGTCCCCCGGGGCATATCCAGTACCCAGCTCCTGGTGGTTGATCAGTAAATATTTGTCAAAAGAAGACATTAGAACTGAGCTTTCTGAGGCTTGGAATGAAAATCCCAGTGTTGGGCTTCCCTGGTGGCGCAGTGGTTGAGAATCTGCCTGCCAATACAGGGGACACAGGTTCGAGTCCTGGCCCGGGAAGATCCCACATGCCGCGGAGCAACTAAGCCCGTGCGCCACAACTACTGAGCCTGCGCTCTAGAGCCCATGAGCCACAACTGCTGAGCCCTAGTGCCACAACTGCTGAAGCCCACGCGCCTAGAGCCCGTGCTCCGCAACAAGAGAAGCCACTGCAATGAGAAGCCTGCGCACCGCAGCGAAGAGTAGCCCCCTCTCACCGCAACTAGAGAAAGTCCGGGCACAGCAACGAAGACCCAATGCAGCTAAAAATAAATAAATAATTTAAAAATTAAAAAAAAAAAAAAGAAAAAAGAAAATCCCAGTGTTGCTGGTGTTGGAAGCGTCTGGTCCCCGGAACCCCAGTCTCTCCTGGATGCTGTGAACTCTGGGAGACGTGAGGACGTTCAGGGATGCCAGGCTCCCCGGGACGCCAGGAACACGTGCCTGCTTGTTCCCTCGGAGTCAGCCTCCCCGTTTCTGGCCATATTTCAAACGTGTCCCAAAAGCCCGACCCCGCGGCGAGAACTTCCCCAGCCCCACCCTGGGCAAATACACAGCCGCCACCGCCCCACACTCGCGGACACTCTCCCGGGATTGTCTTTGGAGCACGGGCTCTACTTTAGTATTATTTTTATACTGTGCATCCGTTTACAGCTTGGTGACATACAGCGAAGTGCTGACCTGTCTCTTCACGGGAGTGTCGTAGCTCTCGGACTGTGAACTGCTCTGGCAGGGAGGCGAGGAAGTGACTTTGGGATTTAGCTGCTGGCCTGGGGCCTTCTGGCATAACTCAAGGATTCCCTCGGGGGAGTTACAACCCTGGCGACAGGAAAGAACATCCCTTCATTCCAGATTTACAATCGAGGGCCGTGCTAAGTGCCGAGCAGAACAGAACTTGTCACATCCCCAGAACCAGGTATCAGCTATTCAAATCAGGTAGGAGATGTCAGTCCCTGCGCTCGATCAAGCTGGATTCCTCGCTCACTGTCAAAGTGCCTGCAGAGGACCCTGGGACGACAATGGCCTTGAGAAGCCGGGAAGGTCCAGGTACCCTGCCTGCCCTCCCGCCCCACTCTGGGCCCACCCTGGGCAGTCCCCTGCAGGCGGCCCTCTGGCAAAGGAGGAAGCAGTCCTGGCCTAGTCCCCAGAAGGCTGGCTCTCGGAGCAACACTGCAGGGCTGTGGTTTAGTGGTAATGAAGGTGTAGGACAGGAGAAGGCCCAGGACCATGTGTGTTTTACAGACTTGGCTCACTTCAGAGGCCTCGAGATACAATCGGGGAGAATGACGGTCGGCTGTCCATGTTGGGAGGGAAGGGGCCAGTCCTGATCCCCTCCCCCTCCCAAGCCCTCTCCTCTGAGCAGGAGGCAAACCCCAAACAGCCCTGGGCGAGCACTTACCCTTCTCAGAGCTGGCTGCGAACCAGAGGCAATTCCCAGGTCAAATTAAACACACCGCCTTGCTCCGGCCTCTGGTTTTACAGCCGAGGTCACAGTCACATCCTCGCCGGGCCCGCACGGCTCCACCCACAGGTCTGAAGCGTGGCTGACCTCACCCCTCAGGGAACACACCTTCTTGTCCGCCAGGCTTCACCAACCTGTTCTGAAGTGGGGGGCATGATCACTGGTGAACTATCCGTCTGGGCAACCCCCCTCGCGGTATCATTCCAAAATAAAACGTGTGTGGACGCACAAGACAGTTATTGCCCTTGGAATATACCATTGGAAATCGCTGTTAGGGGGTGTATTAGAGTTTCTCCACCTGTGCTCCGCAACAAGAGAGGTCGCGATAGTGAGAGGCCTGCGCACCGCGATGAAGAGTGGCCCCCGCTCGCCGCAACTAGAGAGAGCCCTCGCACAGAAACGAAGACCCAACACAGCCAAAAATAAATATAAAGAAAACAAACAAAAAACTATTTAGAGTTTCTCCAGAGAAACAAAACCAATAGGATTGACTGATTGAGTGACAGATTGATTGCTTAAAAGGAACTGGCTCCCATGATTACAGAGGCTAAGAAGGCCCACAGTCTGCTGTCTACCAGCTGGAGATTCAGAAAGGCTGGCGTGTAGTTAGAAGGCCTAAGACTGGAGAGCGACGGGGTCGCTTCCAATCGGAGTCTGCAGGCCTGAGAGCAGGAGTACCGAGGCCAGCACAGCCAGATCCCAGCTCAGGAGGCGGGCAGAGAGGCCAAATCAACCCTCCCTCTGCCATTCTGTCCCTGTTCAGGCCTCCACAGACTGGATGCTGTCCACACTGGGGGGGGGGGGGGGGGCAGCTGCTTTACTTAATCCACCAACTCAGATTCGAATCTCTTCTGGAAACATCTTCACAGACATGCCCACACGGAACCAGGCTTCCCATGATCCAATCAAACTGACACGTCATGGTGTTTTTTTCTCCCTCGAAGTGGCTGAAATAAAGGTTAGGCCGTGTCCATTTTACACTATTATGAAATCCAAACTAGTGAACATGCACACGCTTTGGCATTTTCGAAGCCGATTTCCCAGCCTGGCATATCCCTATGGCAGTACCTGGAACTGCTTTTCATGCCACCGGCCCAAAGGGTCATAAAAGTGCAAGCTGAGCAGTGACAGTTTGCAGCTGCTATTTAAGTGGTGCATTATAGGAAAACAAAATGCCCTTTGGTTTCTTTCTTATTTTAAGCAACATTCTCAGCAGCCTGTTTTATGTTTCGTGGGCAGGGGATGTATCAATAAATATTGTGAAAAACACATTTGTATACCTTCCAAGGCCTCAATCATCATGGCAGTTATCAAAGGCCCCAAAAGGCATCAGCACTAAATCAAGTGGCTTCAGAAATGCAGTAAGAAGTCTGTAGTCGAGTCTTTCCAGAAGAAATGTGAACTACAAATCAATTGGCCTCAACCAATTCATTTATTTAATTTATCCTTTGACTTTATGAAGGGATCCAATTAATTTAAAGATGCTTCATTACATCTGGCTGCTCTGGATGTTTTTTCACTGAGAACATTTAAGTTCCTGGAACCAATGACTCACACATCTTATATTTCTGTGCATCCTGTCCAGCCCCTTGAACCCAGTTTTCTCCAACTCAGAAGGTCAAGGGATTAACCCCTTCAGCACCTTAGAAGGGACACTTACTCAGTGCCACTTAGGCTGTTGACCTCATGTGTAGCTTTCCAGGCTGATAAAATGATCAATGATAACAATATACAGGGAGGAAGGAGAAACCAGTTCTGCCTAATGGACTAATAATATTCTTTCAAACACTCCTAGGAAATGAAGAATCACTTGCTCTTTGGAGAAGGGGAAACCCAGGTTAAAATTCTGTCTTGGAAACCTTTCCAAACTAGCAAATCTCTTTTTTAGAAGTACTCTTTCTTCTATTCAGGCAATGGAAAAATATTTCTGTTTTATGAAATTATCCATATTGTCTATTTGTAGGAATTACTTGGTTTAAAATTTTGCCAAAGGTAAATCCACCTTGTGTATTTCATCCAGTGGACAAATGTACCTTCCAGCTTCAGGTTTTCTAGGTTGCCTCCTTCCCACAATTCCACTGAGAATACTGTAAGATGGAGTCAAAAATAGAATAATTCCACAAGCGAGCTGACAGCAGCAGTGCCAGCAGCAGATCAGATTTTGATATACTTCTGGAAGGTGGAAAGTGGATGCAATGACATTGCTGAATTACCTACAGCAGAGTGAGCCACAGCTCAGAAGATGCAGAAGAGAAAACGGCCTGGAAGTAGAGCCCTTATCTTGGCTCCCAGAGACTTCTAGGTTCAGATTTCACAGGCACAAACCACACTGGTGGAAAGAGGGGTTGAAATTAGGCTGATTCTACAAAGGTCTCTGAAGAACTGCAGCCCCACTGGGCAGTTCCGTCACAGTGCCAACTCCGAATATTATTCCTGCTAAATCAGGAGAGCTGCCCTCTAAGAATTGCATGGTGGGGTGGGTGGGTTAGGGTTAGGCCCCAGTGTGGATGTTGGTGCCCCACCCCAGAGGAAAGTCCTCCTTATCTGAGCTTTCTGCAGGTGAGAGGGACTAAACATCTGTTTCCTGCCCGTGCACCCTAAAATTGAACCTACCAGTTGAACTTCCCTGTCCAGGAACCTACCAGTTGAACTTCCATGTCCAGACCTACCAGTTGGTCTATCTGTTCTGGAAGGGGAGTTTGTGGAGAAAAGGGTTATACAAGTACAGAGGTACCCACAACACACTTCCCAAATCAACCAGTCTGGCTTTCATCCATAAATACAAATGGAAAACCAAGATAGCCTTGAGGAAAACCAACAGCTTCAAAGAAAAGAACCAAGATAAGTAAACCGAGGATGGTTTCCAGGGGAAGGAGAGAGAATTCAGGAAATGGAAGTCATAACATAGATCAATGGAACAGAATAGAGAGCCCAGAAATAAACTCATGCACTTACGGTCAATTAATCTACGACAAAGGTGGCAAGACTATACAATGCAGAAAAGACAGTCTCTTCAATAAGTGGTGCTGGGAAAACTGGACAGCAACACGTAAAAGAATGAAATTAGAACATTCTCTAACACCATATATTGGGTTGGCCAAAAAGTGCCTTCGGATTTTAAGAAAAAATAAAAGACACATTTTTCATTTTCACCAAGAACTTTATTGAACAACGTATTCAGCCTTTTGTTCCACTACCTTCTGCCATTTTTCAGGCAACTTCATAATTCCATCTTCCCAAAACTTTTAATCTTTTTGAGCAAAGAACTGTTCTAGGTGCCTTTTACAGTCTTCCAGGGAATTGAAATTTTTTCAATTAAGAGAATTTTGTAAAGATGGAAATAAGGAAATCTGAAGGTGCAGTGTCTGGTGAATATGGCGGATGAATCAGAACTTCCCAGCCAACCTGTAACAGTTTTTGCCTGGTCATCAAAGAAACGTGCGGTCTTGCGTTATCCTGATGGAAGATTATGCATTTTCTGTTGACTAATTCCAGACACTTTTCGTGGAGTGCTGCTTTCAGTTGGTCTATTTGGGAGCAGTACTTGTTGGAATTAATCATTTGGTTTTCCGGAAGGAGTTCATAATACAGGACTCCCTTCCAATTCCACCATATACACAACTTCATCTTTGGATGAAGACCAGCCCTTGGTGTGGTTGGTGGTGGTTCATTTCACTTGCCCCACCATCTCTTCCATTCCACATTATTGTACAGTATCCACTTTTCATCACCCGTCACAATTTGTTTTAAAAACGGAACGTTTTCATTACGTTTAAGCAGAAAACTGCATGCGGAAATAAGGTCAAGAAGGTTTTTTTTGTTTAACTTATGTGGTACCCAAACATCAAAGTAATTCAAATATCCAAGCAGGTGCAAATGATTTTCAACACTTGATTTGTATATTTTGAGTATGTCCACTATCTCCCACATGGTATAATGTTGATTGTTCTCAATTAATGTCTCGATTTGATCCCTATCAACTTCAGCTGGTCTACCCGACTGTGGAGCATTGTCCAGCGAGAAATGTCCAGCACAAAACTTCGCAAACCACTTTTCATATGTTTGATCAGTCACAGCTCCTTCTCCATACACTGCACAAATCTTTTTTTGTGTTTCAGTTGCGTTTTTACCTTTCTTGAAATAATAAAGCATAATATGCCAAAAATGTTGCTTTTTTTCTTCCATCTTCAATATTAAAAATGGCCACACAAAAATTCACCAATTTTGGTAAGTTTTTTTTTAAATGCACACTGATCTGACAGCTATTACATACCATCTAACAAAATTGTTTCGAATGAAGTTAAAGACAACTAAGTGCTACTAGAGCCATCTCACGGAAAAAAACAAATGAAACTTTTGGTCAACCCAATACCAAAATAAACTTAAAATGGATTAAAGACCTACATGTAAGACCAGAAACCACAAAACTCCTCGAGGAAAACATAGGCAGAACACTCTTTGATATAAATCACAGCAATATTTTTTCATCTGTCTCCTAAAGTAAAGGAAATAAAATTAAAAAAAAAACAAATGAGACCTAATTAAACTTGAAAGCTTTCGCACAGCAAAGGAAATCATCCACAAAAGAAAAAGACAACCTACTGAATGGGAGAAAATATTTGCTAATGATATAACCAATAAGGGATTAATATCCAACATATATAAACAGTTCATAAAACTCAACATCAAAAACATAAACAACCCAATTAAAAAATAGGCAGAAGAACTGAATAGACGTTTTTCCAAAGAGTAAATGCAGATGGCCAACAGGCACATGAAAAGATGCTCAACATCACTAATCATCAGGGAAATGCAAATCAAAATCACAATGAGCTATCACCTCACACCTGTCAGAATGGCTTTCATCAAAAAGGATACAAATAACAAATGTTGGTGAGGATGTGGAGAAAAGGGAACACTTGTACACTGTTGGTGGGAACGTAAATTGGTGCAGCCACTGTGGAAAACAAAAATAACTAAAAATAGAACTACCATATGATCCAGCAATTCCACTCCTGGGTATATATCTGAAGAAAATGAAAACACTGATTTGAAAAGATATATGCATCCCAATGTTCATGGCTCCATTATTTACAATAACCAAGATATGGAAGCAACCTGAGTGTCCCTCAAAAGATGAATGGATACAAAAGATATGACATATATGATACACACACACACACACACACACACACACACACATACACACACGTACAATGGAATACTACTCAGCCATTAAAAAAGAATGAAAATGTGTCCTTTGTAGCAACATGGATGGACTTGGAGGGCATTATGCTAAGTGAAGTAAGTCATACAGGGAAAGACAAATACTGTATGGTATCACTTGTATGTGGAATCTAAAAAATACAACAAACTAGTGAATATAATGAAAAAGAAGCAGACTCACAGACACAGAGAACAAGCTAGTGGTTGCCAGTGGGGAGAGGGGAGGGGGGAGGAGCAATATAGGGGTAGGGGATTAAAAGGTACAAACTACTATGCATAAAATAAGCTACAAGGATAGGACTTCCCTGGTGGCACAGTGGTTAAGAATCTGCCTGCCAATGCAGGGGACACGGGTTTGAGCGCTGGTCCAGGAAGATCCCACACGCCACAGAGCAACTAAGCCTGTGTGCCACAACTACTGAGCCTGCACTCTAGAGCCCAAGTGCCACAACTACTGAGCCCACGTCCCACAACTACTGAAGCCCGCGTGCCTAGAGCCAGTGCTCTGCAACAAGAGAAGCCACCACAATGAGAAGCCCGCGCACCGCAATAGAGAGTAGCCCCCACTCGCCGCAGCTAAAGAAAGCCCACATGCAGCAACAAAGACCCAACACAGCCAAAAATAAAATAAATAAATAAATTTATTTAAAAATAAATAAATAAAATAAGCTACAAGGATATATTGCACAACACAGGGAATACAGCCAATATTTTATAGCTACTTTATTTATTTATTTATTATTTATTTTTGGCTGTGTTGGGTCTTCGGTTCGTGCGAGGGCTTTCTCCAGTTGCGGCAAGCGGGGCCCACCCCTCATCGCGGTGCGCGGGCCTCTCACCATCGCGGCCCCCCCCCGTCGCGGGGCACAGGCTCCAGACGCGCAGGCTCAGCAGTCGTGGCTCACGGGCCCAGCCGCTCCGCGGCACGCGGGATCCTCCCAGACCAGGGCCCGAACCCGCGCCCCCTGCACTAGCAGGCAGACTCTCAACCACTGCGCCACCAGGGAAGCCCAGCCAATATTTTATAATAAATATAAATAGAGTATGTTGATGAAAATTCAATTACTATCAAGAAGAAAAAAGGAAATTTTATTCAAGCCAAACTGAGGATTATAACCCAGGAAGCAGATTCTTAGACAGCTCTGAAAACTGTTCTGCCTGTTAGAACTCAAAGGCTTAGTCATATTCATTTTTGAGACAAAGTATCGTACATCAAAATGACATACCGATATTTTACATAAAGGTCACCAACAGTACATAATCCAGGTAAGCAGGTACAAAGCGAGTAGCAAGTCACCATGACCCCCTACAGAGCTGGGAAAGAATGCTATTCTTTTAAGAAGTTACATTGCTAGCATCAGAAGAAAGAAAAAAAAAATTGTCTTTACGGTTGAACAGGCACTCCCATCTTTGGGGAGCTCTGGTTAATGTGTAATGCAGATGCACACTGCACATTAGGGAGGAAGAACGCTCAAACAAGCACAGAGAGAGAATTTTATGTTTAATTTTTTTCTTGTCCTACCTTAAAATATAAATTTTATTCCATCAAGTATAACCTTTAAAAATTGTGAATCACTATATTGTATACCCGTAACGTATATAATATTGTACATAAACTATACTTCAATAAAAAATTAATTAAGAAAAAGAAAGAAATGGAAGTCTCAGAACTCTGTGTGAGGACATTTTTCCCCATGAAACAAGAATACGTTAACCTGAAAAAGGAGAAGAGAACAAGAATTCTTGAAGATTAATGATAGGATTTTCAGGATAAGACTGCAAACTAAAATGCACTATGATTTTGTGTATTTGCTGGAGTATAAGAAAAAACAATCCACATGGCTTTGATGCTTGGAACATTGTGTAGAGATGGATTTAGTCCCAGAGGATTATGTTTATTTCTCCAATCACACTAATTGGTTCTATAATGATTAATATTTATATAGTTAAAATGTCATAAATGCTATTTCTTAGTTTGTAATTTTTAGAATCAACTTCTGGCAAAGCACTGAAGATATAATTAATTTACAAAATGAATGTAAACATTATAACAAGAGTATTGTAAAAGTAACATTGTAACTGACGGTAATCAGGAAAGGATGGGGAGGAGTATAGGGGAGGGGATGATCAAGAGAAATGGTGTCCTGTTAATGGAAAAAGAGCAAAATTATAAAAGAAAAATTATAAATATCTATATTTATAAAATATAAGTCTTAGGGAGTAATGTAGGGTACAGGTAATGTGAGTCAGGCAATTTTCCCATATTTCATATGGGGGACTCAGTAGATGCCATGCAAAATTTAAAAATCAAGAAATAGAGTTATACACATATTATCTAGAATTATGGGTTTAGCCACCCAAAGAATACAGAAAATGGTTAAACGTGGTTACTATGGAGAGTGGGATGCCTTCTGGGAGTGCAAGCCTTTGATTTTTCATTTCAAATTATTCTATAGCTCAGGAGTCAACAAATTATGATCCACAGGATTGCTGCCTGTTTCTGTAAATGAAGTTTTATTGGGACACAGTCACACTCATTTGTATTACCTATGGCTGATTTTGTGTTAATGATGGCAGAGCTGAGTAATTGTAACAAAAGTTGTATGGCCTGCAAGCCTAAAATATTTGCTATCTGGCCTTTTACAGAAAAAGTTTGCTGACCTCTGCTATAGATTTCGATTTTTAAAACTGTGTGCCTGCTTATCTTGAGTTGTAAAAAAGAAAACGCAAGTGGGGGAGAAGACTAAACTTCCTAGTTTTCAACACCTATTTCCAACTGCTATAAACTTGAACTCTAGGTTATAAAAATCTCCGTTTTATTTTTATTTAAAGATTGTTACTTTAAAATCTTTTTATTCCTAAATTACATTGTCTCTAATCACAATGCATTTGATCTTGGAAATGGATTACTTACATGGAAGCCATGAGAAGATGTGGAAACAGAGAGGAATTTGGGTTGTTGTTTGCTTATTTTTTCCTCCGACAAAAAGTCCAGTTTTCCCAGGTCTTTAGAAAATCAGGTTTTGATTTCTTCCTCATGAAAATTTTGTAAAAAAGTCTTTTTAAATCAAAGGAAGTACAAGTGAGAGAAATCAAAGAAAACAGGGATTGTTAAGTAGGACTCTACTCCCCAGAAACCAAATAATAAATACTAGAACCCAGTAGATTAAGGACATAGGATAGGTATGTTTCCAAGTGTGGCTGAAAGGAGCCCACAGTATTAACTTATTAACTAACACTTGTTTACTGTGAGAAAACAACTTACTACACCATGATCTGAAGTCATAATGAAGATATAAAGGTAAAAAACTACAGTCTTGGAGGCATTAACTCTATGTGGAGGTGCCTTTACTCTGACAGAAAATTTTTTTTCCGGTTATTTTTTTTATTAATTAATTTATTTGTTTTTAGTTTTGGCTGCATTGGGTGTTCATTGTTGTGCGTGGGCCTTCTCTAGTTGCACTGAGCAGGGGCTACTCTTGGTTGTGGTGCACGGGCTTCTCATTGCAGTGGCTTCTCTTGTTGCAGAGCACAGGCTCCAGGCATGCAGGCGTCAGTAGTTGCAGCATGCGGGCTCAGTAGTTGTGGCACACGGGTTCTAGAGTGCAGGCTCAGTAGTTGTGGCACATGGGCTTAGTTGCTCCGCAGCATGTGGGATCTTCCCGGACAAGGGCTTGAACCCATGTTCCCTGCATTGGCAGGCGGATTCTTAACCACTGCGCCACCAGGGAAGCCCAGTTCTGGCTTTTGATGCATGAAGATGACAGGAAAAACTGGAAATCTGATTTGTTTGTTTTCTTCCCAGGGCATTGTGTTAATTAAAATGCCAATGCAGACTTCCAGTTTCAGCCCAGAGGTGTAGAGAGCTTGAAAGAGAGTGGTTACCACACTTACAATAAGAAAATAGTAAGGCACATTACAAATTAATGACTTATCTTGGCCGCATTAGAGAACTGAGGTTGCAACACAATTTACCTGAAATCTGGAGAGAGACAGATGCTTGCTGGGAGAAAAAGGACCCAAGCATTTGCTTACCTAGGACAGAAGCCACTGAACACTGTATAGGTCACTATGATGATTCAGTTAGAAATTCTGAACAAATTGCTAACAGCCGAATGGAAGCTAATATAAGAGAGGCTTCTCTTGCAGGATTTCCCCCCAGGAATTCCACCAGGTGACTACAGAAAGGATTGGAAAAGATTTCTGAGAAAACTTTCCTGTGTTACTGACTGAGAGGGGAACATCAGCCGCTGACGAAATTGGCTGACCCACATCCCATATCTTCCCTGGAGAACAAAAGCCTTAATATGCGGAGGGAAGGGTGACAAAAACTGTACCCTAAGGTCACCAGTGGAAACCTGCTGCAGATAGGGAAGAGCAGAAAATAAAAAGCTCTACCCCTGGGGGAGGGACAGGAATTCTTGTGAAGGTTGCACCTCTGAGACCCAGGTTGACAGGGTTTCCTAAGACTGAGGTTTAATCAGAATATCAGAGAATGACCCACCTACCCTCTTCCCTCACACATGCTAGCAAGCATCCAATAAAAACTAATGGTGGAATACATCAGGGAGAACTACATGAGATAGATTCTCTCTGGGGAGTAGCAGGAAGATCCAAAACCAAATGGAGAGCACATATTCAGAAAAACTCACTGGCAAATTAGCCCACAGCATAAATATAGATTGCTAGAGGGACTTGAAGCCTCTAGTGCACTGAAGGTGGCTAAACCAATTAGAAACTTCAAATCAGCCCAATTCCTGACTAGATTAACACAACTCACCACACTAAGTCTGAGGAGAAGGAAAGGCAGGTCCATCTTGAAACATAAAAAACACTTAGCTTAATATCTATTGTCCTATTCAGTATTTCCAACTTCCAATAAAAAAATTATGTGCACACAAAAAGACAAGAAAACACAGTCTGAAGAGATGAAACAATCATGAGAACCAGACTCACATGCATTGAATTATCAGACATTAACTATGATTAACATTTTAAAAGACCTAAAGGAAAAAGTAGATAGCATGCAAGATCAGATTGGTAAATTCAGCAGAGAAATAGAAACCATGAAAAAGAATCAAATTAAAATGCCAAAAAGGGACTTCCCTGGTGGTCCAGTGGTAAAGAATCTGCCTTCCAATGCAGGGGACACAGGTTCGATCTCTGGTTGGGAACTAAGATCCCACATGCCACAGAGCAACTAAGCCTGCACACCACAACTACTGAGCTTGTGTGCCTCAACGAGAGAGCCAGCGTGCCACAAACTACAGAGCCTACGTGCTCTAGAGCCTGTACGCCACAACTACAGAGCCTACGCCCCCTTCAGCCCCGTGTGCCACAACTAAAGAGAAGCCCACACACCACAACTAGAGAGAAACCCGAGCAGACAGCACACCATAACGAAAAGATCCCGCATGCCTCAACAAAGATCCTGTGTGCCGCAACTAAGACCCGATGAAGCAAAAAAAAAAAAAAAAAAAAAAAGAAAAGGAAAATAAATGGATAAAATAAATAAATATATTTTTTAAATGCTAAAAATTAAAAAAATAAAAACACCCATAGTAATGGGAATAAAAAGGGCTTTTGGGTTCATCATTAGAGTTGAATGAATTGAGTAAAGAATGAACTTGAAGAAATTTAATAGAAATTACCCAAACTGAAACCAAAGAGAAAAAGAGTGAAAACAAACAAAGAACAGATCATGCCACAACTAAGTCCACATGCCACAACTAAGAGTCCGCATGCCACAAGAAGTCCACATGCTGCAAGAAGTCCGCATACCACAATAAAGATCCTGTGTGCTGCAACTAAGACCTGGTGCAGCCAAAATAATTAATCAATTAATTAATTAAAAAATAGAAGAAACATATCATCACTAGATAATGGCCCCAAGGGGGAAAAAAAGGAAAAAAAGAACAGATCATTCTAAAGCATGGGACATTATCAGACATAAGCATAATTTGAATCACAGAAAGAGAAGAAAGAGAAGATGGGCAGAAGAAATATTTGAAAAGAAAAAAAGGCTGAGAATTGTCCAAAATTAGTGACAGACACAAAATCACAGATCCAAGAATATCAGAGAAAAACAGAAGGATAAATATCACAAACAAACAAATATACCTAGATATATCACATACAGACTGCTGCAAACCAAAGACAAAGGGAAAATCTTAAAGGCAGTCAAGAAAATAAATATATTATCTACACTGGAACAAGGGTAAGAACTACAACAGACTTGTCAGAAACCATGCAAGCCAGAAGACAATGTATTAACATCTTTAAAGTTCTGGGAGAAAAATCTCACAATTCAAAACCCTATACCTAGTTAAAATAGCCTTAAAAAATGAAAGATATGCAAAATCAAAACTTTCTCAGACAGAAAAATTGAGGAATTCATTGCCAGCAAACCTACCCTGCCATAAATGTTAAAGGAAGTTCTTTAGGCAGAAAGAATATGATAAAGGTCAAAAGAGCATGCTCCAAAAGATAACTGTTAAAAGCAAATATAACAATGAAATATGTGTTTATAGCATATGTAAAAGTAAAATGTATGACAACAATGGCACAAGAGGTGGGAGGGAAGAATTGAAAGTATGCTGTTATAAAATCCTTATAATACTTGTGAAATAGTATATTATTTGAAGAAAGACTCAGATTATTTAAAATGTATATTATAAATTCTAGGGCAATGATTTTATATGTTTTTTTAATTTGAGATATAATTGACATATTACATTAGTTTCAGGTGTACAACATAATATGTGTATATATTGCAAAATGACCACCACAATAAGTCTAGTTAACATTCATCACCACACATAGTTATAATTTTTTTTCTTGTGATGAGAATTTTTAAGATTTATTCTCTTGGCAACTTTCAGTATACAATACAGTATTATTAACTATAGTCACCATGCTGTACATTACAGCCCCATGACTTATTTTTAAATAACTGGAAATTTGTACCCTTTGACCCCCTTCATCCATTTCATCCTCCCCCACTCCCCCCTACACCCTGCCTCTGGCAATCACCAGTCTGTTCTCTGTATCTATGAGCTCCCTTTTATTTTGTTTTTGTTTTAGATTCCACATATAAGTGAGATCATATGGTATTTGTCTTTCTCTGTCTGACTTATTTCACTCAGCATAATGCCCTCAAGTTCCATCTATATTGTCACAAATGTCAAGATTTCATATATACCACATTCTCTTTATCAATTCAAAAATGCGTTTTTTAAGAAGAAATAATAAGTCACTAGAGGAGAAAAAATTGAACCATAAAAAAATACTGAAACCCAGAGAAGACTGTAAAAGAGGAAAAAAGAACAAAAAAACAAGTGGAACAAATAGAAAGCAGCTAGTAAAATGGTAAATTTTAATGCAACCATATCAATAATCAGTTAAAATATGAATGGTCCAAACATATCAGTTAGAAGACTGAGATTGAACAAAAAAAGCATGCCTCAACTATATGCTATCTACAATAAACCCACTTTAAATATAAAGTCATGCACTGGTTAAAAGTAAAAGGATGGAGAAAGATAAACAAACACTAACCAAAAGAAAGTTGGAGTTGCTATATTAATTTTAAAGTAAATTTCACAACAAGGAAGATTATCAGGGTTAAAGAGATATTACATAGTGATAAAGGAGTCAAATATCCAAGAAGACATAATAATCATATATGTGTCTGCCTCTAACAACAGAGCTTCAAAATACACAAGGCCAAAACAAATAGATTTGAAAGAAGACATAGGCAAATCCGCTATTAGAGTTGGAGAGTTCAACCCTCCTCTTTCAGCATATGATAGGACAAGGAGGCAGAAAATTGTAAGGATGTAAATGACCCAAACAACACTATCAACCAACTTGACTTAACTGACATTTACAAAAATTCCACCCAACAACAGCATTTCCTGTGTGCGCATGGAACACTGATCAAGAACATTCACCGTGTTTGGGGCCACCAAATGCCAACATAAAGGCTGCATTCCACATACCAGGTAGTTTTGGTCTGATAGGCACCAGAGAAGAGCAGGCTTGGGTAGTCTGAAAAACTCCCCTTGGAATTTCTGATTCTTTTCCCTACCTCCTCCTTTATCTCCCTCTGCCCTTCCACTCCAGCTAAGAACCTTTGGGCTGGACTCTGACAAGCAGGGAATGAATGAAGGTGAGGTGTGTGTAACTAGAATGATGTTTTCTGATAGACTGACCCTGCATGGAAACATCCGTGTTGCCTAAATACCTTGTTTTATTCCTCCATGCGGTAGACATTAACTGAGCATCTACTCTGCACCAGGTACACCACTCTGCCGGATGCTGCTGAGGGCACAAAGTCACCAGTAGAAGATGGCACTGTCAGGGCTGATGGGAACCTTGCAAATGGAACCTGCACCTTCTGCAGACTGAACCAAAGGAATGTCCTGAGAACCAGTAAGGGGCACAGAGACTGAAGTATCAGAAATTAGAGAGAATTAAAAACTGAGGATTATTCTCTTTTTAAAATAAACAATCACCTGCCCGAAGTATCAAAGCTTTTGCTCAAGATATTAAGTTGACCTTGTTTGTGGCTCACCACAAAAGCTTAGAGTGGGTGAGGCCCAAGAGGTCACTTCTCCCAGCCCAGACCCAGAGAGGCAACCCCAGCTCTAAATGTAGACCCCACTAGTTATGTGCATTAGTTTGCTTGAGCTGTCATAACACAGCACCACAGACTAGGTGCCTTAAACAACAGAAATTTATTTTATCATGACTCTGGAGGACACAAGTCCAAGATCAAGGTATCGGTAGGACTGGTTTCTTCGGAGGTCTCTCACCTTGGCTTGTAGGCGGTGTCTTCCCTCTGTGTGGTCACATGGTCTTCCCTCTGTGTGCGTCTGTGCTCTAATCTCTTCTTATTAGGATACCAGTCATATTGTATAAGGGCCCACCATAGTGAAATCATTCAACTTCATGAAGATAGGCCTTCTTTAAAGGCCTATCGCCAAATACAGTCACATTCTGAGATCCTGGGGGGTTAGGACTTCAACATTTGAATTAGGGGACACAACTAAGCCTATAATAGCTTGGAAGCCCAGCACCCACTGGGAAGAGACCATAAACAGAAGAGAGCTCTGGAAACCCGCTGCAGCCTGTGCAGAGGTGGACAGTGGATGCACAGAACAGCAGCCTATCAGGGCAGGAGCTGCTGGGACTTCCAGGGTCCCTGGGTGACCCAGGACATGACTGGCTCCAACCACTGCCAGGAAAGTCGGCTCCAACTTGGCGCCTTTGAATTTAGTGCCCAGGCCCACACCCTTTGTAAATTTTCCAGGGGCTCGAAGCATTTCAGCACCCCCAGTGGACAGAGCTCCAAGAGGCAAGGCAACGTGAGGTGAGGGCTCCTGAGGGCTGCCCTGCACTCGGCACGGTGTGAGCATGCAGACTCTGCCCCCTGCCCCGCCCTCGCGGGAGCCTGGGAAGGCCACCTGGTGGGAGGGCCTGAGCCTTACGGATGAGCTGGTCGATGAAGTGGGGGGAGTGGGAGACAGTGGAAACAATCTGTTCATCTCCCTCCTCCCCCTCCTGTGGGAAGAAAGATGGAGCATCTCAATTTAAAGGCTTCAGCTTCTGAAAGATTGGGTTTATTTTTTCTAAAGGACTCCCTAATGACTTGCCTCTAGTTTCCTTTGTCTTGGTAGCAATTTTGCATTTTCCTAAGTTTGATACCAGAATTCTTTCTTTTTAAATAAATTTATTTATGTATTTATTTATTTTTGGCTGTGCTAGGTCTTCATTGCTGCGCACGGGCTTTCTCTAGTGGCAGCGAGCGGGGGCTACTCTTTGTTGTGGTGCGCAGGCTTCTCATTGCGGTGGCTTCTCTTGTTGTGGAACACGGGCTTCAGTAGTTGTGGCACGTGGGCTCAGTAGTTGTGGCTCGAGAGCTCTAGAGTGTAGGCTCGGTAGTTGTGGCGCATGGGCTTAGTTGCTCCGCGGCATGCGGGGTCTTCCCGGGCCAGGGCTCGAACCTGTGTCCCCTGCATTGGCAGGTGGATTCTTAACCACTGCACCACCAGGGAAGCCCAATACCAGAATTCTTATCCCTGTGGGGAATCTTCCAGGGGCAACTTGTTCTTTATTGGATAGTGAGCTAAACGGTGACTTCTGTTGTCTCAAAATGTAATAGCAACTGTCAAGCTAGGCACTCGGCAGGGAGGTTTGCTCACGCTCAGGGGTGTGCAGGTCTGGAGGCCTCTGGCCTCTCTGCAGATGCTTCTGGGTGCTTTTAGGAGAAGCCAATAAGCAAACTCCTGGAGGACACCCCGCAACCAGCCTGACTGTTGTTGTTTTTGAGAATCCTTTGGGCATCACAAACACATCTCTCCTTTATTTCCATGCTAATGAGGATAACTTCCCTATGGAGGAGGCAGGAAGGAAGCTAGAGCACGTGGATAAAGGAAATGTCAACCACTGCCTGAACACCTGTGCTATTACCCAAAACACATGCGTTCAGCCTGCATTACTTCTGCTATTTGGCCCTGAAAAGCCTATTTGCTAGAGATTATTTTCATCAACCAAGGAATAAGTATCTCTGTCCACATGGGAGTTACACAGAACCGACCAGAAGATTCAGTACTTGGGGGGGGGGGCAGGGCAGATCTGGATCCCTCCCCCCATCACGTACATCTCTAGAGAGGACTGGGAAGAACCATCTTCCGACTGGCTGGTTCCACCTGGCTTCCTTCTCCGGGTAATAAAAAGCTTCCAAAGCTCTCTGGACAACTACATTCTGCATAAAAGCCCACTTGGTTGATTTTCTGGATGATTACTTCTTGGTAATAATTAGATTAAGAGCAATGTAATGTAACCGTATTATAAAACTAACGTAAAAGGGCCCACCTGGACCACTACAGGTTGCAGATCCACAGTAACTCCAGGCTGGGCAGGCCGCCCAGTCCAAAGTCCTTTCCAGGGGCGGACATAGGTACATCACCCTGGAGGGATGGCCATCCTCCCACTGCTTGCTCACCCCTGACTGGGCATCCTGTCCCATGCTAGACAACTGTGAGTGTTACAACTTTTCTTCATTTGTCCTTCTCTTGAACATTCATTTCTGGTCCTGGTTTGTTCCCTGTGGAGTGAGAAGAAGTCAATTCTCTCTTCTTTCTTCAAACAACTGGATAGGCTTGAAGTGGAGAAACTTTTATTCATCAAAATTCCCCAGCAAGACGACACCGTTTGTTTTGGAGCAATTCTGTTAAGCTGGAGTGGTGTGTGTGGAGGGGTCAAGGTAGGCCTGATGCGCCTGAGATAACCAAGAGCCATCTGCCCCGCCGACAGGGGCAGGCTATAGGATGAGGAAGCTGGAGAGGCAATGTCCCCTCCAGGAGACCCCCCCCACCCCGAAATATTTAATGGGCTTGACCAAGACAAAGAACGCCAGGTGCGCATGGACTCCTTCCGCAGACTGCTCAGGGGCCAAGTTCTGGGGAAAGACAGCAACAAGCCCCCAAAATGCACACGTCCAGGCGTGAAGGGGGCCGTGGGAACGGAAGACCCAGGGCAGGCAGGGGAGGACATAACCAGGATGTTGCCATCACAATGGGGCCTCCCCTGGCAGCTGGATCAAAACCGGGGGGCTCCTGGTTCCAGGAACGAGAACAGCCCACAAGCGCAGGCATTTCATCCTTGTTGGAAGCCCTGGAAGGTGAGGTGCGCTTCACAAAGATCAGCAATTCTCCCTGCTCTCTTGCAAGTTTACTCCCATCCACACATGAACATGCTCTTGCGTGTCCCTTGTAAAAAAACAAACCACAAACCCTCTGTTGGCCACACACCTCTCCCACCTCTAGCTACGGCCGTTTCCTCGGCTCCCATTCACAGTAACAGTTCTTGAAAGCTGAGTGTAGCTGATGTGTCAACAGGTTGGCTGGGCTTGACCCACTCTACCTGTGCTTCTGCCCCCCACCATTCCACTGGAATCGAAAAGGTTGCCTATGACCTCCATGTTCCCAGGGCCAGGGGTCACTCTCATCTCCATGTCTTGGTACCTCCCCGCCTGCACAGCTGATGCCTCCCTCTTTCTGCCAACACCTCCTCCTTCACAGACCCTCCCTGTCTCCTCTGCTGGCTCCTCTTTCTCCTCAGATCAGTCTGAGGACCCTTGTCTCCCTCTTTCAGACCCTTGAGTTCCTACTCCATCTGAAGCTGATGATGTCCCAGTTTATAACTCTATTTTATATTCCCCCCTTAGATGTTTAATGGGAATCTCAAATTGAAGGCGTCCAAAACTGAACTCCTTCTATGGCATATCTCCCCCTCCTCCATTTCTGTAAATGATACATAACTCATCAGGAGCTCAAAACAAAAATCTAGGTGTCATCTCTACTGCCATGCTTCCCTTTTCCAAATCATATCCACCAGCATATTGAATTTTACCCTACCTTTTAAAAGTATTTTGAATCCATCCACTTCTCTCCACCTCCATCATGACTCTAGACCATGATGATCCCACACAGACCACGGCAACAGCCTTCTAGCCTCCTGCTTCTACTGTGTCCCCACACAATCCATTCCCACCCATCAGCTACAGCCAGCTTCTTAAAATGTAAATCCCATCCCCTCCCATCACTCCCCTTCACTTGAGGCAGGAGATAGATGGGCCCCAGGCTGAACAGTTTCTCCCCTGTGGACAGAAACTCCATAATGGGAGAAACCCCATAAAAGCGGGATGATGGAGGAGGCTGGGCCCTGCCCAGATAAAAGACCATATATTCCTCATTCTCAAAGTCAAGGAGACCTCCTCGACTACACATGTGCAGAAATGCTCCTTGGAGGTCAAAAAGGGAGGGGGTGCCACCTCATAGTAAGTGATGCCAACCTATCCATAGATTCTTCACTAGAATCCGTCTTGGCTAAGAGATGCACACGCACACAGGGGAGGACCCTGAGATAAACCAAATATGGACTCAGAACGAGGCAAAGCAAGATGACTGGTCAACGGAAACCCGGAAGAAACGCCCCATAAAAGTGATTCAAACGACTACAAAAGGGCATGATTCTCTCTCTGAGCCCGCCAGGGTGTCTATCCACACGTACTATACTCTTTTCCTCCTAATAAACACTTTACTTGTTTCACTACTTTCCATCTCTGTGTGGAAATTCATTTCTACACAGCTGACAGGCCAGGGCCTTGTCACCGGCCACTGGTCCCTGGTGGACTGGTGGCTGGAATTCAGCGCTCTCACTGCCGCTACCTGACCTCAATTTCTGGCTGGAAACCGAAATCCTGCTTCAAGCCACTGCAGGCCGAGGCCACCCAAGACCACACTGACTTCCCAAAGCACTCAGAACAAAATCTGTCTCCCCACATGACCTGCTTCCTGATGTCCGCACCTGCTTCTTCCCCTTGTCCTGCACATGCCAGCTACACTGTTCTTGAACCGGCCAAGTTCAAGGGCCTGGCACTTGGTTGAGTGGTTCCCTCTTCTCCAAGTGTACTCCCCCAGATCACCGCATGGCGGGTTCATTTTTATAATTAGGTCATCTCTCGAGCAAACCCTTTCCTAACCACCCAATCTTCAGGAGACTTTCGGCCACAACCAAGTCCCTGTTTTAGGCTCACCATTGCACTTACTGCTATGGTTCCACGTTTTTCTCAGGTTTCATGGTTATTTACTCAGTGTGCCCTCCCCCCTTAAATAGAATGCATGTTGCCCATTTGCTCATCAGGGTGCCCCCAGGCCCTGGTAGAGCGCCCGCACGCTGGTGTTGACTGAACGAAGTGAAGGAATGAATGGGACCACCTCACAGTCCGTGTAGGTGCTCATGATTATAAAGTACAAAAGAACCCTCACACTTTCTCCAGTCCTTTTAAGGAACTTTAGGGTGGGAATCAAGATGGTCACCAGGGAAACATCACGAGGTACGCTTGTCTCCAGGATATATGTCTTAGTCTGGTTGGGCTGCTGTAACAGAATGCTTGGCTTATAAACAACAGAAATTTGTTTCTCACAGTTCTGGAGGACAGGAAGTCCAAGATCCAGGTGCTGGCAGACCCAGTGTCTGGTGAAAGCCCTCTTCCTGGTCTGTAGATGGCCATCTTCTCACTGTATCCTCACATGGCAGAAGGGGCAAGGGAGCTCTCTGGGGTCTCTTTTATGAGGGCACTAATCCCATTCATGAAGGCTCCATCCTCATGACCTATTCACCTCCCCAGCACCCCACCTCCTAATACTGTTGCACTGGGCATTAGGATTTAACATATGAATTTTGGAGAGACACAAAAATTCAGTCTATAGCCATGCAGGAGCCCTCAAGGTCAAGTTTAGCGCTCCCTTGTCTGTGTTACGTCTCTGAGGACACAGATTCACCTCCACACTAATGCTTTTTAAAAATGGGGATTCACTTGAGGGTAGTGTTTAAAAGCATGGGGTCTGGGGCCACTTACCAGGTGCTCTGCTATGAGATCTTGGGCAGGTGACCTTAATCTCAATGAAATGCCTCCGTTTCCTCATCTGCAAAGTAGAGATCGGTACTTATCTCCAAAGGACTGTGGAGAGGATTACAAATAATAGGTATGAAGCACTCAGAGCAGTGCCTGGGACAGAGGAAGAACTCAATAATTGCTTACTGTCTTTCTTCTTAGGAAAAACCAAGCTGACAGTTCTTTGCAGGCTTTTACCATCTCCATTTCCAGTCTAGACTTCCCACATCATCTCCAAATTTTGGCCTCTGTCTCAACTCTTCTTGTTATGGAAGAAGGTCACAACCTCCATGCAGGGCACAGGGAGAGGTGGCAGCTGCAGGACCACCCCCACCCCCTGCAGGGAATTCTCCCAGTGTCCTAAAATTCTATACCCTCCTAACTTACCTGGTGCCAGAGAGAATGAAACCCAGTCCTGCAACACAGAGAATATCAACCTTTATTTCAACAAAATGGAACCAAATACTTTTGATCTTACAGTGAAATCCACTGCCTCAAAACTGTTCATCTGAAATGTTCTGCTAATAGGAGAAATGATGGTGTTGAGTAATAACAGACAACATGTTTTTCTCCTAGTTAAAACTATGCACGTCTAAGCTTTTGGAGCAAGGCTGGATGGAGGGAGTTCTCGTTTAGAGCACATTCACCATGGAATTTGGCACTGATGTTCTCTAAGTGAATGCAGTTAATAGATCAATTTGGTTGGGGAAGAAACAACTATCCCAGGACTTTTTCAATACAGGTAGACCTGACCATGTTGTATAGTTCTAACAGCTGGAAAATACAATAAAAGGAGCAGAACTTAGGGTATATAAAATCAAATTATATATGACGTCTTACTGATTCTGATGGCTAAATGTCCCCAGCTATACACATTCTCATGGAGATTAGCTTGTTCAAAGGAACAAATTGGAAACGTTTTTAAAAATAGAGGTATTATATAATTGAGACATAATTCTGAGATCCCAAATATATGCTCTTACTCTCCTGGCTTCTCCACGTTCTCCACTCATGGGTCATCCTGGTTAATGCACTGATAACCTAGTTTTCAACAGAAACATACAGGTTAGATTAATGAGATGTTAAAGAATTGCAGCTTTAAAGGAAATTTTATATTTTTAATATGTTGTACCAAATAGCTGTAAAGAGCAAAATACTTACAGTATCTTCTGATTTTCAAAAACAAAGACCAAAATTTTACTGGGGAAAAAAAAGATCTCATACAACCCAAACTCCCAAATCAACCCAACTGAGATTTGACATGAGACCTATATTAAATGAAATTCCACACATTGCATTTAACTCAGTTGCTGGAGGACGTTCTCTCAACGTGAGTAGAAATAGCACGGAAATAACACGTGTCATGGAAGCAGGTTTGAAACCTTTTATTGAACAGGCAATGCATTGTGCAATAGTGAGGGACACAGATGCCAAGTGGAAAAGTTTAAAAATTAATTTTGGAAAGAGTCTATGAATTGATGAACCCTGCTGTGTTCCTTCCACTCCTTCTTGGAGTAGCTGCCTTCAGGAAAACGGACCGTGTTATAGCTGCTCTTGGAAACGGCATCCCTGTTTTACCATGAGTGTCATGCCTAACGGTAAACATGAAAGGAGAAGATGGGTTCCACAGGCAGGACAATGGCCAGAGACACAGCTGATCTCAGATGGAGGCACAGACACACGTTCTCCCGGAAGGCCCTCCGAGTTCTGCATCCATGCTTCGTTTGCATTTCCTTCCCTGCCCGAGCCTTCTTTATCCTGGGGATTCTGAAAGACTCACATTCATACCTGTGGGCACAAAACCTCGTTCCTGGCCCTTTTCAATGGTTTTCTTGTCTTCGGGCACCTCTGGCCCAGGCCCTTGGCGATGTGTCTGTCCAACTTGTCTGCCTGGTTTCTTCCTCTTCCCCGAGCTCGCTCTCCCGTAACCTGATGATAAAATCACTCAAGTTTCACAGTTTGTTTGCCTTGATTTAGTGGCAGTTTTAAAGAAAGTGACCCGTCAAGGTAGTGGACATTCTTTACCAGCACACTGTTAACCTATTTTATAATTTGGGGCATGTCGCTCCAAGCTTGCGACTTCTTTCTGGCAAGTTCCATCCAGGATGGCTGGTCTGTGCTGGCATAGCTGGCCCTCTTCAGCTGATGCAATTCTTTCTCCATCATCACTGCCGACTGGGCTGCTGGAGAGAAGACAAAACAAACGGAAATGTGAGAAATGAGTTTGGATTTGCACTTAGCCTCTTGCACGCCTTTAAACTACAGGTCCAAGGTCTTAACCGTGGTCTCAAACATAAAGCCCGTACACGTGTAAAGAAGATTTCGGCGTGGAATAATTTATGTGCTGAAAAGACTTCAGAGCAGGCTCAAACAGTTCCAGTGACGCAGTGAGGTGAGAGAAACTTTCACAATAAAGCTGCCGGAACTCTGTGTGTGAATATTCTTAACACTGCTGAACTGTACACTTAAAAAAGGGTTAAGATGGTGAATTCTGTTATGTGTATTTTACCACAACGAAAACTAAATTTAAAAATACTGATACATGCCACAACAAAGATGAACCTAGAAACATTATGCTCAGTGAAAGAAGCCAGATACAAAAGAACACATATTTTATGATGCCATTTAGAAGACATGTCCCAAAAGAGGCAAACAGAGAGAGAGACAGAAAATAGAGAGCTGGGGGGGTGGGAATGGTTGTAAATGGGCATGAGGCAGCTTTTTAGGGTGAGGGAAATGTTCTAAAATTGGACTGTGATGGTTGGACAACTCAGTAAATATATACTCACTGAATTGTATGCTTAAAATGGGTGAGTTTTTTGCCATGTAAATGATTATGTCAAAAAAAGCTCTTTTTAAAAAATCAACGTGGCAAGTAATTCAGAAAAACAAAACATGGCAGGACCAAACCCGGAAATGCATTTCAAAGTGTTCAGTACTATTTTCGGGTTTCATACCCAAGTTCTGATGGGACAAGGAGATCCCTCTTTGCAGCCCCTCCTGGAGGTGGAGCTTTGTCCCCTGCCTCTGGTCCACAGCGGGCTTGGCAGGGGCCATCAGGAAAGACTTGCTGCGGACGAAGTCGGCTTGCTTCATGGACTCCTGTGAGGACGTAAGAAAGACACACGCTGTCCCGTCACCTGAGATTCAGATGGGGACAAACCTAACCAAAGGCAATGAGCCACGAGGTTTTTCTGCCAACATGAATCGTGCTACTGGCACTTTCTCGGGGGAGCTCTGCTTTGGGTACCGGCTGCCATCTGGCCTCCAGGATGCTGGAGTCCACTCATGCAGGCCTCCTGGGCACACACAGGCGTCCTGGCGTCTGCCCTGTCCCCAGCCCTGGCCTCAACCCCAGATGTCAGGCAGCAGGGTTCCATTGGAAAGGCAAAATGAACTGTGTTTGGAAATAGTTTTGAGACTTTTATGACACTTGATATGATCATGGATGCCGGGGTCACTGGTGAATATTTGTTTTATGAATTCCCTAAGCCAGCAGGAGGGTTTCCAAACTTGGGTACGATTGTGGTTTTGGTTAAAATGGAGAGAAGCAGGTTCTACTGCTGGCTCAGGCTCACTTCCCCGCACGGCTGAAATGTGCTTTGGGATTTACCATGGCAACTGGGGGAACACAAAAGCTGTGAGTCTCAGCCTGCTTCTAAGCGCAGTCGTTTGGGTTTGATAACGCTGTTTTCAGTCCGGAGTGTAAAAGGGAGCCCCAGGTTCCAGACCTGCAGTCCTAGGTGAGGAATAAGGACCCCAGCGGGTGGCCAGCGTAGCAGCAAAAGCAGAACTCGGTCATTATTGCAAAATGAGTCGAGATGGAGCTGTTGACATGGTCGCCTAGCGTCCAACTGAGAAGTTATTTTAACCCCGGTCCAGCTCTCCAGATGCTGAGCTGCGTTGCCGAGGAGGCCGGGAGCAGAGGGCTGTTCTCCACTGCCTGAGTGATTCACGGCTTCTCTGACGCCCTAGCCGCCCAGCACACGCACAGGGCAGACAGCAGCAGTCACCACAGGCGACGGTCCCTGTAATGACCGTGCAGGACATGAGGCCATCACGGGGTCCCGGGTCCCAGCCCCGCCGGGGGCTCTCCCATCCACAGGGACAGGGAATGTTTGCTCTAAGCACCTGGGTTCTCTCGGGCGCCCTGGCTGGCCTTCCTGTGTCAGACTTCAAGGTCCGGGCCCCAGGCTTGTCTTCCTGGCTGGGTGGCTGCTCCGGGGCCCCTCGCCGCTTCTGCCGCCCAGCGGTGATCCAGGGCGGCGCGGGCTGGCCGTCGGTCCCAGGCCCTGCTGCCTTCTCTGTGGGTAAAGACACAGGTTATGCAAAACAATCCTGGTCACCTTCAGCCCCCCTGTGGCTTCTCCCTCCCAGAGAGCACGGCACAGGGGCTCTGGGAGACAGTGGCAGGGAAGGAGGTCTGGGAGCCTCTCTGGTGACACTAGTACTTTGTTTTCTGGGACTTTGTTTTCTCAGTTAAAGGTGAATCAAAGAGATTATGCTCCTCCAGTCTGAGCCACAAAGAATCTAATGCAACTGCTTCTATACACACATTTTAAAGTCACCTTCCTCCTATGGGATACCTTAGAGAATGAGATAAGAGTTAGTACATAAATAGGTCAGGTTTCTTTAATATAGGCCTGTCACTCTGGACCAGTACATACTACCCAACACCCGGTTTACTTGGAACGTTCTTCTTCTCTTTTCTTTTAGAAATTATAAGCACAACCTTCCCTTGTGGAGACTGACACCAAAAGTAAGCCGTGGCTGTTTTCCTTGATGTTCGGGAGAGAAGAGAAATAATGCCTTTAAAACCAAAACATTTGGGCTTCCCTGGTGGCGCAGTGGTTGAGAATCTGCCTGCCAATGCAGGGGACACGGGTTCGAGCCCTGGTCTGGGAAGATCCCATATGCCCCGGAGCGACTAGGCCCGTGAGCCACAGTTGCTGAGCCTGCGCGTCTGGAGCCTGTGCTCCGCAACAAGAGAGGCTGCGATAGTGAGAGGCCCGCGCACCGCGATGAAGAGTGGCCCCCACTTGCCGCAACTAGAGAAAGCCCTCGCACAGAAACGAAGACCCAACACAGCCATAAATAAATAAATAAATTAATTAATTAAAAAAAAAAAAAAACCAAAACATTTTGCTGAATTTCCTTCCATGTTCACAGTGCTTATTTTGGGCGGTAAAACTGTGGGTCATTCCCCCCCTTCCCTTGTTTTTCGACTCTTCTGTATTTTCATATTTTCTATGATGAGAATTTATTATCTTCATCAACAGAAAAAAGAAGCCAGTTTGTTTTTCTCAAGGAAACAGAATGATTCAATAAGTGGCTTCTCAGAGGTCTCTGGAAAGCACCCTGAATCCAAGGGTTCCCCATGAGCTGTCCTCTCTGAATATTTGCCAGCCAGCCCACAAAGCAAGTGGATGGTTACCTCCAACCCCACCCGGCTCCTTCCTGCTTCCCGTGTCCACAGGGCAGCCCCGCCAGCAGGTACGGGCCACACCCGGGTCACAGCCACTCGCGAGGACGGCCAGGGCGAGTCAGCGTCCTCATTCTTTGTGGCCTGACAGATGCCACCCCTTGCTCTGGTATGTTTAGAATTTTACTCTATTTGGTTTGGGTTCCGCCTCCAGTTCAACGTGGAGTCCTCTTCTGCCAGTCCCCTGGTCACCAAGGAGGGGCGAGGGACAGAGCCACTGCCCTGCGAGCTTCGGCCTCCCGGCAGGTGGAGAACAACCCTGGGCTTCACGTGCACTGACCTGTTCTTGGCCCCTGCAAACCCTGCCTGCTCCGTCTCCTCAACTTACCCCTTGTCCCCTCCGGCCTCTCAGGCTCTCCCTGGCTGCTGACCACTTCCCCGTTGCTTTGCAAAACACTTGGGTCTCCCACAGCTCAAAAAAAAAAAAAAAAAAAAACCATCTCCAGGAGCCTCGCCACCCCTTGGAGCCCCATTCTCGACCCTCCTCTGCCCTCAACTCCAATGGCTTCTGCCCGTGTCTCTTCAGCTAATCCTGGATCCTGACACAACGTGAGCGCCACGCTCTCCATCCATCCAACCACTGGACCACAGATCAGGGGACTCTCCCATCCTCCGGCTACTTTACCCCTGAAGCTCGGATGTGGCCATATAACCCATCCTGGAGGCCTGTCCACCTTGGGCATCCCCTCTGCAGGTCCCTGCTGGACTCTTGCTCCTAAACCTGGAATTCCTCCTTGTTCCCAACCCTCAGCCTTTTTCTCTTCTTCCCCAAATGTTCTCTGTTCCACTCCTGACCTTCAACACTCAGATTTGCTCAGATTGCTTCCAAATGTGTAATCCAGCCCTACGTCTATTCTTAGCCAGAGCCCAGCATTTCTACTCCCCGTCCGCCTTCCTTTCTTCCTCCCTCCCATTCATTCATTCACTCATTGTTTGCTATGGGCAGGATTGTGTTAAATGCTAAGGTGAAAAAATTACCTGTTCCTTCAAAGAGCTCCAAGTCCAGTGGAGGAGACGAAGCAAAAACAAGTCACTCAACGGAAACTGGAAAATGCTACACTTCACAACGTGTTGTGTAGACACAGGGTAACACCGGTGGGTAGGACCTGAGGATGCTGTCTGGGGTTGGGACCTGGAGAAGGAACCTTCTAGGCTGAGCAGAGGGGTAAGGAAAGGCCTCCCAGGTGGAGGGGGCAGAAGGCAGAACTGCCAGCAGGCTGGCCCAGAGGGGCTGAAACGCAGGCTAGGCCAACTGAGGGGGTCTTCCTGGCCTTTTTCTTGTCTATAACGGGGAGCCACAGGGCTTTAAACCCTGGGTATACTCTGGAGGCTGCGTGAGGAGTAAGTCTGAGTAGGGGGACAGCGGGCTGGAGGCAGGGGATGAGGAGGGAGGCTGTGGCCACGGTCCAGGAGAGGCTGTGAAACGGATCAGGGCCCTGTGGTGCTTGCCCCCCATGTCCTCCGCCTGTCTTTTGTCTGTGGAAAACCTTTAGCCAAAGAATAAGTTTAATCCAAGAAGTGAGAAAATGCAGAAACAAAGCATAACAGTCAAAGGAGACCAAATAATAATAGCTGAGTCAGTAAGCAAAGTCAAGGACCTTTAGTTCCTCCTCAAGGGCTATAGATAATATTCTGAGCCATCTCCTGTGAGCTGTCTTATAGATACTGAAACCCTCACCAGGTGGAAGAAGTTCCATGACACAAGCTGCCACAATTCCAAGAACTGGCCTCAAAGACAGGGAAACAAACCGACCCCGAAACTAAAGATTAACTGTACCTAAAACAATCAAGATGACGCTGGTCAGACCACTGATGACCAATTTCTCGATGACGTCAGAGCTGCCTGTGCTGTTTCTGCGTGTAGCCCCTGCGCTCTGTCTATGACGGCTCTTGCCCCCTGACTGTCAGTGGGGGGGAGTCGGCCTTTGGACAGGTGCCCCCCACCCCAGTTGCCGGCATCCAAAATAAAGCAAACTTTCCTTTCCACCAACCTGGCCTCTTTAATGGCTTTTGAGAGGCGAGCAGCCGGGCCCCACTTTCGGTTGCAGTTGGACTCTGGCACCAGGATCACCCCCTCACGTCCACCAAGTCGGCACCCGGATGCCATTTCCTCTATGAAGCCTGTTCTGGTCACCTAGCTGGACATGCTCTCCCTCCTAATCCTCTGGAACTCTCTTGAGACATTTGCCCCAACACATCTGCCAGCTGACCGTCCACCCCACTGACATATGCTTTTGTTATTATTTTTTTAATTTATTTATTTATTTTTGGCTGCTTTGGGTCTTCGTTGCTGCGCCTGGGCTTTCTCCAGTTGTGGCGAGCGGGGGCTACTCTTCCTTGTGGTGCACAGGCTCTAGGTGCGCAGGCTCAGTAGTTGTGGCTCATGGGCTCTAGAGCGCAGGCTCAGTAGTTGTGGCTCACGGGCTTAGTTGCTCCGTGGCATGTGGGATCTTCCTAGACCAGGGCTCGAACCCGTGTCTCCTGCATTGGCAGGCAGATTCTTAACCACTGCGCCACCAGGTAAGCCCTGACATATGCTTCTGGTCATTAGAACTTATTTACTAAACAAACACACGGCAGAGACTACATACCAAGTGCTGTTCTAATATTAGCTTATCTACAATGTAATTTTACATTTTATTTCTTGTCCAGAGAACCCAGTGACTGCCCGGCACACAGAAGGCAGGCTGGGTGGCTGCATATTTTACAGAAAGTCTGCATTTCCCATCCCTCGTTCCAGAGAGTCCTCATAATCTGTCTTTCTGGACTTTTCTTAAAGGGGTCCTTTCACTTCCTCTTAGATCTTTCCTTCAGGCTCAGTGGCTGGTCATGCCCTCTGCTCTCTTTTGGCCCCAGATGTCTGGCCACACGGTCCTCCCAGCAATACGCAGCACGTGCTGGCCTTTGCTGCACCACAGGGAGACCGGAGAGAGGGCTTTGACTAGGGGTTGAAACTCACTACTTGAGTCAACAAGATATTCTAATGTTTCAGTCAAGACTAAGTGTACATGGAGACAACATTTCCATCCTGGGCTTTAAATCAGAGGCAAATGGTGACTGGCTGTGCGAGGCCAAGGCGGCCCCGGCATCTCAGCGCTCCAGCTGGCTCCCCGGCCCCCGGGGGGCTCAGTGTCGGGCTCCTGGCACTGGTGTCACTCTGACCATGACGGCACTGACACAGCTCTGATGAATTCCTATGCCATGCAGTTGGATGACCCATATGAGCCAAAAAGAGTATTTTACAACTCACTGGAGAAAGTTGTACGGAACAGGGCATAGGCAGGGTGCCTACAGCGAGTGCGGAGAGGAGGCTGGGGACCCCGAGGGTGGGACTCTAACAGGGGTCTACACCCCAGGTGACAGCCAGGACACAGCTGGGACTCGTCAAGAACACCGTCTCCTCGTGGAAACAACCTAGGTGTCCATCGACAGAGGAACGGATAAAGAAGATGTGGTGTATGTACACAACAGAACACTACTCAGCCATAAAAAAGAATGAAATAATGCCATTTGCAGTGACATGGATGGACCTAGAGGTTATCATACTAAGTGAAGTAAGTCAGAAAGACAAATAACATATGATATTACTTATACGTGGAATCTAAAATATGACACAAATGAACTTATCAATGAAACAGAAACAGACTCACAGACATAGAGAACAGACTTGTGGTTGCCAAGGGGTGGTGGAGGGATGGAGTGGGAGATTGGGGTTAACAGATGCAAACTATTATATATAGAATGGATAAACAACAAGGTCCTACTGTATAGCAAAGGGGACTACATTCAAAATCCTGTGATAAACCACAATGGAAAAGAATATGAAAAAGAATGTATATAAATGTATAACTGAATCACTCTGCTGTACAGTAGAAATTAACACAACATTGTAAATCAACTATACTTGAAAAAATAACTTAAAAAAAAAAAAAAAAGAACACCGTCTTCTGAGTGAGAGGCAATGAGCTGTACAGTGTAAACCACCACCATTTCTTGCCCTCTGGCTAAGAAAATAAAGCAGATACTCCGCCCTAAGCTAACACACAGTAGGACGGCAGGCTTCTTACACCTCGTAAACATTTGGTAGATGCTGCCGCTTCTGGAGCAGCAATTTTAAAGAATCTTTTTCCTTTCATAAAATATCTTTCATGTTCGTAAAAATACACATGCACAATGTACAAATTCAGAAAGCAGAAGTAGAAAGGAGGAGAAAAAAGTTCTTCATAAATCAACACAGCCCAACAAAGCTATGTCAACACCCTGGCACACAGCTTCGAATCTCTTTTGTTACGTTGTCATCTTAAAAACGCATATCCAAAAAAAAAAAAAAAAAACGCATATCCACAGCTCATTCCCAGCTCCTCACAATGTTCTCTGTGGAAGGAGGGGCCCGAGTTTGCTAAGATTGCTGCTCTGAAGTGCAAGCCTCACCAGCATTCGTGTCAACGAGCTGAGGCCAGAGCCGTCCCCTGTTTCTGTCTCCCCTCCAGCCCCTCTGCCATCACCCTGGTTTACACGGAGGTGACCGTGTGCCCGGAGAGACACTAAGGGGACCGCTGGGGCGGGGGAAGGGGACCCTGGGGACACATGGGCCTCACCGACACCGTGGGCTCCCTGTATGAAAGTTGAAGGTTTTTTAAAAAGTATTTATTGATCTACTGTCAGTCTCACCTTACAGGGACAGCTCCTGATCTATACAAGCTGGCAAAGTCTGCCGTCGCTCTGTATCGGTTCTGGCTGTGAGCCAGGCCGTGCGATGCTACCAGAGAATTGGGCTTTTAATGCTCATGTGAGCATTTGTAAAGCCGTGCCGAGCATTTTAAGAATGAGAAAGGGTTTCTGGCAGAGAAAGCCCCCATTTTTAATAATTGCGACGCGTCTGTGTCCTAGCTCCACCTCCGAAGGAAACCTACCATTCCTTCCTCTGTTCATCCAACAAACACAGTCAGCCCTCGCTCAGGAATTCTGTATTTGACAATTCGCCTACTCGCTAAAACGTATTTATAACCCCAAAAATCAATAGTCCTGACCCTTCATGGTCATTTGCAGACGTGCACAGAGCAATGAAAACTTTGAGTCCTGGGATGAACACGTTCCCAGCGGATGTGGAACAAGGGGATGCTTCTTTCATGTTTCTGCTCTCAGGCTGTAAACAAGGGTCCTTTCACAGTGTACTTAGGGTCACATTTTTTGCACTTTTGTGTTTTTTCTTGGTGATTTTACTGTCAAAAATATCCCGCATATCTACTGAAGTGCTGTCTGGTGCCCATAAGCACGAGAAGGCAGTGGTGTGTGTTATGGAGAAGATACGTGTGTCAGATGAGTTTCATTCAGGTGTGAGTTATACTGCTGTTGGCTGGGAGTTGGATGCTCATGAATCAACAATACATATTAAATAAGCTGCCTTTAAACAGAAACACGCATAAAACAAGGTTATGTATCAATCACTTGAGAAAAATGTTGTGATTGCGTGCTCACAGGAACCTAACCCTTTATTCCCCCTGGAGCGATGGTTCATGACTCGCTAATTCAGTGTTGCGGTGACTTTATAGAATGCAGCTACCGTGAAAAACAAGAATCAACTGTACTGGGTGAGCACAGGCCCCGTGGGAGATGCTGAGTCTACAGAGAGGAAGGATGTCTGTAACCCAGTGCACCCCTCCAGCGCAGGCGCGCAGGCTCTCCTACCAGAGCCACCAGGGACAGAGGGGTCCTTCCACTGCTGACACGCGGCCACGGTCCAGGAATGAGCTCCAGAGCCCACTGGAAGGGGCACCGAGGGGCCTCCGGGCACTGGTCTCATTCTGTTTCTTGGTCTGGAGTGTGTTCCGTGTCTGAAAATTCATTGAGCAGCACGTGCCCGTCTCTGCATGTATATCATTCTCCAATCAAAAGCAAAAAACCAAAACCAAAACACAAAAGCCACTCTAAGATAATCACAACTCAGGCGGTGCTTGGATAGTGACCTGGAGAAGGATCTAGCTCCCTTCCCATCCTCTTCACTTCCCTTCGGGCCTCCATGCACCTGGAGTTCTGGGACCACCTGCTTTTTCGACTGCTGCCCTCCACCCCCCTACTCTTGCTCTTCCATTCTCCAATGGCTTACCCTGAATCCCTCTTCCTGCTTCCATTTCCTCTCCTAAATAAGACCACAGATCAGCAAGGGCAGAGAACCTGCCTCTCTAAACTCAGTGGCAAAATGCAGCTCTCAGGGAGGAGAGCCACTGCATCTGAGAGCCTCTTTCTCGGCCACCAGGGCTAAACGGTCCTCACCCCTTTCCCTCCTCCTAAGTCAGGAGGCACTGCTGGGACCTCGTCACCCCAGCTCCCCTGAAACCTACCTTCCCTTGACCTACTCATTGGCCTGATTTGGATGTGCAGGGCCGGGCATCTGATCACGGGCAGACGCGTGTACTGGGGGTGGGGCCCAAGGGTCAGACACTTGGCCAGGCTCTTTGCTTGAGTTCAGGGGCTAAGCCTGGGCCTCAGCATGTGAAGGCTGGCAGACCTTGTCCCAGGGTCCAGCCTGAACCCCGCACCTCACGGTGGTGACCAGGAAGCCAGCGACAGGCTCCAAGGGCACAGAGTTGTGATGGAGGAGCTTGGATTGAAAGTCCATTCGCTCACCCACCACTGTGTGTGCAATTAAGACCACCTCCAAGGAGAAGGCAATGACCAAAGTCCTTCTCTGAGCACAGAGACAGCTGGTCTCCATTACCTGCCAGGTGATATAACTGGGACCTTAGAAGCACATGGGGATGGAAAGGCACGGTAATTCGAAAATAACTTTGAGCTCAGCAAAGGAGGAAGAGTAGTGAAATTATTATATTACACGGCATCCTCCTACAATTCAGAATGTAAACAGTCACCCCCACCTTGGATTCCTGGTGGGTCTCCAGGAACAGCTGGAATTCTGTCTCAAGTGGAATTCTGTCTCGAGTGGCCAATCAGTGGAGGGATGGCTCTTGTCCACGGAGCTGGGATCTGCCCTCCTCTATTACACCTCCCCCTCCCAACCCCAGACAGGTAGGGACCTTTCCCCGATTCATCACTCAAGAAACGTTAACAGCTAAGGGTTACTAGGTCTCAGTTTTCAGAGCAGTATCATATTCATAATGACCCTCACAACTCGCCTTGTAACGTAGAATACTTTCAATCCCCATTTCAGAGATGGAAACACAGAGCCTCACTGTGTAGAGGACTTGCTCAAGGTGACATGGCCAATGTGTCACCAAGGGGGCATTGGACACAGGCCTCTGGATCCCTAACCTTCATTCACTACATGGCACACCGTATCATATTAAGGTGAATGACCCCACAACTTTCCCACACGTCATGCCCTCCCATCATTGCTTATCACGGAGTGACAAGCAACCGTTACTCACCCTGGCACTACCGAGGCTTGGGGCTGGATAATTCTCTGCTGGGGGGCGCTGGGGGCCTGTCCTGTGCACTGTAGGACGTTTAGCCTCCTCCCACTAGATGCTGGTGGTATCTCCCTTCCTCGCACTGTAGTTGTGACATTCGACCATGTCTCCAGATACTGCCACGTGTCCTCCGGAGCACACAGCCACCCCCCGTTGATACCTCCCCCCACCACAGAGCATTACAATGAAGACACTGGACGCAAAGGTGGTCTACACGGCCCCAAACGCCGCTTCCCCCCAGCCCCCCGGGTCACATGCCAGGTGCCTCTGGGCAAGTCTTTTGGCCTAAGTTTTACTGCGGTCATTTCAGAACACGGCGTCACCTCTGGGCTGAGTCAGCGTTGTCTCCTGCCCCCCTGAATGCAGGGCGTCTGAGCTGGGGGCGGGGGGGGTCCTTTCCCAGGGGCTGGGGGTCTGGGAAGGAGGGGGTGGGGGGCAGGCAGAGCTCTCCTGTGACTGGCGCCTGCCACTGTCCGGGTGGGCTGTGTCCTGGGTGCATCTGGCAGAGTCCCAAACTGACTCTGAGAGATGCCCACCCACCGCCCACCCTCCCCGGCTAGCTCAGCTCCCCTCCACCCACACCGGCTCCTGTCCCCAGAGTCCCTGCGCCCCGTCCCTGTCCCGTGGGAGGCCCCCTCGGGATGAGGGAGGCTCCCCTGGTGCCACCCTGTTGAGCTGAGGACTCACAGAACTGCAGCTGTGACCCCTGCAAACGCTCTCTCTTCCTCTCCCCTCTTAGGACCCCTGTGTACACTCAGGGAGGTGGTGGTGGTCCGTGACTCCCACAGTATTCTGCACACGTTCTCTCTGGGGTCTCACATCTATGCAGCGGTGCCTTCAGCAGAACCGGGACAGGAGAGTCCCACGCTCACACGCTGGTCTCCGCCGCCCAGAGGAGGTTTCGGTACCTCCTTAGGGAAGTATGACTTGTACCCTGTGAGACTGTATCACGGTTGGCAGTGAAAATGCTCTTGCTGCCCCGTGAGTTACTACTAACCTCATTTTACAAAGGAGGAAGTTAAGACACAGAGGTTGAGAAACTCAATGGCTCCGAATCCCACAGCCCCTGAGGGGTGGACCTCGGAGTCAAACCTCCAAACCCAGGCTCTTCTGGGTTGCAAGCTCTGCCTGGCTTGCTTCCCAGCCTTGTCCCAGCACCTGGTCACACACACTCGGCTGAGGGCCACCCACTGCAGGCCAGGAGCCCCGCCCCTCCCCCAGGCACAGACACTGCCAATATCAAAGCCCCTGATGTTCTCAGGGACCTGGTGGCAGGGGTGGGGCTGGAGATATCAGAGGGAGGGAAGGAGTGGCAGATGAACTTGGGAAGGCAGAAATGTTGATTTTGGCCAGAATCTAAGAAGCCTTAAATGCCTCACACAGGACTTTGAATTTTATTCTAAATATAATGGGAAGGCATGGGGACGTTTTAAAGAGGAAAGCTCCGCGGTTAGACCCACGACTTGGGAAGAGAGGGTGAGAGGAGAGCTGGGGGGAGGAGGTGCTGCAGGTGTCAGGTTAAAGGTTGCTGAGGGCTGACCTGGGTGCAGGGGGCAAGGATAAAGACATGTCATATTAGGATGACCAGGACCTGCTGACCAAGGTGTAAAACACGACTGACATTCTTCAACCATCAGATTGAAAAAAAAGAAATTAAAAATAGACTGATAACACCTAGTGCTGATGAGGGGGTGGAGAAATAGCCTCTACTCTGCTCTTAGAAGTGTAAACTGGTACAACCTTTACGGAGGATCATTTGAAGTTGTCTATTAAATTAAAACTTCACAAGCTCTGTGAGCCAGAAAACCCACTTTTAAGAATCTAGCCTAGATATGGAATTCCCTGGCCATCCAGTGGTTGGGACTCCACACTTTCACTGCCAAGAGCCGGGGTACAATCCTTGGTCGGGGAACTAAGATCCCATAAGCCGCAGAGCGCAGTCAAAAAAGAAAAAAAAAGAAGAAGACAAAAAAGAATCTAGCCTGGAGAAACAACTGTGTGAATACACAGAGCTAAAACGAACACGGAGGGTGACTGCACCACTGTTAGCAAAAGGGAAAAAAACCTCAAAACAATTGGAACTCCCTTCAGTAGGGGAATGGCTAAATAAAATATGGTACATGTACTCTGTAGCTCTTAAAAAGAATGAGGACAAGTGGCTCATTCTCATCAAAAAAGATGCCCAGTCTTTTTTTTTTTTTTTAATTTATTTATTAATTAATTTATTTATTTTTGGCTGTGTTGGGTCTTCCTTTCTGTGCGAGGGCTTTCCCCAGTTGCGGCAAGTGGGGGCCACTCTTCATCGCGGTGCACGGGCCTCTCACTGTCGCGGCCTCTCCCGTTGTGGAGCACAGGCTCCAGACACGCAGGCTCAGTAGTTGTGGCTCACAGGCCTAGTTGCTCCACGGCATGTGGGATCTTCCCAGACCAGGGCTCGAACCCGTGTCCCCTGCATTGGCAGGCAGATTCTCAACCACTGCACCACCAGGGAAGTCCGTCCAGTCTTTATTGTAGACTGAAAACATCTAATTGCAAGCCAACATGCATTTCTGTGATTTTTAAAAAAGGACTGCTGTGCCTATATATCAACATTGATGTAGCTATGACCGCAATGGCCATGGGAAAAGAGCTGGGATGAATCTGTTAGTGTGGTTCCTTCTGTGTGAGTGTGTGTGTGTGTGTGTGTGTGTGTGTGGGCGATTAAAGGTTCAGAGGTGGGTGGAAAGGAGGCTACTACTTATTTTTTGTGCCATTTAAAAGATTATTTTAAAATTTACGTATAGTGAAATTCATCTTTTCTGTCGTACAGTTCTGAGTTTGAACACATGCTTAGATTCTTCTAACAACCATCACAAATGGGCTGCAGAACAATATCAACACCCCACAAAATTCCCTGGTACTACCCCTTTGTAGTTAGACCCCACCTCTACTCCCAAACCCTGACATCTGCTGATCTGCTCTGTCTCTGTATTGTTGCCTCTTTCAGACATCATATAAATGGAATCCTACAGTTGATAATCTTTTGAGACTGGCTACTTTCACTTGGCATATGCATTTAAGATCCATCCGTTATCGTGTGTGTCAACAGTTCATTCCTTTTTACTGCTGACTAATATTCCATTGTGTGGGTTGTTTATCCACTGGCCAGTTGAGGGATATTTGGGTTGTGTCTAGTTTTTGATGATTATGAATAATGCTGCTATAAACATTTGTGTTCAGGCTTTTGTGTAACCTAAGTTTTCCTTTATCTAGGATAAATACCTAGAAGTGGGATTGGTGGGCTGTAAGGTAAGTGTACTTTTAATTTTGTAAGAAGCTGCCAAATTGTTTTCCAAAGTGACTGTACCAGGGACTTCCCTGGTGGTCCAGTGGCTAAGCCTCCACGCTCCCAATGCAGGGGGCCCAGGTTTGATCCCTGGTCAGGGAACTAGATCCCACATGCATGCCACAACTAAGAGTTTGTGTGCCCCAATTAAGGAGCCTGCTGGCCGCAATAAGACCTGGCACAGCCAAATAAATAAATAAATAATAATAAAAACAAAAAACAAAAACAAAGTGACTGTACTGTTGTGCATTTCCACTAGCGATGCGTGAGAATTCCAGTTGTCCCGCAACCCCCTGGGCACATGGTATTATCAGCATTTTTAATTTTAGCCATTCTAACATGCGTGTGATGGTATCTCATTATGGGTTTTTACTGGTGTTTCTCTAATGGTTAATGATGATGAGTATCTTTCATGTGCTTATCTGCCATCTGTATATTCTCTCTGGTGAAATATCTATTCATATCTTTCGCCCATTTTCTAATGTATTTTTGGTTTTGTACTGTTGAGTTTTGAGACTACTTTATATATTTTAGATATCAGTCCTTCACTGGATATACGGCTTGCAGGTATTTTCTCATAACACGTAGCTTGTCTTTTCATCCTCTTAATGGGGTCTTTGGCAGAGCAAAAGTTTTAAATTCTTAAGTCCAATTCATCAATTTTTCCTTTCATGGATTATGCTTTGATGTCAAGTCTAAGAACTCTTTGCCTAGTCCTATGCTCCAAAATTTTTTTCCTAAGTTCCTACAAGTTTTATAGTTTCATTTTACCTTTTTAAAAAATATATTTATTTATTTATTTGGCTGCACTGGGTCTTAGCTGCAGCATGTGGGATCTAGTTTCCTGACCAGAGATTGAACCCAGGCCCCCTGCATTGGGAGCACAGAGTCTTAGCCACAGAGTCTTAGCCACAGGGAGGTCCCCTCATTTTACTTGCAAGTCAGTGAATCCTTTGAGTTAATTTTTGTATATGATGTGAGACTTTGGTCAAAGTTCACGTTTTTGCATATGGATGTTCACATGCTCCACAACCATTTGTTGAAAAGGTGAAGTAAAACCAAACGATATGGCCACATTTTCTATAAGGGTGCAAAAGTAATTTGCCTGAGCTCTGTGGATCTGTAAATTTGTTTTTCCAAAATGTAGGAAGTTTTCAGTCATTATTTCTTCAGATATTTTTTTCTATTCAAATCTGTTTCTCCTCTTCTCTTGGACTCCTATGACATGAGTGTTAGACTTTTTAATATTGTTGCTCTGGCCCCCAAGGCTTTTTTAAAAATCTTTTTTTCTCTTTGTGTTCAGGATGTTTTCTATCGATCTATCTTTAAGTTCACTGACCCTTTCTTCTAACACCTCCATTCTCCTAGTGAACTCTTCCAATGAATTTTTAATTTCTGTTATCATATTTTCCTGTTCTAAAATTTCTCTTTGGCTTTTTAAAATAGCTTCAGGCTTCCCTGGTGGCGCAGTGGTTGAGAATCTGCCTGCCAGTGCAGAGGACACGGGTTCGAGCTCTGGTCTGGGAAGATCCCACATGCCACGGAGCAACTAGGCCCGTGAGCCATAACTACTGAGCCTGCGCGTCTGGAGCCTGTGCTCCGCAACAACAGAGGCCGCGACAGTGAGAGGCCCGCGCACCGCGATGAAGAGTGGCCCCCACTTGCCACAACTAGAGAAAGCCCTTGCACAGAAACGAAGACCCAACACAGCCAAAAATAAAATTAATTAATTAAAAAAAATCCACTTAAAAAAAAAATAGCTTCTATTTGTTTACAGAGAATCTTTCCATTTGTTTCAAGAGTGCTCACCCTTACATCTTGGAACCATGGTATAACAGTTGCTTTAACATCTTTCTCTAATAATTCCAAACTTTGGATCATCTCAGGGTTGATGCTTTGTTGATTGCCTCTTTCTTTGAGAATTTTTTTGGTTTTCATGGTACTCTGTAGGTTGAATAATTTTGGTTTGTATCCTAAACATTTTGAGTATTATGTTGAGACTTGGTCCTGTTAAAATTCTCAAAGGTTCTTCTGTGCTGATCTGCAGGTGCATCTCAGGGCCAAGCCCAGGATTTCATACCTGTATGTGAAGGACCCTTCTCAGGTGTCTCCCTTCTGTGGTTTTTCACACCCCAAGATTCTCTGGCTAGAAAGCTGGGATTCAGCCTCTGCATTGCTCTGCACTCTTATGACCAGGACCACCTGAGGGGCAGAGTGGTGAGGGAAGGGAACCAGTAGGACCACCAGCATGACTGTTGAGGGGGTGTGGCTTCACTACGGGCTCTGCTACGGGGGTGTCCTAGCCGAGGAGAGTGATCCCACTGGGAGGCAAGCAAGGATGAGCGGATGTACACGGTCTGAGGAGCACAGGGAAGGCGGGGAAATGGAGGCCCAGGGTGTGGACCACACTTGCCAGGAAGGGACCATGAGGGTACGGATAAGGCTAAAAAGAAAGGCAGGTGTGAACAAAGTTGCTTTTCTTTAAGAATAAAAGACCTGTATATATATATATTTTTTTATATACAAAAAAAAAAAAAACAACCAACACAAAATCCCACCAAACTCCTTGTATTCTACTCAAATGAACTTGAATACACTGAAATAACTTTGTCGTTAGAGACGGTGACAGTCTTTTTGAGCTCATTTCCTCCAGAAAATCTCCCTGCCATCCAAAGAAAGATGGGCATCTACCTACAGTCGCCACCACCTGCCTCCCCAGGCCCCTAAGCTCCCAGACAGCGAGGCTGGCGTGCTCTTCCTGACCACCTTTTGGGGCCAGCACAGTGCAGTGTGCACGGCAGGAGTACATCAATGTTTGTTGAAAGAACGAATATGCATGAATGAGTGGGGACTGGCTCCAGGACCTGGTGTGCCACTATCACCAGCCCGGTCTGGAGGGAACGAGCATGGACTAGGGGCAGAGGCTGGTTATCAAATGAGGCCCCTGGTGAGAACAGCGCTTTGTCCAGCTTCTCTCCAAAATATCCAACAAGTGTCCACCACTACATAGCAAATAAAACACACACACACACACACACACACACACACACACACACACACACACAGGAGACTAGAAGGAAGGCCAACAGGGATAACATCCAGAGAGTGGACCTACGGACGACTACTTTTTTCTCTATGTTTTGTGTATTTCACCATTTTTCCTGTTCCAGTTCTAATCCGGTGCGCAGGAAGCTGCTTCCAGACTGGTGATTTAGACTGGGACGGATTGGCCCAACAGGAGGATGGGGAGTGTCTGCACACATGAACAGGGCTGATAAGCCAGGGCCATTCACCTTCTATGGCAAGTGAGCAGACTGGTTGGTCTCCTTTGAGGCAATGAGCACAAATGTACTGGGTTCACAGCGACCACCCCAAGGTGCCCTGTGAGGCTCAGCCCGGTCGGCAAGCTGGGCTCCTCTGTTTATTGCCAACAACCACCTTATCCTCCCCGAATCCCACACCCCCGGGGTCTCTCCACCTTCAAGGAAGGAAGACAGGGTGTAAGGGGCAGGTGGGGGAAGCAGCAGGAGTGCTGGGACAGAGTAGCTGGAGTCCCCGAGATGGAACTGTGCCCATCTGGGACACCTCTATAACCCAGCTTTATGGTGCTCACCCCTGGAAGGGGGGCAGGGGCGATGGCAGCCCATCTGGGAGCTCTGGGTAAAAGCACCTGCCACCACGAGATAATAAACAGCAATAATTAGGCCTTCCTGGAAAACTGGGTAATACTGTTATTACAACATTTTATTTTCTGTATGTTTTATATGAATTTAATTGCCTTCAGCTGCTATAATTTGGGAGCCATGAGGACGAGAGCAGAAATAATAACGAATTGAACCACAAGCAGACCCAGGGTCTGGGGAAGGGGTGGAGGCTGCTTCACTGATGGGCTCTGGGAGCCTGGGGCTCTGAGATTCTGCTCTGGCCTGCAGGAGACAGCTCCCAGACCCCACGGTCCCAGGGGGCACCAGACAGCAGCCCCAGCCTGCCTGGCTCCCGTCCCTCAAATACCATCCACCCTGGGAGGGTCGGTTCCCAACAGAATGTAAGAAATATCTCCTCTCTTTGCATCGAAATGAAAATCACTACCCTTGCCCCCTAAAGCAACCTAGATTCTTCCACTCCAGAATTCATCTGAGTCAGTTACTTCTGTGGCTTAGGGAGTGCTAATAAAGCTAGTCGGACAACACAATTCTCTTCTATTTAAGCAAAGCCGTTAATAAATATTATATTGTATTTTACAAATCAAAAGAAAAAACAGAAGCTCTCTAACTACAGACCATTCCAGCCAGTTGACAGTGAACAAAGCCTGACTCTCACAGCTTAAGCTGAGGAAGTTATAAATTATCAATCTGTCAAGCATCGCCCTCTGAAGCTTCTTTTCCAGATCTGACCATGAATCTGAGTATCCTGTCTTTAAGTTCTCTTCGTTCAGCAAGCCTGCGAGAGACATCTTCAACTCTAGCCCACGAAGGTGGATGGTGCTGATGTCGGGGTTTTATCTGCACCCTCCTCCGCCCTGGCTATTTCAATGGCTTTTTGAATCCCTCTATAATAGCTTCAATAACCTGGAAATTTGCAGAGTGAATAATCAGCTACAGCTTGAACCTCCCCCAAAGTTCCCTCACTGATTATCCTAATGTAGCAGCAGCAGCAACAGCAAATCACAGCGGAGCCAAGCGGCCTGGATCAGGAAGGCTGCACATGCCGGCTCTTCTGGGGGCGTTTTCCCGAAACTTCTCCCTGGAATCGCCTGCATCTTTGGGTATCGCCTTAAGAATTTAGAGCCCTTTATACACTGCACTTTTACTAACTTCCTAGGAAGAAGACACAAAAGACTAGAATGTCTTTAAACCTGTCTTTGTGTGTGCCCTTCATCCTCCTTTTAAGGTGGGGGGTCCCTAAGAGAACTGGGTTCTATTTCCTCTCTGTTCCACTATTCAGTGATTAAACAGAGTCCTGAACTTAGAGCAGCCACTTAAAATATCCTGAAAGTTGTGTTGTTTTATAAAATCTGCCATGGAAAATTTCTTCTTAGTGCTCCCATCACACACACACACACACACACACACACACACACACACACACACACACACGACTTGCATGTCTTAGTTCCATTTTTGGTACACTGATTTCTATCAATAAAAGAAACCAGCAACGGGAGATTCTTTAGCACCACTGAAAATACCCGTTTCCAACAGATTCCATCTGAAACACTATATAAAGTGACAAATGTCAAAGACAGAGAAAGGTCATCTATTTTGTCTCTACTCATTTTAAAAGACAGTTGCTTTACAAGATTCTTACATTCTGTCCCAATCTTAACACCATCTCCCTTTTGGGACAGTTCAGGTCCACCTGATGAAGAACTCAGATTTTACGAAGACTCGTGACTCCAATAGATAGGACTCTTCCTGTGTGAGGCTGGGCCCTGTGATCCTGATTATTATTAAACAGGATGAAAGTCTTCCTTTGGGGGAAAGGTCGGAATAATGCTAAGTGACAGTGGAGCCAGATGCTTCATTTATAACCAAGAACCAGGCGAGGCCCAGGAGGGCCTCCACCCATGAGCACACATTGCCCGGGAGGGATACCCCTCTGGAGGAAGAAGCATCTGAGTGATCCACTGAGGGGCCCAGCTCCTCTCGGAAGACGCTGCAAAATGAGTTTCTACATTTTCCTGACTTCTCAGAACTTACACAAAGCTCTGATATTTGTTTCCCTTCCCCAGTCTCTATTCCTAACTCTTGATCAAACATGTTGGTGGTACCAACAGGAATTTTGACTTTTCCTCCAGTTCCCCAGCAAGGTTTTTACCCAATGCATTTATATATCAATACCTCGCGGACGTCCAGCAAGACATTCCAACTGACGTGACTTCCCCATGGCCCTGACCCTTCGCAAACACCCTCCCCAGGCTGCTCCACGCGGGCCTCTTACCAGCTGCCCTGTGGGGCGACTTCCTCTCCGCTGCCTGGCTCTCCTTCCTGGGGTCGGCGGGCGGCCCTACCTTCTCGGGGTCCCGGGGGCTGGCGTCGGGGGGCGCGGGCAGTTGGGGGAGGGTGAGGGCCTGCAGCAGCGGCTTCCTGGGCAGGGGCGGCTTGGAGCTGAGCTGCTCGGCGGACCGGGTCTTCGCCTTCCCCGGCTCGTTGGGAGACCTGGCGCCTCGGGCGGCCGGGCCCGTCCCGGGCGGACCCTTGTCGTTCCTAGAGAGCAAGGTCAGCCCTCCTTTCTCCAGCCTGACCTCCGCGCTGTACCTCTTGATTCCCCTCCCCTCCGGGCAGGGCGCTTCTCTGTGTTTGAAGGACAGAGACGTGGAGCGGAGCTTGACGGGGAAGGGGCTTCCGTCCCCGCCCGCGGGCCTCTCCCGGGCGGCTGGGCCGGGGTCCGCAGTGGCCGCGTCCGGAGAGCCGCGCTCGGCCGGGGCGGGCGGCTTCCGAGGGCTGGGCTTCGGGGCCTGGGGCTCGGCGGGCGCCGGGAGGTCCTCGAGGGCGGCCTCGCTCTTCCAGGCCGGACCGCTCCTGAGAAGCGGCAGCCGGACGGCGGGGCCTCGGGGCTCCAGCAGGCGGCCCCCCGCGCGCGGCCACTCGCGGCCCGACGACACCGAGAACTTTTTGGCGGCCCGCGCCTCGCGGCCTCCTCGCTCCATCTTGCGCTCCGGCGCCGCCGCCTCCGTGGGGGACCCCTCCCGCTCGGCCCTGGGGGGCTCCGGGGGCGCCGCCTCCTGGTCCAGGGATCGGGGTGCGGGCTCCTCTGCAGGCGACTCGGAGGCAGGCGGTGAGGGCGCCGCGCCGAGGCTCGCGTTCGCTGTCGCAGCCGAGGCCTTGTGCTTCAAGCAGCTCTTGGGGGCCGGCGGGCTGGGGGCGGGGGCTTCTGGCCCTGCGCCCTCGGGCCCCGGCGCGTCCAGGGTCAGCCGCACCTCCTTCGGGCCGGTGTGGTCTGGCCCGTCGGGACCAGAGGGCGTCTCCGGGGTGGCTATGGGGCCGGGCTCCGGAGGGGTCGTGTCCCCCTCGGGATTGCAGGGAGATAACCGACCCTCGACGTCTCCCGAAGCACAAACCACCTCGTCCGCGGTGTCCCCGCCGGGGCGACACCGGGTTTCCAGGGACAGCGCCTCCCTCGGGCTTTCGCTGTCGGGATTAGGGTGACGGTGCGGAGAGCCTTCTGGCCAAGACGGGGACTCCGAGCGGGGGGCTGGGCTCCACACGGGCTCTGTGACCTCCATGACCTCCGGGGTGGCCAGACGGCTGGAGGGGTTCTCCCCCGGGGGGTTCTCCTCCTCGGTGCTGGCGGTGAACGCTGGGCAGTGCTGCAGGCGCGCCCGCCGCGCACGGAGCCCCGCAGGTGGCAGCATGGTCGCCTGCCCCCCAGGCTCGGCGCCTGTGTCCTGTCCCCCCTCCTGCTGCCCAGAACTGGGCTTCTCCTCCGTGCTGACTTTGGGTAGCGGCTTCTCGTCGTATTCCTCCTCCTCTGGGGTACACGTCAGATCGCTCAGGGATTCGGACTGCGCTCTCTAAGAGAAATAAAGTGGGCAAAAGACATCATCATTAGGACGAACAGAGTAGCCCCCGCTCTCAGCAACTAGAGAAAACCTGGATGCAAGCAAAGACACAATGCAGCCCCCCCAAAAAAATTAAATTGAATGAAAAAATAAATTTAAAACCGAAAAAAACCCCAGAAAGCCTATGGCCTCCCCATTTTGTTCAAGGTTTAATTAGGTTTAAGGGAAGCAGAATGTCTCTAAAGCTGGCACTCAAGTGGACATTCACACACAGCTGTCTTTTCTTAATCCTCCCTTACTGGTCTGTTTGGAATCTTGCCTCCCAAGTTCAGCTTTCAGCAGAACTGAGGCCGTTATGCCTCAGTTAAACAGTTAAAATAAATGTTAAAATAAATGTTGCCTGAGGCTCCCGAGGCCAAGCTAGAAACCAGTGGACACTGCTCTACAGAGTGAAGCAAAGGGAAGGGGACCAGCAACAGCGAGGTCTGCCACGCTCTGTGCTCGACACGGTTATCTCACTAACTCCCTGATTAGCTCCAGTGAGGAAAGGATTATTATTTCCTCCTTGCACTTGGAGAACTGGGAACTCAGAGAGGTCCCTGCCTTGGCCAAGGCTGAGCTAATAGGTGGCCCAGGGGCAAAGCTGTTGCCCTCTCTGACCCCCTGTGCTGCCTCAGAGCCGGTGTCCCCTGTCAATTCCTTCTCTCTCCAGGGATGCACCCTCATAGCAAAGGCAGGCTGGTTTGCCTAAAAGATGATTCCTATCATGTCCAACATGGTCAATAGCAAACCATAGGTGACAGAATAAAGCCCAAACTTTTCAGCTAAATTTGAAGTCTTATATTCTGCCGTTTTGTCTTTTTAAAATTTTTATTTTATGCTGGAATGTAGTTGATTTACAATGTTGTGTGAGTTTCAGGTGTACAGCAAAGTGATTTAGTTATACATATATCTATTCTTTTTCAGATTCTCAGGTGGGGGGAAGGATAAATTAGGAGGCTGGGATTAACATACACACACTACTATACATAAAATAGACAATCTATTCTGCCGTTTTAAATGGTTTCTCCCACTCCCTGCTCAGGTCAAGCCAAGCCCCTGCCATTTTATGTGCCAGACTCTGGGCCTGAGTGACTGGCCGGCTGCCCTCCACCCCACACCTCCAGGGCTCCACTAGCACCCCCAGAGCAATCTCTGATTCCACTCCTATAGGAAGCCTTGCCTGGCTTGGCAGTAAGTCACAGCCTCGTGCTATTTTTCTTCCGAAAAGTCTCTGGAATCTAGATTTAGTCCACTTCCTCCCTACCAACCACAAAGTCAGTTCTTGCTCTCTTAGGAAGGAAAGGAGATCAAGGTAGTCATGAATCATTCACAAGCAAATGTGAAAATGACCGAAAGGCTGAGGGCATTGAGGCTGGTGTTTTTTAAAAGTTCCTGATTTTAGACCTGTCTTTAGACTTTACAGAGTCACCCAGGCTGCTGCACAAGGGCAGTGCCCTCCTTCCTTCTTTTTAGCAAACACCCAGGGGAGTGTTTGCAATAGGTTTTTGTTGTTGTTGTTATTTTAACATTTTCCAGCTGGTATCTGCTTGCTAACACAAGATAATTGGGATGTTTGTGACGACACCTAAGCTAGCTTTGCCAAGATGCACAACCCTATTCCTCTGGATTTCAAAAGGGAAGATGTGAAATCCCCAGAAGAACTTTCAAAAGCTGCAGGTTCCTAAGGTGTTACTGGCCTTTTGTTACTACAGGAAACCCTTGATGTGGAAACCCTTTTAGGATGGTGGCTCATGTTTTTAAACTATTGGAACCCACATTAAGTCAACATAAAGCTGAGGAGCAGGCCTGGCTTGAGCACATCCAGCTTGAGCCACTGGCAGCTCCAAGGGGTTACGGTGGGAGGCCAGGCAGAAGGAAGGCTGGCACGGAGCGTGCACTCCAGAGGGTAGCCCCCGATGCTGAGCAGAGGCTTTGCAGGGAACAAAGCGGCTCCTACCCGAGCCTGGGCTCTCTGGCCAGGACAGCAGGAAGGATGCGGATACCCACTCCACCTCCACCACACACACCTTGCCTCCCACTCTGGGCCCTCAGAGCAGCTTCACCCCCCGGAACCCTCCCGAGGAATCGGAAGCAGGGGACCCATTGCTCAGCCCGCACCCAGATGGAGATTCTATCATGGCTGCCTGCTCATCTACCTCCTCTCGCCAGAAAGAAAGTGTCTTTGGGCGGCATGCACATCATCTATGGGCAGAGCATGGGCACGACGGGCAGTGCCGGTGTGGAGAGGAAGCATCTGTTTCTGACACCCGGGACTTGTTGGCAGCTCTGCCAGCCAGGCGACCTCGGGCTAGACAGAACAGAGTTAATAATATTCCCTCTCCTGGCACTGCCTGGGTTGGGATGAGGCCCAGCTGGCGTGGTGAGATGTCAGTATAAACATTTACGGGCATTCCACTTCTACTGCACCAGAGCCATGCACGGGGCACGGTTCTGAGCAGCAGGGTAACAAACATGCTGAGACAACCAAAAACTATGTTGGTCTTTCGTGTGTTCCTCTTCCACAGCCCCTGCTTTGGTGGGGGCAGATGGATCCAACCAAATGCAGTCTTGAATATGTTTTTCAAACTTGTAATAAGGATCACAATCTTGACAGCCAAGGTTTTTTGTTTGTTCGTTTTCCTGTGCAGGATGGGATTTTTAAGGTTAAGAAAAGCCCCTTTTTTCCCCAGTGCTCCAAAAGATTGAGAGCCTACATGATGTGGAGTAGAGAGTTTACCCCACTGATGGCAGAGGATGCCTGGCCGGGCGTGGACAGCTCTTCTGCCCAATGGACGAAAGAGCTTGGGCAGCAGCAGAAGAGACTGAAGTGGAAACTGAAGATGTCTGAGTCTGCGGGGGGTGGGCGTGACAGAGTGGGTGATGGAGAAAGAAACCCCAAATGTTACCGGAGATCAGAGAAGCAGGGGAAACTTGGACCTCGCTGTCCAGTGAAGCCCAAAGGGACAGGGAACCTCCAGAAGTCCCCAGGGTCAGGAGGGCAGCAGAGGGGGCAGCGTGGCAGCTCTTCCCCACCCTTGGAGCAGAATAGGAACATCTGAAAGCATGTGGTCCCCAGAGGAAGGTCCTCATGGTTAGGAGAAGGGACCTCATGATCAAAGGGCAAAGGAGGCTGCAGACACTGAAGGACAGAGGCCTCCAACGTAGGACCCAACAGTGACACTGGTGACCACCGGCCAGACACCTCTGTGCATTCAGGAAAATACGGACACCTCCAAAAACATAATGTATCCATGCCTGCGCCCGACCCAGAAAGGGGGGAAGATGTGCAAAGGACAGAGTTTAAATCAAGGAATGACTGTGTTTACCCAGACTGCCTAAAGCAGATTTCCTCTTATTCTATAAAATGGGCTTCAAGAGCTAAGTCAAGTTCAAAAGTAAAGAAAGAGGTACAGCTCTGCCCAGGGGGCAGCAGGAAGGAATGCTGCATTTCCACTGGGAGTATGAGATGGGCTTCCGGCAGCCAAGTCCTGGCCAGGTGATGGCTGGTTACACACACCCTTCCAGGGCAGAAGGCATCCCCATGGGAAGAAAGCCCAGACTTGGGGGCCACAGGGAGCCGGCGTTGCCCTTGTCCTGTGGCTACACTCAACACGAGGACAGGCAGGTCAGAGTTACTAGGCCTTGCAAGTCCCCACAGTACTGAGCCTTTAACTGTGAAGGCACTGGAAAGATAAGCATTTGCCCAAGTACCCAGGTCCCCAGTTTCCATGAGAGCACATTAGCCTGAAGGTCACACAGCCTCCTTCTTTCCCCAGCATTAGTCCCCTCAAAAGTCGACTTTGCTGGCATGAGGTGAAAAAGCGCCTTCCACATGCCCAGAAGAAAAGCCACTCTCTCCAGGGAGTCCCTGACATCCCCCAGAGGCCCCAGCCCACTGCCTCCAGCTGAAGTGCCCAGCTGGTCCAGGGTACCTTATCAACACCCCACGATCTTGTCTCGAGGGAAGGAGGGAGGGGATGTTGGTCTATGAGCATCTCTTTCTCAGCCCCATCATTCTCTGTGGCCAGGCGGACCCCACACCCCGCTTCTCGGCTCCTCTGGGGATGAGGCATTGCAGGCACCACTGGGCAGCGGAGAAGGTGACAACCCTACAGGGACCTCGAGCCCCTGGTCCCGTGAAGCCAAAGCACTGCACGAGCGAGTTCTCAGCTCCCAGAGGGACAAGCTGATGACTGCCTGGGCAGCACGCCAAAGAGGGGTCTGTCCTTACAGGGTCAGCACCCCTGTGCTGCTAAGTAGGTCCTCGCCCCAGGCAGTGTCCACTCTAGCTGTTCAGTTTCTCCCTTGGTCATTCATGCGTTTGTTCATCCATTCATGCATTCAGCTAACGTCCACGACATGTCAGCTCTGTGACTAGCGTTGCTCCAGGGCTAGAAGTACAGTCTTCTCACGGAAGACTGGCAATAAACAAGTGAGCACCTCCATTTACAAAGGTCACGTCCGTGTATAGCCAGTGCCATGGAGGAAGTGCCCATGGTGATGGGCAGGTGGGCTGCTTTCCACAGGACGTTCATGGGGAGCCTCTTTGGGGAGGACCTCGGAACGCATCCCCCAAGGGCTGGGCAGGAGGTATCCTAAGCAGGGGACACAGCCGGTCCCAAGGCCTGGGGTGGGAGACAGCTTGGTGAGTGCCAGAAGCAGAAGGGAGGCCAAAGCGTGTTGAGTGAGGATGGAAGGAGGTAGGCAGGGCCCGGCTGTGCCAGGCCTGCAGTGTGGACATCACACTGAAGACAGTGGGAAGGCAGGGGACCCAAGGCACAGAGCAGGTTCTTGGTAAGTGTTGCAGAATGAAGACTGAATGAATGAATGAATGAGTGCTTAGGTGGGGAGGGGCATATCTGATTTAGGTTGAAGCCATGAGTACCCCCAGCTCCTGTGGCATGGTCACGGTCCCACGGCCCTCGCGGGGGTGGGGGCAGGGACCAGGGGCTTGAGGTCCATGTAGGGTTGTCACCTTCTCCGCTGCCCAGTGGTGCCTGCAATGCCTCATCCCCAGAGGAGCCGAGAAGCGGGGTGTGGGGTCCGCCTGGCCACAGAGAATGACGGGGCTGAGAAAGAGATGCTCATAGACCAACATCCCCTCCCTCCTTCCCTCGAGACAAGATCGTGGGGTGTTGATAAGGTACCCTGGACCAGCTCGGCACTTCGGGGGGGGCGGCCCGCCCACCCTGCCCCTGCCCGGTTACCGAGGACAGGCGCCGCATTTTGCTGCACCGCTGGTTGCGGGGCTTGACCAGGAGCTTGTGCTTGGCCGCAGAGTTGTCCAGGCAGGAGGAGGATTCTGGGGGATAATCGAAATCAGCCACAGGTGCCACACTGCTGTCCGAGGTCCTGGGGGAGATGGAGGTGTCGCTCGCTTGCCTGGAGAAGAGCTGGTCAGGAGACTGCGGCCGGGACGAGGAAACCACACAGACCTTCAGGTGACAAGGAGCACACAGGCCAAGCCATCAGCTTCCCCGAGGAAACGGTACAGCCAGCACATCAACCTCCCCTTTCACCGGGCTCATCTCTGGGCTGGGGGTTTGAAGTGTCGAGCCAAACCCTGCAGGCCCATCACTCATTTCCAAGAACCTGAGTCCTAGGTGCTCTGTAGCCAGTAACTCTGCCTTCGCCCACCCACGGCAGCTGCACAGGTGCTTCAGACAAGAGCTACTTTCTCCCATGAAACCGACCAGCCCAATTCCTCCAAGGGCGGAGTCAGGCTTGGCCCTGTCTCTGGAAGCCATGGGGGTGGCTCAAGGGTGTGATTTCACAGCCTGGGGCACAGCCCATGCCAAGCCCTGCTCTCAGCTTCCCATCACTGCTCACTCTAGGGTTCTGTATCTTCACGCCTTCTCTTGGGACAATCTGTCTGTTAAGTTACCCCTGTTAAGTCTCAAATATTTTACTAGTTCATACCTCGGCAGGAAGTAACTGAAAGGCAGCAAAGGGCAAAAGTGTCGCCTGGGAGGAAGGGGTTGGGGGGAGTCACATGGAAGAGTGATGGCAACACCGGGTTCTCCTGCAAAGACACTTATCAGCATAAAGTAGCAGACGGGCACCCACTGCGCACCCGGGGGAGCAAGGTGCAGAGGGAGACCTTGGGAGGGGCTGGGCTTTAGTGACAACCCTGCCACCTGCAAACAAACAAACACAGCTTTCTGTTCCAGCATGGTGCTCAACATTAGTGTCAAGTTCACATTGTTTCCCAAAGTGTTTTATTTTCCGGTTTCTTTTATTTAGCATCTTAACCATGTTTAAGTGTACCGTTCATTGGTATTAAATACATTCATGTCATTGTGCATCCATCACCACCCACCACCTCCAGAACTTTTCCTCTTGTAAAACTAAAGCTCCATGCCCATTAAACACTAAGTCCCCGATCCCTCTCCCCCAAGCCCCGGAACCCACCCTTCTACTTCCTGTCGCTATGAACTTGACTAAGTACCTCGTATAAGTGGAATCAGACAATACTTGTCCTTTCGTGCCTGGCTCATTTCACTTAGCGCAATGTCTTTGAGGTTCATCCATCTTGTATCCTGTGTCAGAATTTCCTTCCTCCTCAAGACTGAGTAATATTCCACTGTGGGTATATACCACACCTTGTGTGTCCACTCATCCAGCCCAAGACACTTGGGCTGCTTTCACGCTTTAACTACTATGAGTAATGCTGCTATGAACGTGGGTGTACAAATATGTCTGTGAGAAATTGCTTTCAGTTCTTTTGGGTCCATACCCAGAAATGAAATCACTGGATCATAAAGTGATTTTATGTTTAATTTTTCGAGGCATACTGATTTCCACAGTGGCTGCACCACTTTACATTCCTACCAACAGGGCACAGGGTACCAACATCTGTCTTCATGTTCTCTCCAACACTTGTTATTTTCTGTTTTCTTTTTTTTCTGTTTAATAGTAGCCATCGGAATGGGTGTGAGGTGGTGCATTGCTTACATTTTAACCTGAGACCATAATTTTATGCACCTCACGATGATTTAGTAAATGCCCTCCTCAGGAAGGAAGCGGCGACAAGAAGACACAGGAGTGAGGGGTTCCCAGGGGCCCGGGTGCATCTCGCTCAGGGTCTTTCCCACAACCCTGGGCCACACAGAAGCACGTGCCCAGCAGCCCCCCAGCCCCGCCACCAAACTAGAGGAGGAAACGGAAGGAAGACGCTGTTCGCAAGCGCGCCACTGACGCGGGGACCACCCCCTGCAGAGGAACGTATTTTCCCTGTTAACATAAAGTCCCTTGTATTTTCCAGTGCAAGTACAAAGCTTATTCCTGTCGATGGGGAGAAGACAATTACCAAAATGCGGGGAAAAATGGCTCTAAGTGAACATGATCTCTTTTAGTTCTGTGGTTTTAGCGATTGGGGTTCTTACGGGAATAAAACAAGAAAAATTGCTTTGAAACTAAACCACAGGACACCTGGCCACGACTCCCTCTGTGCCTGTGGCTTTGGCTCTCACTGTTGTGGCTGATGACTCAGGAGGTCCCCTGCGATTGGACGGGAGACACCTTCCCCAGATAGTCCTCCTTATAAGGTCACAGCAGGATGGGCCCATTTCACAATCATACAGAATCCTTCATTTTCACCCCTGTCTGGAGGGACAGTGGATATCCACACTTGGTGAGATTTGGGGTTTTGTTTTTCTTACTGCCTGGGACTCAAGAGAGCAGACAAGATGAGCTGCTTTGCAAACGCAGTGACTCCACAAATGAGGATGAATTCTCCTTCTGTGATAACGTGGGTCTTGGGTCACCCCTCTATAAACCCAAAGGACAAACGTTCCCTGCCTACTCTCCACTTGGCTCCCCCTGCATGTGCACTGCCTGAGCGGATGGTCCACTCTGGCCCTGAGGCTGGGGGCCTGGGGAGGAGCTGAATGTCCCTGACACTGGACAAGGGCCTCTGTCCCCAGACAACCCTGCACTGGCCGTCACGCTGGTCTTCCCTATAGGGAACCAGACTCTCGCTTCTGTCTGAGCTGTCATTCTGAGAGTCCTTGGGGCCTGGAAACACCAACACCTTCCCGATCGAGGAGAACCAAGTTCCGTCTCTGATCAGTGAAGCAACCACTGATGGGGTGGGGTGGGGTCTGGAGGAGGAGGAAAAGCTGACCTGCATTTTTATCTGAGGGCTGGCGGCATCTGGAGCTCACGTTTGCATTGCTTGCTCCCAGCCCCCCAATTTTCCTGGAGTCTGTGCTTCTGGATGATTCTGGAAGTGGATGATTTAAGAGTCTAACAAGTGGCCCTTTGTTGGGGGGAAATATGGCTCAAAGAGCCCTGAGGAAGCAGCCTGGAATTCAGAGGCTTTTGCAGGGTGACCCTGGGTGACAGCTGCTTTACCATGTTTGTCCTCAAAAAGAGAGGCCCTGCCACTGGGGGAGGGGGAGTAGGGTGGCTCATGGGGAATGGACCCCAGACACAGGGCAGGGGTGGCGGGTGGGCTGGGGGAAGCAGGGCAGGCACTGACCTCCCTGATCCCATTCAATTGTCTCCCAGGTCCTCCGAGGACACAGACCCAGAGGTGAGGGATCCAGCCCGTGGCCTCACCCACAGCAGGAGGCCTCGCTTTCTTTGGCCATCAGAGCTGTACCGTCTCCCCTGTTGTCTTCCCTTGTCACCCAGAGCATATCAGACCTGCCAGTTTGCCACCCTCGACCCCTTGTTTCCTACTTAATGGTTGGAAACCTAGATTAGGACCTCTTAGATGTAATTCTACCTTAAACATCACTAAACAAATTTCCTCAGGCGTTACCTCATGTGGTAATGAGATTTTAAAAATAATTCCATGTATTTCCTGAAAAACTCATCCTGTCAGAAAATGTCACCTTGGCAGTGTCATCAAATATTTGTTAATGAAGACCTTTCTTCGTAATAATCTTCATTAAGTTTCTCTGTCAAGCATGTGGGCCTGTGTAAGGTGTCACACACGAAAAAATCCAACAGCCTGCAATCCCATCCTTTTGGGGTTTAAGGTGCCATCATATCAAATACCATGTGTTACATAAATGCATTTTAAAGGGTGCTTTGTCTCCCCCTCTCGATCGGCCCCCTGTGCCCAAAAAACTATCAAGGCACAAAATATGATCGCTGTGTCTTCAAAAACCATGATGATAAAGATGATAGTTTTTAAGTCTTAAAGGCTCAAATTTTGGTTTCCAATGAAGCTAGTGGATTGTTCCTACTACCCAATACTTGATAAATTCTCAGAACATTTTTTTAAATAACATCACCACCAAAGGAGGGGTGTTGAAAAGGACAAGGTCAGCCCTGCCCAGTATGAGTGGCTCCCGGTCAGCGGACTGTGGAATTTGTGCAGCACAGTGCTTTGCGGGTTTGGGAGCTGGGCTCACTCCTTAATCCTTAACAGATTTAGAAGCTACCCGCTCTCCTGTACCGTCTGTCCCAGCTAAACGCAGAGAACCACGATGCCGGGAGAGTCAGAGAACTGTGGGGTGGAATGAGTGTGAGTCAGTCAACAATGGCTCACCAGACACATCCCCCCAACCACGCAGCCTGAAACACACAAAGTCACATCCGCTCCTGAGGCTGTGGCCACTGAGCTGCCAAGATGTGTGTGTCACGTGGTGATGACACCTTAACACGGCCATCAGTCTGTCAACTTTCCCCTCCAGTATTTTAAGGTGCTAAGGGGTGCAGGGTGGGCTTGGAATCCAGGCAATGGGCCAAATCTTCCGCCTTGTCTTCTCTGCTTTCTCCTCGAGGTGGGAGAGCAGGTGTGGGTGCCCTACTGCCCTCTGACCTGCTCGCGGAGCAAGCAGGGGCAGGTCGACCCTAGGGCAGAATTCTGGAGAGTCATTCTCTGGCCTTCTGTGCAGAAACCCACACCCTGGGCGTGTTCACTCTCAGCTACACCACAGCTCTTCCTCTGCCTTCATCCGTGGGGCTCTGGGAACCCACAACGGCAAACAAGTCAGGTAAATACTCCTTCTCCTGCCTTTGCAGGGGGGCTTCTGAACGTCCAAGTGGAAGTGACTGCTGAATATATTTCAGAGCAGCACGGAAACTGCAGGACTTCCCTGAGGATGGCCCTCGACCAGGGCACAGGGACCCTCCAAGGACACACAGGGCAGGGGTGTGGCTCTATACATAATGGGTCGTAACACGGATAACTCCAACTCTATCCACCCCACAGCAAGGCTTGTCTACAAGGGGGAAATCATCATCTGTTTCATCATTTACGTACTCATGTAACATAAATGATAGGTATTTTATCACTGAGCCTACTGTATGGGCTCAGAATGGCAGCACCACAGGCTATGTTGTTTATACCAGGGGTCTCCAACCCCACCCGGTCGCGGATCGGTACCGGTCCGAGGCCTGTTAGGAACCGGGCCACACAGCAGGAGGTGAGTGGCAGGCGGGCGGTGGAGTGAAGCTCCATCTGCTACTCCCCGTCGCTCACACTACCGCTGGAACCATCCCCCCTTCCCCTACCCCTCCACATCCCCCTCCCTGGCCCCGGTCCGTGGAAAAATTGCCTTCCATGAAACCAGTCCCTGGTGCCAAAAAGGTTGGGGACCGCTGGTGTACACACAAAAAAGTTCAGTTCTTCCTCCTGGATTCCAAAGGGGGTGGGGGACTTCTGGGATCAGTTCCCCGCCCTGCTGAGGTCAGAGACACCTCTCCTGCTTGTCAAACTTTCCCTGCTGCCCTCTCTACCAGCGCCATGCCTCACATTTCTACCCCTAAACTAACAAGTTCTCAGAGTCCCAAACTCAGATGCAGGAGCCTAGACTAAGTCATATATGTTACCACTCCCTTCTCCCTCCAGCCAAATGTCATGATGACAGAAAACAGATTCAAAGCTGTTTTCCTTCTTTCAGATGAGATGCCCCGTCTCTGGTCATCTGCTCAGACAGGAAAAACGAGGTATAGGGTTGATTGTATCAGACCTCTAACCATCAGGGAAAATGTTCCCCAAACCATATCTCCTAACGAGACCTGAATTTCTGCTCAAAGAATGAAAACAAATACAGTCCAAGGACTGACAGTGGGTTCCAGTGACCTGGCTAGAATCCCTCCTGGCCGCACTGAGCATGACCCACCACGGGAATCTAAGGGGAACAAACACAGGGGCCGCCAGAGTCCCCGACAGCCCTATGTGGCAGGCGCGGACGGAGCCAAGGTAGTGCAGGCTACACTTGCCTTTATGGTGGTGCCGGGACCGATGTCGTGCAGCAAGGACATCTCTGGGGGGCTCCTGGGCAGACCGTCGTCCTCAGAGCTCATGCCACCATCATCTCCCCGCCTGGCCGGAAGGCCCCCCAGAGGAGGTGGCGGCCCCATTTTCACATTACACTGTATTTTTAACTAGATTGGAATAAAGAACATTTGCTGTTGTTTTCATCAGCAACTTTTCTCAACAAATCCTCCCACTGCAATTCATTCGTTCAAGAGATATTTTCAGCACCCTTGCCTGGGGCAGGGAACTGAACTGCGAGTCTGCCGCCAGCTCTGCCGCTGTCATCTTGAAAATGAGTGGCTATAACTGAGAATGAGGTACGGTCCAATTGTAACTAACTGGGTGAGTCTTGGGAGAGCTGTGACGTGCATGCATTTGGGCTTTAAAAATAGATCAAGTAAACCCAGCAGAAATCATCTTAAGACTTCGCGATGCATACCTGACATACGTACCCAGTGTCGCCATGGGGAAAAGTTACCTGCAAAGCTTTAATCCGGTCACACACATTTTCTTGGGAAAAGACCCGCACCGGCCGAGGAGCGTCCTGTCCCGACTCGGGAATGAAAATACTGTCATGTGAGAGGGCCCGGCTGCCCAGCGTGCCCCTTGACTCCCTAGGACGAAAGAAGCACTGTGACCCTCGGCTGGTGCCCGTCTCTCCCCGGGGGGCTCGGGATGGGGCTAAGGGCACATCCTACAACAAGCCTTCAGCTGCATTTATTTTTTTTAACTGTTTATGACTTCGGTTCATCCTGTCAAATACCACGGTCAACTATCAGGAGCTTTGTAGAGATAGGGATTTTCCTAACAGATCTGAAGGTTGTGTGAATTCTTTTCGTTAAGGGAAAAACCAAGGTCTGACGAGGTGTGAGGTCTAGGACAGCAGGCCTGCAGAGAGGAAGGGCTGGCAGGGGGCCTGGGCTGGCTGGCAGGCTGTGCAGACTGTCCTGGGTGCCCGGGGAGGGTGAGGTCTTTCCTTGTGGGCAAACATGCAGCCTCTCGGTGGGCTGGAGGCCGTGTTTGCACAGCAGGCTGAGGGCTTTCCAGATGGAGGCATCCTTACAACGTGGTCCAAAACACACACATCCACGGCTGGGTTTGAAAGGAGAATTGCGATGTGCAAAGCCACGCCCTTGTCTCATTACCTGATGTGATCTGTGCAACCCAGCCTGTGTGCCAAGGTCCTGGGGCGTAGATGGCGGGCCCTTCTGGCATCACCGTCCCAGCCCCTTCCCCAGCCCCGAGCTCAAGGCTCCAATTTGGAACTGAACCCACAGGACATTCACAAAACGTGCTAAGAGGATGTGGGAGTTATCGTCAGATTTTCCTAGCGGCGCTGGCAGCCTGAACAATAGGTGGAAGGAGGTGACTGAGACACGATGATGAAGGAAGGAAAGCTTGTCCGAAGACGCTGCCACCTTCTGCACCAACAGCCCTTCCCCCACCCCAGCCCTGGGCATCCTGTCCTTTGTGAGGCATTAGGGATTCCTAGGTGTGACCCCGCCCCATGTTGGTTAGTGATGTTTTCTAGCTTCCTTCCAGCTGCTAGAGTAAGTTTGCAAGTGCGGAACTCGCAGCACACAAATGTCCTCACATCTCTGGGAGAGAGTGAGGCCGAGTGAAAGAACCAGGAGGGCCTCCTGCTAATGGCAGCTGTTGTCACAAAGATCATATGCACACCTGGGCTTCCCTCCCACAGCGGGCAGCCCATGGTCACACCCTCTGGAAACCATAATCACTGCCCAAACACCTCCACTCTGGGTGTAACTAGAATTCAGGACAGTGTGAAAAGGCCGCTGCAAAGACACAAAATGCTATATGCTCAAGGCCATTGACTACAGCATCATTTATAGATGCAAAAGACTGGAAACAGCCCACATGTCCCTCAGCAGGTACCTGAATAAACTATGGGACGTGATATACTAGAGGCTCTGCAGCTGACCAAAGGGGTGAGGAGCAACCCTGTGTGCAGGTAGCACCCGACTCGACTAAGTGAAAAATAAAAAAGGGAGTACAGACAGTGCTGTGTTAGCTCTGTGTGGGAAAGGGGGTGTGAACATATACAAACATATGTGTGTTTGCGTATATTTTTAAAAAATAAAAATAGAAAGATAAGGAACCAATGAATAAAAATAGTCTCCTTTAAGGGGAAGGATAGAACAAGACAGGACTCAGGGTACCAAGGTTTCTACTTATAGTTACAATGTTGTCTTTGAAACTATGGAAACATTTTGCATCCTTAAAAGACACAATCAAACAAAAAGGGAAATCAGCCTCTAAAACTAGAAAACAAACAGAAGGAAACAAGCCTAATTTTATATCAGGTTGTCAGCATAAACGCACAGAGAAAAGAATGATTTCAAGTGACTTTAACTCGACATCCAAGTGACTTTTGACTCTACATCTGTAATAGGATAAATTCTAAGAACAAAAAGCACAAAGACAGCAAATTGTACTTGGTAGTCTTAGCGGCAATATTGGTTAAAAAAAAACAGTGCAGAACAATCTTTATAGTATGTAACCTCTGTGTGGGAAAGGGGGAATTGAAATTATTATAAGTATATTAAATGATGAAGAAAATAAATAAGTTTGTTAGTATCATTAGGAACCAAGATTTCCAGTAAAAGAGAAAAGTGAATTCAAACAAAGAATCAAAGAAGCAACAATTCTGTCTAAATAAATTTGAACTGAAAATACCAGTGAATTAATGATGTATTTTTCTCTTAAAAAAACATATTTCCTAGCTACATCTACTGGAAAGGTCTAGAAGCAATGACAGCCAACTAACAATCATCACCCCTGGCAGGCAGATTGTGGTTGCTAAAAACCATTTCACACTAAAAGGAAATGGCGATTACAGGTCTAGGGCAGGAAATGTACAAACTAACTTAGGATTTCTCATCATGCAAGAAAGCAAAGAACCTTCCAGAGACAAATGGGGTCATGTCAAAAGAACCAGGAGCTAATCTGAAGTGACTCTCAGTAGCATAAGATGGGACAGTGTGAGCATAAAAATGAACAGAGACTGTCATGGGTTAGAGCAAATCAAATATATAAAAATCCATGCATTCACAATGATAGTCAAGAAAAAAAAGAAAAGAAAAAAATAAAACTCATCACTCAGTTTTGGAAGTTTGCTAGGGTACCAGGTCATTACTCTGAAGGTAGATGGATAAAAGGAGAATCAAGTATTACCCTGCTTTTCCTGTACAACTTGTATTTCAGAGCAACCAAGGAGTTGATGAAGGAAAGGTCTTCTGCATAGACGAATGCTAGCTAGCACATGCAGAATGAACGATCGAATTAGAACAACCACCATTTTACAATGAAATAATGGATCTAGTAATGATCATCAGCAGGTGTAAAACTATCAGGTGAAGGTTCGTGGATGGATCACACTGAGAGAGACGCCCTGAACCCACTGCTCAGTCTCAGCATCACCAGAAGTGGGACAAACAGAAAGCATGTGCCTTGTGATGTGACGTGACAGTAAGTATCCAGGACCGTCTTGAATCTAAATCTAATTTTAAATATCTAGATCCAGCTATCATTCTACAAGAAATTCAGAGAATACAGACATGAGTTCAATCATACCAAAAGAAAGCAAATCCAGATTGTGGGATATTCTCCATCTGATCAATGACATGAAACAAAGCAGGGAGGGTGAAGTAAAATTGTTATAGATTAAGAGACTCAAGAAGCATAACCCCACTGACACAATAAATGGGCATCAACTTTTTAAACCCACAGCGTTTCATGTGGTTTGTCAGCATTCATGTACCTTGGTAAGTGGACATTTTTGCCCATGGTGATGGACGAGAAGCTGCTACAGAGTCTAGAAGGCTCACGGACTCTTCAAAGAGGCCAAAGAGTACCTTTAAATTTTTGTCTCTTATATGGTCAATTACTCTATGACATAGGAACCAAGAATATACCATGGGGAAAGGACAGTCTCTTCAATAAATAGTGTTGGGAAAACTTGGACAGCCACATGCAAAAGAATGAAACTGAACCACTATCTTACACCATACACAAAAATCAAAATGGATTAAAGACTTGAACATAAGACCTGCAACCCTAAAACTCCTAGAAGAAAACATAGGGAGTAAGCGCTTTGACGTTGCTCTTGGCAATGACTTTTTGGATTTGACACCAAAAGCAATGGCAACAAAAGCAAAAATAAACAAGTGGGACTACATCAAATTAAAAAGCTTCTGTGGCACAATACTGTAAATCAACTATACTTCAATAAAAAAAAAAAAACCTTCTGCACAGCAAAGGGGACCATCAACAAAATGATAAGGCAATTTACAGAATGCGAGAAAATATTTGCAAATCTATATCTGGTAAGGGGCTAAAATCCAAAATATTTAAAGAACTCATACAACTCAATAGCAAAAACCCAATCCAATTAAAAAATGAGAAGATCTAAATAGACATTTCTCCAAAGAAGACAACAGACGGCCAACAGGTACATGAAAAGGAGCTCAACACCACTAATCATCAAGGAAATGCAAATCAAAAACAGGAGACATCGCTTCAGATCTGTTAGAATGGCTTTTACAAAAATGACAGGAGGTAAGTGGTAGCAAGGATGTGGAGAAAAGGGAACCCTTTTGCACTGTTGGTGGGAATGTAAGTTGGGGCAGTCGCTCTGGAGAACAGTATGGAGGTTCCTCAAAAAATTTAAAATAGAACCAGCATATGATCCAGCAATCCTGCTTCTGGGTATTTATCTGAAGGAAATGAAAACAGGATGTTGAAGAGATATCTGCACCCCCATGTTCATCGCAGCATGATTCACAATAGCCAAAATATGGAAATAACAGAAGTGTCCATCAATGGGTGAATGGATAAAGAAGATGTGGTACATACATACAACAGCATATTATTTAGTCATGAGAAAGAAGGACATCCTGACATTTTCAACAACATGGATGGACCTTGAGGGAATTATGCTGAGTGAGATCAGACAGAGAACGAAAAATACTCTATGATCTTACTTACATGTGGAACCTAAAAAAGCCGAACTCATAGAAACAGAGTAGAATGGTGGTTACCAGGGGCTGGGGGCTGGGGGAAATGGGGAGATGTTGGTCAAAGGGTAAAAACTTCCAGCTATAAGATGAGTAAGTTCTAGGGATCTATAGCACAGTGATTATAGTTAATTATACTGTATTATATACTTGAAAATTGCTACGAGAGTAGATCTTAAATGTTCTCACCACAAAAAAGAAACGGTAATTAGGCGACATGATGCAGGTATTAGCTAATGTTATGGTGGTAATCATGTGGCAGCATGTAAGCGTATTAAATCAACACGTTGTACACCCTAAAACTCCCACAACATTCTATGTCAATGATCTCTCAATAAAGCTGGGAAAAAAAGAGAGAAAGCTCTTGTCTCCCCTCTGCGCTGTTCTCTAAGGACATTATTTGCACTTCCCGGCGTCATCATACTTCACCCCAAGCTTCCTCTCCTACCATCACTCTAGCAAACTTTCACCAGTAACTGAAGACCCGCCCCTGCCAGGTGCTGAGAATATAAAGATGAAAGGGGCACTGTCCCCACTCTCCATGGGCTCTGGTGATAGATGATGGGCAAGTGGACAGGTCATTTCAGCCCAGCTCACCCCTCCTGCTGTGTTCTTGTTCCTTGGCTGGAGGGCCCGCTGAGTGTTCTGGTCGAGAGACGGGGTGGGTAGAGGCGAGTGTTATACTGTCCTCCCTGGGGCTGGCCCAGTGAAGACATGTAACAGTGAGCAATACTATACGATAATGTCTTGCTCCCCAAGAGTTTGGCGCTGCCTTAAAAATGCGTGTATAGCCCGTCCTCTCCACTCTTCACAAGGTCCCATGTGGGTGCCTCCTGCTCCCTGCCAGCACCAGAAAAAAAAAAACAACCTGAAAGACAAAGCTCAGATCTCTCCTCTTTAGTCGTTTGGTGCCACCAAGCGGTCAGTGTAATTTCTACTCCTTTAGAAACAGGCAAGGAGACTGGTGAGGAAGGAGGGGACGGGACCCCTCACGGGGATGCTGAAGCCCATGACCCCATCCCAGCGTGGTCTGTCTCCCAATCCCAGGGTCATTATGCCTTATCCTCAAATTAAGGTGCCAATGTTGTTTAAAAGAAACAAAACCTGGCATGGCAACAAATCTGGTTTTGGTTTTGGTTTTGGTTTTGGTTTTTCCCTTTTACTCACAGAAATAACTGCTGGAATAACCAAAGCATATGTATTATAACTATATTTTGACGAACTACAAGTTACAAAAATAACGATTTCTTCACTAGACTTCCCCATATTTCATACCTATTGAAATATGGGTTTCTGTTCTTCCGAATAATATTTTTGGATGATTTTTCTAAGACTGAACAGCAAGAAGCCTTCCCCCTACTCCTCTCTCTCTCCAATGGAAAATTTTCTTATTACGTTACTGAGGATTCAGGCTTAGAGAGATGTATTTTTCTGGTATAGTACCCAGGTCCTCAAAAGAGTTTTAAGTCAAATTAGATGAGGGATTACTTCCTAATCTTGTTACTTTCAGCTGTAGGACATTGGGCAAATTTTCCAAAATTTCTCTAAAGCTTGGTTTGTTCATTTATAAAATGGTATATCTTACCTCCTCTTCCATAGTTATATAGACTTTTAATATATACACACCTGGCACATAGCAGGTACCTGATAATGTTCCCCTGTCCCCCGCTCCAACTTTCTCCATCCCTATGTACAAAAAGACAGAAAACACCGTATCTATGGAAGAACCTCCAGTGGAATTACCTAGGAGGAAAGTAAGCTCAGAAATCCACCAAGTTACCACGACAATGAGCCCAAGTATTCGGGTCCTCCTGTGACCCCTCCTGCTCCTTGGAACACACAAGCCTAAAGGAATGGAAAAGGCAACTTACTCCAGCTCATCCTCTGAGTCGTAGCCCACTGGCCCTGACTCGACGGCAATGACCTCATTCTTCGCCTGACTTTGTTTCCAGGTGCTACTTCCTGTGGAAGAAGGCGATTCCTTTCTCTTCTTCTTCCCAAAGAACTTCTTAAACGTTTTGAATTTGGACTTTTTCTTTCCTATGCAAAAAGAATGCATGTGAGTATTTACCAGACACATACGAGAAGTGCACGAGAAGGAGAGAAAGTAAGATTTCTGTCCGTGCATCAATTATTCGCTCCTGAAAAGTCCTTTTACCACACAGAAGGATGTGAAGCACACAGCGTACCATTTTTGCACACCTGAAAACAAATCTTGATTTCTGTCTATTTTGGACATTGAATAAAAGAGCCAAGAAAGCTTTGGAGCATGATCACAGAATCAAGGCACAAGCAACTTCCCTCTTACTTGAAATCAACAATTTTTCAACATATCTTTCACTTCCTTGGTTCAATTTATTCCTAAAGAGTTTATTTTTTTGATGCAACCATGCTTTTTATTTCTATTACCATACATTTGTTTTGCCCATTCTTGAATTCACACAGCACATCCTGTATGAGCAGAATCATGCAGCATATACCCTTGTGTGTGGCTTCTTTCCCTCCATATACTGTTTTTGACACTTTGCATGGTGATGCATGCATTTTGCATTCTTCCTCTCTTTCTAAATTGCTAAGTAATATTCCACTGTATAAATGAAATCAGATTTTAATCCCTAAAATAAAAATAGTCAAAAGCAAAAAGTCCTGATGAGGTAAAGCCCGGATATGATAACCCAAATTATTTTCCAAGATAATCCTCAAGTGTTAACACATATATATATGTATATATAACTGAATCACTTTGCTGTACAGCAGAAACTAACACAACATTGTAAATCAACTATACCTCAATAAAATAAATTTTTTAAAAATCCTCAAGTGCTGCATTTAGCATGGATGTGGGCACCATGGACAATCAGAGGAGGCCCAGCCTCACGGCAAAAAGGGCTCCTGGAGTGCCAAACGCTAACAACTTTTGGGGAGAAAAACCGTCAAATGATGGTGGCAGCGCTGAGCCCGACTCTGCCATGCTTCCTGGATTGTTAGAATCTACACTTTTTTTTTTTTTTTAAAGTCCTTCAATCAGTTATTTATTTATTTATTTATTTATGGCTGTGTTGGGTCTTCGTTTCTGTGCGAGGGCTTTCTCTAGTTGCGGCAAGCGGGGGCCAGTCCTCATCGCGGTGCGCGGGCCTCTCACTATCGCGGCCTCTCTTGTTGCGGAGCACAGGCTCCAGACGCGCAGGCTCAGTGATTGTGGCTCACGGGCCTAGTTGCTCCGCGGCATGTGGGATCTTCCCAGACCAGGGCTCGAACCCGTGTCCCCTGCATTAGCAGGCAGATTCTCAACAACTGCGCCACCAGGGAAGCCCAGAATCTACACTTTTAAGCATTTCGTGATCTCTTCCCTGATGTCTCCTTCATTCTCACCCACAAATTCCATCATACCCAGGATCCCATGATTTCAGCAGCTCAGCAAAGTCCATTCCTTTCTTTCTGAATATGAGAACTAACAACAGAAGGATGGAACATCACAGGTTACCAGGATGCTGTCTAATATATCCTGAAAATTTGCTAACAATTGATTCGTTTGATAAGTAAATCATTCTGTAAGCTGAATTCCTTTTTTTATAAATTTACTTTTATTTATTTATTTATTTTTGGCTGCGTTGGGTCTTCATTGCTGTGCCCCGGCTTCCTCTAGTTGGGGCGAGCAGGGGCTACTCTTCGTTGCAGTGCGCAGGCTTCTCATTGCGGTGGCTTCTCTTGTTGCAGAGCACGGGCTCTAGGCACGCGGGCTTCAGTAGTTGTGGCACGCGGGCTCAGTAGTTATGGCTCGCGGGCTCAGTAGTTGCGGCGCACAGGCTTAGTTGCTCCACGGCATGTGGGATCTTCCCGGACCAGGGCTCGAACCTGTATCCCCTGCATTGGTAGGCAGATTCTTAGCCACTGCGCCACCAGGGAAGTCCCTGAATCCCTTTTTAAAACACCAGGATCTTTATATTTGGTTTATGTTCGTGCCCCCCTTGGGAAGTTTACATGATCTTGCCTTAATATGGAGAATTTCTTAGGATTACTCTATAGTTGGAGTACCTATATTACCTTAGGTGGAGCAGATCCCTGCCCAAAAGGAAATGAGTTCTACAGCCAAGTTTTCTTAACTTCCAGTGGAATTTTCCTTACCTTTATAATCTCAGAACGTTTATGTGGTTAACTGATTGGTCTCAAAGAGAGCTTATTGTTTGGAAAGACTCTTCAGAGATTTTTGCATCTGCCAGGACACCATCTGGCCTTTGCCCAGTTGACAAAGAGGTACGCACCCCTGAAGGTCTGAACAAACACGCGGCCTCACGATCCTTTACAGTCAAAGATGCTGCTTCGGGATTAAAGCAAGTGGCTACCAAGACCCAGAGTACAGCCATTGAACACTTGTTTGATTTGCCATGATTAGTTGGCCATCCACTGGAGGCCCGTTTGCGTTATATCTGTTAGGCTGCTAGGCGTTTTCATTCAATTTCTTTAATGGTTGTAGGAACTATTCGGGTTTTCTACTTCTTGAATTTGTTTTATTGTTTCATTTTTCTAGAAATTTGTCTTTATTTCCCACATTTTCAAATGCACTGGCATATAGTTGTTAATAATATCCTCTTATTATGTTAGCATCTATACTATCTATAATAAAGCCCCCTTTTATCAGCCCTGATATTATCTGTCCCTCCTTTTTCCCTGGATCAATTACACAAGAGGTTTGTCAATTTCATTTGCCTTAAAAAAAGTTTGGCTTTGTTAATTCTCTCTACTGAATGTTTATTTTTTATTGGACTAATTTCTGTTCTAGTTTTTCTTTCCTTCCTCCTACTTTCTTCAGGTTTACTTTGCTATCTTTTTAACTTCTTGAGATGAATACTTGGCTAATCAATTTTTAGGCTTTCTGTTTTTATAATACACACATTTAAGGCAATGCATTTCCTTCTAAATCTGTTTTAGCTGCATCTACATGTTTTTTCTTCTTTTTTAAAATATCTATTTCTTCATTTATTTGGCTGTACCAGGACTTAGTTGTGGCACACGGGATCTTCCTTGCACCACGTGGGCTTTTTAGTTGCAGCACACTGGGCTTGTAGTTGCGGCATGTGGGATCTTTTTTTTTTTTTTTTTTTTAGTTGCGGCTATTGGAATTCTAAGTTGCGGCATGCGCGGGGGATCTAGTTCCCCCACCAGGGATTGAACCCAGGCCCCCTGCATTGGGAGTGCGGAGTCTCAACCAGTGGACCACCAGGGAAGTCCCTGCATCTACATGTTTTGATATATAGTTTCCTTACTATTTGCTTGAAAATATTTTCTAATTTTCATTATAATACCTTTTTGGACCTATAGGTGATTTAGAAAAGTATGTCAATATTCAAGCACTTGGGGATTTTCTTATTATCTTTGTTATTGAGCTCTAGCTTAATTGTGCTGTGGCCAGAGAACATACCCTGCGTGATTTGAATCTGTTCAAATTTGTCGAGACTTGCTTTATGGCTTACCATATATTTGTAAATGTTCCTAGAGTGCTTGAAATAATGTATTTTCTTCAATGTTCTATATACATCGATTAGGATAGGCCTTTTTCTTTTTAATTGTGTTGTCCAAGTACTTTGTCTTTTATTTTTAATACATTTGTCCTATCAATTAGCTATTAAAAATAACCCACTCTGATTGTAGATTTATCGTTATTTAACTGTCAATTTCTACTCTATAAATTTTGACATTATGTTGATAAATGTCATAGAAAGGTAAAATTAATATCTTCCTGGGGAAGTGAACCTTTTTTGAAATGACGCTCTTTATTTTTAGTAATGCTTTTTGCCTTAAATTTTATTTTGATTGCTATTGATACAGCTATGCCAGCTTCCTCTGGCCCAGTGTTGCAAGGTTCATTTTTTTCTATCCCTTTTACCTTCAACTTTTCTGAATCCTTATATTTAAGAGATACAGAGTTTTAGAAAGCCAACTTGAGCTTTAAACTTCTAATTGGAACAATTCATGTAACTAGCTACTGACACTTATTCTAATTACTGATATGTTAATAAAAACAAGTCTACCATCTCTGTGGTTTTTCTTAATCTCCTTTCTTGCTGTCTTTTGGATTAACTGACTTTAAAAAATTATTCCATATCTTCCCACTTCTAGTTTGTAAACTTTGCCTTTTATCTCTGTTGTTTCACGGGTTACCCTAGAAATTATACCACACATTCTATTAAGGGACAAAACAAGAAAGTTAGAATACTTCAATCCTATGTTTATGCCCTACTGTTTTCATTCTGATCTTTAAAAACCCAAAAGATATTATTCCATGTTCATTTAGATGTGTTTGCTTGCTTCTCATTTTCTTTGCTTATCATTCCTTCCTGTGTCCAAATCCTCCATCAAGGATGATTTTCCTTCCACCTGAAGGGAGATTCCTTTAGAATCTGAGGGTCTCCTGGTGACAAACTCAGTTTTTGTTTATATGAAAATGCCCTTATTTCTCCTTCATTCCTGAAATATCGTTTTCCTAGGTTTAACATTCTAGGTTGGCAGTTATTTTTTCTAAGTTATTCTTTCAGTAATATTGAAGACATTATTTCACTGTTTTGTGGCTTCTGTCGTGTGGTCAAGAAGTCAGTTTTTTGTTCCTTCAAAGGTAATCTTTTTTTCTCAGACTAATTTTAAGATTTTTCATTTTTGTCTTTGGTTTTCTATATTTTCATTCTATGTGGATTTCCTTTTATTTATCCTTTTTGGGATTCATTCAGTTTCTTAAATCTGTGGACTGGGGCATCTTTTGTTTTTTTTTTTTTAAGTCAATTCCAGAAAATTCTCAGCTGTTCTCTCCTCTCCTGAGACTGTGCTCAAATGTATGTTACACCCTTTCCCTTATCTCTATGCTTCTTGTCCTCTTTCTGTATTTTCCTTCTTTTTACCATTCTGTGATACATTCTGTATACTTTCTTGTGCTCTCTCTCGAGCTGATATAATCTGCTATTAAACTCATCCACTTAATTTTTTTTTATAAATTTATTTATTTTTATTTATTTTTGGCTGTGTTGGATCTTTATTGCTGAGCACGGGCTTTCTCTAGTTGTGGCAAGCGGGGGCTACTCTTCGTTGCGGTGCACAGGCTTCTCATTGTGGTGGCTTCTCTCGTTGTGGAGCACAGGCTCTAGGCATACAGGCTTCAGTAGTTGCAGCATGTGGGCTCAGTAGTGTGGCTCGCAGGCTCTAGAGCACAGGCTCAGTAGTTGTGGCGCACGGGCTTAGTTGCTCCGTGGCATGTGGGATCTTCCCGGACCAGGGCTCGAACCCGTGTCCCCTGCGTTGGCAGGCGGATTCTTAACCACTGCACCACCAGGGAAGCCCCACTTAATTTTTAATTGTAATAGTTTTACTTATTTCTAAAAAATCCACTTGATTGTTTTTCATATCTGGTACCTCATTTAAAAGTTGTTTTAAAAATTACATCAGTAAAATTGACTCTTTTTGGTGTGTACAGAGTTGAATAATCACCACCAAAATCAGTATACATCATCATTGTTCTGTCTTTTGTAGTCAAACCTTTCCCCTACCTTTAACCCCTGGAGAGCACTGATATCTTCTCTGTTCTTATAGTTTTGCCTTTTCCAGAATGTCATACAGAGTGATTCAGACAGTATGTATCCTTTTGATTCTGGCTTTTTTCACTTACCACCATGCATTAGAGATTCATCCATGTTGTTACATCAATCAATAGCTTGTTCCTTATTATTGCTGAGTACTGTTCCATTGTATAGATATAAACAAATTGGTAAACAAAATTAAAATTGTTATAGGCTTTTGCGTAAACATAAGGTTTCATTTCTCTTAGGTAAATACCTAGGAGTGGGATTGGTGGCGCATAGACTAAGTGTGTATTTAATTTTATAAGAAACTGCTAAAATACTTTCCAAAGTGGCTGTACCATTTGCATTTTCATCAGCAATATATGAGAGTTCCAGTTGCTCTGCATCCTCACCAGCATTTGTTTCTGTTTTTGTTTTGCCATTCTAATAGGTGTATAGTGGTATCTCAGTGTAGTTTTAATTTGCATTAACTAATGACTATTGATGTTGAGCACTTTTTCATGTGCTTTTTTGCCATCTGTGTATCTTCTTAAGTAAAGCATCTTTAAAAACCTTTTGCCTATTTTTAGTTGGGTTGTTAGTTTTCTTACTGTCGAATTTTGAGTGCTCTCGTCAAATGTGATTTGCAAATATTTTCTCCCAGTCTGTGATTTGACTTCTCATTTTCTTAACAGTGTCTCTTACAGAGCAAAAGTTTTAAATTTTGATAAAGTCCAATTTATCGACTTTTTCTTTTAGGGACTGAATTGTCATATCTATGAACTCTTATCTAATCCTTGGTGATAAATATTTTCTCCTATATTTTCTTTTAAAGCATTTATAGTATTACATTTACGACTATGATATATTTTAAATTAATTTTTGTATACTCATTTGGGTTCAAATAAACTTTGAACTCTCAAAGTTCATTTTTTTACATATGAATGTCCAATTGTTTTAGCACCATTTGTTGAAAAGACAATTACCACTGCATCTACTGAAATGTGACAGAGGAAAAGTAGTCCTAATATAGAATAATAAGGAAAATCTATCTGTAATATATGAAAAAAAGTCTCTAATGAAATTAGTATCTGAAGCTAAGAGTTAAGAGCTAGGATTTAATATTATTGGAAGCTGTTCCCCTGAACTACCTCAAAGACAATCACTACTAGCACTTTGACTTAAACCAAGAGAGAGAGACGGAGAACTTTGTCACCAAAATAAGGTGAGTAAAAATGGCTGATATGGGAAATGGCACATGTGGGGAGATTAACGTTTTCTAGTGTCAGTTTTACAACTCTATAAAGACATACAGAGCAATCTATGGATAACAGTAAACCAATCGCATAACTGGGTAACTCTTGGAATGTGTTATGAGATGATGGTTGATGGGCTTGGAATTTAGCTCAGTAGAAAGTGCAATAAAGGTCTCCTGAAGGAGAATAAAAGCCATAAAAGAGGAATCAAAGGCTCTCTCTTGATATCATTATTTCTTCTGGATGATTAGACCATCCAATACTTTGCCTGACGTCCTACTGAAACTTTTGGATGTTCCTGGGTGATAAATGATTCCATTGCATCTCACTTCCTTTGCTTTCGAGTCAGCCAAACTTGGGGACATGTTCACCTCCAGGAAGGAGGAAAATGAGTAATCCACCCCCACCCCTGCTGCCATGTCTGACAGAGAAGCAAAGGAGCGCTGCCCCCAAGTGGCCGCCAACAGTCTGGACATGCTCTCCAGCCACATGTGTCTGAACACACTGTGAACTGAACCCACACTCCACGTAGAGAACCCAAAGCCCTGGCTCTAGCAGCCCCTCTCTCGGCCCTACAACGCAACAAGGGCTCCGCCCAGCACAGGGGAAGTAAGGGCCTTACCTGTGCTGTCCTCCCCAAGGCCTTCCGCGGCCTCCCGAAGCTTAATGTCCATCACCCTCGTGGAAATCATGTCCAGCTCACTAAAATCAGATAGAAAGTCATGTTAGAGGAACAAGTCTAACAGAAGTTATCAATGACTGAAATGGTGGTGACTGCCTTTTGCCCATGTCCCTGGCAAAGACAGATTCCAGGTCAGTAGAGGCCAAAAACATGTCCACAGCTCAAGATTAGTAACCACATCAGCACTTATCTAATCACTGACCAGAGCCATTTAATGGAAAACTGGAAAATGCTTCACCGATTTACACAATGCAGATTTCGTTCCTTTCTTTGAAAAAAAATTTTTGGAAATTAGGTTTTTCTCTTGTTCACTGTAGAAAGTTTGGAAGATAGAATGAAAATCACCCATTATCCCACCAACCAAGAATGACTAACTACGGAACGTTTTAATGTATTTCCTTCCAATATCTTTTATGCAAATATTTATGTGCACAAGCACACATGCACTATATTAGTAAGACTGAGTTCCTGATTTTCTTATCCCACATCAGTAAAATTCTTGATGTTACTGTAATGGTTACATAATGTTTTGATATTATGCTGTACCATCACTTATTTTTATTGTTTCTTTTTTGAACTTTTTATGAAAAATTTCAAACAGATATAAAAGTACAGAGAATGCATAATGAATTTAAAACATGGTGACTCTTGCTCATTGTTACCCCTTCTCCACTCCCCGCTAACTAGGTTATTTCAAAGTGAATCATTCCACATACCATTATCATTTCATCCATAGGGACTTGGTTTCTCCCTAGATTAAAAATTTCTGACCCTTCATGGAAATCAAATAAATGATTACTGGTCAATATTCCTGCTACAGAGTATTGAGCTGTGTCCTTGCTTTCCACAACTGACTTTTAAACAGCACATTCTATCCCACACAGACTAACTCCTCATTTACTTGGAAAGCTATTTCTTATTGGCAATTACTATGAATTCTCATACTTTAAAAGGGAGCTAAAATATTTAATTAACCAATTAACATTTACCACTTGCACACAGTACATAACGGGAAATGATGGGAGAAATAAAAAAAAGTATTTAACAGAGGAAAGGAGATGCAGGTCTTTGCTAGAGCTGGGTCTAATATTTAGGTCTCCTTTAATACTAATGTCAAACTGCCCCATCCCTGATCAGCCAATTCCTTAAAAGGTGAACAAACATTCATTAGCCTTGCTTCTTGATTTTGATATAATTCGGCTTTACAAAAATGTTGGATCAACAGAATGAAGGAGAAAAAAACCACACACACAATCATCTCAACTGATGCAGAAAAACCGTCTGACAAAATTCAACACCCTTTTATGATAAAAAAAAGCACTCAGAAAACTAGAAATAGAGAAAAACTACCTCAGCATAATAAAGGCCATATATAAAAAGTCCACAGCTAACATCATACTCAACAGTGAAAAACTGAAAGTTTTTCCTCTAAGATGAGGAACAAGACACTCTCACCACACCTATTCAACATAGTACTGAAGTCCTAGCCAGAGCACATAGGCAAGGAAAATAAATAAAGGGCATCCAAGTTGAAAAGGAAGAAGTAAAATTATCTCTGTTCACATGTGACATGATCTCACATGTAGAAAATCCTAAAGATCCCTGCCACACTGCACACACACAGAACTGTTAGAACAAATAACTGAATTCAGCAAAGTTGCAGAACACAAAATGAACACACACAAATCAGTTGTTTCTATAAACTAACAATGAACAATCCAAAAAGGAAATTAAGGAAATAATTCCATTTACAATAGCATCAAAAAGAATAAAGTACTTAGGAATAAATTTAACCAAAGAGACAAAAGACTTATACCCTGAAAACTAAAAAATGTTGATGAAAGATTGAAAATAATGCCAATAAATGGAAAGACATCCCATGTTCATAGATTGAAAGACTTATTATTGTTATGATGTCCATTCTACCCAAAGCAATCTACAGATTTAATGCAATCTTTATCAAAATCTGTGATCCCATAGTATCCTGCTGCTTAATGTTACTATAGGGGATGCGTCGGCTACCAGAGGATCTGAAGGAAGAGGCAGTAGAGAAGGAGCAATCCAAGGAGCAAGGAGAGTAAAAGTGGTGAGATTTGGTTAAGAGTCACCAACTACTACCCTGGATACCATCTTCTTAGGTTGCCACTGAGCTAGAAGTACAAGTGCTTGAGCTTTCTATTGCTTGAATTTGGAGTTAACAGCTGCAATTACTTATCAAGCATGCAGCATGTCATCTCATTTAATCTCCAAGAACTCTAAGTATTCCCATTTTGGAAATGAGAACATGTATTATGTATCAGGTAAGTTTATTATCTGGCCCAAAGTAGTGAGGCAGAGACACCAACCTATCTACTCATATTGACTGTATATGCAGGATGGGCAAGCACTTATGAGGCCTGGGGATACAGCGATGGATGAGACCAACTTGGTCTCTGCCTCTTGCAGGTGCTGACCCAGTGGAGTGGAGCATCCTGAGCTGTCCCCAGAGGGGCTTAAGGGAAGCTGGGAAATCCAAAGGACACCAATCTCCCACGGAAATGGCTCTGCCTGCCAAGCAGCCCCTGTCCAGCATCAGGCCAGGCCCAGAGGTTGAAGGAGCCCCAGGAGACCATCTATTGGGTCTGACAGGGCATCTTAGTCTGCGGGGGGGGGGGGGGGCGTTGAGGCTGCCATGATTTATCAGCTAACAAACACTCCTAAGAAACCATGAGGTTACCTTCAAAATGTCCACTTCTGCACATTTTACAAAATGTTCCTTGCCGGGAAGTGCTGAGAACATGCAAGTGTATGTGAGTGTGTGCACAAGCCTCGGAGGTGGGTGTACAGGAGGGCGCCCATCCCGCCGAGTGTGGAGTGGACCCAGGAGCTCAGAAACGCTTCTCCCTGGACTGAACAATGTGGCTGTGATAAAGCCCTGGGCACAGGGCAGAGGGCTCAGGAGCAGGTGGGAGGGTGAGCGGGAGACACGAGAGGGTGGCCCGGTCCTCACCTTGCTGGAAGGTACGTTCTCGGCGGGGGCCCAGGTGCAGAGAGCAGCAGCGGATGCCAAGGCTGCTAATGAACGCACGCTCAGAGGCAACAGTCACCCCACAGACAAAGGGACGACAAGTCAGGCTCGCCCCATGTGGGAGGCTTGAAAACCTGCTCATGTTTTATGCTCCAAACATCTTCTTACTAATAGGAGTGCAATATGGTGCAGAGGAAAAGGGAAAGACTTGGGAGTGAGGCAGTCCTGGAGCTGAAGCCGCATCCCACCACTTACCAGGGCTGAGCCTCTGTTTCCTCATTTACAAAATGGGGGCAATAACACTTGAACGAAATGAGACTGAGAACACAGCACATACAAGCACCCGCTGAGAAGAGCTGTCGGTTTCTGCATCTCGTTTCTCACCATGGGCTCACGCCTCTGCACAATTGCAGACAAGAACACACATCACCGGCACGCCCTAGGGGCTGGCCATTCTGTCTCATGTAGGCACAGTCTCCTTGTGCAAACGGCTTGCTTTGGAGCCACCAGTATCAACGATCAAGACATCTGGGCTCCTAGATAACCCTTGATCTTCGCAATGCTCCACAGCCCGATGGACCATGAATGAAACTGCTGCCAAGTAACTGATAAAAATATATTCCAGGCCACGGAGGAATGCCCGCCACCTGAGACTGAGGGGTGTGCAGATGGAGGACCGTCCCCTTCACTCGGATGCTCCAGGTGCAAACACTCTGCAGCTGTTACAAGGGAATGTCTTCTCTGTTAAGCCCAATAACTTGCCCTGCTGAATACATGTTCCCCAACCCGAGCAAAATTGAAGAAAAAGCCAGAAGGAGAACCATAATTAGAAAGGCAATGTGGCAAATAACCAGTATCTCCCAGCACCCCTTTTGCTTCTCACTGTAGCTCAAAGTTCAAGTCAAGTGGCCCCAGTGTCCCCTCAACCAGCTTCTGCCCTCCACCATCCCACCCCGTTGCTCTGACAGCTCAAGTCCAAGTACAGGAAAACTTGTTCTTTAAACCTGGACCTGAGGGGGCCTCTTCAGGGGTTCTAATTAACTCAAAAGGGTGCTGAGCCTCCAGACCCCTCCACACAGCACTCATCAGTGTGCATCTGGGCGCCTACAGGATCCAGGGGAGTTCTGGATCCAAAGAAGGATCCTTGTGAGGGCTGCCCCACTGCCCCTCTCTGAACCCTAACTCACCACAGGCTTCTCCCCAGCTTCCAGCAGAATTCCATCATTAGTTGCAGCTTATACTGAAAAGTTCTACAGAAGTTTATTCATGTGAAGAATGAGAACAGATTTTAATATGGTATTTTAAAGGTACCCATCCATTACACTTATTTACACAGTGCAAAGAAAAATATCTGTATCCCGATTACATACCTCTGAGCCCATAACTGTATACAAAAACCTTAGGGTCCACCCCTACAGACCCACTCATTCCACACCACCCTCCAGGCCCTGTTTGCATCTCTGTGGTATTCTGTCTCAGCCCCTGTACCTGTCTTCACAATGCTCACCACAGCTGTCAACAGCAACTTGTTTGTTAGGTGTCTGCCGACCACTCCCCTCACTGCCAAGGCTGTGAGCTTCTATGCCTGTCACATCCATTGCTCTCTTACCAGCAGTAAACAATCCAAAAATGAAGTTAAGAAGACAATTCCATTTACAATAGCATACAAGAATAAACTACTCAGGAATAAATTTAACCCAGGAGGCAGAATACTTGTACTCTGAAAACTACAAAACATTGTTGAAAGAAATTAAAGAAGACATAAATAAGTGGAAAGCTATCCTGTGTTCACGGATCAGAAACTTAATATGTTTAAGACAGCAATACTCCCCAAATTGATACACAGATTCAATGCATTCCCTTATCAAAATCCCAGATGGCTTTTTGCAGAAATTGACAAGTTGATCTGAAATTTCGTATGGAAATACGAAGGACCCAAAACAATCTTGAAAGAGAAGAACAAAGATGGAGGACTCGCACTTCTCAGTTTCAAAACTGACTACAAATCTACAGCAATCAAGAATGCACGGTACTGGCATAGAGATAGACACATAGATTAACAGAATTCAGGGTCCAGAAATAAAATATATTTATGGCCAATAGATTTTCAACATGGGTGCCAAGACAATTCAACGTGGGAAGAATCAGTCTTTTCAACAAATGCTGGAACAACTGGACATTCACATCCAAAACATAATTTGTACTCCTACCTCACACTATACATAAAAATTACCTCACAGTGGATCATAGACTTAAATGTAAGCGCTAAACCTAGAAAACTCTTTGAAAAAAACATTAGAATAAATTTGTGATCTTGGGTTAGGCAATGATTACTCAGATGCAACACCAAAAGGGAAGACAGGTAAGTTGGACTTTATCAAATGTATAAACTTGTTGTTTCAAACCTATCTATCAAGAAAGTGTAAAAGGCAGCTCACAGACTGGGAAAAATATTTGCAAATCATATATCTGCAAGTCATATATCATATAGGGATTTGTACCCAGAATATATAAATAATTCTTATAACTCAATAATAAAAGACATCCATTTTAAAATAGATGAAGGATTTAAACAGATACTTGTACAAGAAAGGTAAACAAATGGCCAATAAGTATATGAAAAGATGTTCAACATAATTAGTCATCAGGGAATTGCAAATCCAAACCAAAGTGAGATACTACTTCACACTCACTAGAATGGCTCTAATCAGAGAGATAGACAGTCACAAGTGTTTGCAAGGACACAGACAGTCACAAGTGTTTGCGAGGACATGGAGAAATTGGAACCCTAATTCACTGCTGATGGAAATGCAAAATGTTATAGCCACTTTGGAAAACAGTTCCTAAAAAAAACCCCACAAAACATAAAGATACCATACATTCTGGCAATTCCATTCCTAGGTATTTACCCTAGAGAAATAAACACATATGTCCATGGAAAATTCTGGGGATACAGTGGAGTAGGAGGCACCAGGAATCTGTCTCCCACTTCTAAAACAACCACACTGGCAGAATCTGTTTAAGGTAACTATTTTGGAGTCCATTTAAGGCTTGCAACTTCCCCTGGAAGGTTGGTATGCAAATTGCAGTTGATTTCAGTCAATTTCAGCTCTTAGCTCAATAGCACCTACTCACCCCCACTCCCTACCCCCCTGACAGGCAGCCATGAATCCGTTCCTGAAGCAGCTTGCACACAGCTTGAAGGAACCATGGTGGGCACAAAGGACCCTGCTCTCCAAATACTGGGGATCTGTGCTGTGATTAACGCTTATGATGACAGAGTTGCAGACAAAGAGGTGGGCCGCCACTATTGCTGCACCTCCCCCTACTGTTGCAAGCCCCTCCCCTTCTAGGTGCACTAACTTCCAGGAGCTTTAAAGGCCTGGGCTGGTGCTCCATTTCTCCTCCTCCACTTCAGTTTTCTCTTTTCCCCTTTTGGGAGCCAGACATTAAGTACTGGGGCATTCAAAAGCAAACTGTATATATGGGGCAAATGAGAAAATTACTGTATATGCCCAGGGAAAGGCACAGGCTTAGAAAAGATCTGAGAAGACCTTAAGATTACAGTTCAGGCTGATCCTTGGCACAAAAATAAAGCCCAGCAAACCCAGAGGAAGGGGGAGAATCCGATTTCCAGAGTTACCACATTATTAGATTCAAATGTCCAGTTCTGAATCTGAAAAAGATATGGTGTTAAATCTACTAGACAAAGACTTTAAAACAACTATCTTAAAGATGCTCAGAGAACTAAAGACACAGAGAAAATGAAGAAAATAATGCATGAACAAAATGGAAGTATCAATAAAAAGAGAGAAAACCTTAAAAGGAAGCAAAAAAAAAAAAATCTGGAGCTAAAAATAATAATAACTGAAATGAAAGATTCACTAGAGGGTTTCAAAGGCAGATTTCAGCTGGTAGAAGAAAAAATCAGAAAACTTGAAGATAGGACATGGATAAAGTGAACAGAGCATAAGGGACCTGTAAGACACCATCAAGTGGATCAAAATACACATTGTAGGAGTCCCAAAAGGAGGAGGGGGGAGAAAGAGGGGCAGAGAGAATATTTGAAAAATTAATGGCCCCAAACTTCCCAAATTTGATGAAAGACATGAATGTAAACATCTAAGGAGTTCAATGAATTGAGATACATTATAATCAAACTGTTGAAAGCCAAAGATAAAGAATCTTGCAAGCAGCAAGAGAGAAGCAAATCATCACACACAAGGAATCCTCAATAAGATTATCAGCAGGCTTCTCATCAGAAACTCTGGAGGGTAGAAGGCAGGAGGCCAATATATTCAAAGTGCTAAAAGGAAAAAAAAAATGTCAACCAAGAACCCTATACATGGCAAAGCTGTCTTTCAAAAGCAAGGGAGAAATTAAGACATTTCCAGATAAATAAAAGCTGAGGGAGTTTGTTACCACTACACCTGCCCTGTGAGAAATGTTCAAGGGAGTCCTGCAGGTTGGAATGAAAGGGAACTAGACAGTAACTTGAAACCATATTTTAAAAATGGATAAAGAATATGTGGTATATATACAGAATGGAATACTCCTCAGCCATAAAAAAGAATGAAACTTTTCCATTTGCAGCAACAAGGATGGACCTGGAGGGCATTATGCTAAGTGAAATAAGTCAGACAGAGAAAGACAAATATTGTACGATATCACTTATATGTGGAATCTAAAAATACAACAAACTAGTAAATATAACAAAAAAGAAGCAGACTCACAGATACAGAGAACAAATGAGTGGTTACCAGTGCAGAAGGGGGGAGGGGCAATATGGGGGTAAGGGATTAAGAGGTACAAGCTATTAGATATAAAATAAGCTACAAGGATATATTGTACAACACAGGGAATATAGCCAATATTTTATAATCAATGGAGTGCAAACTTTAAAAATTGTGAACCACTATATTGTACACCTGTAACATAATATTAAAAATCAACTATACTTCAATTTAAAAAAACTAACTTAAAAAAGCTCAGTAAAGGTAAATACATGGCAATTATAAAATGGTAACTATACACATGGTAAATATATGGGCAATTATAAAAGCTAGTACAGTTACCCTTGAACAACATGGGTGTGAATTGCCCAGGTCCACTGAAATGTGAATTTTTTCAATAAATATGTACTATAGTACTACACAATCCACGGCTGGTTGAATCCCTGGATGCAGAGCCACAGATACGAAGGGCCAAGTGTAAAGTTAGACTTGGATTCTGGACTGCGTGGAGGGTTGGTGTCCCTAACACCAACATTGTTCAAGGGTCAACTGTATTACTGTAACAATGGTTTGTGGCTCCACTTTTTGTTTTCTACACAATTTAAGAGACTAATACATTTTTAAAAAGCAATTAGTCTCCAGCTATAAGGTCCTGCCATCCCCAGAAAAGAGTTAATAAAGCCACTGGAGTACCCATCCATGCTAAAAAAAAAAAAAAAAAGTTGTCTAAGAGCTAGTATTACTGTAACTTTGGTTTGTAACTCCACATTTTATTTGCTACCTAATTTAAGAGGTTACTGTATTTTTTCAAATTATTAATTTATGTTTCTGCGCACACAATGTTTAAAGATGTTATTTAGTGGCATCAACAACTGAAAGGAAGAGGAACAGAGATGTAAAGGAGCAGAGGTTCTGTGTGTCATGGAAGCTAAGCTGGTATAAATCCAAATTAGAGTGTTATAACTTTAGGATGTTAAATGTAATCCCTATGGTAACCACAAAGAAAATAGCTGTAGAACACACACAGAAGGAAATGAGAAAGGAACTTAAAAGTTTCACTACAAAAAAATCAACTAAACACAAGAGAGGACAGTACTGCAGGAAATGAAGGATAAAAAAATCTATAAGGCATAGAGAAAACTAATAGCAAAATGACAGAAGCAAGTCTCTCTTTATAAGTTGTAAAAAGGAAGGAAATTCTGAACTCTGCTACCACATGGATGAACCTTGAGGATGTTATGCTAAGCAAAATAAACCAGTTGCAAAAAGACAAATGCTGAATGATTCCACCACTTATTTAGAGGAGTCAAAATCATAGAGACAGAAAGCAGAATGGTGGTTGCCAGGGGCTGGGGGAAGGTGGAAAGGGTGGGGTAGTTTAATGAGTACAGAGTTTCTGTTCTGCAAGATGAAAAGAGTTCTGGAGATGGATGGTGGTGATGGTTGCACAGGATGGATGTACTTAATACCACTGAACTATACACTTTAAAATGGTTAAGATGGTAAATTTTATGTTATGTGTATTTTACAACAATAAAAAAATGGGGAAAAACACACACAAAAACGTATACACCAATGTTCAGCATTATTTATAATAATCAGAAAGTAGAAATAGCCCAACAATTGATGAATAAATTTAAAATGTGGTACATACATATCATGGAATATTATTCAGTCGTAAAAAGGAATGATGCACTGACACATGCTACGGTATGGATTAACCTTGAACACATTATGCTAAGTGAAAGAAGCCAGACACAAAAGGCCACATACTGAATGATTCCATTTATATAAAATACCCAGAATAGGCACATCCATAGAGAAAGACAAATAGATTCCTGTTCGCCTAGGGTTGGGGAGTAGAGTGCTGGGGGAGGGAGGTAGAAAGGGAAGTGACAGCTAATGGGCACAAGGTTTCTTTGGGGGACATGAGTATGTTCTCAAATTAGATTATGTTCATAGTTGCACAACTCTGTAAATATACTAAAACCTATTGACTGCACACTCCTAACAGGTGAACTTTATGGTAGGTAAATTATATGCCAATAAAGCTGCTGGAAAAAAGCATGACCAGAAAAAAAGGTGAAATAAAGACATTTTTGGAAAAGAAGACATGATACAATGTGTCTCCAGCAATCCCTCAGTAAAGCAGATATTCAGGGAAGAAGGATATGATCTCAGATGGAAGCCTGGAGGTGCAGGTAGGAATGGAGGGCAGTATATGTGAGTAAATCTAAACGTGGACGAGACGAGCAGGTTGTCTGGATCTCAACCAGACGCCCTGTACACAACTGGCAGGAATGTGCCTGCCCTGCTCTCCCTGACCCACAGGCTTCATTTCCTTCCAGCCCAGGACCTTTGCAGATGTTGTTCCCTCTGCTTGAATGCTCTTCCCTGCCCTTACACTCCACTTGCTTCTATCAACTCCCACTCAGCCCTCAGGGACCAGCTTCACTTCCACATCCCCCCAGGGGTCTGATCGGATGAGCCAGCACCTCCCACAATGCACAGTGAGAAGCCCCGAACCTTCTGTTGACAGCACTCACCAGTTTTCCTCACACCTCCGTTTGCACGATTCTGTGATCTGGCTCCCCTTTCTGGATTTAAGCCTCCTTACCTTCCCTATACCTTTAACTAACTTTTCCTTTTCTTGGGGAAGAAGACGAAAATAAACTGGGACTTGACTATTGTTCTCTAGTGAGTCACACCAGGATCTGCCTGTACCTTTTTTTAGAAAAAGAAGTTTCACATTACTGAGGCAACGGAATGTGTAAGGCTTGCAAAGTTCCTGTGAGAAATCTCTGCTTGAAAATTGTGCCAGCTTTACTGCCTCATGATAGATACTTTTATCCTCAAGAGCAGAAGACTTGACCTCTGCTCCCACCCCAAGGTGGCAGGGGCGTTGGCAGTGGACCTCTCCACGGTCATGTCTCCTCGAGGGTGCCAGGGGACCTCCTGCCCTTCAGAGTAGACACCTCAATGTTTCTGTGCAAAACCTGCTCTGTCTACCTGTCAGGAAGGACAGGGAGGAGAAAGGGTAGATCCACTCTGACATATGGGAGAAAAGAAAGCAAAGAAATCACCCAGAAATAAACCCACACACCTACGGTCAATTGAACTATAACAAAGGAGGCAAGAATATACAATGGGGGAAAGACAGTCTCTCTCTTCAGCAAGTGGTGTTGGGAAAGCTGAATAGCTGCATGTAAATCAATGAAGTTAGAACACACCCTCACACCATACAAAACAATAAACTCAAAATGGCTTAAAGACTTAAATATGAGACATGACACCATAAAACTCCTAGAAGAGAACATAGGCAAAATATTCTCTGACATAAATCGTACCAATGTTTTCTTAGGTCAGTCTCCAAGGCAATAGAAGTAAGAGCAAAGATAAACAAATGGAACCTAATCAAACTTACAAGCTTTTGCACAGCAAAGGAAACCATAAACAAAACGAAAAGACAACCTACGGACTGGGATAAAATATTTGCAAATGATGCAACCAACATAAGTTCTAAAATATACAAACAGCTCATACAACTCAACAACAGCAACAACAAAAAAACAACCTAATCTAAAAATGGGCAGAAGACCTAAATAGACATTTCTCCAAAGAAGACACACAGGTGGCCAATAAGTACATGAAAAGATGCTCAGCATCGCTAATTACTAGAGAAATGCAAATCAAAACTACAATGAGGGGCTTCCCTGGTGGCACAGTGGTTAAGAATCTGCCTGCCAATGCAGGGGACACGGGTTCGAGCCCTGGTCCGGGAAGATCCCACATGCTGCGGAGCAGCTAAGCCCGTGTGCCACAACTACTGAGCCTGCGCTCTAGAGCCCACGAGCCACAACTACTGAGCCTGTGAGCCACAACTACTGAAGCCTGTGTGCCTAGAGCCCGTGCTTCGTGAGAGAAGCCACCGCAATGAGAAGCCCGTGCACCGCAACTAAGAGTAGCCCCCGCTCGTCACAACTAGAGAAAAGCGCGTGCGCAGCATTGAAGACCCAGTGCAGCCAAAAATAAATAAATAAATAAAATAAATAAATTTATAAAAAAAAAAAAAAAAAAAAAAAAAAAAAAAACTACAATGAGGTACCATCTCCGGTCAGAATGGACATCATTAAAAAGTCCACAAATAACAAATTCTGGAGAGGATGTGGAGAAAAGGGAACCCTCTTGCACTGTTGGTGGGAATGTAAATTGGTGCAGCCACTGTGGAAAACAGTATGGAGGTTCCTTAAAAAACTAAAATTAGAGTTACCATATGATCCAGCAATCCCACTTCTGCACATAAATCCGGAGAAACCTATACTTTGAAAAGATACATGCACCCCAGTGTTCACAGCAGCACTATTTATAATAGCCACGACAAGGAAGCAACCTAAATGTCCATCAACAGATGAATGAATAAAGAAGATGCGGTGTATATGTATACAATGGAATATTAGTCATAAAAAAATGAAATAATGCCATTTGCAGCAACATTGGTGGACCCAGAGATTATCATACTAAGTGAAGTAAGTCAGAAAGAGAAAGACAAACACCATATATCACTTATATGTGCAAGTGAACTTATTTATGAAATAGAAAGAGTCTCACAGACATAGGAAACAAACTTATGGTTACCAAAGGGGAAAGGGGGTGGGGGAGGGATAAGTTAGGAGTTTGGGATTAGCAGATACAAACTACTATAAATAAAATAGATAAACAAAGAGGTCCTACTGTATAGCACAGGGAACTATATTCAATATCCTATAATAAATCATAATGGAAAAGAACATGAAAAAGAATATATATACATATATATATACATGTAAAACTGAATCGCTTTGTTGTACACCAGAAACTAACACAACACTGTAAATCAATTATACTTCAATTTTTTAAAAAAGTAGCAAAGAAATCAGATGAGTGAAGGGCTGAAAGCCGAGAACTCAGACACTGAGTCACAGCACTCGGAGGACAGCGGGAGGGAAACAAAGGAACTTACTGGGCGGTCAGTTTCCTATCGACCTATAATTGATTATCTTATTAAAATACTAAAATTAGGCTTGGCCTAGAGAAGTGAGTCATCCCCTATCTGGCTAAGGATGTAAAACTTGAAGACTAACTCCTTGAGAATAGGGACCATGTACCAGCATGTTACTGCCACACAGGAGGTCCTTAATAAAGATTGTTGAATGAATGAATGAGTGAGTGAATGAACCAGAAGCATTTATAACACTTGTTAGACAAAGGATTCACCTCCTGATAAAAATGACACAGCATCAACTACCCAATCACTGTTCCCAAGACCACATAGTACTCCAATGTCTTGAGGAGAGACGTCCTTCTAAATCCATGACTTAGCTAAACGATGTCACATTTCTTTAGCCTGAGTTCTTCTTGTCCATTGTCCCCCTTTAGACATCAGGTGCCCTATAACCACGCAGAGCCTTTGGGAGTCAAGGAATATGGATGCAGAGGAAGTCTCTGCTCCAGATGCCTTGCTCCCGTCCTCCGGCTTCCCTTCGGCCACAGCTGGGCAGGGACAGTTGGGGCACCCAGAGAGAACAAGGCGGTGGACCACAACTGGCTGGGCTGTTTCTTTGCAGAGAAACAGCAGAGCTTCATTCAAACAAACGTAGTCATCCGCAAGACAAACGGCACGGTTTATAAGCATATAAATAATACCTGATGTAAGATAAACTATGTCCACATATGCAGCCTACGTCTACATGAATGCTCCTCAACAAAGCTCATGTCTCAGACTGTGATGCATGACAGCTTTCACAGGAGTTACCTGTTTTCACTCACCCAGAAATGAATGTTTTCATATGAGATTTTAAAAATGTTAGTTTAGACATTTTCAGGTTATTAGAATAAAACAAATCTATTAGCGACATTTACAAAACCACCATTTCAAAAACAGGTAAGCATAAGAGCTTCAAACTTTGCAACCTCAGAAACTGCATTCGCGTAATTCCTGGGAAAATACATTCTAACACTGGAGTATCTTGCCAAGATGCCATCTAACTTGGAAACGTTCAGTCTCAGAGTTAGAGCTGTAAGTTGTGCTGATCGCTGCCCACACGGGACGAATGGACCCAGAGCCCAGGGCTCAGGGAAGCTTTATGAAGGCTGGTCTGTTTTTAACTTCATGAGTCTATTTACGTAATAAATTCCCCCTTTTTAAGCATTTAAACCAAAAATAATGACACGAAGAAGGTTCTTAAGGCTAAATTTATCTAGGATGTTCCATATGTGATTGGCATTTCTGCAGCACAGCAGATGCAGAATTAAGGTTTTGCTTTTTTTTTTTGAATTAGGAAGTCATGCTCCAAAGTCTATTAATGAGGAGACATCACACCACCGCTCTATTCTGGTCCATTCAAAGTAGGCAGTATCACTTTTGCAAATATGTTCCTATAAAAGGGGTTCATCTTCAAGGAATTCATGGAAAAGACTCTGACAAGTACAGGTTTCTGGTAACTGACTATACTGCTGAACTGAATGAATAAGCATTTTCAGAACTCTAATGGAAAACTGATGAACTCATAAAAGTGCTAACAAAACATCAAGATGAAAAAAAAATTAATTACATGGGACTGAGTGAACCGATAAGGATGATTATAATTTTTGTGACTTTCTGTTTGAATTATAAAAAAAAAAAAATCCCACAAGGACTCAGAGGCAAAAAATATACAAATCAATTTTCACTGCAAAGTAAAGGAGCTGTTACAGTGGAGGATTACTGGACTGAATGTCACTATTATGACATAGTATGAGTGTGTTTTGTGTTTGGTAATTGCAATCATTGTTGCTTTTGTTGTGGTCATCCATTTACAATGCTTGGTGTCAGTCTATTTATCTCTTGTAAAAATAAAATACAGTGTGTGCGTGTGAAAAAAACCCAAAAAACAAAATAGCAGCATCAGACACTGAGGTTGAATAATTACAAGTAAAAAGATTTTTATGAAACAATAACAGTGATGGTGACTTCCATGCACAGGGCTTTACACAGTACAAAGGCCCATGTTCCCGAGGACTCCTCTGGTTGTTGGGTTCCTGTCCCTAGGTAGCAAAAGAAGGAAGTGAGGCTTGGTGGGTGGACAGTCTGTCCAGGTCCCTCAGCATCCCCACACCACCAGATGTCTGCTGCCGAAGGTGCAACATCCGTTTCCCAAGACGGTCCACCCAGCCCAGGTGATGGGCAGATGTGACCATCACTTGGATCAACAGAGGCTGCCTAACTGGAATTTTCCATTTGGTATATAAGACATGCAATTTGTTTACTTATACTTGCAAATGCACTTCAACCATGTCATAGCTCTACTTCCCTCTGTACTATCATGACCGAAGCGAAATGCACCGAGGGCCAAACATTCTCAAAGGATGAGGTCACCTGCAGCAGGGCGTGGTGGCTCTGAAGGTCTGCTGGCCTCTGCTCCAAAGGAACTCGGGCAGGCCACTGCCCTCAGCAAATCTGTCAGTTAAGAACAAGCCCTTTGGCATCATGTGAAGTGAAATACGCCAGACAGAGAAAGACAAACGCTGTATGATCACTTACATGTAGAGTCTAAAAAATACAACAAACTAGTGAATATAAAAGCAGCAGACTCACAGATAATAGAGGACACATGAGTGGTTACCAGTGGGGAGAGGGAAGGGGGAGGGGCAATATAGGGGGAGGGGAGTAAGAGGTACAAACTATTAGGTATAAAACAAGCTACAAGGATATACTGTACAACACGGGGAATACAGCCAATATTTTACAAAACCTATAAATGGAGTATAACCTTTAAAAATTGTGAATCACTATATTGTACAGCTGTAACTTCTATAATATTGTACAACAACTATATTTCAATTAAAACATAAATTAAAAGAACAAGCCCTTTGTTGCTGATCTTTAGCTACAGGAATAATTCTTTTTTTTTTTAACAGTGAAAAGCATACAAATTTATTTATGTTTTACATGGCACAGGAGCCTTTATAAGGAAGTGAAGATCCAAAGAAATGGTTAAGCCTGAGTGTTTTTATTCTAGGTTTGATGAAGAGTAGAAAGTTGTGGGAAATAATGATAGGAGACATAAAGGATATGAGCTAAGGATAGTAAATTGGGGGAAACAGCAAGCCTGTTCTTTCAGGTTCCTCTCAGTATCCCCCCATCTTTGGAGATAAGGATGCTCCTTTCCTCCAAGTATAAGGAGGACACCTCTCACATGAGAGTCTTATGACCTGCTTCAGGGTAGAAAGGGAAGCGAGCCCTTCCTATACCTGCCATTTCTCAGATTCCTTCAGCTTAAAATAATTATTCTGTCAAAGTGGCATATTTTGGGGTGACATATCCTGATTCCCTTTACTTTCTTTTTTTTTTTAACATCTTTATTGGAGTATAACTGCTTTACAATGGTGTGTTAGTTTCTGCTTTATAACAAAGTGAATCAGCTATACATGTACATATATCCCCATATCTCCTCCCTCTTGCGTCTCCCTCCCACCCTCCCTATCCCCCACCTCTAGGTGGTCACAAAGCACCGACCTGATCTCCCTGTGCTATGCGGCTGCTTCCCACTAGCTACCTATTTTACATTTGGTAGTATAGATAAGTCCATGCCTCTCTCTCACTTCGTCCCAGTTAGCTACAGGAATAATTCTAATGGTCTTTCACTTTGTCCTCCGCTGTCTACTCTCCACCCCAAGTACACAGACTGTGCCATGTGGAACCACCTTACAGGCATGGGCTGTTCAGAGGAAAGTGCTCTGTCTCCCAGCCCTCTGCCCCTCTCCTTCTCCCTTCCTTTCACTCCCCACCCCCTCACCTTAGCCCTCTGCTTCCTGTGTCCCTCTCTTTCAATATATGCATGTGTCACAAAGAAAATAAAGAAAATCATTATTTTGTCCCAGAATTCACACAATTCAAGGAACTATATAATATACATAATGATGTCTGTAAGGAAAAAGGTCATACACGACAACAGATGCTGAAAGTCGATTCTTGGACCCCAGGGGCTGGGGGTCGTGGCCGGGCCTCCCCCCGCTCCGCCCCTCCGCCTCCCACCCCCGACCTCTTGGCTCTCAGAGGCCCACCTGGGCTCAGGCCTGACGCACTGGTAAAAGGCAGCCATCTTCGTGAACGTGGAGGGGGCCTCCGGCACTTTCATCCTCTGGGAGAACAGAGGGCCTTCCCTGTCCTCCCCAAAGGGGCTTGGGGCCCTCAGGACACCCCTGGGTGCTGATCAAGAGCTTCGTCCCCGTCTCCGGAGCAGCAACCCCGGGCCCCGAGGAAGCAGGGCTTCGGCCAACTCCTGCGGCCCTGCGGGTCCCCCGGCAGGTGTGCAGCCCAGGGCAGTGGACGCTCAGACACACACGCACTTCCTCCTTCCCTCCAAACACGTGGACGCCCAGGGTGGGGCCGGAGCCGCCACCCGCCTCCCTCTGAGCGGAGTCGCTGCCCAACTGCTGAGGGTGGAAAGTGACAAGCCCGGGCTCCGTCTTCCTGCGCTCCCCGCAGAGGCGGGCAAAGGGCACCGATTGCCCCATCCATCCGAGCAAGGGCTCAGGGCCCCGGGGGCACGTCCACCCCTGCAAGTGTGTTCCCTTGCGCTGGCTTTCTCCTTATTCCTTCTTCAAGGGCCAGCATGTTGCCGCGGGTCCTGGATGTGTTCTGTGAACTGCCTTCCTGGACCTTCCAAAGGCTCCTCCTTTCAGTCAGGCACCTGCTCGGCAGCTCGCTGTGGCAAGGACAGAGTCCAGCACTCCCTGCTGGAGACCACACCTGGCAGGTGCGCAGACCACGCCCCCCGCCGGGGAGAAATCACCAAGGGCAGCCCACAAAAAGCCGCCTCCCTGATGACTGGCAGCTGCCACTTCAAAATAATAGACTCCTGCCGTCCCGCATCGCAACCCCACCTGAGTTCTCCAAGGTCTAAAGGCTGCTAACCAGCACAGTCAGCAGTTTCCAGGCAACGTCTGGAGGGTTGACAGAAGGCTCTGGGTGACAAGCATGAGGCTGTGTTACTAAAACCAAGGAGCAGCTGGGGACAAGGGTGACTCCTGAAGATGGTTCTCAGAAACCATCTTAGAAAAAGTCCTAGCTTCCTCTTCTGTTTTCCAAAATGCGTCCATATATATAAAGTTCTGGTCAGATGGCTTATAATTTAAATAATAAAGCATAACCAATGTATCTGATGGTGAACAAAGAAAGCAGTGAGTTCAGCGAACTTGGAAAATGACCACTGAGTGCTTTTTGACGGCAGTCTACGTCGACTTGCCCTTGTGTGCTTTAGAGTCTGAATATTTGCTTCCTGGGTGCTGCTAACAGAACAGCCTTCTCCAGGGAGAAAGACAACGGGCCGGCAGGGGGTCCCCGTCTCCCGTGAGGCGATCCAGGGGCAGAGTGGACCACTGAGGGGGTCAGGGACGAGCCTCAGCCTCGGGGCGGATGTCTCTAAAGAGTGGTCCCAGCCAGCACTCCTCTCTCCCCAGAGGCCAAATCCAACAGATCCACAGCTGCAACTCACCCCACCAGAGGCGGGCTCAACAGCCAGCCGCGTTGAACTTGGAGCCACCCTACCACTCGCTACAGCCGGCTCTGCTCTGGGCCTGGTCAGCACTCCCTGCTAGTCTAGGGCGGTGCCCAGCACAAGACAACACTCTTCAAACTGACACAACACCACAAGGGGATGCGGCGTCGCATCTTGGGGTCGCATTGAAGGCCCCAGGGACCGAGAGGGAACCTTAAGACCAGGGAGGGCCCTGCCACCGCCCGCTCACGCGCACATGCCTTCTCACTGTCCCTCTACCACCTCCCAGCATGCTCCCCACGGCACACTGCTTGCACATCTTAAATCTCTGCTCAAGGTTAAGAAAAAATTTCAGGAATTTCCTCTCTTTGATGCTTTCTTTGCCCTTCTTTGCCGTGCCCAAGCCATACCTCCCTCAGGACATGGGAGAACCAAACTAAAAGGCCAATAACACCCCTGGTGCATTCCTATTACAATGGAATTTATCAACTGCAACAGAAAATCTTTTCTGAAAGAAAATCAAAAGGCTTTGCGTTGGACCTCCTCAGGCCTTTGGTCTCGTTTTATTCAGAGGGAAGAGAATGAAGCAGGTACCAGGTCCAAGATGGTCTATATTCTCTCTCATTTAATGCTCACAACCAGCTCTGAATTAAATGGCATATCTCCTTTTTGCAGGTGAGAAAACAGAGGATCAGAGAAGTTAAGCAAATGGTCCAAGATCACTGAGCCGGCGTAAGTGGAAAATTTGACACTCAAATCAAGGCCTGTACCCCACCCAGCTGTGAGCTCTTCCCCACGAGGGCAGCTGCCTACTAAGAAGCCCAGGTCAAGATTTCAAGTGACCAGTCAAGTTAGATATTCTCTGGGCTGGAATCTGGCAGCAAGCATCAAAAGCCTTCAAAACCCTTGCTGATCTGGTAACTGCACTTCTGGGAATGTGTCCTCAGGAGATCATCAAGTAACCCCTTAGAACAGCCCCCTGGAAACATTCTAAAGGCTCATCAGTAGGAGACAGAAACAGGAGACTGGCTATGGTGTTGGGACATGTCACGAGGCCACTAAAAACCCTGTTACATGAAAATATTGATTGACAAGGGAGAATACCCACAATACACTGCAAGGGGAAAAAGTAGGCTACAACAGTACTTCTAAAGGGAATATGCATCCCAGAATCTGAAGCGCTTGCTAAACACAGATTCTGCCTCAGCAAGTCTGGGGTGGGGCCTGAGATCCTGGTATTTCTAACAAGCTCCTGGATGACACCAGTGATGTTGCCAACAGACCCTCCTTTGATGCTATAAATAGCGTGTGCCATAAAACCCACTGTTACTTTTTTTTACAAGTCTCTTAATGCATAAAAGGAATTCAGGAAGGACCACAAAAGGATGTGATCTACAGTTATTTCTACATCACAGAATTAGGTGTATTTTAAACTTCTTCTCTGCGCTTTTCTATGTTTTGCAAATTTTCTGATTGAACATGTATTTTGCTGATAATTAGGAGACGCTCCAATAGTTTCTTTCAAAGACCAAGCAGTATGTGGTGAACAGGCTGGGACTTAGGACTGAGGAACTTAGGATTTAAGTTCCTGTTCCTCTCTTAAGTCTCAGTCTCCTAACCTGGTAAGCCTGAGGAGCGGCTGGGTGCCAGCCCCGGCGCAGATTCCAAGTGTAAGCTTCTGCCCTGCTCTGGCCACACGGCAGGATCTCAGCGGTGTCACGACCCGCCCTCTCCACTGCTGGAAATGAGACCTTGAGTCTCTGACAAGCAGTTTCTGTCATTTTTCCCAGGGACTTTCACATTTGCTTCCCCGTTCGTCTGCGCACCATTTCCAGCTTGACGACAAGCTGGAGGAGGAATGATCGCTGTAAAGCTTAACAAGCACCGACCTGCAAGGAAGGTGAGCAACTTGCCCAGGGTCGGCGCCGGCCGCCTACAGGGGGCTTCGGTGCCAGGACGCAGCGTCCCCTCGTGGCTCCACTACCTCTGACGACCCTCTCACACCCCCATCCCAACACCCCACCCTACACACACAGGACCAGCCCGCTGTGCTCTGGCCCCGGGCCGGAACAGTCCCCTGAGCTGAAAGGGCCTGGGTGGAGCAGGGATGCAGAACAGGGTCTCCGTCAGGAATCAAGGCGGGGAGACCCCGCACCTCATGCCACTTGGCCCACCCATGCCTCTGCGAGTAGCCCTTCCTTGCTCACTCCTGGGATTTCAAAAACATCACGATGTGCTTTTTCTCCTGTAACATTCTGAACTGCTTAAACACCCATAGAAGAGATGGGTTCACTAGCGATGAATTCTTTCCAGCTGCAAAGGCAATCAAACCAAACCATTAGGCCCCCAGAGCCCAAGGGGGCACTTCAGTTACTTAGAGTGGCTACTAACAAGGGTCAGGAATGAGTGAGACAACTTTCAGTCTTCTCTCTGCTGTGTGTTGTTCAGAGTTAACCTTTGCAAGTGGCACCTGTCACCTATGTGGCCTTTACTTGCTTAGTATCCCAAAGAGACATTATAAAGAGCACAATGGCCATCATGAGTTATATTGATATTTAACCCAGCCCCCTCCCCGCCCCCAAAGTGGAAAGAACAGCCGTAGGTCAAATTGCCACATTGACAGTTTTTCACAGTTCTTCCCAGTTAAATGCAACTCTATGGAAACACAAAAAAGACAAAAACATAGAAGGGCAGCACCCTAGCTGGCAGTCAGCAGGAATTCTGCACGAACTGCTGGGCAGAAGTCTCTCCACCTCGGGCCACATGGGGCCAGCCACCCTCCCAACTCAAGGGATGCAAGGAAGTCACCCGGTGTGAGAAGGCAGGTCCCTGCTGTCTGTGATGGAGGGAAGAGGGGAAGGTCCCAGTTGGCAGGGAGGGAGCAGGAGAGAGGGTAGTAAAGCTGGGAGAGTGAGCCGGTGGGCATCAGGCAGAACCGTGCTGGAGAACCATGCGGCCTGAGGACTAACACACAGACACACGTGATTCAACACGGGGCATCAGGGATCACTGGGCAATAACATGCTGCAACTGAGGACAGAAATAAAGAGGTGCCACCCAGAGCCAGTGTCTGCATTTATAAAAAAATTAAACATGACAGTGTAAGAGCGAAGAACAAAGCTGACTCCATACTGGATCTGTTTCTTTTATTTTAACCTCTGTATTCTATTGCTTTTGCTACAAGAATGTTGCCTATAGCCTGAAATATACAGGACAGCCCATTCTCGAGGCTCTGACCTTTAAAGGTATAGCACTTTTCCATTCATAGAGAGACAATAAGTTGCAGAACAGAGAATACCATTTGTCTTGTTGAAGGTTTACAGGAACATCCTGATCTGACCTGACCTCCGTGAAAAGATGCAAGAACAAAGGATTCTGACACCAAGAAGTCTGCAACAACCAGCCGCACTCCCTCCCCTTTTAGTATAAAAGAAGCCTGAATTCTAACTCTGGGAAGATGGTTCTTTGGGGCACTGGTCCACCATCTTCTTGGTCCGCTGGCTTTCCGAATAAAGTCGTTATTCTTTGCCGCAACAACTTCTCTCTTGATTTAGTGGCCTGTCATGCAGCAAGCAGTATGAGCTTGGACTCAGTAAAAAGAGAAAGCAGGCAGCTAATGAAACTGCACATTCACCCCTGGTGGGCTGGCACTTCAGCCAAGGATATGCCTCATGGGCCTGCAGGACACTGTGTGTCACCACATAAATGTGGCCTGCCTACCCACTCACTTGCCTCTTGGTCAACTCCCAGATTACCCATCAGCCAGCTGGACCCTGGTTAGACCACAAGCCCCCCAAACTGGCTTCCTGTACTTGGGAGCAAAAGCCATGATGCTCCAGGGATCTCCCTGACCTAGTGAGATTTGAGGAAACTATAAAATTACTGAAAACAAATTCTATGTATGGACTTGTTTGCCATTATTTTCTTAATTGAGCAAAAACACAGTTAATGTTATTTTAATGACTTTAGAGGTCTAAAATCACCTCGCTAGTTCAGTAACTAAAAAGGTATTAACTTTGTTTTCACTTTAACTTAAAAATAGTTTAGACAAACAATACAAAGGCACTGCAGAGCACAGATCTGTGAAATTGCTTTTCACATTTTCTCCATTCTGTTGCAAGCCGTTGACATTCCTTGCTAAACGCGGCTTTTGCCCTGAGACTGTGAGCTGAGGAAGGACCAGTCTGTGGGAAAGGCAGCTCTGTGTTCACGGCACTGACAGCATGGGTGAGCAGCTTTCCCTGCTGCTTCATTTTTATCACCGTAAGGAAAGGTAAGGCAGAACAGCAACAATGGGCACGTGTATCACCACTCTCCCATCACCTGCCCTGGGCAGACATCAGTAATCAACCACAGCATCATTCTCAGAATTGCTCACCACACAGTACTCCAGACAGCTACTGCCAGTTGCCTGGAGTAGCACTTGGCTAGAAGCCTGCCAACACTGTTGGCAGAAGTTGCAATAAATCTACGGAACTGGGTTCTCGCCTTGCCTACCCACTAACTAGCTGCTAACCAGCTGAGTGACTTGGGACAAATCACTTGCCTCTCTGGGCCTCTGTCTCAATTATGATATGAGTGATTTGGACTCTGATATCTGACAGTCTATTAGAGTACTTCAGAAAAACAAAGGTCTGTAAAATTGACCCAAACTTCTTTTTCTGTGAAGATGCTTTAGTTAGCCAGCAGAGGACAAGACATGTTTGAGCTGAGAACAACATATATTAGAAATATATTTTCAAAATCTAGCTCTCAGTACACTGCTCGTTTGTGATCCAGAAAAAACGAAGTGGCAATGGCAATATCACAGGAAGTCCCTCCAGTCCGGCCTGGCCACCACCTCACCTCCTGCCATCCCCCCCTCCGCCACGCAGCCACACCTGACACTGCACGCCTGCTTCCCGAGGGAGCCGCGCTCACGCACATCAGCGCCTTTGCCCCACCCTGACCCTGAGAAATCTCTGCACTTGCTGGGCACCCTGCAACCTTCCTCTGAGCCCCTGCCCACCCACACTATTGTGTACACATTTCCCCTCCTGGAGTTTGAGCTTCATTAGGGTTAGAGACAAGCTCTTTTCATCTCTGTAGCCCTGATAACCTACACACAGTAGATGCTGGGAAATATTTTATGAATGAGTGAGCCTTATCACCTGCGCTTATAAAATCCAAGGGCAGAAATCACTTGTAATAACATCTTTTGCTTTATTACATTTCTCCTAAGGAAAAAAAAAACATTCTCAAATAGTTGATTTCGTTTGAGCCATTTGGTAAGATGCTCTGACAAAGTGCTCCTGTGTGATTCAGATGTGTGGGCTGGCTGGGTTTGACATAAATATCTTCCTATTTTGTAATTCGGAGACATCGCATTTGGAGAGTGAGGACGTGGAGTGGTATGAACACACACTTGGCTCATTATGCGAGGACGTCTAATATTCCAAATTATTCCAGCCTCTCGGTATTTTAAAGACCTTAGAAAAGCAGCCAAGTTCCCGTTTTCTTCAATATTGCCATGGGGAGGGGGGCGTCGTAGATAGATGCCCCACACCAGTTAGCGCTTAATGGGTCACAATTGGCCTCCTCAATCAGACTGCAAAGGCTTTGAGAACAACGCCAATAAATTTGATTATTTCTGTATATTCCAAGGAGCCGGGTATGCAGCAGGTGCTTAATAAGTGCACAGTGATTAATACAGTGCAACATATAAACCATGTACTCCTGGACTGGCCAGGGCCATCAGTGGACACAGCACTGGGCACGGTACTAGAGTCAGTGAGGGAGCACCCGTGAAGTCCTAAGTTGACTGATGCACAGGAAAGTGGCCAGAGGAAGGCAGGCTGTGTAGACAGGCGGGATCCCGTGAGCAACTGAGGACACTGAGGATTTCTCACACTTTACCTTCTAGTAAGCCGCGGCATGATGCTAGCAGCAGCTCACAGGTGCCAAGAACTGCTGTAAATACTTCACATACATTTACTCTTTAAATGCTGGCTGAATTGAACATTACGCGCGTTTCATCCAAGCCAGGCCACTCTGAGTCGTTCATCAGAGAAGGAGCGTCACCAGGTGGCAGCCGGCAGCAGCACGAGGCGCCAGCACAGGCGCGGGGTGGAGGGTGGAGCCCGGGGACGCGGGACTCCTGTTGCGGAGCGCGCCTGTCCGCCGGGTGCCTGTTCCTGGGGTGGTGGCAGCGAGGTCAGGTGGCCGCCCAGCCAGGGGGCCCTCTTCCATCTCCATCCGGTCAAATGTCTCCCCTAGGGCAAGGGTGCTGCAGCCAGATGTGACCCAGAAGGGCAGCCCTGAGGGCCTGATAGACACTCAGTCGCGAAGGGCTCCGAGCTCTAGAGCAGGTGCGTCAGGTAACCCTGTGGCCCAGTCTGATATGCCGACCGCCGAGCAACAAGCATCAGAGGAAACTGGCCTAGTGACTCTCCCCCTCGGAGAAGAAACCTTGCCGCGTGTTCTGCTTAATGGCTTGAGGCGCTGACAGGATGACCACCCTGGGACACCTGTGCCTCACCTGCCCAGAAGCCCGCCCTCGGGACGGCAGTCAGTGCTACTGCGGGCACTGCGTCCGAGCAGCCTGTGGCTCTTTCTTCGGAAGCAGCCCAGTGGGATGGCGTCTGATGGCGAACACAGGCCTGGGCTGATGTGTCCACCTGCCAGGGGTTGTTCCGAGGCCTCAAGGATGGAACGCCAGTTCCCCTGCCACTCAGAGTGCAGCCTGGGGACAGCAGTCTCAGCATCACTTGGGAGCTGGTGGGAGGCGCAGACTCTCAGGCTCCACCCAGACCTACGGTCTCAGAATCTGCCCCGAATCAAGGTCCCCGGGTGATCCCTTTGCGTGTGAAGGTTTGAGAACCATGGCTTTAGAGCAGTTGTTCTCGACCCTGGTTGCACGTCAGAATCCCCTGGGGAGGTTTAAAACCCTCCTGATCCTCAGGTCATGCCCCAGCCCAATTGCTGGCAGGGGATCCCGGGTGACTTCCAATGCAGCCACGGTGGGGCACAGCAGTTCCCCGCCTCTGAGCACGGCCCTCACGTCGGCAGGTGAGCCTTCAGCTGGGGCACCTGCAGGAACACTCCCTGGGGGTACAAACACAGTGCTCACCCACAAGGACAAGGAGCTGCTGCAAGCTTGGTGCCCGCACCATGCAGGCGGTGGAAGTGTTCGTGGCCCCCGGCGTGTCCTGGTCTGTGACCTAGTGGCAGGAGCCGGGCACACAGCATCACTGGTTGGGGAGACGGGGCTCGTCACGTGGATCCAGCCCCCTTCTGAGAGGTGCCTCTTACAACACAGGCTTAGGGCAGCCTAGAAAGATCCACCCACTGATCACGGCTCGGCTGCACTCAGAAGGGCTGCACAGGGACTTCCCTGGTGGTCCAGTGGTTAAGAATCCGCCTTCCAATGCAGGGGACACGGGTTCGAGCCCTGGTTGGGGAACTAAAATCCCACATGCCACAGGGCAACTAAACCCGTGCACCGCATGTGGTGCATGGAAGCCCACGCACCACAACTACCGGGCCCATGCGCTCTAGAGCCGGCGCACCACAACTAGAGAGCCCACGTGCCGCAACTAGAGAGAAGCCCGCAATGAAGAGCCCACGTGCCATGATGAAGAAGACCCAGCACAGCCAAAATAAGAAAAAAAAAAAAAAAAAAAGAAGGGCTGGACAACCGGAGTTCTGGGGAAGGGGTGGGATGCTGTCCAGCCCGTGGGGAGGGTCTGTACAGCAGGGGTGATGGCTCTAAAGCACACTGTTCTGCTTTCAATGCTACAGTTTCTGTAACAAAAGGTTTTCCTTTGAGTCACTGAGTCATCCAGGCCCAGGCACCCAGGAACTCGGTAAGAATCTACCAAGGCCTGACTCTTAATACACGATGTGGTCCAAGACAGGAGCTACAGACATGGCCCGGGCCCAAGCTGGTCCATGCAGTTCCATTCCCTGGCAAGAGTGGTTGTTTCAGGGACAGGCATGTGACTCATTTCAGGCCAAGGGGAGTGAGGCTCAGGGCTTTTACGGAATTGTTGAAACAGAATATTTCCTTTCTGTTGGGTCTGGGAGGATGTGAGTTTAGAGAGGAAAGAAACACCAAGAGGTGAAGGGGAAAAGTAATGCACCTGGGGACTCTGTTGAGAGTCCTGGATCCAGCTGTTCCTGAAGTCAGCTACCAGAGATTTTCCAGTTGCCTAAGCTACAAAGTCCATCTCTCTGTTCTTTTTTTTTTTTAAACCAAACAAACCTTTGCAAGCCTTATTTGCAAAAGAAAAAGTCCCAACTAATTCCCTGAGCAAACAGGGGCTGTGTGAGTGATGTCAAACCATTTGAACCCCCTGGAGCCGCCCGGACACAATTTGTTCGGTTCCGTTTTTAGATCTTTAGGACAAAGGGGTTTGGTACACTTTCAGGACAGCTGCACCCAGGACAGGCTGGGGCAAACGTAAAGGCAGGTATCAGTGAAGGAAGAGTATGTCCACTGCAGATTTACACAGGGCGGAGGTGCAACCCCTCGGTATCAGAGTCACCTCTGAACCGCTCAGTAACCAGCAGAATAAGCCAGCTCCAAGCTCTGTCCCATTCGCTGTACGTGCCCTGTGTCCTCTCACGGAATCGCTTCTTCCAGTAGGTGGAAAACAGTCTGTCAAAGGATGAAGGGCTAGGGCTTTGGAGGGAGACAGATCCAGGTGGAACCAGGTAGTGAGAGCAAGATCCTTGGGTGAAAAGGGCTGTGGGGTGTTCAGGGAAGGGCAGACTTAGACGTGTCACTGGCATCCTGAGCCCCAACAGGAGCAGAGCAGCGGATGACTCCTGGGCTTCAGGCGAGGCCTGGGTGGGGCAGTGCACCAAACGCAAAGGGACCACAGAAAGGGAAGACGGGCCAACCCAGAGCACCTGGTGCAGAGGCGGGAGGATGGAGGTCTTGACGGGGCGGCCAGCGGCACCGAGGCCAGCAGCATTTCTCCCTCCCGGACATCACGCACCACACTCCACCTCCCAGGACTGAGGAGCAACCCACTGGGTGCTGAGGGCTGGAGGAAACACCACACCGGCTGAGATTAAGACGGGTGGCCCTGTGCTCTGGGGGTTCAGAGCACAAATGAAGCTGAGTCGTCGGGAAACCAAGTTGTTTCTTGGGCACCTACACTGGTGGCCTGAGACCTGCACGTGGGGAGTCCGGCCTGGGGCTCGGCTCCCAGCAGGCCCGCCACTCTCACGGGCCCCGCACCACTATGAAAGGAGCACATTGGTACACTAACACAAAGCACAACTTGTGCGGCCAACCAGAGGTGATAAAATTCTACGCCAAACAGAGGGATAAACCTGGGCCTGAGTAGAACAGGAAGAGCCCCGCGTGGCTCCCTGCACGGGAGTCCTGGTTGTCACTCACCAGCCAGGCCTCGGTGTCTCACCTGTCACAGGACCTGCTGTGCAGGCTGCCGTGCAGGCCCGGAGGAGATGATGTAACGCATGAGGCGTGTGGAGCTAACGGGAGGGCTCTTGGCTCACCGTTATTTTTGGCATCTCTCAGAATGCAGCACATGGCGCCCACACACACCACCTCCACACAAGGCCTGCTCTGGCTGTCCCGTCCCCAGCTCCCTGGGATGTGGAAACAGCGTGCCCATGGGAGACGCTTTGTGGCTGGGGAGCAGTCAGTGCTGGGAGGTGGGGGCCACAGACCCACAGGTGCCCCATCCACCTGGAGACATGGGCCAGCAGGGGGCATGAGGGGGTAGACTTCAATGCAAAGAGGGAGGCACGGATGACGATCTGGTCCCCACCTGCAGGCACCTGAGAAATGGGAGGATGAAGCTGGGCTTTCCGGAGAGTAGTGCCAGATGCTGTGCCCCATCCTCCAACCCTGGAAACAAGTGCCCACCGATTTGGGCACAAGGAGGTCAGGGAGAGAGCGCCTGGCACCGAAAGGCGCAGGAGTGTGGGCAGGGGTGGGCGTCCATGGCAATTAGGCATCTGTAGCATCATAAGGAAGCTGAAGCCCAAGCACAGAGGCTGTGGTTTACGAAGATGATACATTTGAGACAAGGGCTGAAATCTGCTGCTGGGGTCGGTTCATCAGCAACTGTAAAAGGGCGTGAGATGTGTGGCTCGGTTGCTATGGCATCTTACCTCCAGACCTGGGTATCATTTTCCTGTACCAGGGCCCATTTAAAGGCCTCTTCTTTTACTTCATGCCGAGGAGCTGCTAACCCAAGGTGGAGGGGGCGGACGACAGAGAGAAGAGTAACCCCCTCTTTTAATGGTAAGATGCATAGCAACTGCACTTTTAAAGTTTCTCCGCAGGAATAAATTAACAGCCAAGAGCCATAACGATGCTATTGGAAGAACATTTACAATTCAGAGTGAAATAATTATCACAAAAATATGACTGACAAGGTGCGGTTAGAATTTTTAAAAATTAACTCAGTAAAGCTGCGTAAGAAAGAACTGAAAATGCAGATGAAAATGTGGCCTTTAGAAGCTCAGAATCTCAGAGGTGGAAAAACTAGAGCTTTCCCTTGGCAACCAACCATTTTTCAAGCAACAGAACTGAGGCTGACAGATTCTGAACGTGCCCCAGGACACACTGAATAAGTGGCAAAACCGAGCTCTCTTCGCTAACCAAATATCATGATGCCAAACATTCAACGTGATTCCAAACACTTTTAACGATAAAACCGAAAGCAAATGACATCAGCAAGAATGGTGGAATAAGGACCTCCAAAAAAATCTCTTCTCCATAAAAGCAATTAAAAAACTGGCCAAAAGGGGGCTTCCCTGGTGGCGCAGTGGTTGAGAATCTGCCTGCCAATGCAGGGGACACGGGTTCGAGCCCTGGTCTGGGAAGATCCCACATGCCGCGGAGCAACTGGGCCCGTGAGCCACAACTACTGAGCCTGCACGTCTGGAGCCTGTGCTCCGCAACAAGAGAGGCCGCGATAATAAGAGGCCCGCGCACCACGATGAAGAGTGGCCCCCACTTGCCGCAACTAGAGAAAGCCCTTGCATAGAAACGAAGCCATAAATAAATAAATAAATAAATAAATAAATAAAATTTAAAAAAAAAAAACTGGCCAAAAAAAAAAAAAGGTTAGAATCAACTTCGTCAGAACTCTAGAAATTAACCAAAGGCTTTAGCACACCGTGGAGCATGTATTCCACGGCTAAATCTCAGTAAAAAAACAGTGAATGTTGTGGCATTTTAACTTGCCTTACTCCAACCCTCGGCTCTCCAGCTCCTTGGGAGCCTTGAAAACCAACAGCTTCACAATTACTGTGTAAATGAGTAGCCCGGCAGTCACCAGATGGGGAAGAACTGGATTGGAATGTCTTCAAAGCTCCATTTCCAGAGAATTGTCATTATTTAACCTGTTTAGTGGTTCCCCAGAAAACCTCACTTGCAAGGGGAGAAAGCCCAGTCTGACCTGAGTTAGAGTTCTCTCAGTGTGAAAAGCCATTTTCCCCCTAAAGGGAAATATTTAACTTCACTGAGGCAAGTGGATAACAGTTGGGGTAAATGACAGACTAACTAAAATGCTTAAAAAAAAAGCCCAACATATTCCTGGGAATCTAGAAGACCACATGTAGGGCTATGCACATACTCAGGAAAGTCCTGAGACGCCCCTAGGCTCTCACCTCTGGCTGACCTTGAAGCTCTGTGCAAGTAGGAAGTGAGGGCTTAGACAGAGTTGTCAACTGCCTGTCTGAGTGCCTCAACATGCACACAGAGTCCCGCAGCAAAGACTGGGAGGACTGCTGATTCTAAATGTCTAAGAAAGTCTCTGTCCAATCACAAGCTGATTACTAAGCCAACCAAAGCAGAGACTTCAGTGGCCACACATGATAAAAAATACAGGCTTTATGGAATTAGTTCAGAAAAGTCAAAACAAACAACAACATATGCTGGGGAGTCAGGGAGAATCCCATATCCAAAGCTGCCACATTATATATTTTAAATGTTCAACAAACAATTACAAAACATACAAAGAAACAAAAAGTGTGATCCATACACAGGAAGCCCAGCTGTTGGACTTACTTGACAAAGAACTCAAATCAGCTCTTTTAAATATAGTCAAAAAACCAAGAAACCACGTATTAAGCAAAGTATGAGAATGATGTCTCACCGAACACATAACATGAAAAAAGAGACAGAAATTATAAAAGAGAACCAAATAGAAATTCTGGAGTTGAAAAGTACAATAACTGAAAAATTTTAAAATCACTAGAGGGACTCAACAGCAGATTTAAATGGAAAGATTCAGTGAACTTGAAGACCCATCAATTGAGATTAGCCTGCCTGAGAAACAGAAAGAGATACTATGAAGAAAAATAAACATCATTGAGCACACCAACATATACATATTGGGAATTTCAGAAGAAGAGGAGAGAATGGTGCGGAAAGAATATTTGAAGAACTAATAGTTGAACACTGCCAAAATTTGAGAACAACATTAATCTACACATCCAAGAAGTTCAACAAACTCTAAGCAGGATAAACTCAAAGAGATCCACACCGAGACACATCACAATCAAACTGTCAAAGACAAGAGAAAATCTTGGAAGGACTCATACCCTACAAGGGATCCCCAATAAGATTTCTTTTAAAGATTTTTTTTATTTGATGTGGACTATTTTTAAAGTCTTTATTGAATTTGTTACAATATTGCTTCTGTTTTATGTTTCGGTTTTTGGCTGCGAGGCATGTGGGATCTTAGCTCCCTGACTAGGGATCGAACCCACACCCACTGCATTGGAAGGTGAAGTCTTAACCACTGGACCATCACGGAAGTCCCCCCCAGTAAGATTAATGGCTGATTTCTCATCAGAATCCACAAGGCCAGAAAGCAGCGGGATGAACTATTCAAAGTGCTAAAAGCAAAAGACTGTGGATGAAGAACACTAGACCCAGCAAACTATTCTTCAACAATGAAACAATGGGGAACAACTGCTTAACAGGTACAGAATTTCCTTTTGGAGTGAAAAAAAAATGTTTTGGAACTAGAGAGAGGTGGTGAATGTGCTAAATGCCACTGAATTTTTCACTTTAAACGGTTAATTTTATGTTACATGAATTTCACCTCAACTGCTAAAAAACAAAGGAAAAAATAAGACAAATTAAGACATTCCCAGATAAACAAAAACAGAGAGAAATTGTCACTAGCAAACCTGCCCTACAAGAAATACTAAAGGTTACTAGACAGTAACTCAAAACCACACGAAAAAACTGAGTACCAGTAATAACATAGGTAAACATAAAAACCAGCATAAATGTATTATTGTTTGTAACTCCTTTTTCCTTCTACCTAATTTAAAAGACAGTTGTATAAAGCAATAACTACAACTCTGTGCTAATGAGCACATGGTGTATGGAGATATAATTTGTCTGACAATAACAGCATTAAAAAGGGGTGAGGAAATGGGGTTATAAAAGCAAATTTTCAATATACTATTGAAATTAAGTTGGTATTAATCTGAACTAGATCGTTATAAATTAAAATTATAATCCCCGCGGGCAACTACAAAGAAAATAAATCCTCAAAAAGGTAAAGAAATGACAAGGGAATTTAAATGGTACACTAGAAAGCATCTATTTAACACAAAAGGAGGCAGTAATGGAGGAATAGAGAAACGAAAAAGGCTAATACACACAGAAACTAAAGACCAAAATGGCTAATGTAAATCCCACCTTATTACTAATTACATTAAATGAAAATGGGTTAGACATTCCAAATAAAAGAGAGAGAATGATGAAATGGATTGAAAAATGATCCAACTATATGCTCTCTACAAGAGATACACTTTAAATTCAAAGACACAAATAGGTTGAAAGTAAAAGGATGGAGAAAAGAAATACCATGCAAACAAACCAAAACAGAGCTGGAGTGGCCATATTCATATCAGACAAAATAGAGTTCAAAACAAAAATTACTACCAACAAAGTGGGAAATTATATATTGATAATAGTGTCAATCAATGAAGATTTAACAATTACATACATATATGCACCTAATAACAGAGCTCCAAAATACATGCAGCAAAACTAACAGAATTGAAGGAAGAAACAGACAAGCAGTAATAGTTGAAGTCTCCAATGCTCCATTTCAATAATTATAGAACAACTAGACATAAGATCGACAAGGAAATAGAAGACTTGAAAAGCATGATAAGCCAACTAGACCTGACAGACACAGAACACTTTTTAGGCCATAAAACATCCTTGATACATTTAAAAAGATTAAAATCATACTAAGTATGTTTTCCAAATACAACAGAATTAAATTAGAAATCAATAAGAAGGAAATTCGGGAAATTCACAAATATGTGGAAATTAAATAACATACTCCTAAGTAACCAATGGGTCAAAGAAAAAAAATCACAAGAGACATTAGGAAATATTTAGAAATCAATAAAAACAACAACTTATGGATGCAGCCAAAGCAGCTAAAGTTATAGCTATAAATGCCTATATTAAAAAGGAAGAAAAAACTCAAATCACTTGCCTAACATTCCACCTTAAGATATTTAAAAAAGAGCAAACTAAACTAAAAGCAAGCAGAAGGAAAAATATAATAAAGATTAGAGAAGAAATTAATGAAATTGAGAACAGAAAAATAACAGAGAAAATCAAAACCAAAAGCTGATTCTTTGAAAAGATCAACAAAGTTGACAAACCTTTAGCTGGACTAACTAACCAAGAGAAAAGGAGAAAAGACTCAAATTACTAAAATCAAGAATGAAAGAGGGGCCATCACTACTGACCGTAGGTAAGTAAAAATGATTATAAAGGAATTCTATGAACAATTGGATGCTGACAAACTAGATAACCTAGGTGAAATGGACATATTCTTAGAAAGATACAAACTACCAAAACTGACTCAAGAAGACATTTTTAATTGACCTATTACAACTAAAGAGATTGAATTAGGAATTTTGAAACTGTCCACAAAGAAAAGCCCAGGCCCAGACAGCTTCACTGGTGAATTCCACCAAATGTTTAAAGGAGACTACTAATGGATTGTAGTTACTTTTTGAGGCAATGAAAATGTTCTGGAATCAGTGGTTCACAACCTCGTTTGGAGATATGTGAATTATATCTCAAGTATTTTAAAATTAGGGGGAGAAGCAAAACAAAAGCAATCTAGTAGAGTTATAACAATGGGATTCCTGGAACTTTTTTTTTTCTTATTGGTAAAGTTGAACATTATTTGAAAAGTTGTGAGTCATAAGCCCCTTCCTTTTTTTTTTTTTCAGTCCTAAAGTAGGTGGCTTCTTATTTCATCTCTTCCTTTTCTATACTGTGAAAGCTTTCAATAAAATTGAAGACATGAGTCATGCTAGGCGAAAATATATGCAATATATATAAGAATGGGAATATATATCCTTGATTTATAAAGAGATCTTATAAAGCAATAAGAAAAATGCAAACATTCCATTGAAAAGTGGGCAAAGGATATGGAAAAACAATTCAAACGATAGGAAACAGCCAGTAAGCATATAAAAAATGGTCGGCCCCACTAATAACCAAACATAACCATCAGGCTCCTGGAAATTTTAAAAGGTAGATACTATTCATCTTTGGCAGAGTGTGGGAAATGGGCATGCCCATATGCTGCTGGTAGTTTAAAAACGGTACACCTTTTCTGGACAGCCATTTGGCAGTTTCTATCAAGATCTTAAATGTATTCATCCTGTGACACAGCAATTAACTTCTGGGAATTTGTTCTATAGAAATATTCAGAGACACGTACAGATAAATGAGCAAATATGTTCCCTGAAGCCAGATTTGTATTAAAAATTCAGTCATCTCATAAATACTCCTTGACATGGGAATGGTTAACCAATTATTTAGGATAATAAAGAGTGGTTAAAAGAAATGAGGTGGATCTATTTACTGACTTGGAAGTGTCTATAAAATACATTATGAAGTTTCAATAAAGATCTGCAGAAAAATATGCAAATATAGTATGACTTCATTTTTGCAAAAAAAATGTAAACCCCAATATGCATGTGTGTATATGTATGTATACATGCAAGGTGTGTTATATATTTTCATCTATAACATATATGTATTACATACATATGTATAATAAATGTAACCGGTTACAGACCGAGCTGGACGCCTTAGAGTGAAGCAGAAACCATCCGCATCCTTCCTCACATTCTTACTAAACTTGCTCTGTGGACCTGTTCCCGCCACCTGCATGCATGTCAGCCATAGCTTTTTGGGCCTTTCTGAAATAGTAGATGAATAGCCCATCTCTTCTAGCACGAAACACTCCAGTCCAGTCCAGTGGACTTGAGGGTAGAGTCCTTTCCACAAGAAAGTGTCTCTACTCCCTGGCTAACGGAGGCCCAGAGGCCCATGGGGGAAGCTGTGTAGACACCTGCCTGGCTTATCACCTGGCCTGTACCTGGACGAAGGCCCCCAAGGACAGGCCCTGTCCAAGTGGGGCCAGGGCCCTCCAGGTGGTCTGGGCCCACCTCCCCCCTGCAGGCCCACATACTCTCTGGGAACCCCTCTGGCCAGGTCCCACTTGGGCAGCCCTCACTCTGGCCGTAGCCCTGGCAGGAGTGACACCCGTCCAGAGAGCCGCTTCCCAGGTGCTTCCTACAACCTCCAGACGCACAGGGTAGGGGGCTAGGTTCAGGGAAGGAAATGGACTTGCTGATGACATCTCCAAAGAACTTCTCTCCATCTACGATTCCAGCTCTCAGGCGAGGAGGTGGCTGGGGCCTGTGTGCCCCCTGCCTTCCCCACACCGTGGAACCAGGGGCTGCAGAAGCATCACAAAGCAGTCCTCAGTCCAGAGTGCAGAGGAGCTCTACTTTCACATCCCATTGTGTAAAAGTACAGAAAAGATCTGGAGGGACACACAATGGCTTATGTCTGGGGAAGGGGTGATAGCTGTTTACTCTTTATGTTACTGTAGTGTATGTTTTTTTAATTACTCATGTAAATGAAAAGATAATTAAGAAGAAAAAAGTCTCCCAAGTCTGACTTTCTCAGTGTGAACAGCTTGTCTTTTACTGAGGAAGCCCCATGCCGTCAGCAGAAGGCTCTGTATCCTCACGTCCACCTGAATTCACCTGAACTCCCAGGGACCACACAGCGGAGTCACCTGGGCACCATCCCCAGAGGTTCTGATGTCATCAGCCAGGAATGGGCGTGGCTATCAGGCAGTGTTAAAGCTCCCCAGGTGACTCCAAAGTGCAGCCGGGTTAAGCAGCAACGGGCTTGCTCCTTTTATGGGGCCCAAACCACGCCCAGCTATACCCGTGCCGCCCCCCTCCACTCCCCTAATTGTGTCAACACCACCTCCTCCTCCCAGGGGAGCTGGAAACACTGCAGAGGTAGAAGCAGCAGCACCTGGTGAGCAGAGGACGATGTGGGAGCCCAGGGCCAGGGCTGGCAGGGCTGACATCATGCTGCAGGACCACTCACTGGACAGCAAAGGGCATGGCCAGCCCACTGGAGAGGAAACCTTTCCCCTGGACCTGAGAGCCTGCAAGAGTCAGGGTCTGTTAAAGCATTTCCACTCTTCTCCAGCTTTCTTCCCTTCTTCTGGATCATCGGCTGCCACTGTTTCTTGTATACCAAGCAATCCCTGTTTTTGTTGTTTCAGTGTTGGTTTTCTTGCTTTATCTGGAAGACCTCTTTGACTGACTTCTTCTTTTTCCCCCACATGGGATGTAAAGGTGAATTTCTGAGCTCCTCCAGGCACAAAAATACCTCTATCGGTCCTCACACTTGACTAATAATGTAGCAGGGAGGAGCATTCTGCGTTGGAGATCATCTCCACCAAACCTGGCAGATACAACACCACTGGTGCTGACGAGAAGTCTGCTGTCAGTTTGATTTCTGTTCTTTTTTGGCAACCTGCTTTTTCTTTCCACAAGTTTAGCAATATTTTTCTTACCCTTAGAATTCTGAAGTTTGGCTAGAATATATTTCCCCCAGGCCTCTCGTTTGGATGAGAAGCTGGGTAAGTGGGACAGGCTGGCAGCCCGGGACTCTCACAACTGCCGAAAATAAGAAAGCTTTATCCTGGGTGCAAAGCGTGTGAGGTCTTTCACTCCTGGAGAGCATCATCTCTCCTCTTTTATTCTCCTCCATGTCTGTTCTGAGGTCTCAGGTCACCTCAGGCTGTGCAATGATTCTCGGTCAGAGCCCAGCACCACCGCCAGGAGCCTGTCTGTGCAGACTGCCCACCTTCTTCAGAGAACGCTCTCGGTTTTATCCTGGACGCAAGATCTGCTCTGGGCTACTCTGATCTGCAGTGAGTGTCAGTGGGGGCTCCCGGGGGGTGGCGGGGGGCATTTGTTCCACATAAGTTCTCATTCTTCGTGTTTAACCACGTGGAGCTTGGGGCTTCCCCGGGGCTCCGTGAAAAACTCACTCACGTGTCTCTCCAGGGTCTTGGGCTGCTTCGGCCTCTGCTCTGCTTTTCTTGTCAACCCATTCCGTTTTTACCTTCTAGGCGTTCCTCTGCATTTCTGGTCTGCTGAGGGTATTGTGACTTCCTTCTTTTCGTCTCACTGTCTCTCATTTCACTGGGACGCAGCGAAGGAGGAAAGCGGATGTGTGCCTCACCTACCAGCCCAAACTCTCAGGATAGTAACTTTATTAAATCGAAGTTCCGGAGAGAATCACAGTGATCACCTCATGCAAACCCCTCATTAGAGAGACGAGGAAACGGACCCAGAAAAGCCAGTGACTTGTCCATGTGTCGCATCTGCTGGTCAGTGGGAAGCCAGGACAAACCAAGGGCCGGGCCACACAGGCAGTGCCTGTAAGCCGAGACCATGAGACTTCCCCGTTCCTGGAGGTTTGCTTTAATCAGGAAATCAGACAAGGCTTCAAACAAGAACAGGTAGGTGCCCTTGGACCTGGCAGGACTGTGAACCAGCAGAGCCCGTCAGCGCTCTGGGGCCCTCGTGGCAGTCTGGATGGCTGTGGGATGCAGGGCAAACTGTCCCCGAGGGTCCCAAAGACCAGGCTGGCTGGACTTCCAAGATGGCCAAGTCAGCCCTGGGCACAAGGCACAGTCCTCCCCTGCCTAGCCGGGGGGGGGACCACAGGGTCACCCAGCCCACGTCCCTCCAGCCCCCTGGGTCTAGGGCCTGAGCACATGAGCAGGACACAGGCGCTCCCAGCTACAGCTGGACGTGCCCACAGCCTTCAGACCCATCTTAGGGTCCAATCAGCAACACCCATGCCCAGACGTGGACTCAAGACACCATGTTTTCCAAGTGGAAAGCCATCTTTTATTATTATTATTATTAATTTTAATTGGAGTATAGTTGCTTTACAATGCTGTGTTAGCTTCTGCTGTATAGCGAAGTGAATCAGCTATACGTATACACATATCCCCTCTTTTTTGGATTTCCTTCCCATTTAGGTTATCTCCTTCCCATTTAGGGGACTGAGTGGAGTTCCCTGTCCTGTACAGCAGGTTCTGGTCCCTGGAGCCAGAGGGGGGTTGGAAAGAGGAGGAGGGAGAAGGAGGAGGGAGAAGACACCCCCCCCCCACCTCTGGAAACAGTCTGCCCGCAGGACCATGCTGCAGGGGAGGGACAGCTCAGCAGAGGCCGAATTGGGACGTGTTTCAAAGTTAAATAGGGCAGAGAAGGGACAACACCAGCACATCACGTGAGAGTCATGTGGAGGCGAGTGATGATGGGCAGAGTGGCCACACGACGCAGCAGTAGATGAGATTTCCCCTGAAATGTGACAAAACCCTCGGGGCTACCCGACGTCACCCATGGAGGGAGTGGGGTGGGCCCTAGTGGCTCGGCTTTGGTGAGTGGGCAGCAACCTGTATAGTGTGAGAAGGGAGAAAACCTATAGGATGTGAAGAAGCAGCAGATTTGTGACGTAATGCAAAAGGAGTGCTGTGAAGCTTCTCCAACAGCCTCAACTGCTCCAGCTCCCATCCCCTCCCTCAGTGGCATTTGGAGTCCATGTTGCATGGTTTAACACAATTATTATTCAAGTATTTAAAAGGTTATTATTTCCCTGACTAGACTGTAGGCAAATCAGAAGGCAGGGACTGGCGCCTTGAGGCCATGACATTCCTGCTGGTTGCTGGCTCTGGGATTTTACAGATGACTCCGTCCCTTCATCGTAACATTTGCCCTCAGCACTTTCTAACTCGAGGCTCTGTGCTCGGTGCCCAGGACACAACAGTGACAACACAGGGAGGACCCTGTCTGCGGAGATCTGGGGGCAATGATGATACAGCGTGTCAGGCGCCAGGACAGAAGAACAGGCAACTCTCGGGCCAGGAGGGAGGGATGCTCAGCCCAGAAGAAAGTGGCATGTAGGCTGAGGATGGACAGGTGGATGGGAAACTTGCCGGACGAATCCTGTGTGTGGTCAGGTGTTGGGGGCACGATTCCAAGTACAGGGAGTAGCATTCTGCAAGGGCACGGTAAGACACTGAGCGTCGGATTGGGGGTGGGTACGAAGACTAAGCTAGAGAAACAGGCAGAGGAAAACCAGATGGTTCAAGGATAGATATGAAGCCATGTCAAAGTGTTTGGACTCTATTCTAAAGATAATAAGAGCCTGGCAAGATGTTCAGCAGGAGAATGAGCTGAACAAATCTGAATATCAGAAAGATCTCTTGGGGCTTACCCTGGTGGCGCAGTGGTTGAGAATCTGCCTGCCAATGCAGGGGACATGGGTTCGAGCCCTGGTCTGGGAAGATCCCACATGCCGCAGAGCAACTAGGCCCGTGAGCCACAACTACTGAGCCTGCGCGTCTGGAGCCTGTGCTCCGCAACAAGGGAGGCCGCGATAATGAGAGGCCCACGCACCGCGATGAAGAGTGGCCCCCGCGTGCCGCAACTAGAGAAAGCCCTTGCACAGAAACGAAGACCCAACACAGCCAAAAATAAATAAATAAAAATAAATTAAAAAAAAAAAAAAGAAAGATCTCTTTGGCTAAAAGGTAGAGCTGCGGTGGTGGCATGGGGTGGAGAGGAATTGGGCCCATTTGAGAGCTATTTAGGAGACAGAATTTCCAGACACGGTGTCTAAAGAAGGGCTGGGGAAAGATAACGAGGATGGACCCCGGGTTCAGATTCAGGCAAGTGAGTGGACAGTGGAGCCCATTCCTGAGGCAGGAGACTCAGCTTTGAGAGAGAAGTGAAGATCATTCACAGTTCTGGACATGTCTCCAGAGGAGAAACCACTTCAAGGGAATAAATTAACAGCTGAAAAGGAATCGTTGTTCTAAGTTTATCAATTTCATAGAAACACTTATAATCATATAAACATTCATATAAATACACAAAAGGAAATCTTGAGAGTGGCCAAAAAAAAAAAAAAATCACCCAAACCTGCATCCTACATATATTCTAAGGGGCAAGTCTGGAGCAGAGGTGCAAACTCCATGACCTTTTATACAACAGAGAAAACCAGATCGTAACCTTGGGTGCGTCCTGACAACCGTCAGCAGAAGGACACTTGCAACATGAGAGTGAGCCTGGGCTGGGGATCTTTCTAAACCTCTCAGCACAGATGTTGTTACTTCAGGAGAGGAGGGGACCTGAACCTGTCCTCAGGGACTGGACAACTCAGGCACTCCTCACCCTTCAGGAATTATTTTATTTTTAAATTCTCATCCAGTAAATCTGACTTGTTTTTGGTGCACAGTCCCATGAGTTGTGACACATGCCTAGATTCAGGTAGCCACCCACTGCCAGGACACAGAACTGTTCCATCACCCCCCCAAACCCTCCCCAGCACCTCTCCGTTATCCTCCCCTCCCCCTCCCCCAGCCCCTAGCAACCACTGATCTGTTCTCCGCCGCTGTGGTCCTGTCTTTTCGAGAATGTCACAAAAATGGAATGGCACAGTATGTAACATTTTGAGACTGGCTTCTTTCGCTAAGCATGATGATTCTGAGATTCATCCAAGCTGCTGCATGTACCCATAGTTTGTTCCTTTTACCCTTCTGGTATTAAACACAAAGCACTGACAGCGTTGCAAACATTTATTTGCTTTGCTCCTTTTATCACCTACGTGGATACTTTTCTCTTACATGGATGCCAGAGAAATCGTATTTGTCACAGGGGCCCTGGTAGCAGCAAACCAAATTCATCATATGGGGTACACAGTAAATCAGTGCCTCTTGCTGAAATAGATTAGAAAACACTACAGCCCTGAAGGTTCTGTTTGGTATAACTCTGCGGGGGACGTCATGTTTAACTCCTAAAGTAGGGATGCTCCATGTAACCCAATGAAAAAAAGAAAAATTAACCTATAATTCTTCAGAAGCCTGGCTTGGGAGATACGGTTAAGCCTCAGCTATTGCTTTTCCTTACCATTCTCATAAAAATAAGAGAAGAGGGGTGCAGAGCAATCCTGTGCTCAGCTCGCCATAGACTTTTGAGCTACAAGGCAACTCGGGACGGCACGCTCACTTTGTGCCATCCTTTGCGCCAGCAGACATCGCTGGACTCCGGCATGTATGTGCTCAGCACAGCACTGGGAACAGAGGTGGTGAACCCCCTGCCCTCGAGGGGAGGGGGGAGTTCCAGATGATCCCCAAATTGTGGAGCCCACTGTGAGGGTTCCTTCAGCCAGCCTTCTTCCCTCACTGCAGCTTGCTGAGGTTCCATTAAAATCACAGCCCCCCCAAGCTTTCATCATCAATGGGGTGGGTCAGGGGGCCCCAAAGCCTGCTGAGCAGCTGGGGAGGTTGATGTGGGATTTACTGTTTGTCACGTATAAGCCCCGAACGGTGAATCCACATGTAACTGATCAAGAGTTGATCGCGTTAGGGTTTAGATCCAGATACAATGACTATGGGATCACCTGAAGGAAAACTGTCTGCTGGTCATTCGGCTGGCATGTGGAGTTTTACTGCTGGTTGTTGGAGTTTTACTGCTTTTTTTTCCACACCAAAAAGAAACAACAGTCAACAGTCAGTGCTCATTTAAAGGGCCATGAGCAAGTCAACGTGGTAGGCAACACGGGGGTCTCAGAGAGATCAGAGTCCTCACTTCCCTAAGGTCAGGGGGCAGAGAAGACGTGCCCACAGTAAAAGCATCAGAGCATGGTGTCACCTGATGAGTGCCGACGTGGGACCAGGTGACAAACGTCACCACGTTTAGGAAAGGGGGGTCCAGAATGGCCAGCCAGCCATCCCGGCTCTTGGTCAGGCAGGGCACACCTTGAGCCCTCTTACCCCACCAGAGCGGGTGCACTCTGGGCCCAGGGCAACACAGCACGGAGCCTTCAGGGATGCGTGGACGGAGGCCTTGTAGCCTGTCACCGCAGACCGAAAAGGCCAAGGGCAACGGAGACACCGCCACTGTGCTCAGGGGACACGAGGGCACCCTGGGCCCATTCCCACGAGACCGCCTGTTTTTTTCTTAAGTAGAAGGATGCACCAATTTCTGCCAGAAAGAGTGTGTTTCTCCAAAAAGAGGAAGACAGAGACTGAAATCCAGAGAGGGGGCACGATGAAGAGGCTCCTCTGGGGTGACTGCCAGGCCCCCACAAGGCCAAGATGCTGGAAGCACCGCTCTGACCCCCCCAGGCTCAGCGGGAGGGGCCTTGTGGGCAGGAGAGGTGGCAGCCCCTGAACACGACAGTCCCCTGCTGCCACGGGAGCCAGCCCACTCCGCCCAGATCCCAGTCCTAGCAAAAGGCCACTCGGCCACTCTTCCCCACACAGCCTGATGGTCCAGTGGCAAGAAGGGGCCGAGGGTCCGTCACTGACCACCGGGCAGCACAGAGGGATGAGACAAGGTCACCTGACCTCAAGCCATTAATCCTCTCTTTCACATTGAAAAATATTTAATAAGCACCAAGGATTTACTATATAGCACAGGGAATTACACCCAGTCTATGGTAATAACCCATAATGGAATACAGTCTGCAAAATGCTGGATCACTCTGCTGAATACTCTACTCCTGAAACTAACACGATACTGTAAATAACTGTACTTCAACTTAAAAAAATTTTAAAATATGTAATCAGCACCTAAAAACGACAAAAATCTACAGGACAAGAGTCCTCTTATAACCTTGTAGTTTCGTGAGCGAGTCGGGCAGACACGATAAGTTACACGAGTCCACACGAGAAGGAAATCACATCCTTGAGGCAGAACATGGGCAGGTGCCAAATGGACGGTCCAGTGGCTGCCATCACTCTGGGTTTGGAGGCCCGGGGAGGATGCTGTGACGCGGGGACCACAGCCAAGCTCTGAAGGGCAGGGAGGGAGGGGACATCCAGGTGAAGGGACAGGGCGGGTGGCCTTGCAGGAGGGGAAGCCCCTGAGCGCAGTGTAGCGGTAGCAAAGGCAAGGCGTCAGCAGACAGACTGGCCCGAACGGACTGGAGGGAAGAACGTGGCTAAGGAGGAAATGAGGGAAAAAACGCTGAAAGGCTGGTGCTGCCTGATAACGGAGGGCCTGAGGGCGAGACCCCCAGATGTGTGTTTGGGAAATCTTGGCCCAACGGGAGTGAGAGGGAGGGACTAGAGGCTCCACGTGTGGGTGCCCTGGTGGCCCCTGCGGCCAGAACCAGGCTACTAAACCTGCCCAGCAATGAGTCCCCCTGTGGCCCCCCACCCCGCTCCCAGCTTTCCAAAGGGGGCTGAGGAGCAGGAGAGAAAAAAGGCAGAGGTGGGACTCGGGGCCTGTCAACTGCGCAGGTGTACGGGGCGGGGAAGGTGGGCTGTTTAATAAAGCAGAGGAGGGCAGGCCTCCCGAGAGAATCACACAGAGCCGTCCCATCCTGATCTGCATCCCAAAATGATGTGAGGGCCCGAGCCCAGCCAGAGGGAGATCTGAGCCTCTTCCTGAAGCCTCATGGGGCAGAGCGAACCAGCCACAGGAAATAACCAGAGACGGCCCGGGTTCAGGGCCGGTGGTGACTGCCCAGACAGCACCTCCTCATCTGAGAAGGAGCAGGTCCTCCAGCTCCACCTTCAGTGATGGTGGCAGTCAGAGGGTGAATTAAGTTCCACTGAAAGGAAGACGGAGCCCACCCCCTTCCTTAGGACAGGACGTGATTCAACAAGTAAAGAGGGTAGGGACTTCCCTGGCGGTCCAGTGGGTAAGACTCCACGCTCCCAACACAGGGTGCCCAGGTTCAATCCCTGGTCAGGGAACTAGACCCCACATGCATTAACTAAGAAGTCCGCATGCTGCAACTCCAAAAAAAAAAAAAAAAAAGATCCCACATGCCGCAACTAAGACCCGGTGCAGCCTAAATAAATAAATAAAAATTAAACAAACAAACAAACAAATAAAGGGGTAAAGGGCAGGGGGAAGGGTGTTCAAAGCAAGGGGCTCCGCCACTTAGAGCAAGGTGAGCTAGGGCAAGTCCTGTGACCCCTCGTGGCCTCTCTTCACTCCCTCATCTGTGAAATGGGACCATACCTCTTTGCAGGGCTGCTGAGAACTAAATGAAGCTGTGCTGGCACAGGACCTGGCCAGGGAAAGGCTAATAAACAGTGACCATTTTGGGCCTCATGAGGCCCTGGAGCCTCTGCTGCAGCGGGAAGGTCGCCAGCACCATGCAAAAGGATTTCCAGTTTGGGTTCCCACAAGCGACAGGAAGCACCCTTCCCACCAAAGGTCTGCCCATCCCCAACACTCAGGGAGCCCTGATCCTATATATACGGTACACAGGGCACGGGTGGAAGCACCATCCCAGGGCTCCCTTTCTCCTGAGCCCAGAGCCCTGGGGGCACAGCAGACATCCCAGGGGGACCAGCACAGGTGGCCTGGGCATCCTGACATAGCACCAGCGCCCCGGCGCAGGGGGCCACAGGCTAATGTCACATCCACTGAGCATCTCACCCGGGGTGCATATCTGCGTGATGGGACCACACGTCAGACCACAGGGCTCCCAATCTGCAAGGAATCCTTCTGTCTCTACTTCAAGTCCTGAATCACAGAAGAGACAGTCTAGCGGTGGGCTCCCTTAGGAAGCCGAGTGAGCGCCCTTCCCTCTGTGCCCCCGGCCCTCGTGGAGACCGGCAGAGCCAGCACCCTGAATCCACCCTGAGTCCAGGTGGCCTGGAGCAGAGGCGCTCACTCCTGCCTCACCACCCCCAGGCCCTGCAGACCCAGTGCCAGGACAAAGGAGCAGTTAGTGCTGCGGCCAAGGGCACCTGGCCACCATTGGGCAGCTGAGGGACCAGCCTTCCTGAACCCGCCAAATGCCCACCTCGGGCCACATCACTGTTCAGAATTCCCTGATTATAAATCCATTTTGTTTACCCCTCTATTTTTTAAAAATCCCATCTAGGAAAAAATTAAAGGAATCTTCGGGCTTCACTGTGTCAAACAATTCCACCTGCGGGAAGAGGCCACAGCTCTGCAGGCACATGGACGAGAGACAAGTTTAAACCACTGCAAACACTTAAATCAAGGGACAGTTTTTTTTTTTTTCTAAAGCAACAATATACCATGATGAAAAACATTTGCATTCTCATTAACTCCGAATGCTGAGAATGAGCTAAGGCTTCTTAACATGCCTCACCCTGCAATTGTTCTGCAAGTGGATCTTAGCAGTAAGTTTTATTTCTGATACGTCACTGAGTTAGGAAAAAAAACATTCTTCTGGCATTATCCCTAGGCACACACACAGGTGTGCGGTCCTGAGATTAGGAATGCTGCTGCAACCATGACTCCTGCTTTCCTAGCCCTCCGTCCAGGTGGTGCTCCCTTGTCTGATCTCTGGCGCCGGAATGACATCTGCAAAACAGAGTCCCTGGAGCCGCCCTCATCCCACGGCCAGCGATACCCTGAGCTCCTGGCAGCCTCGAGGTGGAGCCAGAGCCTCAAACCCGGTGAGGACAAGAAAAACAATCCCCAGGAGAGAGAGTTATACAAAGTGAGGGGCCGCTGAGAAGGCAGGTACCAAACGCAAAAGAGGATGAACTGACGTACCCACTCCTTCACACGCACCCGCTTGAGTTCATTTTAGGCCTGTCCTCACTTAGGCCCCCCCTCATTCATGCTTTTCTTGAGAACAGTCCACGGGAAGCCGCCCCCTGCATGATTACAGTATTACAGTCACCGTACACTGCTCTGTCCCACTCACTCCCCGTGGAGATTTGTTCAACGCACAAGGCCTCTTGGCAGGAGCCTTCCCGGAGAGCATTTTTTTTATTACTAGTTCCCCGACCAGGGATGGAACCTGTGCCCCCTGCAGCAGAAGCACGGAGTCTTAACCACCGGACCACCAGGGAAGTCCCCCGGATAGGACCTGACTTGGAGTTCAAGCCCAAGACCTGGGTCCTTGCCCCAGACATGCCACCTACCACAGGAATAACCTTGGGAAACCCACAAGATCGTTTTCTGTCTGCCTCTTCATCTGGGAAGGTGGAGAAGGCATTTTTCTGGTCCATTCTGGGGATACAGTGGGATACGGCACATGGATGCCCAGCCTTTCATCTGCCGTGTTTACTGACACAAATTTCAATCAGAGCAGGAAAAAGGCCACCTTTATTTCTTCCCACTGCCCCTCTCCCACAGCTCAAGGTGGCATATGTGACAAGAGCGGGGCCCCAGTGGACTTGCTCACATCCACAGGCCCCTCCAGGCCTCGCCTCCTTGCAGCTGAAGCCGACGCACATTCCAGAGCCCTCGGGAGGGTCTGTGGGACCCTCACTCCACCCCAGGGCCGGCAGGGCCCTTCCTGTGCCTTTTTACACAATGAAAACATCTGGGGCCTGACTGATGTTGGGCTGGCCCTCGTCTCTCTTCCCACAGATCCTGCCTCCAAAACGGACCTCGAAAATCTGGAGAATTCTTTTCCTCCACCTGCTGCCTCATGTGCGCAGAACCGAAATAGCAGAACACGTATCCTCGTGAAGATCAGACCCCAGGGGCAGTCTCGTCCACAAATGACCACGTGACAACTCTGTTAGAGGGCCTGATTCCCATCATGGGACGCAGTGGAAAGGAACGTGGGATTGAAATCCAGACTCCTGGCTTCAGTTTGTCTGCACGGCCGTAGGCAGGTAAGTGAATCTATCTCCCCATCCTATCCACTGTACCACCGGGCCCTGTGTCATCTAGTGTGGCAATGCCCAGGAAAGCACCCTGCAAATGATAGGGTGCCATGCAAACAAGAGGTGCCCTACAGATGCACCCTGTCCTGCTTCAGGACTCCGCACGACATCACAATTTTGAATGGAAATGTTGCTTTCACAGTAAAATTACACAGGTTCTCAAAAAAGATCAAGGTGAACTCAAGGGCCTACTGTACCAACCACTGTCATTTCAGTATGGTTCCCCCCAGGCCTTGTCCTTGTCAGCACTACAGTTTGTTCTCAATCATTCACAAAACAAATATTTACTGACTACCGCTAAGTTCCAGGTGCTGTGGTAGGTGCTGCAGGTTCAGCCGTGAACAACCACAAAAGACTCAGTCCTTGTTCTCATGTTCTAAGGGGGAGAGAGACAATAAACAAACAGGTATCCAACATGCCGGTGGAGGTGAGGGCTTTAAAACCCAAAGCGCAGTAAAGGAAGTGCTATTTTATATCAGGTGATGGGAAGGCCTTCTCCGAGAAGCTGACAGTTGAGCGGAGACCTGAAGGAAGTGAGGGGGTGCGCCATGGGGATGGGGAGGGGAAGAGTCTGCAGGCACCGGAGGGGGAGCAAACTCAAAGCAGAGGGATCAAGGGGAGATCAAGAGAGATCAGAGCCATGCTGGGTGCTGGGTGGGGAGGAGGGTACACAGCAAGGAGGGCCTTGTAACACATGGACAAGACTTTGAATTTTATTCTGAGGGAAGTAAAAAGCTATCGGCAGGTTCCAAGCAGAGGGCTGGCACAATACGACATACATTTAAGTTTCATTTTCCAATTAATCTTGCTAGTATACACCAATATTAATTTTTGCATATTCACCATGTATCCTATGACTTTGCTAAATTCACTTATTAGTTCTAGTAGCATTTGCATAGATTACGGAGAATTAGGTCTTCTGCAAACAAAGATAATTTCACTTCTTCCTTTCCATCCAAGCTTCTTGCCTTTTATTTCTTCTTGCTGCCCTTTTGCACTGACCGGGCTTCCAGGGCTGGGCTGTACAGCGTTGTAAGCAGGCTCCCTTGCCTTCTTCCTGATCGAGGGGCAAACATTCCATGTTCCACAGTTTAAAATGACTTTAGCTGTGGGTTTCTGGAAGCTGTCCTTTAAGAGACTGTGGAATTTTCTTTTTATTCTGAGTTTGCTGAGAGTTTTTAATGATAAATAGGCTGTGAGACTTGTCAAAAGCTTTTTTTTCTGCATCTAATAAACAGGTAATATTTCTTTTTTATTCAGTTAATGTGGTGAATTACACTCATTGAGTTTCACATGTTAAACCAACCTTGCATTCCTGGGATAAACCCCATTTGGTCACGAGGTGTTATTCTTTTTAAATATTGCTGTATTCAATGTGCTAGTATTTTGTTATATTTTGTGTCCCTATGCTCATGAGAAATACTGATCTGTAACTTCCTTTCCTTTTTCTAAATCATGGTTATGCTGGTCTCATAAATTTGGGAAGTGTTTCCTCTTTCCTCTTCCTCTATGAAAGAATTTGTATAAGACTAGTGCTATCTCTTCCTTAAGTGTTTTCTAAAATTCACCACTGTAGCCATTTGGCCTGGAGTTTTCTTTGCGGGCAAGTTTTAAATTACAAATTTTAATTTTTTTAAAACTAAAATTCAAGGCTATTCAGATTGTCACTTTCTTCTTGTGTTAATTTTGATAATTTGTGTCTTCTGAGGAATTTACGTCCATTTCATCTAATTTTTTTCTGAACTTATTGACATGAAGTAGTTCTTAATACTCCATTATTAACCTCTTAATGTCTGTAAGATGTATAGTAATAGGCCCCCTTTCATTCCTGATGTTGCCAATTTGGTTCCCTCTTTTTTTTCTTGAATATTCTTCTTAGGAGTTTATCAATTTCATTCATCTTTTATAGAAGCAACTTTTGTTTTTACTGGTTTTTCTCTATTGCTTGTCTGTATTCTTTCATTTACCCTCCTCTTGTTTTTTGTGATACTTTTTACTGTTACATGTATTAGAAACTCCTCAGTAAAACTGCTATTATTATTGCTTTAAACCATCAATTGCCTTTTTTTTTTAACATCTTTATTGGAGTATAATTGCTTTACAATGTTGTGTTAGTTTCTGCTGTATAACAAAGTGAATCAGCTATACATATACATATATCCCCATATCCCCTCCCTCTTGCGTCTCCCTCCCACCCTCCCTATCCCACCCCTCTAGGTGGTCACAAGGCACCGAGCTGATCTCCCTGTGCTATGCGGCTGCTTCCCACTAGCTATCTATTTTACATTTGGTAGTGTATATATGTCAGTGCTACTCTCTCACTTCGTCCCAGCTTACCCTTCCCCCTCTCCATGTCCTCAAGTCCATTCTCTACGTCTGCATCTTTATTCCTGTCCTGCCCCTAGGTTCTGCAGAACCCTTTTTTTTTTTTTTAGATTCCATATATATGTGTTAGCATATGGTATTTATTTGTTTTTCTCTTTCTGACTTACTTCACTCTATATGACAGACTCTAGGTCCATCCATCTCATTACAAATAACTCAATTTCATTTCTTTTTATGGCTGAGTAATATTCCACTGTATATATGTGCCACATCTTCTTTATCCTTTCATCTGTTGATGGACACTTAGGTTGCTTCCATGTCCTGGCTATTGTAAATAGAGCTGCAATGAACATTGTGGTACATGACTCTTTTTGAATTATGGTTTTCTCAGGGTATATGCCCAGTAGTGGGATTGCTGGGTCACATGGTAGTTCTATTTTTAGTTTTTTAAGGAACCTCCATACTGTTCTCCATAGTGGCTGTATCAATTTACATTCCCACCAACAGTGCAAGACGGTTCCCTTTTCTCCACACCCTCTCCAGCATTTATTGTTTGTAGATTTTTTGATGATGGCCATTCTGAAGGGTGTGTGGTGATACCTCATTGTGGTTTTGATTTGCTTTTCTCTAATAATTAGTGATGTTGAGCATCTTTTCATGTTTGTTGGCAATCTGTATATCTTCTTTGGAGAAATGTCTATTTAGGTCTTCTGCCCATTTTTGGATTGGGTTGTTTGTTTTTTTTGATTCTGAGCTGCATGAGCTGCTTGTGTATTTTGGAGATTAATCCTTTGTCTGTTGCTTCATTGGCAAATATTTTCTCCCATTCTCAGGGTTGTCTTTTCGTCTTGTTTATGGTTTCCTTTGCTGTGCAAAAGCTTTGACGTTTCATTAGGTCCCATTTGTTTATTTTTGTTTTTATTTCCATTTGTCTAGGAGGTGGGTCAAAAAGGATCTTTCTGTGATTTATGTCATAGAGTAAACCATCAATTGTCTTTTAAAGAAATTTTAAACTGGGAAAACAAATTCTTTTATATTTACCACATAGTTCCCATTTCTGGCACTTTTCATTCCTTTATATGCATCTATATTCCATCTGGTGGCATTTCCCTCCAGGCTGAAGACTTTCCTTTAATGACTCCTGCACTGTAAGTCTGCAGAGAACAATTTCTCTCAACTGTTGTCAATCTGAAAATGTCTTTGTTTCACATTTATTTTTGAAAGATAATTTTTTTTTCAGAACTTTAAAGATGGCATTCCACATCTTCTAGTTTGCATTGCTTTCAGTAAGAAGTCAACTATATCCTTGTTTGTGTCACCCTATATGTAACACAGTTGACCCCTGAACAACGTGGAGGTTCATCTGTGTACAACTTAGAGTCAGCCTTCCATATCCATGGCTCCTCCAAATCTACGGATTCAACCAGCCACGGGCCACGTACGTAGTATTTACTATTTAAAAATATCAGTGTATAAATGGACCCACACAGTTCAAGCTCACGTTGTTTAAGGGTCAACTGTGTATCTTTTTTCTTCCGGCTGCTTTTCATCTTTTGTTTTCAGCAATCTAATTCTGGTGAGCCTAGGTGTGGTTTTCTCTGGGTTTACCCTGCTTGGGTTACTTGAAATTCTAAAATCTGTGTGTTGAGATTTTTTTCATCAAATTTAAGGAAATTTCCTCAAATGTTTTTCTGCCCCAATCTTTCTCCTTCTAGAACTCCAATTACACATACATTAGACTACTTGATATTATCTTTCACATGACATTGAGGCTCTGTTCATTTTTTTTCAATTTTTTTTTTTACTCTCTACTTCAGTTTGAATGGTTTCTATTGATCTACCTTCACGTTCACTGATATTTTCTTCTATAGTGCCCAAACTGCTGTTGAATCATCTAGTGAATTTTTCATTTCAGATACTGTATTTTTCAGTTGTAGAATTTCTATTTGGTTGTTTCGTAAATTTCCATTTCTCTACTGAAATTCGTATCTGCTTGCTCATTATGTTTCTATGGGTGTGTATCTAATGACCTTTTTCTCTTTGTTACTGGTCACACTGTTTACATGTCTAGTGATGTTTTTATTGTATGCTGGATATTGTAGATAACACTTTGTTTAAATAGTGTTGAGTTTTATTCTGGCAGACAGTTAGTTGACTGGCATATCACCCTGATCCTAATGAGGCTTGTTTTTAGGTCTTGTTATTGTGGGTTTGGCATGGTCCTTACTCCAGATTAAAGAAACCCTATTCCTAAGGTGTGGCCTTTCTGTGGCCTCAGTTGTTCCGTAAGAGCTCCTCACTCTGGAAGGTTAGAGCTCTATGTCTCCCAGCACTGTGTGACCTCCAGAATCTTTGTTTAGCTCACTACTTGCTCCTTAGTAGTTGTTCTTTTCTGAGCCTCGAGGAGCCTTGTCCTGTGTAAACACAACTTAGTATTATGCAAGACTAGGTGACCACTTTGAAGATTTCAGAAACTTCGTCTCCAGTACACTGTGCCCCACAGATTCCAGCTGCCTCAGCACCCCCAAATTCTGACCTCTGTTTCCTCTGCCCATCTCTCTGTTGGTCTCTGCTCCCCTGTGTCTTGGTTTTGAAGGCTCTCCCCCACAGAAAGCCAGGATGGATGTGGAACTTGCCTCACACGCTTCCATTTGGATCACAGACCACTGAACATTGTTCTATTCCTGAAAACAGTTGCTTCATATATTTTGCCCAGTATCAAAATGGTTGGAAAAAGACTAAATCCAATACTTATTATTCCACTATGGCTGGGATTGGAAGTCTGATTGTATTCTGACTCTGGCTGCTGTATGGAAGAAACTACAAAATGAACTACCTACCCTAAGGCCACATAAAAAAAGATTGATGATGCAGTTTCTCTTGGAGCAGAAAATGCTAATGCTTTGACACCTGTTAAACACCTGTGCAAATCTGGCAAGGCATCAGGAGTAAAATGTACTTTCAGATAAACCCATGGGAACATGAGGCCAGTTCTCATCTCTGACACCAAGTAGAGACCTGCAGTTTGGGAGGCTGGAATAAAAGGACCTCCTTCCATAGTTCTTCTGGTTGAGCTCAGCCACAGCCAGAGCAGGAGCTGGCAGTGTTCCTTCCCCATTCAAAGCTGTAACCAGTGGACTGACTGGCCATCTCATCTGGGAAACCAGCCACAAGGGCAGAGGAACCCAAGTGTGTGACCTGGGGAGCTCTGAGGTCACCCTCAAGTATTGGGTCTCATTTAGACAATTCCAAATCTTCAGCTGTGGGGCAGGAAACAGGTCACACGCTGTTACTCTCGCAAATGCAGGACCAAGTCAACCCTCCAACAACAGTTATTTTCTTAGCAAATGCCTGCCCCTCACTACAAATGGGGATCTGGATCAGGGGAAGCCCGCAGTCTTCCCTGGCCACCCAGCTATATGACGCCATGGTTTCTCCCATCCACAGCCTGTGGACGGCTTGTCATGCTAACAGCTTGTCAGGGAACAGGAAGATTTTATCAGCCCAAAAAAAAAAAACCCGAACTCAAACTCACCCTATCGCTGTGAATGTCTATCAGGCAGATAAATACGCGAAAGAGCCGCCCCCTCCCTTCCCTGGTACAAGCTGCCATTTGCCCTGGACAACAGACCAAGGCTTGGGTGTCAAGTGGCTCACAGATCCAATGACCTTCCCTCCATCCCCTCCACACCCCGGCACCGCTTCAGGAGAGCAGCAACGTCCAGAATCCACTTGAGAAGTGGCCTGAACCTCACAATTTCCATTACAAGTCCGTGTGTGCAGAAGTGAACGTCATTTACACCTCACCTATCTTCTCTCAGCCTGGACTGAGCCTCTATTTGCAGAACCAGCCAGAAGAATCCTAAAGGTTCAGAGGTCTACACAGAGGAAGCCCACTGCCCAAAACTTCCCTCCCTAACCCTATCTTTAAAAGCGTAATGCAGATGCTAATAGCAGGGGCTGGACAAAGATGTCCTGATTTTAAGCCTCACACTGTGAATCAGCATTTCAGAAACTCTGCTCCCTCAGAGACCCTGTGAGAACTCTCCGGCAAAGTTTCATAAGAGATTGGCGGAGGGCTGTCAGGCAATTTCTGTGTAAGCTTTCTGCACACGCCACGAAATTCATATTTTCCAGAGCCCTAGACAGCAGTAGCAAATTCTTAAATTTCCCTTACGATATTCACATTAGATTCCTTGGGCTTCTCAAGGGGGGCTTTTTGTTCATGAAGTTATTTTCTTTATTTGGTTCAATTTTCTGCTGATTTACATGTAGCAGCTGTGTGATGTAATAGCTACCGCTCATAAGAAGAGGTGGGCAGGTATGGAAGAATTCCTATTAAATGTCTGAGAAAGCAGTCATGATTCTTAGACACAGGATCCCAGAGGAGTTTCAGAATGTTTCCATGCAATTTGGACAACTGTCATCAAACCACTGTTCAGGAAACCTGCAGATGCAAACGAAAGGAGCCGTCGGGCTGCGTGACGCGAGCCAGCAGCGGCCGTGCACGAGGAAGCCGCCTCCCTGCCGCATATCCCTGCTCTGACCTGCAAAGGCCCACTGCAATCTGATGCCAGGCTGAGCCGGTTTCCCCCGGGGGAACATGGACCTGGCACCGAACACTCCATCTGCTAGGACGCCCCCAGCCACCCAGCCAGCTGCTCTTTTCCCTGCTTCCCTTTTGGTCAGAGGAATCCTGTTCCCGAGCCACCCGTAAACTCACAGAGCCTGTCCCCAGGTCCAAAGCCCATCAGCGGGCATGACGAAGGGGCAGCGATATGGCTGAGGGACAACGACGATAAAATGAACGGGTATCAGGGCTCTGGCAGCTTTCAAAAGGGGTAACTGAATCCTGAAGATGGAAATGGCTGCATTTTGTGCAGGTTCTCAATCCTCCGGGCTTAATAAAACACCCTTCAGCAATAAGCCCGTCCTGTCATCGTGTCCTTTCTCTCCAGCATCGCACGGGGGGCAGGGGGGAATGCTGTTCCCTCCCCACCAGCCTGGCACCACCTCCCACCTCGGCTCCACCCCCTCCTGCAGCTGCTCCAGCTGCTGGAGCAGATTTCAGAGACCTCTTGCCAACAGGCTGTGGGTCGGGACCACCCTCAGGCAGGACACACCGCACACCTTTTGTGAACAGCACAGGGCAGCATTTTCTCTGAGGATGCATTCTGAGTACTTCTTCGCTTCCCAAACCACTGCTCCGAGGACGCCCCGGAACCAGAGTCAGCTCTGGCTCACGTGACAACTGTTCTCCCCAAACAAGGAGCAGCCTGGAAGCCACACAGGTCAGGGTTAAGGTGTCCTTCCCTCCCACACCCACCCACCGCCAGAGTGTGGGCTTAAAGGCCATCAGGCCTGGGCCCGTTTACAGGGGGACCCCAGCAAGGGTCTTTCCCCAGTGCACACGTTTGATTTTCTGCAAAGTGCAGCCGATAACTGCGCCTACTCTCGGGACCAACAGGAGGATTAAATCAGGTGAGACAGGTCAACTGTGCGGCTCAAGGGTGCACGCAATTACCTCTCAGACACAAGGGCCGTTCAGGACTCAGGTTCCAGTGAGCTTGCTGGACACAAAGAATCAGAAAAATCTAAGAAACCGTTTATTTTTCAAGAAAGGTTGAGAAGTTGTCTTCAACCCCGTGTGGCTGCCAGGAAGTGGAGGATACAGCAGTGTACGTCTAACCCCTCGGGCCTGAGGCAGGCTGGGCTCACAGTAGCTGTGGTCGCACACAGCAGCTATGGGACGAATATCACACCCATGTTGCTGGCCAGGCATTATAAACCTTGATTGGGATTAAAAAAAAAAAAAAAAATCTTCCCCAAATAATTTTTCCGACATTTAGCCTACTGCAAACTACTTCACTCTTCTCAGCTACCATGTTCTGGAAAATACAGAAGTTGTCCAAACTCTGGAACTATTCTTGCTCCAAGATTCCCCAGGTCGGGGCTTGCCGATGGGGTCTTTACACCGGGAGTTCTGGGTGGGGCCGGGGGCGGGGGGGCCTGTCCCAAGGCCAGGCACCTGGGCCGGTGCCGATCTGAGAAGCGGGAGACCCACAGTGCCTGTGATTCTGGTCCCAACACAGGCACGTCCCTAATGCTCCCTGGTACCTTGTCCCTCAAAGGGACATGTTAATTCTGGCCCTGCCCACCTCGCAGTTAATGGTGGGCCCAAATAAGACTGCTGGGTGCAAGCTGTGCCTTGAAAAAAAACAGACGGTTCTATAGATGGGGAGGTTTCTCCAGACTATGGGACACTTTGCACAGATGCCCCCGGCAGCCCCAGGTGCCGGCCCACAAGCACTGACTGAGGGTCCCGGGCCTCCGTGGGCAGAGCACGAGGTCAGGCACTGATGGACGAAGCTGACAGGATGCAGTCCCTGCTCTCAGACTCCCACAGACGACAATCCGCCCCCTTAGTGTGCGAGGTCCAGGTGTGTTCAGCGTCATGAGGATGCCCAGATCGATGCCAGGGCCAGAAGGGGAGGCACCTGCAGGAACGGGAGCCGCCGAGCCTCTGCGGGACAGGGTGCCGGTGGCCCACGGTGGCCTCCTGAATCCAAGCACTGGGGCCTGAGGCAAGGCCGGCACTCCCAGGCAGAAATTACCTGCTGAGCCTCAAAGCTGGGCCACCCTGAAAACCTGTGGATGCTTTGTTTTCTTCCCCAAACCGTTCAGTTCACATGATTAAACCCACAGAAACCCCAAGCACACCGATTGCTCTGCTCGCATGCGTCTCACATGGCAACAGGAAAACCGCAGAGGTGACAGTGGAAAAATGTTCTTTCGAGAACAATACTGACACACATGTGCTTAACTGTTTTACTGTCCCAGCTGGCTGACTCATTTGGTGGTGACGCAAGTGCCAGGCCCCTCCCCGCCCCTTGTTTGGCCCTAACTGGCAGCGAGAGTGTTTCCTCTGGTGACAGCCACCAGCGTCCTGGACGACACACCTGTGCCCGGGATTGGGGAGAGCGGGAAAGGGGAAAGGGAGATCACAGTATTTTGCAATTGATTGAAATAGCCATGCTAACTGCTCATTCCTTTGAACAAAAAGGCAGTCTGCAAAAAGTAAAAGAACAGCAAATGGAGGAGGGGGCCGTGCTGTCGGGCAGTGGATGGGATGGGTTCAACGTGGCCCAGGTATGCTGCAGGCAGGTAAAGGCTCTGGGTTGAAGGTCAACAGCGAGCATGGTGATGCCCACTCCTGTCTGCCACCCACTCCTCAGGGGTGACCTGGCCGCGCTCGCCCAGCCCCACCTCTGTCTCAGGCGCTGGGCTCACACCACCTGTGGTTGCACAGATCTGCTGCTCCGACCCACTGCTCGTCTGCAACGGGGCGTGTGCCAGGCACAGACAGGCGTGTCCCCCCCCCCCCTCCAGGCCCGTGATGGCTCCTGAGAGCCATCCCCCCGCCCCCCGCTGCGGCTGGGGGCCGCCTGCCTCCCACCCCCGACTGGCACGGCCGCCCCCTCCCCTCGGCAGCCCTGCTGAAGCAACTGAGCTAATTCTGGGCTCCCTGCCACCCGCACAAGCCCACGCGCACATGTTCTGACTCATTTCTGAGGCGCCTGGAAGCAGGGGCCAGGAGACAGGCCACAAGGCGCCCATGAGCACCCCATCAGCTCAGGGCCGGGGGTCCTCGGCCTGGCAGGGAGGCCTCTAATCACTTCCACAGATCACACTGGTGGGGACGAGCCCCGATTTTGAACTCCACGGATGGATGTCTTGAGACGTCCAGCCATGTGCTTGTGGTACACAACCATGGAGTTAAAATCTGGAGTTAAAAATTAAATCTGTCTTACTGTTTACCATCGAGATCCGTTTGGCGTGTGGAAAATTCTCACCCTATTGCCAACGTTCTCAAACCTAAAAGACATGAGATCAGAAAAGAAGGGAGAATTTACATCTAAAAGCTCAGTTCAATCTATTTCCAAAACCATTTCCTGGACACCTATTTTGCGTTATTCTTCCACATCCCCAGGACCTCAGGCAGAGTCTCCACCCTCAAGAAATCTCAAGAGACGGCCGTTTCTGCCCTACCTGTAGCGGCGGTACGATACAGCGCGAGAAGGGAAGCGACACGGAACAGTTACTTCTGCGCAGGGGGTGAGGGAGGGGGAAGAGTGACCTGTGGGCAACCCACGGGCAGTGAGGACACAGGCCTGCAGCCTCTGGGGATGTCTGGGGAACAGGGAGTTTCAATGCTGGAACCTGTGGGCAGTGAGGGGAGGGGCAGGTATCAGACGTGCTTAGATGCGAGGAATGCTGGTCAGACGTGGGGGGCCCAATGCCAAGCCCCTTAGTAACTAAGGACCACACCTCCCATCAGAGGGCAGGTCTGGGCATCCAGGAGTCACAGAGAGCGCACTCCGCAGCAGCAAAAAAACAAACATCGTATAGTAACGCATGTATGTGGAAGCCAGAAAAATGGTACAGGTGAACCTAGTTCCAGGGCAGGAATAGAGACGTAGACATAGAGAACGTCAATGGACATGTGGACACAGCGGGGGTAAGGGGAGGGTGGGATGAACTGGGAGGTTATATTTGACATAAATACAGTACCACGTGTAAAATAGCTAGCTAGTGGGAACCTGCCGTATAGCACAGGGAGCTCAGCTCGGTGCTCTGTGGTGACCTAGATGGGTGGGTTGGGGGGAGGGAGGTCCAAGAGGGAGGGGATATATGTATACATATAGCTGATTCACTTCATTGTACAGCAGAAACACAACACTGTAAAGCAATTACACGCCAATAAAATAAATAAATAAATAAAAATAAAATGAAATCTGTCTGACTCTTAAAGAAAAGAAGAGAAAAAAAAAGGACTTTAACCAATGTATGTGGTCGGGCAAGTTACTTACACGCTCTGAGCCTCAGGATAATCAGAATAAACATAACAAAACCTACTGCAAGGCTGTTTTCAGGATTAAATACGCTATGGGAAAGCGAAGTGCCTGCCTGTGGCCAGTGGTCCTGCAGTGCCCAGGTGTAATGTGGCGGGGAGAATACAGTTTAGAGACAGACAGGTTTGGGGGGAGGTGTCAAACTCCAACTCCACCGCTTAGAAGCAATAGGACCTGGGAGAAGTTGCTCAAACTTCTGAGCCCCGGGCTCCTCCACAGGCAGGCGGATAACAGTGCCCTGTCATTAACAGGCTTAGAAAGCGGCTCTGTATTGCAGGCTTTATTATCATCTTGTCATTCCCTGTGACCCACTGAGCAGCGCGGGGATGGCGGGCTCGGCCGTGTGCCCCGTGACCCACTGAGCAGCGTGGGGACGGCGGGCTCGCCCGTGTGCCCCACTTGTGGTCAGAAGCCAGGAATCCAAGTCAGGAAAACAGCCAGAGGGGAGGAGGCAAGAACCAACAAGCCCAGGGGCCTGCGGTCCTGGAATTCTTCCAACGGATCTTCCACTTGGGAAGTCATTCTCCTCCGCCGCCTCCGCCGCCGCCTCCGGCACCACACAGCAGCCCAGCCAGTGCCAACAGAAGCCCGGACATTTACTCAAGGCGGCCTCGGAACCTCCACCCCAGGCAGGAAGCGTCCGAGAGCCAGGTTTCCAGGGGGACGGCGCCCCTCTCTGTGCTGGGCATCACACCCACGCGCACGTGGACGCCACCAGTGAAAACGCGCAGAAAAGGCGCACACAGGGAGGGGGCTCCCAAGAAACCAGCAGGGTCCTGCCCACCCCTGATGCTAAGGACGGGCAGCCCCACCGGCACCCTCCCGCCTGTCCCCAGGCGCTTCCCGGGCTCCAGCCCTGACGCAGCTCCTCCGCCACCGCTGCGGGACCACAGCAACTGAAAAGGTCCGGGGCTGAGCCCGCAGGCGCTTCCCGAAAACGGCGGGGCGGCCCCGGGCTCGCCCCTCCCACGTCGGGTTACAGAGGCTGGGTGCCGTCTCCAGCCCACGGTAGCTCTCCGCTTACACGGGCTGGACGCGGTCCAGGCAGACCTGTGGTTGGTTACCGTCCTCTTCCAAGGAGATTTTTTTTAAAAACAGGAGTCGCGGGGTGGAGGTGGAGCCCTGTCTTGACCCCTCCTCCGCCTCCCGCCTCCCGGGGATCGGGTTCCTGAGCTCACCAGTTCAGGGCCCTCGAACCACAGGCCCCTCATCAACTCCGCTCAAACTGGAGCGTCCGCGGGGGAGGCGGGCTGCCCTGGGTGCACGCGCCGGGCAGTCAGCACCCCTGCGGCGGGGGTGGGGGGGACACAGCCACGTGCCCTTCCTCCTCGTTCCGTTCTTGGCAGTCTCGTCCCTGGAATTTAGACCCCTGAGAGAGAAGGAAGGAAGGATGAATCTTAGCCCAAGGCTGCTCCCAGGGCCGGTCCCCAGCCCCTGGGGCAGTGTCCGGCAGTCATCAGGTGCCCAGCGGGCAAAGGAGTGTGTGGTCCGGGCAGGGGACCAGGCATCCGAGCATCAGCTCCCTCATCAGTCGCGGGTCTCTGCCAGTGTGGGTGGCTTGGCTGAAGGAATTGGCATTGGGGCGCACAGGGTAGAGGAATAAGGGTTGGGGGCAGGGCGTCAGCCTGGATGGAAGTGTCCATTTCCTGGCCTGGCCCAGGGACTCGGTCTGGCCCCTAATCAAAGTGATAAGGAAAGACAGAAAAGGACATCTCATGACAGGCCCTAGGGGACTCAGGCTCAGGGACAAGGGGGTACAGAGTGTGGGAGAGGGGCTGCCCCTTGCTGCCCCCTTTCTGCATGGAACCTGGTGTGACTAAGTCCTTCCTTTGAGCCCAGGAGTGCCCGGGAGGCCAGAGCAGAGTATCACGGTGGACTCCTTCCTGAGCACACGGGAAGCTCCTCCCAGGACCTGCAGAGAGGAGCCGGGCAGTGAATGAACAGGGCAGGGGCATGCCAACACCTGTCACTGTGACCACAGGGACCAGGGATGCTTGAGGACTGGGGAGAATACGACTGTCTGGAGTCCTGCAGGACCTGCCTAGGTTTGAGCTAATCCAGGCCATGACGTGAAAGTCACTTGAGAGCAGAGAGGGAGGAGGGCTATCAGCTCTGTGCACATGAAGGACAAGAGCGGCAGGGTGACGGGGCGGGGCCTGCACTGGGCAGGTGAAGAGGGGAACCGCTCTGCTCAGAGGGGGCTGCCAGGCAGGGAAAGAGCTGTCCGCTGGGCACGGGCACTGGGCACGGCGGCCCGTCACGGATGGGCAGCAGCACAGCCAGGTTTGTGTGACAAGTGATAGTTACGCATTCCACGCCTACTTGGGACAAGAGGTCAAGCTCTTTTTTTTTTTAAGATTTTTTTTTTTTTGATGTGGACCATTTTTAAAGTCTTTACTGAATTTGTTTCAATACTGTTTCTGTTCTACATGTTGGTTTTTTGGCTGCAAGGCATATGGGATCTTAGCTCCCCAACCAGGATCAAACCCACACACCCTGCATTGGAAGGCGAAGTCTTAACCATTGGACCGCCAGGGAAGTCCCAGAGGTCAAGCTCTTTCAACATAGTTTTCTCCAACTCTATGACCGAGAGGAAGCACACGGGCAAATCTTCCAAACGTCTACTAACCAGCTCTCGGTCTCCTTGGAACCAAAATCGAAACTCTGACCGAATACAGTGCAAGTGTTCAAAGGTGCGGCCGAGCCTTTTGTTTGGTGAATGACAGCAGGTGTGCCTTCTGGGCTCACCCAGGGCACTGGCCTGGAAAACTGCCCCAAACTTCCAGAGAGGGCCGGACGGCAGGAGCCCAAACTCCCACGACATCATCCAATGTTAGGATGCACCTAGACAAATGGGGATTCTAATTATAACAGTAATTCATTGGATTGTAAGAACACTGTGCTGTATCCATACGATGGGATACTACTCAGCAATAAAAAAGAATAAACCACTGATGCAACTACATGGATGAATCACAAAATAATTACAGGCTGAAAGAGGCCAGACAAAAGAGGATCTACTGCATGATTCCTTTTATATAGAATTCTTGGGAATGTAAATTGAGTAACAGTGACAGAGAGTGGACCAGTGAGAAGGGAGGGGGATGGAGGGAAGAGATTAGAAAGGGCATGAGGCATTTCTGGGCGTGATGGATATGTTCACTGTCTTGATTGTGGTATTGGTTTCACGGACACATAAATATGTCCAAACTTAACAAATTGTGCACTTGAAATGTATTCAGATTATATGTCAATTACATCTCAATAAAGCTGTTAAAAAAAAGTCATCCATGCTGATTATAAGAAAAAATACAGAAAAATATTAAATCTCCCATAATTTTATCAGAGCTGACCCAAAACAATGTTTCCTTTCAATCTTCTCCCTATACACACACACAAATAACATATAACCTTGTTTTTACATAGACTACAATCCCTCTTTTTAAAGTTTTTATATTCTGATTTTTTAAAAACTGTATATACTGAGTTTTTGTTTAGTTTTGAACTCCACCCTTCAGGCACACTGAGAACAGGGGTGGGGGACAAGCAGCTTGGGGGTGGGGGGAGGGTGTGCAACCAGAAGGGGGTTCAGTCCCAGAAGCAAAGCCTCTGGAAGGGCCAGGTGGACCCCAGACCCCAGGGCAGAAAGCCGGTCCACTACTCTGAGAGCCTGCCCAGTGTAAGCATCCCTTCCTTTGGTTCAAACTTTCCTGTTCTCCAAATCGCGCCTAAATGACAGTGCCTTGCACCCAGTATCTGCTCTGAAAAAAGTGAAGACCGGCCTATTCTCCCAACACATCTCCCATCTTCACTTTGGCCCCCCGGCTCTTTCCCACGGGTCCCCGGCTCCCCCTCCAGCCCCGGCCCACCATCCCTCCCGCCTTCTTCATTTAGCCCTAGATCACGAAGTGCCCTTGTGACTAAGCATCCTTCGGAAATGTTCCTAAGGGTTCAACCACACTTGGCGTATGAATGACTCACTCCCTATTATTGGGTGTTTAAATTGCTTCCAAATTCTCATCTCTGTAAGTTACATTGTGATGAACATCCTTGCACAGAAATCTTTTGACTGCAGATTTAATTGTGTCCTTGGGAAAAATTCCTAGAAGTGGAATCCCCAGGATGAAGGGGTGAATTCTTTTAAGGGTTTTGGGACATACTGCCAAACTGCTTGACAGAAAGCTTGTATCTTCCACATGGCTCCACTTGCACCAAGTACCATCATTCACAAAAACAAACACAAACGATACACACCCCAAATTTTGCTAATTTGATAGCAAAAAATAGTATCTAATTTTAATATGCACCTATTTTATTACTTTACGACCGACTTTCTCAGATTTACTGCCATTTATTTCTCCTTATGTGAATGAATTCACATCGTTCAGCCACTTTCCTATTGGCAAGTTCATTCACAAAAAGAGTTCTTCATATCAATTATCAGAGTTGTTTTTGTAAGAGTATTTTTCTATACGTGTTGCAGGAGTTTTTTTTCTCAGTTTATCAACTGACATTTTATTTTGTTTTGGGGTTTTTTCCTTTTAGCACACTAAAGTTTTGATTCCCCCTGGTGAAACAAAACAATTTTGGCCTTGTGGCTTCTGCCTCTGGTATCACATGTAGAAAGATGTTTCTCATCCCATAATTTCTTAAGTTCTCAACTGAAGTAAATTTAATGACTTCATTTTTACATTTAAAATTGTAATCCACATGGAATACATTTTGGGGTTTGACGCGAGTGAGAAACCTGATGGTTTTCCTAGTGGTTAAATATTAACTAAACCTATTAACTCTTATTTTCCAGACTTTCTAGTCTGTTCCATGGATATGCTTTCAATTACCAGCTCAAAATCAAAATGTTTCAAGTATTATAAATTTATAATATGTTTTAATATCTGATAGGTTATCCACCAAGATTCTAGCTGGGAGTTGCATTAAATCCAGAAATTAATTTGGGACCAACGTAAATACAGAAAATAGTGATCCCTCCCTTGCGGGAACGTGCTAAACACCTTCATTTACAGAACTGCTCTCTTGAGTTTCCAGGTCAACTTTCTTATGCTCTTCATGCAGGTTCTACACATTTCCCATTAGCACCCTTGCCAGGAATTCCACCTTTGATTCTGTCATTAGTGGAACAGCTTCCCCATCACATTTCCTGACTATCTTAGGGGCAGACAGGCGAATTGTGCACACTTCCGCATGTAGGCACTGTCTCTGCAATGTCCCCCAGCCAAGCACAGCTGGTTCCAAAGCCATCACTGAGTGGTCACCCCTGCAGGCCCCCAGGGCTGTGACCACTAAGGGGCGCCCGCGCTTTCCTCCTCGGTTTCGCCGCAGCCTCCTCTTTTAAACCCCTCCGCCCGCCCTCGACAGCCCTCTACACAGCCCATGCCCTGTCCCATCAGATACAGCCTGTCCCACACACACCAGACCCTTCTCCCAACTGGAGGTGTCGCTCCCTGTAGAAACGACCTTCACTCCTCTAGATCCATCCACTGCTATCTCCATAGTCTGACTTCATCAACTGCCCCCCCAAAAGAACACTGTAGTGCGTATTTGAAAGGTGCTAAGAGAGTAGATCTTAAAAGTTCTCATTACAAAAAATTGTGTAAATATGTATGGTAGCGGATGTTAACCAGAGTTATTGTGATCATTTTGTAATATATACAAATATTGAATCATTATGTTGTACACTTGAAACTAACGTCAATTATAGCTCAATAAAAAATAAAGTAAAATAGCAAAAATAAGTAAAATAAAATGTTAGGAATTTTTTAAAAATCCCCACTGGGTTTGCACCTTGTGGAGGAGCCCTTACTCCAGTCTACTTTCTGATAAGCTATTCACACGTCTGTGCCCTGTCAGGTGATGCTGGGAAGGCCCGGCCCACAGTCAGCTGTCCTGCCCCAATCCCAGTGCCGTACACTCGGCTGCAGCAAGTGTGTGCTGATAAACTGGGTGAAGGAAGCTGGAAATGTGCACCCTGGGTATGGAGAAGCCAAAAGGAAGAATGATTCCAGGAAGACCGGGAGGCCCGAGGGGCTGAGGACAAAGGAGCGTTTGTGCCTCTTCAGAGCAGATGGGGAGCAGGCCAGCCCAGCCCTGCACACCTGGAATCTTTCCCAACAACTGTTTGGGCTCCTCCCTCCTGCAGGAAGGTGGGAGCCCGGGTCTTGGAAATCAGCTCTGCCCAGCCGTGGCCCAGACATGCTCAGGTGAAGGCCAAGGCTCTCAACCCTGGCCACACAGCAGATTCACCTGCAAAGCTTGTTAAACACAAAGTACGCTCCCACCCAGACCTCCTGAGTCAGCAGGGTAGGTGAGGCCACGGCAGCCTCAAGCAGGCTGATATCAGGCCAAAGTACAGCCCAGGCAATCACCCTCCACCTCCTTGGCCTCCCTTGAATGGCAAGGTGGACCAAAAAAGGAGAAGAAAATAATGCTTGACAATGCCTGGAGGCCAGGCGCTGGGCTAGGAAGGCACTTGACATGTACTATCTAATTGCGTTACTGCCCCAACTTACAGAGGAGAAACCACATTCAAAGGTGTAGTCTCATCCCCAAGCGACCAGCCTGGGACCAGGACCAAACAAACCAAACACCCCATAATTGAGAAATCCAACCTTTTCTGGTTTAGCTAAGACTCTGAAGGGCCTAAGAGTGCCAAGCATCTATCTCCCCGTGATGCCTCGGGCACCCAAGCACTTGGTCCTGAGCCTGAGAAACAAGGGCTGTTTGCCTTCACCGACTGGCCTCCGGCCAAGTTTGGGGGGCCTGGTTCTTTTCAGGGTTCCTGCTTCTCCGCCAGCCCCATTCTGCACCCGGGCATGGGTAAGCCAAGCCACCGAGCGGTCCCTTCCTGCCTGGGCCATCCCCGCCTCTGTGACTCTGCTCAGGCACCTCCCCGGGTGGGCAGGGCCCTCTGTCACACTCCCAACCAGGCTGTGTTGTGACAGTCTGGGGCTCTAAGCACTTCTGCCTTCATGGGCCCCTTCCTCTATTTATAAAAGATTTTTTAAGTATTATATATCTTACAATTGCATTGGTATAAAGGTGAATATATTATTGTATACTAAAACATTCTCTTTAACCTGAAGTTCATGTTTTCCTTCTGATTTTAAAAGAAATTAAGACATTTCTTTGGGCCCCTAAAGCTCTTACGGACGCTCAGCACTGTGCGTCCCGTGTCCACTGGGCCGGTGGGCCCTGCCCCACCGTGAGCCCCACAGGGTTCCCTGGACGCTCCCCACGGAAACTGGCGCAAGCTCAGCCAGTGCCTCTAGGACCCAGGCCCCAGGCACCCCACCCCGGAGGATCTGCTGCCCTCACCCGTCACATTCATTGCACTTATGCTGATATTTCAATGCTGTTTAGACTGTGGGCTCCATGGACCTTGATAATGTGTACTGAAGGAACACTGAATAGAACGAACAGCAGTGAACTTTTACCAGTGGGACTACTGGATGAAACGATAGGTTTGTTTGAGGACTTTTGCCTGATTTTCTTGGCTCAGTATTTCATATTCAAATTAGCTCGACATGCAGCTCTCTCTCGCAGGTGAATAAGAGGCCACGGTGGCCTGTGAGACCAGGCTGCTGAGGGAACAATGTGCCTGATAGAGTCCTGGATCCTTCTGTTGGGGTCCAGGTATAAAAGTAGGGTCCAGGTCCTCATGATCCCTAAGTGGTTAAGACATCCTGTGTATTTCTAACGCTAAAGCTCTACTGGGCTGTGACACTTCAGACCGTTTGGAAGTTAGTGCAGTGGCTGATGCTTGGGGATTGCTTTTTAAAAATAAATCCTGGGAATTCCTGGCAGTCCAGTGGTTAGGACTTGGTGCTTTCACTGCCAGGGTCCGGGTTCGATCCCTTGTCAGGGAACTAAGATGCCATAAGCCAGCGGTCTCCAACCTTTTTGGCACCAGGGACTGGTTTCGTGGAAAACAATTTTTCCACGGACTGGGGGTGGGGGAGGATGGTTCAGGTGGTAATGCAAGAGATGGGGAGCGATGGGGAGCGGCAGATGAAGTTTCGCTCGCTCGCCCGCCACTCACCTCCTGCTGTGTGGCCCGGTTCCCAACAGGCCTCGGACCAGTACTGGGGGTTGGGGACCCCTCCCATAAGCCACGTGGCATGACCAAGAAATAAATAAATTAGTTAATTAATTAATTCTGAAATCCTGAAATAGAGAAAACTAAGCAGTAATTAATACTTGGAATTTTGGTATTATTCAGCCTATTATATCTCTTAAATTTGTCTTCATGTTTGGTTACCTCTTTTAGACCATTTTTTCTTAATTCATATGTTTTCTTTTAATTAAGGTATGTTTGTCCTAAAAAGAAAACATTTGGGAGTAGAAAACTACACTTTGTCTCATAACTGGAGTGAAGCTTCAGCCACTGCAGAAGCACCCCCTGGTGGAACCTACTGAAATTGCAAGCAAAGTACCCAGGAGGAAAAAGCAAACTGCAAAAGGGCATATCCACTTTTTTGAAAGGCTACAAATATGAAATCTCCAAACACAGATCCTTGGTTCTTTACCTGTGAATCCCTGATAAACAAGCATTATATAGAAATGGTATCAATATTATGTCACATACATATACAGGTTATTATTTTTATTTTATTTTACTTTTTTTTAAACATCTTTATTAGAGTATAATTGCTTTACAATTGCGTGTTAGTTTCTGCTTTATAACAAAGTGAATCAGCTGTACATATACATATATCCCCACATCTCCTCCCTCTTGCGTCTCCCTCCCACCCTCCCTATCCCACCCCTCGAGGTGGTCACAAAGCACCGAGCTGATCTCCCTGTGTAGGTTATTATTTTTAAATAAGTGTAGATGTGATTAATAAAATATGTCATCTAGATGAGCCTCAAAATTCATACTGTTTTTTTGTTTATATACTGATATATTAAAAATACAATTGTTGTCATGTGGAAGGTTTCCCTAACTGTCCAGTGTTACAAAGGGACACTCCTACTCAGAAAGACCAGGAACTCTGGCTTTAGGGGAGAACTGACAGCCTTTAAGAAACCAAACACCGTGGCAGACCATCCTGGACGTTGTGTCTTGAATTCAGATGGGAATTCCACTTTGATTGACAGTGAGGAGCTTAAACTGCAACTTTGCACAAAAGACTACACATCCATGAGAAGAGCAAAGAACTGATGTAATGTCATGTTGATATTACAGCAGAAGTGTTTATTTGGGAATTGGGGAGAAACAAGAACAGAGGATGTTTGGGAAGTATCTGCTCCCTCGGCTAATCCTGCCGGCACATGGCAAACAGTTCACTTGGGATTGCCCCGTGGAGCCCAAGAGACTCAGGATGCAGCCACCCTGGTGCGCCAGCCAACCACTGACCCGGTGACAAGGCAGGATCCCAGCACCGGTCACTCTGGACCCCTTCCCCCACCCCCAGGGGCTTCAGGTGACCGCCTCCCTCTCTGCCCACCTAGGTGTCCCTGGACGGGGACAGGCACACATGCCACTTTCACCTCCTGAGCTTTCGTTTCCTCACCTCCAAACAGGGACAATCGTTCGTACTCTTTAAGGTGGCTGCCAGAACCAGTGGGATCATGTATTCCTTAAGCACCCAACAGTGCCTGGAACACAGCCCATGTTCAGCCCACTGGGGCTCCAACCCGTCCCCCTCACTCGACACTACACTTTTTATTCTCTCAGATGGCACGTTACAGGCAACAGTACCCCAGTTGGTCCACACAACGACCCTCAGAGGTAGGGGCTCGTCCCGTCCCATTTTCCACACGGGGAACAGAGGCGCTGAGAGGCCACGTGGCTGGAGAATGTGAGAGTCAGGCTCTGCACCCAGAGCTCCCAGTCACGAGGCCTTGTTCAATTTTAACTAGGAATGTTCTAACATTAAAAAAGAGAGAGAGGTAAGTAAGGCTTAATTATAATAACACGTCCTTTTTAACTCACTCTGGTCCACTGGCTACAGCATACCTGCCGCTTCCACACAAACGACTGCCTTTGCTTCTCCCAACAACCCTGGAGGAAAGTGAGCCCGAGGCCCACTGGGTCAGCCCGGCCCCCAGCCCATGCCCTCGGCTGTCTCCCCACCTGCCACCTCCCCTCGTCTGCTTTCCTGCAGAAACTGCTGCAGGCGGCGGATGCAGGAGGGAAGGAGGAGGGTCCCCAGAGACTCCCGCCCGGGGTGCGTGTCAGGGAAGCAGCTCTGGGGGAAAGTGGCCTGGAACAAGGAGCCCCTCCTGTACCCCAGGCCTCGTGCACACCCTAGGGAGTAACTTGCCAAGTTCACTCCCACTAAGAGAAACCCTGGGCCAGTTATAAGGACATTTCCAGGCCATTTCCACATTAACAGTTCAAGACAGGTTAAAAACAGGCGACAAGGAAAGGACACTGCGTTCAATTCCCTGCTCCACCGCGGACTGGCTGTCTAGGTAAGTCTCATAACCGCTCTGTGCCTCAGTTTGCTCCTCCAGAAAATGGGAATAAAAATTGGTGTGGGGGTAAAGCAATCCTGGCAGCACCTGGCATGTTATCTAAGGAACAAACAGTCTATTTTCAAGGGGAAATCATCTCCTGAGAGAAGAGGGGGTGGACGTGGGTCCACAGCTCTGTTGCTCACTAGCTGAGGGGCCCTGGCCAAGTTACTTGGCTTCTCTGGGCCTCAGTCTCCTTATCTGTAAAATGCACAGGGTGATCGTAAGGACTAAATGAGATGCTGAAGATGAAAGACCCAAAATGATGCGTGGCCTCGACATCACCTGCTCTCTGCACTGGAAAGAGACTCATCTAATCTGGAAAGAGACTCATCTAATCGCACACATACTCACAGCTTAGTAACTATTTGAAAGCACAAGATTCGGGGAGGGGGAGGTTATGCAATAGGCAGCCTGGATTATCCAATGTATCTATGCCACATGCACAAAATTCAGAATCTCATTGTACGTGCTTAGAAAAATGGAAAGAAACACCTGTTGCTGGTAAAATAATTATTTCAGTTTACTTCATCATATACAATCAATGGACAACCCCCTAAAATTAAAGAAAGGCAAATGTCTGTTACATATAAACCAAAGACAGAAGGTGCTGTGGAAACCTAAGGCACATCATTTGGGATATAGCAAATCACGATTACTTTCTCTTTTTTAAAAGACATGGGTTCCTTTGATGGGCCTCGCTGAAAGCATGACCTGCTGGACCCTCCAAGGACTAGTCCCAAGGGCTGTGTCGGCCCACCTGGAGTTGGAGGGGCCGAGCTCCCTTCTCACCCCTACCACCCACCTCAGAGCTTCGAGCTGGGGAGCACCGGCTTGTTTTAAACAGTCCATCTCTAAAGGGGGAGCACACACCACGAGGGCCAGAGGACCTGTTGAGGGCCAGGAGAGCGTGCACCCCCAGGCTGGGGCTGCCCCCTGCTGTCACCCAAACACCCCACCACCACCACGGCTCTGGGTTGCTAAGGACACAGTCTTTTCTGGAATCCTTCCTCGGCAATGCTTTCCTGGAACAACTGAAAATACAGAAACCACGCAGAGGGGGAGCTTGGAGCTATATAAACACCTGAATTCACACTAATCACACACAAAGGCCGTTGGAAGAGGCAGGGAGAAATACGGTTCATAAACTGCCTGCTGATCAATTATGGGTCGTGAAAAAAAATTGGCTATTAACTTTGCAGTAAGCTAACTCCTGCTTCCTACCCACGCCTGACAGCTCAGGGCTGCTCAGTGTGAAGGGGTAACAGAACCCAGGGTCCCCAGGAGAGAAAAGAGCCAGACACTCCCCTCCCAGCCCACAGCTGCCCACAGACAGGCCTCAGGGGGCCTGATTTTCAAATACGTGGTCTGCATAGAAGGCAAGTCTGCAAGCGCTATTCGTATGTGGCTTCACCTTGAGATAGATACTGATATATAGAGACAGATATATAGTGTTTCCTTTTTTACCTGTTTGAAGCTCAGGCTGGAGAGGCTGCCAATCTGGTTTCTAAGAGTGAGCAGGAAGGGGGCTGGGGTCATGTCAAAAGGGGTCTGAAGAGAAGGGGACTGAAATGAAAACCTTATCAGGGAAACGACCTTGACCTCCTCTGGAGAGGACAAATGATTGATTCTGCAAGGCAGGGACCAGGCCCACAGAACCCATGGATAAATTCTGTGAATTTCACCCCTGTCTGCATCAAATAGAACACAAAAAGTACAAAATATTTTTTTAAGAAAAAAGAGAGAAGGGCTGAGATACAGTTCACCCCACCTGGCTTGCTCACTGCCTGCTGGAAGCTAGAAAACCAAGACCACACTTCCCGGCCTCCATCCAGGCCACGCTCCCCACGAGGTGCAGTTTCCTGTGCCTCTTTGCTAACAGGCACCACCACGGAGGCATCAGATTTTCCCATGGGTGGTGATGAGGGTCCCAGGTGGTCCACTGGCCACAGCTCCGCGATGAACGCCGAGTGGCAGGTGGGACCCTCCACGCGGTGGGTCTGGTGTGGGAGGCAGCTCCTGGAGGGACAGCTCTCCTCTGGGGGTCACCCCTGTGGGTCTGGCCCAGGGCTGAGCTTTCAATGATTCTGTTATCCCTGAATTTCCTGCATTAAATCCTCTTCTCCTTAAACTAAGCAGAGCAAATCCTGAATAGCACAGATGCTGAAGATGCCGTCGACCAAGATCCATGAAATCTCACGGGGAAAAAAAACTTCAGTGTGAAAAAAAAAAAAAAAAGACTCTGGGCAGGACACCTCAAGGGAGGAGGCTTGTATATAGACAGGAAATCTACTTATGAGATAGGACTTCAAAGGAAGCAACCAGACAAACGTACAAAAGAGCACTGACAACGATCTTCATTGTCGTGCTGCTAAACGGAAACGTCCATCCAACAGAGGGCTTGGTGAGTAAGCCGGGGCCACCCTGACCATGGAATCCCTCGCAGCCATAACAGCTGGTGCTAAGGAAGAGTATCCGACAATGTGGAAAAGAGGTTCAACACATGCTACTCATTTTGAAAAGGCAGCCCAGAAAACAATGTAGACATTACCTCTTTGTATTAATATATACTTTTGTGCATACATGTATGTATGCGTATTCGGAACAGCAAGGACAAAGTTTGGAAGGATACGCCCCCAACACTGAGATGCCTGCTCGTGTTCTGCCCCCTGGCTTGCTGGATGGGAGAGTCTGTCTGTTATGCAGCACCTGGCCTCGGGCCACCCGAGGGGGGCAGCCAAAGGGCAGCCTGCCAGGACGGAGCCAAATCACAAGTGTGGTCGGGGCCCCAGACGGTTGGACGGCCCGTCCCACGCTGGGTTCACCACCTTCCAGGCCCTCCCCGCTTTCTGGCCTGGCCGAGTCCTTTCTACAATGGTCCCTCTGCCACCTAGAGACCCCGGGATGCCCATGAAACGCTCCCAGCGACTTCAACTCTAGAACGTGGTACCAGATAAGCCTTGCTCACCAGAACCCCTTGACGCACAGACCCGTCTTTGCTCACGAAGGCCACACAGCAGCAAGATGATACCAGCTAAGCCTCGGAAAGCAGGTGACGCACATCTGCAAAATGTTTTGTGTTCGTACACTAAGAGCCCATTCACACCCTGAAAGTACACTGGACATGCTAATACATCAGGATTTAAAGATCTGATTTCCAATGGACGATGCAGCTGACACCAAGCAACTGGCCAAATACACAGGGCCGAGTCTATCCCCATGGAAATGACCCCAGGGCACGGAGGATGAATCAGCAGGTGGAGTGGGGTGGCCGCCGGGTTCAGACGTCGACCCCCCAGCAAACGCCACCCTCCTCCTCCTCCTCACTTCCGTTAGCAGAGTTAGCACTGCAGCTGCTAAGTCATGAATCTTCCACGCAGACGGGCCCATAAGAAAGTTCCTGCTATCACTCCTTGCGGAGGAGGTCAGGGAGAAAGGATGAATAATTAACAGGCAAGCTGATGGAGCCTCGGGATTAGGAGTTAGGTATCAAACCCAGGTTAGAATAGCAGGTGCCAGTGGAGACGCTGCTTCAGAGCAGCTCCCTGCCTTTCCCACGTGGGCTGCAGAGCCGTGAGGAGAACTCAAGGGACCCAGGTCAGAGCCTTCATGCCCACCGCACCTGCCCCTGCACCCATGAGGTGCTGAGGCTGTGCCTGCCCCAGAGCTGCAAGCAGACCAAAAGAGCAAAGAGCTGAGAGCAGCTTGCACAGGCTCGGAGCAGCGTCTACAGAAAGGACAGCAAAGGGGATGGGTGACTCTCGTAAGATATGTTAAGTGGAGATAAAAACTCAGGAAGGAGAGCATGTGTGCATCCAACATAGAGAGGTGGGGAAGGATGGACAGACACCTGATAGTCATGAGGTGCTAAATATACCCAGGCAGCTGGGCAGTAAATATTCATGACACACTAATGTTGAAAAGGTACTAAATATTCATAATATATTCATACGCAGGAGACTAAATATACAACAGGAACCTGATATTGGCCGTAATTCGGTTACCCACTGGCGACACCCACTGTGCTCCTCTGATCCACGGCTGTTCATCAGGCTCACCGGCAGGCCACAGATGTGGCAGGGCAGAACTGTCCCTACGGCTCCCAGCAGAACAAGTGTGTGTGTGTGTGTCACTGGCCCAGGGCACCTCCCATCTGTGGCCCTGCTGCTAGTACTTGTAAGCACACGTTAGCGGGGAAAGCTGACGCTGCAGAGGGAGATGGACCATGTGAACCCTGCATGCCCCAGCACTCAGGGTCTGAGGGTCTCCCACCTGCCAGTACCCTCTCCTACCTGTGTTACCTTCCCCATCTTTCTGCCCTGGCTCTTTGCTTTAAATTGCATCAAGGTCCTTTCCCACAGGACATCTACCACTAGCCCTGCTCAGGAGCGCTCTGTAGAGCAGACTTGCTCATTTTCCTGGAACGCCATCAGATTTCAGCTGAGGAAGGACCCTTTATTGCTTTAGGAGACTTTATTAGGGGGTCCTAATTGGGAACTATAATAAATGCCCTTTTGCCTTCTAAGAAAGACAATGGAAGAGTAACAGCCACAAATAATTTATGAAGCATTTTCTCTGCTGATACAGGACCTCTAGTGATGCTTGTGTGTGTGTGTGTGTGTGTGCGTGTGCACGTGCGTGCGCGTGTGTCCCTACCCCCATGCTATGGGGTCTCAGGGACTCTAAGTGGCAGAGCGGAAACCAAAGCCCTGACTGCCCGCCTTGGCTGGACAACCTGCTTTAAGAAAGCAAAACACCTCTGACATTTTCATGTCCCACACTCGGGACAGCCATTCTGAGACTAGTTTCTTGGGAAACTTGCACACCTTGGCTGACGCTTCTGTTGTCTCCCACAGATGTGAGAATCTGGGGACAGAAACAATGGACAGATTGGTATTTGGACGCCCGAGCTGAAGGTGGGTACTCCGGAAGTTCTCAAACTTCATACATTCAAAAGCCCGTCCCACACATCAGGGCTAGGAAGACACTTGAGCAAATAAATAACTTCCTACTCCTCACCTTTCAAAAGGCTCTTTTGTAATTTCTTTTCACGGATAGCTTAACCATAAGAAAAATAACTGGGAGCCCTTCCTACCCGGAATCTGCACAGGAACAGTGCAAGCGTCTGCACGGAGCTAGTGGCCAACACCGGTGAGGGGGCATCCCTAGTGGTGTGGCCACACCTGTCTGATCATTTCTTGTCAATCTGCTGCTAAATTTGCTGAGCATCCGCCCCCACCCCCCATGGCATCTACTGGTTTTTGACCCACTGAGCTCAGGGTTATGGGTCATAGCACGTTAAAGCAATACAAAGGATGCCGCGGTAATTCCTTAGAATCACCGATGTGTCTTAAAGATCCATTTACCTGAGCTGAAAGTTTGAAATGAGTTTCCAGGTGCAGATAACTAAGAATAACAGGATTAGATGAGAATTCCTCTGATTTCCATTCAGCTGGGGGAAAAGACCAGGCATTTAGAAAGCTGACCGTGCCTGTTGTACTATGTACAGATGACACTACATGTACCAGGGTTTACAGGTACCCTGACAACAAAAGGGATAAGCACAACACCAGGAAGGGTCAAGTCACAGGTGGGACCCGAAAGGCCACTCCTGGGGCAGCCTTCTATCTCTAGGAATTCAAGAGCTCCTTTCCATGGGAAGTTCTCTTTCATCTCACGTCTGTGTGGCCAAGTCTTAATGTTACTTAAAGTCCCACCTCCTCTGAGAAGCCTTCACTGACCACTTCACCCTCCACGAATGGAGTGTGAACTAAACCTAGGGCTTGGGTGTATAGCTTTAGGCTTCATAAGAGCTAATCATATTCTCCAGACAATTCCCAAGGACCCTGAAGCATCAATTATGACTTGGACTTTTCTGTATTTTTCCTGCTGCTTTTAGTAAATGCTAAGCATACAGTGGGTCATTCTGATGATGAAGCAGCAGCGGCATAAATAGGGTGACCGTTTGGAAAACACTAATGCATGTGAAATTGGTCTACCGGGCTGGGCTCAGTAGTGTGTAGGCAGACAGCTCTTCTCTCCCCCCACCACCAAAGCTTCAAAGCTGCTCTTTCCCCATTTCCTCCCAGCCCCAGACTGCCAATTCCAACAGGCCCTACAGCCTTGCCAGTCTTCTTCAGGTAATAAGAAGCCCAGTGCACATAACCGAGGTCAGCCGACCCAGAAGATGGGCCGGGGAGGGGGAGGGGCGGGGGGAGAGGGAGTTTCCGGTCTATTTCCCCAGCTTGATCCCCACCCCGCTTCCTTCCCACCTTGCCAGAGTACATCTGGTTTCTCCAGGGATGGGGGAGTTAAGAGAAAAAGATGTTGAAATTCCCTTTACACATCAAGAGCTTTACTCTAAGCCACAACGTCCAGAAGACAGGAGACACAACCTAAGAAAGATTCCTGCCCTGCAGGTAGAAAAAAGTTCTTCTGGTACCGGGAGAGAGGGACCTGGGAGCCCCCCGCCCCTTTGCACCGTGCCTGGAGGAGAAGAGGCGGTGAGGGAAGAAAAAACCCTGGGAGGTTGAGGGGGACGTAGAAGGCAGGGGGGGAGTTTGTCCTGCCTCCTGCTGGGAACACAGGGACTGCTCAGTACAGCAGGTATGGGGGCCTGGGCTGTTCCACACAGACCTGGTGGAGACCCAGGGGGTGGGGACCTCAGGACCAGATGCAGGAGCCGGGTCCCCAGCTGTGGCTCACCCCAGTGACACCCGGCTGGACAATATGCAGTGGAAACAGAAAAAGGAGGCTCAGTCGTGGGAAACCCATCAGAGGACAGCAAGAGGCCACCCTCCCCCATGCCCCGATGTGACTGCAACCTTCTCCTGGAGACCACCTGCGGTGAGAAGGGGCCCCAGAGGGTGACCTGGGGTGACAGAGACTGACTCTGGGGGACTAAGCTGCTTTAAGCTAGACAGCGGCTGAGAGAGAATCACTTGAATTAGGCTCAGGAAAATCACGATCATGACCTAGGACTAGATATATCAAAAGGGAACCAAAGTCCTTTGTTCGGGGCAGCGAAATTAAGCTCACCTATAAAAAACTTTGCACATCACAACTGGTGGCTGGTGACCTTCACCACTCCACGATAAAGCCGGGCAAGAAACATCTCCACTCGGATTCAAATGCTTCCGCAGGGTCTCCATGCAGCACAAACAGCGTTTATAAAAGCGTGTCTGGGGGCTTCCCTGGTGGTGCAGCAGTTGGGAGTCTGCCTGCCAATGCAGGGGACATGGGTTCGATCCCTGGCCCGGGAGGATCCCACATGCCGCGGAGCAACTGGGCCCATGTGCCACAGCTACTGAGCCTGTCTGTGCTCTGGAGCCCACGGGCCACAACTATTGAAGCCCGCGTGCCAGAGTAGCCCCCGCTTGCTGCAACTAGAGAAAGCCTGCGCATAGCAGCAAAGACCCAACACAACCAAAAAAAAAAAAAAAAGTGTGTCTGTGCACAAGGCACATGGCTAACCTCCAGAGGAAGAGTGGGTGACTGCAAGCTTGCCAAGGCAAATCCAGGCCCCCTGAGCCATCGCGGAAAACTTACCCCCCAGAGGCCCAGGCACCTTCACCCACAGTCTCTCATTTAACCCTGTGAGCTGGCGATCAGCACTCCCATTCTGCTGAGTCAAACCGAGACTCAGCAAGATTCGGTGACCAGCTCAAGATGACCAAGCTGAGTGACAGTACGAATAGGACAGCCACCCTTTCGTGTGCCCCACGTGCCTGGTCCCACGCAGCGGCCAGATGCTGTGCGTAAGCCGCACAACACCCAGGGAGGGGCCACTTTTTAAAATTTTATCAACGAGGAAACGTGCTCAGAGAGGCTAAGAAACTTGACTCACAGGCAAGTCTAGACCGAGGGTGAGGCAAGCGAGGCCCTCGCTCCAGGCACAAAATTTAAGGCGGTACCAAAAACTCCAGAAGATAAATGTTATAATGAACTGTTTTAAAACATCAGAATTAACATAAAATCCACATTGTACAAAACATCACAATTTTAAATAAAGACAGGATCCGTATTACTGATTTTTCCTTCTGCCTTAGGCTCCAATATGGCTCAGCACAGCACTGGGGCAGAGCCAAGAAACCAGACCAGCTCAACCCTTCTCCACCGGCCCCCAAAGGCAGAGACCCCTCATGCGCCTGCACTGCCTCTAGATATGTTTCTCCTCACAATTTTATGACCTCAAAGGGCTGTAAGGAGTGACCAGGATACTCCATCATCGCAGGTGTGAGCTCCAGGGAGACCTGGGGTCTAAACAGATTCTGTTCCACGGTCACATGCACGTGTTATGTAAATGAAGGAAGCCTGCAGTCTTCAACAACGGGGTGGGATATTTTAAGATATCAGTTGGGGAGGGTGTGGGGTGGGCTCGATCACACAGCTGCTTGTCTCCCACTGGATGGATTTCTGGCTCAAAATTAAGTTTTCAGCAGTGACACGATGCCAGCTGCCGCCTGTACCTACGCAAGTCCAATCCAAACGGAGGCATTCCTTTTCACTTTGCATTTCAAAAGCCAAAGCTTAGTTGGTAACTACTACATTGGCGTAGCTACTTATGCTTTGATCACTTGTTCACCTCATATTAAAGCCCCGCCTGAGATGAAGCCTCTGTTCAACAAATATGTGTTGATTAAAAATTCGAACATTTCTTACATCACACCCAGAACCTCGTACTAGCGGCTTGTAATCAAAGCCTAAAACCTGTAAAACAAATCAACCATTACCTGGAGCAGAAGGAAAATAGTTTATGACTCTGTCCACTATTTTCTCCTGCCGTGGCCATTAGCGACGGGAGGCACAAATACTTCCGTCTACTAACAACTTCAACCCTGTAGACCATCTCCCCTCTTTTCTATTTTCTGAACACGATCAACTGCGAGGCTTCGTCTCACGACGCAAAGTTGTCCGGCAAAGTGAGCAAAGGGAAACTTCGGGCACTTGCGGGAGCGCGTCCGGCTGGACTCGGCCCTGGGCCAGCGCTGCCCCGAGAGGCGGCCTCGGGCAGGGCGCCCTGTCCGTGGTCCGAGGGGCACCTGGAGGCCCGCGCCCCGCCCTCGGCGCCCCGACCCCTGGCTGGCCGGCCAAGCCCGGCTCCCGGCCCGCGCCGTCCCCGCCCGGGTCCCCGCGCCGCGGTCCCCGGCCCACGCGCGCCCGCGGCCGCTCCGCTCCAGTCCCCCCGCCCCGTTACCTGCACGGGAGCGCGGGCGGCTCCGCGAAGCGCCGGAGGCTCGGTCGGCGAAGTGGGGGCGGCGGGACTGCGGCCGCCCCGGGAGCGCGGACGCCCGGCCCGCACGCGGCGCTGCAGGTGGCCGCCCGGCCTCGCCGCCGCCGGGTCGGGGCCCGGAGACTCGGACGCGGGCAGGGGCACGACCCTCCGTCGCCGGCGCTCGCCCGGCCTCGGCGCGCGCTCCCCGCCCCGCGCGCGCCGGCTCGGCTCGGCTGCTCTCGGCGCGGCGGGGGCGGACGCCGCTCAGCTCGCTCGCCCGCCCGTGGCGCGCACCTCCCCCGCGGCGCGCCACTCCCGCCGCCGGGCCGAGTCGGGCCGCGAGCTCGCGGGGAGGGGCGGGGGAGGTGGGTCCCGCGGGCCGGGAGGGCGCCGGGTGCGGGCCTGGCTGCCCGCGGGGAACCCTCCGCAGACTGCGGCGACCCCGCCTGGGCCGGTCCGTGCGGCGGCGCTGTCGGGGCTACAGGCCTGGCCGCCCCCACTGAGCCGGGCCGGGGTCCGCCGGAGACCCAGACGAGGTGCCCCGGCCCCGCGCCCCTGCGCGCCCTCTCCGAGGGGATGCGGCCCCGACTCCAGCCTCGACCTCGGGGGTCACCTGGGGGTCAGCGTTCCGACGGCCGGGGCCAGAGGGAGGGCGCCGTGGATGGGAATTGTACGTTTGAATAAAAGTAAAAGCTGGTTTTTTTTTATAACCATGTGGGTCTGGAGCGTCTCCGGGCTAATTAGGGAAGCTGCCGCCCTGTCTTGGGTTGAATCATGGTTGTGACACTGCAAGAGGGGGAAGAAAGGCTGCTGACTGCTTCGCAGCCTCGCTGGCTGCCGTTTGTTTCTTTTGGAGACGGGCTGGTCCAGGTAAGGAGAGCGTCTTAGGAAACGTAGCCTCGGGTGGTGGCTCAGCGAATCAACTAGAGAGCCGGCCCTGAAGCCTGGGCCTGCGGATCACACAGCCCGGGACACCTCCACTCCAACCATGTGCCCCCAGAACAGGGAGCTTTCCCGGCAGGGAGGGAAGACGCACGTGAACTGTGACCTGCAGGAAACCGAGGCCACGACAGCTGACCCTTGAGAAACTTCCACGCCAGCTGGAAGAGCTCATGCTAGCATCACGGAGTAACACTCGAGTGATACCCGACGTCTGAATCATCAGCTAAATCGGCGCCGTTATATGGGGAAACGCCCGGAATCTGCGCCACATCTTGGGGTGGTGGGTTTGGGGATTTTCCCTGCGTACGCTGAAGACTGGAGAAGCCTGCGTTTGTACCACTATCCGCAGCAGAGCCAGGGTGGAAGCCTGGAAGGGGCTGTCTCCACCCCTGGCTTTAAAGGGGATCAAAATCCCAAACAGAAGAATCAAAGGCAGGGAAAAGAGGCTAAAGACAGATCTCATTTACTTGAGCACATAAAGAGAGGTTTACTCAGAAAAAAATTTTTTTTTCGTATAATCCCTTTGGTACAAGCCATTCTCTTAAAATCCCCCTTTGCCCTTAAGTGCTTGAAATTCCCTGTGTGAAAGGAACAAAAATATATTGTAGATCAGTCTACAGCCCCCCAAGTTAATAACCTGCCCTCACAATGGACAGGTGACTCGTGACAGCCAGAGACAATGTTAGGGGTGTGTGTTTGCTTTTTTCAGAACCCTCAGACTAAACTGAACAACTACAAACAAAGCTACACTCCCTTCTCTCCTCTCCCACCTTGAGCCTCTGTTCCTTGCTCTTCAAAATCACATTTATTTTTTGTTGTAACTAAATATTTATTGACTTCATAAATTCCCTTTCTAACTAAGGATTTCATTGGTTTTCAGAGTATCTTAAACCTCTGGCTTTATTTGTGTGTGCCGTGGGGGGCTTTTGAAGTTCCTGGAGGTTCTGAGGGGACAGAAACCAAAGTTCCTGGTGATTAGTTAAGGCTGAGAAAGAACATGGTGTCAACACCCAGAATAGAAAGTGGTGAGGAACTTTGTGAATAGGTTAGGAAAATGGGAAGTTACCCGCTTCTGGTAGAGCAAACACCTTCATGCTTTAAAAGTGTTGAAAGGAAGAATGTCCCTTCCCCACACCCAGTCCCCAGGGCTCCTTCACATGGCCTTCGAGGGAGCTCTTTCCCTCCATAATGCCTCTTGGACCAAACCTTGAAGCCAGGTTGAGAAATGGCTAAAGTGTCAGTAAAGTTTTGCCAAAGGTTCCAAGGAAATAGTCCCCATGTGGAGTTTCTGGAAGCCTGCACAGACAACCATAAAGCTATGAGCATAGGATTGGTTTTTGTTTTTGTTTGTTTTTTCTGGAACTCCAGAAAATCTCTCATCTATCCCTGATCACCTCCTTCCAGGGAAGGAGAACCTCACCGACAAGGCAAAAGGAAAAGTCTGTGCTACCTCTAAATACATTGCACCTCATCAGGGAACACATTTTTATCAAACTGCAGGTGCTGTTCTAAGCCATTTACAATTCATTGCTCATTTAAACCATTCAGTCCCCAGGAGAGCCCTGAGCTAAGACCTGCTATTATCCCATTTTACAAATAAGGCACTGCCATTGTCTCCCTGTTGTGGAGGAATGAGGCGCCCAAGGTCAGGCAGGAAGGAAGTGGCAGAGCCAGGGATTGAACCCACAGTCTGCGCTCTCGGCACTGAACAGGCTGCCTTTCTACAAGTGGCATCTAACGCTGCAAACTGAAAACACCTGTTAGCTTAAAAAGGGAAGGAACCGCGGCCCGCGCCTCCCCCCTCTGAGTCGGGGGAGGGTCCCGCCAGGCCGGCGTCCGGCGCGGGGCCGCGCGTGTGCGTGAAAAAAAAAAAAAAAAAAAGGGAAGGAGAATCACCCTTGCCCACTCAGGAAGAGGCAGCCTCTGGGATCTCAGAAAATTTAAGTCTAGTCTCCTCTCTCCTGAATCATCATTTAGTCAGACCAGAGGGCTGTCACTGATGGGTTGAAGAGGGGTTCGCCAAAGGTACCAGGCTCACTAGCCCAGGTTGGTACCCAGGAGACCCTTCTGCAGGACAGGCCTTCATCCCAGGCTTCTGCTCTTGGGTCTTCATAAGACACTCAGCCTGCCTGTCCTCCCTTGGGTTCCCAAAATACAGACCCCCATCAGGCACAGGTATCCCTACCTGGGCAGAGGATTTCAGCCAAGGACCAGCCAGGAACCAACTAGGAAAAAAAGATGTCAACCTTCTCATGACAGCAGGCCCGTTGCCCAGGTGAGCCTTAGTGACAGAGGTGGAATTGAGCCGCCTCACTGTCATAGAGGTCCTCCTTCCTTGCCTGTTGTTTACATGGCATCATCTGCCACCACACACCCAGGCAGGTCCATTTTTGTCCACACAATCAAGCAGCTGTGTGCATGTGTGCACTTTTGCTCTAACTAGTGATTAACTATTTTCAAGACCATCACAAGAGTCACGAAGCTCTGCATGGAGATCACACCTTTATTTCAGTGGTTCTGAATGTTTTCTCATAAATCTTCACAATCTTAATTTTTTTGTAAAAATAGATGTTGATTGAAAGACTGGACTTATGTCAGAACAACTTCAGGGCATTCTGTTTTCCTTGATGGAATGTTTTTTCCTAAGTTACATACTATTTATCCTTTTGGGCCAGTTTATTGATCTGTAGGAAGGTATTTCAGGTTTAGTGAGGTAGGGATATTCAGTAATCTGGCTTAGTGTTGGCTTCGGCTGGGAGGTCACAGTTCTGCTAGAAAGTATCATGGTTAATAAGTTTCATAAAATCTTAGGGTTTCAGGGTGGGCTAAATCTGGTAGTGTTTTTGTTGTTGATTGCAGGATTTGGTTTGGTTTTTGTTTTCTGAGGTATAACTGACCTAAAGGACACACATCTCTGTGTTCAGCTTGAATTTTCGGTTACATATCATTTCTCTCATGCAACCATCATCCACATCAAGATCTAGAACATTCTTAGCATCCCAGGAAGCTTTCTTGTGCCTTTTTGTAGTCAGTGCACACACCCAAGCTAACCACTATTCCACACTATTACCATAGATTAGTGATCTGTGTTGTTAAGGCTCATGAATAGGCATATGTAGACTGATACAGTATGTCTTCTTTTGTATCTGACTTCTGTTATTCAACACAGTGTCTGTGAGATTTATCCATGTTCTGTGTATCAGGTCATTCCTTTTGTATTGCTGTGTAGTATTCCACTGCATGGATATACCGCAACTTACCCCTTCTACTCCTTAGGCATTTGGATTCTTTCCAAGTTTGGGATATTATAATACATCTGCTATGAACATTTTCATATATGTTTTTTGGTGGGCATAAGCACTCAATTTTGCTGGTTATTATCCAAGAGTGGAATCCTGGGTCATAGGACATATATACGTAAGTTTAACTTTAGTACTTACTACCAAATACCATCTCTCTACTGCATTGTTTTCCTTTGAAAGTATGATACAAAATTCTTTGACAAATATCTGTGTCCATAGTTTGTCTGCATTCATAATTATATCTTTAGGAGAGATGCAGAGAGGAGTTCCTGAGTCAATGGCTGTGAATGAGTCAGAAGCTCTATTGAGTCACAGGGTATGAAGGCTTCTTAGGTTGTAAGGCCCTAATGACACAATTGGATAATACTTTCATTCATCTCTGGGCAGCTTCTTCTCCCATTCCTCACAGCAACTAGCCCTTACTGCTCTCATGCACCACGTGTTCTCAGTCCCCATCACACTCTTCCAAACAGATGGTCTGCTTCCTTTTTTCATAGAAAATTAAAGTTACTGGGCATGGAAATAAGTCGGCTAAGCAGCTGACCTTAAAATAGGGAGATTTTCCTGGATTATCTGGGTGGGCCCAGTGTAATCACAAGGGTGCTTAAAAGGGAAGAGGGAAGCAGCTGAAGACCAGAGACGGCATGAGATGGCATGAGATGGACTCAGCTCAATAGTGCTGACTATGAAGGTGGAGGGAGGGGCCACAAGCCACGGAAGGTGGGCAGATTCTAGAAGCTCGAAAAGGCAAGGAAATGGATTCTCCCCTCAAGGATCCAGAAGGGACATAATCCTTCCAACACCTTGATTTTTAGCTTAATGAGACATATAGCAGACTTCTGCCCTCCAGACCTGTGAGATCATTAAACTGTGTTGTTTAAACCACTAAGTTTGTGGTAATCTGTTACTGCAACAATAGGAAACGAATACGGAATTTATTTTAGAATTCCCTTGACTTATAGCTGGAAAGTCTATTTCTCCATGCCCACTCACTGGCACAGTCTATAGCAGAGACCCCATTAGACATGCCTTGGCTCAATCCTAGCTGAATAAGCTTAATATTTTAAATGGAGGTTATCATTCAAAGTAGGATTCAGACTCTTAACTAAGGCTCTCCCAGGCACTTTTTTTTTTTTTTTTTTTTTGGGCAAATGCCAGACACTGACAGTCTGAAATTTTGGAGCCTTGGGCAGCCATTTAAATACCCTTCAGCAATTTATAGACATTTCAGGAACATCCACAACAGTATCTTCTGATAACTCAAAAATGCTTTCAGTTTTATTTTAACCTGCCCCAATTTTATAAGATTTATTTTTAATTATTCCCTCTTTTTAAAAAAAGTGCATTCTCTTGTTACACCATCTAAAAATCATAGTTTTGTTCGTTTTCTTATCAGTAGTAATGTTATTTCCATAAAATCCTGCGCTTTCATACTTAACCCTTCCTCTAACCTAACAAGAATTTCTTATCCAAAATATCAGCTTCCTGACTGGGGATGAATCTGGAAGATTATTTTGGAGCAATACCCGTAACAATGCTGATTTTGTGTTTATAGGGAATAATATTTTCAGTAAGAGAAATGAGTATTTTAATTACACTTATAAGTCTAAACCTCTACTTTTCTTTTCTTTTGGTTTTATACCAGTGAGATAAAACAAGCATGGATCTGATTTATGGGCTGGCCCACATAGCTCCTTTTGCAAATGTGGCTTTAAACCAGCTAATCTTTTGAAAGTCTTTACACTGACTAATTTAGAAGCAAGGAGAACGAATGTGGGAGTATAAATGCAAGGCACTGAATAAGAGTGATCAGCTCTGCCAATGAACACACTGCTGTGTTTCTGAGTACCCAATGCAGTTCACGACTTTCATTTAGATGAAGCTTCCTGGGGCTTGTCTTGCCTTCCCAGCACAATGTGCTACGTGACTGGAATTCCAGTTTGGAAGGTGAGATCTGTCCAGGATCTTAAAGATCAGAGTCTTCAACCTCATGTTATGGGGGACTAGAGAGTGACTAGCCCAAGGTTACATGCTGTTGGCTGAGCTTTGCTAAAGGCAGGTGTGTTACAGCACCTGCTCACCTCTCACTGATTCTGTAGTCTCTCCAGTCTCTGAAAATCACCAGAAGATTCTGATGGAAAACTTATCTTCTTAGTAGAACAAATGAGCAACACTCCTATTCACTTGATAGGAGTGCAGCATCTTATTCATTTGATAGATTGTAAATAACAATACACTATAAATAAACAAACAGTAAAAAAGGAAATGTAGGGTTTTTTTAATCACAGAAAGGTTTCCTTATTGACACTGTTTGGGCAGCTCCTTATTTTTTGCCTGAGTTATGAACAAAAACATGTTCATAAGGCAGTTTGGTACCCGAAGCATACACCCTCTTCTGCTAACTGCTGGAGCAGCTCTTCCATGGCTCTGTCAGTGAAATGACATGACATTCAGGTGAAAGAATGAAGAGAATGTTTCAGTAGCAAATGGTAACACTAAAAATAGTGTTTGGAGTGAAAGTAGGATGAGGAATAATTTCTTCATTGTTTCCATGGAAAAGTAGGAAAGTGGGAATGATGTATGGCCTTTTGAGGCCTTAGGTAGATCTGGAGATGTACCCTTCAAAGAAATGGGAGGGCCTCTGCTGCCATGATAACTCTCTGAACAGCTGTTGCGCATTTCACTTTCATCTCTACGATCTCTTCCCATTCTAAATGTCTGTGAGTCTGATTTATTTCATGTATATATGAAAATTTTTATTGACTGTATTTTTATATCTAGTTGCCTATTGTTTGATCCGTGTTGCTTCTACAGAAAATGGCATAAGGGGTGCTGAAGTGCTGACCCATGCGAAGCTGTGACGTAGGTGAAGCTTGTTTTTTGTGCACTTCGAGTCCTCTTCCAGCTCAGAGACCTATCCTGCAGATGCCCCAGGCCTGCCTTCTGCAGACAAGGCCCAGTTTTACCCCACCCCCTTCAAAGGTGCCCCTTCTATAAACCTCAGCTGATAAACCAACATGCTCATAAACTAATCCCTTCAAAGATGTCAGTGGCAAGTATTGCTTACTGTTTTCCTGCCTCTATCACCATTTCACAGGGGTATGTGTAATTCTACAAAAATTCTCAATGAAATGCTAGCAAAATTAATCCAGCAACATATCAAAAGGATTACATACCATGACTAAGTGGGATTTACCCAGAAATGCAAGGTTGTGGTTGAACTTACAAAAATTGATCAATGCGATAAACCATATTAATGGAATAAAGGACAAATACCACATGAGCATCTCAGTAGAAAAAAAAGCATTTGACAAAATTCAGGACTTTTTCTTGATAAAAACACTTAACTAGGAATGGAAGGGAACTTTCTCAACCGGATAAAGGGCATCTGTAACAAACCTAAAGCTAACATCATACGACACGATTAAAGACTAAATGCTTTCCCCTTAAAATCAGGAACAAAAGTATCTATTCTTACCACTTCTACTCAACATTGTACTAGAAGTACTAGCCAGGGCAATTGGCAAATAAAAGAAATAAAAGACATCCAGATTTGAAAGGAAGAATAAAACAATCTCTGTTTGCAGATGACATGATCCTGTAGATAGAAAATCCTAAGGGATTCACTAAAAATTACTGTAACTAAAAAAAAATTCAGGAAATGTTGAACTATACAAGATCGATATACAAAAATCAATTGTATTTCTATACACTAGCAACAAACAATCTGAAATGACATTAAGAAAACAATTCATTTACAATAGCATCAAAAGTAATAAAATACATTGAAATAAATTTAACAAAAGAAGCATAGACTTGTACACTGAAAACTGAAAAACATCACTGGAAGAAATTAAGACCTAAGTAAATGGAGAGATAGCCCATGATCATGGATCAGAAGACTTAGTATCTTTAACATGGCAATACTCTCCAAATTGAGTTACAAATTTAATGCAGTGCCTATCAGAAACCCAGCTTGCTTTTTTTGCAGCAGCAGCAGGACAAGCTGATCCTAAAATTCATATGGAAATACAAGCAACCCAGGGCAGCCAAAACAATCTTGAAAAAGATGGAGGACTCACACTTCCCAGTTTCAAAAGTTACTGCAAAGCTACAGAAATCAAGACAGTGTGGTACTGGCAATGGACAGACATATATATTAAGGGAACAGAACTGATGATAGTACAGAAATAAATGCTCATACTTATGGTTAATTTATTTTTGACAACAACGCTGAGATGATTCAGTGGGAAAGAATTGTCTTTTCAAAAAATGTTGCTAAACAACTGGATATTCATATGCCAAAGAATGGATTTAGATCCTTTCCTTATGTCATACACAATAATTAACTCACATGAATGATAGACATAATGTAAGACTAAAACTATAAAACTCTTAGCAGAAAACACAGGGGTAAATCTTTGTGACCTTGGTTTTGGGATTGATTTCTTATATATGATACCTGAAGGCACAAGTGATAAAAGAAAAGTTGGAATTCATCAAAATTATAAACTTGAATGTTTCAGAGTACACCATCAAGAAAGTAAAAAGTGATAAATGTTACACTTTTAAGTAACTTTTACTTAAAAGTAAAATATGTAAAAATCTTTAAAAATATATTTTATTCTTTGTACCATATTGTACAGAAACCACTGTAGCAGATATGTTTTAATAGAACTGTATGAATGAATATAAAGTATGCTCCTTTAGTTCCTGGATACAAAAGGTTACATCAATATTGCATAAAAGGATTTTCTGGAAGTGTTGGCAGCTAAACAGCTAGACCACTGAATTTTGCTTCCAAAACTACCTCTTCATATCAGAATTTCATAGCATATCATAGATGTCACTAGACCTCTGTTCAGCAAACTGACATTAGAATCCCAATAAGTTAAAGAAAAGGAAAATAGAAAGGCAACCAAAATATTTGCAAATTATATATTTGGGAAATGCAAATCAAAGCCACTAGACACGCACAAGAATGTGTATAATAAAAAATCCCTAAATATTTGGTAATTAAGAAATATAATTAAAATAATCTGTGGGTCAAAGTGGAATCACAATGGAAATTAGAAAATATTTTTAACCAGTCATGAATGAAAATATGACATATCAAAACTTGTGAGATACACCTAAATACTTTGCCTTAGTGGAAAAGTATTACTTGTTCAAAACACATATGTTAGAAAAGAAGAAAGACTGAAAACCCAATTTGAGCATCCATCCTCAAGAATCTAGGCAAAATAGCAGCAAATTATACCCAAAATGGAAAATAGAAAAAAAGAGAAGAAATTAGTGACATAGAAAACAAAATGCACAGTAGAAAGGATCTACAAAGCCAGAAATTGAAAAGATTAATAAAATTGATATATTCCCAGTGAGACTGACTTTGAAAAAAATGAGAGAAAGAAGGCAAAAATAGTCAACATCAGGAATGAAAAAGGGGGTATGTAGATCCTGTTTCATGAAAGAGATAATTGCAGGATTTTATGAACAATATTATGTCTAAAAATTTGTTTAAGTTAAATGGACAAATTCCTAAAAAAAAGAATTCAAATAACTAAAACTGACTTAAGAAGAATGATATCTGCTGCCTGCTAATGCAGGGAACACGGGTTCAAGTCCTGGTCTGGGAAGATCCCACATGCCGCGGAGCAACTGGGCCCGTGAGCCACAATTACTGAGCCTGCGCGTCTGGAGCCTGTGCTCCGCAACAAGAGAGGCCACGATAACGAGAGGCCCGCGCACCGCGATGAAGAGTGGCCCCCACTTGCCGCAACTAGAGAAAGCCCTCGCACAGAAACGAAGACCCAACACAGCCATAAGTAAATAAATAAATAAATAACAAAAGTGATTGTTTAAAAAAAAGAAGAATGATATCTGAATAGTCCTATTACTATTAAAGAAGATGAATTTGTAATTGAAAACCTTCCCACAATGGAAACTACAGGCCCAGGGGCTTCACCAGTGTAATTCTACTAAACATTTAAGGAAGAAATCATTTCACTCTTATACTGCTCTTCCAGAAAATACAAAGTTCCTAATTTATTCTTTGAGGCTGACTTAATCTTAACACCAAAACCTGATAAGGCCATTATGAGGATGAAATTTTACACAACTCAATTTCATTCAGTTTTATTTTATCAAATAAAATATTAGCAAATCAAATCTAGCTGTATATAAAAAGGTTCCATGTGAAACCCAAGTTGACTTTATTCCAGGAGTACAAGGTTAAATTAATATTTGAAAATCAGTCAACATAATAAAGGAGAAAGTAATATGATAATCAAAATAGATGCAGAAAAACATTTGATAATGTTCAACGTCCATTCAAGGATTAAATCTCTCAAATTAGGAACTGCAGTTAACTTTGGTAATCTGATAAATAGTATCTTTGAAAAAAAAAGGACACTAACCCATAGCAAGTATCATACTTAACGGTGAAATGCTGAAAACTTTCCCTTTGTGATTATAAAGAAGACAAAAATATCCATTAACACCACTTCTGTTCAGCTTCATATAGGTGGTCTTAGCCAGTGCACTAAATCAAGAAAAAATTAGAAGTATAGGTATTGTGACAATAAAAATGTGTTTTTTCCACAAATGATATGATTGAATATGTAGGGTCCTAAAGAATTTACCACTAAATTATTAGAAGGAACAAGTGACTTATAGCAAGGTTGCTAAATACAGTACAAGGTCAAAATACAAAATTCAAATAAGTTTTATATGTCAGCAAGAATTTTAAAATGATACATATTGATGTATAAAAGCATCAAAAAATTCAAATACCTAGTGACAAATATTTTAAAATTAGTGTATCAACACCTTCACACAGAAAACTATGAAATATTACTGAGAAAAATTAAATAAATAGAAGAATATATGTTCATGGACAAGATGACTCAGTATTAGAAAGATGTCAGTTCTCCCCAAATGTATCCATAATTTGATGTAAATTGTATGTTAGAAATTATAACAAGTGTTATATGGAACTCCACTAAATGATTTTTAAATTATATGGAAATACAAAAGAAAAAGAGTCAAGATACTTTTGAAGAACAATAACATGATAGGATCTGCTAGAGTGGATAGCAAGACTTTATTGTAAAGATACAGTAATTAAAACAATGAGGTATTTGTCAGATAGAAAAATAGACCCATGAAATAGTATAGAGAGCCCAAAAACAAAGACACACATATTTTGGCACTTAATAGGACAAAGTAGTCATGCAAATCCATGGGGAAAAGATAGTCTTTTCATGTGTTTGTTGGCAATCTGTATATCTTCTTTGGAGAAATGTCTAGTTAGGTCTTCTGCCCATTTTTGGATTGGGTTTTTTGGTTTTTTTGATATTGAGCTGCATGAGCTGCTTGTAAGTTTTGAAGATTAATCCTTTGTCTGTTGCTTCATTGGCAAATATTTTCTCCCATTCTGAGGAATGCTCAACATCACTAATCATTAGAGAAATGTAAATCAAAACTACAATGAGGTATGACCTCACACCAGTCAGAATGGCCATCATCAGAAAAATCTATAAACAATAAATGCTGGAGAGGGTGTGGAGAAAAGGGAACAATCTTGCACTGTTGGTGGGAATGTAAATTGATACAGCCAGTATGGAGAACAGTATGGAGGTTCCTTAAAAAACTAAAAATAGAACTACCATGTGACCCAGCAATCCCACTACTGGGCATATACCCTGAGAAAACCATAGTTCAAAAAGAGTCATGTACCACATTGTTCATTGCAGTTCTATTTACAATAGCCAGGACATAGAAGCAACCTAAGTGTCCATTGACAGACGAATGGATAAAGAAGATGTGGCACATATATACAATGGAATATTACTCAGCCATAATAAGAAATGAAATTGAGTTATTTGTAGAGAGGTGGATGGACCTAGAGTCTGTCATACAGAGTGAAGTCAGAAAGAGAAAAACAAATACCGTATGCTAACACATATATATAGAATCTAAAAAAAAAAAAAAAAAAAAAAAAAGGTTTTGAAGAACCTAGGGGCAGGACAGGAATAAAGACGCAGATGTAGAGAATGGACTTGAGGACACAGGGAGGGGGAAGGGTAAGCTGGGACGAAGTGAGAGAGTGGCATGGACATATATACACTACCAAATGTAAAACAGATAGCTAGTGGGAAGCAGCTGCATAGCACAGGGAGATCAGCTCAGTGCTTTGTGACCACCTAGAGGGGTGAGATAGGGAGGGTGGGAGGGAGACACAATTGGGAGGAGATATGGGGATATACGTATATGTATAGCTGATTCACTTTGTTATACAGCAGAAACTAACACACCATTGTAAAGCAATTATACTCCAATAAAGGTCTTAAAAAAAAAGTCTTTTCAACACATAGTGCTGAGTTAATTGGAAATCTATATGAAATTTTAAAAATCTCAACACTTTCAATTCTACACAAAAATCAATTCCAGATGGACTGTTGTAAAATTAACAAGAAAATAATGTTTATAGATGAAAATATGAGACACCATTGCAAACTTCAGGTAGGAAAAATTTTCTTAAATAGGACAGAAAAAAATGCACATCCATAGAGGAAATTATTGATAAATTGGACGTTATTTTATTTTTTTATATTTATATTTTTCTTTTTTTTTTGGCTGCGTCAGGTCTTAGTTGCGGCGTGGGGTCTTCGTTGTGGCATGTGGGCTTCTCTCTAGTTGTGGTGCGTGGGCTTCAGAGCGTGTGGGCTCTGTAGTTTGCAGCATGTGGGCTCTCTCCTTGGGGTGTGCGAGCTCAGTAGTTGTGGCGCACAGGCTTATTTGCCCTGCGGCATGTGGGATCTTAGTTCCCCCACCAGGGATCAAACCTGCGTCCCCTGCATTGGAAGACGGATTCTTTACCACTGGACCACCAGGGAAGTCCCAAATTGGACATTATTAGAATTAAGAAATTGTTTATTAAAAGACACCATTAAGTGAGTGAAAAATCAAGCCTTAGTGGAAGGTTATTTGCGACACATATATGGGCTTGTATCAGAATATATAAAAAACTATAAATTAATAAGATAGAAAACCCAACAGAAAAGTAAGTAAAAGACTTGAATAGGAACATCACAAATATGTATACCATTGGGAAATAAGCATCTGAAAAGGTGTTCAACCATATTAGTCACTAGGGAAATGTAAATCACAGCCACAGTGAGACACCATTTTACACCCACCACCTGGTGGGTGTGTAAATTAGTGCAATTACCTTGGAAAACAGTTTGGCATTATTTACTAAGGTTAACATATTCATACTCTTTAACCCAGTAATTCCACTTCTAGATGTATCACATGTGCACCAAGAGACATGCACATAACTCTTCACAGCAGCATCATTCTTTTTTTTTAAGTTTTTTTTTCTAAATAAATTTATGTATTTATTTATTTTTGGCTGTGTTGGGTCTTCATTGCTGCATGCAGGCTTTCTCTAGTTGCAGCGAGCAGGGGATACTCTTCGTTGCGGTGCACGGGCTTATTGCGGTGGCTTCTCTTGTTGCGGAGCAGGGACTCTAGGAGTGCAGGCTTCAGGAGTTGTGGCACGTGGGCTCAGTAGTTGTGGCTCGCGGGCTCTAGAGCGCAGGCTCAGTAGTCGTGCTGCACGGGCTTAGTTGCTCCCCAGCCTGTGGGATCTTCCTGGACCAGGGCTCGAACCTATGTCCCCTACATTGGCAGGTGGATTCTTAACCACTGCGTCACCAGGGAAGCCCAGCAGCATCATTCCTTTTATTTATTTTTTAAATTTATTTATTTTATTTATTTATTTTTGGCTGCATTGGGTCTTCGTTGCTGTGCGTGGGCTTTCTCTAGTTGTAGTGAGTGGGGGCTCCTCTTTGTTGCATTGCGCGGGCTTCTCATTGTGGTGGCTTCTCTTGTTGCGGAGCATGGGCTCTAGGCACACGGGCTTCAGTAGTTGTGGTGCATGGGCTTCAGTAGTTGTGGCTCGTGGGCTCTAGAGCGCAGGCTCAGTAGCTGTGGTGCACGGGCTTAGTTGTTCCATGGCATGTGGGATCTTCCCGGACCAGGGCTCGAACCTGTGTCCCCTGCATTGGCAGGCAGATTCTTAACTGCTACGCCACCAGGGAAGTCCCAGCAGCATCATTCTTAACAGCCCAAATAATAAATAAATAGTGTCATATTTGTAAAATGGAATAATATACAACAATGAAAATGAAAAAACCCTGAAATTATTATTACATTTAGCAACATGGGTAAATTTCAGAAACAAAATATTGAGTGAAAAAAAAGGAAATAACAATACAAACCCTAGGATTCCACTTATAAAAAGTCTCCAAATAGGCAAAACTGAACTATTTGTCTTAGAAATCAGGACTCTGGTTATTTGGCAAGACAGGAAGAGTGACTGGGACGGGGTACCAGGGAAACTGCTGAGATGCTGGCGATGCCCTGGATCTTGACCCCGCCAGACAGTGGTTTTATGGGTATTTGTGATAATTCATTGTACTTTTCTAGGTGGTTACACTTTACCACCAAAAATGCACTCTATGAAGTACTGCTAAGATTTTATTTTTTTATTATTAGATTTTTCTAATAATGAAATACAGAAAATTGGGATCAAATACTTCTTCCCTTATCCCTATAGGTGACACTTTCTAGCCTTTCTCAGTGTATCTGGCATATCAGAATATCAGGTTTATGATCCTATAAGATCATGGTCACAAAGACATTGTTTGCCAGAAAAGAAAAAGTCCTACTTCTCATTGTAGAATCCAGAGATGTCTGCTCTATTTTACCCCAGAGAGCTCTGAAACAATGAACAACAGAGCACAAAGAGAGTAGCACAGAGAAACACACAGAGGGACAACAGTCTACCCTGTCTGGTTCTGATGATCTGTGGAAACTCCTCAAATGGACGATTCCTATTATTCTTTCTCATCAGAATTAACCTGTGTAAATCTGCCATTCCCTGCTATAAATGGAGATACTGTTCTATTGCTTCAGGTATGAATTAACCACTTGCCCCAGTGAAGGTGTTTATTTCAAAACCTTTAAAGGCTAACCTACTGCCAGATGGGAGCTTAGTGAAACCTGAAGTCATTTATCTTTGATCTACTTGCAGAAAATCCTTGTCTCTGAACAATTCAAACTTCACAAGTGAGTGAGGTTTGTAGGTAAGCAGAGGGCTTTGAAAGATGCTACAATGGGGGCTGCAATAATCAAATGTAGATCGGTTATGGTCAAAGGGACTTGTTTCATCATGGATTAACTTGATTATTGAATTTTACAACTCTGGGCTGCTAAGGAAGAGATCTTGAATTGTTTCCCACCTGTGACCATCTTCTTCAGATCTGCCTTTAACTCGCTTCTGCAAAGACCCACTGTCTGCTTTTTTCTGAGGAAATTATTATTATAAATAACTACATAAATGTATGAAAGCTATGTTTTGTTTAGCTAGAAATTTTTAGAAGGTGGAGAGAAGTGGGCCATGTTTCAAAAATGTAAATGCAGTTGAAGAGAATCCCTCAGCCGAGCAGAGTCTTCACCAGCCATTTGGCTGCAGTGAGGGAAACATATTAAGGCTGCCTGCACTGGAGCGCAGTTCCAGCGAGTTCTTGGAGCTACAGGGAAGTACTGAGGCAAACCTTTCATCCTGTTGAATATAAAAAGTAGGTTTCACTCATTTGTTCATTCAGCAAATACTTATTGAACATCTACTATATCAAAGTCACTGGTACTTGAGTGTGAATTGGCGAAAAATGCTGCAACAGTACAATGAAAGAAAAATAGGAAGAACTATATGAAAGTAAATATCAAATTAAGGTTACACTTAAATACAGATAAAAACACTTTCCTCTGAAAACAAGATGACTATGAGGCATATTCCTGATTCTCTCCATCACTCTCATTAGTAGTAAGCCAAACCATAGGTCTATTTGTCTAGAGGCTGTTATCCTGAAGGACAGACATGCACAGATGGAGTTAATTAGCTGCCCTTGAGCTAGGCTTACTTCCAATTGCCTTGACTTTGATGGAAACATCATTAAAGAAACTGATCCTTTAATAGCAATCCCTGAGATTCCATAGCCTGTTAAGAAAACTGAGGAAGCAGAAGAGATTTCTGTCATATCAAGGAGTCTGAAGTCTTCTCTTTCAGAATATTGCAGAATGGCCTCTCTATTATATCAGATGCTATAGCCTAAGAGATGATGCAAATGCATTAATAATTACTATAATGTCTGTTTCCTACTGAGATAAAACTGGTTTAAGTCCAGCTCAACAAAACACATATAAAGAGGCAGCAAGCAGAAGACAGATTTTTTCCCCTTAAACCTAAAACAGGACACTGTACTTGTCTTAATAGATAACAGCTCATGTTACCATACATGTAATTAACATTACCTCCAAAAGCAAAATAAACATAAGATAATAATTCTTCATTTCCTGAGGGACAAAATGGGATATTTTCTATATTTTATCTTCTCTTGTTTGTTGAGCCTTTATGAAATTTGGTCTTCATTTTACTAAATGTGTAAGTGTAAGATGCAAAATTTCCTGGAAGTACAGCAAGAAGAAATTTAGAACACAGAAAGCTTTTGCACAGCCAAGGAAACCATTAACAAAATGAAAAGGCAACCTACCAAATGGGAGAAAATATTTGCAGATCATATCTCTGATACGGGGTTAGTGTGCAAAATACATAAAGAACTCATACAACTCAATAGCAAAAACAAAAAATTGGATTAAAAAATGGGCAGAAGATTTGAATAGATATTTTTCCAAAGAAGACATACAGATGATGAACAAGTACATGAAAAGATACTTAACATCACTAATCATCAGGGAAATGCAAATCAAAACCACAATGAGACCACCTCATACCTGTTAGAATGGCTATTATCAAAAAGACAAGCGATAACAAGTGTTGGAGAGGGTGTGGACAAAAGGGAAGGAATGTGCGCTGCTGGTGGGAATGTAAATTGGTGCAGCTACTATGGAAAACAATATGGAGGTTCCTCAAAAAATTAAGAATAGAAGTACCATATGATCCAGCAATTCTACTTCTGGGTATTTATCCAAAGAAAATGAAATGAAAATGAACCCCCATGTTCATTTCAGCAATATTTACAGTAGCCAAGATATGGAAACAACCTAACTGTCCACTGATGGATGAATGGATAAAGATGTTGTGGCATGTATATACAATGGGATATTATTTAGCAATAAAAAAGAAGGAAATCTTGCCATTTTCAACAGTATGGATAGGTCTTGAGTGTATTATGTTAAGTGAAATAAGTCAGACAGAGAAAGACTGATACTGTATGATCTCACTAAAACAAAACAAAAACAAAAGAATGAGCTCATAGATACAGAGAACAGATTGGTGGTTGCCAGAGGCAGTGGGCTGGGGAGGAAGTAGGCAAAATAAATGAAGGGGGTCAAAGAGTACAAACTTCTAGTTGTAAAATAAATAAGTCATGGGGATGTAATGTACAGCATGGTGACTATAGTTAATAACACTGTATTGCATATTTGAAAATTGCTAAGAGTAAATCTTTAAAGTTCTCATCATAAGAAATTAGGTCTGGTGATGGATGTTAACTAGACTTACCGTGTTAATCATTTCACAATGTAGACAAATATTGAATCAGTATATTGTATACCTGAAACTAATATAACATTATATGTCAATTATACCTAAATTTTTTTAAAAAGGGAAGTGGGTTTCCCCCAACATTAAATCATAGACTTGTAGAAAGAGAAGGGGCTCAGAAAGGACACCAGGAGCATGTTTCCCAGCTGAAAAGCTGACCTTTCTCATAAGGAGAGCTTCCCTGTGCATCGGGGCCTCTAAAATTTCTCTCCTTGGCTTCATTGGCTCCTTGTTTGACTCTCTCTGCCACATCTCTGCCCACCTTAACTGAAAGTAATAAAGGTGAGCTCTCCAACCACAGTCCAAAGAAAGGAACTCTTATTATCCATGAATCTGGGTGCCCATCAAGTGCATGTTCTTTTCGAAGACCTAATCCTTTTCACTCCTCATCAATAGACTAAACTCACCATCATTTCATTCCTCTATTTTTATTAGTAGATACAGCAAAATATCCTTTTTTTAAAAAAGAGGAAATAAAAGAAAAATCTCCTTTGAAATACTCTGAAAGTTTATCGTTAAAAATAGAACTCCCATAAGATCCAGTGATTCTACTTCTGGGAATATATCCAAATGAAAACATTAACTCAAAAAGATCTGCACCATGTTCATAGCAGCATTATTTACAAAAGTCAAGACATGGAAACAACCTATGTGTCCATTAACGGATGAATGGATAAAGAAGTGTGGTACGTATGTACAATGGAATAACATTCAAACATAAAAAAAAATGAGCAAATTCTACCATTTTCGACAACATGGGTGGACCTTGAAGGTATTGTGCTAAGTGAAATGAGTCAGCCAGAGAAAGACAAATACTGAATGATCTCACTTATATGTGGAATATAAAAAACACCAAAACAAAAAACCCCAACCCCCCCCAACAAATTTACAGAAAAATTGATCAGATTTGTGGTTACCAGCGGTAAGGGTTAGGGGAGGGGGAATTGAAGAAAGGTAATCAAAAGGTATAAACTTCTAGTTATAAGATAAATAAACACTAAGGATGTAATGTACAACATGATGACTGTAGTTAACACTTCCACGTGATATATAGGAAAATTGCTAAGATAGTACATCTTAAGAGTTCTCCTCACAGGGAGATATTTTTTTTCTTTTTATTGTACCTATCTGAGATGAGGGATGTTAACTAAACCTATTTTGGTAATCGTTTCACAATATACGTAAATCAAACCATCATGCTGTACAACTTAAACTTATACAGTGATACATGTCAATTACTTCTCAATAAAACTGGAAAAAAAACTGGAATAAATTTATCAAAAGAGGTGCACTGAAAACCGCAAAACATTGTCAAAAGAAATTAAAGAATCCATATCACATATTCATGGATCAGAAGATTTAATATTGTTAAGATGGCCATACTCCCCAAAGTGACCTATAGATTCAATGCACTTCCTATCAAAACCAGGTACTCTCTTTTGCAGAGGTTGAGAAGCTGATCCTAAAATTCATATGGAAATAAAAGCAACTTAAAGTAACTAAAGCTATCTTGAAAAAGAAGAACTAAGTTGTAGGACTCACACTTCCTGGTTTCAGAATTGACTACAAAGTTACATTAATTGTGACAGGGTGGTACCAGCATAAAGAGAGACATATAGGTCAATAGAACAGAATTGAGAGTCCAAAAATAAACCTTCACATTTATGGTTAATTTATTTTCATCAGGATGCAAAGGGAATTTGATGGGGGAAAGAATGGTCTTTATAACAAATGTTGCCCAGACAACTGGATATCCACAAGCAAAAGAATGAACCCAAACCCCTTCCTCACACTGTACATAAAAGTGACTCAAACTGAATCATAGAATTAAACTTAAGAGCTAAAGCTATAAAACTCTTAGAAAAAAACATAGGAATCAATATTCATGACCTTGAGTTAGGCAACGTTTTCTTAGATACAACACCAAAAAGTACACCTAACAAAAGGAAACAATACATAAATTGGACTTGATCAATTAAAAACTAGTACTACAAGTGATACCATCAAGAGATTGAAAAGACAGCCTACAGAATGGAAGAAATATTTACAAACCATACATCTGATAAGGGTCTAATATCTAGAATAAAGAAAACTTACAACAATAATAAAAAGATAACACAATTAATAAATGGGAAGTGGATATGAATAGACACTTCTCCAAAGGAGACAGACAAATGGCAAATAAACACATGAAAAGATATTCAGTATCAGTAGCCCTTAGGGAAATGTAAGTCAAAACAATACCATTTCACAACCACTAGGATGGCTATTTTAAAAAAAAAGGCTGATAATAACAAGTGTTGGTGAGGATGTGGAGAAATTGAAACACTCATACATTGCTGATGGGAATGTAAAATTGTGCAGCTGCTTGGAAAACAGATTGGTAATTCCTTAATTACTATATGACCTAGAAAGTTCTCTCCTAGGTACCTACCCGTGAGGTTAGAAAACACATATCCACACAAAGACTTGTACATGAATGTTCATTGTATTATCATAATAGCCAAAAGGTGGAAACAATCAAAGTGTTCATTAATTCATGAATGGATAAATAAGATACAGTATATTCATGCAATGGAACATAATTCGGCAATAAAAATTAAAGAAGCACCAATACCTGCTATAACATAGAAAGCCCTTGAAAATATGCTATGTGAAAGAAGCCAGTCACAAAAGACCACATGTTTGTATGGTTCCTTTTATGTGAAATGTCTGGAACAGGCAAATCATAGAAGTGGAAAAATGTTTAGTGGTTGCCTAGGGCAGGGGGTTGAGTGTGTGGAGGAGAATGGGGGATGAATGATTGCTAATGGGAATGCTGTTTCTTTTTGGGTGACAAAAATGTTCTAAAATTAGATTGTGATGACGGTGACACAACTCTGTGAATATACTGAAAACCATCGAATTATATACTTTAAATAGGTGAATTGTATGGCATGTAAATGATATCTCAATAAAGCTATTAAAAGGAAGGATAAAGGGAGGGAGGGAGCAAGGGAAGAAGGGAGGGGGGATGGAGGAACTAGAGCTTTGACTCAAAGGAAATGTTTTGAGGGACTGGAACAAAATGTGTGTATTCTCAGCACCAGAAAACACCACAAACAAATAGATCCTCATGTGTACAAATAAAGGAAAGGACATTAAGTAAATGAAGATAATTAAATAGATTGTATAGAGGGTGTGCATTCTAGTTTATGTCTCTAGCACATTAGAACAATGTAGGTTGTTTTGGAAAATTAGTTTTGGCATACTGATCAATCTTACCTTGTTCAAAATCTAGAGATCTGATACTGCACCTGTGAATCATCCTAGCATTTATTAAGCACCCACTTACATTTTCAGCATGGTTAGAGATGGAAAAACCTAAAAACTGGATCCTAGTATTGTATTTGATGAAACAAAGCAAAAACACATGAAGTGGGAACCTAGCTAAATACACTTTAACCCATTCAACATATATTTAAAGACCACCTGTGATGTACAAAGGACTGTTTTGAGTAGGAGAAGGCTGGGGATAAAGATAAAAGTGGGTGAAACTATGTTCCCTTCCCTCAAAATATTCAAAGTCTATTATAAAACATCCTCTCAAATAGGTGTAATACAAGGCATTATGTGATACAGGCCTAAAAAAGGTAAACATTTTAAGGGGAGGTCAGAGAAGGGCAAACTAATTTAGGGCTGATGGGATTAGAGAAGACTTCAAAAGCCTTCTAGCTGTTGATCTGTTTCTCACCTTCTCTCTTAAAACAAAACAAAAACTTAATATTTATGCATTCTGTTTTAATTTTAATCAAAATTATAAAAGATTCAGATAGTTCCACAAGGTTATTAAGACAAAAGTCTCCAGCCAGCCTTATTTCCACCTGTGCATTTTCCCCTCCCAGAGGCCACCAGTTTTACCTCTTTTAGCTGATTGTTTTGGTATCCCTTTCTCTAAATAACAAACTTGTATCACTATTTCTTGACTTTTCAGTTTTAGGCATTAGCTATTGACTTACCACTACAAAAGAAGAGAATTTAGCTTTATTTCTTTCCAAGGCCTTCATGACCCATTGCTTCTTTCCCATTCCTTCATTCTCTCATTAATTCATTTTGTTTAGATTTATATTCAGTGTTTACATTATTATGTCTGCGAAGTACTATTTGCAATTGAGCCATCTGGTAAACCATGATTTATCTTTCCCTTCCTAAACTGCTTTTCATTTTCCCTATCTTGTTTTTCATTCGTTTGATCTCCTATCTCTTACCTGCTAAGGACTAACAAATCTCTTTCCCCAGGCAAGTTTTCTCTCTTGATACTGAAACCTATAGATTTCTTTATTAATTCAACAAATCATCAACTGACCACCTACCGTACATCTGGCATTGTACTGAAACTAAGCACTTTAGATATATTATCTCAGTTAAACCACATGATTCTATTTTGAGTTAGGTACTATTATAAATATACCTTTTACAGAGAAGGAAAATAAAAAGTTAGCACTTTAGAAAGTGCTAACTTGCCCAAGTACATAGCTATGTAGAAACATGATGTAAAGTCAAGCAGTGGGACTTAAGAACCTATGATCATAACCACCTATACTTTACACTCTTTCAGTAAATATATATCAACTGGAAGCCACCATGAGTCTGGCACGGTCTGTACCATGATAAATAAATCAGACTATTCTTGCCTTCATGGAGCTCACAGTCTAGCAGGTATGACACACAAACAAGATGATACAATAAGAATGCAATGGATACACCAATAAAGATGTTTAAAAAAAAAGAATGCAGTGGAGGACATGGGATAAGTGAAATTAATAGTGAATAGAAGAATACATAGAAATTAGCAAGAAATAAAAAGACTTTCATTTTTAGAAATAAATATTGAGCACACATCAGTGCCAGGCACCGTGCTAGGTGCTGCCGACACAATGTTAAAACAAACAAGAATTTTCCAGGCTGGGAGACGAATAGGAGAGAGGAAAAGGAGTGAGCCAGGCAGAGGAAACAGCATGTGCAAGGGCCAAGAGATAAAAGAGCATAAACTGTTCAAGGTACTGAAAGCAATTCGGAATAACTATAATATATAATTGTAAGGTGGGGGGTGAGGTATGAAGTTGAAGAGATAAAAAAAAAAACAAATCAGAGAGGTCTGTAAAGGCAATGTTGAAGAGCTTGGACTTTAATGACAAATTTGGTACTCACAGCGTGCATGTGCGGAGAGAGAGAAGTAAGCATATTTGTGTTTTAAAACTCTTTCTTGATTACAGTGTGGAGAATGGATTAGATGGAAGTATGAAAGCATACCTGTTTTTTGTTGTTGAGTTGTAAAAATTCTATATATATTCTGGATATGACATCCTTATCAGATATATGATTTGCAAATATTTTCTCAAATTACTTGGATTGCTTTTCACTTTCTTGATACTGTCCTTTGATGTACAAGGTTTCTTAATTCTGATGAAGCCCAATTTATCTATTTTTGTTGTTTGTCATTTAGCAATATTTAAGAAACTTTGTGAAATACAAGGTCATGAAGGTTTGTGTCTATGTTTCCTTCAAAGAGTTCTGTAGCTTTAGCACTTAAACCTAAGTATATGATCCGTATTGAGTTGATTTTTGCATGTGGTGTGTGGCAGGATCCAACTTCATCCTTTTGCATGTGGTCATCCAGTTGTCCCAGCACCACTTTTTTGCTTTTTTTTTAAAATTTATTTATTTTCTTTACATTTTATTTTTGGCTGCATTGGGTCTTCATTGCTGTGCGTGGGCACTCTAGTTGCGGCGAGCGGGGGCTACTCTTTGTTGTGGTGCGTGGGCTTCTCATTGTGGTGGCTTCTCTTGTTGCCGAGCACAGGCCCTAGGTGCACGGGCTTCAGTAGTTGTGGCATGTGGGCTCTAGAGCGCAGGCTCAGTAGTTGTGGTGCACAGGCTTAGTTGCTCCACGGCCTGTGGGATCTTCCTGGACCAGGGCTCTAACCCATGTCCCCTGCATTGGCAGGGGGATTCTTAACCACTGTGCCACCAGGGAAGCCCCCAGCACCACTTGTTGAAGAGACTGTTCTTTCCCCATTGAATGGTCTTGGAACCCCTGTCAAAAATCAATTGACCATAGATGTATGGGTTTATTTCTGCACTAACAGAATAAACCAATTCTATTCTATTGATCCTTATGTCTGTCTGTATGCCAGTACTACACTATTTTGATTACTGCAGCTTTGCAGTAAGATTTGAAATTGGGAAACATGAATCCTCTAACTTTGTTCTTCTGATTCAAGACTGCTTGGGCTATTCTGGGTCCCTGCAATTCCATAAGAATTTTAGGACTGGCTTTTCCATTTCTGCAAAAAATAAATAAATAAATAAATAAATAAATAAATAAATAATAAATAATAATAATAAACTCCATTGGGGTTTTGATAAGGACTGTATTTAATCACAAGACGGTTTGGGAGAATATTTCTTCTTAAGAATATTAAGCCTTCCAATCCATGAATGCAGGATGTCTTTCCACTTATTTAGGTCTTTAATTTTTTCAGCAATATTGCATAGTAGGAAGTGATATTTAAGTTGACAGAATGTGTGGAGTGAGAAGGGAAGGGAGTGACCTGGTGTGGCATCTGGGCTCGGGGTTCAGGTGTCTGACATAGTGGCTGGTGTGGGACTCCATGGTGGGAAACCAGGGCAGAGACTACAAGGAGGAAACATTGTTGAATTGAGTTCAGACATATCCAGACTCAGTGCCTATGAGATATTTAACTCAGAGGGTTAATAATCCTCTTTTAAAACACGCTTACTTCAGCAAGAGTGGATGTTTTGTACTAAACATGACTTTTTAAAACTGAGAGTTCTTTTTCAGGAGATTTCTTTGTCATCAAAGAAAGAATATGTTTGGTATAGTTTTTGCATTGTGTATTTTATTGCATTTTTTGTATTGTGTCTTTACTATATCAATAGGCTATTACACATTTACCTCAAGCAATTAGAATCTCATTTAAAACAATAAATGCGATGGGCCCCTGGCCTGAGGAGCAGGGGTGGGAGCTTTGAGACTAGGGTGGTGCAAAAGCCGTGTGGTTAACAGGCTCTTGGTGCTCCAGCCAGGCATCAGGGCTGTGCCTCTGAGGTGGGAGAGCCAACTTCAGGACATTGGTCCACAAGAGACCTCCCAGCTCCACGTAATATCAAACGGTGAAAATCTCCCAGAGATCTCCATCTAAACGCTAAGACCCAGCTCCACTCAACGACCAGTAAGCTCCAGTCCTGGACACCCTATGCCAAACAACTAGCAAGACAGGAACACAACCCCACCCATTAGCAGAGAGCCTGCCTCAAATCATAATAAGGCCACAGACACCCCAAAACACACCACCAGATGGGGACCTGCCCACCAGAAAGACAAGATCCAGCCTCATCCACCAGAACACAAGCACTAGTCCCCTCCACCAGGAAGCCTACACAACCCACTGAACCAACCTTAGCCACTGGGGCAGACACCAAAAACAATGGGAACTACGAACCTGCAGCCTGTGAAAAGGAGACCCCAAACACAGTAAGTTAAGCAAAACGAGAAGACAGAGAAACACACAGCAGATGAAGGAGCAAGGTAAAAACCCACCAGACCTAACAAATGAAGAAGAAATAGGCAGTCTACCTGAAAAAGAATTCAGAATAATGATAGTAAAGATGATCCAAAATCTTGGAAATAGAATGGAGAAAACACAAGAAACATTTAACAAGGACCTAGGAGAACTAAAGAGCAAACAAACAATGATGAACAACACAATAAATGAAATTAAAAATTCTCTAGAAGGAATCAATAGCAGAATAACTGAGGCAGAAGAACGGATAAGTGACCTGGAAGATAAAATAGTGGAAATAACTACTGCAGAGCAGAATAAAGAAAAAAAAAATGAAAAGAATTGAGGACAGTCTCAGAGACCTCTGGAACAACATTAAATGCACCAACATTTGAATTATAGGGGTCCCAGAAGAAGAAGAGAAAAAGAAAGGGTCTGAGAAAATATTTGAAGAGACTATAGTTGAAAACTTCCTTAATATGGAAAAGGCAATAGTTAATCAAGTCCAGAAGCACAGAGTCCGATACAGGATAAATCCAAGGAGAAACACGCCAAGACACATATTAATCAAACTATCAAAAGCTAAATACAAAGAAAAAATATTAAAAGCAGCAAGGGAGAAACAACAAATAACATACAAGGGAATCCCCATAAGGTTAATAGCTGATCTTTCAGCAGAAACTCTGCAAGCCAGAAGGGAGTGGCAGGACATATTTAAAGTGATGAAAGGGAAAAACCTACAACCAAGATTATTCTACCCAGCAAGGATCTCATTCAGATTCGACGGACAAATTAAAACCTTTACAGACAAGCAAAAGCTAAGAGAATTCAGCACCACCAAACCAGCTTCACAACAAATGCTAGAGGAACTTCTCTAGGCAGGAAACACAAGAGAAGAAAAAGACCTACGATAACAAACCCAAAACAATTAAGAAAATGGTCATAGGAACATACATATCGATAACTACCTTAAATGTAAATGGATTAAATGCTCCAACCAAAAGACACAGACTGGCTGAATGGATACAAAAACAAGACCCGTATATATGCTGTCTACAAGAGACCCACTGCAGACCTAGGGACACATACAGACTGAAAGTGAGGGGATGGAAAAAGATATTCCATGCAAATGGAAATCAAAAGAAAGCTGGAGTAGCAATTCTCATATCAGACAAAATAGACTTTAAAACAAAGACAATTACAAGAGACAAAGAAGGACACTACATAATGATGAAAGGATCAATCCAAGAAGAATATATAACAATTGTAAATATTTATGCACCCAACATAGGAGCACCTCAATACATAAGGCAAATACTAACAGCCATAAAAGGGGAAATCAACAGTAACACAATCATAGTAGGGGACTTTAACACCCCACTTTCACCAATGGACAGATCATCCAAAATGAAAATAAATAAGGAAACACAAGCTTTAAATGATACATTAAACAAGATGGACTTAATTGATATTTATAGGACATTCCATCCAAAAACAACAGAATACAATTTCTTATCAAGTGCTCATGGAACATTCTCCAGGATAGATCACATCTTGAGTCACAAATAAAGCCTTGGTAAATTTAAGAAAATTGAAATCATTTCAAGTACCTTTTCCGACCACAATGCTATGAGACTAGATATCAATTACAGGAAAAAATCTGTAAAAAATACAAACACATGGAGGCTAAACAATACACTACTTAATAACCAAGAGATCACTGAAGAAATCAAAAAATACCTAGAAACAAATGACAATGAAAACACGACGACCCAAAACCTATGGGATGCAGCAAAAGCAGTTCTAAGAGGGAAGTTGATAGCAAAACAATCCTACCTTAAGAAACAAGAAACATCTCAAAAAAACAACCTAACCTTAAACCTAAAGCAATTAGAGAAAGAAGAACAAAAAAAACCCAAAGTTAGCAGAAGGAAAGAAATCATAAACATCAGATCAGAAATGAAAAGAAATGAAGGAAACAATAGCAAAGATCAATAAAACTAAAAGCTGGTTCGTTGAGAAGATAAACAAAATTGATAAACCATTAGCCAGATTCATCAAGAAAAAAAGGGAGAAGACTCAAATAAATAGAATTAGAAATGAAAAAGGAGAAGTAACAACTGATATTGCAGAAATACAAAGGATCGGGAGAGATTACTACAAGCAACTATATGCCAATAAAATGGACAACCTGGAAGAAATGGACAAATTCTTAGAAATGCACAACCTTCTGAGAATGAACCAGGAAGAAATAGAAAATATGAACAGACCAATCACAAGCACTGAAATTGAAACTGTGATTAAAAATCTTCCAACAAACAAAAGCCCAGGACCAGATGGCTTCACAGGCTTATTCTATCAAACATTTAGAGAAGAGCTAACACCTATCCTTCTCAAACTCTTCCAAAATATAGCAGAGGGAGGAACACTCCCAAACTCATTCTACGAGGCCACCATCACCCTGATACCAAAACCAGACAAAGATGTCACAAAGAAAGAAAACTACAGGCCAATATCACTGATGAACATAGATGCAAAAATCTTCAACAAAATACTGGCAAACAGAATCCAACAGCACATTAAAAGGATCATACACCATGATCAAGTGGGGTTTATCCCAGGAATGAAAGGATTCTTCAATATATGCAAATCAATCAATGTGATACACCATATTAACAAATTGAAGGATAAAAACCATATGATCACCTCAATAGATGCAGAGAAAGCTTTTGACAAAATTCAACACCCATTTATGATAAAAACCCTCCAGAAAGTAGGCATAGAGGGAACTTACCTCAACATAATAAAGGCCATATATGACAAACCCACAGCCAACATCGTCCTCAATGGTGAAAAACTGAAACCATTTCCACTAAGATCAGGAACAAGACAAGGTTGCCCACTCTCACCACTATTATTCAACATAGATTTGGAAGTTTTAGCCACAGCAATCAGAGAAGAAAAAGAAATAAAAGGAATCCAAATTGGAAAAGAAGAAGTAAAACTGTCACTGTTTGCAGATGACATGATACTATACATAGAGAATCCTAAAGATGCTACCGGAAAACTACTAGAGCTAATCAATGAATTTGGTAAAGTAGCAGGATACAAAATTAATGCACAGAAATCTCTTGCATTCCTATATACTAATGATGAAAAATCTGCAAGTGAAATTAAGAAAATACTCACATTTACCACTGCAACAAAAAGAATAAAGTATCTAGGAATAAACCTACCTAAGGAGACAAAAGACCTGTATGCAGAAAACTATAAGACACTGATGAAAGAAATTAAAGATGATACAAATAGATGGAGAGATATACCATGTTCTTGGATTGGAAGAATCAGCATTGTGAAAATGACTATACTACCCAAAGCAATCTACAGATTCAATGCAATCCCTATCAAACTACCACTGGCATTTTTCACAGAACAACAACAAAAAAATCTCACAATTTGTATGGAAACACAAAAGACCCCGAATAGCCAAAGCAATCTTGAGAAAGAAAAACGGAGCTGGAGGAATCAGGCTCCCTGACTTCAGACTATACTACAAAGCTACAGTAATCAAGACAGTATGGTACTGGCACAAAAACAGAAATATAGATCAATGGAACAGGATAGAAAGCCCAGAGATAAACCCACGCACATATGGTCATCTTATCTTTGATAAAGGAGGTAAGAATATACAGTGGAGAAAAGACAGCCTCTTCAATAAGTGGTGCTGGGAAAACTGGACAGGTACATGTAAAAGAATGTAATTAGAACACTTCCTTACACCATACACAAAAATAAACTCAAAATGGATTAAAGACCTAAATGTAATGCCAGACACTATTAAACTCTTAGATGAAAACATAGGCAGAACACTCCATGACATAAATCACAGCAAGATCCTTTTTGACCCACCTCCTAGACAAATGGAAATAAAAACAAAAATAAACAAAAGCGACCTAATGAAACTTAAAAGCTTTTGCATAGCAAAGGAAACCATAAACAAGATGTGAAGACAACCCTCAGAATGGGAGAAAATATTTGCAAATGAAGCAACTGACAAAGGATTAATCTCCAAAATATACAAGCAGCTCATGCAGCTCAGTATCAAAAAAACAAACAACCCAATCAAAAATGGGCAGAAGACCTAAATAGACATTTCTCCAAAGAAGATATACAGACTGACAACAAACACATTAAAGAATGCTCAACATCATTAATCATTAGAGAAATGCAAATCAAAACTACAATGAGATATCATCTCACACCAGTCAGGATGGCCATCATCAAAAAATCTACAAACAATAAATGCTGGAGAGGGTGTGGAGAAAAGGGAACCATCTTGCACTGTTGGTGGGAATGTAAATTGATACAGCCACTGTGGAGAACAGTATGGAGGTTCCTTAAAAAACTAAAAATAGAGCTACCATACGACCCAGCAATCCCACTACTGGGCATATACCCTGAGAAAACCATAATTCAAAAAGAGTCATGTACCACAATGTTCATTGCAGCTCTATTTACAATAGCCAGGACATGGACGCAACCTAAGTGTCCATCAATAGGTGAATGGATAAAGAAGATGGGGCACATATATACAATGGAATATTACTCAGCCATAAAAAGAAATGAAAATGAGTTATTTGTAGTGAGGTGGATGGACCTAGAGTCTGTCATACAGAGTGAAGTAAGTCAGAAAGAGAAAAACAAATACCGTATGCTAACACATATATATGGAATCTAAGAAAAAAAAAAATGGTCATGAAGAACCTAGGGGGAAGACGGGAATAAAGACGCAGAACTACTAAAGAATGGACTTGAGGATATGGGGAGGGGGAAGGGTAAGCTGGGAGAAAGTGAGAGAGTGGCATGGACATATATACACTACCAAATGTAAAATAGATAGCTAGTGGGAAGCAGCCGCATAGCACACGGAGATCAGCTTGGTGCTTTGTGACCACCTAGAGGGGTAGGATAGGGAGGGTGGGAGGGAGGGAGATGCAAGAGGGAAGAGATATGGGGATATATGTATATGTATAACTGATTCACTTTGTTATAAAGCAGAAACTAACAAAAAAATAAAATTAAATTAAATTAAACAATAAATGCTCTTAAATATTACCATAAGGCTTCCCTGGTGGCACAGTGGTTAAGAATCCACCTTCCAATGCAGGGGACACAGGTTCGAGCCCTGGTCCAGGAAGATCCCACATGCCATGGAGCAACTAAGTCCGTGCACCACAACTACTGAGCCTGCGCTCTAGAGCTCCTGAGCCACAACTACTGAGCCTGTGTGCCACAACTACTGAAGCCCACATGCCTAGAGCCTGTGCTCCACAACAAGAGAAGCCACCGTAATGAGAAGCCCACGCACCACAACAAAGAGTAGCCCCCACTTGCCGCAGCTAGAGAAAGCCCACGCGCAGCAACGAAGACCCAATGCAGCCAAATTAATTAAATTAATTAAGTAAAAAATATATTACCATAAGAAATAATCTTTTCTTTGAATTTTAGCATAGAATACACTTAAGGGTTCTCTACCTTTGGATAATGTTGGCCCCTTTATACTTACCATATAATTTTCCTTTTAAGTATTCTGCGATTAATGGCACAAGTCAAGTACAGTATACTTTTAATCAAGTATGGAAATATTTTCTGACATACTTCATTCCTATTTCTGTCACACCCCTCTCCCTCATACTGCCCTCTCCACTTACAATATCACAGAGAGTCATACAGAGTGAAATAAGTCAGAAAGAGAAAAACAAATATTGTATATTAATGTATATATGTGGAATCTAGAGAATTGGCATAGATGACCTTATTTGCAAAGCAGAAATAGAGACACAGAGGTAGAGAACAAATGTATGGATACCAAGGGGGAAAGGGATGGGATGGGAGGAACTGGGAGATTGGGATTGACACATATGCACTATTGATACTATGTATAAAATAGACAATTGAGGGGAACATACTGTACAGCACAGGGAACTCTACTTAATGCACTGTGGTGTCCTAAATGGGAAGGAAATCCAAAAGGGAGGGGATATATGTATAATGTATGGCTGATTCATTTTGCTGTGCAGTAGAAGCTAACACAACATTGTAAAGCAACTATACTCCAATAAAAATTAGTTAAAAAAAACCCCAATATATGTTAAGTGCACACAACAGGTGACACTCAGCTCCTTATCAGCTCTTCTAGGAGGTGGAGAGACTAAAATAAATATTGTGATGCTTTGGTACCTAGCAGAGGTTAATTTTGCATATCTACTGGTATATTATTTAATACCAGCAAGAAAAACTTTTTGTGTATTATTCTGTAACATGTTTATTAAAAGATAACATCTTATTTTTAATTATTCAATTTTTAAAACCAATCTGTAATGACTGTCCTGAACTAGCTGTGTAAACCTCAAGGTTTTTAAAAATCAAAGTAAAGTGAATATAGAGCATAAATTTATGGTGAAAAACATTAGAGTGCTAATGCATAAACAAGACCTAAATCAGGGCACTATCCTACATTACTGTAGTCATAATGAATAGTGACTCTATAAAATGAGACACTGTCTGCATCATATGAATATTATCAATGACAGGGCTTTTTAAAAATTATTAAAATGGCAAGAGTACAAATAGCTTTTACCAGTAGTGTTCAGACTGTAATATCAACATTAAATCAAAGTCTATGGACAGAAAAGTTAAGAGATTTAGGAGAATTTAGGGGAAATGAGGAAACATCACTGAACTTGGTACTCTACATTATAGACAGCTGCCACAGGCAAAAAATAAATAAATAAAATGGCAATTAAGTTGATTGCAGTATTTTAATATTTTAAAGAAAAACATATTAAAAATACAGATTTTTTTAAAATTTTTACATTCTTGACAGATATAGCATTACCTACCTTTCTAAAAATAGTAGGAGTAAACAACTGCAGAAAATGTATGTTAATTAGTGGTACAACACTATGTATTTAAAAACCCTGACACGCTCGTACTATCTACTGCTTTGAAGTCAGATTATGGCCTAGAGTTAATGTCATGTTGGTTCCAAAATGGAATATGGGGTCCCAGGCCAGTATTGGTAAACTGTGCCTATTGTGGCACAACTTGTCCAGCCATGAAAGCATAAGTCACAAAGAAAAAATCAGTTTTGTAAAAACACTTTTCCCTCTTTTTATAATCTTCTTTATTTACTCTGGATAGTTAACATAACAGTGTTCAATAGTGAAGTAAGCAGATTTTATACTCACTATTACTGTATGGATAGAAAGAGCCATATGCATTTTTGTTTTTTATAAGTCATCTCAGATCACTGCGATATGGCACATGAAAAGAGAGATTCAGAGGCGCAACGTTAATAAATTCATTTAACATTGTCAAGCATTCAAAAGATAAATGCAATCATATAGCAAAAAAAAAAAAATCAGTTTGAAACTCTGACCTCTCCCAAGGATATGAAGAATCTTTTCACGTGTCAGAAATCTCTATAGCAAAGATTCCTATAAGAGAGAAAAAAATTATGTAGATTAATATTTTCAACTCAATGATTTCATGATGAATTAAAAAAATGTGTTCTAATATTACTTTGGTAAGACTTAGGATTTCTCCCTCAGCTTCTGTGAAAGAAAACAGATACAATGTATTTTTTCACTCAGTTTCACAAGCTGTGATACATCCATATCATGGAATACTATGGATTCAACAATAAAAAAGAATGAACTATTGACACACACAACTTGGATGGATCTCATGGGCACTTTGCTAAGAGAGAAAAACCAGTCTCAAAAACTGACATCCCATGTGTGATTCCATGTATACAACATTCTCAAAAGGACAGAATTATAGAGCTGGAGAAGAAATTAGTGTTTGCTCAGGGATAGGGAAGAGAACGAGAGGCCTGTGATTATAAAAGGGTATCATGAAGGAATGAGCTCCTCGGGGCTGATGGAACAATTCAGAACATTGACTGTGGTGGCGTCATATGTTCTCTGTGTAAAAAAACTGCGCACACACACAAGTGCGTTGTAAAAACTAGTGAAAACTGAATAAGGCCCATCGACTGGTTAATTATGCCAGTGTCAGTTTCCTGGTTTGTAAGATATTGCCATTGGGGAAGCTGGGGGAAGGATATGTGGGACTATCTGTACTATTTTTGCAACTACCTGTGAGACTGCTGTAATCATTTCAAAATAAAAAAAAGTAAAACAAAGCAAAACAAAACTGTGTTACAGTCACACAATGGAGTATTACTCAGCAGTTAAAAGGAATATCCAACAATATCTGATACATGCAACAAGCCGGATAAATCTCAAATATGTAGTGCTGAGTGAAAGTCAGCCACTACAGACTGCATACCACATGATTCCATTTATATGACAACCTGAAAAGGCAACACTATAGGAACAGGAAACAGATCAGTGGTTGGGGGAAAGTAAATTAAGTACACTGACTGTTGTCTGGATAATAGGTGGCAGCCAAAGGATACCATTTAAAACTAACAGCAAAAACTTAAAATTTAAAAAATAGGGTACTTTAAGGGTACTATTAAAAGTATTAATAGAAAGGTAACCATTATAATAAAACACAAAACTTCAATATCAAAAGAAATGTTCACAAGCAAAGAAGAATAACCAAATAGAGTAAATATCACATAGTAAACATGGTTATCACAACATAAGATGATATGACCGAGTTGAGGCCAAATTTAACAGTTATATCAATAATATGAAGGAGCTTAACTCACCTGTTTTAAAAAAATTTCAAAATGATTCATAAAGCAAAACTCAAATCCATACTATATAAAAGCAAGATACTTAAAATACAGTGATTCAAAAAAGTTAAAAATAAAGTGATGGGGCTTCCCGGGTGGCGCAGTGGTTGAGAGTCTGCCTGCCAATGCAGGGGACATGGGTTCGAGCCCTGGTCTGGGAGGATCCCACATGCCGCGGAGCGGCTGGGCCCGTGAGCCACAACTACTGAGCCTGCGCATCTGGAGCCTGTGCTCCGCAGCCAGAGAGGCCGCGATAGTGAGAGGCCCACACACCGCGATGAGGAGTGGCCCCCGCTTGCCGCAACTAGAGAAAGCCCTCGCACAGCAACGAAGACCCAACACAGCAAAAATAAATTAAAAAAAAATTAAAAAAAAAATTAAAAAAAAAAAAATAAAGTGATGGACAAAGATCTACCAGGCAAATGGAGACAATAAGGAAACAGGAGTTGTAACTCTAATACAAGACAAAGTAGGCATCAAGTCCTTCCTCCTTCCAAAAAAATTAAACGCATCAGAAAATAACACTTCATAAAAGCCACATTCACAATAAAGATATGACAGTTCAGAATATCTATGCCACAAATAAAACAGCAAACCACCTATATAAAACAAAATTTATAGGAGACATAAGAAAAAATAAAAACATACTAATAATAGATTTTAAAGCACCATTCTTAGTAAAACAAGTGAACAAAAATTAAACGACATTATAAAAGAACTAAATAAAATTAAAAAGGCAAATCTTTTAGATATATTACACTATACTCTGATAAGAAAGAATATATCTTCTCAAGTGCACATGAACTGTTCACAAAAATTGATCATGCAGTAAAGTACAAAGAAAACATCAGTAGTGTCCATAAAATAGAAATATTATAGACAATAGTCTCTGATCACAATGCAATAACATTAGGAATTAAAAATGAAACCAAAACAAACAAACAAAAAAGCTCTTCTCATTGAAAATTAAAAGATTTTCTATCAAATAACTCTTGGGTAAAAGTGAGAATACAAACAGAAATTACAGAATTTCTGAAAAATAATGATCACAAAAACACTATATATCAGAATCTATGGGATATATTTAAAGCAGTGATCACAGCAAAATTCATAGCTCTGAATATCTACATCAATAAAAGTGAAAGAATGGTAATAAATGCATTAAATTTCTAACTCAAAACTCTAGGGAAAAAAACCCAACAAAGTAAATGAAAAAGCACAAGGAAGGAAATAATATAAATAAAAACAGAAATTAATAAGAAAGACAAACAGATTAAATCAATAAATCAAAATGCTGGTTCTTTGAAGCAATGAACAAAGTAAACAAACCATAGGCTAAGGTAATCAACAAAAAAAGGGAGAAACATACATATACAAATGAGAAATGACAATAGGATATAACTATTGATACAGAAGAAATTTTTAAATTTATAAGATATTGCATTGGTTACTTCTGTGCAAATAAGTTTGAAAACCTAGATAACTGAAAACCTAGATAACTTTTAGACAAATAGAGATAGAAAGCTTAAAAAGACCAATTTCCAAAGAAGCAATAGAGGAGTTCCCTGGTGGCACAGTGGTTAAGAATCTGCCTGCCAATGCAGGGGACACGGGTTCAAGCCCTGGTCTGGAAAGATCCCACATGCAGTGGAGCAACTAAGCCTGTGCACCACAACTACTGAGCCTGCGCTCTAGAGCCCGCAAGCCACAACTACTGAGCCCGTGTGCCACAACTAGTGAAGCCCACACACCTAGTGCACATGATCTGCAACAAGAGAAGCCACAGCAATGAGAAGCCTGCGCACTGCAACGAAGTAGCCCCTTCTCACCGCAACTAGAGAAAGCCCGCGTGCAGCAATGAAGACCCAACGCAGCCAAAAATAAATAAATTAATTAATAAATTAAAAAAAAAGAAGTCGTGTCAAGGCTTTAAAAAAAAAAAGAAGCAATAGAAAAAGTTATTAAGGAAGTACACCCCACAAAAAAAAAGAACCAAGGCTACGTGGTTTGACAGGTAAACTCACCCAAATCTTTAGAGATCAAATAATCCCCAACTATATAAATTGTTTCAAAGCAAGGTAAACAAAAAATTCTCAAATTCTTTTTTTGAAACAAATATAACATTGATATCTAAACCTGATAGACATAGCACAGAGAGAAAATTACAGAGCAATATCACTTACGAATATTGATACACCACAGATCTAAAGTAAATGAAATAGTAGTGAACACCAAGAAAATAATACACTATGACCAAGTAGGGGCTATGCCAGAAATTCAAAGATGGTTCAATACTTGAAAATCTATTAATATAATTCACATATTAATAGTTCTAAAGAGAAAAACCATATCTTCATAGATGATAAAAAGGCCCTTGACAAAAACATCCTTTCCTAATAAAAAGTCTTGAAAAAATAGTAATGAGTAGTATTTCCTTAATATCATAAAACATATAAACCTCAATCCTAAAGCCAGTATCTTACTTAATGGGCAAACCCCATTGGCATTCTCACCACAGGTCAGAATTAAAACAAGAATGTCCACTTTTGCCACAGCTATTTATCATTATTCTGATGATACTGGCAAATGCAATCAACTAGAGAATACAATTCAAGAGATACATACAGGAAAAGAAGAAATAAAATTATCTCTTTTTGCAGATGACATGATAGTATATCTGGAAACCCCTAAAGAATCAATGACAAAACTTACTGAAACAGTAAAAGAGTTTAGCAAGGTAATGTGATAGAAAATTAACATGCAAAAATAGCATCTTTTGAAGATACAATGAATGGAGGAAACCCCGTTTACAATAGCAACAAAAAATAATAAAATCTTTAGGAATGAACTTAACAAGAAATGTTCAAAACCTATATAAAGAAAAAAACTACAAGCCATTCCTGAAAGACACAAAGCAAATTTAAACAAATGGAAAGACATCTCTTCTTCTTAGGATATCTCAACATAATCAACAAAAATGAAAAATGAAAGCAAATTGAAACAAATGAATCTAATGTATTTCAAATGTATACCATAAACACAGTGAAAGGGGGAAAAAAAGAATTACTTCAAGTAAGTTATGAACACAGTATTTGACTATATGCCTTCAAGACTTGGGAAAGGTAATGTATGGGGATAGAAAGGAAGAATTGCAAACAGATTCTGAACTTTTTTTACTGTAGTAACAGTAAACAGCCTGTTTACTGTAGTAACATAGATGAAGACATTTTGAAAGTATTTTAGATGCATTCTGGGGTTGAGCAAATGAATACCTGTGTTGCTGTGTTGCTGTTGTTGAGCAAATGTGCTGATGTTAAACCAGGGCTCTCACTGGAGAAGAAAGGATGTACAAATACAGAACGGAGGGAGGCAAGGGAGAAACCTGTGAGGATGGTTCAAACTGGAGGTATTAGTTATTGTAAAAAAAAAAAAAAAATGTCTGTTGGGGGCGGTGGGGAGAGGGCGAGAGAGAGAGAGAGGGAGGAACAAGTGCAAGAGTGTGAGTGCATGAGACAGCACGTGTTGTCTCATAAATACAGAAAAAGCAAATGTGGTAAAATTTTAATAATAGTGAGTATGGGTAAAAGGTTGCACAGATGTTCTTTGTATTATTTTATTTTTGTTAACTTCTTGTAAGTTGGAAATTATTTCTAAATAAAAATGTTTTTACGAAATTTGTGGCATACAGGAATATATCTAAAATATTTTCCTCTGAAAAATTAGCCTATTATTTTCCTGAAGTATATGTATTTTATGGTGCTGTAATAATTAGCCAATATTTTGTTAATGAAAGTATATGAAAAAACTGTATGTTGTAGAAGTAAAAAGAAAATCAGATTTTAAAAATATAATTTATGTAGACATTAGATAAAATAGACCTTTCTTTAACATATTTATATAAAACTAATTATCAAAATATTTTTATGTCTACATATCTAATTATGTAATGATGTTTAAATAGCACTATTAATGGTAGACTGTTAGGGAGTTTTCTTACCCCCTCAGATATTCAGTTTTTATTGCTATATGGTTCCCGAAGAATGGATCCTTAAACCACTTACTCTTCTAATGATCGATCCAGGCCTCGGTCAGGAGATCGACGGTGAGCACGTTCTGGTGAGTGACATTTTGCATTTGGCTTTATTGTGGAACTCAAATGATAAGCATTACTTGAGTAATTCTGGCGGCGAAGTTCTTGCACAGCTCTTTCCCTAAAGCAAAACAGTGAGACTTTTACTAAACTTTATATCCAGCGACATTATTAACACTGTCGTAGAACTATAGTTCAAATCATGCTTTAAAATCTAAGCATCATGAAATAACCAAAATCTGTGGTTATCCAAGGAACAGTGCTTTCCAGGCTGAACGTGGTATAGAGACACACTTACCTTTCAAAGCGCTCTGTCCCTAGTTGTCTCTTGGTAATGTCTAAATCAGCTTCCAACTGCGTTACGACGTTCCTGAACTGGGCCACGTCTCTACTCTGGATGGCCCTGTGTAAAAGAATGTGAGTGACAGTTAATTACAGGTAAAATATGGCTAGGACTCCTAGAGTACAAGAAACCATGTTGGCAATGGTTTCTCAGCTGGATCCAAGCAAAATTGTCATTTTCATAGATGTATTACTGCATCTAAAATATGTCAGCTTTAGATGCAGTAAATGTGCAAAGTAGCCTACTAAAAGCCTAAGCTGTCCCAGCCCCATTCAATTAGTTAAACCTTTTCTGTCTCAGTTTCCCTATGTTTAGAGGGGTAATATTATCTGTTATCTACCTATATTACTTATTTACTGCAGATCATTTTTACAAGTGTACTTTAAGGTATTAGGTGCGTATTCCAGTGCATATAATACTGGAATTCACTAGCACCATGATGAATGTGTGTGTATATATGTACATTTAATTGACCAAATGCCTTATATATACTTGTAATGAAATTTGATATATCTACTGTTAAAAACAAAACCTCTTCAATTTAACAGGATCTTCCTTAGGGCTAAACACTGCCTCAAAAACCCTGTGATAAGGCACACTACCATGAGGCAGATGACACAGGTGAATGCTGCTTGCACAGAACATTCTATCCTCTCTGCTGGCTTTCAGGACTGCATTACAGACTGCTGGAGTCTAAACTTTAGAGACTAAGAACACTCAACTTTATCAAGCTTACCTGATACTACTCACCAGCCAGTCTAAAACAGAATGTACCCCTTAAGGTGGGAGTGTCGGCACACTTCACTGAGGCAATTTCCACCTACGGCTTGAGGAAATGATCCTGCAGAACTGGTTGAAGGTACCCCAAAAGCCCAGCTGCAGTGATTGAAAAGAATGACTCAATCACAGCTGCCACAACCTAAAATCAGTTTCTGAAGGAAACGGGCCCTGGCTTTGCAGCCTTTGCTCAGTCGGGGGCTCCTACAAGTGGCTGATTTCTGAGACCGTGATTCCTGTCCTTCCCCACGTCCCCTGCTCAGATGGGAGGGCAGAGTTGAGGCTGGATGAAAAAGTGTTATAGGTGGGACAGATAAGAACAGAAGCTAAGGGTCCCCATGAAGTCTTGTGAGAGGTGAGTTTAATAATAAAATATTAAGTTTAATAATAAAATATTAAGTTTAATAATAAAATATTTTAATAATAAAATATTAGTTTAATATTTTAATAATAAAATATTCACTATGTTTAATAATAAAATATTCACTATGCAGGCAGGCATTTCCACCTAATCCTCCAGTCTTGTAAATAAGGTGCTAATGGTATTAGGGATTCTTGAAATTAAAAAAAGTCAAAATCAATGCTCTGGGGGAAGTCTTCAGCATTCTGTAAATGCAGTAGTTCTTCCAGATAACCAGTATACACTTACAGGTACATAGGTACATAGGGAAATATCATGTGGCAAATGGAAAGACTCGGTAGCACTACCAGGTGGGTCCATAAATAGAAAAATTCTTCTGGTTTCAGAAGTGCTTAATTTCTTCTAATCTGGTTATTTCCTAAAGGCAATATGTTAAATCAATAGGTGTTCATTTATACCCAAACAATCAACAAAGATGGTTAAACTTAAATTTAGATAAATTTAGATAAACATATAATAGAAATAAGTACTAAATCTTAGACAAATCACAATACTTGGGGTCCTCAGTTTAATTAATAGCAAATTATGGCACTAAATTGTCTAAATGCCAGCTTTAAAATTCTATTAATCTATAAAGTACCAAAAATTTAGAAATATGACTTTGTTATCATATTGTTAACCAACTCACATTTTGTTTTCTGCCAAACAAAGGTGTTCTTTAAGAAGCTGAATTTCAGATTCTTTTTCTTGAAGTGCTATCTGAGACTGATATTCTTTGTCTCGATTGGCCACCAGCAAAGCTTCTAGATTCTGCATGGAGATTCTCTCATTTGTCATCTGACTCCTGAGGAGTTCTATTTCAGAACGAGCAGAATCCAACTCATTCTCCATCTGTACAATAATAGGAAGATACCTGTACTTATTCCTATTCGTTCACTTAACTGATGTATTATCAGAGACTCATAAAATGTCTGTATTATGTTATAAACTGACAACCACTTTTAATTTCTTGATTAGAAATTGTGTCCTCCTTCTTACCAGATATGCACACACACTGAGTATCACTTTCCCCAACTCTCTGATAATATCAGAAAGTTCATTAATTTAAGTAAAGAGTTATTAATCTCAAACTTCAAACAATTTCCATTTGCAGCTTTGATATTTCTTAATTTATTTCTGCAAGACTGACATAGTAGTATCTGTAACTACTGCTTTGTCCTGAGTTGGGTGAATTATAAACACCTAACTTCCTGATGGAATGTCATCGCGCTCCATAGTTAAGAAAGATAAGGAGTAATTGCACATTCCCTCTCTTGCATGATCCTGTGGAAAACTTCACTTTTTGAAGGTTATCTTGAGCCTAAAATACGTTCTGTAAGCCAAATGTTTCTTCAAAAGGAGGAAAACCAGACATCATTATTTAGAAAAAAATGATTCCTTATCTCATAAGATACATTATAATAATTTATATATGCATTTAAAAAGTTCAATGTAAAAAGATAAAACCCTAAGAAAAAAAAGCTAAATAAAAATGAAATTATTAGGAAAGGGCCGGGCAGGTAGGGGAAGAACTTTTTAGACTAGATACAATTAAAAAATGATGTCTGACTGTAGAAAAAACAAACATATTTATACTCATTATAAATAAACAAAATTTACGAGGAAAAAAAACAGATGAGAATAAACTCAGTAAATAGTTAATATCTTATTAATGTAAGGAAGATGAACAAACTGATGAGAAATATGAACTAATGATGTGAACAGAAAATGTACAAAATACAGCTAATTAGTAAACATATAGAATAACTTACCCTTACTAATAATCAAAGAAATAGAAATTAAATCAAGACGGTATTTCTAGTCCAGGATTTCTTAACTTTGGCACTACTGATCTTTTGGGTTGGACACTTATTTGGTGTAGGGAGCTGCCCTATGCATTACAGGATGTCTAGCAGCATCCCTGGCCTCTACTTACCAGGGACCCATGGCATCCCCCCACCCTGGTTGTGACAGTCAAAAATGTCTATAGACATTGCTAAGTGTTTCCTGGGGAGCAAAATCTCTTTCAGGTGAACCAATGTTGTAGTTTATCAAACTGGCAAATTTCTTAGTTTTTGTGTTGATTAACATTAAAATGGGCAATGGCAATCTCATATACCTTGCTGGCAGGAATCTAAAGTGGAGCATCACTTTTTTGGTAACAGCTTTATTGGAATATAATTCACATACCATAAAACTTGCCCATTTAAATTGTACAAGTCAATGGTTTTTAGTATATTAACAGAGTTGTATGATCATACCACAATCTCACAATCTATTGTGAGAACTTTTTCATCATCCCAAAATGAAACCCAGCACACATCAGCAGTCATTCCCCCACCCCTACCCCAGCACTAGCCCTAGACAATCCCTAATCTATTTTCTGTCTCTATGATCTGCTTTATTTTGAACATTTCATATAAATGGAATCATACAATGTGTGTGTGGTCTTATGGGATTGCCTTCCTTCACTTAGTGTAATGTTTTCAAGAGTCATCCATGTTTTAGCAGGTATCAGTACTTCATTACTTCTATTGCCAAATAATATTCCCTTGCATAGATGTAGGAATATGAGTTATTTACACTTTTTGGCTATTATAAATAATGCTGCTAAGAACATTTGTATATGAGTTTTTACATGGACCTATGTTTTCATTCTCCTTTGATAAATAGCAGTGGGATTTCTGGACTTTATGGTAATCCTATTTTTTCACATTTTGAGGAACTGCCAAGATGTTTTCCAAAGAGGCCTATTTTACATTCCCACCAGCAATGTATGAAGGTTCCAAGTTTTCTACATCTTTGCCAACATTTGCTATTGTCTTTTTTAAATTATAGCCATCCTAGTGGTTATGAAATGGTATAGTTTTGTTTTGCATTTCTCTGATTGTTAATGATGTTGAGCATCTTTTCATGTGCTTTTTGCCCATTTATGTAGTGTCTATAGAGAAATGTCTATTGAATCCTTTCCCCATTTTTTGAGTTGGGTTATTGCTAAGTTGCAAGAGTCCTTTATATACTCTGGATACAAATCTCTTATTAGATATACGATTTGCAAATGTTTTCCCCATTCTGTGCATTGTCTTTTACTTTGTTGATATCATTTGCAGCACAAAAGTTTTTTATTTTGATGAAGTCCTTCTAATCTATTTTTTCTTCTGCTGTACTTGTGATGTGACTCTAAAAAAGCATTACCTAACCCAAGGTCACAAAGATTTATTTGTATGTTCTCTTCTTAAGAGTTTCATAATTTTAACTCTTACATATAGGCCTATAAAACATTTGAAGTTAATTTTTGTATATGGTATGTGATAGGAATCCAACTTCATTCTTTTCCATATAGATGTTCAGTTGTCCCAGTAGCATTTGTTGAAAAGACTATTCTTCCCCCATTAAATTGTATTGCTACCAATTTTTCAGACATCATTTCACTACAAATGTAAGAGTTTATTTCTGGACTCTCAATTCTGTTCCACTGACCTATATAACTTTCCTTATGCTAGTACTACACTGTCTTGATTACTATAGACAGTTTTGAAATTGGGAAGTGCTCTGATTTTGTTCTTTTTCAAGATTGTTTTGGCTATTCTGGGTCACTTGCGCTTCCATATTAATTTTATGTCATCTTGTCAGTTTCAATGAGGAAGCCAGCTGGGATTCTAATAGGCATTGTATTGAATCTGTAGACCAATTTGGGGTAGTACTGCCATTTTAACAGTGTTAAGTCTTCTGATCCATGGATGTGGGATGTCTTTCCTTTTATTTGGGTCTTTCATTTCTCTCTCTCTCTCTCTCTCTCTTTCTCTCCCTCTAGCTATCTCTCTCCAAACTGGAAATAACAGATGTCCTTCAAAGGATGAATGATTAAACAAACTGTGTTACAGGAATGAACCACTAATATATGCAACAACCTGGATGAATCTTCAGAGAATTATGCTGAGTGAAAAAATCCAATCCCAAAAGGTTACATATCGTATGATTCTATCTATATAACATTCTTGAAGTGACAAAATTTACAAGTGGAGAAGAGATTAGCTGTTTGTTTCCAGGGGTTAAGGAGAGGTTGTGGATAGGAGGGGAGTAGATATAGCGCTAAAAAAGGGCAACATGATGGGTCCTGTAATAGAAATGTTCCATATCTTGCCTGAAACAATGTCAAAAGCCTGGTTGAGATATTATACTATGGTTTTGCAAGATGTTACCATTGGGGGAGGCCAGGTAAAGGAGACACAACATTTCTTTGTATAGTTTCTTATAATTGCATGTGAATCTACAATTATCTCAAAATCAAAAGTTTAGCTTAGAAAAATTATTTGTCTGTCCCTTATATGCATAGTACAGCTGAAGAAATACAAAGATAAATAAGACAGTTCTTACACTTGAAATACAGCTTATTATGGGGATAAACATATATACATAAATAACTAAATTCTAAGGCAAAAAAATTTATGTCAGGAGTATTTAAAAATACTATGAGAATTAGCCTGATGACTTCACACCCATCAGGATAGTTATTAGCAAAAGAGAGAGAGAGGTGGGGGGAGGGAAGGAGACAGGGAGGTGGGTAGAGAGAGAGAGAGAAAGAAAGAAAGAAAAGAAAGAAAGAAAGAGAGAGAGAGAGAGAAAGAAGGAAAGAAAGAAAGAGAGAAAGAAAGAAAGAGAGAGAGAAAGAAAGAGAAAGAGAGAAAGAAAGGCTGAAAAACAACAAGTGTTGGCAAGGATGTAGAGAAACTGGAACACTTGTGCGATGTCAGTGGGAATGTAAAATGGTACAGCTGCTTTGGAAAACAGTATGGAGGTTCCTCAAAAAATTAAAAAGAGAATTACCATATGATTACCATATGATCCAGAAATCCAATTTCTGGGTAGAGACCCAAAGAAAATGAAAGCAGCATCTTGAAGAGAGATTTATACACCCATGTTTATAGCAGCATTATTCACAATAGCTAAAACATGGAAGCAACCCAAGTGTCCACAAACTGACAAATAAATAAGCAAATTGTGGTATATTCACACAATGGAATATTGTTCAGCCTTAAAAAGGAAAGAGAGGGTGGAGTCAAGATGGCAGTGTGGGAAGATGTGGAGTTAGCTTCTCCCCACAACTAGGGCGCCTGCTGGCCGCTGGTGGGGGACTCTGACGCCCAAAGAGATGAGACGAAACCCAAAGTGAACCAGTAGGATGTAGGGGGACTGAGGGGGGAGGAGAAGTGGAGGCCAGACAGGATCTGCACCCCCTAAGGCCGGGGAGATCAGGAGAGGCAGGTGGGAGGGACTCTCCCAGAAGAGAGGGAGAGGAGCGGAGGGCCATCGCCTGGCCCACTAGGGCCAGGGAGCCTGCTGAGCTCCCAAGCCAGTTACCCCTATCCAAAGCCCAATCCAGGCCACATGCGTCCTTGAGGGCATAGCAGGGAGGCAGGAGAGATCAGGAGATGCAGGTGGGAGGGGCCATCCAAGAGGAGCGGGAGAGGAGTGGAGGACGATTGCCCTGCCCACTCGGGCCCGGGGAGCCTGCTGAGCTCCCAGGCCGGTCCCCTGCCCTCCAAGGCCACCCACCCCTCATTGGTCCTGGGGGCATAGGAGGGAGGCCGGGGAGATCAGGAGAGGCAAGTGGGAGGGGTTCTCCCAGACCAGAGGAGCAGGAGAGGAGATTAGGGCGTTTTCCCCACCCACTCAAGCCCAGGAAGCCTGCTGGGCTCCCAGGTGAGGTTCACTGCCTTCTAAGACCAGGGGTGGGGGGGCATGCCTGGGCCCCTTCTGTTCCTAGAGCCTAAGCCCCACCCCCCCCACAACTCCCAGGGTCTTTTCCAGCCGTGTGGGTCCTAAGCATAGGCCCCGCCCACTGCCCAAACCTCGCCCTTGCTTAGGTCCTGCCCTCCACAGCCAAGGTCTCCCCCCCCCCCTTTTTTTAATCTTTTCCCTCCTCTTTTTTACTATTGGGGTACTGATGTACCTTCTGGTTGTTGATTCATCTATATTTTTATTTTTATATTCTTTCTAACATATCTGTTAGTTTCCTAGTCTAATTTTATTTTTTACTTTGTTATTGTTCTTTTTTTTTTTTTTTTTTTTTGCCGCCCCATGTGGCTTGAGGGATCTTGTTCACGAGCCCAGGGTAAGGCTGAAGCTCCTGTGGTGAGAGCTTCAAGTCTGAACCACTGGACTAACAGAGAACCTAAGACCGCAGGGAATATTCATCAGAATGAGGTCTCACAGAGTTCCTCATCTCAGCACCAAGACCCAGCCTACAAACCCCAGTGTTGGAAGCCTCAGGCCAAATAACCAGTAAGACAGGAACACAATCCCACTCATAAAAAAAAAAAAAAAATGAGACGGCAAAAAAATATGTCACAAATGAAGCAGCAAGGTAAAAACCTACAAGACCAAATAAATGAAGAGGAAATAGACAATCTACCTGAAAAAGAATTCAGAGTAATGATAGTAAAGATGATCCAGAATCTCAGAAGTAGAATGGATGCACGGATTGAGAAAATACAAGAAATGTTTAACAAAGATCTAGAAGAACTAAAGAACAAACAAACAGAGATGAACAACACAATAAGTGAAATGAAAAATACACTAGAAGGAATCAATAAAAGAATAACTAAGGCAGAAGAACGAATAAGTGAGCTGGATGACAAAATGGTGGAAATCACTGCAGAGGAGCAGAATAAAGAAAAAAGAATGAAAAGAATTGAGGACAGTCTCAGAGACCTCTGTGACAACACTAAACACACCAACATTTGAATTATAGGGGTCCCAGAAGAAGAAGACAAAAAGAAAGGGTCTGAGAAAATATTTGAAGAGATTATAGTCGAAAACTTCCCTAACATGGGAAAGGAAATAGTCACCAAAGTCCAGGAAGCACAGAGAGTCCCCTACAGGATAAACCCTAGGAAAAACACACCAAGACACATATTAATCAAACTAACAAAAATTAAATTCAAAGAAAAAATACTAAAAGCAGCAAGAGAAAAACAAAAAATAACATGCAAAGGAATCCCCATAAGGTTATCAGCTGATTTTTCAGCGGAAATTCTGCAGGCCAGAAGGGAGTGGCAGGATATAGTTAAAGTGATGAAAGAGAAAAACCTACAACCAAGATTACTCTACCCAGCAAGGATCTCATTCAGATTTGATGGAGAAGTCAAAAGCTTTTCAGACAAGCAAAAGCTAAGAGAATTCAGCACCACCAAACCAGCTTTAAAACGAATGCTAAAGAAACTTCTCTAGGCGGGAAACACAAGAGAAGAAAAAAACCCACAAAAACAAACCCCAAACAATTAAGAAAATGGTAATAGGAACATACATATCGATGATAACTTTGAATGTAAATGGATTAAATGCCCCAACTAAAAGACACAGACTGGCTGAATGGATACAAAAACAAGACCCATATATATGCCATCTACAAGAGACCCACTTCAAACCTAGGGACACATACAGACTGAAAGTGAGGGGATGGAAAAAGATATTCCATGCAAATGGAAATCAAAAGAAAGCTGGAGTAGCAATACTCATAGCAGATAAAGTAGACTTTAAAATAAGGACTGTTACAAGAGATAAGGAGGGGCACTACATAATGATCAAAGGATCAATCCAAGAAGAAGATATAACAAATATAAATGTTTATGCACCCAACAGAGGAGCACCTCAATACATAAGGCAAATGCAAACAACCATGAAAGGAGAAATCGACAGTAACACAGTAATAGTAGGAGACGTTAACACCCCATTTACACCCATGGACAGATCACCCAAAATGAAAATAAATAAGGAAATACAAGCTTTAAATAACACAATAGCCCAGATAGATCTAACTGATATTTATAGAACATTCCACCCCAAAGTGGCAGAATACACTTTCTTCTCAAGTGCACATGGAACATTCTCCAGGATAGATCACATCTTGAGTCACAAATCAAGCCTCGGAAAATTAAAGAAAATTGAAATTGTATCAAGCATCTTTTTCTGACCACAATGCTATGAGATTGGAAATCAATTACAGGAAAAAATCTGTAAAAAAACACAAATACATGAGGCTAAACAGTGCACTACTAAATAACCAAGAGATCACTGAAGAAATCGAAGAAGAAATAAAAAAATACCTAGAAACAAATGAGAATGCAAACATGACGACCCAAAACCTATGGGACGCAGCAAAAGCAGTTCTAAAAGGGAAGTTTATAGCAATTCAATCTCACCTCAAGAAACAAGAAAAATCTCAAATAAACAATCTAACCTTACACTTGAAACAACTAGAGAAAAAAGAACAAAGGGGCTTCCCCGGTGGCGCAGTGGTTGAGAGTCTGCCTGCTAGTACAGGAGACACGGGTTCGAGCCCTGGTCTGGGAAGATCCCACATGCCGCGGAGCAACTAGGCCCGTGAGCCACAACTACTGAGCCTGCGCGTCTGGAGCCTGTGCTCCGCAACAAGAGAGGCCACGACAGTGAGAGGCCCGCGCACCGCGATGAAGAGTGGCCCCCACATGCCACAACTAGAGAAAGCCCTCGCACAGAAATGAAGACCCAACACAGCCATAAATAAATAAATTTAAAAATAAAAAATAAGAAAATAAAGGCAGGAAAAAAAAAATTAAAAAAAAAAGAACAAAGAAAACCCAAAGTCAGTGGAAGGAAAGAAATCATAAAGATCAGAGCAGAAATAAATGAAATAGAAATGCAGAAAACAATAGCAAAGATCAATAAAACTAAAAGCTGGTTCTTTGAGAAGATAAACAAAATTGATAAACCCTTAGCCAGACTCATCAAGAAAAAAAGGGTGAGGATGCAAATAGATAAAATTAGAAATGAAAGAGGAGAAATCACAGCTGACACTGCAGAAGTACAAAGGATTATAAGAGACTACTACAAACAACTATATGCCAATAAAATGGACAACCATGAAGAAATGGACAAACTCTTGGAAAGGTACAATTTTCCAAGACTGAACCAGGAAGAACTAGAAAACAAAAACAGACCTATCACAAGTAATGAAATTGAAACCGTAATTAAAAATCTTCCAACAAATAAAAGTCCAGGACCAGATGGCTTCACAGGCAAATTCTATCAAACATTTAGAGAAGAGCTAACACCCATCCTTCTCAAACTCTTCCAAAAAATTGCAGAGGGAGAAACACTCCCAAATTCATTCTATGAAGCCACCATCACCCTGATACCAAAACCAGAAAAAGATATCACAAAAAAAGAAAATTATAGACCAATATCACTGATGAACATAGATGCAAAAATCTTGAACAAAACACTAGCAAACAAAATCCAACAGCACATTAAAAGGATCATATACCATGATCAAGTGGGATTTATCCCAGGGATGCAAGGATTCTTCAATATATGCAAATCAATCAATGTGATATACCACAATAACAAATTAAGGAATAAAAACCATATGATCATCTCAATAGATGCAGAAAAAGCTTTTGACAAAATTCAACACCCATTTATGATAAAAACTCTCCAGAAAATGGGCATAGAGGGAACATACCTCAACATAATAAAGGCCATATATGACAAACACACAGCAAGAATCATATTCAATGGTGAAAAACTGAAAGCATTTCCACTAAGATCAGGAAAAAGACAAGGATGTCCACTCTCACCACTCTTATTCAACATAGTTTTGGAAGTCCTAGCTACAGCAATCAGAGAAGAAAAAGAAATAAAAGGAATACAAATTGGAAAAGAAGAAGTAAAACTGTCACTGTTTGCCGATAACATGATACTATACATAGAAAATCCTAAAGATGCCACCAGAAAACTACTAGAAGTAATCAATGTATTTGGTAAGGTTGCAGGATACAAAATTAAGGCACAGAAATCTCTGGCATTCCTATACACCAACAATGAAAAATCAGAAAGAGAAATGAAGGAAACACTCCCATTTACCATTGCAACAAAAAGAATAAAATACCTAGGAGTAAACCTGCCTAAGGAGGCGAAAGACTTGTACTCAGAAAACTGTAAAACACTGATGAAGGCAATCAAAGATAACATAAACAGATGGAGAAATCTACCATGTTCTTGGATTGGAAGAATCAATATTGTGAAAATGACTACACTACCCAAAGCAATCTACAGATTCAATGCAATCCCTATCAAACTACCAATGGCATTCTTCACAGAATTAGAACAAAAAATTTTACAATTCATATGGAAACACAAAAGACCCTGAATAGCCAAAGCAATCTTGAGAAAGAAAAACGGAGTTGGAAGAATCAGGCTCCCCAACTTCAAACTATACCACAAAGCTACAGTAATCAAGACAGTATGGTACTGGCACAAAAACAGAAATATAGATCAATGGAACAGGATAGAATGCCCAGAGATAAACCCATGCACATATGGTCACCTAATTTACGACAAAGGAGGCAAGAACATACAATGGAGAAAAGACAGCCTCTTCAATAAGTGGTGCTGGGAAAACTGGACAGCTACATGTAAAAGAATGAAATTAGAACACTACCTAACACCATACACAAAACTAAACTCCAAATGGATTAAAGACTTAAATGTAAGACCAGACACTATAAAACTCTTAGAGGAAAACATAGGAAAAACACTCTTTGACATAAACCACAGCAAGATCTTTTTTACCCCACCTCCTAGAGTAACAGAAATAAAAACAAAAATAAACAAATGGGACTTAATTAAACTTAAAAGCTTTTGCACAGCAAAGGAAACCGTAAACAAGACAAAAAGACAACCCTCAGAATGGGAGAAAATATTTGCAAATGAAACAACTGACAAAGGATTAATCTCCAAAATATACAAATAGCTCATGGAGCTCAATATCAAAAAAACAAATAATCCAGTTAAAAAGTGGGTGGAAGACCTAAATAGACATTTCACCAAGGGAAACATACAGATGGCCAAGAGGCACATGAAAAGATGCTCAACATCACTAATTATTAGAGAAATGCAAATCAAAACTACAATGAGGTATCTCCTCACACAGGTCAGAATGACCATTATCAAAAAATCTAGAAACAATAAATGCTGGAAAGGTTGTGGTGAAAAGGGAACCCTCCTGCACTGTTGGTGGAAATGCAAACTGATACAACCACTATGGAGAACAATATGGAGGTTCCTTAAGAAACTAAAAATAGAACTACCATACGACCCAGCAATACCACTACTGGGCACATACCCTGAGAAAACCATAATTCAAAAAGAGACATGTACCACAATGTTCATTGCAGCACTATTTACAATAGCCAGGACATGGAAGCAACCTAAATGTCCATCGACAGATGAATGGATAAAGAAGATGTGACACATATATACAATGGAATATTACTCAGCCATAAAAAGAAATGAAAATGAGTTATTTGTAGTGAGGTGGATGGACCTAGAGTCTGTCATACAGAGTGAAGTAAGTCAGAAAGAGAAAAATGAATACCGTACGTTAACGCATCTATATGCAATCTAAAAAAATAAAATAAAATGGTACTGATGAACCTAGTTGCAGTGCAGGAAAAAAGAGGCAGACATAGAGAATGGACTTCAGGACATGGGGTGGGAGGGCAAAGCTGGGGCGAAGTGAGAGTAGCATCGACATATATACACTACTGAATGTAAAGCAGTTGGCTGGTGGGAAGCAGCAGCATAGCATAGGGAGATCGGCTCGGTGCTTTGCGATGACCTAGAAGGTTGGGATAGGGAGGATGGGAAGGAGGCTCAAGAGGGAGGGTATATGGGGACATGTGTATGCATATGGGTGATTTGCTTTGCTGTGCAACAGCAACTAACACAGTATTGTGAAGCAATTGTACTCCAATAAAGATCTATTTAAAAAAAAAAGGAAAGAAATTCTGCAATATGCTAGAACATAGATGAACCTTAAGGACATTATGCTAAGTGAAATAAGTCAGCCTCCCAAAGACAAATACGTATGATTCCAATTATGTGAGGTACTTAGGGTAGTCAGAATCATCAAGACAGAAAATATAATGGTGGTTGCCAGGGGCTGCAGGGAGGAGAGAATGGGGAGTTATCGTTTAATAGGTATAGAGTTTCAGATTTATAAGATGAAAGGAGTATGGACATGGACGGTGGTGATGGCTGCAAAACAATGTGAAAACCACTGAACTTTAAAATGGTTAAGATGGTAAAGGTTATATGTATTTTAACACAATAAGAGAAAAAATACTTAAAGACTAGTAAGTAAGCAACAAAACCTGTAGTAAAACATCCTTAAAAGATTAAAAAATAAATATAAATCATTATCAATTTTATATTTAGTTCTGCTAAGCGTAGTAATTTTAAAGCTTAAAGAAGGTTACTAATCCTTTTGATTATGGTGTGTTGGTGTATGTGTATCAACATATAACCAAAATGTGTTGATATTTCAATTATACTACGCAACTGGGATACATATCCCTTCAGGATTCAGGCTCCATCTATTTTTCCAGATGCATCTCAGCCACCTGGCCATTGCAAATGACTTACTACTCACTCAAGAGTTTACTTATAACTTCAGACCATTGCCTAAGCGGTTGTTCCCTCTGAATGGGATGCCTCATCACTTCTGAGTTCAGTAGTGTGCCCTTGTGAACTCCTCTCTGACACCCATAGGCCAAAAAGGAACTCCCTCTCTGAAAATTTGAGTATTTCTTACTAGTCTAATATTCACCCCAAATAATTTGTATGTCAATACCAGGAAGCCCTTGAGGGCAGGGGACTGTATCTTTTGAACATTATATTCACAGTGGCAAGCACAATGTCAGGCACATGGTAGATACAATCAAGTGAATTACAGTTTAAAAGAACTCAGCCAAATAGTAAATTTTGCTTAAAAGAATATCATTAAAGTTATTATTTTGCTAGATAAACCTCAGACTCATGGTTCTTTGCTGATTGATATGTCAATGTGTTTTATAATTCTTTTGGCTAAAAGTAAATGCAAATTACACACTCAAAGGAAGAGCTTCTGTTATGGTCTTGAATTGTTTGGAACACAGCATAAATTAATTTCTTGGACTTTAAAAATAAAATCTAAAGTTGAAAGACATGGCTTGATGTAATATTTTATTAAAAAATAGTTCATTTTTTGAAAATGGTGGTAATTTTATAGTAATAGTAATATTAAAAGAACCATTTAAAAACGTAATACATACCATTTCTATTTCTTGATCTTTAGCAACCAGCTGTCGATTAAGAAGTTCTTTGCTTGAGTCAAGTTTAATGCAAAGTTCCCTTGTGGAAGACAAATCTGCAAGGGCAGACACTTTTTCAAACTGAACCTTCTGAAGCTCCTCTTCCATCTTTACAACAGACTTATGTAAAGTAGCAATCTGGGACTTGTAAGACCGTTCTGCATTTAAGTGCTGCAAGGACAAAATTATTATATATATGTATTTTTTTAACTTGAAAAAAACCTACAGCATGGAAAACAAAGTGGGGCAAATATTTTAATGATAGTACTTTTAGATTATAAGGAACTTTAGATGATATAGGTGGCAATAGTATGCACAAAACATTCCGGGAAAGATAAATTTGGGCTTCAAATTTCTATATATAAAATCCAGGAGTAAAGTGGTCAACTGGTCGTTCTTTTTTTTTTTTTTAATAAATAAATTTATTTATTTATTTATTTATTTATTTTTGGCTGCATTGGGCCTTTGTTGCTGCGCGCGGGCTTTCTCTAGTTGCAGCGAGAGGGGGCTATTCTTCATTGCAGTGCGTGGGTTTCTCACTGCAGTGGCTTCTCTTGTTGCGGAGCACGGGCTCTAGGCACATGGGTTTCAGTAGTTGCAGCACGCCGGCTCAGTAGTTGTGGCGCACGGGCTTAGTTGCTCCGCGGCATGTGGGATCTTCCAGGACCAGGGATTGAACCTGTGTCCCCTGCATTGGCAGGCAGATTCTTAACCACTATGCCACCAGGGACGTCCCTGGTCATTCTTTTTAATGTATTTAGAAAACAATTTAAAAGTCTCATCCCCAAAGTTAGTTGAGATATACACGTTTGGCCTGTAGTTCTGTCTATATTTGCCACAGTTTCAATTATTCTATGGTATAAATTTATTATTGTTAAAGACAAAACATTATCTACCATTTCATTCACAATACCCATTTTCTAATTCTTGAATGGCATGCTGATATGGATCATAATATCATAAAATGAGAGCTGATAACTCTCTAGCACTTACTAATACCTCTGAGGGAAAAAGACTCCGGGCAAGTATAAATCAAGAACACATCCACATTATGGAAAATAAGAGCATGTCTTTAAAACTGTAATATGAGAGTCAAGTTATATAAATGCTTTCAAATGTTCAAGATAATTCCACACACCCCCCTTTACTTTCAGAAAAATGTCTTATGTAAGTGCACTGCCACCTACAGAGAAGTATTTGCTATTATGTGAGACTAACAGAACTGAAAGACAAATAAAGAAATGTTTCTGCTTTTACAAGCGTTTTTACAAGTACAATGCACAAAAAATTGCTCCTGGAATAAGTTATTTGGCCACAATTCACTCCTACCTTTCTGCCTCCCTTCCTTCCTCACTCACTCAATTTCTCACTCATTCTTCAAACAACCTTCTATCCATCCATCCACCCACCCGCCCATCCATTCCATACTTATTGAGTATATTCTATGTTCCAGTCAATGTGCCTAGATGCATATCCAATGGTAAGCAAAATGGTCTCTGCTCTCATGAAGTTTACAGACTATGGGGGAATCATGCATTAATAAAATAATCATACAGATGAATATGTAAATATATATTAAGCAAATATTTCTAGAGAAAAAAGTGTAGAACACAGGAAAGTGACCTAGACTGATGGGATCGGGGAAATCAGGAAAGGCTTCTCTAAGTAAATGACACTTGAACTGAGATCTGAAAAGTGAGTAGATATACAGTGTGTTGGGGAGGGTGGCTTTTCAAGTCAGAGGATGCTAAGTGCAAAGCAAGAGCAGAAAGAAGGCTAGTATGGCTACAGCTCAGAGACTACAGGGAAGAGTGATAGGAGGTGCAGTTGAAAAGGTATACAATTTACAAAATAGAGCCTAGTAAGCCATGTAAAATTTAGGTCTTTATTACAATTGACAGATCTTACAGAGTAGGTTATGTGATCGGTTTTGTGTTTTGAGAAGAATGTTTTGGACGTTTCAGGTTCTAGTAAAATAGCTGATTAAGCTAAGAGGAAAATCTTCTGGATAAAACAGAATAAAAAATTATTTTTGCAGTTCATACTTGAACTTGCAGGTAAGAAAGAGAAATTCTCACATGCCAAAACACAGAGAAAACAAAACCAGAGCACGGAGCAAATGAGCAGGTCTGAAGCTAAGAGTTGGGGATTGGAAGACCCAGTAATGGCGAATGGCTTAACACACTCAAGTAAGACTAGGAGACAAGAATTTAGGACTAATGGAGAGTTGGAATTGAGATCTCCACATAATCTGGGACCCTTGAAAGGAGGCTCCAGGAAAAAAAAATCCACCCAACCTCACAGAGAGACAACCAAAAGTTTATCTTGACCTAGTCTCTGGATAGAGAAAAAAAAATGTCTTCTGTAAGAAACTGAAAACTTTGGTCTGGCTTCACCCAATTTTGGAGTCTGACTTTACCCTAACATACCCAATTCTAAACTTTAACATAATGTTTGTTCCATGCCTATGATAACTCAGAGTCCTTTTGTAGAAGCAGATGCACCTCCCTGACCATTCATAGTGAAGCACAACATTTTCTGGCTGGGTTGTGGAGGTCTTGAGAGCTACTCTCTATCACAAAACGATCCTCTAGTCTCCATTCCTGGCAGATTTAGGACGTAATAGTTCCCATGAAATCCTTTCTCCCACATGTTCCACTTGCGTTTTTACAATAACTCCTGCTTTCTTGAACTAGCTGGAGTAGATCTCTTTTCCTTACATTTGAACAAGTTTTAATATATAAATGCATTTACTCAGACATGTGAACACATATTAAATGTCTTCAAAAATGTTTTCCTTTTAGAAAAAGAGAAAAATGTATCCTTAGGAAATCCCAAATTTCAGTAACATATATTCTGCTAAGTATATTTTGCCAAAGTTCTGCAGAGAACTGGATTTTTAGAATTGGGTTGAGCATGTTTTATACCAAACTCTTGGCCCTGATCACTATTGCCCTTAATATCACCTAAAGTCAACCCTCCTGGATTTGATCACAAGGTTTTAGGATCAAGGATAGCAATATTGTCATATTACAATGACAAAAACAAACAACACTGATATTGAAACAAGCATACCAATTATTTATAAGGGTCTTTGAGCAAGAGTTATTTACAGTGATTAAAGCAGATGATTTTTAATGTATTCATGACAAAAAAAGAAGCAACAATGAATGAAGAATTCTGTAAACATATGGGTAGATACAAATAAGGATTGCCTGAAAGAATAAGAACAATAGTAATGATTTATTTTTAAGAATATAAAAACAAGGTGGAACTAAAATAGTACACAACAGTATCATAAAAGATTGGTGTGTGTGTGTGTGTGAAAGAGAAAATAAGAGAGAGGGCACAAGATCTAGTAAGCAGTAGTTTTGTGCTCAGTATTCAAATTTTCTCAATACCATATATTATTGTTTAGGAGGAAGGTTGGAGATACTAACAACAGACTTTGTTAAGTATGCATATTACAATTTTAACTGCTAAAAGAATAGATTGAGAACATATAACTTCCAAACCAATCAGCAGTGGGGTAGGAAGTGTGTAAAGAAAACAAACACATAAAAGACGTGTAAAAAAAGGAGGTTCTTCAGAAATGAGGGTGAAATAAATACTTTTTAAAACAAACAATATGTGAGAGAATTCAATGCCAACATACTAGAAGAAACTTTTTTTTCCCCCTCAGTTGAAAATAACTTAGCTCTTACCACTTTATTTTATTTTACTTACTTTTTGTTAAATTTTTTGTTACTTTATTTAGAAGAAATGTTTAAAGGAAATTCTTCTAGCAAAAAGAAAATTATAGTAGATGAAAACTTGGATCTCCCCAAAGGAATGAAGAGCATGAGAAACAGTAAATATGTGGGTGAATAAAAAAGTCTTTCATTCACCTTATATTTGAATTTCTTTAAAGATAACTATTTAAAGTTAAAATAATAATGTACTATGGGGTTTACAATATATGTAGAAGAAAAATGGAGGAACAGCAGGATAAAGAATGGAAGGGGGAAGTAAAGGGGTACTAAGAAGTAATCTATTATTTGAAGGTAGACTGTGACAATTAAAAGATACATGGCCTATACTCCAGAATTATCAGCAGAAAAAAATAATGATGTACAGCTTATAAGGTCATAATAGAGATAGAATGGAATACTAAAAAAAAATACTCAAAAGAAGGCAGAAAAAGAGTAAAAAGGAAACAAAAAAATAAATGGGACAAATAGAAAACAATAACATGGTAGATTTACACACAACTATATTAATAATTCCATTAAATATAAATGGTCCAAAGACAACTAAAAGACAGATGTAAGACAGGATAAAAAAGCAAGATCCAACCATATGCTGTCTAAAGGAATACTATTTTAAACATAAAGACATAGAAAGATTAAAAACAAAAGCATGGAAAAAGATATACCATACAAACAATAATTAAAAGAAGTCTGAAGTGGCTATATTAATACCTTACAAAGTATACTACAGAATGAGAAGCATTACAATGGATAAAGAGATGAATTCATTAAGAAGTAATATAACACAGATTCAAATACATGAAGTGACATGACAGAACTGAAAGAAAAAATATACAAATGCACAAATATATTTGGAGATTTCAACACTCTTCTCTCAATAGTTGGTAGAACAAATAAACAGAAACTCAGTAATGATAGGAATTGAAAAACACTATTGATGAAATTGACCCAATAGACATTTATAGAACATTTTACCCAACAACAAAATAACACACGTTATTTTCAAGTGTACGTGGAAAACCCAGAAAGATGACCATATGCTAGCCATACAGTCTCAATAAATGTAAAAGACTGAAAAATCAGTAACTAGAAAGGTATTTTTTTTTAAATCTCCAAATACTGAAAATTAAACAATACCGCAAAATAACATAAGGGTAATCAGAAAATTATTTTGACATAAAATAAAATGAAAACATATCAACTGTGTAGAATAAGGTTCCATTTCTGGCATGGTAATGGGAGCAGCTCCATAGAACCAGTGAAAGTAGTGAAAACTATAAAAAAGCAACCTTAAATGGTCTTTAAATAGTCTCTGGAAATGGTCTTAAGAACATACATTAAATGAAGAAACACTTTTAAGAAAACCAACTAAAACTGGGAGGGAACAGGAAAAGTCCGTGGCATCTGAAGTATGACCCTCTCTCCCCCTACCCAGCTCAGCATGATGGAAATTCCACTCCAGGTGGGTGCAGCTAAAAACAATGCTCCCTCTCCCCTCAGTACTCAGTCAAGAACTATAGTGTATTCCCAGGAGAGGCAGGCTATCAGCAGTTCTCATGCCACTCCAAAAGCTACTTATTTCACAGGCCAAGTTTCTGGCAACAATGTCTGGGAGATGGGGGCTCCCTTCTTCTGCCCAGCCTCTCCACATGGGATGGAGGTTCTATCTTGTTTGTGGCATACTGAGAACACTGTGGCTCTGACTCTCCTTGACACAGGTTATTCATAAGGAAGAGGTTCCATACCTGGAGAGGCATGCTGAGAAGGCCAGAGGCTACAGCCATATACCCACCATCCCCTCCAAGTGCCCAGATCCTAAAGCGGACACGTCACTCATAGAGAACTGCACCACTGTCCCCACACCAGCTTTAGAGCCAGGGCTCAGAGATTTTGCCCAGGGAGAGAGAGAGGCCTTAAAGCAGGAAGCTCCTAAATTCTTCCAAAGGAACTTTACTTCATTTACAACTGACCATAGGAAAATTCAAGTCTAAGGCACTCTCAAGAACAATGGAAGGTATGGCGAAACTACTTCAAGGCTATGTTGAAAAGAAATTTTAAAAAGAATGGTAAACTCTTAAGAGATACAAGCTCGACCATAGGTCAGCTAGTTTACCAGCGAAAATTAGGGGAAGAGACTGCTAAGAAGAATGTTCTCGGGTTCAGAAAAAACTCAAACATTGACCTCAAAAGCTATCCCTGTAAAACAACCCAAATTTAACTGAATCAGTCTATGAAGCAATTTGTGCTTGAGGGCACTGTTGAAAACAATAAAGCAAATAGCCAGAAATTAGTTGGGCTTAACAGCTGAGTGGAGTAAAGGAAAAGAGTCAAAAAAGGCCCTGCCAAAACCACTGTCATTGCAGGGTAACTGTGGACGCATTCAAGGCTGCACCTCTGAGGAGAAACATCAGAGGCTTCACACTTCAAGGGGAAAGGGGAGAAAGAAATTTCACTAAATAATCCAGCCAGTCTCTAATCATATAAACAAGCAGCCTTCCAGTTTCTGTTCCAACATGCAAAGAGCTTAGAGATCATCACTCCCATGCTCACAGTACGAAAAAAGCAGAAAATATGACAATAAACAACTCTTCTTTGATCTATCAGAGAACTGAAGACATAAAACGAATCACTGCACCCAAAATATAGAGAAAGGTAAATACAGAGAATTGCAGCTTACCAGGAGGAGAAACTGCCGTTGGAGCTAGCAACCGGTAGCAACACTTAAAGGGTAATTGACCACCTGCTAGAGACTGAGCATGAACTAGCTTGAGAGATACATCCTCCTGGGCTCCCAGCCTGAGGAGAATCCCACATTTTTATTAGTTCCGAGCAACTTCAGGCAAGTTATTAGAACCCCTGGAGCCCACTGGGTTTTCAGGATTAACATCCGAGAAAAATCCCCTCATGCTTCTAGCAGGGTGAGGGGAAAAGTAACCATTTTGAATAATCCCACAGAATTCTGTCCTTCTTGACAAAGGTCTGCCCCCAAAGGAGATAATTTTGTGACAGCACAACCAACATGGTTGTAACAGAGCCTAACCAATGTGGAGGGATGGTAGTACCTAACGCAGATTCTCTCAAGCCTTTCTACCTCATCTAAGGGAGAAAAAAACTGAGAAACACTTGTGAAGGTCACATCCCAGGGGCACAGGCCCACTAAAAGACTAAGACCTAATCGTAGGATAACAGAACATGTCTCCTCCACCTACACTTCACTACCACATCAACAGGGCTCCTGTATAATAATAGGAGGTCACAGTTGAAAGAACTACAAGGTTCAGACTCTATTTAAGGAGTCTCCAAGTGAACCCAAAGACAACAGAGGAGACAAAGAAGGACACCAGAAGGAATTTTAGCCTCTCTGACATGCACGGCTACAGTAAACAGTAATCATAGCCTAACTCATAGACAGATAAACACAAAACTTCACAGTAAAGGCCTATTTACCTCAGTAACTTTTACCAAATGCTGTTGTTGCAGCATTTTATTATAGAAAAAGTGAAGACAGTTAAATGTCCTTTAGTATGGGAATGAATTTTAAAAATAAAGTATTTTATTCAATGACTATAGAAGCAACTGTTTAGATGTACACTATATGTATTAAAATAGATACATTTCAAAATTATAATATTGAGCAAAAAAGGCAAATTGCAAATAGATACCTACAGTATATTATCACTTAAAAAAACTTAAAGCACACAAAACATTATACATCATTTGTGGGTGATAGATATGTAGAAAAAGTACAAACATATGAAAAAGAGTTATACAACTGACATGAAAGTTCTACATACCAACCATTAGGGAGGGAGGAGAAGAAAGGATGAGGAGTTGTATCTGCAATGTTTTGTTTCTTTAAATAAAGAGAGACTTTATTTAAATAATAAATATATTCTTTATAAATATGGCAAAATGTTAGCATCCTTCAACGTTGGAGATGGGCATATGTGGGTCTTTTATATTACTTTTGGGGAGGGCACCGTTTTCTCATGCTTGAAATAGTTTCTAATTTTTGAAAATGCTAAAGATTATTCTAGTTGTAGAGTAGGTAAGAGATCAGAGAACCAGAGCGAAGAACAGTTAACAGACTACAATTCACAGTATATTTAAATAACTTAAGTGTTCGTTTATACACTTAATTTACGGAAAGCCAAACAAAACTCTTTTAAATATGATACAGGATGTACTACAAGCATATTTTACCAAACTTACCTGCTCGACCTCTCTATTGAGGGCATCTACTTTTTCTTTTAATCTGTTACCCTCTGCCTCAGCAGTGATAAGTTCTAATTTGAGGGTATTGTTATCTGCCTCTGCTTGACGGGCCTTATTTTCCCAGTTTTCAGCATCTTCATTGGCTTTTCGGAGTTGGTCCATCATTTGCCGGTTCTCAGATTCCTAAAAAGCAAATCTTAGGTATTACTTTAGGAGAGTAAAATGTTAAACATGTGATGCAAATTAAACATTATTTGCCAGGTCACTGGGAATTTACTTGCAACGATGACCAACGGTACCATAATCTCAAGGACTCCTATCTCTACTCTCAGTTTAGAAAATTGGTCATCCTGTAATTAACAAAAGGGAATGGGACCAGGATCTGCCCTGGCTCCTGAGTCACACTCACTCATCTAGTAAAGTTTCCACTCTTATCTTCAAGACCTCAATGAATATGTTCTTATATTTGCTTTTGTTCAAACAAAATCCTCATTGCCTCCATATAGCTTCTTACTGACTACTTGCTGGTCTGGTTTCTGAGCTTCTGCCTTGACCTGACCTTTTGTATCTGTGTATTCCCTTGTTCCTGACTGCTCTTCTGGGTTGTACTACGGCTACAGAGCTTCTGCCTGCTTGCATATCTTAAGCGTCAGCTTCTGATAATTCTCCTGGTTTGGCGTGTTTCCTATCCGGTTCCTGCCTCTCATTCATAACCCCAGCCTTAATTTCCTCGATCATGGACTGTTCTGTGATTCACTTTTGCTCACTGTTCTAATAACTTGCCTGAAGTTGCTCAGAAGTAAAATATGAAACCTATGCCAATAAACACTACTCATAAATATACATTCATGTATATACTGGGCATACAATATAGAACCACTGTTAGAATCTATCATGATAAAGTTCTATCATGATGGACTGACTAAAGTAGGATCTTATTTCTAAAGGAAAACAATCAGCTCCTCAAATAATATATTACACTGAGTAATAATTATGAAGCTACTTTTAAAAAATTATTTTAGTAGTATGGTTTGGCCAACTCATTCTAAAAAATCATTTATAATTTTGGTAATTAATTAAAAAGGCACTAGATCTCTTTCTCTCCTACCTGTTAATAAACAGTTCAGAAACACTGGAATAAGCAACATCTAATTGTATAAGGCAAATTATAATAAACAACATCTAATTGTATAAAGCTTTCAAATCAGATTTTTCTCATAAATATGATTAATCATGAGACTGGTTGAAATTCAGTTAATATTGCCACCTTGTGGTCTGGCTGTACCTTGACCAATATGAAGGATCTTTGCCAAGTCTATTGATTAACAAGTTAACATACTAAACTACTGTATTGGCTTTTAAGATTCAGATATTCCAAATGTGCCAGTAGGAATCTGATGTGTGTTTTCTATTATTGCACTAAAAATAACAGTTGTGTACAGAGTATGTACTTGGGAGTTACATGATATAATATACATAAACTGAATTTTACCCACGTTAATTTTTACCCTCTTTAACTTTCTGTAGCACTTATTGTGTGTGTCATTCTCTTAAAATTGCCTTATAGCTTTATGTAGTTAGCTGTGGATGTACCATCTCCCCAATAACCCCTCAGATTCCTCGAAGATAGGAACCATTTTTATGTTGAATTCAGTTTTCTTAGGAATCATTTTTATATTAAATTTGGCTTTGTGACTAGGTAATATATGGTTCCAAGTTTAAGCAGCGAAAAAGACTGCATTAAAACGTCTCTCTGCCCTCTAACCACTTAGTGCCCTCCCTCCCAGCAGCCAGCAACCACAGTTTACCCTTTTTTGTACCTGCCCAAAGCAGCCAGAGCAGTGTGGGGTGCAAGATGGGCAACATTATAAAGAAAGTGAAACTGATCTTTGGTATTCTCCAGTTCTCTCTTTGCAGATCTCTTTCCCTCTTTCTGGTGCTTCCCCACCAGTTCCCTCTGGTTGACCACTGGGCTCTTTAAACCCCTCCACCAGGGCAAAGGCAAAGCTGCTGCCTCAGCTGGAATCCTTTGCACTTCCTGTCTGAATCATGGATACAGCCTCTCCTAACTGCTCTTCCCTCTCCTTTGTTACCCTTCTGATTTATTCTTTTCCCAACATTTCCCGAACAATCTTTCTAAAAGGCAATTCTTCAAATAACTTCTGTGTGTATGCTGTGATGAAAGCTTCCTAAAAATACAGTTTACCACCCACCTTCACATTCCACTCTAGCTACAGGACCTACTTTCCCCCCCCCTACTTGTTGTCCCCACTGCCAGGGGTGCCATTCTGTTTCCTCGCAGTTTTTCAACTCTCTCACCTCAGCGCCCAGCATACTGCACACTGAATGGATGGGTGATGAATAAAGTACTCGACAATCCTTAATGGACCTCCCTACCAAAATGGACCCGTGATCCTTTCTCTCAGGGGAGTGCCTGGATCCACCCGGCTATGTTGTGAAACCGAGTCTCAAAAAAGAACTCACATGAGGATGCTAAAAGCTGAGAGGAGTTTGATGTGTGATGTTTGAAAATACAATTCCAGAATCTAAAAGCCCCATTCCCTAATGGTGGAATTTCAGGTAATGCGACAGGCTAGGGAGAAAAAGGGACGTGTCTAACATTGACTGAAAGCTTACTACGTTAAATGTTGTTCAGATAGTCTTTTATTTATATTCTGCCTTATTCCAGAAAAGACTTAGATGGCTCACTGTGCTAGGCTATCTTACTCACTTGGGTGTTCTTCCCAATTACCGATGGGACACTGAAACTGAGGGAGGTTGAGTGGCCTATAGAAGTCCACGGCATTAGTAAGAGGAAGAGTCAGACCTATCTGACTCCAAAGCTTCTGTCCATTTATGACATTACATTGCTAGCACCTTCAACTCAAGAAGGGTAGGAAATCACCTGCTTTGGCAACATGAGGCTGCTGCCTTACTGCCTGAAAACAAGGGTTGCAATTCACGAGTCCTTAGAATCTCTCATCTCTCAAAGTCCTGAATGGTCTTATGTACACCATAAATAAATGCTCAAGATATGTTTATGGACTGAAATTACATGATATGTTAAATACAAGGAGGAAAACTGTTTGGGGGGAGGAATTCGTATTAATGGTTTGATTGTTATGTAAGTAGGTAACACCACACTTATTACAGTAGTCAATCCAACACTATTTTATATAATAGCTTATCAAATGGACATACCCAACATCCTTGGTCTAGCTGTCTGTTTATTCCAGGGTTGTCACACATGTGCCCAAATTATCGGGAATCATCTGATATCAGACATGCCAGTCGACGTGCGCCTAGTCGACTGGTTACTAACAGAGAAATGGAGAAGAGAGCCATCTGCCCTCTGGTTCTGAGAAACAGGTGGCTCCACAACAGAGTGATCAATTCTGATCTGCTACACAATCAGGTGGAGCCTCTTTTGTCAAAGGTTTGTAACTGTAAACTACCATTTCCAAATATAAGTGAGCCCAACTTGATTCTGGCCCCTTGTTCTTCATCCAATTAGGAGGATTCTGCTTATCTAAAATGGCTAAGTGGCAAATAAAAGGGGTGTATCCTTGAGTTACCTTTCTGGACATTGGTGACATTCTAAATATATAGTTAACACGTAATTGTCAACATTAAAATAGGCTATGCCTTAAAGAAATGCACTTGATTCAGCTGTCCCTATGAGTACAATCAATCAACAGCTTTAGTGAAAACTCAAGTATCTCGAGCCAAGGTGAAAATATATATATATACATACTTCGGACTTTAATACATTCTTCAGTTTATTAACCTCCAAATTAGTGTCTTGAACCTTCTGTTTAATGTCACTAAGCTCATTATGAGTATCATTCAGTTTTTTAGACAGTGCCTATGAGAAAAAGACAGTTAGATCTGACTACAAAAAATTAAAAATTGCTCTATGTCAAAACCACAATAAAAATTTTTTAAAATATTTACAGTAAATATGATAAATAAAAATTAATATACCTAATATATAAAGCTCATATAAAGACAGTGAGAAAACACAAGAGTCTAAACAGTAAATGGGCAAAGAACCCAAACACAATTCACAAAAAGGAAGCATAAGTGGATAATACTTGAAAAAAGTTAAAATTTACTAGTAATCAACAATATGGTAAGGAATGGGCGTTTCCATGTATTATTAGAGTAAATGTAAATTTGAGAAAAGCAAATCTGTGGTCTGCTACCTGGTGATGACATAAGACACATTTTTAAAAGCTCATAAAAACAAGAAAGACAAATATGTTACTTTTTGTTAAAGGTGGGAGATGGATGCTTGGGTATTCACAATACCCATGTCCACTTAGAAGGTTTTTTAATTTAAAAAAGAAACCTCATAAGCGTCTGATTCAATTTGAAACTAAATCTATAAAATTTAATGAAAAAGAATGTTTATTAAGGCATTATTTGCTATGTGACAATATTTATTCACATTAGGTGAATGATGCAGTAAATAATAGTATCTACATAGTGGTAAAACCACACAGAATACTATGCATTCATGAGAAATGTTTGGAATAATTTTTAATAACAGAGAAAAATGTTAATGTATATTTGAAAAAAATCAGGACAAAACACTAAAAACAACTCAATTTGTTTAAAATCGTGGTATTGAGGAAGAAATTTTTTTTAAGGTTTCTGCTTTCCAAATCTTTTATGATACGGGTTTTTTCTTTTTTTTAACATCTTTATTGGAGTACAATTGCTTTACAATGGTGTGTTAGTTTCTGCTGTATAACAAAGTGAATCAGCTATACGTATACATATATCCCCATATCCCCTCCCTTTTGCATCTCCCTACCACCCTCCCAATCCCACCCTTCTAGGTGGTCACAAAGCACCGAGCTGATCTCCCTGTGCTATGTGGGTGCTTCCCACTAGCTATCTATTTTACATTTGGTAGTGCATATATGTCAATGCTACTCTCTCACTTCGTCCCAGCTTACCCTTCCCCCTCCCTGTGTCCTCAAGTCCATTCTCTACGTCTGCGTCTTTATTCCTGTCCTGCCCCTAGGTTCTGCAGAACCTTTTTTTTTTTAGATTCCATATATATGTGTTAGCATATGGTATTTGTTTTTCTCTTTCTGACTTACTTCACTCTGTATGACAGACTCTAGGTCCATCCACCTCATTACAAATAACTCAATTTTGTTTCTTTTTATGGCTGAGTAATATTCCATTGTATATATGTGCCACATCTTTTTTATCCATTCATCTGTCGATGGACACTGAGGTTGCTTCCATGTCCTGGCTATTGTAAGTAGAGCTGCAATGAACATTGTGGTACAGGACTCTTTTTGAATTATGGTTTTCTCAGGGTATGTGCCCAGTAGTGGGATTGCTGGGTCGTATGGTAGTTCTATTTTTGGTTTTTTAAGGAACCTCCATGCTGTTCTCCATAGTGGCTGTATCAATTTGCATTCCCACCAACAGTGCAAGAGGGTTCCCTTTACTCCACACCCTCTCCAGCATTTATTGTTTGTAGATTTTTTGATGATGGCCATTCTGACCGGTGTGAGGTGATGCCTCATTGTAGTTTTGATTTGCATTTCTCTAATGATTAGTGATGTTGAGCATCCTTTCATGTGTTTGTTGGCAATATGATATGAGTTTTTTAACAACCTGCAGTCCTCTGTAGGAGTTTTTTAACAACCTGCAGTCCTCTGTAGGAGTTTTTTAACAACCTGCAGTCCTCTGTAGATCCCTACAGAGGGATCCATCTTCTACTCTTGGGCCCTCTGACCCAAACAAAGGAAAAAACTATTCTTGAACATTTGTATATTGTTATGATACTAATTTTCTTCTGATTATAAAAGATGTTTATGAAGGTATAACAAACAACTATGATGTTATAGTAAGCTAATAACTGTTAAAAAATATTTATCTAGTGATTATGCTAGACACTCTACATTCTTGTTAGGCATATTCTCATCTACTCTCCATTTTTACAGTTGATAAACTGAGAGAAGTTAAATGATAGGATCACACAGCCAGGCAGGGGACTTGAACTCAGTGGGTCTTAAACACTCCACTCTATTGTCTTCTCATGTAGAACAAAGCATGATATAAAGTGCCATGTGGTTTTATCCCAGCTACATTAAAAAGTTCATGTAAAAGACAGTATAAAAATTTTTTAAGTACATTGAAAATCAGTAAAAAATACATTAACAGTGGGTAACTCTGGGTGGTAAATATGAGAGTTTTTAATCTAATTTTCATAAATATAACTTATATTTACCTTTAGCCTATTTGCTTTAGCTATAAATAGAGCACTATAGTAGATCCTATAAATTCACATCTCTTGTTTTTATTGCTATTAACTTTTAAAGGATAAACTTTCGTTTAAAATAGTTTAGACTTATAGAAGAGTTATTAAAATAGTATAGAGAGTGCCCATATACCCTACACTTAGCTTCCTCTATTATTAACATCTTATATTAGTATGGTAAATTTGTCACAATTCATGAACCAATATTGATACATTATTAACTAAAGTCCATATTTTATTCAGATTTCTTCCATTTTTACATAATGTCCCTTTTCTGTTCCAGGATCCCATTATTCATTAATTTTTGAACACAGTACTTTCACACCTCAGGCAACTTTTTAATAACTAACCAAGTTTTGCAACTTTATATCTGATTATATAAATTAAAATATTTAACAGTTAAAAAAATACAGACTTTTATGATGCAAACTGAACACATTGAGAGTGATAGCAAAGCAAGGGAAATTATGTGGACCAAAAATTTTACAGGGGAAAGAAAGTTTCCAAGTAGAATTTTTTAATGTTAAAATTAAAAGTGATATTGGTAATGAGAGCTCTGGATAAAGCTGAACTGTACTGGCTTAGAGAGGAAGTAATTAAAAGAGAAATTTTCCTAAAAAGAATCACAGTGCTAAGGAGGACCAAATAATGTATCACGGTCTGTATACTCATATTCAAACAGAATAACAGTCCATCAAATAAATCTACACTTTTCTTAAAAATTTCGGAAGGTTATCTTCATTTGTTGGTTTATTCAAATATTTATTCTTCACTAAGGAAGTACTTCCTAAGGTTTAATACAAATCTATTATACTCCCGTTCCCTCTTTTCTCTGATATTTAATACTATATGTCTGAAAATTTCATTTAGAAATTATGTGGCATATTCTGTGTAATAAAGGTAAAAAATGGCTAGTTCCAAAGCCTGAGCTTTTCTACAAAATGAAATGAGGGCTATGCCTCAGAAGAAATACCTATTTTTCTTGGAGAAAAAGATTGTAGGAACAAGTATACCTGGTTTTCTTGTTTAGCTTTAGAAAACTTTTCTTGGAGATTGTCATTCTCATGAGCCAAGATATCCCTTTCCCTGGCAATTTGAGACAGTTCATCATTTGTTTCATCCAATTGCCGACGCATTCTGGAAATGTCTTGTTCACACATAATTAGGGCTTCAGTAGACTGTCTATTCCACAAATCAAATAGTACATAAGAAGAGACATTTTACCGGAACAGAATAACAAATTTTCACAAGACAGAAGATAGACAGTTAGCATGAAAACATTTGAAGAAGTTTTAAATACATTTAAATTTGTAGGAATAAACACTGCAGAGATAGTGCACTGAAGTTCCTCTGTGTTGCCAACATTTCACTATAAAAAAGGATGCCAAATATACACGGTAGTCAGTGATTTGTTAAGCATTTCAAAACTTCTGATGTTCAAGTATAAGAAAGCCTTCATCCTACCTCTAGCTGCTATGGCTTAGTCTCCTCTACAGGCTCCTCTTCCTCTGCCCGCTTAAAAATGAATGGTTCTCCGAGCTTAACCCTTAGCCTCCTGATTCTTCTCACGCTACCCCTTCTCTCAGACAATTCCTATTCATATCCGTGGCTCCCAACCCTGTCTACACCCAGACGACTCTGAAATGATCACCCCAGCCTCAGCCTCTCCCTTACACTCTAGACCCTTATATTTAACTGCTTACTACACATACTTATAAGGACATCGCAAAGGCGTCAAAGAAAAATCTTTTCTCACGTAGGTTCATGTCCAGTATTCATCCCCAGCCAGAAACCTGGCATTTTTCTAGATTTTCTCCTTTACAAACACCACTCTCCTGTCCTCCAAACTCCCAACCCCAATTTATCATCACCTCTGCAGCCTAGCTGATCTTTCCGGCATAAAAATCTCAAAATTCTTTAATGATTTCTCATTGCCCACAGACTCATTTGTCTGTAACACAGGCCTCTGCCTGCCTACCTAGTCTCTCCTCCATTTCTCCCCTTACACTTTGGGTTCCAACACACTCACCTACTTGTCATTCAAGAGGCTCTTGGACATGATCTGTGGTTCTTTGGGGCTTTGTTATTCTTTCTACCTTGAATGCTTTCTCTTTCTTTTCCTTGGCAAACAGCGTATCCTCCCTTTACTTCCCTAAACAGACTTAGGCCTCCTTTTAACATTAGAGAGTTATCATCTTACATATAACACTAAGCTCCTTGTTTCTTACTATCTTTGTACAATACCTAACATAGTACTTTGCCCCCAATAAGTGCTCACATTTTTGTTGAATAAGTGACTTACCTTGATGCCTGTTCCATCTCAGCAATGATATTCTTCATGCCTGAAATGGTCTTTTCCTTGAAAAGTAATATAAGTATTAAAGAAAAAATTATCTTAAACTGTTATTTCTGTTAAAACTGAATAAACTAAAAGAATTTCCCCTCCCTTTTGGATTTCCATTTGGTTTTAAACATTTATGTTCTATTTTTCTTTGCTACACTTTAAAACTAAAGCCTAATATATCAGTGTGAGTATATGTACTGGATAAAAACAATAGATTATCTCATTTAAGCAAAGACTATACTTAGGTATATGATATTAGATCATTATATCAAATACCGTTAAAAGATGTTTTGTGCAGTTATCCAGCAACACAAGAACCCCTTAAGCACCCTGTTTTTGGAAGAAAACCAATGGTTTGGCATTGTAGTGTTCTATACTGGGAATAGGACTGATTTACTTCCTCAATTCTTCATGTTATAAAACCCAGGAAAGTGAATCATGTAAAACTGAATTTAGTTATTAAGAATAACTTCGACCAAGTATAATATATATATGTCATCAACATCATCTTCAAAAAGCTTTTCCAATGGAATTACTTATAAAAGTATATGATTAATTTTAGGTGTGAGTTAATAAGGAGGTAAGCATTAGGCCTAGAGCAAAGGTATAAAAAAATAAATTGCTATTCTTCCTTTTCAAGGGTATGGTGAGGAAGTAGAATTAATGGAGTCAATCAAGACTGAAATGAGGGGGAATATCTTAATGCCATCAATACCATTACCACACCTCCTCCTTTAAAAACTCGCTGATCCTGAACTAGTTACAGATACTTTACATAGGTTCTTAGCACTAACATTAGTCCTAAAAAAGTAGGAAAATTATTCTTTCACTAAATACCTAGATTTCACTTTGCCCTTTAAATTTTCAAATCCTTAGTAACCAAGTAGCAAGATGAAAAACTAAATCTGTATTTCCCAACTAGTGCTGTTCCTTTCATCAGAGAGACAGGTGTGTGTGTGAGTGTGTGTGTGTGTGTGTGTGTGTGTGTGTGTGTGTGATCTTCCTTTATTCACGTGCTCCTCTCTAGGGTATTTTTAGCTCTGGTTTTCCATTCTGCTTTCTGGTAGAATGGTACAGATTCCACATCTGGCAGTAATGGGTATCGAAGTATGGTTAAAATATCCATTAGCAAAACTGTTAAATCCCTTTAAGAAGCACAAGCCAATGGAAGAAAAACTCAAAGAGAAAATACCACTTAAAATGGAACATTTACACATGCTTTTGAAATATAACTTAATACACTTCTAAATAAATTCTGAAAAGCTAATTGAACTTCTAGTGTTTCCGACAGAAGTTCCTTGGTTAAAATTTAAACATGGTTTATAAGCCTAAAAAGGACTTTCCTTTATCAATAGAAATTCATCTTGAAAGACTCTCTAAGAACACTGTGAAGTATCCAGGGCAACAAAATTACTGTATAGAATCCAAAAATATATCCTCTTAGCCTATTTTTCTCTTAATATGACCCAAATAGTACTATTTCTTAAATTGTTGAAATTTATGCCATCATTTTCAATTTGATATTCCTTGTACAACCTCAATACGTTTGTCCAACCAGTGACATAGATTCAAGTTAATTGTTAAAAATTCAACTTGGACAGGATGGTCATAAATCTACTCAGAAAAAAGAAACAAACTAAAATTTTACACAAATAATTCTGGCTTTTATGATTCAAAAATCTGTGAACTGGCTATTTTCTAACTTTAGTTGGTAGCAAGTAGTAGAACATCTTTTAAAACTATGATTACCAGTAAAAATTCACCTTATTCACTATAATATAGACTTTTCCATAGTAATTTATTTCTGTAATCTCCAGATTAAACTATAAAACTACTGCTTTTCACTGAAAGGCATGATAAATTCAGCTCTGAAATATCACTCTAGAGAATATTTCCTCTTTTGAATGTCTAACACTGTTTTAAAAAGTTATTTTCCCTTCATAAGATGGATGCGTTTACATTCATAATCCTATACAAAACTCTTAATTTTGAAATGGACTTGCAACTCAATATTCTTTATGAAGGAAAAGATAATATTGGTACAGTTAGTAGAATGGAAGAAATGTGAAATACAAGATATAACAGAGGGTACAGATATTCAGAAAGAATTGAGTAATTTGTTTCTAAATATTAATGCTTTTAAAGAAAATCATGTTTAACTATTCAAAAAGTGGTTTGAATATAATGAGAAACAAAATCCCACCCCCCAAAATACCATAAAATTTCAAAAATATTAAAAGGTATTAACTATAAAGTAATGAGTCAGACTTTTCAACAAGTTAAAAGCCAAAATTTACTACCTCACGTATTTTGATAACTTCAGTTGTGCTCATGATTCCCAAATCTATTAACTTCAATTTTCTCTCCAAACCTTAAAATCCAAGAGCCTATGAATATTTCACTACATGTCCCAAAGGCATGTCAATAATCTTCCTCTCTAAGCTTGTTCTGTGTCCTGTGTTTCCTACTTCACGCATAGGAACTATTCATATGGTTCCTAAGTCAGAAAGCACATCTTGTCAGTCTTACTTCCTATATAGAGTTGTCTATTTCTCTCATGGATACTGCCACTCTCCTAATACAGTTCTTATCATTTTACTCCTAACTAGGGTCCTTGTCACTATTCTCATTTCCCTATAATCCACCTTTTATGTAGATTAACAAGGGCTAGGATAATGTTTTAAAGATCTAATTGTAACATTTCATTTTCATTATTTCAATGTTCCTCTATATCCATGATGATGGAACCTAAACTCAACATCATGTGTAGTTCTGATTTCTTGCTTATCTATCCCATCTCATCTTTTACCACCGCCCCCCCTTCATCCCCCCATACTCAACTCTTTGCACTCTATTCTCTGGACATATTAAACTATCAAGAAATCTCATGAAATTCTCTTATGAAAGCCACTGGGCTTTCATATAATCTGCTCTACTTGTTTGGATCACCCTTTCTCTAAAAGGTGTTCTACATGTCTGTATCACTCTTTCTCTCACTGTCCCCTTTCTCTAAATCTTTTCTTGGCTAATTCCTAGTCATCTTTCAGGGCAGTGCAGGCACCATCACTGTGTGGAAGGCTTCCTAGATCTTCTCCCTCCCCTAATCCAACCCCCAGGCTGAATCAGGTATGTTTCTGACAAACTTCACTCATACATTGTGCATACGTCATTATGGTACTTAGCACATTCTATCATAACAGCCTCTTTCTTTATCTTTCTCCGAATTATACCATAGGCCTTTGGAAGGTATGCCCACTCAACCTCAGTTTCTAACATAATTCCTGTTACATGTCAATAAATGTTTGTTGAATGGATGGATGGATGGATAAATGAATGAATTAGTTCCCTTGGAGAGGGGAAAGACCTTATGCCAGTGATGCTGCCTTTGCTTAAGACATCTGTGGAAAACAGTTTAGGAATTGCCTTCAGAATCAGTTTATGAGCTAGAAAAGGGGGTCAATATTTCCCTGCCTTTTTGAGAACACCTTTTTGTTGTTGTTGTTGTTGTTTGAACAACAGAAATGTGGGATGAAGCTTATCATCTAACTTTATTCACCAGTTCCATGTGATCCACTCTCAAGGCTAAGGATGATGTAACAACATGCCCCCAGTTCTGAACACAATTACAAAGGTGGTTTTAATGAAATATACATATTGCCTCCCAAGGTGGCTACCTGAAAACATAAGTTCTGCTGTGCTTTTAAAAAGAAATCAGTCTCACTGCTTTTTTTTTATTATGCTTTACATTTTGATATTTGAATTATTGTTAGTGAATGTTGATCATAAATTGATGACAGAAAAACCTATTTAAAAATATTAGCTAGTGAATTTGAACACATATTTCCTAAGACTATCTTGAAATATTTCAAAATCAGATTTTAAAGTTTTAGCTCTCTAGGAAAAAATTGAGAAAATCCTATTATTTTATTCAGATTCAAGTTCAAACATTTCTTTTAAACCACGGTTGTCAGAACATACTTTCATTGCCAAACTCTCTCCAAGAGATGCAATATTCTCAGATTTTTTATCCAAACATGCTTGCAGGCATTCCTTTTCTTTAGCCAGATCATTGAGGGTTGCACCAAGAATGCTGATTTCTTCTCGCTGGGCAATACTTTGTCTTGTAAAATTATCTAAATGTGTAATCATAAAGGCATTGTTTTAATCAAGATAAATTTTTTTCCAGTTCAAGCAGAGTGAAATACTTTTCAAAGTTAATTCTCCTATATTATATTCAATGACTAAATATAAAGTACTGTATCCCAAATAAATAATGGCTTTTGTTGTTAGTGATTAAAAATGAAGGTTAATCATGAAATTCTAAATGACATAAATGTAAAAGCACAATTAACACATTTGAATTAGAACAGCAAAGGATATATGTGGAATCTAGAAAAATGGTACAGATGAACCGGTTTGCAAGGAAGAAATAGAGACACAGATGTAAAGAACAAACATATGGACACCCATGGGGGAAAGAGGTGCGGGGGGAGGTGGTGGGATGAAGCGGGAGATTGGGATTGACATATACACACTAATATGTATAAAATAGATAACTAATAAGAATCTGCTGTATAAAAAAATAAATTAAATAAATTAAAAAAACATAACGGAAAAGAATATGATAAAGAATGTATATATATATGTATAACTGAATCACTTTGCTGTACAGCAGAAATTAACACAACATTGGAAATCAACTATACTTCAATAAAGTATATTTTTTAAAAAAAGAACAGCAAAGGAAAGTTCCTTATAACAAGTTCTCAAAGTAGAATGTGTGGTGGGGTAGGGGAGGGTGTGTGGATGAAGCACGTGGACTATCAATTTTCCCCCCTCTAATTTCACCTCCCTCTAGCTTAGAATCACTGTTGGATGTCAGCTGGTAACTAACAGATCTTAATAAAATATCCAATTAAGTCATCTTCAGAGTCAAATATCTTCTAGTATTTTGGTTTTTCTAAAGTAGTGTTATAAAAATTCCTAGAAAAAAAATCATCCCAGGAAGTCTGATTTGATTTGTAAGAACGCTGGCAAGCCAATGTCACTGTTGAAGGACTGAAAGATGGTGTAGAATAGTGGTTTCTAAATTGTGGTTTCTCAACCAGCACCATTGGCAGCACCTGGGAACTTGTAAGAAATACAAATTCTTAGGTCCCATCCTAGACCTACTGAATTAGAAATTCTGAGTGGGCAGACCAATTTATGTTTTAACAAGCACCCCTCCCAAGTGATTCTAATGCACAATAAAGTTTGAGAACCACTTTAGGAAATTGGTAAGGATACAAAAGCCCTGGCCGTATCCTACTTCGAGGAGCCTAGCTCAGTGAGCTTTAGCTCTCCAGGTAAAGACTGAAGTTTGAGAACCACTGGTCTAGAGCTCTACCAAGGAAGCTCTGTGTGACTAGACCTCTAAGTAAATGCCCGCCAAGGGCCACCCAGTGCAGCACTAAGAGACGTAATCCCATATGCCAAGAGGGTGATTTATATAATACATCACATCCCTTTTCCAGGCAAACCACATGTTTTGGATGTTCTGGTATCTGAGTTCATTCCCATTGGCATAAAATAAACTCTAAAACAGCTAGTATCTCCTAGCTTAAAAAAATCCTCAACCCCACATCCCACTTAAGCTACCACCCCATTTTTCTACTACTCTTAATAGCCAAACTTCTTAAGACTTCTATTCTCTCCTGTCTCTACCTCCTCACTTCCCAATCATTCATCAACCTACTCGATCTTCCACATCTAACACTATAATTCAAACTTTCTGGGGGGTCAGTGCTACCAAAACCTCCAATGTGCCAATCCAATCAATGTTTTTTCATTCTCATCTTATTTTGCTTCTTGAAAGTATCTGACAATTGATCATATCCACCTTTTAAAAACATGTTGCTCTCTTGCTTCCCAAAATGACACTCACTTCTGGGTTTCCTTCCTATGTCTTTGGCTTCTTCTTACTCAGTCCTGGAACCTCTTCTCCTCATTCTCTATATTTCCCCTAGGTGATTTCATGGTTTTAAAACATCATTTATATGCTGATGTGTCCCAAATGTATATCTTTAGCTTAAATTTCTCATCTGAGATACAAACTTATCTATTTACCTGCTTACCCTACATTTTACTTGAACTTAAAATATCCAGAAATGAGTTTTTCAATCTTCCCCTTTTATATTTTCTTTTAATACTTCCTGTCTCAATAAAAAGCACCTCCACCCACCTAACTGCTTATGTCAGATATTTTTGAACTGCATAATAGCAAATCTTAAAAATATTTATTCAGTTTTAAGATGGGCTCTTTTATAGTCCTGACAAAAATTTTACTTTAAAGTTATAAGAAGATTAAGTTATGACCATATTTTCATAAAGATCACTGGTAAGAAACAATAATAGGAGACTTTATAAAAATAATTTTCTCTATAAACGCAAGTGATACTATAGATATAGCCAAATATATGTACACTTTCCACCAAAAATAGTATATATGTAATATATTTCATTACAACAGCTATGGGCATGACATATACTACAAAAACTTATAAATTCAAAATTGATCATCATAAATTTACAAAGTATTGCTGCTTTGTTTAGCTATTTCTTCATTGAAAAATATGAAGCTATGTCTAAGTATTTATGGTCCTAAATTTAAGTAAAAATTTGTATTATCAAAGAAAAATATATTTTCCCATGATTTCTGACTAAAAAACTTTAATTTAAGGGCATATTTCTAAGTTTATCTATGTTATAACTGAAGAGAAGAAAACTGTTTTTTAAACCAGACTTTTAAAGAAAAGTAACATCAGGAAAAAAAAAAAAAACTCACCAAGTTTTTCATCCAAGCACATAATTTTCTCCTGAGTAAGCTGTAGCTCATATTTTTTCTTAGCAAGGTGTCGTTGAGTATCAGAAAGATCTTTTTCTGTGTTTTCATATAAAAGTCTGTAAACATTTTAATAATAAAACTAATTCTGAAATTTTGTTTTATCAACTTTTTATTGTATTTAAACCTAAAAACTTTTAAGAATACTAACGTACATTTTTTCCTTCTTAGTATTTTCATTATAAAAACACATTATAGGAGGTTTGAAATATAAAGGATAAAAAGGGATCCTCAATCCACCACTCCAACATAAGCAACTATTAGCATTTTGGTGTTCATCAGTTTATATTTTTTTGGCTACACATATTTTAAAGTTACCATATTCTAAATTCAAAACTGAATCCTGATTTTTTTTCCACCTACACTTAATCTTTAATATTTTTTAATCTTATTATTCAGCCCTCCAAATTATCATTTTCTGGCTGAAAAATCTTATATGAGCAGTAACCATTTAGTTAAGTACTCCCCTAATATTAGACATTTAGGTTCATTTCAGGTTTTCACTATTATAAATAAATCTGTAATGAATAGCATTTCACTGAGTCCACAAACATTTATTAAGTGTCTAGGATGTACCAGGCACTAGGTGTTGAGGAAGCTATAGAGAACTAGGTGGGCAGTGGCCCTGGTCTCATGGAGTTCACAGTCAATAAACAAATATTAATAAGTAAACAGACTATAATTTCTGGAAATATGGAAGCTAGAAAATCTGAAAGTCCTCTCACCACAAAACACTTACACAAACTAAATATGATGTAAGAAGCATCCTTTTAAATGTATAGCAAAACTTAGAAGGATTTGTAAGGGAAGTCCCCTGGAGCCAAATCAGAGCAATAAGACAATGAACTGATGTTATGTTGGATACAGTTGGGGTTTGCCTGTCTCTGTGGCCTAGAGTCTTGCCTTTTAACTCAGAAACAGAAGATGAGGCCACAGAGATGGCTGCAACACAAGTATTAGAACTAAGGTCCGGGAATTCCCTGGTGGTCCAGTGGTTAGGACTATGTGTTCTCACTGCTGAGGGCCCAGGTTTGATCCCTGGTTGGGGAATTAAGATCCCACAAGCCATGTGTCATGGCCAAAAAAGAAAAAAAAAAAAAAAGAAGAATTAAGATCCTCTACCATAAGGCCACTAAGGGCTACACTATTTTTTTTTTTCATATTATTTTACACGCTTGAAGACTTCATTTTTTTTAAAGAGCTCCTGACTTATTTATTTATTTACTTTATTATTATTTTTGGCTGTGTTGGGTCTTTGTTTCTATGCAAGGGCTTTCTCTAGTTGTGGCAAGTGGGGGCCACTCTTCATCGCGGTGCGCGGGCCTCTCACTGTTACGGCCTCTCTTGTTGTGGAGCATGGGCTCCAGACATGCAGGCTCAGTAGTTGTGGCTCATGGGCCTAGTTGCTCCGTGGCATGTGGGATCTTCCCAGACCAGGGCTCGAACCCGTGTCCCCTGCATTAGCAGGCAGATTCTCAACCACTGCACCACCAGGGAAGCCCATGGGCTACACTATTACTGGAGAGGACAGACTAGAAGAAATCAGCTTGCCAAACATTGCTAGGGCCAGGGTAATAAAAATAACTAAAAGTCTTCATTGGGAATTCTCAATCTCAAGATAAGAAATCAAAATAAAATCTGGTTCCAGGATGGTCATATAATCTAGAACACTCAGTGGAAATAAAAGTTCTCTGGAGGGACATGCCCTCAACTCAGGCACAAACTAAACCTCAGACAAAGGTCTGTTGAAAATGAGCTCACAATTCAATCTTAAAAACACATTAAGAAACAACCCAAACTTAGTGGGAGTCAAAAGACACACAAACTAAATTAAATCCCAAAGAACTTCAGATTATAGCATTATTAAATAGCAATTTAAAAATAGTTTTAAATACTAAGACATAACATGAGTAATAGAATACACAATGAAAAGAAAAAAGAACAAGCAGATTTTTAAAAGAACCAAAGAGAACTGCAGGAAATTAAACTAAAGTCACTGAAATAAAACTTTTAGAAGGACAACATCAAATGACAAGTTTAAGAACAAAATAGACACAGCTAAAGAGACAATTAGTAAGATAGAAAGAAAAATTTAAAAAAGCCAGATCAGAGGAAATTACCTATAATAGAGCACAGAAAAAAAGACAGAAAAAATACAAAAGAAAGTTTAAGAGACATAAAGAATAGAATGAGAGGATTAACCAACATGGCGGAGTAGAAGGACGTGCTCTCACTCCCTCTTGCGAGAGTACCAGAATCACAACTGGCTGCTGGACAATCATTGACAGGAAGACCCTGGACTTCACCAAGGAGGATAACCCACGTCCGAGGACAGAGGAGAAGCCACAGTGAGACGGTAGGAGGGGCGCAATCAGAGTAAAATCAAATCCCATAACTGCTGGGTGGGTGACTCACAGACTGGCGAACACTTATACCACAGAAGTCCACCCACTGGAGTGAAGGTTCTGAGCCCCACGACAGGCTTCCCAACCTGGGGGTCCGGCAACGGGAGGAGGAATTCCTAGAGAATCAGACTTTGAAGCCTAGTGGGAATTGATTGCAGGACTTCGACAGGACTGGGGGAAACAGAGACCCCACTCTTGGAGGGCACACACAAAGTAGTGTGCACATCGGGACCAAGGGGAAGGAGCAGTGACCCTGGGGGAGACTGAACCAGACCTACCTGCTGGTGTTGGGGGGTCTCCTGCAGAGGCGGGGGGTGGCTCTGTTTCACCATGGGGACAAGGACACTGGCAGCGGAGGTTCTGGGAAGTGCTCCTTGGCGTGAGCCCTCCCAGAGTCTGCCATTAACCCCACCAAAGAGCCCAGGTAGGCTCCAGTGTTGGGTTGCCTCAGGCCAAACAACCAACAGGGAGGGAACCCAGCCCCACCCATCAACAGTCAAGTGGATTAAAGTTTTACTGAGCTCTGACCGCCACAGCAACAGTCAGCTCTACCCACCACCAGAGCCTCCCATCAAGCCTCTTAGATAGCCTCAACCACCAGAGGGCAGACAGCAGAAGCAAGAAAAACTACAATCCTGCAGCCTGTGGACCAAAAACCACAGTTACAGAAAGATAGACAAGATGAAAAGGCAGAGGGCTATGTACCAGATGAAGGAACAAGAAAAAAACCCAGAAAAACAACTAAATGAAGTGGAGATAGGCAACCTTCCAGAAAAAGAATTCAGAATAATGATAGTGAAGATGTTCCAGGACCTCGGAATAAGAATGGAGGCAAAGATTGAGAAGATGCAAGAAGTGATTAACAAAGACCTAGAAGAATTAAAGAACAAACAAACAGAGATGACCAATACAATAACTGAAATGAAAACTACACTAGAAGGAATCAATAGCAGAATAACTGAGGCAGAAGAACGGATAAGTGACCTGGAAGACAGAATGGTGGAATTCACTGCTGAGGAACAGAATAAAGAAAAAAGAATGAAAAGAAATGAAGACAGCCTAAGAGACCTCTGGGAAAACATTAAACGCAACAACATTCGCATTATAGGGGTCCCAGAAGGAGAAGAGAGAGAGAAAGGACCAGAGAAAATATTTGAAGAGATTATAGTCGAAAACTTCTCTAACATGGGAAAGGAAATAGCCACCCAAGTCCAGGAAGTGCAGAGAGTCCCATACAGGATAAACCCAAGGAGAAACACGCCAAGACACATAGTAATCAAAGTGGCAAAAATTAAAGACAAAGAAAAATTATTGAAAGCAGCAAGGGAAAAATGACAAATAACATACAAGGGAACTCCCATAAGGTTAACAGCTGATTTCTCAGCAGAAACTCTGCAAGCCAGAAGGGAGTGGCATGATATACTTAAAGTGATGAAAGGGAAGAACCTACAACCAAGATTACTCTACCTGGCAAGGATCTCATTTAGATTTGATGGAGAAATCAAAAGCTTTAGAGACAAGCAAAAGCTAAGAGAATTCAGCACCACCAAACCAGCTCTACAACAAATGCTAAAGGAACTTCTCTAAGTGGGAAACACAAGAGAAGAAAAGGACCTACAAAAACAAACCCAAAACAATTAAGAAAATGGTCATAGGAACATACATATCGATAATTACCTTAAACGTGAATGGATTAAATGCCCCAACCAAAAGACATAGACTGGCTGAATGGATACAAAAACAAGACCCATATATATGCTGTCTACAAGAGACCCACTTTAGACCTAGGGACACATACAGACTGAAAGTGAGGGGATGGAAAAAGATATTCCATGCAAATGGAAATCACAAGAAAGCTGGAGTAGCTATACTCATATCAGATAAAATAGACTTTAAAATAAAGAATGTTACAAGAGACAAGGAAGGACACTACATAATGATCAAGGGATCAATCCAAGAAGAAGATATAACAATTATAAATATATATGCACCCAACATAGGAGCACCTCAATACATAAGGCAACTGCTAACAGCTATAAAAGAGGAAATTGACAGTAACACAATCATAGTGGGGGACTTTAACACCTCACTTACACCAATGGACACATCATCCAAAATGAAAATTAATAAGGAAACACAAGCTTTAAATGACACACTAGACCAGATAGATTTAATTGATATATATATAGGACATTCCATCCAAAAACAGCAGATTACACGTTCTTCTCAAGTGAGCACGGAACATTCTCCAGGATAGATCACATCTTGGGTCACAAATCAAGCCTCAGTAAATTTAAGAAAATTGAAATCATATCAAGCATCTTTTCTGACCACAACGCTATGAGATTAGAAATGAATTACAGGGAAAAAAACGTAAAAAAGACAAACACATGGAGGCTAAACAATACGTTACTAAATAACCAAGAGATCACTGAAGAAATCAAAGAGGAAATAAAAAAATACCTAGAGACAAATGACAATGAAAACACGATGAACCAAAACCTATGGGATGCAGCAAAAGCAGTTCTAAGAGGGAAGTTTATAGCTATACAAGCCTACCTAAAGAAACAAGAAAAATCTCAAATAAACAATCTAACCTTACACCTAAAGAAACTAGAGAAAGAAGAACAAACAAAACCAAAAGTTAGCAGAAGGAAAGAAATCATAAAGATCAGAGCAGAAATAAATGAAATAGAAACAAAGAAAACAATAGCAAAGATCAATAAAACTAAAAGTTGGTTCTTTGAGAAGATAAACAAAATTGATAAGCCATTAGCCAGACTCATCAAGAAAAATAGGGAGAGGACTCAAATCAATAAAATCAGAAATGAAAAAGGAGAAGTTACAACAGACACCGCAGAAATACAAAGCATCCTAAGAGACTACTACAAGCAACTTTATGCCAATAAAATGGACAACCTGGAAGAAATGGACAAATTTTTAGAAAGGTATAACCTTCCAAGACTGAACCAGGAAGAAACAGAAAATATGAACAGACCAATCACAAGCAATGAAATTGAAACTGTGATTAAAAATCTTCCAACAAACAAAAGTCCAGGACCAGATGGCTTCACAGGTGAATTCTATCAAACATTTAGAGAAGAGCTAACACCCATCCTTCTCAAACTCTTCCAAAAAATTGCAGAGGAAGCAACACTCCCAAACTCGTTCTATGAGGCCACCATCACCCTGATACCAAAACCAGACAAAGACACTACAAAAAAAGAAAATTACAGACCAATATCACTGATGAATATAGATGCAAAAATCCTCAACAAAATACTACCAAACAGAATCCAACAACACATTAAAAGGATCATACACCACGATCAAGTGGGATTTATCCCAGGGATGCAAGGATTCTTCAATATACGCAAATCAATCAATGTGATACACCATATTAACAAATTGAAGAATAAAAACCATATGATCATCTCAATAGATGCAGAAAAAGCTTTTGACAAAATTTGACACCGACTTATGATAAAAACTCTCCAGAAAGTGGGCATAGAGGGAACCTACCTCAACATAATAAAGGCCATATATGACAAACCCACAGCAAACATCATTCTCAATGGTGAAACACTGAAAGCATTTCCTCTAAGATCAGGAACGAGACAAGGATGTCCACTCTCACCACTATTATTCAACATAGTTCTGGAAGTCCTAGCCACGGCAATCAGAGAAGAAAAAGAAATAAAAGGAATACAAATTGGAAAAGAAGAAGTAAAACTGTCACTGTTTGCGGATGACATGATACTATACATAGAGAATCCTAAAACTGCCACCAGAAAACTGCTAGAGCTAATTAATGAATATGGTAAAGTTGCAGGATACAAAATGAATGCACAGAAATCTCTTGCATTCCTATACACTAATGATGAAAAATCTGAAAGAGAAATTATGGAAACACTCCCATTTACCATTGCAACAAAAAGAATAAAATACCTAGGAATAAACCTACCTAGGGAGACAAAAGACCTGTATGCAGAAAACTATAAGACACTGATGAAAGAAATTAAAGATGATACCAACAGATGGAGAGATATACCATGTTCTTGGACTGGAAGAATCAACATTGTGAAAATGAGTATACTACCCAAAGCAATCTACAGATTCAATGCAATCCCTATCAAATTACCAATGGCATTTTTTACGGAGCTAGAACAAATCATCTTAAAATTTGTATGGAGACACAAAAGACCCCGAATAGCCAAAGCAGTCTTGAGGGAAAAAAATGGAGCTGGAGGAATCAGACTCCCTGACTTCAGACTATACTACAAAGCTACAGTAATCAAGACAATATGGTACTGGCACAAAAACAGAAACATAGATCAATGGAACAAGATAGAAAGCCCAGAGATTAACCCATGCACCTATGGTCAACTAATCTATGACAAAGGAGGCAAAGATATACAATGGAGAAAAGACAGTCTCTTCAATAAGTGGTGCTGGGAAAACTGGACAGCTACATGTACAAGAATGAAATTAGAATACTCCCTAACACCATACACAAAAATAAACTCAAAATGGATTAGAGACCTAAATATAAGACTGGACACTATAAAACTCTTAGAGGAAAACATAGGAAGAACACTCTTTGACATAAATCACAGCAAGATCTTTTTTGATCCACCTCCTAGAGTAATGGAAATAAAAACAAAAATAAACAAATGGGACCTAATGAAATTTCAAAGCTTTTGCACAGCAAAGGAAACCATAAACAAGACGAAAAGACAACCCTCGGAATGGGAGAAAATATTTGCAAACGAATCAACAGACAAAGGATTAATCTCCAAAATATATAAACAGCTCATTCAGCTCAATATTAAAGAAACAAACACCCCAATCCAAAAATGGGCAGAAAACCTAAATAGACATTTCTCCAAAGAAGACATACAGATGGCCACGAAGCACATGAAAAGATGCTCAACATCACTAATTATTAGAGAAATGCAAATCAAAACTACAATGAGGTATCACCTCACTCCTGTTAGAATGGGCATCATCAGAAAATCTACAAACAACAAATGCTGGAGAGGGTGTGGAGAAAAGGGAACCCTCTTGCACTGTTGGTGGGAATGTAAATTGATACAGCCACTATGGAGAACAATATGGAGGTTCCTTAAAAAACTAAAAATAGAATTACCATATGACCCAGCAATCCCACTACTGGGCATATACCCAGAGAAAACCGTAATTCAAAAAGACACATGCACCCCAATGTTCATTGCAGCACTATTTACAATAGCCAGGTCATGGAAGCAACCTAAATGCCCATCAACAGACGAATGGATAAAGAAGTTGTGGTACGTATATACAATGGAATATTACTCAGCCATAAAAAGGAACGAAATTGAGTCATTTGTTGAGAAGTGGATGGATCTAGAGACTGTCATACAGAGTGAAGTAAGTCAGAAAGAGAAAAACAAATATCGTATATTAATGCATGTATGTGGAACCTAGAAAAATGGTACAGATGAGCCGGTTTGCAGGGCAGAAGTTGAGACACAGATGTAGAGAATGGACATATGGACACCAAGGGGGGAAAACTGCGGTGGGGTGGGGATGGTGGTGTGCTGAATTGGGGGATTGGGATTGACATGTATACACTGATGTGTATAAAATTGATGCCTAATAAGAACCTGCAGTATAAAAAAACAAACAAACAAAACAACTAATACTAAACTTTCATTGGGTTATTTGTATGGAAATATGTTAATATAAATGTTTCAGACATTACATGAAATTTCTAAAAATCTTATATTTGTATTTGTATGGAAATATGTATGGAAATATGTTAATATAAATGTTTCAGACATTACATGAAATTTGTAAAAATCTTATATTTGTATTTGTATGGAAATATGTATGGAAATATGTTAATATAAATGTTTCAGACATTACATGAAATTTCTAAAAATCTTATATGTTCTGGTATAATGTTATAAGTAATAATCCTAGTTATTACTTTAAAATATATATCTCAGAAATAACTAATTTTCTTGTCAACTGAATTATTATGAACTTTCATCAAAAAAAAAAAAAGAATCGAATGAGAAGGTCCAATATTCACCTAATAAAAATTCCACAAGAGAATAAACATAATATTCAAAAAAACAATGGCTCATATAATACATGAAATCTTAAACTAAAGAAACATCAATGAAAAACATAAACAGCAACTTTGAGGGAATGTAAATCATGGGTAGAGCCAAAAAAAAATCTGTATCTATTAAGAAAATTATAAATGGAGGAGGGTAAAAGTATTTAAAGGGACACAAGATTTCTACATTTAAACTGATAAAATGTGACACCAGTAGGCTGTGTTGAGTTATGTGTGTATAATGTAATACCTAGAGCAACCAATGAAAACATCTACATAGAGATAATCAAAAGTATTAAAGATAGATCCAAATGGAATTCTTAAAAATGTTCAAGTAACCCACAGAAAGGTAGGAAAAAGAAAACAGAGATAAGAAAAACAAAGGGAAGAAACAAACAAAAAAACAAATAAAACAGGAGACTTGAGCCCTAACATATAATAATTACAGTAAATACATAAGGTCTACCTTATTTATGTTAGCTAAACACTAGAAACAATCAAAATGTCCCTCAATAGATGAATGGTTAAACTGTGGTACATCCATACCATGGAATACAATGATAAAAGTACATAAAACTATACATACACATTGAACTAGTGACAATTTCTGCTTTTCATATTGTACTATAGTTATATAAAATGTAATAGCTGGGAGAAACTGGGTGAAGAAATCTCTCTGTATTTTTGCAACTTCCTTCCACCCTACATTATTTTAAATTTAAGAAGTAAAACAAATTCTCAAATCCAAGCTGCACAACTAAACTAAATAAATAAAAATCTCAGGGTGGGAATTAGGAATCACTATTTTTTTTAAAGTTCCTTATTTGATTCCAATATGCAGCCAAGGTTGTTAAGGAATGCCTCCTACTGCTGCTTCACCCAGGGGAGCAAAAGGTGAAAAACTGACAAAGCAGATGTTATGTAAGACAAAATGTTATTGCAATTTTATGGTGTCTCTCCCATCTTAGGACTCTTCCATCCCCCATAGTGTGAACTCAATGAGGCTGTTCCCCCCAAAGCACTGTATGACATAAGAACTTGTATCTCGATGGAAAAATGTGCTCACAGACCAAAATGACAAGACATTTGAAAAGACAAGTCATTTCAAAAGAAACAAAATATACTGATTACAGAATCCAGCAATACCAGATATATTAGAAGAAATAGATCAAAAATTTTTAATTAGACTAATAAACATATTAAAAGAAAGAGAAAGATATCAGCAATATGAAAAAAGAACCAAGGGGAAAAACAGATGTGACAAGTATGAGAAATGTAGTAGATGAAATTAAAAGAAAAAAAAAAAGATGGTGTAAAGAGCAGAATGAATATAGCTGATCAATGAGTTAGCAAACTGAAAGACCAAATTGAGGATATTTCTCAGAATGAAGTATAAAAGGACAAATAAATTGAAAACATGAGATGAAAAGTTAGAAGACTTACCAAACCTGACTTTAAGACTTACTATAGTAACCATAATAGAGAGCCCAGAAATAGGCTCACATTTATTCAGTCAATTAATTTTCAACGAAAAGCAATACAATGGGGAAAAGAAACAATTGGTATTGGAACAAGTGAATTGCCATGTGGGGAAAAAAATGAATCTTGACCACTACATCACACCACATACAAAAGACATAATATAAAAGCTAAAACTATCAATATAATGCTTTTGAGAGAAATCACAAACATATACATAAAAAGTTTTAACCAATTTTAGTAAATCAAATCCAAGAATATAGAAAAACTATAATACATCATGTCCAAGTGGAGTTAACTCAGGAATGCAAGGTTGGTTTACAATCTAAAATTATTTAATGTTATTCACCATATTAACACCCTAAAAAAAAAGAGAAAAAAGCCATATGACCAGATTAATAGATGCAAAATAGACATTTGACAAAATTCAATATCTACTCTTCATATGAACTCTCAGCAAATTAGGAATAGAACTTTTTCAATCTGATAATAGGCACCTACAAAGAGCCTTCAGCAAACATCACAATGGTGAACGGTTGAATGCTTTCCTACTAAGATTAAGAATAAAACAAGGATGACTGTTCTCATCCTTCTATTCAACATTATACTAGAGGTTCTAGCCAGAGAAATAAGGCAAGAAAAAGAAACAGGCATTCAGACTGGAAAAGAAGAAGCAAAACTCTCTATTCACAGACGACATGATAATCTATGTAGAAAACCCTACTGAATCTACCAAAAAAAAACTATCTTAACAAGTGAGTTTTAGCAAGATTGCAAAATACAAGAGCAGTACACAAAAATCAATTTTGTTTCTTACACAGGTATACCTCATTTTATTGCATTTTGCTTTACTGCACTTTGCAGATATTGCATTTTTTTTTTTTTTTACAAACTGAAGGTTTGTGCCAACCCTGCGTCATACAAATCTATTAACACCATTTTTCTAACAGTGTTTGCTCACTTCATGTCTCTGTGTCACATCTTGGTAATTTTCAAAATATTTCAAACCCTCCACCAGCAAAAAGATTGACTTGCTAAAGGCTCAAATGATAGTTAGCATTTTTTTAGCAATAAAGTCTTTTTATTTTATTTATTTATTTATTTTTGGCTGCGTTGGGTCTTCGTTGCTGTGCACGGGCTTTCTCTAGTTGCGGCGAGTGGGGGCTACTCTTTGTTGCAATGCATGGGCTTCTCATTGCAGTGGCTTCTCTTGTTGCGGAGCACGGGCTCTAGGCACACGGGCTTCAGTAGTTGCAGCACGCGGCTCAGTAGTTGTGGCTCACAGGCTCTAGAACGCAGGCTCAGTAGTTGTGGCGCATGGGCTTAGGTGCTCCACGGCATGTGGGCTCTTCCCGGACCAGGGCTTGAACCCATGTCCCCTGCATTGGCAGGCAGATTCTTAACCACTGTGCCACCAGGGAGGTCCAATAAAGTCTTTTTAAATTGAGGTGTGTACATTGCTTTTTAGACATAATGCTATTGCACACTTAAGAGACTACAGTACAGTGTAAACATAACTTTTATATGTACTAAGAAGCCAAACAATTTGTGTGACTTGCTTTATTGTGATATTTGTTTTATTGCAGTGGTCTGGAACAGAACATGCAATATTTCCAAGGTCTGCTTGTACTAGCAAAGAAACAATAGGAAACTGAAATTTAAAAAGCATTTATAGGGCTTCCCTGGTGGCGCAGTGGTTGAGAATCTGCCTGCCAATGCAGGGGACACGGATTCGAGCCCTGGCCTGGGAAGATCCCACATGCCGCAGAGCAACTAGGTTCGTGAGCCACAATTACTGAGCCTGCGCGTCTGGAGCCTGTGCTCTGCAACAAGAGAGGCCGCGATAGTGAGAGGCCCGTACACTGCAATGAAGAGTGGCCCCCGCTCGCCGCAACTAGAGAAAGCCCTCGCACAGAAATGAAGACCCAACACAGCTAAAAATAAAATAATTTATAAAAAAAAAAAAAGCATTTATAATAGCATAAAGAATGTGAAATACTTAGGTATAAATATGACAAAGGGTGTACAAGATTTGTACAGTGAAAAAATATAAAACACGAGAGAAATTTTAAAAGATCTAAATAAATGGAGAGAGATTTTCTGTTTATGGATCAAAGGCTCAATATTGTTCATAGTTAATTTTCCAAAATTGATCTGTAAATTCCACATAATTCTAAGCAAAATCCCAGTAATAATTTGTGTATGTTGACAAGATGATCCTAAAATTTATATGAAAATGTGAAGGACCTAGGACAGCCAAAACAACTTTGAAAACGAACTAAGTTGGAGGACTTAACAGTACTTGATTTCAAGACTAATTATGCAGCTTCAATTATCAAGACAGTGATACTAGCATAAAGATGGAAAAATGGATCGATGGAATAGAGTCCAGAAACAGACTCACATATATGGTCAACCAATTTTTTCACTAAGATACCAAGGCAATTCAGTGGGTGAATGGATAATCTTAACAAATAACCAATGGATACCCATATACAAAAAACAAACAAAAAAACTACCTCTACTTTTATCTCATACTTTACACAAAAATTAATTCAAAAAGGATTACAGACCTTACATTTATGTAAGAGCTAGAACTATAAAACTGTTAGAAGCAAATACAGTAAAAATTTTTAGTGACCTTAGGTTTGGCAAAGATTTCTTAAATAGAACACAAAAAGCATGATATAAATGAAAAATAATTTCAATTGTGCTTCATCAAAATTTAAAGTCTTTGGTCATCAAAAGACACTGATAACAAAATAAAAAGGCAAGCTCTATACTGGGGCAAGATATTTGCAAAACATGTATGTGACAAAAAATTTGTATCTAGACCCTATAAAGGACTTTTATAAGTTAATGATAAAGAGATAAACAAACCAATAAAAAATGGGCAAATACTTGAACAGATATTTCACTAAAGAAGATATATGAATGGCAAATAAGTAAATGAACAGATAATATCACTGATCATTAGGGAAAAGCAAATTAAAACTACACTAAGATACTACACATCCACTAGTATAACTAAAGTAAAAAGACAGATGATATCAAGTGTTGATCAGGATATAAAGCAACTGGCACTCTCATGCACGGCTGGTGGGAATATAAAATGGTAAAACAATTTTGGAAAACAGTTTGGCTGCTCTGGAAGCTATCAGGGGAACCACCACTGTGTCCTTGGGTTATAGGATCAGGGCAGCAAGGATTTACAGTGGTACTTATCTGGCTTTTGGTGGAGAGCTGCCCTTGACAATGGAGACCAACATTCTGTGCACTATACCTGACTGTTACAAGATCCTACCTGATAACCCTCATTCAGTATGCATCTGGGGAAAAAAAGCACCAACGCCTGCAGAATGGCATAGTAAATCAACAGTAATAAAATATTTTAAAATATAGTTAAATTCTACTGTAGTCCAAGAAGAATCCCTTCAAATGCCCTGACGGATTATTTTCTTAGGTTTCTTCTTGTAAAACACTTTTAAAATGCATGCTAATCATACTGCTCAATATCAAAAAAACAAACAACACAATCAAAAAATGGGAAGAAGATCTAAATAGACACTTCTCCAAAGACATACAGATGGCCAACAGGAACATTAAAAGATGCTCAACATCGCTAATTATTAAAGAAATGCAAATCAAAACTACAATGAGGTATCACCTCACACCAGTCAGAATGGCCATCATCAAAAAGTCTACAAATAATTAATGCTGGAGAGGGTGTGGAGAAAGAGGAACCCTCCTACACTGTTGGTGGGAATGTAAATTGGTATAGCCACTATGGAAAACAGCATGGAGGTTCCTTAAAAAACTAAAAATAGAGCTACAGTATGATACTGAAATCCTACTCCTGGACATATACCTGGAAAAAACCATACTTTGAAAAGATACATGTACCCCAATGATCACTGGCACACTCTTTACAATAGCCAAGACATGGAAGCAACCTAATTGTCCATCGACAGATGAATGGATAAAGAAGATGTGGTACATATATACAATGGAATATTACTCAGCCATAAAAAAGAATGAAATAATGCCATTTGCAGCAACATAGATGGACCCAGAGATCAGCATATTAAGTGAAGTAAGCCAGACAAAGACAAATATCATATGATGTCGCTTGTATGTGGAATCTAAAAAAAATGATACAAACGAACTTATTTACAAAACAGAAAGAGATTCACAGACATAGAAAACAAACTTATGGTTACCAAAGGGGAAAGAGGAGTGGGAGAAAGGATAAATTAGGAGGTTGGGATTAACATATACACGCTACTATGTATAAAATAGATAACCAACAAGGATGTACTGTATAGCACAGGGTACTATACTCAATATTTTGTAATAACCTATAAGGGAAAAGAATCTGAAAAGGAATATATATATGTATATGTATATAACTGAATCACTGTGCTTTACACCTGAAACTAACACAATACTGTAAATCAACTCCATTAAAAAATTCTTTAGGGGCTTCCCTGTTGGCGCAGTGGGTGAGAATCTGCCTGCCAATGCAGGGGACACGGGTTCGAGCCCTGGTCTGGGAAGATCCCACATGCCGCGGAGCAACTAGGCCCGCGAGCCACAACTACTGAGCCTGCGCGTCTGGAGCCTGTGCTCCACAATGGGAGAGGCCGTGACACTGAGAGGCCTGCACACCGCGATGAAGAGTGGCCCCCACCTGCCACAACTAGAGAAAGCCCTTGCACAGAAATGAAGACCCAACACAGCCAAAAATAAATATAATAATAATTTTTTTAAAAAAAACTGTTTATAAGTGTAGTAAAAATGTGTTTATTAAAAAAAAAAAAAAGATATGTTTAGGAGTTGCTTTTACCAAAGCCCAAAGGGGCTTTGGTTAAGCTATCTAACATGGTTTTTATCAAACGCCTATTTCGGGGCTTAAAACCAACCCTCTGTGCAGCCTTAGTAGGAGGTGTTAAAAATCAGGGTTCTGTCATGGGGTGCGATTCCCCTGATTTCTCTGTATGGTCTTATTCTCAAAACAAATTACTATTTGGTTCTCAAGTTGCACTCTCCATTAGAGCTCAGATGTATACACTTTTGTCCATTTCTAAGGGAGACACTCATTCAGAGACACTCAAAATAATGCTTTTACAGATAGTTGGTTATAATCAAGTAGACTCTCCAGAGAAACTCAAACCAGTGAAATAGAAAACTCTACAGATGACAGCACTGATAAACCAAGCTGTAATGTATGGTGATAGTTTTTTATAGTTTCCACTCAGCATTTTAACAAATAATATTACAAGCAACAGTTTGATTAGCAGAGGTTGAAATTCATGCTTTGTTACCTCAGAATGACTCTTAAGACTTAAAATTCAAGATGAGAAATCTGCACTTATTATAAACCTCACTGCACAGAACAGAATGCTTCCTTCACAAAATGACATAATCAGAACCAAATCATAGATTTTTAAAGCAATTTTGGAAAATGTCTTGTCAGGTGATTTGTCTGGCCAGAAATCAGATAGTGAAGGTTCTCAGTATGACATTAATATGGGATCTGACATACAGTTGCCATCTCCAGCTCAGAGTCCTAGAATAGATTTCGGTTGTTTCCAAATTTGGGCAATTATGGCTAAAGCTGCTATAAACACTGCATGTAGGTTTTTGTGTGGACATACATTTTCAACTCCTTTGGATAAATACCAACAAGCATGATTGCTGGATTATATGATAAGAGTATGTTTAGTTTTGTATGAAACTGCCAAGCAAAGTGACTGTACCATTTTGAATTCCCACCAGCAATGAATAAGAATTCCTGTTGAGGGCTTCCCTGGTGGCGCAGTGGTTGAGAATCTGCCTGCTAATGCAGGGGACACGGGTTCGAGCCCTGGTCTGGGAAGATCCCACATGCCGCAGGGCGACTAGGCCCGTGAGCCACAACTACTGAGCCTGCGCGTCTGGAGCCTGTGCTCCGCAACGGGAGAAGCCGCGATAGTGAGAGGCCCGCGCACCGCGATGAAGAGTGGCCCCCGCTCGCCGCAACTAGAGGAAGCCCTCGCACAGAAACGAAGACCCAACACAGCCATAAATAAATAAATAAATAAATAAATAAAATTTAAAGAATTCCTGTTGACCCACATCCTCACCAGCATTTGTTGTGTTTCCGATTTTAGCCATTCTAATAGATATGTATTGGTATCTCATTGTTGTTTTTAATTTGCATTTCCAGATGACATATGATGTGGCACATCTTTTTATATGCTTATTTGCCATCTGTATAACTTCTTTGGTGAGATGTCTGTAAAGGTCTTTGGCCCATTTTTTAAGTGGGTTATTTCTTATTGTTGAGTTTTTTAAAAGTTCTTTGTATATTTTAGAAAACCTATCTATCTATCTATCTATTCTTAAGGTACAGTTGATGTACAATATTATATAAGTTTCATGTGTATAACATAGTGATTCACAATTTTTAAAGGTTATATGCCATTTATAGTCTGATTTATTTCACTCAGCATAATACCCTCCACGTCCATCCATGTTGTTACAAAGGGCAAAATGGCAAAATTTCATACATTGTATATTCATATTCATGAATATATATATGTATATATTCCCATACATATATATATACACACACACATATATATACCACATCTTCTTTATCTATTCACCTGTTGATGGACACTTAGGTTTTCTCCATATCTTGGCAACTGTAAATAATGATTCTATGAACACTGGGCTGCATGTATCTTTTCAAATTAGTATTTTCATTTTCTTCAGATAAATACCCGGGAGTGGAATTGCTGGGTCATATGGTAGTTCTATTTTTATCAATAGTTTTTTGAGAAGCCTCTATACTGTTTTCCATAGTGGCTGCATCAATTTCCATTTCCAGTGCACGAGGGTTCCCTTTTCTCCACATCCTCCCCAACATTTGTTATTTGTGGTCTTTTGGATGATGACCATTCTGACAGGTATGAGCTGATATCTCATTGTGGTTTTAATTTGCATTTCTCTGATGATTAGTGATGTTGAGCATCTTTTCATGTGCCTGTTAGCCATCTATATGTCTTCTTTGGGAAAATGTCTATTCAGTTCTTCTGACCATTTTTAAATTGAGTTGTCTTTTTAAAATTGAGTTGTGGATAGCAGTTCTTTATCAGAGGTGTCTTTTGCAAATACTTTCTTCCAGTCTCTGGCTTATCTTCTCATCTACTTGACATTGTGTTGTGTGGAGTAGAAGTCTTTAATTTTAATGAAGTACAGTTTATCAATTATTTATTTCATGGATTGTGCTTAAGGGTTGTATCTAAAAAGTAATCACCATACCCAAGGTCATCTACATTTTCTCCTATGTTATCTTCTAGAGGTTTCATAGTTTTGCATTTTACATTTAGGCTTATGATTCATTTTGTGTTAATATGAAAGGTGTAATGTCTCTGTCTAGATTCTTTGTTTTTGTGTGTGTGGGTGGGGTTTTGTTTGTTTCAGGGTTTTTTTTTTTTTTTTTTGGTTTTTTGGTTTTGTTTTGTTTTTTTGCACGTGGATGTCCAGTTTTTCCAGTACCATTTGTTGAAAAGACTGTCTTTGCTCTATTGTATTGCCTTTGCCTTTATCAAAGATCACTTGACTATATTTATCTGGATCTATTTCTGGGCTCTCTATTCTGTTCCATTGGTCTGTCTGTTCTTTTGCCAATACCACACTGTCTTGATTACTGTAGCCTTATAGTAAGTCTTAAGTCAGGTAGTGTCAGTACTCCAATTGTGTTTCTTCAGTATCTTTTAATTCTTTACCTCTCCATATAAACTGTAGAATCCATTTGTTAATATACACAAAATAATTTGCTGCAATTTTGATCAGAATTGCACTGAATCTGTAGACCAAGCTGGGAAGAGCTGACATCTTGACAATATTGAGTTTTCCTTTCCATGAACATGGAATATCTCTTCATTTATTTAGTTCTTCTTTGATTTCATTCACCAGTTTTGTAGTTTTCCTCATATAAATTTTACACAAAGTTTATTAGATTTAACTTAAGTATTTCTTTTGGAGGGGGTGCTCACATAAATGTGTTTTTAATTTCAAATTCCACTTCTTCATTGCTAGTAAATAGGGAAGCAACTGACTTTGTATATTAACCTTGTATCCTGCAACCTTGTTATAAATGTTTATTAGTTCCAGATTTTTTTGTTGATTCTTTTGGATTTTCTAGGATATCATGTCATCTAGATTAGATTTTAATATTGAAATCTTTTTAGCTTCAAATATCCAAATTCAACCAAACCAGTTTTGGAATCACTGGACATGGAGACCCAAACTAACTTTTTATTAACAGATAGCTCTATCGATCATTCAACTCCATGGGATATTCTAACTTCTTGGGCCTAGAGATGTTTGATGCACAAATGCAGACACAGAGACCTTTTTTTTTTAATGATATGCTTCTAGGAAATATTCTGAAAACACTCCAGCTTTTTAGAAGTGTTGATTTATCTGACATAGAAATCCAAACAGAAGAACTTCTACTACTAAAATATACCTGTTTAGAAAGAAAAGTTCATGTAAGCAGTATAGAAACACAGAAAATGAGTATTGGTTTTGAAACCTGGGGATTTTTTTTTTTTTCACCAGCAATGAAACATAAACAGCAATAGATACATTTCTTTCTGGCTGGTTCAGCCTGAACACTATGGAACCTCAGTTTAGAGTTACAGAAACCTAAGCATGTGCTGAACTGTGCTCAGGACTTAACTTCTAATGAGTGGAGTTCACATGTAGGATAAACTTAAAATTTTTCTCATGAACTGACAAAATGGATAACAGAGACAATGGTATTTTAACTATGCATAGGTTCATTATAATTCTTTGCCTTTTATACACATACATATGAAATCTATGATAAATGTGAGTGCGTTATAAAGACATTAACCTATTAAAATACACGGACAGCTGACTTCTCAGCAGAAATAATTTAAGTCAGAAGACAGTAGGATATCATCAAAGTGTTAAAATAAAAATAATTCCCAAACTGTAGAATTCTCTACCTAGCAAAAATATCCTTCAGTACAGTAAGGTTGCAACAGAGGTAGCGAGAAACACTCAGCTTTTGGATACATTTTGAAGACAAAATCAACTGGATTGGATATGGGTAAATGAAAGAGAAATCATGGATCACTTCAAGGTTTCAGTATGAATGGAGTTTCCATTGACTGAGATGAGAAGACTGAAAGAGCGGGTTTGTGTGCGTCAGAGGGCGAAGGGTGGAGAAACTCAGGTTTGGAAATGTTAATTTTGAGAGGCCTATTAGACATCCTAGTGAAGATGACAAGAAGGTGGTTGGACATTCAAGTTTACAGTTCAAGAGAGAAGTCCAGGCTACAGATATACATTTGAGAGTCAAGAGTAAATACATGGGGGCTTCCCTGGTGGCGCAGTGGTTGAGAATCTGCCTGCCAATGCAGGAGACACGGGTTCGAGCCCTGGTCTGGGAAGATCCCACATGCCGCGGAGCAACTAGGCCTGTGAGCCACAATTACTGAGCCTGCGCGTCTGGAGCCTGTGCTCTGCAACAAGAGAGGCCGCGATAGTGAGAGGCCCGCGCACCGCGATGAAGAGTGGCCCCCGCTCGCCGCAACTAGAGAAAGCCCTCGCACAGAAACGAAGACCCAACACAGCCAAAATAAATAAATAAATAAAAATTTAAAAAAAAAAAAAAAAAAAAAGAGTAAATACATGAAAGTGAATGAGATCACCTAGGGATGAGTATAGATATAAAAAAGAAGTAGTCTAAGGACTGAACTCAGGGACACTTCCAACATTTGGAGGTAAGGAGATGAGGAAGAACTATCAGGAAAGACTGAATAGGACAGCCAAAGAGATAAAAAGAAAATCAAATGAGCATGGTATCTCAGAAGCCAAATGAACAAAGTGTTTAAAGGAGCAGAGAAAGAGAACGTAAGTAATCAACTTTGTCAAATGTTGCCGACAGGTCAAATAAAATGAAGACTGATAACTGACCACTGGATTGAGCAACATGAAAGTAAATATTACCTTGAAAAGAAGTTTTGATAGGATGGTGAGGGAGAAAGGCAGATTATAGTAGGTTCAAGAGAAAACAAGAAGTGAGACATCGGAGCCAGAAGTTCAGGCAACTCTTTCAGTGAAATTCCTGTAAATGAGACACAAGATTTAGTACAAATATAGGACATCTGAATAACGTGATTACAAATCTGATTACAAAGGGACAAATACAAAAACAATGCACCAACTATTTCAGAATTTATAATTTCTCAAGTATACACAGATCATTACCAAAAACTGACCATAAAAGTAGAGAACAACAAATTTCAGAAATTTTAAATCTAACAGTATGTTAACAAAACAATGTAATTAAGCAAGAAATCAATCATAAAGGGAAAATTCATTATGTTTTTTGGATATTTAAAATCACATTTATAAATAACCAATGGATCAAATAAAAAGTCATAATGGAAATTAGAAAATATTTTATAAAGAAAGAAGTACATAACAAAACTTGTAGCTTACATTAAAAGACGTATTTTGAGGAGAATTTATGGCCTTAAATGTTTATATGAGAAAAAAGACTTAAAAGTAATAAATGTAAGCATCCATCTTAAGAAATTAAAAAATAGAAAATAAATTTAAAGAAAATAGAAGAAAGGAAATAATAAAGAACAGAAGTTAATTAACTAATAAGACAAACAATAGGGAAATTGGTCCTTTGAAAAGACTAATAACAGACTAGAAAAAGAGCAAATCACTACTGATTCTGTGGACAGTAAAATGTTGATAGAATATTGTATACAACATTATTCTAAAAATGTTTTAAAATTTAGGGAAAATGGACCAATGCCACAAAAATATATATATTGAAAAGCATAAGAAGAAATTTCTGATTGTCCTTTTCCATTAAACAAATAAAAGCTTCCCTCAAAGAAAAATTGAGACCTAATTGGCTTCACTGGGAAGTAATAAATTATTCCAGATAATGAAAGAAGACAAAATGAATTGGAAAGATTTTTATAAAGTTTATATTACCTTGATACCAAAATCTGATTTAAAAAACCCCAAGACTGGCAAATAATTAGCCAATCTCATTTATAAAAATAGAGTTAAAAAATATTTTAAACAAAGTATTAGTTAACTGAGACCAGAAATTTATAAAAAGTATAATATACCCTGACCAATTTGATGAAGCACATCCATTCCTGAAAAAACACTCTCAGTAATCCACAAATAGAAGGAAACCTCTTCATTCTGATAGAAAACATCTGGGAAAAACATGTAGCTAACATCATACTAACTACTGAGAGTCAGAATGCTTCCCCTAATATGTGGAACAAGACAAGGATGTCCACTTCACCGATTCCATTCAACAAATCACTGGATGTTCTAGCCAGTGCAATGAGTCAAGAAAAATAAAGGGGGAAAAAAGCATGCAGATTGAACAAGTAAAAAGGTCTTTATTTGCAGATGATCTAATTATCTATGCAGAAAATTGAATGGAATCTATAAAAAGGCTACTAGAACTAAAAGGTATATTTAGCACGGTTGTAGAATACTGGATAAACAAATAAAAATAAATTGCAGGACTTTTGGCTTTAGCCCTGACATGTAAAGAGCTTAGGAGCCATCATTCCCACTGTTATAGGGGAAATAAAAAGAAAGATGAATAAGCTGAGAATCAAAGACTTTTCATGGACGTATCAGAGTAGTGAGTTGCAAGACAAATCACCACCCCAAAAACTGAAAAGTATGGCAAATTAGGAGACTTACAACTGAGATCTGCTTATCTAAAGCAGAAGTCACTGGAATTATAATTGGTTAAGAACATTTAAACAATAAACACCTCATCAAAGACATACAGATGGCAAATAGCAATATGAAAAGATGTTCCACATTACTTGTCATTAGAGAACTGCAAATTAAAACAATGAGATATCACTACACACTTATAATGGCTAAAATACAAAAATCTGACAATACCAAATGCCAACAAGGATGTGGAGCAACAGAAAGTCTCCTTCACTGCTGATGGGAATGCAAAATTTTACAGTCACTTTGGAAGAGAATTTGGCAGTTTCTTACAAAGCTAAATAAGTTTTTCTATATATGATTCAGCAATTGTGCTCCTAGGTATTTCCTGAACTGATCTGAAAACTTCTGTCCACACAAAAACCTGCACATGAAAGTTTATAGCAGCTTTATTCACAACTGCCAAAAACTGGAAGCAACTGAGATGACCTTCAATAGGTGCATGGGTAAACACAATGTGGTACATACATATGATAGAATATTATTCAATGGGAAGAAATGAGGTATCAAGGTATGAAAAGACATGGATGAACCTTAAATGCACATTACTAAGTGAAAGAAGCCAGTCTGAAAAGGCTATGTGCTGTATGATTTCAATTATATGACATTCTGGATAAGGCAAACATTACCTCAGCCAAGTGACCAAAGTCAAAATCAACAGTAATGAATCATATCAATAAGATGTACTCATGACACCCTGGGTATCTGTGTATACTAAAATGGCACTTTAATTCTGTGATCTTTCTCTCAAAAACATTACCCAACCTAATCATGAGAAAACCATCAGACAAACCCCAACTGAGAGATACTCTACAAAATACCTGATCAGTACTCCTCAAAACTGTCAAGGTCATCAAAAACAAGGAAAGTCTGAGACTGCCAAGAGAAGCCTAAGGAGACATGACAACTAAATGTAATGTGGTATCCTGGATGGGATCCTGGAACAGAAAAAGGACATTAGGGAAAAACTAAGGAAATCTGAATAAATTACAGACTTTAGTTAATTATAGTGTATCAATGTTGAGTCATTAATTTTAACAAATGTACCATACTAAGGTAAGATGTTATTAACAGAGGAAATTGGGTGTGAGGTATGTAGGAACTTTTCACTATCTTCACAATTTTTCTGTAAATCTAAAACTGTTATATAATACAAAGTTTATTTTTTAAAAACAATCGTATTGCTATTTTCGTATACAAGCAATAAACAATCAGAAAGTAAAATTCTAAAATTCCACTTACAACAGAATCAAAAAATGGAAAATACTTAGGGATAAATCTTACAAAAGAAATGAGAGATCTATATGTATAAAACATTGCAGAGGGAAATTAAAGACCTAAATAAAGAAATGGAAAGTGTTCATGAGTGGGAGTTTTTCCCCAATTCCAATCAAATCCCCAAGCAGGCTTTTGTGTTTATACTATGAAGCTAATTCTAAAATTAAAATAAAATGCAAAGGAACCAGAACAGCCAAAATAACTTTGAGAAAGAACAAAGTTGGAGGACTAACATTACCTAATTTGAGGATTTAAAAAAAAAAAAGACATCAGGAATGTTGTATTGGCATCAAGATATATATAGATCCACCAAACAAAATAGATGATCAAGAAACAGACTTACACATATATGGACAACTGACTTACTACAAAGGTACAAAACAATTCAGTGTAGACAAGTAAGGGAAGTTTTTCAACAAATGGTGCTGGAACAATTGGATATCCATATGCAAAAAAACTGAATTTTGAGCTACACCTTGTATTATATACAAAAATTAACTTGCATAGATTTAAATTTAAGAACTGAAACTATAAAACTGCTAGAAGAAAACACAGGAGAAAAATCTCATCTTAGGCTTGACAACAATTTCTTTAAAAGAACACAAAAGTTGGATATAAATTTTTAAAAATCAGTAAGTTTTACTTAATCAAAAATCAAAAACATTTCCTCTTTAAAAGACACTTAAGAAAATAAAAAGGCAGGCCATAGACTGGGAAAAAAATATTTGCCAAACATATATGTACCTAACAAAGGACTTTCATCTAGAATATAGAGAGGATTTTTATGACTTAATACTATAAAAAACTCAATAAAAGTGTGCAAAAGTTTGGAACAGACACTGAAGAAGATATATGTATGGCACATAAGGACATGAACAGATGCTCAAAATTACTAGTTATTAGAGAAGGCAAATCAAAACCATAATACATACCTATTAGGATGGCTAAAACTATAAAGATACTGCATACCAAGTGTTGGTGAGGATATGTAACAACTGGCACTCATACACTGCTGGTGCAAATGTAAAATAAAATAATACAACCACTCTGGAAAACAGTTTAATGGTTTCTTCAAAAGTTAAACATATATCCATCATAAGACTCAGTCTTAGGTATTTACCCAAGAGAAATAAAAGCATATGTCCATACAAAGACCCATATAAGAATACTCATAGCAGTTTTATTTGTTATAGTCCTAAACTGGAAGCAACTGAAATATTTACGTGGTATATTCATACAATGGAATACTACTCAGCAATAAAAAGGAATAAGCTATTGATTATATGTGACAACATGGATAAATCTCAGAATAATGATGCTGAGTGAAAGTAGCCCAACAAAAGAATATATACTGTATGATTTCACTTATATAACATTTTAGAAAATCCAAACAAATCTCTATGACAGAAGCCAAATCAGTGGTTGCCTGGGGAGGGCAGGGTAGGGGAGAGGTTAGAGGAGTATGAGAAGACTTTGTGGAGTGATGGATAGGGCCACTATCTTGAGGGTGGTGATGGTTTTACAGGTACATACACATGTCAAAACTTACCACACTGAACACTTTAAATATGTGTAGTTTACTGTACATATATCAATTAAACTTGAATAATACTGTTAAAAGAAAACAACTGTACACAAAAAACCTCTAAAGTATTGTACATTTATCTGTTAGAATATTTTAATAAACCACGATAATGCTTTCAAAGAATTTCTAATGACATGTGTAAATGCTTATGGTATACAATTAAGTGAAATTGGCCAAATATATAACTTAATATAGGATGATATCAATTACATAGAAAGCTTTTATACACACAGACAGATCTATTTCTGGTTAGAAAAATGATCTATATTAATAATAGTTTTCCCTGGGTTATGGAATCATGGATGATTTAAATTTCCTGTATGCTTTTCTCTATTTTCCAAAGTTTTCTTTGTTGTCCTTCTTATTTTATTATTATTTTTACTTTACCTGAGTTTGCAATATCCTTTTAAGCAGGAAAGTAAAAAATAAATGAAGGGAAAAAATTTAAGTGACTCTCTGTCCTGACAAGTGATTCCAATATATGTACCACAGACCCGTGAAAGACCAAAGAGGGGATTCTGGGAATTCACATGTGAACCAAGTATTATCTGTAGATTTAATAATATACTTCATACTCATATGAACTATTATATTTCATATGTTCATAGATGCACTGAAATTCAACCTTACTGAATCTGTAGAATGTCTATTTCTCACATAAATAGATACTACAAGTAAAACACTAACATGGAGGTCTTCAAAAACTTATTCCCCTACGTCATTGCCTGTAGGTTGCTTCAATTGGAATATCTTCTGCTACCTTTCTGCAATATGTAGAAAGTGCTAAGCACAGTACATGGCATTCAGTTAATAGAAGTTCTATTACATGTTCCTATTTCTCTCCTATGGCTTTTATTACATGCTAAACTACCCCTTTCCTAAGCTACTATCAAACCGGTGCTTTGTGCTTTCTTATATCGTTCAGATCCCAGAACATAACTAAAGTTATAAGGTAAATTAAACAGTGAGGGCTTCCCTGGTGGTGCAGTGGTTAGGAATCCACCTGCCAATGCAAGGGACATGGGTTCGAGCCCTGGTCTGGGAAGATCCCACATGCCGCAGAGCAACTAAGCCTGTGCCCCACGACTACTGAGCCCATGCGCCACAACTACTGAAGCCCGCACGCCCTAGAGCCCATGCTCCACGACAAGAGAAGCCACCGCAATGAGAAGCCCACGCACCGCAACGAAGAGTAGCTCCCGCTCACTGCAACTAGAGAAAGCCTGCGTGCAGCAACGAAGACCCAATGCAGCCAAAAATAAATAAATAAAATAAAAACCAAAAATAAATTAAACAGTGAAATACCAAAGTCAGATATGCTCTTTACACAGAAGGGCTTTGTAAAAGCTACTTCAGCTAAACATTGAGGCTTTCTGCAAATATAAGATTAGTTAAGTGTGGCATTCCCAGTCTGAGACTGACCTTCAAGAAACCACTTAATGTCTGCTAAGGTGTCTACGACTGCTTCATAATAATCCTCTCAGAAAATAAAGTCAACAAATAACTTAATTATCACTATAAAATACACTACAAAAAGCAGAGCTATTATTTATAGTTAAACTATTAGTTGTTTAATGGTAATTGAGTTTACCTCAAAGAATTATTCTCTGCTTTTTGTCTGCCAAGTTCACTTTCAGTATCCATTGCCTTTCTTGCTAGTGATTTCATTTCTTTTTCCACAGTGGTTATGGTTTCCTTCATCAAAGTCATATTTGACATTTGCTCCATACGTTCATCATCGAGCTATACAAGCAGAATGACAAAGTTACTGCCATCACTAAAAACGTTTCAGTAATCTTCCTAAAGAGACATCCTCTCTTTGTACAAACCGGTATATAAGATTCACACAATGAGATGATCAGATTAGACTTGAACGGTGCAGGAGGCTGTATGGACAAGGCGACCGTGGAACAGGAACTCAGACAAGCCACTGCACAGCTTTTCCATAAAGACTATCACAGTATACGCATCTATATTTTCAGTCTGGTTCAGCTGGACTATAGCACACACAGCTTATTTGCAAAAGGATTTCTTATTTGTTGCTCAGCATTAACAAATTACATATATAAAGTGGGATTATGACAAATAATGTTTTTCTCCTGTCTCCTGCTTTTTAAAAAACTCATTATAACAACATAAAACAGATGAATTCAGAAATATAATCAATTAAATTTGGTTAACAGAAAGTTGAATTCCCTTAATTCTGTTCATATAGTCAAAACATTTCAAATATATATTCATAGCATCTCAAATCCTTGATTAGTAAAAAGGTGATGCTTCACAGTTAAATTCAGTTTAAATACATTTCATTAATTGCTATTTTATTATAATTTTCTCTACCCTAGCTACTCTTTAGGTAGAATAAGCCAGTTTTTCTATCCCTGGCAATGTTATCGTTAATGGAACAGGGAGATGAAAAAGTTGCTAAAATCCCTTAGAATGCATCCCTAATGGTTTTTTTAAAAGAACACACTTTGCAACCTAGCACAAAAAAGGACTTAACTCACATTTTTTAGAAGGAAATAAATAATGAAAAAGTGACTATTTACACCATACATACTACTATAAATATCTTAGGATTACAAACACTATCATAAAAAACCAACTTCTCTGAACACAGAAAAAGGGGAAAAGGGGAAACCACTGAGAGTTTATAGCCGAAAGTGGAAAAGTGCTTTTTCTTTACGTTATGAACTGTACACTCCAGCTCCTCTATCCTTTGTTCCAAGTGAGCCTTCTCATTAAACGCTGTCTCTTGGGCAATCTGTTTAAAAAACAAAAACAAAACAGAGCGCTTTCAATGTCACTGCATTGTGTCTCACAAATGCTCGTATAGATAAAATTCTTTCAAACCTTTAGCCTTTCCCTTAGACTATCTCGTTCTGTGGTCATTCTTCGTAAATCAGTGAAGGCCACATCTCTCTCAGTCTCCACCCGCCGGAGGATGGCATGTGCTGTTGTTGATTTAGGAGATTTACAGCTTTTCATCATTTCTCGTCGAAGTCGGGCAATTTCTTCCTGTGCCTATTATTTAAATACACAGATAGACTTTTATTTAACAAGCTTTAGAACAGAAATAAATACAGCTATCTTATATCCAGCCAGTTAAAATGCAAATCTATATTAATATGCATATGGCAGGATAATGGTATAATTCTTTAATGAGTTTACACAAATAAATGCAAATGATGCCCCCATATGTAAGTGAATGTCTACAAATAGAAGCTTGGTTTACAATATCTTTGCCAAAAATTAAAAAAAAATTAATTTGGAAGCAGTCAATGAAAGAGACAGTGTTTCACTAAGAAATATATATGGTACTCCATCCATTTTTTTTTTTTAGACTTTTTTTTTTTAACATCTTTATTGGAGTATAATTGCTTTACAATGTTGTGTCAGTTTCTGCTGTATAACAAAGTGAATCAGCTATATGTATACATATATCCCCATATCCCCTCCCTCTTGCGTCTCCCTCCCACCCTCCCTATCCCACCCTTCTAGGTGGTCACAAAGCACCAAGCTGATCTCCCTGTGCTATGCGGCTGCTTCCCACTAGCTATCTATTTTACATTTTAGTGTATATATGTCCATGCCACTCTCTCACTTCATCCCAGCTTACCCTTCTGCCTCCCCATGTCCTCAAGTCCATTCTCTATGTCTGCATCTTTATTCTTGTCCTGCCCCTAGGTTCTTCAGAACCATTTTTTTTTTAGATTCCATATATATGTGTTAGCGTACGGTATTTGTTTTTCTCTTTCTAACTTACTTCACTCTGTATGACAGACTCTAGGTCCATCCACCTCACTACAAATAACTCAATTTCATTTCTTTCTATGGCTGAGTAACATTCCATTGTATATATGTGCCACGTCTTCTTTATCCATTCACCTGTCAATGGACACTTAAGATTGCTTCCATGTCCTGGCTATCGTAAATAGTGCTGCAATGAACCATGCCTCTTTTTGAATTATGGTTTTCTCAGTAGTGGGATTGCTGGGTCATATGGTAGTTCTACTTTTAGTTTTTTAAGGAACCTCCATACTGTTCTCCATAGTGGCTATATCAATTTACATTCCCACCAACAGTGCAAGAGGGTTTCCTTTTCTCCACACCCTCTCCAGCATTTATTGTTTGTACATTTTTTGATGATGGCCATTCTGACTGGTGTGAGGAGATACCTCATTGTAGTTTTGATTTGCATTTCTCAAATGATTAGTGATGTTGAGCATCCTTTCATGTGTTTGTTGGCAATCTGTATATCTTCTTTGGAGAAATGTCTATTTAGGTCTTCTGCCCATTTTTGGATTGGGTTGTTTGTTTTTTTTTGATATTGAGCTGCATGAGTTGCTTGTATATTTTGGAGATTAATCCTTTGTCAGCTGCTTCGTTTGCAAATATTCTCTCCCATTCTGAGAGTTGTCTTTTCGTCTTGTTTATGGTTTCCTTTGCTGTGCAAAACCTTCATTAGGTGCCATTTGCTTACTTTTATTTTATTTCCATTTCTCTAGGATGTGGGTCAAAAAGGATCTTGCTGTGATTTATGTCATAGAGTGTTCTGCCTATGTTTTCCTCTAAGAGTATTATAATGTCTCGAGTTACATTTAGGCCTTTAATCCATTTTGAGTTTATTTTTGTGTACAGTTTCAGGAATTGTTCTAATTTCATTCTTTTACATGTAGCTGTCCAGTTTTCCCAGCACCACTTATTGAAGAGGCAGTCTTTTCTCCACTGTATAGTCTTGTCTCCTTTATCAAAGATAAGGTGACCATATGTGCATGGGTTTATCTCTGGGCTTTCTATCCTGTTCCATTGATCTATATTTCTGTTTTGTGCCAGTACCATACTGTCTTGATTACTGTAGCTTTGTAGTATAGTCTGAAGTCTGGGAGCCTGATTCCTCCAGCTCCGTTTTTCTTTCTCAAGATTGCTTTAGCTATTGTCTTTTGTGTTTCCATACAAATTGTGAAATTTTTTGTTCTAGTTCTGTGAAAAATGCCATTGGTAGTTTGATAGGGATTGCACCAAATCTGTAGATTGCTTTGGGTAGTACAGTCATTTTCACAATGCTGATTCTTCCAATCCAAGAACATGGTATATCTCTCCATCTATTTGTATCATCTTTAATTTCTTTCATTAGTGTCTTATAGTTTTCTGCATACAGGTCTTTTGTCTCCTTAGGTAGGTTTATTCCTAGGTATTTTATCTTTTTGTTGCAATGGTAAATGGGAGTGTTTCCTTAATTTCTCTTTCAGATTTTTCATCTTTAATTTCTTTCATTAGTGTCTTATAGTTTTCTGCATACAGGTCTTTTGTCTCCTTAGGTAGGTTTATTCCTAGGTATTTTATCTTTTTGTTGCAATGGTAAATGGGAGTGTTTCCTTAATTTCTCTTTCAGATTTTTCATCATTAGTGTATAGGAATGCAAGAGATTTCTGTGTATTAATTGTGTATCCTGCTACTTTACCAAATTCATTGATTAGCTCTAGTAGTTTTCTGGTAGCATCTTTAGGATTCTCTACGTTTAGTATCATGTCATCTGCAAACAGTGACAGTTTTACTTCTTCTTTTCCAATTTGGATTCCTTTTATTTCTTTTTCTTCTCTGACTGCCGTGGCTAAAACTTCCAAAACTATGTTGAAAAATAGTGGTGGGGGTGGGCAACCTTGTCTTGTTCCTGATCTGAGAGGAAATGGTTTCAGTTTTTCACCACTGAGAACGATGTTGGCTGTGGGTTTACTCCATCCATTTTGTGATAAATTTGAATTCAGCACAATTCAGGTAGAATACTGGTTTAAAAAATATCATAGTGTTCCAGTCTTTCTGTCCAAAATGCATATGCCATTTCCATGTCCTGGCTACTTTTACCCTGACAGAAAGGCCCATCAATCCTTACTGACAACCCAACAAACTCTTTACACACTTGTTCAACAACCATCCTCAGGTTCCAAATCTATTCCATATCTACAGATGATTTCATATCCTACTTTTTGAATCCTACTTTTGTTTCACAACCTACTTTTTTTTTGAATACCACCCTCTCCACTGGCTCTTTCTCTGCTTCTTCAACCATGCACATGACTCCCATATCTTGAAAAACTGTCACTAAATCCTGCTGCCCCATTTACCATCAAATGTCTCTTTTTCCTTTGACAGGCTTTTTTTTTTTTTAAGTGCCATGGATTGTACATCTTGCTTGTTCCTTACCTCCCACTCTCTCTCCCCAATCTAACCTGGCTCCCACACCCACCACTCTGCAGAATTTAATGTAATGACCTCACCAAATCTAATGGCCTCTTCTCAGTTCCTGTTCTTGATATTTCGGCAACACTTGCCATTGCCTTCAACACTCTCCTTGAGATTCCTTCCTTCCTTGGGCGTATAACACTGTTCTGCCTTAGATTCCTGTCTTCTTTATCTCTTTCAAAGGTTCCTCTACCAATTGAATAAAACTTCCCAAGATTCCATCTTGACTTCTCTGTTCCTCTATTTATAGCTTTCTCATTCAGAAACTTCATCCATTCTGAAGGCTCAAAACAAATGACTTCTCAATCTACATACTCAGCTCTTGCCTCTCTCCCCACTCCAGTCCCACATTTCTTACTGCCTGATGGCAGTTACTACCTGATGTACCACCATCATCTTACTCTATCTCTCTGAAACCAAACACATCTTTTCCCTCAAATCACTGATGACTTTCCTGTTTCTTTTTCTATTACCACAATTCTTCAGTCATTCAAAACAGAACTTCAGTGATCTCCATTTGTCCCTCCTTTGTGCTAAAATCAAATCTTGTTAAGTCTTCCTTTTCAGTGTCTTTTGCATCTGTCCCTATATTTATTTCCACTGATAGCACCCTAGATTAGTCCCTTAATGCTTCATGCATGGACTACTGTTAACAGCCTTCTAAAGAGTCCATGGGGACTTCCCTGGTGGTGCAGTGGTTAAGAATCCGCCTGCCAATGCAGGCGACACGGGTTTGAGCCCTGGTCCGGGAAGATCCCACATGCCGCAGAGCAACTAAGCCCGTGGACCACAACTACTGAGCCTGCATGCCACAAGTACTGAAGCCCGCGTGCCTAGAGCCCGTGCTCAGCAACAAGAGAAGCCACAGCAATGAGAAGCCTGCACACTGCAATGAAGAGTAGCTCCTGCTCACCGCAACTAGAGAAAACCCATGCTCAGCAACAAAGACCCAATGCAGCCAAAAATATAAACAAATAAATTAATTAATTAAAAAAAAAAAGAGTCTATGGTTTCGGAAACCCCTCCTCCAATTCTCCTGAAGGAGAAATTGTTATATAAGATGATAACATAGAAAGATTACATAGAGATAATAAAGAATTGTTACCAGATTAAAATTGTAAAAATGTAGCTTTTATCATATTTCTTCCACTTTAAAAAAAAAACAAACAGAATGTCCATTGCTTATAAGAAAGCAAAGTATAAACCTCCTATAGGGCCCACTGAACAGCTTCTACCATGTAGTCTAGAAATTGGCAAACTATATATAGTTCACAGGCCAAATCCAGCCTGCTTCCTATTTTTGTAACTCTGTAAGCTGAAAATGTTTTTTATATTTTTAAATGGTTAAAAAAAATCAAAACAAGATGAATATTTCACAACAGGTAAAAAGAATATGAAACTCAAATTTCAGTGTTCATAAATAAATTATACTGGAACACAGCCAAACTCATTCATTTGTATATTATCTATAGCTGCTTTCACACTACAACAATAGAGTTGAATAGCTGTGTCAGAAGTCACATGGCCTGCAAAGCCCAAGCTATTTCTTATCTGGGCCTTTACAGAAAATGTTTTCAGACTCCTGCTCTAGTCTAGTCTACCTCTCAAGCCCTTACTCCACTGACATATACTTTTATTCTAGTCATAAACTGATCCATTTATGTACTGACTTTCCCACCTTTATCCTTTGCTTCATACCATTCCTTTAGTCTGGAATGTTCTTTCTTACCCCTTTCAAGATAAAAGAAACCCCATTCATCCTTCAGGACTCAAACTCCACATCGTCTAGCAAAGATCTTGATAACCATAACTAAAAGTACTCACCTCTTTTATTTCTTACAATATCTTCTAGACTACTTACGCTAAAGTAACAAAAAGTAAATACAAGACAATATATTTTATCTCCCCAACTAGATTGCAAACATAGAAAACAGTGTCTGGCTTATTTTTTCTATCTTTTAGAGTAGCAAGCCCAGAACCCTGCACTTAGTAGCTGTAATTCTTAATAAAATTTGATATTTTAAAAATAAATTATATTGGTGATATATGGGGTTTATTATTTGTTGAGTCAAGAAGCCATTTGATTAATAAGGGTTATATAATCTTAAGCTAAAAATAGAGATAAACTACAAACTGATTTTACTCTCTAAATTAAATTATACGGCAATTCCTAAAGTGATTGACGGTACATCAAAGTGATGTGTTTGTATTTTTTCACCCCCAAGTCCAAATTTTTTACCTTGAACTCACCACACCCTATCATTTAACACTTTCCCCATTTCTTATTCCAAAAATCAGACTATTTCTATGCATGTATATGAGCTTTTTCGGATATGGGGATAACGTGTGTGTGTGTGTGTGTGTGTGTGTGTACACATACACAAATTCATCACATTTCATTAAGAATATCATAAGAACAAAGGCAATTCCCAAATGTTAGATTAATTTGATTGACAGATTTAAGCATTCTCATAGAACTTAAAGAATTACCTATCTCTAGAATTGAATGTTAGTATTTACGTATTTTGTTCACTTATAAATGTTTACCTGCTCATACAGAAGAAAGGTCTTGTCTCTCTCAGATGTGAGAACCTTGACATTACCCTGAATTTCTGCCAAATGACGCTCATATTTTTCCAGCATGCATTTGAGTTCTTCACGGTCTCTTGTTGTCTTCAAAAGCTCTACATCACAGTTTGTACCCTACAATTATTACATAAGAAATCTGAATAAACAACAAGGTCCTTCTGTAGAGCACAGGGAACTATATTCAATATCCTGTGATAAACCAAAATGGAAAAGAATATGAAAAAGAATATACATATGTATAACTGAGTCACTTTGCTATACAGCAGAAATTAAACAGAACATTGTAAATCAACTATACTTCAATAAAATTTTTTAAAAAAGAAATCTGAAATTATTCTTTGACATGTGTTACTGATAGAAAGGTGCTACTGATGGGAGCGCACGATCTCTAGTTAAGCAAATATGACAATATAATGAAATGATGAAAAAAGTTTAAAAATCGCCTCTCTTTTAAACAACTTCATCCCAAATTGCTCCACATTTGTATGATTACCCCCAACCACTACTAATGCTGGGGATAAAGGCCAATTTCAATGGTCCACTGTGCAATCAAAGAGAGCTCTGTCTCTCATCCTCCTTGGTACACCAATTCATGCCAAATTAAAAGGAATTATTTCCAGATTAGATAAATCAAAGAATAAAAGTCACTGAGCAACAAACTCCAAAATATTTACAAGTTTCCAAAACCTACCCGGGAAGATGGAGAAGGGCGTCTTGGGCTTTTAGATCTACTTCTGATCATCTTTCTCAAATTTTGAGCTTCTCTCTTGTAGTATTCTCTGTCTGCTTCTAAAGTTTTGACAAAGGAATCAAGTCTGGAAGGAGATTTATTTTGTGCTTTTTCAGTCTCTAAAATTATCTTGCCAAGGAGGAAAAAATTAGGCCATTATTTCAAGCTAAACTATAGCATCATTTTCTAAATGAAAGCAAACAGGATCCTTAAAATAATAAATTTGGTATTTTGAAAATAATTCAAAAAATAATAATTCATCAATACTTTTTCAAAAGCAGTTAGATACCTTTCTTTTCCAGCATTTCTGAATGTAATGTATTTTTATTTCACTGAAAATGTCCCTACATTTACTCAATAACTTTGACGAAAAAATAGTAAAGAAATTTCAGAGAGGCCAGAATTGTTTCTTGTATCAGATCTAGTAACAAGTCCTAGAAATGGAATTAATTTGCTTAGAGAAACCTGTGTGCTACTATTAAAGCATCTGTTCATAGCATTCAAGTTTTGTTCAATAATCGTTCAATGAATGAATAAATTAAATGAATGCTGGATATTCTATATTTGTATACACTTTCAAGTGCATTTCCATTCACTTTAATATATTTAGAAACATTTGTTTTACAACACTTATTTTACCAATACTTTATTGGGAAAAAAGTACAGATATTTTAGAGAGGATGTTTCAAATATTTTAAACGATAACACTAAAATGTCTAATCAGAGCAATTTTCATTTCACATTGTTAAAGAGAACATATTACTCAGAACTAAGTAACATTTGACTTAAAAATATTTATTATTAAGAGGAATATATGTGTACACAAATACATCTTACATTTTGAGAATTAAATTACTCACAGCCGTCATTTTAATCAAGTAACAGCTAAGAGCATTAATAAAACCAACCAAAAGTTCTCTCCAGCTCTAGGAAAGAAAGGAGTAATGATGAAATAGAGCAAGAATAGCATCGCTCTTATGGATGGGAGTACCCCTGAGCAACAGGCAGAGTGCTGATTTTAGAAAACAAACATATTTTTATTGTTCACAAAATGCATGAGAGCCAAAACATATGAACAGTTTTTGCTGTCCTACTAACAGAATAAAAATGATTCCTTAATATATATTTATGAAAAATGTACTTACAGATCTGAGCCTTTTTATTGTATCTTCCAATACTATTATATTATTTTGCTGGCAAATGAGTTCAATCTGAAAAACAAGCCAGAAAAAATTGTTATTTAGGTGTAAAATGTTTAAACTGATTTCACTAGAAAGAGAGCATCAAAAACAGAAGCCGCTTAAAAATAAAAACATGCAGACAGTGAATACTTTATGAAAGAAAAGATAATCCACTCTGATGTTTACCTACTTTTGATGGTAAAAGAACCTAGAATGAAATGAAGCAGTTCCTTTAAATTATCTAATGTTTTGTATAAAATACTGATTGATTTTGTCAAATTACTCCTCATAAACTGGAACAAACTGTTAATACTAATTATAACTCTGAAGATGATAATAGGGAAGAGTCAAAAGAATGACTAGAATAAGTTTTCCCAAGTCACCATAGTCAGAAGTGATTGCTCTTTCCTCTGAATTCTTTTAATAGTTTAGTTCAATCCAACCCACAAAATACTTTTTGTATCAGTTTTATAACATTGTCTTAAAAGTCTTACAGTATAGCCACCTGCAATCATATATCTAGTCTGTGAATAGATTGTATGTTCCTGGAGGACAGTGACTATGTTTTCATGTAAAGCTGTAAATCTCTTTGTTAAAAGTTGGCATATTGGGGCTTCCCTGGTGGCGCAGTGGTTGAGAATCTGCCTGCTAATGCAGGGGACACGGGTTTGAGCCCTGGTCTGGGAAGATCCCACATGCCGCGGAGCAACTAGGCCCGTGAGCCACAATTACTGAGCCTGCGCGTCTGGAGCCTGTGCTCCGCAACAAGAGAGGCCGAGATAGTGAGAGGCCCGCGCACCGCAATGAAGAGTGGCCCCCGCTCGCCGCAACTGGAGAAAGCCCTCGCACAGAAACGAAGACCCAACACAGCCATAAATAAATAAATAAATAAAAGAACGTGAATTTCTAAAAAAAAAAAAAAAAAAAAGTTGGCATATTAGTTTAATGGATTTATTTCCCAATTCGTAAACCACCCCCTTGTTATTCTAATCAAAAATGTCTCCTGTTATATTTTAAATTTGAATTTTCTGCAATTACTGCTTCTCATTTGTTCTTTAGACCAAAGTTCTAAGATTTCTCTGGCAGTTATATTTTAGTTTATGAAATACTAAGGGGTGTTTGGTATGGAATATAACTTACATACAGTTTGGATAAGGTTATATATAGTTTTGGATAAGTTAGATAATTTTTCAATGCTTTAATGTGTACTACTATGTAGACACTAAAAAAAAAAAGGATCTATACTGAATTATGTGCAAAGATGTCCATATATATTAAGTATAAAAACTCACACTGCCGAAAATTTTATCTAGTACGACACATTCTTGTAAAAAATAAATTTATACACACATATTCTAGATACAGATGGAACATAACCAATAAGTAAATTGAGCAAGATAGATTATGTCTAGGTATAGCAAGGTGTGATTACAGTACATATTATTTTCTTCATTATACTCTTCTATTTAAAAAAATATGTATTACTTTTATAATGATGAAAAAATTAATGCTTATTCCACTCGGAAAAACAAACTTATAACTGGCCCAAATGAAAAGATGCCAGCCCAGTGTTTTCATTTATTTGACAATTGTTTAACGAGGGTCTACTATGTGTCTGACATTGTGTTATATGCTGGCTATAGCAGTGAATAAAACAGACAGAAACCTCTACCCTCATGGAGCTTACATTCTCGTTGAAAAGAGAAAAATAAAAGATAATAGGTAAAGTATATATCAGACAGTCATTGTGTCATTCAAAAATATATAATGAGCACTCACATCTGTTCTATACTTAAGATTTTTAAAAAGGGAATAAAATAGACAAAGATCCTTGCCTTTGGACACCTTACATTCCAGCTGGATAGACAACAAAAAATATACCTAACGAATAAATTACATACTACATTAGAAAAAAAAGAGCAATATCCTTAAGAATATTGGGAGTGTTTATGAAGGAATAGGCTGGAATTTTAAAGGGGGTGATCAGGGAAGTCCTCACTGAGGGAGTCAACTATGTAAAAATTCGGGAGAAGAATATTCCAGGCAGAACATTCAGCTATAGCAAAAGGCAAAAGATTGTCTGCTAAATTCCAAGGAATAGTAAGGAGGTCAGTGTGGCTCCAGCAGAGGGAAGGAGGAGGAAAGTAGTAGGAAAGTGCTAGAGAAAAATGAATCAGGGAGAGAGAGAGGGAATAAGCATGCGTGGTTGGGGGCATAGGTCAGAAACCGATACAGGTTTTATGCCTTGTCTTCCTCATGGTAGGTTCTGAAGCATTTTTGACCGAATCACATACAAAGTAACAGTAATGACAAGAGCTACCACAGATCCAGTCCAATAATGGTCCCATGTTAATTAAAAATATGAACTGTATAAAGAAACTAGTAATGGTAAAATTGCAATTCTGTTTCTTCATATTTCACAAACTTGTGTTCAGTAATCTGGGAAACACTGCATTAAGTCATGAATGATCACAACTCAAGAAGAAAAGATCAAAGAAGGCTTACGGTTGTGGGAGCTTTAAAATATGTCCCAAAATTCTGATACTCTTTCCTTCAAAAGATGGAGCTTAATTTCTCTCCCCCTTAAGTGTGGTCTATACTTAGTGACTCACTTCTAAAGAACAGGATGTGGTGGAAGTGACAGTATGTAACTCTTGAGACTGGATCATAACAGGCACTGGAAATTCTTCCTTGTTGTCTCTTTTGGATCATTGGCTCCAATGGGAAGCCAGCTGCCATAAAGAATATATCAAGGGACTTCCCTGGTGGCACAGTGGTTAAGAATCCGCCTGCCAATGCAGGGGACACAGGTTTGAGCCCTCGTCTGGCTCAAACTAAGCAACTAAGCCCGTGCGCCACAACTACTGAGCCTGCGTTCTACAGCCTGCGAGCCACAACTACTGAGCCCACGTGCCACAACTACTGAAGCCCGTGCACTACAACTACTGAGCCTGCACTCTAGAGCCCACGAGCTACAACTACTGAGCCTGCGTTCTACAGCCTGCGAGCCACAACTACTGAGCCCGCATGCCACAACTACTGAAGCCCACGTGCCTAGAGCCCGTGCTCCACAAGAGAAACCACCTCAATGAGAAGCCCATGCACCGCAATGAAGAGTAGCCCCCACTCACCACAACTAGAGAAAGCCCACGCGCAGCAATGAAGACCCAACGCAAACAAAAGTAAATAAATAAATAAATAAATAAATAAACTTATATTTTAAAAAAAAAGAATATATCAAACAACCTAGGGAGAGGTTCACATGTCAAGGAACTAAGCTTCCTGTCAAAAGCCAAGAGTCATCTGAATAAGTCATCTTAAAAGCAAATCCTCCAGTACCAATCAAGCCATGACTGCAGCCTGGCCATCACCTTGATTACAATTTCCTGAGAAACCATGAACTAGAACTACTTAGCTAAGCTGCACTTAAAACTGTGAGATATAAGTGTTTGTTGTCTGAAGTCATTAAGATTTAGGGGTAACTTGTTACATAGTGATAGATAATACAATAGTAAATGCTCAAAACATTTTCATGGAATGAATGATGGAAGAAGTTACTCAGTGGACTTTAAAAACATGACTAAAAGTAAACTCTTCTGAGTAAATAAATTTAATACTATCTCAATTCTAGACAAACAGTAGTTTTAGCCTCAGACTCTACCTCCACATATCTAAAGAATCATCTCAAATAGTACAGGGACCCAAACATTCTCAGCTCTCAAATTAGAAATTCTCTTGTTTCAAGTCTCATCTCACAAATCAGACAAGGAATCTCTCCCCAGTGACTGGATGCCTAAACCGTACATCCAATGACTTCATGATGACAACAACACGCGCTGGTATTCACATTCCCAGCACCTTTCATGCATCTTTCCAATCCCCATTCTACCTGGAACATTCCCTTATTGAGGTTGGTGTTTTCATTTCAGGGCATCTTACCAACACAAAGGACCTATTTCCATTTTGCCCTCTCTTTATTAACTTTCCAATGTTTTCCCTGCATCAGCAATGTTATCTCTACCCTAAGACTACAGTCCACCTCTTCCACAAATAGCTTTCCAATTCTCGAATACACCAAACATTCCACATCATACATATATGGATATCTATTTCCTAGAAACACTCTTTTCTGAGCTAGGCAGAATTTCCAACTATGAATTTAATATTTTCAGTTTTAGGTAAATCCTAGCTCTTTTATTTTAGATGTTCTGCATTCCTGAAATTCTTCCTTTTGATAGCAGAGGATTCACCCTCAAAGAGTACTCGCTCTCTCTCTAGAACACAGACCCTAACAACCCTTTAAAATTGATGACTTCTAAACCAGGCATTCTCTTTATGGGAATTTGGCCAACTAGGCTTCCCACAGTCTGGGAAGGAGTGCTGGTAATTTTAAATTTGAAGAAGAAAACAAGAAAGACATAATAAAACATCAATCCAGTGTTTTTTGACAATTTTTATAATTAAGGCTGAACTCAATTTACCATTAAACTGTGAATGAACGATAACTATTATTAAAAAAGAAACAATACAAACAAAAAAGTTTGTTGAGAATGTTTAAAATAGTTGTTACTTTTAAATATCCTTCAAACACTTTGGTAGCAACTATTACAAGATAAATAATTTGCAAGTTAAAAACAAATCATTCTTATCTACTCTCTCAAATAGTTCTCCTAAGGACCTCCTCCAGGCAACATCGTTCAAGAAGATTGTGCCCTTCTATTAAAGTAATAAACTTCAGGTATTTAAATATTCCATTATTCAGTATTTTCACTAATACAGACTTATCCTTTACACACTCTAAATAAGTGAGGCTACTGCATGTAAACAAATACCATCCTAGTGTTCATTAACTAGGCTCTTAGATTTCAAATTACTGTAACAAATAATGCCTTCAATAACACTTATGTTTACAGCCTGATCATTTATTTAATTAAGTGCTTTATCATATGCTACCAAGAGTACCATATGCTTTATTATATGCTACCAAGAGTATATTAAAAGGATGTGTATGAAATAACATGTAACAACAATTAGCTTTGGGAAACTACCGTCTTATAGACACAATTTACTAATTTGGTGATTAATAAAATCAAGATGAATAAGCACATGTTATCACTTAAAAATTCAACAGGTTGTTTTCTGGCTTTCAGATATACCACGTGTCTTGCCTGTAAGCCATTAGACAACAATGAGAAATCAAACTGTCTTCATGTTATAGTACTGTTTAAATTCCTAGTTTCTAAAGGTCATGGTAGGGTACTAAAATTTAATCAAGAAATAAAATGTTTATCAAAATATCATAAAGCTATAGTTATTAAAATAATATGGTAGTGGCATAGAAGATGGCAAATGAATCAATGAAACCAAATCGTCCAGAAACATATCCATGCACATATAAGAATTCAGTAGCTGTTAAAATGGCACTTTATATCGGTGACTGAAGAAAGGACTATTCAACCATACCTCATACTAGAACAAAAAGAAATTCCAGGATTAAAACTTTAAATATACATATTAAGAAGTCTTAAAAGAAAATTGTAGAAAATATTCTTGTAGTTCTTGAGGTGAGAAGGCCTTCCTAAACAAGGATCAAAACTAGGTGGAGATAGAGGGTTTTTAGGGCAGTGAAATTACTCTGTTTGATACTATAATGGTAGATACACGTCATTTTACATTTGTTCAAATCCATAGCAGGTACACCACCAAGAGTGAACCCTAAAGTAAACTATGGACTCTGGGTGATCATGATATGTCAATTCTTTATTTTTTTTAATAAATTTATTTATCTATTTATTTTTGGCTGCATTGGGTCTTCGTTGCTATGCACGGGCTTTCTCTAGTTGCGGCGAGTGGGGGCTACTCTTCGTTGTGGTGTGCGGGCTTCTCATTGTGGTGGCTTCTCTTTTTGTGGAGCACGGGCTCTAGGCACACAGGCTTCAGTAGTTGTGGCACATGGGCTCAGCAGTTGTAGCTTTCAGGCTCCAGAGTGCAGGCCCAGTAGCTGTGGCGCACGGGCTTAGTTGCTCCATGACATGTGGGATCTTCCCAGACCAGGGCTCGAACCCGTGTCCCCTGCATTGGCAGGCAGATTCTTAACCACTGTGCCACTGGAGAAGTCCCAATATGTCAATTTTTTTCTTTTTTTTTTTAAAGGTTTTTTTATTGATTGATTGATTGCTATGTTGGGTCTTTGTTTCTGCACTAGGGCTTTCTCTAGTTGCGGCAAGCGGGGGCCACTCTTCATCACAGTGCACGGGCCTCTCACTATCATGGCCTCTCTTGTTGTGGAGCACAGGCTCCAGACGTGCAGGCTCAGTAGTTGTGGCTCACAGGCCTAGTTGCTCCGCGGCATGTGGGATCTTCCCAGACCAGGGCTCAAACCCGTGTCCCCTGCATTAGCAGGCAGATTCTCAACCACTGCGCCACCAGGGAAGCCCCAATGTCAATTCTTTATCATAAAATGTAACAAATGTACCACTTTGGTGGGGGATTGCGGATAATGGGGGAGACTAGGCATGTGTGGGGGCAGGGAGTATATGGGAAATCTCTGTTACCTTCTGCTTCACATTGTTATGAACCTAAAACTGCTCTAAAATAATAAAGTCTATTCAAATATATCTTTTTAAATTTTTATTTATTTTATTTATTTTGGCTGCATTGGGTCTTTGTTGCTGCGCACGGGCTTTCTCTAGTCGTGGTGAGCAGGGGCTACTCTTGGTTGCGGTGCGTGGGTTTCTCATTGCGGTGGCTTCTCTTGTTGCAGAGCACGGGCTCTAGGCCTGAGGGCTTCAGTAGTTGTGGCACGCGGGCTCAGTAGTTGTGGCTCGCGGGCTCTAGAGCGCAGGATCAGTAGTTGTGGTGCATGGGATTAGTTGCTCCACGGCATGTGGGATCTTCCCGGACCAGGGATCGAACCTGTGTCCCCTGCACTGGCAGGCAGATTCTTAACCACTGCGCCACCAGGGAAGTCTCATTCAAATGTTTTAAAAAGGGGTGGGACCTCAAAAAAATAAAAGATCAAAACTCAGAATTCAGTAAAGATTGACAAATTTGACTACACAGAAATTTAAAATCTTCGGTTAAAAAAAAACACCTTTTTTTAAAGTGTGAAATAAATTGTGTATGTGTGAAAACAGAAAAGAAGAATGGAAATATATATATATATATATATATACTCGTTGGTAGATACCTCTGCAGCGGAAAAAAGGATTAGGGAGAAAGAGAAATGTTCTATATACAGAACATTCCCATTGCTTTGAGTTTTTACTATGACTACATATTACTTAGGAAAATTTTTGAGTAAAAATTTTTAAAAGAAATAAAATGTGAGACACAAAACAATTTAATCCTTAGAATAGACATTTAATTACAATGTCAAATCTAAAAAACTTTCAAATGATGTAAATGAGAATGCCACTTTTTCCACTGTATTAATAACTACGTGATGTTTAAAGTAGAATTAAAATCCTGATCAGTAGTTGGATGTTACCTAGACTTGCTGTGGTGATCATTTCACAATACATACAAATATTGAATCATTATGTTGTACACCTGAAACTAATATAATGTTATTTGTCAATTATACCTCAATTAAAAAAAAAAAAAACCTGATCAGTGATAAATCTAATACCTTTGCTTCTTCAAGTTCCTTGTCGGCAGTATCCACCACAAACTTTTTCTCTTTTTCTAGTTGCTCTGCTAGTTGGTCAATTTTAATCAATTCTTGACAAAGATGCTCATTGTGGCTGGTTAAATCCTCTACTTGACTGCTTACCACCTCCTTACTATCCAAGAGTTTCCTAACATATTCTTCCAAGCCATGATTTGTCTGTTTGAGATCTTCAATCTGTTATAAGTAGAAAGAAAATAATCACATTAAATTATTTCCTTAGCTTCCCTCTGAGGAGAAAAACTAGGTGACTGGAGTCAGGAAGGGAGGCTTGCTTCCCTGGCAAGGAGACTTAACTATATATCTTTTTTTACTTTCTGAATTTTGTACCATGTGACTGTATTACCTATCTGAAAAAAAATATACTAAGTGAAAATTTAAAGGTTTATAGCTATAATTCTCAAAACAATTTACAGCTTAATAACAAAAAAACCCCACTTAGTGTTGATATTTAACAAAACTATTAGAAAAATTGCCAAATATTTATATCTGCAGAAAAGAAACCAGTCTTGAAATTATTTAATTTTAATAATATCATCAATTAGGCATTCTTTAGAATTAAGTTTCTAACTACTGTCATCAAAATATGTTAACTCTTTAGAGAAGTCCTTTTGAACATATCGGTAACTTACTTGACTAAGCTAAACACCAAATCAATCAAGTATTTGCTGACTAATGTGAAGGACCACAGCTTTCTTTCCCAGCCCACTAATCAAACCATCAATGGATGAAGAAAAGGTCCTTTTCTATCACGAAGGTATCCAAATGCCTTTAAAGGAAAAAAAATATGTTAGACCCATTGAATAATGATAATATGTCAAGAACTATGTTAAATTCAAAAGATACAAAGATAGGTTAGCTATCTGCCTCAGAGAATGTATTGTTTACTTGTGAAAATACATATACAGTATGTTAAGTGCCGTAAGAGAAATATCTGAGATAAAGGGGTGGCACAAAGTCCTTTTCCACAGGATCTGTCTCTCACTGTATATTTAACAAATATTTATCGAGCACCTACTATATTCAAGGCACTGTGTGTGCAAGACGTGAAAAGACAGAAGGAAAAAACAGTCTTGGTCTTTAAAGAGCATCTAAAATTGCTAAATCCCTTATGTAACATTATTCTTAGTTCTAACATTATTTTTGCTGTAACCTTGCCCTTTTCAAGTAACTAGAGAGAGCTCTTTCCAAACCATCAAAATCAACAAAGTTTTCTTTAAAAATATAAACTTTATTATTTGTCACTGTATAAGGAAATATCCTAAAGGTCATGAATTATATATAACTAACTACACCACAATGACAAAAGGTCATGAATTATATATAACTAACTATACCACAATGACATTTATTATACTCAAGAAGCACAATAAAAGCCATTATTTTAATCCAACTCTCACTTTGGTATTTTGTAAGGCACACTAACTTGTGAGATTTACAGGAAAAGAGTTTAAATTGTCAAAACCAGGAGACAAAAAAAAACTTGAAGAATTTTTTAAAAAGCAAAAAGGCAAACTGTAAATGCACTTATTTCTTTAGTTGAGCCTTTTATCACAACCAGGCTGAATTTCAGCAATACCTCTTACTCTCTTCTTTTTTGGCATTCTCCCAACTACAGCTAAAAATTCTTTGAAAATGCAAATTTGAAGTAATTCCTGTAGCCTTATGGTGCTTCATTACACTGAGAATAAGATGAACAAATACCATTCGTGGTCCCAGGCCTACTGCCCTGTCCAAGCCCTCTCCACCATCTCCAATACACACCTAAGCTCTAGACATGCTGTAAGAAACAATCTTGCTAAACTCATTTTATTTACTCTGTTAGGGAATTTATTGAAAATGTTATATACTATATCACAGAACCCTCTCTATAAGAATCCTCAGGGAAAACTTCGCTCAGGTCTCAATTTCAGGAAAACATGTGCTTCTTTTGTACACCTGGTTTGTTTTTATTCTTTGGACCGTGAATTACTTAACTACAATTTCCTTGTTGCTTTTGCCTCTAGTAATTTTAAAGCAATCTGCAGCTCACCTCTAGCAACTAGTACAGAAACCGTGCAATGATTTCCTGTTTGCTCTTCTTACCCATGCTTCCACTAAGTTTCTTTACTTTCCCGCACTCTTATTACCTATTTTCATTACTAGCATTTTTTTTTTTAACTATAGGGATAAACAAACTTCAATTTATCTATCTTTTTGTCTTTGTTCATGGCTTCAACAGTGCCACGTCTCTGAGCAACAAGAACATGCTAAAAATGTTTCCTAACCTTCCACTGCCCCAGGAGAGGTTACATGCTTTTCCTCTCTGGGCTCCCATACAGCTTCTTATATATTTTTATCTTAGTATTTTATAAGATGTGTTATAATCATTTGTTTCCCTGTCCCTTCCACTAAGTTCTAAGCGACTTTAAAGGGATCATGTCTCTAATTTCTGTATCAACATACCTCTCATTTCTGTATCATTTATTATATATCTAGCACATGATGCTCAATTATTAAATGAATAAAATAAATACATTATAAATAAATAAATGAACACTTCCCTCACCTTGACATCAAGCCCCACTTTTACTTAATTCCAAGACACAAGTACTTTAGAAGAGGAGGTTACAAAGGATGTGGGCTTTGGACTGAGGCAGACAGGTTTAAATCCTGCTGCAGTTCCTCACCAGTCACTTAACCTCTGACAATTTACCATATTTTCTTGATCCTAAGAGATGCATTTGACTTCAGAAAAAAATAAATGGAAGCTTCTTGAGTTTCATCTGTTAAATGGAGAGAACACCTACAATTTTCAGGGTGTAGTTAGAGAGATATAAAAGTTCAAGTAAAATTTTTGGCAGATAATAGGTACTCAAAAAGTAGCTTTTATTAAAAAAAAACTTTTTATTTTGAAATAACTAAAGGTTCACAGGAAGTTGCAAACGTAGTACAGAGGTTCATGTGCCTTTAACCCGGTTTCCCCAAACAGTTACATCTTAAATAATTACAGTAAAATATCAAACCCAGAGATTTGACATTGGTACAACGTGTGCCTATTGTTCTATACCATTTTATCACGTGTAAATTGCTGTAACTACCACCTCAGTAAGACACAGAACTATTCCATCACCACAAAGATCACCCTCCCGTTACTCCTGTATAGTCACAGCCTTCCCTCCCCACCCTTAACTCTTAGCAACCACTGATCTCAATAATAATTTTGTCATTTTGAGAATGTTACATAAATAGAATCATGTGATAGAGATCACAGTATGTTATCTTTTGACAGTGGCTTTTTCACTCAGCACAGTGCCCCTGACATCTAAGTTGTTATGTGGATCAACAGTTCATTCCTTCTTATTGCTGAATAATATTTCATGGTATGGATTACCACGGTTTGTTTAATAATTCACCAATTAAGGGAAGTTTCAGATGTTTCCAGTTTGGGGCTATTACAAATAAAGCTGCTATGAACAACTGTATAACTGTATACAGGTTTTTGAGTGGACATAGTTTTCATTTCTCTGGAATAAATTCCCAAGAGTGCAATTGCTGGGTTGTATGGTAAATGTATGTTTAGTTTTTTAAGAACTAAACTATTTTCCAGAGTAGCTGTACCATTCCCCATCCCCACCAGGAATGTATGAGTGATCCAGTTTCTCCTCATCCTTGCCAGCATTTGGTATCATGACTATTTTTTTATTTTAACTGTTCTTAACGGTGTGCATTGTTATCTCATCATGGTCTTAATTTGTATTTCCCTGATGTTTAGAAAAGATGATCATCTTTTTATCTGTCAACAATACATCCTTCTGTGAAATATGTCTTTATATCCTTTGTTCATTTTCTAATTGGATTGTTTGCTTTTTACTGTTGAGTTGTGAGAGTTCTCCACATGTTCTAGATACGATTCCTTTGACAGAAACAGGGATTGTAGCTTATCTTTTCATCCTATTAACAGGGTCTTTCACAAAGCAAAAGACTTAAATCTTGATGAAATCCAAATTATCAATTTTTTCTTTTATGAATCACACTTTTGCTGTCATGTCTAAGAACTCTTCACCAAGCCCAAGGTCCTGAAGATTTGTTCCTATGTTACCTTTTAAAAGTTTCATAGTTTTATGTTTTACATTTAAATCTATGATCTATTCTGAGTTAATTTTTGTATAAGGTGTGAGGTTTAGGTCTAAGCTCATTTTTGTTCCTAAAAGATATCCAATTGCTCCAGCACATTTTGTTGAAAAGACTACCCTTCTTCATCAGATTGCATTTGCACCTCTGTCAAAAATCATTTGGCTGTATTCGTGTAAGGCTATTTCTGGATTCTCTATTCTGTATCACTGATCTATGTCTGTCCCTCTAGCAATACCATACAGTCGTGATTACTGTAGCTATATATTAAGTTTTTAAATCAAGGAGAATGACTCTTTCCACTTTGGTCTTTTTCAAAATTGTTCTTTGCTGGGATTTTGATGGGAATCGCATTAAACTTGGATACAGATTTGGAGAGAATTGATATCTTACTATGTTGAGGCTTCCAATCCCTGAATATTTGTCTAGATCTTCTTAGATTTCTCTTATTAGCATTTTGTAGTTTTCAGAATGTGAGTTCATACTTATTTTGTTAGATTTACATCTAAGGATTCCATTTTCTATTTGAGTGATTGTAAATGGTATGTAATTTTTAATTTAGATTTCCACAGGTTAATTGATAATATACAAAAACACAGGGCTTCCCTGGTGGTGCAGTGGTTAAGAATCTGCCTGCCAATGCAGGGGACACAGGTTTGAGCCCTGATCCGGGAAGATCCCACATGCCGCGGAGCAACTAAGCCCGTGTGCCACAACTACTGAGCCTGCGCTGCAGAGCCCCCGAGCCACAACTCCTGAAGCCCAGGCACCTAGAGCCCGTGCTCTGCAACAAGAGAAGCCACTGCAATGAGAAGCCCATGCACCGCAACGAAGAATAGCCCCCGCTTACCACAACTAGAGAAAGCCCGTGCACAGCAACAAAGACCCAACTCAGCCAAAAAATAAATAAATAAAATACATTAAAAAAAAAATACAGTATTTTTGTGTTGTATTCTGACCTTTTGAACTCATTTATTAGTTCTAGCTTTTACACTGTAGACTTTATGAGATTTTCCAGGAAGAAGATCATGTCATCTATAAACGGGATAGTTTTATTTCTTCATTTGGGTCTGAATGCCTTTCAACCTAGCTATATCATTATATTTGAAGTGAATTTCTTATAGACAGCATAAAGCTAGGTCATGTTTTTTTTTTTTTTTTGGTCATGTTTTTTTTAATCCACTCTGCCAATTTCTATCTTCTAATTGGTGGATTTATACATATATTTACATATAATTACATATAATTATAATTACATATATTTAATGTATTTACTTTTATGTTAAGATTCAAGTCTGATTTTCTGTTGTTTTCTCTGTTTTTTTCTTTTAATTTTTCTTTCTGTTTTGTTTTACCCACTTTCCTCTGGGTTACTTGAACATTTTTTAGAATTCCAGTTTGAGGTATCCATAGCAATTTTGAGTATATCTCTTTGTACAGATTTTTAGTGGTTGCTCTAGGTGTTTCATTACATGTTCATAAGTTATCACAGCCTACATTTTACCAGTTCAAGTGAAATGCAGAGACTTTACCTCCCTTTACGTCCCTCTACCCTCCTTTATTAATAAAATAATTCTTAAATATTTCCTCTACATGCACTGAGAACTACATTCGACAAACATAATTTAGAAAAGTAGAAAAGGAAATTCAATCACGTTTACCCATATTTTTGCTCTATATGTTGTTCTTCCTTCCTATTTTTCCAAGACTACTCCTTTTATCACTTTCTTCCTTGTTAGAGAAATTCCTTTAGATATTCTTTTAGGGTAGCTCTGCTGGCAACAAATTCTCAGTTTTCTTCATCTGAGAATATCTTAATTTTCCCTTCATACTTTTCTAAATACAGAATATGCACTGGGTTGACAGTTCTTTTCTTCCAACACTTGAAAAATGTTGTGCCACTTCCTTCTGACCTCCACGTTTTCAGACCTGCTGTCATTTGAATTGGTGCACCCCTATAAATAATGAATTGTTTCTCTCGTTTCTTTCAGGATTTTTTTTTGTCTTTAGTTTTCAGTTTGAATATGAAGTGTCTCAGTGTAGATTTCTTTGGGAGACTCCTGGTAGGTTTTCACTCACCTTCTTTCATTTGTATATGTCTTTTGCCAAATTTGGGGACTATTTAGCCATTATTTCTTTGAATATATTTTCAGCCCCACCCTCTCTTACCTCTCTTTCTGGGACTCCAACGATCCAAATGTAGATCTTTTGTTATACGCCCACCTGTCCCTGAGCTTCTGTTCACATATTTTCAATCTATTTTCTCTCTATTGTTCAGATTAGGTAATTTCTTTATTTCGACCTTCATGTTCACTGATTCATTCTTTTCTCCTCCTCTCCATGTTTTTGTTTGAGAACACTGAGTTTTTAATTTCAGTTACTGTATTTTTTTAAACTTTTTTATTGTGGTAAAATAGAACATCATAAAATTTACCACTCTAACCATTTTTAAATGTAAAATTCAATGGCATTAAGTACATTCACAACATTGTGCAACCATCCCATATCCATTTCCAGAACTTTTTCATCATCACAAACTGAAACTCTGTACCTATTAAATAATTATCTATGAATTTGCCTACCTCATATAAGTGGAATCATACAATATTTGTCCTTCTGTGCCTGACTTATTTCAATTACCACACTGTTTTCAGGGCTCTTCCATCTTGTAGTCTCCTTTCAGAATTAAGGTTGAATAATGTTCCATTGTTTGTAAATACCCCATTTTGTTTATCCATTCATCTGTCAATGGAATCTGAGTTGTTTCCACCTCTTGGCTATCATAAATAATGCTGTTATGAACACTGGTGTACAAGTATCTGTTTGAGTCCCTGCTTTTAATCTTTGGGGGATATTCCTAGGAGTGGAATAGCTGGATCACATGGTAATTCTATACTTAACTTTTTGAAGAATTGCCAAACTTTTTTTGTACTATGCTTAAACCATTTTACATTAGCAATGTACAAGAGCTCCAGATTCTCCACATCCTCACCGACACTTGTTATTTTCTGCTTTTTGATAATAGTGGTCCTAATTGGTGTGAAGTGATATCTCATTGTGGTTTTGATTTGCATTTCCTTAATGAATGGTGATGTTGAGCATCTTTTCATGTTTATTGGCCATCTGTATATCTTCTCTGGAGAAACATCTATTCAAGTCTTTTGCCCATTTTTGAATTGCGCTGTTTTGGGTTTTTTTGTTGTTGAGTTATAGGAGCTCTTTATATATTCTGGATATTAATCCCTTACTAGATACATAATTTGGAAGTATTTTCTCCCATGTATTTTTTTAATAGACCTTACTTTTTTTTAGAGCAGTTTTAGGTTTACAGAAAAATTGACTAGTAAGTACAGAGAGTTCCCACTTAGCCCTTCTCCCCTCTCCAACTCACCTCAGTTTCCCCTTATTTACATCTTGTTTTAGTGTGGTACATTGGTTACAATTGATGAACCAACATTATACATTATTATTAACTAAAATCCAGAGTTTAATTAGGGTTCACTCTTTGGGTTGTTGATTCTGAGGGTTTTTACAAATGTACAGTGACATGTATCCATCATTACTGTATACAGGATAGTTTCACTGCCCTAAAAATCCCCTGTGCTCCATTCACCCCTTCCTCCCTCCAAATCCCTGGCAACCAGTGATCTTCTAATGTCTCTATGTTTTGTCTTTCCCAGAAGGTCATATAGTTGGAATCACAGAGTATGTAACCTTTTCAGATTGGCTTTTTTCACCTCACAATATCCTTTCAAGGTTCCTTCATGTCTTTTTATGGCTTGATAGCTCATGTCTTTTTATCAGTGAATAATATTCTATTATGTACCACAGTTTGTTTATCTTTTCACCTACTGAAGAACAGCTTGTTTGCTACCAAAATTCCACTTGCCTCTACTTTATCTTTTATTTCGAACAGCTTGTTTGCTACCAAAATTCCACTTGGCTGTACTTTATATCTTTTATTTCTTTGATAAGATTTTCTGTTTGTTTCAAGCATGCTCAAAATTACTTGTTGAAGCATTTATATGATGGCTAATTTAAAATCCTTGTCAGATAATCGTCATATCTGATTCATCTCTGTGCTGGCATCTCTTGATTGTCTTTTCTCATAGAGGTTGAGATCTTCCTGATTTTTGGGATGAGGAGTGTTTGTTTGTTTTTCTTTTTATTGAGACCTCATAGTCTTGAGACACTGACTCTTACCTTTCAGTAGGCTTCCTGTGACACCGCTCCAGCAAGAAAAGGGGGACACTGCCTTGTTACTGTTGGATGGGAGTAAAAGTCCAATTTCTCCACTAGGCTTCCTTTGACACCTGGGAAGGGTGGGGCTCCTTGTTACTGCTAGGCAGGGATGGAAATTCAGGCTCCCCACCAGGCCTCTGCTGATACCACCAGAGCTGGAAAAATGAAGGCTCCTTATTACCGCTCCCACGTATCCTCCACTGCCACTGTGGGTGGGTGGACTTGTTACTGTTGGAGGGTGGTAAAGGTTCTGACTCTGCATTAGGCCTCTTCTGATATCATCCCAGCAAAGAGGAAATGGGGCACCTCTTACTACCAGGTGGCAGTGGACTCCTTGGCTCCCCATGTGGTCTCCACTGACAATATGGGGTTGGGGACTTCTTTACTTCCTGAATGACACAAAAGTCTTGGTTCCCCACTCAGTCTTCTTCTTTGATACCACCCTGGCGGGATGGGGGCCTTGTGGGGCAGGGTGGGGGGATGAGGCAAGGATGGGGTTCCTTGTTATAGCATGAGAAGGGTGGACGTCTGGGCTCTTAGCCTTTGCTGGCAGGAATGGAGCTAGCTTTTTTCCCTGGTGTCTGCTTAAAGTGGGCAGTTCTTGTCTAAGAGTAATCTGCCTTGCTAGATTGCCCATTTCCTAGTCCTTCAGCTAGAAAGGGATGGCTTTTCTGAGACCTTTATAAATCTGCACCCACTGCTTCTGGTTGCCAGTTTTTCCAGTACTCTGCCTGGGATATATGGAACAAAAAGAAAAACCAGGAACTCCCTAATATGTCCTAACATTCATTATGTGCTGAGATCTCTAGCCAGTCTTCCTTCTTCCCACCTTTCAGACAGAGTGTTCTTATGCTTGTTTTATACATAATAGTCAGGGTTTTTAGCTGTACTTAGTGGGAAGAGTAAGGAACAGTAAGTCTACTCCATTTTCCCAGAAGAGGAAGTTTCTTTTAATAGCCTTTATTAATAGCTATACCACAAGTCAGACACCAGGAGAACAGAAACAATAACGAACTTGGGAGTTCAGAGAACTGGATTCAAATTCTAGCTAACTTGGGAGTTCAGAGAAATCCTAGCTCTGTCACTCATTAGTCAAATATAATTCTTTAGCCTCTTGGAACTTTGGCTTCCACATCGGTAAAATGGAAATAACAACACAATTTCACAAAGTTGGGGTGATTAAGTAAGATTATGTACTTGAAAGCATCTGATACAACACCTGGCATATAGTTTGCACTCACTAACTCTGAATCTATGTGTTTCAAAATGGTTAAGATAAAAATAGAATGATTTTAGACCCATACAATTTAAATGAGCACTGAATTGGTATTTATTCTCTATCTTATTTTAATATAGGCCCCATCCCAAATTAATTTAGGGAAATATGCAGAGAAATTAAATGTAACCTGTAACTTCAGTGAAGAAATGAATTTGTCTTGATTTCTCACTTCTTGTTCTAGCTGGAGAATATTCTGGTATTTTTCAGCTTCAGAAACTGGAGCCCCTAGACCAAAATCATGTTCTTTGGTGGTAACCTAGTGGAAGGAATGGGAATAATATAGAGACAGTCAGGTTTAAAACAGCCTTGTGATTTCCCACAACAATCATAATTTTGAAAATTAACAACATTCAATTAAAAAATTGTTTTTAACCTGTTCCACCAGCTAAAAGGACTTCATCAACATTTACTTTCTTAAAACTTTATATTATAAAACTTCTTCTGTGTGTTTTCCAAATATGAAACTATAGTATTGAACATGCTTTTCAAAAAAGACATACTCCACCCTATCTAAGGGAATATGGGTCAGCTGCAAATTAAGTGGTCTACTTCCAGGGCTATGATGTTCACTAGCTACCTGTTTATTGTTATTTTTGTATATTAACAAAAAGGTTTGCTACCCATATCACAAAGGGCTAATTTCCCTAATATGTAAATAATTCCTATAATTAAAAAAAGGAAAAGAAATACCCTAATATAAAAATTGGCCAAGAATATGGATATTTCACAGAAATGACTTTTAAATAGATTTAAAGGTATTCAATCTCACCATTTAGAGGAATACAAATTAAAACAACACTGGGATACCATTTTTTAACCATCACATTGGCAAAATCATAAAGTTGGATATATAAATTAGCATTCTGTGGCAGTGTAAATTGACACAGTATTTATGGAGAACAACTGGGTAAAATCTAGCAACATTACAAATGCACATAGCTTCTGTACAAATAATTCCATTTCTCAGAATTTTTCTACATACATATTTGCACACGTGCAAAATAACAGTGTTAAAAGATTTCTCACTTCAGCATACTATACATACTACTCTGCACTGTGCTTTTTTTACTTGACTATGTATCTTAGAAACTGTATAATTTAAGGAAATAATTTGTTCTTTCTCTGAATCAAGGCTGCCATTATGTTAAGGGAGAATTTGCTACAAGCAAAGCAACACAGATGCTATGCTCCAAAATCTAGTGCCTGGGAAATTACAGGCTCAGGATTCCCCAGTCACTGACCTTGTGTTAATGCCCTGTAAAACCCAGCCTTTAGCAGTCTGACAGGTTTATTTCCCTTTTTCCCTTTCCCTAAACAAGACACAAATCTGCTTTTTCTGTTCTCCAGTCCAGCAGTTCCTGCCTCTCCTGGAACTTCAGCATTAGATCTCACAAAGCATTTCTAACTATGAATCATTTTAGGCCTTTATGGGTTAGGCTGAAATCCTAACTACCATTTCTTACATAGTTTCTGTTGAAAAATGTGTTCCTAGTTATAAACATGTGACTAAGTATAACTGAATCAAATGACTCCTCACTATAGCAGTACTTTTCAAATTTTAGTAAACATACGAATCATTTGGGAATCTTGTTAAAATGAGATAATTACTCACAGTAGGTCTGAAATACTGCATTTCTAAAAAGCTGCTCAGCGATCCCTATTTGGCTAGCACACAGACTACACCTTGAATAGCAAGGACCTAAACTCTAAACCTGCCTAGCACACAGAGTTCTTCATAATTTGGTCCCTTCCTACTTCTTCAAATTTATCTCCTACTTGACACCTCCAAGAACCCCTCTATTAAAGGCAAATTATTCTATACCTTCTTTATACATACATTCAGAAACATACTCTCTTTTGTTCATGAGCTTTGCCCTCACTCTTTTCTCCACTGAAGTAAAGACACTTCTAAGGCTCAGCTTGAATTCCATATTCTCTAGGAGGTTTTCTCTCTCTTCTCCATTGAATGGTGATCACCTCTTCATTGAGACATCCAAATATCTTGGTAATAGAACAATTTATGTAGCTATTTACTTTTTCTGGATATGTCTTCCTCACACAGTTACTAGAATCTTAACAAATAATATCCTAGAGCTCTCTGTATTCCCACCAATCTGCACAGAGTTCTTTGGATAACAGGAAAGTGTCAATACAAATTTGTAGAGGTTGATAATGAAGCAATGTACTAAAGCAGATAAAATGGAACCTTCCCTCTTCTTTTTGGTAAAATGAACAGTCAAGTTTACTATCAGTCTAGTCTAGAAATTAAAAGTATAAAGAGACCAAGAGTCTACCTGACAATTGTGAGCCATCATATTAGAGCTGCACTAGCTTTGGAGGCAGTAAAAAGGGAGAGAAATCAGTCTATCTGAAATGCCCATGCCTGGCATGCCAGGTTCTCCACCTCAGGCCCCTGAATATCTTCCACCTTCCAGTGATCTCTAGATGGAACTTTGAATGGAACTTGTGTTCCTGTACAGATCTCAGAGAACGCAAGTAAAGTACTTTGTAAGCAGCAAATTGTCATCATAAAGACCCAAGCTAGAATCACAATCATTCTCAATGGGGAAGCAACACAGCATAGTGGTTAAGAGCATGTTCTCTAGCCTCGACTGCTTCGGTTCATAATGCCTGTTCTGCCCCTTCTTAGCTGCATGACCACAGCCAAGTTACTTCTCTGGCCATGGCTTCCTCATCTCTAAAATAGGGATGATAACAGTACTTGCCTCATAGAGTTGTTGCGAGGATTAAATGAGTTATTATATGTAAAGCACTTAGAACAGTGCCTGGCAATAAATAATAACTGCTATATATATTATTATTATTTACAATTACTATTATTACTAATTCCTCTCACTGACTCAACTTATTTAATTGGCCGTCATGTCCTACTGATCTTTTCACTAAAATCTCTCTCAAACACATTTCTTCCATCGCTACTATCACTGTTTCAGTTCATACTATCAGACTGTAACATTTATTCACTTACCAAACAAATTTATAAACAGCTAGGGTAAGGATGAACCAATATTAGATGTGGGGGCTAGAAAGATGGAAAACAAATAAAAACTTACAATTTCAAGGGGCTTCCCTGGTGGCGCAGTGGTTAAGAATCCGCCTGCCAATGCAGGAGACACGGGTTCGAGCCCTGGTCCAGGAAGATCCCACATGCTGCGGAGCAACTAAGCCCGTGCGCCACAACTACTAAGCCTGCACTCTAGAGCCCGCGAGCCACAACTACTGAGCCCGTGTGCCACAACTACTGAAGCCCGCGCACTTAGAGCCCATGTTCCCAACAAGAGAAGCCACCACAACAAGAAGCCTGCGCACCGCAATGAAGAGTAGCCTCCGCTCGCCGCAACCAGAGAAAAGCCCGCGTGCAGCAACAAAGACCTGATGCAGCCAAAATAAAATAAATAAAATAAAATAAAAATAAAACAAAAACAGAAAACTTACAATTTCAAGCCTCAATGAATCTAGGGAAGTCCAAAACAAATCAGAAATTACAGTACAGTATGATTAGTGCCACATACATGTATGCTAAGGGAATAAAGGACTACAAAAAAGTATTTCTGACTTCTACTTCCGCCCCAAAGACTTAGCATATATTTTCCATGTTCCCTCTGAACTATGAACATATCCCTACTGGAGCATTTAACACATTATATTGTTTATTGGATGTCCATAGCCATCACAACTTCAACATGTTAAAACAGACCTCAATTTCCCCACCTGCACTTCTGCTCTCAACCCTGCCTCCACCATGTTCCTTCCCAGTCTTTCCATGTCAAATGGCACTGTCATTTGTGCAGTGATCAAGGTCAAAAACCAAGGCGTTGTCTTTGTTTCCTCTTTCCCTGAACCTCATCAAATCCATCAAAAAGCCCTTTGGATATACCTCCAAAATATATCCCCAATCCATCCACTTCTGTACACTTTTATTATCACCTACTTGGTTCAAGTCACCATCATCTCCCACGTGGATCACTGCAATTGTCTCCTAACTGGGCTTTTTGATTCTACTGTTGCTCCCTGCAACCTGTTTTCCAAACTGAAATCAGAACAATCATCTTAAAATAATGAGGTCCTGCTCAAAACACTTCAATGGCTTCCCACTGCAATCAGAATAAAAGTCAAACTTTTTTTTGGCTTTAATTTCTAGCCTACAAAGGTAGCTCACATTTTTTTTTTCTTTTTTCCTTTAACATCTTTATTGGAGTATAATTGCTTTACAGTGTTGTGTTAGTTTCTGCTGTATAACAAAGTGAATCAGCTATATGCATATGTATATCCTCATATCCCCTCCCTCTTGCGTCTCCCTCCCATCCTCCTTATCCCACCCCTCTAGGTGGTCGCAAAACACCGAGCTGATCTCCCTGTGCTATGCAGCTGCTTCCCATTAGCTACCTAATTTTACATTTGGTAGTGTATATATGTCAATGTTACTCTCTCACTTCATCCCAGCCTACCCTTCCCCCTCCCCATGTCCTCAAGTCCATTCTCTACATCTGTGTCTTTATTCCTGTCCTGCCCCTAGGTTCATCAGAACCATTTTATTTTATTTTTTTTAGACTCCATATATATGTGTTAGCATATGGTATCTGTTTTTCTCTTTCTGACTTACTTCACTCTGTATGACAGTCTCTAGGCCCATACACCTTACTACAAATAACTCAATTTCGTTTCTTTTTATGGCTGAGTAATATTCCACTGTATATATGTGCCACATCTTCTTTATCCATTCATCTGTCGATGGACACTTGGGTTGCTTCCATGTCCTGGCTATTGTAAGTAGTACTGTAATGAATGTTGTGGTACATGACTCTTTTTGAATTATGGTTTTCTCAGGGTATATGCCCAGTAGTGGGATTGTTGGGTCGTATGGTAGTTCTATTTTTAGTTTTCTAAGGAACCTCCATACTGTTCTCCATAGTGGCTGTATCAATTTAGATTCCCACCAACAGTGCAAGACGGTGGTTCCCTTTTCTCCACACCCTTTCCAGCATTTATTGTTTGTAGATTGTTTGATGATGGCCATTCTGACCAGTGTGAGGTGATACATCATTGTAGTTTTGATTTGCGTTTCTCAAATGATTAGTGATGTTGAGCATCCTTTCATGTGTTTGTTGGCAATCTGTATGTCTTCTTTGGAGAAATGTCTATTTAGGTCTTCTGCCCATTTTTGGATTGGGTTGTTTGTTTTTTTGATATTGCACTGCTTGTATATTTTGGAGATTAATCCTTTGTCAGCTGCTTCATTTGCAAATATTTTCTCCCATTCTGAGGGTTGTCTTCTCGTCTTGTTTTTGTTTTCCTTTGCTGTGCAAAAGCTTTTAGGCTTCATTAGGTCCCATTTGTTTATTTTTGTTTTTATTTCCATTTCTCGAGGAGGTGGGTCAAAAAGGGTCTTGGAGGCAGCTGCCGAAGATGGCGGAGGGGCAGGTCCTGGTTCTCGATGGCTGAGGCCATCTCCTGAGCCACCTGGTGGCCATCATGGCCAAGCAGGTGCTTCTGGGTCAAAAGGTGGTGGTTGTGCGCTGTGAGGGCATCAACATTTCTGGCAATTTCTATAGAAACAAGTTGAAGTACCTGGCATTCCTCTGCAAGCGGATGAACACCAACCCCTCCTGCAGCCCCTACCACTTCTGAGCCCCCAGCCACATCTTCTGGCAGACAGTGCAAGTCATACTGCCCCATAAGACCAAGCAAGGCCAGGCCGCTCTGGACAGCCTCAAGGTGTTTGATGGGATCCTGCCACCCTATGACAAGAAAAAGCAGATGGTGGTTCCTACCGCCCTCAAGGTTGTGCGTCTGAAGCCTATGCGGAAGTTTGCCTACCTAGGGTGCCTGGCTCATCAGGTTGGCTGGAAGTACCAGGCAGTAACAGCCACCCTGGAGGAGAAGAGAAAGGAGAAGGCCAAGATCCACTACTGGAAAAAGCAGCAGCTCACGAGGCTATGGAAGCAGGCTGAAAAGAACACAGAGAAGAAAACTGACAAATTCACAGAGGTCCTCAAAACCCACGGATTCTTAGTCTGAGCCCAATAAAATTGACTGTTTATTCTTAATTAAAAAAGAAAAAAAGAAAAGAAAATGGATCTTGCTGTGATTTATGTCATAGAGTGTTCTTCTTATGTTTTCCTCTAAGAGTTTTATACTGTCCAGTCTTACATTTATGTCTCTAATCCATTTTGAGTTTATCTTTGCCTATGGTGTTAGGGAGTGTTCTAATTTCATTCTTGTACATGTAGCTGTCCAGTTTTCCCAGCACCACTTATTGAAGAGACTGTCTTTTCTCCATTGTATATCCTTGCCTCCTTTGTCATAGATTAGTTGACCATAGGTGCAGGGGTTTATCTCTGGGCTTTCTATCCTGTTCCATTGATCTATATTTCTGTTTTTGTGCCAGTACCATATTGTCTTGATTACTGTAGCTTTGTAGTACAGTCTGAAGTCAGGGAGTTTGATTCCTCCAGCTCCGTTTTTTTCCCTCAAGACTGCCTGGGCTATTCGGGGTCTTTTGTGTCTCCATACAAATTTAAAAATTTTTTGTTTTAGTTCCATAAAAAATGCCATTGGTAATTTGATAGGGATTGCATTGAATCTGTAGATTAGTTTGGGTAGTATAGTCATTTTCACAATGTTGATTCTTCCAATCCAAAAACATGATATATCTCTCCATCTGTGTGTACCATCTTTAATTTCTTTCATCAGTGTCTTATAGCTTTCTGCATACAGGTCTTTTGTCTCCTTAGGTAGGTTTATTCCTAGGTATTTTATCTTTTTGTTGCAATGGTAAATGGGAGTGTTTCCTTATTTTCTCTTTCAGATTTTGCATCATTAGTGTATAGGAATGCAAGAGATTTCTGTGCATTAATTTTGTATCCTGCTACTTTACCAAATTCATTGATTAGCTCTAGTAGTTTTCTGGTAGCATCTTTAGGATTCTCTACGTATAGTATCATGTCATTTGCAAACAGTGACAGCTTTACTTCTTCTTTTCCAATTTGGATTCCATTTATTTCTTTTTCTTCTCTGATTGCTGTGGCCAAAACTTCCAAAACTATGTTGAATAACAGTGGTGAGAGTGGGCAACCTTGTCTTGTTCCTGATCTTAGAGGAAATGCTTTCAGTTTTTCACCATTGAGAATGATGTTGACTGTGGGTTTGTCATATATGGCCTTATTATATGTTGAGATAGGTTCCCTCTATGCCTACTTTCTGCAGAGTTTTTATCATAAATCGGTGTTGAATTTTGTCAAAAGCTTTTTCTGCATCTACTGAGATTATCATATGGTTTATTTTTTATTTATTTTATTTTTTTAATGATATTCTTGTCTGCTTACATTCTTTTTATTTATGTATGTATGTATGTATGTATGGCTGTGTTGGGTCTTCGTTTCTGTGCGAGGGCTTTCTCCAGCCGCGGCAAGCGGGGGCCACTCTTCATCGCGGTGCGCGGGCCTCTCACCATCACGGTCTCTCGGTGACAAGCACAGGCTCCAGACGCGCAGGCTCAGTAATCGTGGCTCACGGGCCGAGCTGCTCCGCGGCATGTGGGATCCTCCCAGACCAGGGCTCGAACCCGCGTCCCCTGCATTGGCAGGCAGACTCTCAACCACTGCGCCACCAGGGAAGCCCTATCATATGGTTTTTATCCTTCAATTTGTTAATATGGTGTATCACATTGAATGATTTGCATATACTGAAGAATCCTTGCATTCCTGGGATAAACCCCACTTGATCATGGTGTATGATACTTTTAATGTGCTGTTGGATTCTGTTTGCTAGTATTTTGTTGTGAATTTTTCCATCTATGTTCATCAGAGATATTGGCCTGTAGTTTTCTTTTTTTGGGACATCTTTGCCTGGCTTTGGTATCAGGGTGATGGTAGTCTTGTAGAATGAGTTTGGGAGTGTTCCTCTCTCTGCTATATTTTGGAAGAGTTTGAGAAGGATAGGTGTTAGCTCTTCTCTAAATGTTTGATAGAATTCACCTGTGAAGCCCACCTCCTGGGCTTTTGTTTGTTGGAAGATTTTTAATCACAGTTTCAATTTCAGTGCTTGGGATTGGTCTGTTCATATTTTCTATTTCTTCCTGGTTCAGTCTTGGAAGGTTGTGCTTTTCTAAGAATTTGTCCATTTCTTCCAGGTTGTCTGTTTTATTGGCATATAGTTGCTTGTAGCAATCTCTCATGATCCTTTGTATTTCTGTAGTGTCAGTTGTTACTTCTTTTTCATTTGTAATTCTGTTGATTTGAGTCTTCTCCCTTTTTTTCTTGATGAGTCTGGCTAATGGTTTATCAATTTTGTTTATCTTCTCAAAGAACCAGCTTTTATTGATCTTTGCTATTGTTTCCTTCATTTCTTTTTCATTTATTTCTGACCTGATCTTTATGATTTCTTTCCTTCTGTTAACTTTGGGGGTTTTTTTCTTCTTCTTTCTCTAATTGCTCAGGTGTAATGTTAGGTTGTTTATTTGAGATGTTTCTTGTTTCTTGAGGTAGGATTTTATTGCTATAAACTTCCCTGTTAGAACTGCTTTTGCTGCATCGCATAGGTTTTGGGTTGTTGTGTTTTCATTGTCATTTGTTTCTAGGTACTTTTTTGATTTCCTCTTTGGTTTCTGCAGTGATCTCTTGGTTATTTAGTAGTGTATTGTTTAGCCTCCATGCGTTTGTATTTTTTACAGTTTTTTTCCTGTAATTGATATGTAGTCTCATAGCATTGTGGTCAGAAGAGATACTTGATACGATTTCAATTTTCTTAAAAAAGTCAAACTTTTTAAGGTCCTACATGATTTGGGCCCTGCCTTCACTTCCCTAAATAGACCTACTACTCTATTCTTTTTTCACCCACCAGCTTTATTGGTTTTCTTTCTGTTCCTGTACTGTGCCAATCTCATTCCACTTTGAGGCCTCCTCCCTTGCTTTCCCTCTGTCAGGAACATTCTCACCCCTAAGTCCTTGACGTGAATGGCTCCTTCTTACCCTCGGCAATTTGGCTGAAATATCAGAGGGTCCTCCCCAACCTCTTACCTAAAGTAGCCTCTCTCCTACTCACTCACCCATTAGGTTATGGCACTTAACCCTATTTGAAATCACATCACTTATTTCTTCATTTGTTTATTGTTTGTCACCCCCTACCAAAGGTAAGCTCCAAGTGATCTAGGCTCTTATCCAGTCACTGTTATATCCCTAATGCCTAGAAGAGTGCCCAGCACAAAGTTGGTACTCAATAAAACATTTCCCAAATAATGAATTTTGATGATTCAAACAAGGTAGTTTCAATGGTAGGAGGACTAACAAATGAATGAGTAGCAAAGAAAAAGAAAATGTAGATTTCTTTTACAGAGCATGATTGTGAGAAGAAAGGTAGAACAAAATTTGGGAAAAGACCAGGGTTGTTGAAGGGCCAACAGAAGAGGAGAAAAACTTGCTTCTTAATTTCCTCTATATCAAGGACCCCTTTCAGAATTAAGCAAAAGCCCTAGGTCGTTACCCCAGGAAAAAGCAAACACATACAAAACTTTACAAACAATTCCAGGGGGTTCAAGAACTCCCCAAAGTTCTTGTACTCCAGGTTAAGAATTCTTACAGTATAAACACAATGACAATTCCTAAGACATGCGTTAATGTTAACTAAAGGACAAAGGCCAATAAGCTATTAAGAGGAAACCCAGGTAAAGGGTACGCACTGTCCTTTGAGACAAGACAGAAAAAAGCAAGGTCAGGTGACGATTTAGATGAGAAGGGGTAGAAATCTGAAGAAGTTCCTGCCTGGCAGAATTTTAATTTCTCAGTGAAACAGCAGTTAAGATCACATGCTAAAAAGTATCATCAGTGTTGAGCAAAATATAATATGTGCTCAACAAACGTCTATTGAATATTTTGATAGAATAATTGAAAATACTGGAGTATCTTATATAGGATTCTGAAATCTGGTTCCACAAAAGGTCAACTTGTTTTCTTTTTAGAAAATTGTCTCCAAAAGTTTAGACTGAAAGACACTTTGAAGTAGGAAGGAATAGCTTCACTAACAGAAGGATGTAGAAAACCACATAAAATTTTATGAATAATTTTGAGGTGGGTTCTGTATTTAGAAAAAATAAGTGAATAAATGTTTTGGGAATTCACTTCAAACAAAACAGTAAGGTCACTTGTTTAACCTTTCTTAAAAAGAAATAATCTCTCCAGTCATTCCATCCAAACCCAAGCTCCTCACTTCTCTTCACTCCAGACTGTACTGTGAAGAAATAACTTGCCCTTTTTAAGGAGCATAAAACAATGGCCTTAGGAGAAGAATCATTTATCACTTCCTCTTGGAAACATAAGAAGGGGGTCAAAGAGTTGTTGTCAAGAGGCTTTTCAGAACCAAAGGAATTTAATATAGACTGACATAAATAGCATAACTAAGACAAATAGAACTACCTTACTAACCAGCACACTTCAAGAGATTATATGGGGTGTGTGTACAAGAAAATTCACAGCAGTGTTCCTCATATTTACCAAAAACCATAGAAACCCTAGTGTCCACCAACAGTAGGTAAATTGTGGTATACTCTTACAATGGAACAACAAACAACTAACTACAAGCAATAAAAAGGATCAATCTTAAAGACAATGTTGAGTAACGAAGCAAAATACAAAGGAAAACTTAGTACAATCCCATCTACATAAAGTTCAAAAACAAGCCAAACTAGAAAGTGCACGGTCACATACAAAGATGGTGAAACTACAAGGAAAAGCAAGGAAGTGTCTATCAGAGAAGTCATGAAAGGGGACAAGGAGGAGCGTGTGATGGGAAAAGGGAATGAATAACAACACCTGCTCTAACTGCCTCTGTATGTGGAGTACTTTTAAAAGCAAATGATCCTAAAACAAACTGAAAAAGAAGCACCTGAAAAAGAAGACAGAGAGGCCAGAGAACGTCTACATCTGCTGGGCCATAAGCAGTGATTTTTTTCAGAAGGTAAACAAGATTTATTTTGGGAGCTGCCATTAAATAATGCTAAAGTGTATACTGTTTAAAATAAATATATCATTAATGTACCTTCCTAGTTATTACCCACTAATTAAGACTAAATGGCTTAGTTCAGTCATTAATTAACATACAAACAAAAATCACTTTTATCCTGGAGGCAGATGTGAATAATGTAACACTTTCCTTTCATAGTTATAACTAACGTATTTTCTTCTAGTTGCAACCCGATTATTCTATTTATTTCCTTACAGTTTGGAAAAAAAAAAAAGTGTGCTTGTAATTCTGAAAACCACTAGAGGAAATGTAAAACAACGAATATCGTGAGATACAATCGCCTGAAGTGGAAAAAGGAAAACAAACAGAGACCCTGTGTCATCTATGCAACGTTTCCTGAAATCGCTATCCTTGACTTTATTTAAAGAAAAAAAAAAAGTGTATTCCTATGCGTGTTTAGGTATCAGCTCCCTGATCGCCGCAGAGTTATTCAATTTAAACCTCAAGTACTTTTTCAAAGGAAAGCCAGCGTACCCTGCCTTTCTGGTGTATAATTTCTACTGTAATTATATGAGATTTTCATGCAATTGCCTACGTAATCTCGGCCCTTCACCTCGCAAAGTCTATAAAGTGGCTTAGAAGTGAGAGGCTGGGAGTGAGGAAGAGCCAGGTTAAACTCCCAAATCTCTAGCTTCCAAATTCCTCAGCTCCACTCCAGAGCGTTTCTAAACAGAACAGTCCCTGCAACGACCAAGCGGAGAGCCACGGTAGGAAGCAAAGCGGTCACCATAGGAACTGGGCTCAACCCTAAGCTCCCGAGAAACAACAACAGGGGCAAAGTTTGCTCCTGGCGGGCTTCCCTGGACCGCAACTCTGCCCGCTACCGCCCCTCAGAGCGGCTCCAGCAGCTAATACCCACCTTACGGGTCGCCCTCAGCCCCCAACACCCGCCACACCCGCCCCCTGCAGCTGCCCTCTCAGAGGCCTTCTGGCCCAGGAGATGTTTTTACCCGAACACGGCGCATCCCCGCGCTTCTACCTGGGGCTGCGGGTCCCTCCCCGGGCTTCTCGGCCCGCCGTCCTCTCCGGAGCTCATCCTGGCGACTGCCAGGACTCCGCCTCCGCCAGGGATCCAGGTCCCTCGAGGTCTCCATCCTCCGCCCCTTTCCTCTCCCTTCCCATCCCAAATCGACCTGGCCCCGCCCCGGGGCTCGGAGGGAGGCGGGACCCGGCGGGGAGGAGGCGGGGGCGGTTAGCGCCGGCCTGCGCCGCCGTCGGCCCCGCCCTCACGCTCTGTACCTGAGGGGGCTCGTCCTCCACCTCCCCGGCGCCTTCACTCCGCTTCCGTACAGCGCGCCCCAAGTCCCTGTGCGCACGCGTACCTGGCACGACCCTCCCTCTCGCGGGGACTACACGCCGCGCGCGCGCACCCACGCACGTAGCGACGCGTAAGTCATCCTGTCCGCCTTACAGGGCGCTTGAGGATAAGGCCTCTTCCTGGTCTATCCGCGCCGCGCAGGCGCACGCCCACGCAGCGTCTAGACCCCCCCCCGAGCGTCCCGTCTCCTAGTAACCAGCCGCTATCCCCTTTTCCAAGACTTTTTCCTTATTCCCTGGGGGCGACGACCGCACCTGAGTGGAATGCGCATGCGCATGGCTCTATTCCCGCCGGCTGCCTTCAGTTAGCTCTGGGACACCTGCTGCTTTGCTGCTGCTTTTTTGTGCTATTTTCCCCAGAGATCGGGTACCATTCTGGACCCGCGTTCAGTGAATTCGTTACTCCGCAGAGTTGCTCTTGGGCGCTGGGAGGGTGGTGCGCTCTCGGTCCGCAGTCAGGGGCCTGTTTGCGGGGAGCCTCCCGGGTCGGGTGCTGCTGCTTGCAGCCTCGGGGGAGAGACCGGCCTGTTGGGGTGAGCGCCCGCAGCCTGCAGTCTGGGGAGCCTGCGGACCCCGAGCCCTGTCCGCCCGGCACCATCCAGTCTGGGTTGAATCTGGGAGTGACAGAACTAATGGCGACAGAGCAGGTTCCTGACCGGTATGCCTTCTCCACAAGCCAGGCCTTCTCCAAGTCCCCTTTGAAGAAAAACTGATTATGGTTAACAAAAAAAAGAAATATCACTTGATATTTAATATTGTACAGATTCTGCTCCTGTTTAATACCGTTTAAACTTGTCCTCTCAATTAGGAGCCTTCAGTCTGGGAACACTCATTTAACTTAACCAGGTGTAATATTATTTTTGGCCATCCAACTATGTTAATATTGACCACATTACCTAAAAATGAAGAAATGAACTTTTTAGGGAAAAAGAATGAGAATTGCATTATTCTGCCAAATTTTTGGAGCTCAGCTGGAAAGGAAATATTGTCTTTTTAACATTTCTTAATGTTTAACATGTTCCACTTTCTTAAGTAACCCAAGGGCTTCTGAACTCTAATGGTGGCTTTATCCCCCTGTCTTTTCCTACAGATGAAATAGATAAACTAGGTTTTCATAGCTGTTCTCTGATGATCTTGGTATAGTATTCACCTGTGTATTTCAAAAGTAATCTCACATTTGAAGAGACTAACAGTTCCTGTTTTTACCAGGTGAGTACTCATTTTTCTCCCACAATGTATTTTTCCAATCTCTGCTGATTTTTTTATGCCAGTACATTTTATTTGTTATTTGTGCCAGTACATATTCTCATATTTTGTAGCAATATTTTCAGATATCATATACTTTGTAAGTATAGCTAGATACTAAAAAATTAAATCGTGTCCCTGTTATTTTAGATAAAGAAGTCAGAGGTCCCAAGAGATACATTTCCTGTGAAATATAATTATACCTAACTGATAAAATAAGTTACAAAGAAGCATGAGCTCTCAAAGACCATCCTGAAAAGTTGTTTTAGGGAAAACAAAGTGTAATCTCATTTCCTCTTAAAATACTAAGATTATTTTGAATAAAATGTTCTCATGATCTAGCATTATTGAAAAGAAATGGGGAAAAATGTACAAAACTCTTAAGATGGAGTTGAAGGCTTGTGGGGAGAAGGGGATTGTTAATATAGGAGGTAGGAAAGTACTTCCTTTAGGGAAAAAATTAGAAGAGTTTAAGCATTTATGTACGCCACCTAGATGTTACTAAACAGTCTTTGGAAAGAATGTAGCGAAAAGATCATTTTAAAGCCAGACCAGGGCGTGAAGAGTTTCCTTTCTTTTCCTATCAAGGACTGTTGACTTCCTCCTTCAGCCCAAGAAAGTGAAAATTTTCTTCCCTCTGTGGAAACCCAAAGAGTGCTGAGTGCCCCATCCTGCCCCACCTAATCCTTTTATAGCACCTGAGCTCTCTCCCTTGTAATAGATACTCCTGTGCAAGTCTAAGATCGGGTTTCTCCATCATTTCACAAGCTTCGCTACGAAAACCTCTCGCCTTTTTTCTTCCTCGGTACCTCCCTGGTCCCCTTAAAAAAAAATTATACACATGTTAAGCTGCTTTTTGCTGTTCTGCAGCTAACTGATGCTCTGTTCATTTTTTTTTTTAATTGGATAGTTTGTATTGATATATCTTAAAGCTCACTGTTCTTTCCTTTGGCAGTGTTACTCCCATCCACGATATTTTTCATGTCTGATTTGTATTTTTCATCTCTGGATTCCAGTTTGATTTTTTTTTTAATGTCTTTCATTTCTCACTTCATCATGCCCATGCTTTGGGAAATATGGAATATATTTAAAATAGCTGTTGTATACTAATTCTATCATCTGTCTCATTCTTGGCATTGTTTCTATTAACCGATTTTTTTTCCTCCTGGTTATGCATCACATTCTTCTGCTTGTTTTCATGCCTGGTGAGTTTTTATTGGCTGCCAGACGTTGCAGATTTGACATTGTTGGGTGCTGGAGGTTTTGGTTTTGGTTTTTCTTTAAATATATTTAGGCTTTGTTCTGAGATGCAGTAAGTTTACTTGGAAACAGTTTGATCCTTTAGAGCTGCCCTGTTGAAAATAGTAACCACTAGCTACATGTGGCTATTTGACTTTGTATTAATAAAATTAAATAAAATTTAAAATTTAGTTCCTCATTTGTATTCTGTATATTTCAAATTCCAACATCCAGCTTGCATCGGTCATTCAGTAGTAGAATTCTCGCCTGCCAACATCCACACGTGGCTAGTGGCTACTATATTAGACAGTCCATATAGGATATTTCCATCATTGCAAAAAGTCCTGTTGGACAGACCTGCTTTAGAAGCTTGCTTTTAAGCTTTGTTAGGTCCAAAATAGTCTTTATTTAGGGCTAATTTGACCCCATTACGGAGGCAATACCTTTCTGAGGAGTCTATTCAATGTCCAGTATATTAAGAGTTCTTTCTACTCTGACTGGTGAGAACTCTATTCTTGGCCCTGCGTAGGCTCTAAGTACTATTCTGCCTTCTCCTTTTTGCTGTTTTTTTCCCCAGGGCTCAATAGTTTTTTTACATACATACACTGATCAGTTATTCAGCCAAAGAATTGTGGGGAATCTTCTGCAGATCTCTGGAGCTCGCTCTCTCACTGCACCTTTCTCCTCTCTCCACAAATTCTAGCCATCTTGGCCTCTGCAAACTCTGAAGTCTGTCTTCTCAGTTCACTGAAGTGACCAGACTCAATTTTAGGGTTCCTAAAGCCTAAAATTTCCAGGCACTGAGCATTCATAGGACTTAACCTTATCTCCTTTCTCTTAGGGATCACTCTCCTGTACTACCTATTGTCCAGTATCTAAAAACCATTGTTTCATGTGTTTTGTCTGTTTTTAAGATGTTTAAGGCATGAGGATAAATCTGGTCCATGTTACTCCATCCTGGACAGAAGCAGAAGTCAGTTAGCTCCACTAATCATCCCCATCAGAAGTGGTTTGCAATTCAGAAATTGCTTCAGGCTGAGGGAACTGTCAGTGCCTGGGCCCTGAAGCAGAAGAGGGCCCTGAAGCATGTGCTGGAGGAACAGCAATGAGGTCATGGGGCGGGGGCAGAGTGGAGAGGAGAAGAGTTTGGGATGACAGAATGTTACTGGTGTATCTGTTTCCTATTGCTGCTGTAACAGTTTGGCACAAATGTGGTAGCTTTAAGCAACACCAATTTATTATCTTACAGTCCTGGAGGTTAGAATCCAAAATGGATCTCACTGGGCTAATAGTGAGATGTCAGCAGGGCTGCATTCCTTCTGGAGGTTCTAGGGGAGCATCTGTTTTCTTGCCTTTCCAGCTGCTACAGGCTGCCTGCTTTGCTTATTAGCTTGTGGTCCCCTTCTATCTTCAAAGCCAGCAATGGCCAGTCATCACTCTAACAGTGACATTCCTGTCTGTCCCTCACTTTTTCTTCTTTTTTCTTTTTTTGCTGCACTGAGCGGCTTCTGAGATCTTAGTTCCCCAACCAGGGATCGAACCCAGGCCCTTGGCAGTGAGAGTGCCAAGTCCTAACCACTGAACTGCCAGGGAATTCCCCTCCCCCTCACTTACAAAGACCCTTGTGATTATATTCGTAGCCACCAATTAGCCCAGGGTTATCTCCCCACCTCAAGGTAGGTTGATTGGCAACCTTAATTCCCCCTTGCCATGTAACAGAACATTCACAGGTTGTGGGGATTTGGATGTGGACTTCTTTGGGGACCATTCTTCTGCCTACCACAGCTGGAGACTTGTTAGGTAGAGAATTTGGCTTTACTCTGTGATGGGAAGTAACTAGAGCGTGTTGAGCAGGGGATGGATGTGATCTGGCTTATGTTTTAAAAGGCTCATTCCAGATACAGTTAGAAGAACAAACAGTGGGGAGGCATAGGCAAGGGTAGAAACAGGATTCATTGAAGGATTGGATGTGGAATGTGAGGTAGGAATTAAAAATTACTCCATCAGCAATGCACAAGGTTTCCTGCATTCTACTAAATACTCGGTGCTACCCACCTTTCTGCCATTCTGATGGTAGCAAACTTGCATTTCTCTGATTTCTAATAAGTTTGAACATCGCTTTATGCACACATTATCTTTTGAGGATTCTCCAATCTGTGAATTATGTCTCTGTATCCTTTGCCCATTTTTCTAATGGGTTTCCTTTTTCCTTGTTAATTCATAGTTGTTCTAGTTATATTTTAGCTATAAATCCCTTGTCAGCTTGGACAGCACATCTTCCAGTCCTTTCTCCATCTTCTGAACTTTGTTTACAGTTTCTTTTTCTTTTTTTTTGTATTTTATTTTATTTATTTTTTTATCCAGCAGGTTCTTATTAGTCATCAATTTTATACGCATCAGTGTATACATGTCAATCCCAATCGCCCAATTCATCACACCACCACCGCCACCCCCCCTGCCACTTTCCCCCTTGGTAACCATACATTTGTTCTCTACATCTGTGTCTCAATTTCTGCCCTGCAAACCGGTTCACCTGTACCATTTTTCTAGGTTCCACATATATGCGTTAATATACGATATTTGTTTTTCTCTTTCTGACTTACTTCACTCTGTATGACAGTCTCTAGATCCATCCACATCTCTACAAATGACCCAATTTCGTTCCTTTTTATGGCCGAATAATATTCCATTGTGTATATGTACCACATCTTCTTTATCCATTCATCTGTCGATGGGCATTTAGGTTGCTTCCATGACCTCGCTATTGTAAATAGTGCTGCAGTGAACATTGGGGTGCATGTGTCTTTTTGAATTATGGTTTTCTCTGGGTATATGCCCAGTAGTGGGATTGCTGGATCATATGGTAATTCTATTTTTAGTTTTTTAAGGAACCTCCATACTGTTCTCCATAGTGGCTGTATCGATTTACGTTCCCACCAACAGTGCAAGAGGGTTCCCTTTTCTCCACACCCTCTCCAGCTTTTGTTGTTTGTAGATTTTCTGATGATGGCCATTCTGACTGGTGTGAGGTGATACCTCATTGTAGTTTTGATTTGCATTTCTCTAATAATTAGTGATGTTGAGCAGCTTTTCATGTGCTTCTTGGCCATCTGTATGTCCTCTTTGGAGAAATGTCTATTTAGGTCTTCTGCCCATTTTTGGATTGGGTTGTTTGTTTTTTTAATATTGAGCTGAATGAGCTGTTTATATATTTTGGAGATTAATGCTTTGTCAGCTGCTTCATTTGCAAATATTTTCTCCCATTCTGAGGGTTGTCTTCTCGTCTTGTTTTTGTTTTCCTTTGCTGTGCAAAAGCTTTTAGGCTTCATTAGGTCCCATTTGTTTATTTGTGTTTCTATTTCCATTACTCTAGGAGGTGGATCAAAAAAGATCTTGCTGTGATTTATGTCAAAGAGTGTTCTTCTTATATTTTCCTCTAAGAGTTTTATACTGTCCAGTCTTACATTTACGTCTCTAATCCATTTTGAGTTTATCTTTGCCTATGGTGTTAGGGAGTGTTCTAATTTCATTCTTGTACATGTAGCTGTCCAGTTTTCCCAGCACCACTTATTGAAGAGACTGTCTTTTCTCCATTGTATATCCTTGCCTCCTTTGTCATAGATTAGTTGACCATAGGTGCAGGGGTTTATCTCTGGGCTTTCTATCCTGTTCCATTGATCTATATTTCTGTTTTTGTGCCAGTACTATATTGTCTTGATTACTGTAGCTTTGTAGTACAGTCTGAAGTCAGGGAGTTTGATTCCTCCAGCTCCGTTTTTTTCCCTCAAGACTGCTTGGGCTATTCAGGGTCTTTTGTGTCTCCATACAAATTAAAAAATTTTTTGTTTTAGTTCCATAAAAAATGCCATTGGTAATTTGATAGGGATTGCATTGAATCTGTAGATTAGTTTGGGTAGTATAGTCATTTTCACAATATTGATTCTTCCAATCCAAGAACATGGTATCTCTCTCCATCTGTTGGTATCATCTTTAATTTCTTTCATCAGTGTCTTATAGTTTTCTGCATACAGGTCTTTTGTCTCCTTAGGTAGGTTTATTCCTAGGTATTTTATTCTTTTTGTTGCAGTGGTAAATGGGAGTGTTTCCTTAATTTCTCTTTCAGATTTTTCATCATTAGTGTATAGGAATCCAAGAGATTTCTGTGCATTAATTTTGTATCCTGCAACTTTACCAAATTCATTGATTAGCTCTAGTAGCATCTGTAGGATTCTCTATGTATAGTATCATGTCATCTGCAAACAGTGACAGTTTTACTTCTTCTTTTCCAATTTGTATTCCTCTTATTTCTTTTTCTTCTCTGATTGCCATGGCTAGGACTTCCAGAACTATGTTGAATCATAGTGGCGAGAGTGGACATCCTTGTCTTGTTTCTGATCTTAGAGGAAATGCTTTCAGTTTTTCACCATTGAGAATGATGTTTGCTCTGGGTTTGTTGTATATGGCATTTATTATGTTGAGGTACGTTCCCTCTATGCCCACTTCATGGAGAGTTTTTATCATAAATGGGTGTTGAATTTTGTCAAAAGCTTTTTCTGCATCTATTGAGATGATCATATGGTTTTTATTCTTCAATTTGTTAATATGGTGTATCACATTGATTGATTTGCATATATTGAAGAATCCTTGCATCCCTGGGATAAATACCACTTGATCATGGTGTATGATCCTTTTAATGCGTTGTTGGATTCTGTTTGCTAGTATTTTGTTGAGGATTTTTGCATCTATATTCATCAGTGATATTCGTCTGTAATTTTCTTTTTTTGTAGTTTCTTTGTCTGGTTTTGGTATCAGGGTGATGGTGGCCTCATAGAATGAATTTGGGAATGTTCCTTCCTCCGCAATTTTTGGAAGAGTTTGAGAAGGATAGGTGTTAGCTCTTCTCTAAATGTTTGATAGAATTCACCTCTGAAGCCATCTGGTCCTGGACTTTTGTTTGTTGGAAGATTTTTAATCACAGTTTCAATTTCATTACTTGTGATTGGTCTGTTCATATTTTCTACTTCTTCCTGGTTCAGTCTTGGAAGGTTATACCTTGCTAAGAATTTGTCCATTTCTTCCAGGTTGTCCATTTTATTGGCATAGAGTTGCTTGTAGTAGTCTCTTAGGATGCTTTGTATTTTTGCAGTGTCTGTTGTAACTTCTCCTTTTTCGTTTCTAATTTTATTGATTTGAGTCCTCTCCCTGTTTTTCTTGAGGAGTCTGGCTAATGTTTTATCAATTTTGTTTATCTTTTCAAAGAACCAGCTTTTAGTTTTATTGATCTTTGCTATTGTTTTCTTTGTTTCTATTTCATTTCTTTCTGCTCTGACCTTTATGATTTCTTTCCTTCTGCTAACTTTGGGTTTTATTTGTTGTTCTTTCTCTAGTTGCTTTAGGTGTAAGGTTAGATTGTTTATTTGAGATTTTTCTAGTTTCTTGAGGTAGGCTTGTATAGCTATAAACTTCCCTCTTAGAACTGCTTTTGCTGCATCCCATAGGTTTTGGTTCATCGTGTTTTCATTGTCATTTGTCTCTAGGTATTTTTTGATTTCCTCTTTGATTTCTTCAGTGATCTCTTGATTATTTAGTAACGTATTGTTTAGCCTCCATGTGTTTGTGTTTTTTACTTTTTTTTCATTGTAATTCATTTCTAATCTCATAACGTTGTGGTCAGAAAAGATGCTTGATATGATTTCAATTTTCTTAAATTTACTGAGGCTTGATTTGTGACCAAAGATGTGATCTATCCTAGAGAATGTTCCATGCGCACTTGAGAAGAAAGTGTAATCTGTTGTTTTTGGATGGAATGTCCTATAAATATCAACTAAATCTATCTGGTCTATTGTGTCATTTAAAGCTTCTGTTTCCTTATTTATTTTCATTTTAGATGATCTGTCCATTGGTGTATGTGTGGTGTTAAAGTCCCCCACTATTATTGTGTTACTGTCGATTTCCTCTTTTATAGCTGTTAGCAGTTGCCTTATGTATTGAGGTGCTCCTGTGTTGGGTGCATATATATTTATAATTGTTATATCTTCTTCTTGGGTTGATCCCTTGATCATTATGTAGTGTCCTTCCTTGTCTCTTGGAACATTCTTTATTTTAAAGTCTATTTTATCTGCTATGAGTATTGCTACTCCAGCTTTCTTTTGATTTCCATTTGCATGGAATATCTGTTTCCATCCCCTCACTTTCAGTCTGTATGTGTCCCTAGGTCTGAAGTGGGTCTCTTGTAGGCAGCATATATATGGGTCTTGTTTTTGTATCCATTCAGCGAGCCTGTGTCTTTTGGTTGGAGCACTTAATGCATTCATATTTAAGGTAATTATCGATATGTATGTTCCTATGACCATTTTCTTAATTGTTTTGGGTTTGTTTTTGTAGGTCCTTTTCTTCTCTTGTGTTTCCCACTTAGAGAAGTTCCTTTAGCATTTGTTGTAGAGCTGGTTTGGTGGTGCTGAATTCTCTTAGCTTTTGCTTGTCTGTAAAGCTTTGATTTCTCCATCGAATCTGAATGAGATCCTTGCCAGGTAGAGTAATCTTGGTTGTAGGTTCTTCCCTTACATCACTTTAAGTATATCATGCCACTCCCTTGTGGCTTGTAGAGTTTCTGCTGAGAAATCACCTGTTAACCTTATGGGAGTTCCCTTGTATGTTATTTGTCGTTTTTCCCTCGCTGGTTTCAATAATTTTTCTTTGTCTTTAATTTTTGCCACTTTGATTACTATGTGTCTTGGCGTGTTTCTCCTTGGGTTTATCCTGTATGGGACTCTCTGCGCTTCCTGGACTTAGGTGGCTATTTCCTTTCCCATGTTAGGGAAGTTTTCGACTATAATCTCTTCAAATATTTTCTCTGGTCCTTTCTCTCTCTCTTCTCCTTCTGGGACCCCTATAATGCGAATGTTGTTGCATTTAGTGTTTTCCCAGAGGTCTCTTAGGCTGTCTTCATTTCTTTTCATTCTTTTTTCTTTATTCTGTTCCGCAGCAGTGAATTCCACCATTCTGTCTTCCAGGTCACTTATCAGTTCTGCCTCAGTTATTCTGCTATTGATTCCTTCTAGTGTAGTTTTCATTTCAGTTATTGTATTGTTCATCTCTGTTTGTTTGTTCTTTAATTTTTCTAGGTCTTTGTTAAACATTTCTTGCATCTTCTTGATCTTTGCCTCCATTCTTTTTCCGAGGTCCTGGATCATCTTCACTATCATTATTCTGAATTCTTTTTCTGGAAGGTTGCCTATCTCCACTTCATTTAGTTGTTTTTCTGGGGTTTTATCTTGTTCCTTCATCTGGTACATAGCCCTCTGCCTTTTCATCTTGTCTCTCTTTCTGTAAAGGTGGTTTTTGTTCCACAGCCTGCAGGATTGTAGTTCTTCTTGCTTCTGCTGTCTGCCCTCTGGTGGATGAGGCTGTCGAAGCGGCTTGTGTAAGTTTCCTGATGGGAGGGACTGGTGGTGGGTAGAGCTGACTGTTGCTCTGGTGGGCAGAGCTCAGTAAAACTTTAATACACTTGACTGCTGATGGGTGGGGCTGGGTTCCCTCCCTGTTGGTTGTTTGGCCTGAGGCAACCCAACACTGGAGCCTACCTGAGCTCTTTGGTGGGGCTAATGACAGACTCTGGAAGGGCTCACGCCAAGGAGTACTTCCCAGAACTTCTGCTGCCAGTGTCCTTGTCCTCCCGGTGGGACACGGCCACCTCCCGCCTCTTCAGGAGACCCTCCAACACTAGCAGGTAGGTCTGGTTCAGTCTCCCCTGGGGTCACTGCTCCTTCCCCTGGGTCCTGATGTGCACACTACTTTGTGTGTGCCCTCCAAGAGTGGAGTCTCTGTTTCCCCCAGTCCTGTCAAAGTCCTGCAATCAAATCCCGCTAGTCTTCAAAGTCTGATTCTCTAGGAATTCCTCCTCCCGTTGCCGGACCCCCAGGTTGGGAAGCGTGACGTGGGGCTCAGAACCTTCACTCCAGTGGGTGGACTTCTGTGGTATAAGTGTTCTCCAGTTTGTGAGTCACCCACCCAGCAGTTATGGGATTTGATTTTATTGTGATTGTGCCCCTTCTACCATCTCAGTGTGGCTTCTCCTTTGTCTTTGGATGTGGGGTATCTTTTTTGGTGAGTTCCAGTGTCTTCCTGCCAATGATTGTTCAGCAGTTAGTTGTGATTCTGGTGTTCTCGCAAGAGGGAGTGAGAGCACGTCCTTCTACTCCGCCATCTTGGTTCAGGGCCTCCTGTTTACAGTTTCTTTATTGAACAGAAGTTCTTAATTGTGAGTGGTCAGATCCATATGTTTTCTTACTTAGTGTTTAAACTTTCTAGTTCTTATTCAAGAAATCCTTCTCCACCCTATGGTGACAAATACATTGTCTTACATTTTAAAAACTGCATTTATGGTTCTACTATTCACATTTAGGTCTTTACTTCATTAGGAGTCCACTTTGGTATATGAGGTAGGGATCCTGCTTTGTTTTTGTCCACATAGTGAGCCAGCATTCACAGTACTATCATACTAAACTTAGTTTCTTCTATCCCCTTTGCTGTATGATGCCACCTTTATCATATGTGAAGCTCCTGCACATACCTATGCTGGAGCTCTGTCATGTTTTATTAGTCATTTATTTGTTCCTGCACCTGTACTACACTGTTTTTGTTACTTTGACTTTGTAGCATATCTTAAAATCTGGTAAGGCAAGTCTCTGTGCTTTTTGTGTGTGTATGTCCAAATTTATTTAGCTCTTTATAGATCTTTATTCTTCCATATGCATACAAGATTTCTTTTGAATGGCAACCGAAATACTAGGTCAAAGAGGCCCCCAATAGACTTCTTCTCCCTTCCTGTCCTCAAGATCCCAGAGAAGTTAAGGTGAGACTCAGAGGGCCAAATCTAACCTATTGCATTTCATTCCTTCTCAGTCCCTCTGTTAGAGTGAAGTTTAATGTGCCAGTTGGTAACTATATACATAACCATTATTTTACCCTCTGTCAATTTCAAATGTGGTATGTTTTATAGTTTTGTTAGTATTTTCTTTTTAATTTTTTTTTTAATTTGGTTGCACCAGGTCTTAGTTGATGCAGGCAGGCTCCTTAGTTGTGGCACATGGGCTCCTTAGTTGTGGCATGTGAACTGTTAGTTGTGGCATGCACGTGGGATCTAGTTCCCTGACCAGGGATCAAACCCGGGCCCCCTGCATTGGGAGCGTGGAGTCTTAACCATTGCACCACCAGGGAAGTCCCTTTAATTTTTTTTTAACTTTGTATTTTGAAAAAGTTTTAAACATATAGAAGTTTAGCAAAAATAATACACTGAACAATTTTTTATCCTTTCCCACCTAGAGTCATTAATGTTTTGCATATGTTACTTTCTCTCTGTATCTATCTCTTGCTAGATAATTTGAAAGCAAGTTGTAGATATGATCCTTTACCCCTATGTCAGCATGTTATCTCCTGAGACCAAGGACATTCACTAATATAACCACAATACAATTATCCCAATCAGGGGATTTAACAGTGATGCAACATTACTATCTAATAAACCATCCACATTCAAATTGTCCAGTTGTCCAAGAAGTGGCCTTTGTAGTACATTTCCTCCACGTTCCAGCCCACCCTACCTCCCAATTCAGAATCATTGACTACATTTGGAAATCATGTCTCTTTAGTATCCTTTAATCTGGAGCAGTTCCTCAACTTCTCTTTGTCTTTCATACATTGACATTTTTGAGTACAGGTTATTTATTTTATATAATGTCTCTCAATTTGGGTTTATCTGATTGTTTCCTCATGATTAGATTCAACTTATGCATTTTTGAGAGGAGTGTTTCCCTTTTAAGTAATCAAAGAGGAGGAACCAAAGAACAGAATAAACTCACTTTTACTCATTTGAAGGTAGTATTGGATATTCACTTGATGAGAAAAAAATTCATCTTCAATTTCCAAATCTAAGAAACAGGTATTTGTTATACTAACAATATTTGAGTAACTACTATGTTTAGGATACTACAGTAGACCCTGGACTCTGTTCTGTTACAGATTAAACACTGATATTCAATCACGAATATGGATAAACAAGGTTTCAAGATGATATCTTTAGAAATCTTCTGTCAGTAAATGATTAGGGCTTGATGGGGATGGAATTGTAAACTCATAAAAGATAACTCCAGTACCTAAATATTAAAGAAATACATTCTAAAAGGTGGGTAAGTGCTTTCATTCACAGCTGTGGAGTGGGTTCCAGATCTCAAGTTGCTGCTAGAGCTTCTTCAGTAGATCACTGTTCTCTAACAAGCTCTGGTCCCTTCTGCCATCCTGGTCAACTCTGCTTACCAAATTCCTGACCATCTTTCAAAGCCCAACCCTGACATAGGCTCCCTCCTTTCACAACCTTTCCAAGCCCCTCCCTCCATGTTGCATGCTCATCTCTCTAAGCAGATTGGGCATTGGTAATAAAAAGTACTGTATCTTTATTGGACATCTTTTTTTTTTCTTTAGTTTTTTGTATTGTGGTAAAATACATGTAACATAAAATGTAGCATCTTTGCCATTCTTAGGTGTATAGTTCAGTGTATTAAATATATTCACAATGTTGTGCTGTCATCACCACCATTTATCTCCAGAACTCTTTTCATCTTGTGAAACTGAAAGTCTATACCCCTTAAACAACAGCTCCCCATGGCAACCACCATTCTACTTTCTGTCTCTATGATTTTGACTTCTAGGTACCTCATGTAAGTAAAGTCATACAGTATTTGTCTTTATGAGTTATTTCACTTAGCATAATGTGCTCAAGGTTCATCACGTTGTAGCATATTGCAGAATTTCCTCCTTTTTAATGCTGAATATTTCATCATATTTATATACCACATTTTGCTTATCTATGATCCATCGAGGGACACTTGAGTTGCTTCCACATTTTAGCTATTGTGAATAATAGCTTATGTTATTTATACATGGGTGTACAAATATGTCTTCAAGACCCAGAAGTTGGTTTGCTGGATCGTATGGTAATTCTATTTTTAATTATTTGAGGAACTGCCACACTGTTTTCCACAGCAGCTGTACTATTGAACATTCCCACCAATAGTGCATAAAGGTTTGAATTTCGGGCTTCCCTGGTGGTGCAGTGGTTAAGAATCCGCCTGCTAATGCAGGGGACACGGGTTCGAGCCCTGGTCTGGGAAGATCCCACATGCCATGGAGCAAGTAAGCCCGTGCACCACAACTACTGAGGCTGTGCTCTAGAGCCCATGAGCCACAACTACTGAAGCCCACGTGCCACAACTACTTAAGGCTGCGTGCCTAGAGCCCATGCTCTGCAACAAGAGAAGCCACCACAATGAGAAGCCCGTGCACCGCAACAAAGAGTAGCCCCCACTCGCCGCAACTAGAGAAAGCCCGCGTGCAGCAACAAAGACCCAATGCAGCCAAAAATAATTAATTAATTAATTAATTAAAAAAAGGTTTGAATTTCTCCACATCCTCAACAACACTTGTTATTTTCTGTTTTGTTTTTTTTTAAATAGTAGCTATCCTAATGGTTGTGAGGCCGTATCTAATTGGTAGCTGTGATCTGAATTTCCCTAATTATTAGTGATGGTGAGCATTTTTTTCATGTAATTGTTGGCCATTCATATATCTTCTCTGGAGAAATGGCTGTTCAAGTCCTTTGCCAAATTTTGAATTGGATTATTTTGTTGTTGTTGAGTTTCAGTTCTCTGTATATTCTGGGTATTAGTCCCTTATCATATATATGGTTTGCAAATATTTTCTCCTTCTGTGGGTTGCCTTTATACTCTCAAGTGTCTATTAATGCACAAAATTTATATATTCTCATAAGTTCCAACTTGTCTATTTTTTCTTTTGTTGCCTCTGCCTTTGGTGGCGTATTCAAATCATTGCAAATCCATCAGGAAGCTTTTGCCTTATGTTTTCTTTTAAGAGTTAGAGCTTTAGGTCTTACATTTAGGTCTTTGATCCATCTTGCATTAGTTTTTGTATATGGTATTAGGTAAGGGTCCAACTTCATTTTTCTGCATGTGGATATCCAGTTTTCCCAGCACATTTTGTTGAAAAGGCTGCCCTTTCCCCCACTGAATGGTCTGAGCAGTCATAGGTCTATTCAGATTTTCATTTCTTATTGACTTAGTCTTGGTAGGTTTTGTGTTTCTAGGAATTTGTCCATTCAGCTAGGATATCCAATTTGTTGGCATACAGTTGTTCATAGCGCTCTCTTATAATACTTTTTATTTCTGTAGAGTCAGTAGTAATGTCCCCTTTCATTTCTGATTTAGTAATTTGAGTTTTCATAGTCCATCGAGGTAAAGTTTGTCAATTTTGTTGCTCTTTTCAAAAACTACTTTTGGTTTAATTGATTATACGTTATTGTTTTTCTGTTCTCTACTCCATTTATCTCTGCTCTAGTCTTTATTGTTTCCTTCCTTCTGCTAGTAATGGGTTTAGTTTCTTCTTCTTTTTCTAGTTCATTAAGCTGTAAAGTTTGTTGATTTGAGATCTTTCTTGTTTTTTTAATGCAAGTATTTATAACTATAAATTCCCCCCTTAGTACGGATTTTGCTTCATCCCATAAGTTTGATATGTTGTGTTTTTGTTTATCTTCATCTCTAAGTATTTTTTAAAATTTCCCTTGTGATTTCTTTGATCCATTGGTTGTTTAAGAGTATACTGTTTAATTTCCACAAATACGTGAATTTTCCTGTTTTACTTCTGTTGTTGATTTCTGACTTCATCCCATTGTGGTCAGAGAAGATACTTTGTATGATATCCATACTTTGTATGATATCCATCTTTTTAAATCTACTGAGACTTAATTTGTGGCCTAACATATGGTCTGTCCTGGAAAATGTCCCCTTGAGAAGAATATGTATCCTGTTGTTGTTGGGTGGAGTGTTCTATATGTGTTTGTTAGCTCTAGTCAGTTTATTGTGTTGTTTAAATCCTTTTTTTCCTTACTTGTGTCCTGTCTGGTTGTTCTCTCCATTATTGAGAGTTGAGTTTTGAAATCTCCAACTATTATTGTAGAACTGTCTATTTCTCCCTTCATTTCTGTCAGTTTTTCCTTCATTATTTTGATAGTGTATTATTAGGTGTGTAAATGTTTACAGTTGTTTGGGCAGCTTTTTTTTTTTTCAGAACACCTAGCAGAGTGTTTGGCCTTCAGTAATTATTTCTTTAATCCATTAATAATAAATTAAAAGTTTTTGATAATAAGAATGATAGACAGGACTAAGTAGAGAAGTTCTATTATTTTCTGCCAGGTGATGAAACGTAACATCTGGTAAATTCGTTTTAAAAAAAAGACTTCCGGAGAATCTGTAGAACCTGCAAACCCTTCCACAAAGAAAATGTAAACACTGAGAGGTGGAAGGCGATTTTACTTCATATTTTTGGCATCATCACCATGAAATTTCATTAAAACAAACATTGCCATGAAGTTAGTTGAAATTCCCACTGTATTCACTTGTAACAATTTTTTCCCCAAGCAATCAAGTTGAAGAAACATCTCCACTACTTAAAGAGGGACCTGCAAACTATTTTTATTTAGCTGTCCCAATGGGATTTTCTGTTAGTAAATCTGCTACTCAGGTATCTGCTCTGCGTATGGATTCAAAAGTGGATGATCACTTAATGCAAGGGACTGAGAAAAGCAAACTGGAACCAGTGACTCAGTTATTTCAAAACACCAAGAAAATAAGATTAGAAGACACAAACCAAGAAAACTTTACAAGGAGCAAAGATACTGGCACAGGATCTCTTTCGGAGAAAGCCTTGGGTTCAGTGGTGTATGTTAAAGAAAGTGATGGAATAGAAATGATAGACGTGGAATGAAGTTATTTGTGTATGTTACCAAAGAAACCAAAAATTGCTTTTGACTAAGACGGCCTGTTGAATGAGAACTTAACCTTATTACGAAAACCTAACAAAATGAACGAAGACGATTGCTTATTTTTCACTATTTATGAATCACTGTAGATTGCACTTTTTGATGATACATATTCAGAAAAGTTGCTTTAGAGAGAAGAAGCTTTCCAAAATTCAAAGAAGATTTCTCTGGTATTACATTCTGTCCTTGTCAAAAAATCAGAGTTTTTGTGTAACAGTATTTAAATGGCACCAAAACATTTTAATTATAATGTATTTCTCTAACAAATGATCAAAAACCCAAACACTGCCCAAACAATTTGACATCAGTATTTCACATGATTTCTGGTGTACTGATTTTGTATGTTGAAATTCCAGTTAGCGATTTTGCTTTAGAATACTTTATCTTCTTGCATTTTTGCATGTCTGTTCGGTTAAAGATCAGTGGCAGCTAAACTCAAAGACCAGTAAATTACGTACCTTGAGAAGCATTTCACATTTCAAATCATCTTTTTAAAACTTTTTTTTCACTCACGTGGAATTCATTTCAGAGTTCACAAAATAGTTTTTTCTAAGTGTAATAATTTATCTTGCAGATGTTACCATTTTATACCACCAATATTTAAGAAAACAATCTAGTTGTTAAAAACAATTCTTGTTTTGTATATATCAGTTTGCAATTCTTATTAAAACATCTAGTAGTTTGAAACAGCAGTATTGTCCCAAGTAATGTAAGCTGAAGTTAAAAACCATTTGTGTCTGGACATATAGTGACTTATAAATATTTCTATTATGTATGTTTTGAACATTTTCCTGTACTTTAATATTTACTGGTGATCTCTAATGCTCAACTGAGTAATCTCCTTAATATTCATAAAGGAAAAAGGCATATTCAAAGAGGAAAAGGCATCTTCTCTTAGGAGAAGAAATATTTTGTAAATCAGAAAAAAAGCCAAACAGATGTCATGTATTTGTAGAGTTAAAAAAAGAAAAAACAACATTGAATGGGATGTAAGCCACTAAGATAATGCTCTTTATCATTTATAGAACATAATTCTTTGGGAGAGAAAAAATACACAAATCATTCATTTGTTCACCTAGCCTGGTACTGTGCTTGGTGCTCAGGATACAGTGGTGAATAAATTACCACTACCTTCATAGTGCTTACTGTCTGTCTACCAGGGAAGGTAGAACATCAGACAGTAATTATGTAAGATACAAATTGTGATGTGCCATGAAGAAAAAGTTAAATTTCAGAGAGACAGAAGAGGAGACATAACACATAAACTTGACTTTTAATTGTGGGAACTAGGAAGGCTTCTCTGAAGACGTGACATGTATAGCTTTTGCAGGGACATGGTTGTCCAAGTGAGGTGATGGTGATGGTTGAGGTATATCGAGAAGGGGACAGAGTCCAGGTGAAGTTTGGCAGGACAGACTGATGGTCTTAAAGTGGGAAATGAGGAAAAAGAAAGGGTTTCTAGTAAAAAAAAAAAAAAACAGAAACAAAAAAGCTAGATGCATGGAGGTTCCCTGGGGGAAAGAGCTCGGGAGCATGGGTTTTGGGCGTACCTGTTTCTAAGGCAGACAGTTCTATGTATGGAATGAAAAAATACAAATTTTGAAGTTGTATACAGAAATGGTATCTAAAGCTAGGGGAGTGAAAGAGGTTGCTTATGGTGAATGTATAGTGTGAGATAAAGCAACTACAACATTTAGGAGCTGGTCAGCGCAGGGGGAGCTGGCTAAGGGGACTGAAGAGTTGGCAGAGTTGGTGGAAAACCAAGACAGGATAATGTCAAGATTGCCCACAAAAGTCTTTAAGGTGGAGGCAGTCAACTGAAAGGGTAGATGAGGACTTGAAAGGTCCACTGGATCTAGCAACATGAATGGCATTAGTGACCTTAGCAAAAACACTTTTTTCTTTAATAGGGACTTGGCTCAAATATTTACAGACTGGTTTTTCACCTCCATGAATGTCCAACAGGACATTTGATAGTGTGTTGGACGCTGAATTTGGGATGTCCTTCATTGTATGTGATGCCCCATGCATTGCAGGATGTCAAATGTCGTAGCACAATCCAGTCATTGAGATGATAACAAATGCAAACATTAATTACTCTGTTTGAGAACTATTGCTGCTAAGACATCAGAGAATTGGAATCCCCAAATCCAAGCCAAGCCATAGTTTTAGCAGCACACCTGGGAATGGAAATACACAAAGACTTCCTGCAAGGGGTGGAATGGAAAAAGTTTAATCAGGACAACAGCCTCACTTAGGTGTTTATTTGTTTTATGGAAGAATTCTACAAGCAGAATCCTAAAGTGAACATTCTTCAGAGTTCTACTATTGTTTCTGATGAGAAACTTTCCATATAAAAATAATATAGTTCAGGAGAAATAAGGATGTTAGGAGACCTTAGATTCAACATACCTATAAAATAAGACCTATAATACATGCATTGGTATTGCATCTAATGGTGTTGTCATTGATGCCACTAATAATAGTTATCATTTACTGAGCTGGTGTGTAACTGGCTTAGTAGAGATTCCCTAGAAGCTGCTTGAGACAAGGACCCAGAGGCACATGATTTTTGAGAGTGTGCTCTTTAAGGTAAGCCTGTAAGGGAGTCAGGGAAACAGAAGGAATCAACGAAGAATGAGCACTCAGATAAATTCATGGCCTGACCCACAGGGTGCTCTGGAGGGATCATACTGCAGAGTTGTCCCACTGTCCCACTTTGAGGCAGGGGGTGGGACTATTGTAGCCCTAGGCCAGTCAGGCATTGGTTGCCACCTCCAAGCCAAAGTGGGGAGGCTGGTGGGCAGGGAGGCAGGGTGAATCACTCTGGTGTGCCTGTGCCTGCTAGCTCCTTCATTCACACCAGCTGGAGAATGGATGATGAATTAAGGGTAAAGGGGACCTGGGTGGGGTGCTCACAGTCTTTATTACAATGTCAGACACCTAACATATATTATTTTCCTTTTATTTTGAAACAATCTCAAATTTACAGCAAAGTTGCAAGCATGGTACAAAGGCCTTTCCCTCTCCTCCCAACCATTTGAGAGTAAGTAGCTGACCTAATTCTCCATCATCCCTGAATACTTTTTTAATGATTTAAAGAATTTTATTATTTTTTAGATAAATTTTTAAAATTGAGATATAACATTATATTAGTTCCAGGTGTGCAACATAATGATTTCATATATATTGCAAAATGATCACTGTAAGAAGTTAACATCTATCAACACATAGTTATTTTTTTTCCTTGTGATGAGAACTTTTAAGATATATTCACTTAGCAACTTTCAAGTATACAGTACAGTATTTTTATAGTCACCATGCTGTACATTTACATCTCCAGAGCTTACTTATCTTATAACTGGAAGTTTGTACATTTTGATCATCTTCACCCATTTTGCTCACCCTGCCAAAAGCACTTTTGATGGAATAACAGGACAGAATCCATGTTGGAGTAGGTTGGAAAATGAATGGGAAGTGAGGAAGTGGATACTGGATGTGTAGTAACTCCACAAAGAAGCTCAACTCTGAAGGGGAGTAGACAGGATGAGAGATGGAAGATGAGATGGAGGTCGTGTTTGAGTGTCAGCAGAAGGATCCAGTGGAGAAGCTGAAGAAGTAGGAGAGGGGTTAAGGATAACCACAGGATGGAAGTCTAGGAGCAGGGAGGACGGATCCATTCTTGAAAAACACTTCGGTAGGAAATTAGGGGGGGGGGGAAATTGTACCACCTCAGATTCCAGAGAAATGGAATTTAGAAAGATGTAATATAAGCAAAGAGCAACAGAATTGCGTGGCTCTTTTTAATGATAACTTGGAAAACTCCTACTGGGACTAACTCTGCACAGAATCCATTCCCACCTGCATAATCCAAGAAAGACTAATTACTCAGAGTGACTTCAATCAAGAGGGTAATAGTAAATAAATAAGGAGCCACTGTGTCTTTATTGTAGCTTTATATGGAGCCCGGGTCATGGTATCGGCATCACCAAATTGTGAACACTGGATGCTTCTTACTCCAAGATGCAAGTCTTGATGGTTTCTATTCTAAGCCAAAGGAGAGATTGATTTCTGTCGAAGACTGAAAAAGATGACCACAAATTCTTTGGGCTCCTCTCATCAAGAGGTGGGGTCCATTTCTCCACCCCTTGACTCTGGGCTGCCTTTGCTGGTGCTTTGGACAACAGAATGTGGCCAAAGTGCTCCTTCCAAGGCTAGCCCTGAACGGAGGTGCCCCAGCAGCCAGCCAGAACCATCCGCCAAGGGCGTGAATAAGGCCGTCCTGGACCTCCCCGCTCAGCCAACCTGTGCTGAATGAAGGAAGCCACGTGAGCAAGACTTGACCATATAAATGTTAGAATAAATCGTTGTGTTAAGCCACTGGCGTTTGAGGCAGTTTGTTACGCAGCTATAGTTACCTGGAACTTTGCCTGCCGGGGGAATTTCCCATCTGGCTAAGCCACAAGGATTTTCTTGCCAGCTGCACCGAGGGACACCCCAAGTGGTAACGTTCATTGCCCTCGGTGTGTTGGTTCTCCGACCCACTCCTTCCTACCTGTTACCATCTCTGTATTGGGAATACCAGCGTTTATTCCTTTAAGTGCCATTTATCTTTTAAAACCGATTTTAGTTTCGTCCCCTTCCAAGTGGAGTTGCCTGCCCTTTGGACTATCAGACGTGCAAAAGCCCCGCGCAATGCCTGGATGTTCAGTAAAGAACATCCGACCCGACTGCTCTGGGTACCAGGCGGGCTCCCCTCCAGACTGACTCAACCCCGCTCCTACTTGTTCCCCGCTAACGCTCTGGGCTGTCACGCGGGGAACCTCCATCTGCCCTGGGGCTCTAGGACTTTCGATACTATTGATACTATTATTCGAACGTGGGCGGCGTCCCTGCCTCTTCTCTGGTTCGGCGCCGGCTCGGCCGGTCGGAAGGACCCTCCGGAACCCCCCGGCCCCGCCCCCACGCAGTGTTTCCGGTGCCCCGCCCCCCGCGGGCCGGGGCGGCGGGCGGGGCGGCAGCGTGCGCAGCCGGACGGGCTTCTGGGTCGCACGCGTCCTTCCCCCGCGGGACCGCGCGTGACTTGGCCGCGACCGGAAGCCTCAGGTGCGTGAAACCGGAGGCGGGGCAGGGCGGGGCGGGGCGGGGCCGGGCGGGGCGGGGCAGGCGGCGTGGGCCCCGAGGACAGGCAGCTGGCGGGGACCTGAGACCCTGGGGCAGGGCGCATGGCTGGCGCTGCAGGCCCTGAAGTGTCCGGTCAGAGCTTGGGAAGACCTAGCTCCACGGTTAAGAACGGATTATCCGCAACACAGGAGGGTCAAAAAATTAGACATGTTGGGTGCCAGCCCTGTGCGCGCCCACCGAGAACCAAAAAGGCGAAGTCAAACAGGCACACGGCCGTCCTGAGACTGGATAAGTTATGTACCAAGAGGTGGCAAGATGGCAAGATAAAACTTGGGGAGGATTTTTTTTTTAATTAATTAATTAATTAATTAATGGCTGTGTTGGGTCTTCGTCCCCGCTCAAGGGCCCTTTCTAGTTGCGGCAAGCGGGGGCCACTCCTCATCGCGGTGCGCGGGCCTCTCACTATCGCGGCCTCTCTTGTTGCGGAGCACTGGCTCCAGACGCGCAGGCTCAGTAATTGTGGCTCACGGGCCCAGTCGCTCCGCGGCGTGTGGGATCCTCCCAGACCAGGGCTCGAACCCGTGTCCCCTGCATTGGCAGGCAGACTCTCAACCACTGCGCCACCAGGGAAGCCCCGGGGAGGATTTTTTGAAGGAGCTGGGCCTGCCTAGGAGGGTAGGTGGGATCCTGTTATTTTTTGCTTTCTGTTCGATGATGGAGAAGCAGGTTTGGTAAATTCAAAGTGGTGGTAGCTAAGTGTCCCCCCCCAGAACATGGAAATATGATCGTCCTATGATTAAAAAACGATAAAAAATAATAATTAAAAGGTAAGAGTAGAGATATGCTAAGTTAAAGAGACAAAATTTTATCAGGCCTTCAGGACTTGTCAGTATCCTGACAACTAAAAAAAGACTGTACATCATGCAGCTGGAGGTCTGATCTGTTTTTGAAGCATGGAGTAAAAGAGAGGTGCGCCTGACGGGATGAATCCAGGCCTCCTCTGGGAGAGACAGGGTGTCCTGGCGTTAACAGTGGGATCTCTCCAGAGCCCAGGAGCTGAGAGGTGATTTCCTCAAGGCTCATTCCACCAGACATTGAAGTCGTATAACTCCATCCTTTTGTCCGGATTCTGTATTCACCAAGCAAACTTATGATAAGAGAGGGAGTAGTTGGACAGGCCGATCTGAATATCCGGTTGATAGCCTATAGTTCTCTTTGTAAATTAATAAATTGGCATTCAGATTTTCTCAGACATCCCTGTGTTCCCACTTTTTCTCACTCTTTGTGTGATTCTTTCTTGTCCTACGAGGCTCAGTGGAAATGTTACATCCTCACAGGGTCCTATTTGTTTATGTGTTCAGGTGCCTAGAACAGTTTCTGGCACGTAGTAGGCGCTCAGCCTAACTCCCTCGACTTTCAGTCTTTTCTTTTTTTTTTTTTTAATTGGAGTATAGTTGCTTTACAGTGTTGTGTTAGTCTATGCTGTGCAGAAAAGTGAATCAGCTATACGTATACATATATCCCCTCTTTTTTGGATTCCCTTCCCATTTAGGTCACCAAAGAGCATTGAGTAGAGTTCCCTGTGCTATACAGTCGGTTCTCATTAGTTATCTGTTTTATACATAGTAGTGTATATATGTCAGTCCCAATCTGTCCCACCCCCCCCTTTCCCCCTTGGTGTCCATACGTTTGTTCTCTACATCTCCGTTGCTATTTCTGCTTTGCAAATAAGGTCATCTGTACCATTTTTCTAGATTCCACATATATATGTTAATATACGATATTTGTTTTTCTCTTTCTGACTTACTCAGTCTGCTTTTCTGGTCACTTTTTTGATGAAGCCTAGCCTGACAACCCTATATGAAATTGCAGCCTGGGGACTTCCCTGGCAGTTCAGTGGTTAAGGCTTGGTGCTTCCACTGCAGGGGGCATGGGTTCGATTCCTGGTAGGGGAACAAAGATCCCGCATGCCTTGTGGCCAAAATAAATGAATGAATAAATAAATAAATAATAAATTAAATTAAATTAAATAGCAGCCTGGTTCCTCTCACATACACGTTTCCTATGTTCCCTTTCCTTTTTCATATGGTCCTCATCACCTTCCTTGATTTGGTTCACTGATGAATCCCAAGTGCCAAGAACAATGCCTGTCGTGTAGTAGATGCAAAATCTCTTGAATTAATATCTTTGCTGTGTTTCGCTCACACCGTATCCACAATGCCTGGATGAATACAGATATTTTTAGCACTATTAATACATTAATTGGATCAATTCTGGAGCCCTTAGTTAACATCTGTTCAGCTCTGTGCCATTGGCTGCTGGTAGCCAAAGACTCTTAAGTTCAATGCAGTCAAAATGGACCAGTTATCTTCACCCCATATCCCCTCTTCTTATGAAATCTGTCCTAGGAAATGTCACCTCTTTCCACCCATTTCCCAGGCCAGAAGTCAGGGTATGCATAAAATTAATAAAAGACCTAACATCCTGTGTACTTTCTATGTGCCAGGCACTCTTATACGCACTTTACATGTATTAGTTCATTTAATCCTGATATGAGACCCATCGTTACCCACATATTACAGATAAGGGATCTGCGGCACAGAAAAGTCAACTAATCTGCCTTAGCTGGGAAGAGACAGAGTTGGGATTTGAATGCTGCCTCGTAATCATTATACCATAAAGGACATGACCCTTGACTTCTTTCTCTCACCCTCACTGAACCAATTACCAAGTATCAGGATTTTCCCTGCTTAAATCTCTAGGCGATGTCTCTGAAGTATAAATCTGTAAAACTCTTCAGCACCTCCTCATCACCCTCAGGGTGAAGTTCAAGTATTTAACATGGATTTTTTTTTTTTTTTGGCCCGAGGCTTGTGGGATCTTAGTTCCCGGACCAGGGATCAAACCTGTGCCCCCTGCAGTGAAAGCACAGAGTCCTAACCACTAGACCGCCAGGGAAGTCCCTAACGTGGATTTTAAGTCTCTTCGTAATCTGATCTCTACTTCTGCCTCCTTATCTCTTGCAGCTCCCCATTCCTGCACTCTTAAATACCAGCCAATTGAATTAAATTCTTCGAATTCTTTGAATGGGTCTTCTTTTCCTCCAAGCTATTGTACTTTGTTGGAATACTTTTCCTTACCCCTTCTATGTCTCAACTTCAATGTCACTTCCAATGATAAGAGGGTTAAATGGCCTTCTAATGTACTTACCCTGTCATAGCACTTATGACACCCTATTTTAATTATCACCTTCCTTGCTTTTTAGTGTCTCCCACTAGATAGTGAGTTCCTTGAAGGCAAGGACCAGTCTGTGACCTTAATGTCCTCATGTCCATCCCTTCTCAGTGTCTGCTACCCTCGTTCAGGCCCTTGTTATCTCTAGCTGGGACAATTGCATGGGTCGGTGAAGCCGTCTCCCTGCCCCTAGTCTATCTGTTTTTAATCCATGCTCAACACTGCCAGCAGAAGCAGTTTTGTATAATGGCTGACTTAACACTTTCCTACTTAAAACACCTCACTAGATCCAGCTGCTTTTAGAAAAAGGCCAAATGCTTTAGAATTACATGAATCTGTCTCCTCCCCTTCTTTATTCTACCTTGTGCCTAGTAGGCACTCCATAAACATTTGTTCAATGAAGGAGGGACTATATCAAATTTGGTCAAACAGAACCAAGAACAAAGAGTTTAACCAAAGAAACGGCATCTGGCTGCAGAGGCTTCCTAGGACAGCACAGCCAAAGATTTCAGTGGAGCTGGAAGACTGGTAGTGGATCTTCTTTGAGGAGGGAGTCCCCAAGACATGCCTTACTGTTGGAGGACTCTCTGTCTTTGCGTTTGCCTGGAACATGCTACTCCCATCAACGTGGTAAAAACCATCAGATTTCGAGACTCGGTTCAAGTATCCCTTCCTCTGTTACACCTCTCCTGACCTTTCTAGATAGAAAGAGTGTAAATTGGTTCAGCTTTTCTGTAGCATAATTTATCAAGATATATCAAGAGTGATGAAAATATGAAGACTTGTTACCCTAGGAATTGTGCATCTAGGATGTAACTACAAAAGAATGTGGCCTAGTTCTGGGCTTTAATAACCCAGTCCTTGCCAGGTCTTTAACCTAAAGGAAAATTATGACCATTCTAAGAAACGAAATTGGAATAGAATGGTTTCTTTACAACCATAACTAGTCAAAATACTTCATATTACAGCTAGTATTTTCAGCCTTTTCATCAGCACTGCTAACACAAATAATGTGTAAAGTGTCAAAACATAATAAAATTGTTCCTAGCCTTTCTATTTAACCTTGCTACTCTGACCACCTCTCCCCTGACTTCAGGGGGTCCATCCTAATTTAATATTGATCTAAATAAAACAGTTAGGCTGCCAGTAAATATGTATCTGAAAGTTAAATAGGAATTATTTTTAAAGTACTACAAGGACATAATTAAAGCTTTCCAGACAGATGTTCATGAATACATTGTTGATAACATAGAAAAACTAGAGACAATCTAAACTTACAAACTAAGAGATTGGTTGAGTAAACGGTGGTGTATCTGACAGTGGAAGGTAACACGACATTAAAACTGATGTAAAAATAGGTTTAACATTGAATGAAATAAAGAGTATGGTGGGGAAATGGCCCACTTTTGGTGGGGCCAAAAGTGTGTGTGTGTATTTTACACATGCACATAAAAGAGTATGGTGGGGAAATGGCCCACTTTTGGTGGGGAAAAGTGTGTGTGTGTATTTTACACATGCACATAAAAAAATGGGTACACACTAAAGTGTTAATTGGGATTATCTCCAGGTGGTCATGTTATAGTTTCTTTTATTTTGTTCTTTTTGCTTGTCTATATTTTCTCATTTTTCTCAAATAATGTGTATTACCTGTGAATTCAAAATAATTTGTTTGTCTTTGAGATATATAATGTATTTTCAGCTTTATTATTTGAAAAATCTGTGCCCTTATTCCATTTCAACTAAAACAATTTGAGGTTTGTATCATTTATTTCCTTTGAGTACTCTGTTGTACAGTTTTTGCTGAAGACTAATGATAAGGCTAAAAGGCAAGAAAAGCAACCAAACTGGATACTTAAATAAGTTTGGATTAAATAACCAAGAACTGATAGCTACAAAATAGAATTTAATTTTCTTTTTCTCAATCATTAATTTGTTTGTCTTCCATTTTTAAAAGCATGCTGATCCCATTTTCAATGAAGAATTGCTTCCAGTTACTTTGTAACCTCAAGGTCCCAGCAGCTGGTTTTAAAGACACAGTTAAAAGTGGGCTCATTTTACAGTCAGTTTCCAATGATGTTTACCAAAACCTGGCTGTAGAAGACTGGATCCATGACCATATGAATCTAGAAGCCAAGCCGGTTCTTTTCTTTTGGAGGAATTCTCCCTCTGTTGTAATTGGTCGGCATCAGAACCCTTGGCAGGAATGTAACCTGAATCTGATGAGAGAAGAAGGTGTAAAACTAGCTCGGAGGAGAAGTGGAGGAGGAACAGTCTACCATGATATGGGTAACATCAACTTGACTTTTTTTACAACCAAAAAAAAGTACGATAGGATGGAAAATCTAAAATTAGTTGTTAAAGCTCTGAAGGCTGTCCAGCCGCAGCTGGATGTGCGGGCTACCAAAAGGTTCGACCTTTTACTTGATGGACAGTTTAAAATCTCAGGAACAGCTTCCAAGATTGGCAAGGCTGCTGCTTATCACCACTGCACTTTGCTATGCAGTACCGATGGGACCTTCTTGTCATCTTTGCTGAAGAGCCCTTACCAAGGGATCAGGAGCACCGCCACTGCGAGCACACCTGCCTTAGTAAAAAATCTTATGGAAAAAGATCCCACTCTGACCTGTGAAGCAGTGATAAATGCTATTGCCACAGAGTATGCTACATCTCATCAAATCGATAATCACATTCACCTAATAAACCCAACGGACGAGACACTGTTTCCTGGAATAAACAGCATAGCCAAAGAACTACAGACCTGGGAATGGATATATGGCAAAACTCCAAAGTTCAGTGTAAACACTTCCTTCAGTGTGTTATATGAACATTCACACTTGGAAGTTAAAGTATTCATAGACATAAAGAATGGAAGAATTGAAATCTGTAATATTGAAGCACCTGACCATTGGTTGCCGCTAGAAATACGTGACAAGTTAAATTCAGGTTTTATTGGTAGTAAATTTTGCCCAATTGAAACGACTATGCTTACAAGTATATTACATAGAACATGTCCAGAAGATGACGAACTACACAGTAAATGGAATATGCTCTGTGAAAAAATTAAGGGAATAATGTGATTCCAAGTAAATTTCTTAACATTGACAGTTTCAATGAGAAAATTAAAATGTTTACAGTACATTGTATGTCTCTTAAAATAAGAAAGACCTCGTCTCCTTCAGTAACTTCTCCCTATTTGAAATTGTCTATCACCTACCCTAGTCCATACTTCCCATTGACCTCTAAGATACTCTCTCTCTATCTTTATTGATTTTAATACCTGGCTGCATTTGTATTTCACTTCCTTCCTCTGTTACCGTCTTGGGGTTGTATACCATATTGGACACTCTGACCTCAGAGTTAGTTCTCTTTCTTACCGCTAGGGAATATAACCCCAGCTTCTTGCCACCTCTGAAACCTTAAACTCTAAAATTCTCCCATTTTCGTTGTTTCCTTATCCTTCCATCCTCTCCCATTAAACCCAGCTTATTGCACTTTTCTAAGCCAATAACTTTTCCTCAAGTCTCTTGCTTCAACTCCATTTCTTACCAGCATTCTCATTTGTTTCTCTTGACCTATCATAGCCACCCTTTTTTTTTTTTTCCAACAATTGATTTCCACTCCTATACCCAGATGGCAGGCAATGCTAGAAAAAAATTCACATAATCTATAGTTTTCAACTTGTATTTCTTTGTTCTGTTGGTGCCAGATTCAACTCACCTGTTGACTCCCCCTCATTCTTCAGAGGCCTTATTCGTAAATGTTCCCACTCTTCCTAAGCTCAGAATTCCATTACTCTTAATCTGGTCACAAACCTTGATTTATAATTTGAGAGTGGAGGCTTTCAGAAATGAGCTCCTTCAGTGCCCCCGTGTTCTCTACTTCAACTTTTCTCATTTCATTCAATCTCGAAGAATTGGCTTGAGAATTGGCTTGTGGCTTTTTCCTCTCCAGCCTGTTTGTCTGTGCTTTGTATTGTACTATCAGTTATTTATCTCCTTTATCTTGCCTAAGTCCCTCTCGACTTTTACTGGATCTTTAGCCTTAGTGAATAGACATGCTCATGTCTCCCCTTTCCCGAAGACTCCTGCTCAAGGCTTTACTCTGTTTATCTCCATCACTTCATTGCCAAACTTCTTCAAAGGGTACCACCACTGCCAACCATTTCCTGTCTCTACAGTTCACTCACATACTCCTCTTATTTCTACAGTAGTTCCTACATGTTTATTGAGTGCCTACTCTGTGCCAGGTACTTTGCTAGTTGTTGGATGTTCATGGTGAGTGAAAGTGACATGGTCACTGAGCTTAAGAACTGACAGTTTAGTGGTTTCAAACTTTTTAAAAACTGGAGTAAAAAATGTATTTTATATTGTGCACCAGCACACACATATATTGCCTATACCTAACAAGTTTCACAATACGATGCTTATCCTTTACTACTTATCTGATATTTTATATTCAATTTTATTTCTTATAAAAATTGACTTTATGACCCATTAATAGGTCAAGACTTGAGTTTTTTAAAACTAGGGAAAGAAATCAGTAAATGCTTACAAGATGAGAAAAGTATGAAAGAAAAGTCCAGGCAGTTAGACAATACGGGCTCCCTAGCTAGAGCGATCAGGGACCTGACGTTGAAGCTGAGCCCTGAGGAATGAGAAGTGGAGCAGGGAGGAGAATAATCCGGATTTACCGGTTATCTATTGCTACATAACAAACCACTCTAAAACTTGGTGGCTTAAAACAACAACAGTCATTTATTCAGTCCAAGATCAAGGTGACAGCAGGTTTGGTTTCTTCTTTTTTAAAAAAAATTATTATTTTTTAATTTGGCCACACCTGGCAGCTTGTGGGATCCTAGCTCCCTGACCAGGAATTGAACCCGGGCCCCAACAGTGAAAGCGCCAAGTCCTAACCACTGGACCGACGGAATTCCCAGGTTTGATTTCTTCTGAGGGCTGTCTCCTTGGCTTACAGGTGGCACCTTCTTGCTGTACCCTCACATAGTCTTTCCTCTGTGTGCGTATCTGTGTCCAGATGTCCATTTCTTATAAGGACACCAGTCATATTGGATTAGGGCCACCCTAAAGACATCATTTTAACTTATTTCTTTGAAGACCTTATTTCCAAACATGGTTACATTCTATGGTACCAGGGGCTGGGATTTCAACGTGTGAATTTCTTAGGGGGGTTGGGGGGGGGCTGCGGTTTGCATAATTCAACCCATAACAGGGGTTTCAGGACTCAGAGACCTTCAGACATCTTCACGTGAAACAACGTAACACAGTGTTTGGCTATCACATTAATTTCCGTCCTCTTAGGAGATCTTCTCCTTTCATGTATCTCAGTGGATCCAGATCCCATCCTTTTTTTTGAGGGGTTGTGGGGAGCAGGAGTGGACACACAGGGTTTTGCTGCAGCTGGTTATCTCAAAATGAGAGTAGAGTAAGGGAAGGGGATTTTTCAAGTTGCTCCTGGGACAAACACAGGTGCCAGGCTAGCTGTTCTTCATTTGAGGCAGGTTTAATGGGCAGGCCCCATGGTTCTTTGCAGTATTAAATACCAAGTAAACACAATTTTGAAGGGGTTGTTCATGGGCCCGTTTTTAAGCATTACATTTGTCACAACAACTGAAAATTATTTTCTAAGAAAGGTATAAAAATCCTGATATGATGTGTTTGGTGCAATAAAGCAGCCATGATTTTCTGATACCCTTTGTTTCTCGAGAGAGAGGATGACATCAGGTGAAGGCTGTTAAGGGCTTCAGGTTCCAAAAGGGAAATCTGATGAGCATTCCTGGAACACATGGATTAAAGGCATGTTTTGCAGGTAGATTCTGCAGAACTTTCTGTATGTCTGCATATGAGGATGAAGGGGAGGGAGGAATCAAGAATGACTCCTAGATTGCTTACTTAAGCAACGGGATGGATGGGGGTACACGGGAGCAGCGGGGGAGTGTGTATCCAAAGTTCAGTTGGGGCCTGTTATGTTTGAAATGCTTGTGTGTTTCTGAGATGCCAGGTGAAATGCCAAATAGGCAGCTGAATATGTGAGATTAGAATTCCAAGGAGAAGTCTTGGCTTAATAGGAGTCGACAGCATATAAATAGTATCGTATATCATGAAAATGGATAATTGTGGACTTTTGTAATTCATCTAAAGTTTAAAGTGTTTAGCATCCAAGTCCCCTATGTTTGGGGAATCCTCCAACTTACAAATCTTGGTGGGAGGTGGAGCCCACCTTTGGAGGAGGCCATCAAGAGGCTGTGACCGCCAGTTGCCCTTCAAACTGGACCCAGGCAATCAGAGGCTCCTAACCTCCTCCCCTGTCCTTGGAATGTATGTTCTGCCCACTGTTCCTGTACCAGGAGCCCACCGGGTCTGGCTTAACTCAAGCTTTCCCCTGTTGCCATGCAAAGCAGGCTGCCACCGTAAGGGCATTAGAGAAGCTGAGTACCATTTATGGATACCCTTGTCCAATAGACAGTGACTGGACAGTCACATTTTAAAGGTCATGATGTGCAAGTGTAAAACAAAGAATGTTGCCCACCATCCAGCTCTACAAGGATCAAGTCATTAGCCACTGCAGTCGCTGACTGACGGTGCACCCTGAAAGGGATTCAGGACGAAAAACAGGATGAGAACATATATGCTTTGGAAAAACGGGCCCCTTAGATAGTTAGATATATCTCAGGAAGATTTTTAGAGAACCCAGATTCTTGCATCTTCTCATACATAGAAAAAGCACTAACATCATTAACTAATATATCTGTTCCTCATGACCACTAACCTTTTACTGAGATGTATACTTGACTGCACGGTTTCCCTGACCAAAATCACATATACAGTGGCTTCTTCCCCTGTGTTTTGGGGAGCAGTCCCCTCTGGGCTACCAAGAGGCTGTTTCCCAGGCTATAGTCCTCACTAAGTTTTCCGAATAAAACTGAAACTAACAACTCTTATGTTGTACCTTTTTCTTTCAGTCAACATAAGATTGGGTGAAGGAACATGACACTGATGGAGGTTCTGTCTCTCCTACAAGCCACAACCAGCAGAGTTGGTAGAAAGGAAGAATGAAACATTAAAGCAGCAGATTGAATTACTAACAGGTAAAACCACCTTGGCCAGATGCACTGAAGTACTATCCCAGGCTTTAAGACATTTGAGTGATCAACCAGTAGAGCCTGCTGCCCCACAGGCCAGATGGGAGACCCTTGCTTAGACACACGATACCCACAGTAAGGTATGGAAATTGCAGGAGACAGCCATTTCCCTCTCACTGTGGATCTACATGCTATGCTGCTGAGAACACCAAGCCCCATCACACCTGGGAAGGGAGTTTGCAATGGGATTTGTAAAGGGATGTCCCACCAAGATGGGTGAGTTACTTTGCATCCCTGTATGAGGAGGAATGACTCATTCTCCACTGGGATGCTGATGTCCTGCTGCAAACCAGACCCATCCAGGTACTATACCTAGAACAGAACACACACCTTTGAAAAAGGGGAGAAGGTGGGAGTCCTGGTCTGGCAGATCCTGCCCCGTCCATCTCCTCACACCTGATAGTGCTTCCTCCCCCAGCAAACACGGAAGGTACACACAACTAGGTCAAGTTCCTAAAGCTGCAGCCACATTAACATCTAATTATCAGGCCACAAGTGTAATTCTTTTTCATTTATTTATTAATTATTTTTTTCCACAAGTGTAATTCTTATTGGGGAAGACCTCCCCATACAAGTTCCTACTAAAAAAAAGGTTACTACCTAGTACCTAGTTTAGGAGAACTCCAATATTTAAAAGGTAGGGTGGAGGAGAGAAGCAAAGTGTGTTACATGGAAGTTGAGATTCAAGAAGGGAGTGGCCAGGGACTTCCCTGGTGGTGCAGTGGTTAAGAATCCGCCTGCCAATGCAGGGGGACATGGGTTCGAGCCCTGGTCCGGGAAGATCCCACATGCCGCGGAGCAACTAAGCCTGTGTGTGCACCACAACTACTGAGCCTGCACTCTAGAGCCCGCGAGCCACAACTACTGAAGCCCATGTGCCTAGAGCCCGCGCTCCGCAACAAGAGAAGCCACCGCAATGAGAAGCCCGCTCGCCGCAACGAAGAGTAGCCCCCGCTCGCCATAACTAGAGAAAGCCCGTGTGCAGCAACGAAGACCCAATGCAGCCAAAAATAAATAAAATACAATATAAATAAATTTTAAAATGCTGTGAATGCAGAACACAATGATAAAAAAATTTACAAAAAAAAAAAAAAAAAAGAAGAAGGAAGTGGCCAGTTGGGTCTAATACTCCTGAAACAAGTAACATGAGGGTTAAAAAGTGTCCATTGGATATGGTGGTATGGAGGTCACTGCTGACCTTGATAAGAGCAATTTCAGTGGAGTGACTGGGTAGCCAGATAGAAGTGAATTGAAGTGTGAATAGGTGGTGAGGAAAGGGGAAAAAACTGTATAGAGAACTCAAAGAAATTTGTTCATGAAGAACAAAGAAACAGGGTGTATCTGGATGGGAATGTATGTACCGCAGGAACAACCCAGTAGAGAGAGATTGCTCAAAGGACCAAATCCTTGGTCAGGTTAAACCTACTGAAAATGTGGCAATCTTCCTTGTATGTTAGGACTATTAACCCTTTTCCTATATGTTGTAAATTTGATCTCATATGTTTTTAACTTTTTTATGGTTCCCTTTATTCAAGTTTTAAATATTTACATGATCATTTGCTCTTTACTTTCCTTGATAATTCCTGGGTTTTGTGTTATGCTTAGTACATTCAGTGGAGTTAAAAAAAAAAAAAGTGTTTGGATATTTCATTTCATTAGCTCTTTAACCCATTTAGAATAATTTCTCTATGTGGCATAAGGTAGAGATCTAATGTTACCTCTTGCAAACTTTTATTGGCTAGTCTACTTGTTTCCCACTAATTTGAAAGACCTTTATTATCTATTATGTGCCCATACACACATCCACTTTCTCTCAGGTGTGTTTCTGGATTCCTTATTCTGTCCCAGTGACTTATTTGTCCATTCTTATGCCCAAACATTAAAATATATATATATATATATATATATATATATATATATATATATATATAAATATATAGGTAAATGTAAATAGGTAAATGTCTGCTAAAGACACTTAATTGTAACAAAATTATCAGTGGTTATTTTTTTCTGGTTGTTAGACCCACAAGCCCATCTGTCTCTTAAGAGTACTCTAATTCATGATTTTTCTTCCTGGACTCTACATTCCCAGGGGCAAGATTAAAGCATCCAATTCATCTTCTTAATAGGTGCTCATTACGTGTTGATTCACTCTCCAACAGGCAAATAAGAGAAAATCTGGTAAAATGTTTAAATTAACCATATGACTTGAAACACTATAACTCTACTGAGTAATGTATTTATAAAAATACTTAGGATTGGTCACACAACTGAACAATGAATCTATAAATTAGTAGAAATGTAAAAGTTTATTGTTAAATTCATATGTTATAGGAATGATCTGTCCAGAGGTAAAAAAAAAAAAAAAAAAAATCCAATATTCATTTAAAATAGAAATATATAATATAAATTAGGCTACTACCCATCATATTTTTTTTGTGTGCTTATTATGAAAAATGTCCACTGTTGTTTCATGACATGGTCTTAAATCAAAATCACAATATCCAAGGGAAAAACGACTCTAAGAAGAGAAGAAAAGAATTTTTTTTAACAAAAAGGACCAAAGCCATTTTATTAAAATAAAAAGAGTGCTACACAGTCACTCATAAGACGATATCCTACCTGTGGTTTCTTAAAATAATCAAGTCCCCTTCCGATCTTAATCATCCATCCATTGTTGAACCTATTGAAATTAGTATATAGTATTACATTCCAGACACTTAAGTCAGACAATGACCAAAGCTATAATGTATTAAGTGTCAGCTAAATTTCCCCCTAACAAATAAAATCACTTCTTCCAGTGGCAAGGGTTGAACTAAACCTGGGTTTACCTATGGGCTGTGTCTACAGTGAAACAAAACATCCATTAGCTGATAAAGAGTTTAACAATTCAATTAAACTTTCCTCCTGAATTTCACCTTGCTGATAAAGCTTCCCTGTTCTGCTAACAAGTGGCTTCCAAGTGTACTCAGGCAGACTGTGGTGATGTTTCAGGGGTTCCCCTGCCTAGAGGTGGGGGACATAGGCAGGCGGAGCCCTGGCAGGCATGACACAACGTCCTGTCATGCCTACTAGAATATTTAAAAGACCATGAGAAGTAAAACCACATTAAATAAATATTAGTATCACTAGAAAAGGAAATTATCCCAATGCCATAACACTGTGTATAGCTGAATGACAGAAAAGTACTTCCTCTTCTCACATGACACAGAACACGTAAATTTTATTCCATTAGGAAATAGGAAACTCACATACAGGACAAAATAAGCCAGATTTTTTTTTTTCTTCAAAAGTGAAAAGATATGAAAATTGAGCTTTATTTAAATCTTTAGTATTTAAATTGAATATTGTATGTAATTATATATAACTTATTATGAGAAATAAAAATAAGTATTTTTCAACTGCATAAAAATTAAAATATTACTATACACTAACCTAATTTCCCGGTCGTGTATCAAAGAAGAGTATTCTAATTCCAACTGCACTCCATGATTCCTGAGTGACTCTCTTATTTCTTCCAGGCCACTACTTTGCTGTTCTTTCCCACTGCCCTGTTAATAGGAAAAATACAATTTTTTGCCTCAGTTATTAATATTTTAAATTATTCCTAAGCTATGCAATGTGTATCATAGGTGAATTAAAATGGAAAGATTCTATACTAGTTTCACTGTCCATTATTGCAAACAAGCAACCGAAGAAGATGAAGTAGTTTAAGAGCAACTGTTTTTATCAAAATAATTGTTTTTTTCTCTAACGTGAACATAACACAACTCTGTCCTATCTCCTAAAATGTATTTTATTACATTAGCATTCTGTGGCTTGGCAAATCTGTAAATATTTTTTATAATTTCTAGAGATGCATGTTTTTTCATAGTAAATTTCTCAGCATGGCACAGGACTCGTTTACTAATAAATCCAGATATCTTTAGTTTTTTTGTAAAAGGAAGTGAAAGTGAATAAACCTATATTCACTTAAAGAATAAATACAATGTATTTTAATGGTGCTGTTTCGTTATTCAGATGGGGCTTCCTTCTTCTCAAATTAATCCTAGAAATATGAATTCTTTAGAAGCATTCCTATTTAAATCAAAATCAAGAGGACAGAAATTGTCAATAATGCAGACAGTGTGATTGCCTCATAGAATATCCAAGAAACTGAGAAACTACTTGAACAAGAGAGTTTAGCAAAGTGGCCAAATACAAGATATGACATACTGAAATCAACAGCATTTTTCCCAAGGTGTTTTATGCCTGTTGTTAGAGAATAAGTTCATTCCCAGTGAAACAGCTCTAGCTGAAGCATGAGGTCCAGGTTTGCCTCGAACTATACCCTGCAACTGAGTAAAGTTCATTACGTTAAGAGAGAGTAAATGCCTTCAGATACCTACTTCATCCAGAGAGGTGAGGAGATGAATAGTTTTTACTTTACATTGTCCCTTAACCAGCATCTCACAAAATCGAAGGAAGTTATACAGCTGAAAGACATTAGGAGGGGTTATTACTAACTCGTACATTTAAAACAATAATGTTTCATCGTATGGGAGTACATTTCACCTACCTGATGAGTGTGTCTAATGTAAGGATCTTCTATCCAAACTTCCGTAACTGTTTCATTCAGGTATTCTTGAAAAAGTGACTCATAACTGAAACCTGTTGCGTTCTCTTCTATTTTAATTTGCTTGTGATATTTTCCAGCTATAAAACACAAGCTTCAATAATAAAACCAGGGACTACTTCCTTTCTTTTTATACATACTATATTTACATGCAGTAATAAATCAGCATCAGATACAAGTTAATTTTTTTTTAACTCGTGCACTCAGCAAACATTTTCAAATGCCTACTCCATGCCAGGCACATTGCAAGATGCTACACATACAAAGGTAAATAAGGCAAAGCATTCCATGTGGGACTTTTTTGCCTTCATGGAAGCCGGGCAAGTGGGAAAGTCCAGAGATTTCTTGGAACCGGTTCTTGAACTAAATCCTATAGACCAGGCAGTTTATTCAAGAGGGAACCATATGTATAAAGATACCTAATATTCCTGTCACCATGAGAAGAACCACAAGCTATGATTCAGTGGCCATCTGGTCCTTCTCTTCAGATTTAAGTCTTTTTATGTCTTGCAGCTGAATAGCTGAAGTATTAAATATATAAATGCAATATAATATGGAGTCTAGGAGTCTTTCTTAGAACTTGTAGAGACTGTGTTAAGCAGAAATTTATAGTACTTCTTAATAACCCAAGCCAAAGCCTAGAATGCCACAGTGTCAGCAGGGTAGTTCCATTGTTTTTGTTTATTCAAAATGGCTCATTATTGAATAAGTTATCGAAGACCTTTACAGTTTTTTTAAAATATGACCCTTAATGGTAGTTCCTAATTTATATGGTGGTTGCACTTTTAAACCTTGTTGGAAAACCAGTAGTTTGGATTCTGTTCCTAATATTTCCAGAGATAGAATGTTACCAACTGTGCATCGGTTTTCAAGCCAAGCTAGCCACACAGGTTAATTTAACCCACAGTATTCAAACCACAATGCTGATGGTACTATATTTCATCCAAGTTTTAGAGGGAAATTGCATTGTAGATTTCAACTGGGGGTGAAGGAAACAATTTTATTCCCACTCAACAGAGGACCTCAGTGGGGGTAGTCAGGGTGTGCGCTAGTACAGAACACCAGGAAGAGGTGGGGAGAGGCCTGGAGTAAAGAGCGGCTGAGGGCCGGGGGCACTGGGTTTTCTGAGGGCAGCAGTTCCACTGACTGTAGAAAGCAGCAGCCGTGCACTTCCAGGTGGCAATGGCCATTGCCATTGTATGTTTGTAAACTGGATCCTCATGAGTAGAGAACCAATTATAAATAGGGAACCATACCTCCTGCATCTCTAATCATTAGGAATACCTAACTCCTGAAATGTTTTGACTCACAACGAAAATCTCAAAGAAGTCCCAGGAGTTTCTTGAGCTACTTTAATATTTCGGTCATTTTATAAAGGGAAATACAAATAAAATACAGGATTTATATTCAGTATTCCTCTGCAGTATTATTTAAACTGGAGTCTACACATAAGCTTCACGGGGATCTATGAACTCCTTAAAATGGCATGCAAAGTTCTGCAGTACGTCGAGCTGTCCTCAGATTCTCAGGAGGGTATCTGACCCCCACCTTCCCCCAACCAGGGAAGAAAAAGGTTAGGAACAGCTCGTGTACAGATGAATGGAAATGCAGAGTAGACCTGCAAGCTCCAAAGGGCACAGCCAGAAACACTGGGTGAAATGGGCTTTATCACAATAGCACGTACACACACTCTCCAAAACAGCCTCTTTACCTTCTTTTTCTTGATCCAAGTATTTCTTTATGTTTTCTGCTCTATCCATGTAGTCAGAAATTCTTTTTCTGAGATTAGACTTCCTTGTTACATCTTTGGTGCCTACAAATTTAAAAAATACACTTTCAACTTTCAAAACAGGCTTCCTATTTGGTACAAGCAGTATTTCCCATTTCCCAAGTTTTCCACGATTTCCTGTCCTTTGGCATGGTCTGTCTTGGTCCTAAAATGCACAAATAATAGGCCCAAATTTAGCTTGATCATGTAGGGCCTTCATTTTTTTCACTAAGCATTTGAAGCAGCTTTATTTAGGAGTGGGGACTCAGACACCATGTCTCACTGCTGAGACTTCAAATCTGGTGAGGAAACAAAGGTGGCTTATTACATGTCACTGAGTCTGAGCACTATTTTGTCCTAATTACCCATAAGTTTGAAATCTAAGCATAATCAAAAGATAGCAGGGCTTCCCTGGTGGTGCAGTGGTTGAGAATCTGCCTGCTAATGCAGGGGACGCAGGTTCGAGCCCTGGTCTGGGAAGATCCCACATGCCGTGGAGCAACTAGGCCCGTGAGCCACAACTACTGAGCCTGCGCGTCTGGAGCTTGTGCTCCGCAACAAGAGAGGCCACGACAGTGAGAGGCCCGCGCACCGCGATGAAGAGTGGCCCCCACTTGCCGCAACTAGAGAAAGCCCTCGCACAGAAACGAAGACCCAACACAGCCAAAATTAAATAAATAAATAAATAAAAATAAAGGAATTCCTTTAAAAAAAAAAAAGATACCAAACAATATCTATCTTTCTTCCACAAAACCAGCTTCTATTCCAGACTTCCCCTTTATGGTTTATGCTGAATCATTTTCCCAGCCACCCCAAAAATGGAAGGTATTTTTTGAATATATGTTATCAATAAAGTCTTACTCCAAGCCCCACCCCCAATCAGTCACCAAATCAATTCCTGGCTCCTTCCTTCCTCCCTTTTAATATTGCTTTTATTTTCTATTATAATTTCATTTTTAAACTCTGAGTTTTAAAACATTTTGTTTTGAATTAACTATATATTTATGGAAAAGCTACAAAAATGGCACAGAATCCCTTCACCCAGATGCCCCTAGTATTAACATATCACACAACCATGGTACAATTATCAGAGTAAGTAACTTAACATTGACACGACACTATTAGCTCATATACAAACCTAAAGAAAGTTAGTGGAAAAGTTCGTTTTCTGGTCCAGGATCCCACATACCATGTAGTTGTAATGTCTCTTTAGCCTCCTACGATCTGTAACAGTTCCTTTAAGTGTGTCTCTGCCTTTTATGACCTTGACATTTAGGAAGAGTACGTGGTCAGTTATTTTGTAGAATGTCTCTCATTTTGGGCTGTTGTGTTTTCTCATGGTTAGACAGACTGAGGTTATGCATTTTTTTAGCAAGAAAATCACAGAATTGTTGCGCCCTTCTCAGTAGGTACACGATGTTGATGTGTCTTATTCCTGGTGACGCTGACTTTGATCACTTGGTTAAGGTGGAGTTCACAGATTTCTCCACTGGAAAAATCACTATTTTCTCTTTTGTATGGAATCGCTACCTTGTGGGAAGATATCCTGTCTCTCTCCACTCTTCATCCGCTAATTTTAGCATCCGTTGATGGTCTTTGCCTGCAACAATTATTACTGCAGTGTTTGCCAAATGGTGATTTTCTATTTCCATCATTCCTCTTTAATTTATTAATTGGAATTCCACTGTAAGGAAGAGCTGTCTCTTCTCTCCCATCTACTTACTTATTCAACTATGGATTTATATCAATATGGACTCATGGATATATCTTTTATTCTATGGGTTGTAATCCAATACTATCAATATTTTCTTGCTCATATTTTATCAGTGTTGGCTTTAAGAGTTCCATCATGTTGGCTCCTTTGTCCTTTTGACATAACCCCTCATTTTTTGAGCACTTCCTTACTTTTTGGTGCAAAATGTTTCATTTTCCCTGCCCCAGCCCTGGAATCAACCATTTCTCCAAGGAGCCCTGGTTCCTTTTATTGGAGAATGGTATCAAGAAATCATATTCTGGGAGCTAACTGTGCTCACTGCTACTCAGGGAGTCTTATCACTACCTCTAGACCCTTTCCGTCAATGCAGGTAGAAAGTACGTGGAGGTTTACTAACACACACATACAACTCTATTTCTATGTCTGCCCATCTGTATCTATATCAAAAACCATGAATTCATGCTGATAACTTTGATCCCACAGGGTTCATTCTAGCCTTCCTCCTTTCCTTACCTGTACCTTCTTTTATTATCCACAATATATTTACTGGCTTGTTCAAGCCTAGTATAGACATAAAATAGTTTCAGAATTCCTAACCCATACCGTTGTGAGAAAATAATTTACCAATTAAAATAATACAATGTTTGTACACTGTTCACTTTGTCTTTAACTTTACAGAATACAGCCAAAATACTATTTTCCAAAGATGCTTAGGTTACCTATTTCTTTCGTTCTCCCTTATGTATAACAACTGAATAACTTAGAGAAGTTATTCACTCCCTCCTCATCCTGCTACCCCACTCCCATTTCCCCCTTCTTTCCACCTCTTTCCCACCCACCGCATATGAATTAATTTCATTAGTTTCTGGTTTTATCCTTCCTGTGTTTCTTTTGAACAAATGAGTAGACACATGAAAATCTTCTTATATCTTTGTTTTTACATGCAGGTTACCATACTATAGCTACTCTTTGTCCTTTGCAGTTTTCACTAAACAATATATCCTGGGAATCACTCCGTATCACTTCACAAAGATCTTGCTCAACCCTCTTTACAGCAGTATAGTACTCCATTGTTTGGCTGTACCATGGTTTATGCAACCACTCTCCTACCCAGGGCATTTAAGTTGTTTCCAACACTTTGTTGATATCCATATAATTACTGAAATCTTTCCCTTTCAAGTTTTTCTACTGCCAAAATTAATATCATTTAGACCCCTACTTTCTCATGCCTATACTACAGTAGCATAAGAAAATCCTAATATACCCATATGTCATCCATAAATCTCTTGTGGGGAATCCTGTTTTTTTGTCCTAAGGTGATATGAGAACTCATACTCTTCCAGTACGTTGATATATGTTCCTCTAAACTCAAAAACTTTGAACTTTTTGTCAGGATTCAGCATTTTACAGACTCTTTACAAAGAGGCAGTATGAAAAGTGGTTAACAGTAAAGCATCTGGAGTCAGGCTGTTCTAGTTCAAAACTTGCTTTGTCACTTTTGGCTATGTGACCTTGGCCAGTTATTCAACCTCTCTGCATGTTCATCTGTAGCACAGAGAGAGTAACAGTACCTTAGAGAGTTGTGGAGATGATTAATTATGAAAGAGACTTGCATGTAGGAAATACTCAATAAATGTTGTCAATATGATTATCATCTACATAATTTTTTCCATACACCTCCCCCTCAGCTTCCTTTAGAACATTTTATCTAACATCTCTTTTCTTAAGCTCTACTGTTACTTTGCTCCTGCCTATAAATATACTCTATTTTCCCTGTCCTCTACAAATATAGTACTCCTTTCTTAATCATCATCCTTGATCAGAGTTTGACACTATAGACCCATTCTTCAAACATGCCTTGGTTTTCCAGGCTTGAAATCATACAGCCATCTTCAATTCCCATTCCAACAGCTAATCACGTGCCAGTGCCAGTCATTCAATGTCCAAACTGTCCCCTCCCTTTCCTAATACTGGTGTCGCCCTCCTGGTTCATTCAGGCCCTTATCACCTCTCATCTTGACTTCTGCAGGAGCTCCTTGATTGGTCTGCTTGACTTCAGTCTCTTCAGGTTAATGTCTCTCCTACGCTCTTGCCATATTCACTCGTTTATTCAAGAAATATTCACTGAGAACTTACCACATGCCAGGCATTGTTCTAAGCACTGGAGACATAGCAGTTAATAAAACAAACACAGTCCTCCCCTATCATTCAAATGAGAGGAAAGACAACAATAAAAATAAATTGGTAGGACTTCCCTGGTGGCGCAGTGGTTAAGAATCCGCCTGCCATGCAGGGGACATGGGTTCAATACCTGGCCCGGGAAGATCCCACATGCCACGGAGCAACTAAGCCCATGCGGCACAACTACCGAGCCTGCGCTCTAGAGCCCGCGAGTCACAACTACTGAGCCCGCGAGCCACAACTACTGAAGCCCACGCGCCTAGAGCCCGTGCTCCACAACAAGAGAAGCCACCACAATGAGAAGCCCGCGCGCTGTAACAAAGAGTAGCCCATTCGTCGCAACTAGAGAAAGCCCACGCGCAGTAACGAAGACCCAACGCAGCCAAATAAATAAATAAATAAATAAGCAATGGGAAATTCACAATAGTCAAAAGGTAGAAGCAATCTAAGTGTTCACTGACAGATGAATGGATTTTAAATAAATAAATAAATAAATTGGTAAAACACGTATGTTAGATTGTGGTAAGTGCTATTAAATAAAATAAAGCAAGGAAGAAGGATAAGGGAGTCCCGCGATGGCGGTTGTAATTTTACACTGGGGGTCAGAGAATGGCCTCACAAATAAGGTGATATTTGTGTAAAGACCTGGAAGAGGAGCGGGAGTAGGTCATGCAAATATTTGGGAGAAAAGCATATTCCTAAGAGAGCCGAGCCCTGAAATGCAACTTTAATTACGTCACTCCTTTGTAAAAACTTTAAATGGTTTCTCTTTGTCAATGGAATGAGTTAAAATCTCCCGGCAGTCAAGGCCATCCGCAGTGTGCTCCAAGCCCCAGTCTACCCTTAATCTTTACTTCTCACTCTTTCTCTACAGACCTATGCCAAAGCGAACTGAACCACTTATTTGGTAAAACAGCACAGACAGAATTGGAACACTTTCAGCTGAATTTCTGGAATTCTACTCATCCCTCCAAAACCCCTATCAAAAGCCACCCACCTTTCCATCCCCCAATGACTGTTAACTGTTTAAATCCGCATTGCACTTGTCCATAGGGCTCCTGGCACTTCTTCCCTGCATTAGAGTTATTTGCATTTACATCTTAACCGGCAAGATCATGTCACTGTCTCTGTAAGCCCCACAGGATCAGGGGAGCACACAGGAGCAGAACTCCTGTGATACCGCTGCTTCAGAGTCGGACAATGTACACCATCTCTCTTTCTGAGAGTCAGTATAGTACAGTCTTTAAAGCCTTGGGTTTCAACTGTGACTCTACCAATTGTGGCAGAACTGGAAAGCGAACTTTATTTTTTATGCTGTAAAATGAGGATAACATCACCTCCTACTTCATAAGGCAATTGTAAGAATGAATTGAGATCATGCTTTTAACGTGCTCTGCACACTGCCTGGCACTCAGCACTTACAAATGATGTTACTCTCATTATCATCACCATCATCACCGTCATCATCATCATCATCATATGGTCCCTACCCAAGGCAGAGTTTTACCATTCTGAGAAAAGTGCTGAACATTGAAAAGCAGCCTCTACTATCTCAAAGCTTCTGAAACAAATCGGAAACACTCAGGCTAAAAAGCACAGAGGGGAGATCTGAGGCCAGACTAAGAGCCCCAGGGGCTGGGGAGCAGGGGCTGGTCTTAAGTCAATTTAATACATAATTACTAGGTGTTTACTACCTGCCAGGGATTGTACTGGGTGTTAAGGGTTATCTGTGTACCTCTCAACATTGAATAACCATGTAACAGAAAGTCTTAACTGTTTCCTCTCACAGTCCTATACATTTCTCACACCGAATTTCAGTATACCCGTTTCTCATTAAAAAAAAATCGTTTTTTAAAACTTTTAATGAAGGGACTTCCCTGGCGGTCCAGTGGTTAAGACTCCGCGCTTCCAATACAGGGAGCGCGGGTTCGATCCCTGGTCCGGGAACTAAGATCCCACATGCTGCGGGTCACGGCCAAAAAAGAAAAAAAAAATTTTTTTTAATGAAAATGTTTAATGAGAAAAGTAAGGAAAAGAGTGTAATGAACACCCTTATTACCCACCACCTAGAGTTAAAAATTGTTAGCATTCTGCCATATTTGCTTCAACGTTCTTTTAAAGTAAAATCAGATTCAGACATCATGACAATTCTTCCCCAAACACTTCTTCAGGCTTTATCTCTAAAATTAAGAACAGATTTCGAAAAATACCATACTGCCTAACAAAGTTAATTTTAATGCTACCCAATCCATATTCAACCTTTCCAACTTGATCCCAAAATGTCTTTTACAGTTCATTCAAACCCAAGTCCTTTCAAGGCTTATCTATTACATTTGGTTATGTCTCTTAAAATTCTAGGATAGTAACCCCTCTTTTATTGACGACATCAATCTACTAAAGATATAAAAGAAATCAGTCCACCTGTCCTGTCGACTACCCTACGTTCTGTATTTTAAGGCTTTCTCGCTGTGCACAGTAAGCGTTTTAACTTTCACTCCCGCCCAGACACAGCAGATTGCAGCTCCTTTTCCTCTAATCCTCCCTCCGCGGCTCACTGCTCACCTTTCAGAACCTGCAGGAGCAGATCAATCCCCTCCTGGTAACACACCAGAGCCTGCGGGTACCGGGACTCTGACTCTAGTTCCAACGCCCGCTTTATCACAGTGACTGCAGCTGTGCTTCCAGAGTCCTGGCCCAGGAGTGACCCCGCCATAGTGCCGGAAACTCACTTCCGCCCCAACCTCCCCCTAGGCTGGCGGGTATGCAGCGCTCCCGGGAGCGGTCACGTGGCTCCAATGCGCCTGCGCTCTCTTTTTATGGTGCCTGAGTGGGAGGGACTCGGCCGGAACTAAAATGCCAGGGTGTGTGCACTGTGACGGCCGGGTTTGAGTGTGGCACTCTGGGTCCTTTCTCTGCTCCGGTTCCCCCGAGTGGTGAGCTTCAGGCTGAAAGGCATTTAGGAAATTGCCGGTGAGTGGGGAATGAGTGGCCGAAAGTAGTGCATTTTTGCCAGGAGTACATATATCTGGGAACCCTATGCAGATGCGGATTGATTTTCTCCATTCGATTCTGTGTTTACGGGTCACAGTAACCTGAATGGGCCTGCGTCCAGGTACTGTCCCTTGGGCTCCCGAAAAGCCACTGGCCGGCTGGATCCCATTTCCCAGTTTGTGGAATCCCGGGACGCGGCATGTGGAGCCCCGCCTCTTGGAGCTTGAGGGCAGAGCCGCCTCGGCTGGGCAGTCTGGCGGGAAAGGAAATTCAAGTATGTTTTAGCATTTTCTGTGCTTCTGCTTTATGCATAACTTCGGCTTTCCACTGGGGTCAGCCTAACTTGAATTGTTGATGGAGATACAAAATTGCCTAATTTAAAAATTGCCGCATTTTAGAACGTAAATCTTCTGAAGTTGGCAGTTAAAATATTTACCGTTTTACTAAAAGCCGTGATTTTGCAACCGCGTTTTGATCGCCACCTACCCAGAGCTGCTTGTTCCGCGGTTTTTTGTTTAGTTTTGTTTATTCCAAGAGGCACTTCGGACGCCTGCCTAGAAGGCATTAGGAGTTCAAAGAGATATTTCTTGCCTTCAGAGATGTCGATTTATTGAAAGGGAAATCCTATGTTCTGCATTTTCAGTAGTGCCCCCCCCATTTACCATTATGTCTCTTTAGAAAATGAATTAGTTTTTTATAAAGAACAGTTACACGCATGGTCATTGTAAAAGAGCAACAACAAACCTATCAGACATTACGGGGGTGTGGGACGTCGGGGAGAGGCGGAAATAGCCCTGGTAGCCAACCCTCCTCTCCCTGGGTATGCTAACGTTTCTGTGATAGCCTTCCAGAGTTTTTCTCTGTTTACACACACATTCACAGACACTTTTTTTTTTAATTAATGGAAATGGGATCGTACTTCTCATATGGTGCATTTATTTTCCTGCTTTTGTGTCTTTGCAAGAGAAAATTGTACAGTGAAAGACAGTATAATTGCTTCAAGGTCCAAGAGTTATGTGCCTAATTATTAAGAATAACCTTTATTGAAACTTACAACTTTTGACTGTCACACATTCTGAAGTATGTAAATGACACTTCATTGATTCAGCAAAAATTAATTGAGTGGCTTTTACATGGCAGTGCTGCTTTAGGTAGATGCTTGGGATACATCTGTGAATAGACAGAGCAAACCTAAAACAAAAGAAAATTTTAAAATCTTTGCTTGTGGAACTAACATGCTGTTGGGTGGGAACAGACAATAAACCACAAACCTAACAAAAAATTAAATTATGTTAGAAGACGTTAAATGCTATGGAAAGAAAATCAAGGAGAGTAAGAGAGATTGGGAGTGCTGACAATTGTAGTGTGCGTCAAAATGTTAAATAATGGAATCAGGGTAGAACTCATTGAGAACATGAGATTTAGGCCAGAAATTGAAGGACGTAAGGGAGTTAACTATGTGGATATCAGGGGCATTCCAGGAGAGGGAACAGCCAGGCAAGGGAGTATGCCTGCCTGGCAAGCTCCAGGACCTGCAACGGGGCCAGTGTGTGTAGCAATTGAGCAAGAGTATGGAGGTGAAGTCCTCAAGGCGGGGCTTTAGGACTGGCTGTTGCTCTGATTGAAATGGAGAGGCATTGGAGCTTTTTAGTCTTGTAATAAGTAAACTTTTAATTTTGGAGTAACTAGATTTATGGAAACGTTATGAAAATAGTATGGAGTTCCTACATACCCCCACACCAGTTTCCCCTTTTACTGACATCTTACATTAGTATGGTACATTCGTTGTAATTGATGAGCCAGTATTGATACGTTATCAACTAAAGGTCATACTTCATTCAGATTTTCTTAGTTTTTACCTGATGTCCTTTTACTGTTTCAGAATCCCATCCAAGATACCACATTATGTTTAGTTGTCAAATGCTCCTCTTGACTATGACACTTTGACTATGACTTGCCTTGGTTTTGATGACTTTGACAGTTTCGAGGCAGTCAGGTATTTGAGGAGGTACTGGTCAAGTATTTTGTACAATGTCCTTCAATTGGAGTTTGTCTGATGTTTTTCTGTTAGAGAAGTGTTAGGGGTTTTTGGAAGGAAGACATAGAGGTGAAGTGCCATTCTCATTCCATCATATCAAGGATACATGCTATCAACTTTACTTTTATCACAATTGATGTTAATCTTGATCACCTCGATGACATAGTGCTTGTTAAGTTCCTCTAATGTAACTGTATTTTCCCACCTTTCTATACTATACTCTGGTACCAAGTGTTTAAGCGTAGCCCATGCCTCAGGGTTGATAGCTTTACTCCACCTCTTTGAGAGGGGAGTATCTACATAAATTATTTGAAATTCTTCTGTAAGGGAGATTTGTTTCTTCTCTCTCATTAATTAATTTATTCATCTGTTTATATCAGTATGGACTCATGGTTAGTTTATGTTTTGGATTATAAGCCAATACTTTGTTACTTATTTTGTTGCTCATATTATTTCATCTGTAGCCACTGGGAGCTCTTTCAGTTGGCTTCTGGTCCCTTTGACATACCCCCATCATTTTGATTTTTTGAGTAGTTCCTTTCTAGCACTAGGTGCTCCAGACTCATCATTATATATTCCCTGCTACAGCCCTATAATCAGCCATTTCTCCAAGGAGTCCTAGTTCTTTTTTTTAGAGAATGCTATTAGAAACTAAGATCTGGGCACTGGGCATGCACATCGCTACTGGGATGCCATTGCCTTTAGGTCCTCTCAGCTAACAGAGCTAACCCATGTGTGTATATGTATCTAGAATTATTTCTATATCCATCATATCTATATTAAGCTAAACATGAGTTCCAACACTAATCCTCTGTCATTGGATCACATGGATCACTGTAACCTTCCTCTCTGACTTGTGTGTAACCTCCTACTCTGATAATGAGAAACCTGGCTCATTGGAAGGTTTTGAGCAGAGGAGTTGACATTATCTGATTTCGGACTTAATGAGATGATTGCTGCTGTGGAGAAAAGACCTTGGGGAAGTTAGAATTGAAGCAGGAAGGCCAGTTAGGAGGCTCCTGTTGAAATCTAAATGATAAGAGAAAGATTTAACAAAGAGTGAAGCTAAATAAGTTGGGTTAGTACATAACGCTTGACTTGGGAGGAATGAGTATGGTAGAGAAAATAATTTAGCATTGTCTATTTGATTGGAGGGACGGAGGATTAAGCATCTCTTCTAAAGAAGCCTTGATACAAAGGATCTAAACAACCAGCCAAGCAAACTGGATGATTTGAACTAGAAATTGCTCTGCTGTATTGTAATGTTTGAGGTCTGAAGTCCGAATGGCAGTATGAAATTCTGATGTACTTCTGAATTCTGAGTTGAGTGGACCATGGATCTAACCCATTAACTGATTCAGACATTCATCAACAAACACTGGGTGCCTACTGTCCATCAGATGGTGTGCCAGATGCTGAGAGTAGAAGATGAACAAGACAAAATTCTTGCTTTCAGGGCACTAAGGATATAGTAGTTAACTCTTCGAAAACTGATACGTAATTAGTTTTGAGAGACTGGTTCGGTTGCTGAGACTTTTTCTGAAGTCAGGCCCTTCTAATGGGACATCTTGCATTGATTCCAGTAGCTTCATTGCTTTGTCCACACCACAGGAAAGACCTGCAGAGCTTGAGTGAGCCAGAATCTGGTGGACACTGAAATACAACACTTGCCCTATTTTGGCATGTTAGGGTATTCTTATTATAGCTTTGTAATAATTCAATGATATTATAATAGTAAAAACTACCATTTATTGAGGGCTTCTATGTGCCAAGTACTGTTTCAGGTGTTTTCAGAGTAATTCATTTGCAAGATAGGTATTGTTTTCTTTCTGTTCTTTGGGGGAAAAAATTGAAACATACAAATTAAGTAACCTATCCAAAATATACATGTAGTTCATGAACTTAATCTTTCTGCATTCAGTTTAAGTCAGTATAGTAGGCTATAATTGTTTTGTGTCTAAATAAATATGACTTTTAGTTTATAAATGCCATGCATGTTCGTTAAGAATAGTTTAAAAATATAAATAAGCAAAAAAGAACATTCTGCTTTATTTAACAGAAAGGTGTTATGATTTAGTGAAAATGTGCTGGACTAGGTATTAGGAGGTTTGGGTTCCAGACCATATACTCTCTTGAAAGCTGGATGCCCTTCGGTAAATGACTGAACTCTCTGGGATTCATTTTCCTCATAAATAAAGTAAGTAAGAGGGTTGTCAGTTCTAATTAGGAGTTTGGATTTCTTCAGTCCCTTCCAGCTCTTTAATTTTTTTTTTTTTTGATTCTATAGCAAAGCATTCTTTATATCTGCCTTCGCTGTTGAAGATTTTTTAAATGATAGTAACCTCCATTGCCTAGTTTTGTTGAATCAGCCTAGGGTGTAATTTAACTCTTTGGTGAAAATGGGATATGGTTAATGTATAACTACTTCCTATGGTTTTCTTGAACTCTCAATGAAACATCTATTATAACTTAATTCTTGTCCTTAGTGTATTAAAACAATCAAGATTTTGCTGTTAAACTTCATCCAGTTTTTCAGTTTGAGCTATCCATTTCTAAGACATACCTGACCCACAGATCTGTTTTCTACTTCTCACAGCCCCTAAGGAGAACAGTCACCACACTCATGGCAGGGATTTTGCGCTCAATAGTTCAGAGGCCCCCAGGCAGACTACAAGTAAGTATTTCTTGTCAAGAATTATCTTTTTTTTTTCCTATTCCTTAAGAACTTTTTCTCTCTTTTCTAATTAACAAAACATACAGGCAAGTTAAAATTTTAAGTTTCTATATATATATATATATTTTTTTTTTTTTTTAATGTTGAGGGTTAATTTTTTTTGTGGTTTATCTGCTGTTTTATCCCTAAAGATCTGAAATCACAAAAGACCTTTTCCTGGAGAAAATGCTGGTAAAAAATGGCTAATGTTGATTCCCCATGGCCCACCTTAATCTTTTGAAAGTTTTAGATTTTTTTTTTCCTTCAGTTATGAAGAGTCCATTTTTAGTAATAGAAAATTAGAAAAGTGTAGAAAAGCAGAAAGAAGAGAAACAATTTCCCAGAGACCATTAATGTTTGTACTTTCATGTATTTCCTTCCAGTCTTTCTTCTAGAAATTTCAGTGTTGCAGCCTAATCTATTCATGAGGTCCAGAGTCTAGATAGGACCTGCTGCTGCCTTTAGATAATAATAATGCCAGGTGCTTTACCACTTACCTTAACCTCAGATTAATCCTGGGTGGTAAGTATTATTTCCTTCGTATAGCCGGGGAAACCGACCCTCTGAGAGGATAAGTATCTCATATGTCACAGCTGGTAAGTACAGAGCAGGATTAGAGGTCCAATGTTCCTGGTATGTCAAAGCCCACGTCCTTCACCAGTCTTCCCCTAACCCCCAATTCCCTCCTGCTTATTCTCCCATTGTTTATACCATCTCTGCAGTACAGGGAGGGCATGAAGGGAATGATTATTGCCCACCCAGAGGAGTTTCCTGGTATGAAGGATTAGCAGTGAATCCTTTTTCTTTGGCAGCCTGAGAGAAACACGACTGGAAGATTGTAGAAAGGGAACAAGAGACAGGAAACAGGAGTTGATGGCATTTTTGGGACTAGAAAGAAAACTGGAAACTCATTTTGGCTTTCTTTTACACTGTATTGCTGAAGCTGAATTATCGCATGTTGTCTAGAGCACACTGACAAACTACAACCTACAAGCCAAATTCAGCCCACCACCTATTTTTGTAAAAGTTTTATTGGAACGTAGCCACACCGATTTGTTTACATATTGTCAACAACTGCTTTTGCCCTGCTGTGGCAGAGCTGAGACTTGGCTGCAGAAACTGTGTAGCCCCAGAGCTGGAAATATTTACTGTCTGGTTCTTTACAGAAAAATATTGCCAACTGCTGGTCTAGAAGTTTATATTTAATGTGCTTTTTCTTTATGTTAGTGGTAAGATGAGATGTATTCATTCAGCTAGGGGGCCGAGATAAATGTTTAATAATTACAGGTTAGGTGAGAACAGATTTTGTCACCTAAAAATTGGTAGGTTATGATTTCTGCACTAGATAGAGTTCTAAAAAACAAATGTTTTATGGCATATTTTAGATGGTGACAAAAGGTGTGGAGCCCCTTGTTTGTACAGATTGGATTCGTCACAAATTTACGAAGTCAAGAATTCCAGATAAAGTAAGTTTTAACGTTACTGTTTTTGAAAAACACGTTACTGTTACCGAGTCCAAGCTCATTCTGCTTGCCGCAGGACAGGCCAATAAATCGGGAGATGAGGTGTTGAGGCAAGGAATAGCGACTCTTATTTGGAAAGCCAGCAGACTGAGAAGATGGTGGACTAGTGTACCCAAAAACCATCTTATTGGGGTCTGGATGCCAGTTTCTTTTATAGAACAGACGGGGAGGAGGTGAGGAAGTAAAGTAAAAAGGCCATTTATCTTACAAAATCTCCTCCCTTGACTTGCATGGGGAAGGGATGTGTTAATTTCTTCTTTTCTGCAGCCATTCACAGGTGGGCAGGGTCAGAATGTCTGTCTGTGAGCTGAACAAAGGCCTTTTACTTTAACAGGCAGAGGGGCAGGGTTCCTTGTGGCAGGCCATTATCTATGCTTACAGCTATAACAAACAAAAGCAACGAAAAGCAAAGGTTAAAGTAAAAGAAACAGAACCAACATGGAGTCAGAATTCTCTCTTCCCTGTTACATTATGTTTTGAAAGGTACCAATTTTTGTAATATTGAAAACTTTCACGTTAAATTATTTGTGGGTATAGGTAGAAGTGTAGAGTTTAAAACGTAGGATTTATGTGGGAGGGATAAATTGGAAGATTGGGGTTGACATATACACACTACTGTATATAAAATAGATAACTAATAAGAACCTACTGTATAATGCAGGGAACTCTACTTAATACTCTACAATGGCCTATATGGGAAAAGAATCTAAAAAAAGGGGTGGCTATACGTATATGTATAACTGATTCACTTTGCTGTGCACCTGATATTAACACAACATTGTAAATCAACTGTATTCCAATAAAAATTTTAAAAATAAAAAAAGTTTAAAAAAATTAAACAGTAGGATTTATGTAAATGATTATTAAAAATAAAGATGTGCCACTGACCTTTTAAGTACTGGGTTTTTGTCTCAGAATCTGTTTATTCCTGCTTATGGCTTTTTCCCTTGATATCTTGTGTTTTCATATCACCCTTGTCCTGAGAAAACAGCGTTTCTTCCTCCTGCTCAGACTGTCTGTGTGGCTCTTGGTTTTCACTTTCTCTATCAGCCATTGCTAATTTGGATCTTCTTCTCTGCTAGATTTGTGTCTACCTGTCATTCTTTTAGAAAACACTGACTAAGCCCTCAATAGATTTCTGTTTTGTTTTGATTTCTCCAATTTTTTTGTACTGTGGTAAAATACATGCAACATAAAATTTAACCATTTTTAAGTGTACAGTTCAGTGGTATTAAGTACATTCATATTGTCGTGTGACCATCACAGCCACCATCTCCAGAATGCTTCATCTTGCAAAACTGGAACTCTGTACTCATTAAACAGTAACTCCTCATACCTTCTCCCCCCAGTCCCTGGTAACCACCATTCTCCACTGATTTCTTTTTTTTTTTTTTTTTAAATTATTTATTTATTTATTTATTTATTTATTTTTAGCTGTGTTGGGTCTTCGTTTCTGTGCGAGGGCTTTCTCTAGTTGTGGCAAGTGGGGGCCACTCTTCATTGCGGTGCGCGGGCCTTTCACTGTCGCGGCCTCTCTTGTTGCGGAGCAGGGGCTCCAGACGCGCAGGCTCAGCAGCTGTGGCTCACGGGCCTAGTTGCTCCGCGGCATGTGGGATCTTCCCAGCCCACGGCTTGAACCTGTGTACCCTGCATTGGCAGGCAGATTCTCAACCACTGCGCCACCAGGGAAGCCCCTCCACTGATTTCTTTAAAAGCTAAAATAGTATTACCATTGACTATTTAGATACCTTTAATGTGCTTGATGTTCTTTTATCAGAAATCTCTTTTTTTTCAAGTCATGGTCCACAACTGCATTGTCTTATATGTTTTCATGTTCCTTAGACTGTAAACTTCTGGAAGAAATGATAGATACTGATGTTAGCATTTGTTTAAAATGTGGGGGGGAGTGATTTTGATCGCTGGCTGTAGTGAGCATGAAAACTTTTAAACTTCATAGAAATGACTCTGTGATGTGCATCTCCAGCCCTTTGCCTATCTTCTGAACTTACTCCTGTATTCTCCTGTAGTTTCTAGACCTTGCTGCTTAGATAACCTGTAGGTATTTCAAGTTATCCAAAATTAGACTCATTGTCTTACAAATGAGGTTGTCCTCCAACCAAACTAAAAGAGGGTGCTTGTCCTGTATTAGTGATGTCAGTTAATGCTACCATCCTCTACCTGATTTCCCAGACTAGAAACCTCTGAGTCAATATCAACCCTATCTTCTCCCTCACCCACCACAAATCCATCTATTTTACTACCTAAAGTCCCCACATCAGTCCCTTTCTGTTACAGCTGCTGTAATTCAGACTCTTAAACCATGGCTCTAAGTGCATCCTGAGTTTCCTTGTATCAGTCTCCACCTCCAGTTCATCTGAAAGAGTTTTCTTTCTGAATCTATTTTTGAAATGTCATTTTGCTTCAAACCTCCAGTAGCCTTATATCCATTCTGGAAATTTCTAAAGACTCAGCATAGTTAAGCTTAGTTTAACTTTCCCCCTGCATTGCTTTTCCTGTTTTTTTCTACCTTAGTCACACAGAACCACTTACTTTTCCTGAATATTTCATGCTTCTCACACCATTTCTTTAATTCTTCTCTCCTTTTCTTTGGCGCACCTACCCCATCAAAATCTCTAGAAAAATACCCTTCATCCTACCCACCTGGAGGCAAATACTGCTAACTTTTCTGTTAAATATTTTTGAAGATGTGCATACTTTTCTGCTAAATATTTACTTTTTGTTAAAAGTAAATACTTTTACTTTTTTGTTAAATATTTTTGAAGATGTGCATCATCTTGGCTATAACGCTTCTCCAGCTGCTTTCATCATTTAGCAATGTAATGTGAACCCTCTGTGGATAAGTTAATGATTGAATAATATCCTTTTTGATTAAAGTACTGTCTTTTTTTTTGGCCTTCCTCAGTCTGATTCCCCAGAGGTATGACTCTTGACCTAATGTTTTTGACAACTTTATACATATAAGGATAAATAAATAAATAAATAAATAAATAAATAAATAAATAAATATATATATATATATATATATATACACACATACACATATATATATAATTGTTAGAATCATATCTAGAATTTAAGGGAGAGACCTTCAAGATGGCAGAGGAGTAAGATGTGGAGATCACCTTCCTCCCCACAAATACATCAGAAATACATCTACATGTGGAACAACTCCTACAGAACACCTACTGAACGCTGGCAGAAGACCTCAGACTTCCCAAAAGGCAAGAAACTCCCCACGTAACTGGCTGTGTGGCTGACAGGGTCTTCATCCTCCGGCCACGTGTCAGGCCTGTACCTCTGAGTTGGGAGAGCCAAGTTCAGGACATGGGTCCACCAGAAACCTCCTGGCTCCACGTAATATCAAATGGCGAAAGCTTTCCCAGAGATCTCCATCTCAAACCTAACACCCAGCTCCACTCAACGACCAGCAAGCTCCAGTCCTGGACACCCTACGCCAAACAACTAGCAAGACAGGAACACAACCCCACCCATTAGTGGAGAGGCTACCTAAAATCATAATAAGGTCACAGACACCCCAAAACACACCACCAGACATGGTCCTGCCCACCAGAAAGACAAGATCCAGCCTCATCCACCAGAACACAGGCAACGGTCCCCTCCACCAGGAAGCCTACACAACCCACTGAACCAACCTTAGCCACTGGAGGCAGACACCAAAAACAACGGGAACTACGAACCTGCAGCCTGGGAAAAGGAGACCCCAAACACAGTAAGTTAAGCAAAACGAGAAGACAGAGAAACACACAGCAGATGAAGAAGCAAGGTGAAAACCCACCAGACCAAACAAATGAAGAGGAAATAGGCAGTCTGCCTGAAAAAGAATTCAGAGTAATGATAGTAAAGATGATCCAAAATCTTGGAAGTAGAATAGAGAAAATACAAGAAACGTTTAACAAGGACCTAGAAGAACTAAAGAGCAAACAAACAATGATGAACAACACAATAAATGAAATTTAAAATTCTCTAGAAGGAATCAATAGCAGAATAACTGAGGCAGAAGAACGGATAAGTGACCTGGAAGTTAAAATAGTGGAAATAACTACTGCAGAGCAGAATAAAGAAAAAAGAATGAAAAGAAATGAGGACAGTCTCAGAGACCTCTGGGACAACATTAAACTCACCAACATTCGAATTATAGGGGTCCCAGAAGAACAAGAGAAAGAGAAAGGGACTGAGAAAATATTTGAAGAGATTATAGTTGAAAACTTCCCTAATATGGGAAAGGAAATAGTCAATCAAGGCCAGGAAGGGCAAAGAGTCCCATACAGGATAAATCCAAGGAGAAACACTCCAAGACACATATTAATCAAGCTATCAAAAATTAAATACAAAGAAAAAATATTAAAGGCAGCAAGGGAAAAACAACAACTAACATACAAGGGAATCCCCATAAGGTTAACAGCTGATCTTTCAGCAGAAACTCTGCAAGCCAGAAGGGAGTAGCAGGACATATTTAAAGTGATGAAAGGGAAAAACCTACAACCAAGATTATTCTACCCAACAAGGATCTCATTCAGATTCGACGGACAAATTAAAACCTTTACAGACAAGCAAAAGCTAAGAGAATTCAGCACCACCAAACCAGCTTCACAACAAATGCTAAAGGAACTTCTCTAGGCAGGAAACACAAGAAAAGAAAAAGACCTACAATAACAAACCCAAAACAATTAAGAAAATGGTCATAGGAACATACATATCGATAACTACCTTAAATGTAAATGGATTAAATGCTCCAACCAAAAGACACAGACTGGCTGAATGGATACAAAAACAAGACCCGTATATATGCTGTCTACAAGAGACCCACTTCAGACCTAGGGACACATACAGACTGAAAGTGAGGGGATGGAAAAAGATATTCCATGCAAATGGAAATCAAAAGAAAGCTGGAGTAGCAATTCTCATATCAGACAAAATAGACTTTAAAATAAAGACTATTATAAGAGACAAAGAAGGACACTACATAATGATCAACAGATCAATCCAAGAAGAAGATATAACAATTGTAAATATTTATGCACCCAACATAGGAGCACCTCAATACATAAGGCAAATACTAACAGCAATAAAAGGGGAAGTCGACAGTTAAACAGTCATAGTAGGGGACTTTAACACCCCACTTTCACCAATGGACAGATGATCCAAAATGAAAATAAATAAGGAAACACAAGCTTTAAATGATACATTAAACAAGATGGACTTAATTGATATTTATAGGACATTCCATCCAAAAACAACAGAATACACTTTCTTCTCAAGTGCTCGGAACATTCTCCAGGATAGATCATATCTTGAGTCACAAATCAAGCCTTGGTAAATTTAAGAAAATTTAAATTGTATCAGTATCTTTTCCGACCACAAAACTATGAGACTGGGTATCAATTACAAGAAAAAATCTAAAAAATACAAACACATGGAGGCTATACCATACATTACTTAATAACCAAGAGATCACTGAAGAAATTAAAGAGAAAATCAAAAAATACCTAGAAACAAATGATAATGAAAACACGACCCAAAACCTATGGGATGCAGCAAAAGCAGTTCTAAGAGGGAACTTTATAGCAATACAATCCTACCTCAAGAAACAGGAAACATCTCAAATAAACAACCTAACCTTACACCTAAAGCAATTAGAGAAAGAAGAACAAAAAAACCCCAAAGTTAGCAGAAGGAAAGAAATCATAAAGATCAGATAAGAAATAAATAAAAAAGAAATGAAGGAAACAATAGCAAAGATCAATAAAACTAAAAGCTGGTTCTTTGAGAAGATAAAATTTATAAACCATTAGCCAGACTCATCAAGAAAAAAAGGGAAAAGACTCAAATCAATAGAATTAGAAATGAAAAAGGAGAAGTAACAACTGACACTGCAGAAATACAAAGGATCATGAGAGATTACTACAAGCAACTATATGCCAATAAAATGGACAACCTGGAAGAAATGGACAAATTCTTAGAAAAGTACAACCTTCCGAGACTGAACCAGGAAGAAATAGAAAATATAAACGGACCAATCACAAGCACTGAATTGAGACTGTGATTAAAAATCTTCCAACAAACAAAAGCCCAGGACTGGATGGCTTCACAGGTGAATTCTATCAAACATTTAGAGAAGAGCTAACACCTATCCTTCTCAAACTCTTCCAAAATATAGCAGAGGGAGGAACATTCCTAAATTCTACGAGGCCACCATCACCCTGATACCAAAACCAGACTAAGATGTCCCCAAAAAAGAAAACTACAGGCCAGTATCTCTGATGAACATAGACGCAAAAATCCTCAACAAAATACTAGCAAACAGAATCCAACAGCACATTAAAAGGATCATACACCATGATCAAGTGGGGTTTATCCCAGGGATGTAAGGGTTCTTCAGTATACGCAAATCAACCAGTGTGATACACCATATTAACAAATTGAAGGATAAAAACCATATGATCATCTCAATAGATGCAGAAAAAGCTTTTGACAAAATTCAACACCCGTTTATGATAAAAACCCTCCAGAAAGTAGGCATAGAGGGAACTTACCTCAACATAATAAAGGCCATATATGACAAGCCCACAGCCAACATCGTTCTCATTGGTGAAAAACTGAAACCGTTTCCTCTAAGATCAGGAACAAGACAAGGTTGTCCACTCTCACCACTATTATTCAACATAGTTTTGGAAGTTTTAGCCACAACAATCAGAGAAGAAAAAGCAATAAAAGGAATCCAAATTGGAAAAGAAGAAGTAAAGCTGTCACTGTTTGCAGATGACATGATACTATACACAGAGAATCCTAAAGATGCTCCCAGACAACTACTAGAGCTAATCAATGAATTTAGTAGAGTAGCAGGATACAAAATTAATGCACAGAAATTTCTGGCATTCCTGTACACTAATGATGAAAAATCTGAAAGAGAAATTAAGGAAACACTCCCATTTACCATTGCAACAAAAAGAATAAAATACCTAAGAATAAACCTACCTAAGGAGACAAAAGACTTGTACGCAGAAAACCATAAGACACTGTTGAAAGAAATTAAAGATGATACAAACAGATGGAGAGATATACCATGTTCTTGGATTGGAAGAATCAACATTGTGAAAATGACTGTTCTACTCAATGCAATCTACAGATTCAATGCAATCCCTATCAAATTACCAATGGCATTTTTCACAGAACTAGGACAAAAAATTTCACAATTTGTATGGAAACACCAAAGACCCCGAATAGCCAAAGCAATCTTGAGAAAGAAAAACGGAGCTGGAGGAATCAGGCTCCTGGGCCTCAGACTACACTACAAAGCTACAGTAATCAAGACAATATGGTACTGGCAGAAAAACAGAAATGCAGATCAATGGAACAGGATAGAAAGCCCAGAGATAAAATCACGCACATATGGTCACCTTATTTTTGAAAAAGGAGGCAAGCGTATACAATGGAGATAACACAGCCTCTTCAGTAAGTGGTGCTGGGAAAACTGGACAGCTACATGTAAAAGAATGAAATTAGAACACTCCCTAACACCATACAGAAAAATAAACTCAAAATGGATTAAAGGCCTAAATGTAAGGCCAGACACTATAAAACTCTTAGAGGAAAACATAGGCAGAACATTCTATGACATAAATCACAGCAAGATCCTTTTTGACCCAGCTCCTAGAGAAATGGACATAAAAACAAAAATAAATGGGACCTAATGAAATTTAAAAGCTTTTGCACAGCAAAGGAAAACATAAACAAGATGAAAAGGCAACCCTCGGAATGGGAGAAAATATTTGCAAACGAAGCAGCTGACAAAGGAATAATCTCCAAAATATACAAGCAGCTCATGCAGCACAATATCAAGAAAACAAGCAACCCAATCCAAAAATGGGCAGAAGACCTAAGTAGACATTTCTCCAAAGAAGGTATACAGATTGGCAACAAACACATGGAAGGTTGCTCAACATCACTAATCATTAGAGAAATGCAAATCAAAACTACAATGAGGTATCACCTCACACCAGTCAGAATGGCCATCATCTAAAAATCTACAAACAATAAATGCTGAAGAGGGTGTGGAGAAAAGGGAACCGTCTTGCGCTGTTGGTGGGAATGTAAATTGATACAGCCACTATGGAGAACAGTATGGAGGTTCCTTAAAAAACTGAAAATAGAACTACCATATGACCCAGCAATCCCACTACTGGGCATATACCCTGAGAAAACTATAATTCAAAAAGAGACATGTACCACAATGTTCTTTGCAGCTCTATTTACAATAGCCAGGACATGGATGCAACCTAAGTGTCCATCGATACGTGAATGGATAAAGATGTGGTACATATATACGATGGAATATTACTCAGCCATAAAAAGAAATGAAATTGAGTTATTTGTAGTGAGGTGGATGGACCTAGAGACTGTCATACAGAGTGAAGTAAGTCAGAAAGAGAAAAACAAATACCGTATGCTAACACATATATATGGAATCTGAAAAAAAAAAGGTTTTGAAGAACCTAGGGGCAGGACAGGAATAACTACGCAGACATAGAGAATGGACTTGAGGACTTGGGGAGGGGGAAGGGTAAGCTGAGATGAAGTGAGTGGCATGGACATATATACACTACCAAATGTAAAACAGATAGCTACTGGGAAGCAGCTGCATAGCACAGGGAGATCAGCTCGGTGGTTTGTGACCACCTAGAGGGGTGGGTTAGGGAGGATGGGAGGGAAATGCAAGAGGGAGGAGATACGGGGATGGGATATATGTATATGTATAGCTGATTCACTTTCTTATAAAGCAGAAACTAACACACCATTGTAAAGCAATTATACTCCAATAAAGATGTTAAAAACAATAAAAAATAGAAGTTAGGATCATATTCTTAGGATCAGTAGTTACAGAATACATCATATATACACACTCATCATGGTGTAGATGAAACAAATACAAGATCCTGTTACACAATGGTGTGGAAATTTGTTTTTTTTGCTCAAGAATATATTATGACCATCCTTCAATGTTAGTACTTACAAAGGTAGTAAACCTTATTTGTTTTAATGGTAGCATTATAGCCAGTAGGATTCATCATAATTTATTTGCATCATATCTTATTTAGTTATATTATTTTTAGTTTTATTTAGAATGTATGCATCATAATTTATTTAGCTATTCTCTTGAGGAATATAGATGTGGTCTTTAAAATTTTCAGTATTACAAATAGTGTTATACATATATCCTTATTCAGGGTTGCAACCAATACATACTTTTTTAATACTCATGTGTTATTGTCATTGTAAGTTTTTGTTTGTCCCCCTCCTTGAATGGGGGAGGGGATGCAGCCCAAGGCTCAGCTCATATAATGCAATATATTTTCTTGACATTTGAACTCTTCAGTGTCATCTGGTTGCTCCTGCTTTTCTCTTAATAAAAGCAAAACAAAACAAAACCTTGCCTGTGTGGTATTTTTCTTAGTGTATGAAATTCTTAGACTCCATCTATCTGAGTAATCAGACTGGTAGAAATGTTCAATTTGAGGGTGAGGATTATAGAACTATTAGGGATGAAATCATTATGTAGTTGTTTGAAGTTTTTTTAAGGAAAAAAAAATAAAGGAGGTTCATAGAAGCTGTGTAAATTGAAATTTTACCATTTATAATTCTTCCTTTCTAGGTTTTCCAGCCTTCACCTGAAGATCATGAAAAATATGGTGGGGATCCACAGCAACCTCATAAACTGCATATTGTTACCAGAATAAAAAGTACAAAAAGACGTCCATATTGGGAGAAAGATATAATAAAGATGCTTGGGTTACAAAAAGTATGTAACTATTTTAGTCATCTTTAGTGTTGTTTAAATTTGCTTTAAATTTTCCACTTTTAAAACTTTAAGGTGTATGTTTAATATTTCTTTTGTTTAAATGTATTATTTCATGTAATATGTTTGGAAGTTTGGTTTAGACAGAATGAGCCTACAGCTTAACCTTTCCCTGTAACATGCGACCATCTGTGCTTTTGAAATTGATCCATGACATTGTTTCCTTTGTTTGTAGGCACATACTCCTCAAGTTCACAAGAATATCCCTTCGGTGAATGCAAAACTGAAAGTGGTTAAACATTTGATAAGGTTTGTTGTTTGTTATTCCAGCAGTTTGTTAAAACGTGTTACCTAGTATAACTCTAAAAGCATTCTCTTATGTCACAGAATCAAGCCCCTGAAGCTGCCACAAGGTCTCCCAGCAGAGGAGGACATGTCCAACACATGCCTCAAGAGCACTGGAGAGCTGGTGGTGGGGTGGCTTCAGAACCCCACGGACCAGGAAGTGAATAAGTCCTGATGGCCTCTCAGCTTCAGAGTAAAAAGTGCAAGTCATTTCTATTTAAAGATGGTGAGAAAGTGTTCTCATTAAAATATGTTTTAAATTCTAGTCATTTTCACTGGCTAAACATGGTGTGATTCTTCCTTAGTGTAGGCTTGGAGGTTTTAGTGCTATTAATTGGTTTAATTCTGTCCCCTTTCCCTCCAGTAGTTTCACTGGAAAATGGGTAAGAATAGCAGTGTTTGAACATGTGGGTTCAGATGTCACCTTAGCAGTCGTCGTTAACTTTTTTTAAAAATTGTTCTCTCGTTTAATTGAATTCAACACATTCTATGAGTGGCCCTTTGAGTGGAGGGTGTGCATGTGTTGGAGAATCCAGAGCCGACCAGAATGTGGTCCCTGCCCTAAAGGAGCTTAGTCTGTTCCCCTGGAGAACAGAGATTCAGCCAGAAGCACCAGACACTGGGTGCAGGTGGACCGGCTGCTCTGTGCTGTGGTGTCTATAAATATGTTATGTGGACTTGGCTTCATTTTATCCTTAAATTTAATACCCAAAATAGTATCTGTTTTCTAATTATAAATCTCATTTGGCCTAAACTTTATTGATGTTCCTTGAACTCCTAGAAACCTCTGCCAACAGTTGAGGTTGCTATTTAAAAGAAAAAAGAGAAGGGAAAAATAATTTAGGGAAAGTTGTTTTATTTCCTTTTATTCTATTTCAGATACCTGGAGGGGTGGGGAGAAGTAAGAATGTTAAGAGAGGTTCAGTGCTGGGAAATTCCGTGGCAGCTAACTAAAGATGATGCCGAGGACTCAGAATTCTAGTTGCCCTTTATTTTCCTTGTCTCGTAAAATTTGGCTCAGACAGCAGTGACATTGGCATACTCACTGCTTGTGGTCCCAGCATCTGTTCTGTCATAGAGTTTTGGCATCAAGTAGAAGTACTGTGTGAAGTGAAGCCAGATATCATTAATTAATAAGCTTCAAGGCAATCACACTTTCAATTCCATTCCAATTATTGAATATCCAGTATATGTACGGCCTGGAGAGGATATAAAGCAGAAGGGCTGGGTCTAACTGGAGAGACACCTGTATGCCTCAACAGAAGCTGTCCTTGCTGGAGTTGGATTGAGGCCAGCTGTATGAATATTGATAAAAGCAGCCCCTGCTAATGTTTTGCTGCCTCTTTTACTAGGCTAATATTAATGTTTAAAACGGAGAAAAGACCATTGGTTAATTTTTACCCAAAGAGTCTAATAAAGTTTTGGTAAGTAATTTTAACCTCTGCTGCTCATGACTAGAGGAAAATATCTGAATGATGAGTTGGATATTTAGAAATGAAACTGCCCAGAAGAGGAAAAGCCTGTGGGGAGATGAGCATAGGCTAGAGCGTTTGTTTTCTGTTGTCACGTAACGTATTACCGCAGTCTCAGCCGCTTAGAACCACACGTGCTCATCACCCTGCCGTTGCTCCGGGTCAGGGCTCTTGGCACAGCTTAGCTCGCTGATCTGCTTAGGGTCTCACAAGGCTTCACAAAAAGCATCAGCCGAAGCTGGGTTCTCCTCAGATCCTTGACAGGGCAGGTATCTGCTTCCAAGCTCTCCCAGGTTGTTGGCAGAAGTCATTTCCTTGTGGTTATAAAATTCATGGCAAGTTGCTTCTTCAAAACCAACACTGGAGTGAGAGACTTTAGCAAGATGGGTGCTACCCTCTTAGGTAATCATATAAATGCAGTGGCCTAGAGTCCGTCTCCTTGGTTGCATTCCATTGGTTGGAAGCAAGTCACAGGTCCAGCCCACACTCAAGGAAGAGAGGAATTCCACAAAGGTGTGACCACCAGGGGCCAGGATCAGGGAGGCCTCCGCAAAGCCGACCTGCCAAGCCCGGTCAGTCCATCCTTAAGTTGGACCCAGGGGATTCCCCAGAATGGTACTCCTTTGCCTCCCGTCATTTCAAACCTTACAAGGACTTCTTCTGTCCTGTCTTTGTGTCTCAGAGAATTGCTTTATTTCAGAAGGTTTTTCTGGCCACTCCTTGGTGACCATTGGCCTTTGGTCAGGCTCAGGGGAGACAAAAAGTTACCCAAGCACTATTTTTAAGGGCCATTCCAGTTCTCAAGTTCTTCTCAATGTAAATGGTGCCTCTTTCAGGCCAAACACGTGTTTTCTTCATCTTGTTAACAATACTAACTAGTATGCTTATCATTCTAACTGTCACAGTTTCACCAAGGACAATTTGGAATTGCACTGGCCATTTTAGGGAGCTTTTGATAAGAGCAAGATTGTGTGTTTGGGAGGTACTTTAGAACAAAAAAGAACAAAAAGTGAAGAAACCTCCATGAAGACATTATTTGTCTTGTTTTTCTTTAAAAAAAAAAAAGACCATTTTATTTAATATGGAGGATATTTAATATCCTCTCCTTCCTTTCTATACTTTGAGGAGTATTAAGTACTGGCTTTTTGATCACACAGCTTGATAAAAATATCAAGGGTCCAAGTTACTGTCTAAACCATCTGTCGCTCTCTTTTTATGTATATGTGTCAAAATCTGTTTTATACATTTAAATTTTTCTCAGCTTTAAGACCTTGTTAAACAATTAATTAATTAAAACTGGAAGTCTGGACAGTTTCTAAATAAGAAACTGATACAAAACATTAGTCACTAAATAAAATTTTTACCCTTATTTCTCAGAATGGCAATCCATTAACAAACGATGAAAATGCCTTTGAATAATATTATTTATGTTTCTTTTTCCCTCAAAATTATTAAAATGATATGAAATGAGTGCTCATGGAGAAAAAAATAGCCAAACATTCATTTTCTGTTCTCTAATTTTCTTTATTTTCTGGAGAAAAGAAAAATAGTTGATCACTTTAGTCAAAGAGAATATAAACAGTTAATTATACCAGGCACAGTAATTACAGAGAAATACAAATATGTATTTGACATAATGGTTATGATTTTCTGCTTATTAACATGGTAAATTTAGTGATATGTACATTTTTTATTTAATATACTGATAAATTATGTTTTAAATCTATAGGTATTCAATATAAGCTTTAATTGTCTTAAATATATTTACACATGCCTAAATACTTGCATATAAAGGTATATTAGTAATTACTACAATCTGTGCATGAATAATGTAAAATAAAAGTAAAAATAGAATTTGGGTAAACTAAGGTATTTTTCATCAAATTATTTCCTATTTTGGGGTACTTATCACATATCTTGTCTTCTATAAAAACTATTCTTGATTTTGCCTTTCCCAAAATCATACCTAGATTCAAAATAATAAAATTGTTAGGATGAATTTTATGCCTACACTATCTGTAGATTTTCTAAAGTGGCCATTAGATGGCATAAATAAAGATTTGCTGTTAACCACATAAAAGTAAGGGCAATAAGGGGCTTCCCTGGTGGCGCAGTGGTTGAGAATCTGCCTGCTAATGCAGGGGACACGGGTTCGTGCCCTGGTCTGGGAGGATCCCACATGCCGTGGAGCAACTGGGCCCGTGAGCCACAACTACTGAGCCTGCGCGTCTGGAGCCTGTGCTCCTCAACAAGAGAGGCCGCGATAGTGAGAGGCCCGCGCACCGCGATGAAGAGTGGCCCCCGCTTGCCGCAACTGGAGAAAGCCCTCGCACAGAAACGAAGAACCAACACAGCCAAAAATAAATAAATAAATAAATAATTTATAAAAAAAAAAAAAAAAGTAAGGGCAATAAGAATGATTAAGTTTGTCCAAAGGTTCTCCAAATTTCAATTGTATTGCGAGAATTTTTGTCTACCAAGCTTATTTTCTTTTAATTAATTAATTAATTTATACTTTGGCTGCATTGGGTCTTCGTTGATGCACGCGGGCTTTCTCCAGGTGCGGCAAGCAGGGGCTTCTCTTCGTTGTGGTGCGTGGGCTTCTCATTGCGGTGGCTTCTCTTGTTGCGGAGCACGGGCTCTAGGCGCATGGACTTCAGTAGTTGTGGCACACGGGCTCAGTCGTTGTGGGTTCCGGGCTCTAGAGCGCAGGCTCAGTAGTTGTGGCACAAGGGCTCAGTTGCTCCGTGGCATGTGGGATCTTCCCGGACCAGGGCTCGAACTGTCCCCTGCATTGACAGGTGATTTCTTAACCACTGCGCCACCAGGGAAGTCTCTGTCCTCTGCAATTTAAGTAATGGTTTTCAAAGTGATGTGGATTATGAAGCTTTGCCCAAGTTGTGAGACTACAAATGAACATTTATTTGATACCCATCATCCATTAGGTTGCTGTGGACATTGTATCACTTGATCTTCCCAACAACCTTGTGAAGGAGGTATTATCCTTTATTTTAGAGATGTGGACACTGAGACTCAGAGAAGTTAAGCAACTTGTCAAAGATGGCACAGGTAGGACGTGGCAAAACTGGGATTTGACCCTGGACTGTGAGATTCCAAAATCCATGCTCTTCCACAACATCAGAGGTATTAGCACCATGGACCCATGACCCAGCAGAGTGATTACTGTAACAGGTTCAAATCAATTAATTTGCACACAAAACATTGTCTGTAGCCTGAATAAATAATTCCAGTCATAGATATTTACCGGTCATTCAGGTAGATGCTGTTGTAATTTTTAAATACAGATGAATATGAATCAACTGAATCCACAGTGGCTTTTTGTCACTTTATATCTTCTCCATCGATATCAGTGGTAGCTAACATGCATTGAGCTTGCACAGTAGGCCTGGTAGAATAGTAGTAAGGAGTACAGCCTGGGTCTGAACCCAGGTTGGTTGCACTCTAAAGCCTAGCTCTTTTTTAAAAATTTTATTTTATTGAAGTATAGTTGATTTACAATGTATTAATTTCTGCTGTACAGCAAAGTGACTCAGTTATACATGTATATATAGATATTCTTTTCCATTATGGTTTATCACAGGATATTGAATATAGTTCCCTGTGCTCTACAGTAGGACCTTGTTGTTTATCCATCATATGGATAAAAGCTGACATCTGCTAACCCCAACCATCCCTCCCCCAGCACCTTCCCCCCTTGGCAACCACCAGTCTGTTCTCTATGTCTGTCTGTTTCTGTTTCATAGATAAGTTCATTTGTGTCATATTTATTTATTTACTTACTTATTTTGGCAGCTTGCAGCTTCTTAGTTCCCCAAGCAGGGATTGGACCCCCAACTTTGGCAGTGAAAGCACAGAGTCCTAACCCCTGGACCACCAAGGAATTCCCTGTGTCACATTTTAGACTCCACATATAAGTGAATCTTTCACTTTCTGACTTACTTCACTTAGTATGATAATCTCTAGGTCCATCCATGTTGCTGCAAATGGCTTTATTTCATTCTTTTTTATGGCTGAGTAGTATTCCATTGTGTACCTGTACCAAAGCTTCTTTATCCATTCATCTGTCAGTGGACATTGAGGTTGTTTCCATGTCTTGGCTATTGCAAATAGTGCTGCAAGTGAACATTGGGGTGCATGTATCTTTTTGAATTTTAGTTTTCTCTGGCTATATGCCCAGGAGTCGGATTGCTGGATCTTATGGCAATTTTATTTTTAGTTTTTTGAGGAACCTCCATACTGTTTTCCATAGTGGCTGCACCAATTTACATTCCCTAAAACCTAATTCTTAATGACTACAATCTACTGACCCAATGAATGGTTAAGTACAAGTACTATCATATGAGGATCTTAGTAATTTTTGACATTTGAAAGTAATTTACTTAGTGATTCTCCATCTCTTCCTAGGGATGCCAAAAATGACTATGCATGTGAGTTGTGTTGATATTGCCAGGAGAGGCTTGAGGGGACCTTGTCACCTGCTATAATCTCCATCAGTCTCCAGGCTTCCCAAAATAAAAATACAATCTATATGCAAGCAATGTCCTTGCTGTACAAATGGAACTCTATGACCAGACCCCTGACCTCCTGCCCCTTCCAATCAGTTATCTGCCTTTCAGAATTTACAATATAGCAATTGTCTGGTAGCCTCTGGTGAGTCATGATACATTTGGGGCTCCTGGCACTAGAGGTGAGGACCCTAGTCACTCCTCACATCTAAATGGGCTCAGCAACAGACCTTAAGCCAAGATGTATGCCGGTTCCAGAGAGACAACTTGCTTCGGTCAGTCTTACCAAAAGCGGGGTATGGCAGGAAGATAGATCCCTGGCCTGGAAGTCTAGAGACCTGGCTCGCAGTCTCAGATCTGCCACTAACCAGCTGAGGGTAACCACCAGTGCAGACATCATTTTCCCACTTAGAGTCAAAAAGTTGGATGAGAGCAGATGATCGCTGAGGTCTCCTCCGGCTCCAACCATCTACTGAAGTTGGTGAGTCAAGTGCATCCTGATCCAGAAGAGGGAATAAATATGGGAGGTTGAGTGAAGAGGTGTGGAAACTTGCACTGCGTTTCTGTTCTCATCAAAACCACAAGGGAGGGACTTCCCTGGTGGCGCAGTTGTTAAGAATCTGCCTGCCAATGCAAGGGACACTGGTTCGATCCCTGGTCTAGGAAGATCCCACATGCCGCGGAGCAACTAGGCCCGCGCACCACAACTACTGAGCCTGCGCTCTAGAGCCCGCGAGCCACAGCTACTGAGCCCGTGTGCTGCAACTACTGAAGCCCGGATGCCTAGAGCCCATGCTCCGCAATGAGAAGCCCGCGTGCCGTAACAAAGAGTAGCCCCCGCTCGCCACAACTAGAGAAAGCCCTCGCGCAGCGATGAAGACCCCAAAATAAATAAAATTAATAAAATTTAAAAAAAAAAACCCACAAGTGCCATGCAAGTCATCCTGTGTTCAGGGTGGCTTTCAAAGTGAATTTTCTCTGGTTTTCCTCTCTATCTTGCAATTGGTGAAGAGTAGAAGACCTTTATCATATGTAAACCCAGGTCTTAAATTTAAGACCCCCATTCATCAACCATTTTCGTATTGACAAGGACAATAAAGAAAGAGGTGTCATTTGCTTGCTTGCTTGTTAGTCTCAGCCATAATTACAGATTTCCCTGTCAGGCTGGGTGACTCATGGCAGATATGAGTGCTGCCAATGAAATTTTTAAACTTTGCATGTGTCAAGAGTGGCCTCAAAATTTCCCCAAATAATGTAAATGGCTGGCAAATATAGTAAACTGAAAAATCAAGCTTCTTTTTTTTTTAAATCGTAATTGTCAGGAGACTCTCCGATCCAGGTTCCGGTCGCTGTCACTCATAGTTTGGGGCCCGGTGGGGGCCACAGTCGGGGGACGCATTATTGTGGCACAGTGCCTGTCACTGTGATGTCCAGGTCTGAGACAAGAGTCAAAGGCCTCTGGCAAGTCCACTGCATTTTCCAGTTTTCTTTCTGCTGCCTCTCTATTTCCTAACCCCAGTGTCCTCCTCCCCTTAGGCTGATCTGATAACAGAGTTGTAGTCATTGATGACAGAGACTTAAAGTCATATCCTTTTCAGGTACAATTTAATTAATTATTTATTTTATTTATTTATTTTTGGCTGTGTTGGGTCTTCGTTGCTGCGCACAGGCTTTCTCTAGTTGCTGTGAGCGGGGGCTACTCTTTGTTGTGGTGCACGGGCTTCTCATTGCGGTGGCTTCTCACCTCCCTCCCAGAACTAGTCTGTAGTTATAGACACGGGGTTGCCTCCACCATGTTGCCATGTGTGAAGGCTGGCCACAGCTCTCCATTCTCAAGAACAGCCAAGAATGATTTTCATGGGTAACTCCTTTAACTTCTCTGAGCCTTAGTTGGGCTCATCTGTAAAATGAGACCATGATAATGATGCCCTATGACTGTTTTGAAGATAAAAATAAATGATATATGTGAAAGCATGTTATAAACTGCTGTGCTTCCTACAGATACCAGTTATTATGATGGGGTTGCCCTCAGATCCTGATGGGTTAGCTGGTTGTTGATTTATTCATTTATTTATCTGCGGGGCTTCAGGAAAAATAATGAAGAGTTGACTTACATGATAGGAAGTAACAAGTAAAACCTCATTTCCTCCAGGAAGGAAATATGGCAGGACAAGCAAGGGCTATTGCTGCGACTCTGTAGCCTGCCTAGTGGGACAGGAGAAGAACAATATCAGAAATAGCCACACACAGCCCAGGCATCTACTGCACGGCCTATAGAATGAAGGGGCTGCCCGAGATTGCATGGCAAGGCACTTTGGTAACAATGGCTGGTGGAAGGGAGCCCTTCCACAACATTTCACTAAAAAGTTCAATTTAACCTCAAGATATTTTAATGCCTGGCTTGAACTGCTGTATGCTTTTATTGTTTGGGGTTTAATCTACTATACAGTAGGTAAAATAACATATCCTGCTGAAGACACCACTTACAGGGTTGTCCAGGGTCAAATATGTGACCAGCATTTCAGAAAAGAAGATATACAAATGGTCAAAAAGCTCATGAGGGGCTTCCCTGGTGGCGCAGTGGTTGAGAATCTGCCTGCTAATGCAGGGGACAGGGGTTCGAGCCCTGGTCTGGGAAGATCCCACACGCCGCGGAGCAACTAGGCCCGTGAGCCACAATTACTGAGCCTGCGCATCTGGAGCCTGTGCTCCGCAACAAGAGAGGCCGTGATAGTGAAGAGGCCCACGCACCGCGATGAAGAGTGGCCCCCGCTTGCCGCAACTGGAGAAGGCCCTCGCACAGAAACAAAGACCCAGCACAGCCAAGAATAAAATATAAATAAATAAATAAATAAATAAATAATAAAATTAAATTAAATTTAAAAGCTCATGAAAAGGTGCTCAACATGATTAGACATCAAGGAAATACAAATTAAAACCACAATGAGATAGCATTTCATACTCTCTTAAAAGACTAAAATCAAAGACTGGCTATGGCAAATGTTGGTGAGAATATAAAGCAAATAGAACTCTTGTACATTTCTGGTTGGACTGTAAAATGGTATAACTGCTTTGGAGAGTTATTTAGCAGTTTCTTGTGAAATTAAACATACATCTACCCTATGACCCAGCCATTCCATTTTGGGGCATTTATCCAAGAGAAGTGAAAACAAATGTCTCCCAAAGACTTGTACAAGAATGTTCATAGTAGTTTGATTCATAATAGGCCAGTACTGGAAACACTCCAAAAATTCATCAGCAGGGGAATGGATTAACAATTGTGGTATAGCCATATTATGGAGTAATACTCAGATTAACAAACAAATCAGAGAAGAACTCCCATCCCTAGGTTGGGTCAGGTGCCCACATTCAACTACATCTAGAAATAGATTTGTTTGAAGTTTCCTTGTGGTTTGAAAAGGAGAAAAGAGAAGTCTGAATTTTTAAGAAACGTGCCATAGTTGCTCACTCTGCCTGTGATGGAGAGAAAAGCTGGGGTGGCATCTGGAGAAAGACTTGGGTCAGGCCATTTTGTTAGGGTTTATGCTGGGAGTGACTCGGAATATTAAATCCTGTAGAAGGTATTGAGGATATTGGGAATGGAAGCATTATGTGATCAGGCATGAGTTCAAAATCATAGAGACTGGCCTGAGGCAGGAATGGGAACACCTCTTCCATTGTAGCAGGAAGAAGAGAGGAAAAAATTGGATAGCAATGCAGTTCAATTTATAGAGTCGATGAGAGAAAATTGAGTGTTCTCTAATGATTCCTAATCCCTCTGAAGCAGGAGGCCAAATCGTGTGCTGAGAGTAAAAATTATGTGGAATTAGAGGCTTAAGGAAATGGAGAAAATGTGGAAAAGTCACTCTGGTGGATCAGAACTGACAAGAGAGCCAAAAAGATTACTGGGGTCCAGATACAGAGTAGCTGAGGTTGGAGCCCATAGACGTTCAGAGACACTGAAATGCTAGGCTTTGGCTCAGCAACCTCGGCATCGACAGGGAGAAAGCAGGGGGACTTTCCTCTGTTCCACCTGGTCTCTCCTGACCACAGACTCCAGCCAGCAACGTGCAAGCCTCAACCTGCTTTGCCCTGGCCCTTCCCTGTTCCTGCTCACTCCCTGTTCCCTGCCTTCTGCAGTTTTCATTTCTAGGAGAACTGGAACTGCTTCTCAGTAACAGTGAAATCAAGGGCAGGATTATTTGGGGGTGGGGAGTGGTTGGTGAGAGGAATAAATCAGGCACACAGCCTCTTCACTGGCAGTGGGGGGCCTTCGGGTGTGTGCAACCCTGGGACGGCGTGTGCAAAGGGTTCCGGTTACTTTTAATCAGGCCAGAGGCCCCTCGAGGTGCAGAGAGAGGAAGCACATGTTAGGCCTCAGCTGGAGGCTTTTTAATAATAAGTTTTCTTGTTTAACAACAAGAAATGTTCATGACATATTGTTGTGCTCTTTATGTAAGCAGGTTATTAAAGGGCACTAGTGAATATTACCAATTTTGTTTTAAGCGTATGTATGTACAGTCATGGAAAATAAGCCGAATTGCATCTTCAGCTGCACCAGATCTTATAAAGTTGCTCTTCAAAGCAGCTACACCACATTTACCCTCTAGAGCAGGGAATGATGAGTGGAGCATCTCCACCAAAATTTCCTATTATCAGACTTCTAAACTGGGTGAGAAAAGTCTCATTTCCCCAATTGAGGTTGGTTGTTTTTTTCTCATTTTTAAAAATAGGAATCGTTATTACACTGTAGACTGGGTCCAAGTCTTTTGTTAATCATATGAAAACTAAAGAAAGGAATTGCTTCTCTGTAGAGATATAAGCACAAAGGCACTGATATGTTCAATGCCAAATTATCTAGAAAGTAACTGTCCACTTTGAAAATTATCAACAACTCTTGGTTGAGCTGGACTGAGCCAGGATTGTGATGTAGGCAATGTCTTTTTAATATCTTATATTTGTACAGTGCTTCAGAATTTTAAGTGGGCTTTTGAATAAGTTAAAATACCTGAAATAACCCTCTGAGAAAGGTCAAGCAGATTTTATCTCCCCCATTATACATACAAGAAAAGAGATTAAATGATTTGTCCAAGACCTCCTAGCTATGTAAATGGTGGAGCTGAGACTAGAACCCAAACATTCAGATGCTGAGTCCAGGGATTTCCTTCCCATCATTTACGGGACCAGATGAACCTGAAAGCATTGTTTAATCATGAAATTTCAGGATTCAGTGATTTACATGTTTTGTCATCTCCAACAGCCAGGCTTTAATGCCCTCACTTACCACCTGGCTGAACAAACCACCCCTTCAGGGTCACCTAGGCCCACTTTAATTTTGGCACTGCTCACTACCTGTTCACCATCTCCAATACACTCACTCCCAGTCCCGTTGGAAATTGTACCTGTTTGGAGTTCTGTGTTCAGAGGCTTTCTAGAACAATGCTGTCCAACAGAAATATAACATGAGCCACAACTTTGATTTAAAATGTTCTATTAGCCACATTGAAAAGGTAAAAAGAAAAAGGTGAGATTAATTTTTGTAGTATATTTTATTTAGCCCAATACATCTAAAATATTATTTCAATATGTAACCAGTAAAAAAATTGAGATATTTTACCACCTTCTTTTAATACTAAGTCTATGTATTTTAGAATCACAACACAGCTCACGTCAAACTAGCCACACTGCTCAACAGCCACATGGGGCCAGTGGCTACCATGTTGGACAACACAGTTCTAAATGATGACTATTAACATAGCCTTTGATGCCCTAAGGCAAAGGAGTGGCCTAACACGGGATTTTTTTGTATCTGTGGAGAAGGCATTTTTGGGTATTTCCAGCTGTGCTATATGCCAAGTCAGGTCAGCTCTAGGCTCCCTTGAGCTCTGCTCTTGTACTGACCTCAAAGTGGAGCTATCCACCCGCTCCCCTTCCACCCTGCTTCTGACCCAATATACATGACCTTTCTCTGGATCATCTTCACAAAATGGGCTCTCATTTTCAATTGACATCAGAATCACTTAAGGAGATTTTCAAAAATGCAAATTCTAGTTTGAACATGACTCCATGAAGTCACCAGTTCCCTTTTCCTCTTGGAAATCATCCAAAAGCACTAAGAACAGAAAAATAAACTTTTCTTCTACAGCCTTATGAATCACAAACGATATGGAAGGGCTATTGAAAGCAGTAGAAATAGAGAAGATACATGAAGATATGAAGAAGGTAAAAGAAGGTCTGGAGAGGACAAGTTGATGATTTTTAAAATAGGCAAAAAGCATACATCTCTAAGGTAAGGAGTACACCCTGAGGCGTACAGGGTAATTGTTGGGAGGAAAGCAGAGGATGGAATAGGAGAAGAACACACAGGTAGCTGTCAGTTATTGGTGATATTTGAGTTTGGTGTGGGTCCACAGTGTTCATTGTATTTTAAAAATAAATAATAGAGGAAGGCCACAAATGGACTAATGATGTGTTTCACAGACTAAGGTTTATGATTTATCTATTTTATGCATCTGATGTTAATGAAAAAATATATGTTAATTGCATTTGTAAACTGCAGCAACAACGAAATGTAATTTTAAAAAGCTATCAGGGCTTTTCGTTCTTACTCAAATGGCATAAGCCCACTACAGCCTGTCTCACCCTCAGATTACAAGGAAAAACTGGACAAAATGCTGCCAGACAGCATTTCCTTAATAACCGTTTCGATGGTTGTATTGTGGCTATGTAGGAGAATGTCCTTGTTTGTAAAAACCTCACACTAAAATATTCAAAAATAATGAAACATCATGTTGGCAACTTTCAAATGGTTTAGGGAAAAATGAGTTATTTGCAGCATTCTGTACATTTGAGGTTGCAACTTTTCTGTAAATTTGAGATTGCTTCAAAATCAAAAGTTTAGGGAGTTCGCTGGTGGTCTAGTGGTTAGTCTTCGGCACTTTCGCTACCATGGCCTGGGTTCAATCCCTGTTTGGGGAGCTGAGATTCTGTAAGCCGCGTGGCGCAGCCAAAAAAAAAAAAAAAAAAATCAAAAGTTTACATCAAAAAGAGTGAAAAAATGTTAGAAACAAAAAAAGATAATTGCATGACACAGAAATGATTAAGGATTAGTACCCAAAATAATTTCTATCAATCAAAAAGAAAAAGAGATGCACTGAAATAAAAAATGAAAAAGAGCCATGAAGAAAAGAGAAGAAAAACCATAAATGAACATGACAAAATGTTCCACATCTTCAGTGATCAGGGGAATGCATACGCAAACCACAATGTAATAACATTTCACACCCACCAGATTGGCAAAACATTTAAATCCTGACAAATGATGGAGTATGTGGCAAGAGAAGCATTCATACATCACCGGTGAAAGTGTAATGGTTAGAATTACTCTACAAAACACTTTGGCATCACCCAGTATTAAATCCAGCGATTTTACAACAAGATAAATACCCTAGTGATCAGCACTGTCTTGTAGAAATAGAATGCAAGCCATATATGTAATTTTAAATTGTCTAATAGCTCATTTAAAAAAGTAAAAAGAATCAGCTGAAATTAATTTTAATAACATTTTAATTCAGCCCAATATATCCAAATTTTTTTAATCATTTCAACATGTAATAGATATAAAAACATTATTAATGAAGTATTTAGAATTTTTTTCATACCAAGTCTTTAGTGAGTAGTCTTAGACTTGCAGCACTTGGACTTGCTGTATTTTAGGTGCCTAGCAGCCACATATGGCTAGTGGCTACTGTACTGGACAGCATAGCTCCAGAAACTTGACACGTGGAACAGGAGGCCTGTACAACAATGGCCGTAACAGCATTGCTCATAGTAGCAAAGTCTGGACAATCCAAATGTCCACCATCAGTGGAATTAATAAGTAAACTGTGTCACATACATACAAAATGGAATCCCACACAGCAGTGAAAATAAATACATTACAGCTATAGGCATCAAGCTGTTTGTTTCTCAAAAGCAATATTGAGTAAAAGGGACAACTTACTGAATGACAGATACAAAATGACTTCGTTGATATAAAGTTCAAAGGCAGGCCCAACTCAATGATGTATCATCTAGGGATACACACATGGTTGGTAAAAGTAAAAAGCAAAGCAGAAGAGTGGTTAATACAAAAATTCAGTCCACGATCCTCCTGGCGGTAATGGAGGAGAAGCTCCTTGGGGATTCCCCTAGTAGCAGTGAGGTGCTAGTTCTTTACCTGAGAGATAAGTGGATGGGTGTGCACTTTATTATTCTTTAAACTGTACATAAGCATTTTATGTAAATTATATTTAAATAGAAATAATTTACATTAAGGTGTGTATAGTGTACCTCTGGCTGTGGGGGAATTGTTAAAGCATGAGAATATTGTATGAATATTTATTCATATGTATAACATATCTCTGACAAAATAGACAAGAACCCGTAAAATTAGTTGCCTCTGGATAGAGGAGTTGAGTGGCTAGAGGACAGGAATGGGAAGAAAATTTTCATAATATACCCTCTTGTATCTTGAATTGTGAAGTTCATGAATATTACCTAATCCATCAATCGATACATTTCTCTAATGCAATTGCTTGGCTCCCATCCCTGGAAATTCTGACTTAATAGGCCAGGACTGAGGACCCAGAAATTGCATTTAAACAAGGGAGGGGATTGTGATACTGTAGGTCAAAGGACTACACTTTGAGAACCACCTCTACAGGCTTATTCATTCACAAACCCTCATTGCATGCTTATTGTGCGCTGGTCACTCTTCATCCATCATAAAAGGGAAAATAAACACAGGTATAGTTGCAGGTAAGAGCTCTTGGAAATTCTCTCTGATTGCTTCTCATATTCTCATAGAAAAGAGAAGCAGACATCCACTTAGATTGTCTGAGCACTAAGAAATAACGTATAAGATGGATGAGCCTTGAAAACACTACTGTTAAGTGAAAAGCCAGTCACAAAAGACCACAGGTTGTATGATCCCATTGATATGGAATGCAGAATAGGCAAATAGAGATAGAAAGTAGGTGGGTGTTTGCCAGGGGCCAGGGGAGTCAGTTAGGTAGTGGACGGTGACTGCTCATGTTTGCCAAGTTTCTTTTTAGGGTGTTAGAAATGTTCTGAAATTAGATGGTGGTATTGGTGACACAACTCTGTGAGTATACTAAAAAAACAAAACAAAACAAAACCCTGAATCATATACATTAAATGGGTGAATTTTATCATATTGGAAATATATCTGAGTAAAGGTGTTTTTAAAAGTAAGGAAAGAAATAACATAAAATACCAGGTACAAGTTGGAGCCTAAGACCCACGGTTATTATTTTTGGTGGTAACAGCAGTGGAATCGCTATGATATCACTATTATTAAGTCACGTGGTAATTACTTTTCAGATCCACCTCCTGGAGCAGACTGTATTTTCCCAGGATGGCCACACCATTGTATATCCCAACCCAAGTGCTCTTATCTTGTGACATTGACAATCTTGCATCAAGAGGTCAGGTCCATGTTTTCTCTCCTCAAACCTCAGTGGACCCCTGTAACTTCCTCAACCAATAGAATGAAGCAGAAATAACACTGTGTGTCTTCCAAGGCTAGGCTACAAATGGCAATATAGCTTCCTCCTGGCTCATCTCTTGGGATGCTTGTCCTTGGAACCCAGTCACCATGTTGTGAGGAAGCCCAGGCCACATGGAGAGGCCGCCTGTGGGCATTTCAGTGGACACCGGCAGGCCCTCAACCTAGAGCCAACAGCCAGCCTCAGGCACCAGACATCAGATGATTTCCACGTCCAGCCTTCAGAACATCCAACGGAGGCCCCAGACACTATGAAACAGAGACAGGACATCTCTACTGCACCCTGTCAGAATTTCCGACCTACAGAAATTGAGATATAATAATATGGTGACTTTGTCACACAGCTGTAGATAACTAACACATCCCCCTTACTAAACTTTGAGTTAATGGCAAGGATTATGACTTAGTTATCTTTGAATTTCCAGCATCAGGCTTAGTGACTGGCTCAATAACTAATAAAACAAAATTTGAAGAAAAGTAACACTTTCCCAGTCTGTGGAATTCAGGCGAGGCTCTTACTTCAGAGATGTGAAATCAGTTCTCACCACAACATAATTTTCAAAACATCCTGGAAACTTCCAGCCATTTTATCTTGATATTAATATACCAGGATCTCAATATTAATATATCAAATCTCAATGTATCAATGAGATTTGAAGTCAAATAGACCATCGTTCGAATCCCAGCTCTGCCACTTACTGGCTCTGTGACTTTGAACAAATTATTATCTTCGCTGAGCATAAATAATTTCTTTGTTTACATCCTTTTCAAACACCTAGGAATGTAGAGCAAATTTTAAAGTGCATTCGAATCATCTGGGGATTGTGTTAACCTGCGGCTCCGATTCAGTTGGCCTGGGGTGGGACCCAAGATTCGGTATTTCCAACAAGCTCCCCAGTGATGCTGGGGATGCTGCTGGTCTGCAGTGGGCTGTTTTGAATAGTGTATTAATCATGTTTTCTATTTTCTGTATTTTATGACGTTTTGATGTCTTAAAAAGCTTGCTGGCCAGAGAAAGACTGCTCCTCCCAGGGCTAGCAGTTCTTTGAGAAAGCAAACGGCTCAGCGGGGAGCATGCCTTTCACACACACAGCAACCAATCCAAGCCCTTATTCCTCAATCACCACCTTTACCTAATTCACGCACGTGGAGCCAATCTTTCCCCGGCCCTAAATTATCCCAAGGCCAGATTCCAGGCAACTAGAGACCACCTCTAAAAACCAAAGCCCACAGAAATTATGCAAACTAGCCAGTCCTACACTGTTTCCTCTGCCCTTCCTTGCCGCCTTTCCCGCAGAAACCCCCTTGGAGGCTCTGACTCAGGCCCTCCCTTCGCTCTTGTCTTCGGCCTCCTGACCAAAACCTGCCGTTTCTCCCGTGGCCCTGAGTGGCGTGGCCTGCCTCTTGTTTCTAGGGGAACGGTAAGTACCATTCAACTTTTCTTACGATGGCACTGACCTCTCTCTGTCATCACTCAGTCACCTTTAGAAATTAAGACCCGGACACAGAATAAATAACAGGTCTGACATTGTTCTCGCTTTGTAAGATATCCTCCTTTTAAACGTCTGTCTCATTCTACCTCTGTTTACATGTTAACGAAAATTTACATTGAGATCCGCATCAAATAAAAAGCACCTGGTCACCACCAGTGAGGCTGCACATAGAGACACTGAGAAAGCACCGGTCCCAGCATGGGCAGCGCCAGCAGGAAGAAGGATGCAGTGTCGGGGACACGCATGCACTGGGCGAGGAGCAGGGACATGGGAGGTGCCCAGTCCTCTTGGCAGCTCCCTAGCAGGTCCGGCCTGATCTGCGCCTCAGCAGCTGGCCAACTGTGACCAGTGACTTTGCTCTGGTGAACTGGCTCTTGGCTCCCCTGGGAACGTGAGGAGAGAATAAAACGCCACCTGCTTTCAAGATCGCAGAAAGTCACAACCCAGTCCCATCTAGTTTTTGTTTGTTGGGCCGCGCTGCACGGCTGGCGGGATCTCAGCTTCCCGACCAGGAATTGAACCCAGGCTGTGGCAGTGAAAGCGCAGAATCCTAACCACTGGACCACCAGGGAAGTCCCCCATCTAGTTTTATTCTCTAAAGTTTCATTTGTGTTTCCAACATAAAGTCATTCCTTTATGTGCCTATAAATATGTACTGGTTTTTTTTTTTTTTTCCCCCCAGAAGTAAGAACAAATCCTTCTTTTGAGTTATTCAGAGCTCCTAGGCTTTAGGGAGAAACAACACAAAAGAGTGCGTGATTATGCTCTCAAATGCCTGAGGTGAAGCCGTTAACCAAGTTGCTCTTATCAATTCCAGCAGTCTCCACTGTTTTCTGGGAGGATGGGAACTCATAGAGGAGCAGCCTGGCTCTTTGCAGCGCCCACGGGTTGAGCTGGTTTGTTAGTGCCCCGTGTGTTCAGGCCAGGGTTCATTCTGCTCTACACGACCTGATAACATGGGGATGCTGGGAGTTTTGCTTGTTTACTATCTCACACTCTGGAGCAAAAAATTTGAGGGATCTGATTCTTTTTGTCTTCTCAAAGAGCTTTTACTCAGGGTCTTAAGTATTCCCCTTTTTAATTTCCCCATCACAAGAAATAAAGTTATTGGAAGTATAAAATGTCTATTTGGTCTGTGCTAGGAAAACCGATTCAGGTCACATAAGGAAGTCAAACATAAGAGAAATGGAGTTGCTTTGATTGGGCACTGCTTCAATATCTTAAAAAAAAAAAAAAAAAAACCCCATGAGGTTGCTCTAAGGCAGCGTGGGGAAAGGGGTAGAGAAGGCTGCAGGGGAGGCTGACAGAGGGGGAAGCGGGATGGATTCACCCTGGCTGGATAGGCTGACTCAGCAAGTCAAAGGGGACTCAGCTCCATCTGCCCAGCTAAGCCGGAAGTGGTGCACACCTCAGTGAGGAATCTGGGTTTTGTTTTTTTTGTCTTTGTTTTGACTGCGCCATGCGCGGCATGTGGGATCGAACCTGTGCCCCCTGCATTGGGAGCACGGGGTCTTAACCCCTGGACTGCCAGGGAAGTCCCAGGAATCTGGGTTTTAAATAGTCCTGAAAAGCGAGAGGAGACTTCAGAGTCTTCAGATGGCTACACAAAACCACCTGTCAGCATCCTATTTCGTTCAGGTAATTCTGGAGAATCTGTGAGGCAATAATTCTCAGCCTTGGCTACACATTAGAATCACCTGGGAGTGGGACTGGGTTTTATTTTTTATTTTTTTTCTTCCAGTTTTATTGAGATCTAGTGGACATAGAGCACTGTATAAGTTTAAGGTGTACAGAATAATGATTTGTTTACATACGTCATGAAGTGATTCTCACAATAAGTTTAGTGAACATCCTTCATCTCATATAGGTACAGAATTAAAGAAATAGAAAAAAAAAATTTTTTCTTCTGATAAGAACTCTTAGAATTTACTCTCAGGAACTTTCATATATAACATACAGTGGTGTTAATTACGTTTATCATGCTGTGCATTACATCCCTAGTATTTATTTATCTTATACCTGGAAGTTTGTACCTTCTGACTGTCCTCATCCAGTTCCCCCTCCCCAGCCCGCCCCCTACCTCCACCTCTGGTAACCACAGGTCTGGAAATCTGGTTTCTTTTTCTATGAGTTTGTTTGCTTGTTTGTTTTTGAAGTATAATTGACCTAATTGAACTAACACTATGTTAGTTCTTGTTACACAATATAGTGATTTGATATTTCTATACATTTCATACTGATCACCAAAATAAATCTAGTTATGATATGTCACCATACAAAGATATTACATAGTTATTGACTGTATTCCCCACACTGTACACTTCATACCTGAGACTCGTTTATTTTGCAGCTGGAAGTTTGTACCTCTTAATCTCCCTCATCTATTTCTTTCCACCTCCTACCCCTCCCCCCTCTGGCAAACACATGTTTGTTCTCTGTTTCTATAACTCTGTTTTGTTATGTTTTTTTCATTTGTTTTGTTTTTTTTAGATTCCACATATAAGCAAAATAATACAGTATTTGTCTTTCTCTGTCTGACTTATTTCCCTTATAATACCCTCTAGGTCCATCCATGTTGTCGCAAATGGCAAGGTTGCATTCTTTTTTACGGCTAATATTCCATATATCAAAACCAGAATCTCACCAAAGCACATCATTGTGAAATGTCAAACATGTGACAAAGAGAAGATTCTACAAACTCTAGAGGGAAGAGGGGATATATCATATACAAAGGATTAAAATCAAAATGACCTCAGGCTTCTCAAGAGTACTCCTAGAAGCCAGAAGACCAAGGGATAAATGCCTTCAAAATTCTGAAAGAAAACTATTTCCAGACTAGAATTTTTTACCAGGCCAAATCACCAATTCATGTGAGAGTAGAAAAAAAGGTACTTTGGACAGGAAAGGCCTCAAAAAATTAACCTCCCACTCACTTTTCTCAGGAAGCTGTTGGAGGATGTGCTCCATAAAAACAAAGGAGTAAGCTAAAAATGTGAAAAATGGGGAGATGCAACATGGGGGAGCTGCAAAGGACTGATGGTGAAGCTGAAACTGCACAACTCGGATGGGACTCAAACCCACCAAAACTCAGATTGGGACTTGAACCCACAGGCTGGGACTCGAATGCACTGTCGCTTAATTGAGACCACACACCTGGTCTCAGGATTTAATGAAGCTCAGGTTCTTTATGTCTCATCCCAGAAGGAATTCAGCAAGAGGCAAAGTGATAGGTAAGAAGTGGATTTATTTAAAGAGATACACATTCCATAGACAGAATGCGGTCTGTCTCAGACGGTGAGAATGGCCCCGAAATATGGGGTGGTTAGTTTTTATGGGCTGGGTAACTTCATAGGCTAATGAGTGGGAGGGTTATTCCAACTATTTGAGGGAAGGGGTGGAGATTTCCAGGAATTGGGCCACCGCCCACTTTTTGGCCTTTTATGGTCAGCCTCAGAACTGTCATGGCACCTGTGGGTGTGTCATTTAGCTAGTGTATCAATATTGCAATGAGCGTATAATGAGGTTCAAGGTCTACTGGAAGTCAAATCTTCCACCATCTTGGACCTAGATGGTTCTAACCAGTTTATGTCGTATCCTCAAAGGCTATGCCAATAGCTTTATTGCTTTGCCAGGCAAAGGGGGACAGAACCGGCTATTGCCCTTGAAACTGTGTGTCCCAACCCAGGAGGGTTTGGTGAGGAGTTTTATAGCAATGGTTCAAGGGCAGGATTACTGATAAGGATCAGGGTGTGTGCAGGGCCTGTATTCCTTTAATCTGGTCTCAAGTGATCTCCTGTTGAGCTTCTGTGGTTGCTTTAATCTGGCCTCCATAGGTCTCCTGATCTTCTCTGAAGAATGCTTCATCAAGTAGTTAGCATTTTCCATTTTGGGGGGGTTTTAGTTATGCAGAAGAGCTCAAAGATAGTGTTATGTGTATCCCTTGAGACAGAACCAGGATCCTGTCCCAAGGCTGCACTGTTGTCTCTTGGCTGCTCCTCCCTTGTCTCTGCATCCCCTCCCTTCCCTGATTAGCAGCTGTTTGAAAGGGTTCCGTGCCCAGGAACCCCACAGGGTACTGCTTGGTTTCATGACTTGTTCAAGGGCAAGCACTGCAGCCAGGCTTAGATCACAAAATGACGTGAGCCAGAATGGTTTCTCTTATGTCAAAAAAAGAAAAGTGAAGTCTGGTTCTTTTCCTCCGGGGACCCCCTACCCTATCCGAATAGAGAAGCTGCGTGAGACTGCCCTGGTGATTGCAGGACTTTATTTACCCAACTGGTTCACACGTGGGCTCATAACCAGTGCCTCCCAGTCCATTTCCATTGTGCCAGGGAAATGGAACTCTCCATTTCCATTTCCATTCTCCAAAGGTGTATTCCTGAGGTCTTCTCAGTCATATTGTCCTTAATGAGGATCCCTTCACTGGATTCAGCCTTGAGAGTGGGTCTTGGAAGGCAGACGGTGGGGAGACAAGAAGGAAGCAGCCCAGGAGTTCAAGGACACTGATGGTCATGAGCAGGTTCCACAAGCCCCTGACACAGAAGGTAAGCACTTTACATGATCACCTGATGTCTGCCCTGCATCTGTACCTTGTGCACATGAGTGGCTGGCTGCTATTCCCAACTAAATTTTATGATTTAACAGTTCCTGAGGGCAGAGACTCTGATATAGTGCTTCATATATGGTGAGACAGTCATTTCCAAAACAAATTTTTGCTTGAAATGATGATAGTTGTTCTAGAATGACACTCTGTAAAGTGTTGATAGAATGGGGTATTAATTACTTTTATAGTATACAACCCCTAGAATTAAATAATTTGTCAGTATAGTGGTCAATGTCCTTGAGAGCAGCTCCAACTGAGGAATCACTCTCTGGTGGCCTGACTCTATTAGTCTTAATTAAGTGCCCCAAAGAAGGGGAGAGCTTAGCTGAGTTGGGGGAAATTGGGTGTAGGAGATTGTGGTTCAGGGAAGGAGAGGAAGAGGTAAACTTAGATGTCAGAGAGACCTACGGTTAAGATAATGCTGCAAAGTTTAAAAGTGACTCTCCTGAAACTGAAACCACACAACTCAGATTGGGACTCAAACCCACTGTCTTTTTTTTTTTCTTTTTAGGTGTATAGATGGTGCTTTTATTGTTATTTTTTAGTTTTTTAATAGATCTTCAGTGGAGTATAATTGCTTCACAATACTGTGTTAGTTTCTGTTGTACCACAAAGTGAATCAGCCATATGCATACATATGTCCCCATATCCCCTCCCTCTTGAGCCTCCCTCCCACCCTCCCTATCCCACCCCTCTAGGTCATCACAAAGCACTGAGCTGATCTCCCTGTGCTATGCTGCTGCTTCCCACTAGCTAACTATTTTACATTCGGTAGTGTATATATGTCCATGCTACTCTCATTTCACCCCAGCGTCCCCCCAGCCCGTGTCCTCAAGTCCATTATCTATGTCTACATCTTTATTCCTGCCCTGCCACTAGGTTCATCAGAACCTTTTTTTTTTTTTTTTTTAGATTCCATATATAACTGTTAGCATACGGTATTTGTTTTTCTCTTTCTGACTTACTTCACTCTGTATGACAGTCTCTAAGTCCACCCACCTCGCTACAAATAACTCAATTTCGTTTCTTTTTATGGCTGAGTAATATTCCATTGTATATATGTGCCATATCTTCTTTATCCATTCATCTGTCGATGAACGTTTAGGTTGGTTCCATGTCCTCACTATTGTAAATAATGCTGCAAAGAACATTGTGGTACATGTCTCTTTTTGAATTATGGTTTTCTCAGGGTATATGCCCAGTAGTGGGATTGCTGGGTCATATGGTAATTCTATTTTTAGTGTTTTAAGGAACCTCCATACTGTTCTCCATACTGGTTATATCAATTTACATTCCCACCAACAGTGCAGGAGGGTTCCCTTTTCACCACACCCTTTCCAGCATTTATTGTTTCTAGATTTTTTGATAATGGCCATTCTGACCAGTGTGAGGTGATACCTCATTGTAGTCTTGATTTGCATTTCTCTTATAATTAGTGATGTTGAGCATCTTTTCATGTGCCTCTTGGCCATCTGTATATCTTCTTTATTGAAATGTCTATTTAGGTTTTCCACCCATTTTTTAATTGAATTGTTTGTTTTTTTGATACTGAGCTGCATGAGCTGTTTCTATATTTTGGAGATTAATCCTTTGTCTGTTGTTTCATTTGCAAATATATTCTCCCATTCCGAGGGTTGTCTTTTCATCTTGTTTATGGTTTCTTTTGCTGTGTAAAAGCTCTGAAGTTTAATTAGCTCCCACTTGTTTATTTTTGTTTTCATTTCCATTATTCTAGGAGGTGGGTCAAAAAAGATCTTGCTGTTGTTTATGTCAAAGAGTGTTTCTCCTATGTTTTCCTCTATCAGTTTTATAGGGTCTGGTCTTACATTTAGGTCTTTAATCCATTTGGAGTTTATTTTTGTGTATGGTGTTAGGGAGTGTTCTAATTTCAGTCTTTTACATGTAGCTGTCCAGTTTTCCCAGCACCATTTATTGAAGAGGCTGTCTTTTCTCCATTGTATCTTCTTGCCTCCTTTGTCATAAATTAGGTGCGTGGGTTTATCTCTGGGCTTTCTATCCTGTACCATTGATCTATATTTCTGTTTTTGTGCCAGTACCATACTTTCTTGATTACTGTAGCTTTGTAGTATAGTTTGAAGTCAGGGAGCCTGATTCCTCCAGCTCCGTTTTTCTTTCTCAAGATTGCTTTGGCTATTTGGGGTCTTTTGTGTTTCCATATGAATTGTAAAAATTTTTTTTACAATTCTGTGAAGAATGCCATTGGTAGTTTGATTGGGATTGCATTGAATCTGTAGATTGCTTTGAGTAGTATAGTCATTTTCATGATATTAATTTTTCCAATTCAAGGACATGGTATATTTCTCCATCTGTTTATGTCATTTTTTATTTCTTTCATCAGTGTCTTATAGTTTTCTGAGTACAAGTCTTTCACCTCCTTAGGTAGGTTTATTCCCAGGTATTTTATTCTTTTTGTTGTGATGGTAAATGGGATTGTTTCCTTAATTTCTCCTTCAGATTTTTCATCATTAGTGTATAGGAAGGCCAGAGATTTCTGTGCATTAATTTTGTATCCTGCAACCTTATCAAATTCATTGATTAGTTCTAGTAGTTTTCTGGTGGCATCTTTAGGATTTTCTATGTATAGTATCATGTCATCGGCAAACAGTGACAGTTTTATTTCTTCTTTTCCAATTTGTATTCCTTTTATTTCTTTTTCTTCTCTTATTGCTGTGGCTAGGACTTCCAAAACTATGTTGAATAAGAGTGGTGAGAGTGGACATCCTTGTCTTGTTCCTGATCTTAGTGGAAATGCTTTCAATTTTTCACAATCCCACTGTCTTTTAGAGATCACACACCTGGTCTCAGGACTTAATGAAGCTCAGGTTCTTTATGTCTCATTGCAGAAAGAATTCAGTGAGAGGCAAAGTGTTAGGTTTTAAGTAGATTCATTTAGAGAGGTACACATTCCATAGACAGAATGTAGTCCGTCTCAAAAGGTGAGAGTAGCCACAGGGCATGGGGTTATCTCAGAAAGTGAGAGCAACCCTGGGAGAAACACACTCCACGGAGTGTGGGCCATCTCAGAAGACGAGAGATCCCAAAATATGGGGTGGTTAGGTTTTATGGGCTGGGTAATTTCCTAGGCTAATGAGTGAGATTATTCCGATTATTTTGGAGAAGAGGCAGAGATTTCCAGGAATTGGGCCACTGCCCACTTTTTGGCCTTTTATGGTTGGCCTCAGAACAGTCATGGCACCCCTGGGTGTGTCATTTAGCTAATGTATTACAATGAACGTATAATGAGGCTCAAAGTCTGCTGGAAGTTGAACCTTCTGCCATCTTGGACCTAGTTGGTTCTAACCAGTTTTTGTCGTGTCCTCAGTGGCTATGTCATTTTTATAAAGGTTGTGCCCTTCCCTCCTTTTGCAAATCTATTCCCCCCACCAGATGGGACTGGCTACCCTCTTACCCTTTTTCTCATCAAAAGTTTTCAATTAAAATTTGAAACTATGATTTTTATCAAAGAAATCAGTGATAGTTGCCAGATAAAATAACCATATGCCCAGTTATATTTGAATTTCAAATACTCAACACATACTATTTTAGTATAAATGTGTTCTAAATATTGCATGGGACTTACACTAAAAAAAAAAATCATTTTTTATCTGGAATTCAAATTTAACTGGGATTCCAGTATTTTTATTTGCTAAATCTGACAATGCAAGCCAATGAGACACAGGATTCATTTCACAGAAGTCCACATTACAGCTCACATCCGTGGAAATACCTTTAAAGAGACACAGCCTTTTATTTACACACACCAGACCACAAAATGCAGGTAATAATTCTTTAATGTGATTCATGTTATTTTGATGACATTTGGGTCAAACTCAGATTCAGAATTATTGGCCTCATTGGCTACTTTTATCTGTGTAACAGCTGAAGCTGCCCGCATGATAATGATCTTGGGTCTGAGCTGAAGCTTTAGAAGCCCTGTCTTTTGAAGTATTTGGCTCGTGCAAGGACATCATTGCAGAAGTCACAGCTCAGGTCCTGGCTGCTTCGGGTGTAGGCACAGAGTCCACCTGGAATTTGTGAGATGGGTTAATGCCAAGCCCACAGCCCCTCGCTGTGGCAGGGTGCTCAGCAGTTAACTCAGATTCTCTTTCCTAGTTGCTTTTTAGGAGGCAGCTGAGGTTTGGGGGGATCTGGTGCAATGAATTATGTTTGTACCTATTAACTCCATGCTGGGAAACCAACCCATGGGTTACACAAAGCTCTCAGGTGCTGGTCAGGGGTCCAGGTTGGAAACCTCCTCTGGATTTCTTTGATTCTAACAGTCAGGACCTCAGTCATCTGGGAAACCTGGGCCTTGCTGATCCAGGAGGTGGGGCATGAAGGCCAGGGTCCTGTGGGGAGAGAGGCAGAGGGTGATGCAGCTTCCTAAGATCAGGGCTACTTTTTCATTTCCCTTTTTCTCTCCTCACCTTTGGCAGAACCATTGCCACCTTCAACCTCCCTGAGGATAAATAGTAAATCTACAAGTTTAGGCAAAGGAAGGGACGAGCAGACATTTCATGGCTGTTTTCGGGGTAATGGTGAGAGGCAGAGTTGGAAACCAGAGGTGACAGATGTAGCGTAGGGACCAGTCTGATGCCCTCTTTCAGTGCTGTAAGCATAAACCTTCTAAACAGGTCAGAAAGGGGTTTTTCTATCTGGACTTGTAACTCTCCTTTCAGATAATCCGAATGTCTAAAGGTAACTTTTCTACACTTTCTTCTACACCATGTGGGTTTCACCATATGTAGGAGAAATGTCTGACTCTGGGGAGTTCTTTCTTCATCTTCAAAGGAGATGGACTCATCCTTTACAAAGGAAGCAGAATAGAGCAGGAGAAACGATGCCTGCCGTGACATCACCAATGATGTCCTTGATCCCAGTACTGCATTTTCCAGCTGCTGGGTGACTTTGCGGCAATGACTTTGTCCTCGCAAATTCTCACTTGTAAAGGACAGATGACTTGCCTCCCCCACCGACCTCATCTCATCAGTTTATTGGATGGGTCCCCACATCAAAATAAGATAAAGTATTTGATGGGGCTTCCCTGGTGGCGCAGTAGTTGAGAGTCTGCCTGCCAATGCAGGGGACGCGGGTTCGAGCCCTGGTCTGGGAGGATCCCACATGCCGCGGAGCAACTGGGCCCATGAGCCACAATTACTGAGCCTGCGCATCTGGAGCCTGTGCTCCGCAACAAGAGAGGCCACGATAGTGAGAGACCCGCGCACCGCGATGAAGAGTGGCCCCCACTTGCCGCAACTAGGGAAAGCCCTCGCACAGAAGCGAAGACCCAACACAGCCATAAAATAAAAAATAAATAAATAAAAAAAATGACGAGACTCCTGCTTAGCCCACAGGGACTCAACATACTGTCGAGTTATCAAATACAGGTTCTTTCAAGAAACCAAGATACTTTGATTCTCAACACTGAGAAAGATGGTGATCAGACTGCAGATCTTGAAAAGCCAATTTCTGATGCATGTGCCTTATCCCAATAGCCTCATCATTATCAAAAGATAATACCAAAAGTAGAATTTCTTATCAGTGCTTCTCTTACTTTGGGTTCTTTTTCCTTCAGTTAAGAGGAAAGGTTACGCTTTCCTTGGTGCCTTGCCATAGTCTTTGCTTTGGTTAGAAGAAGGAGCTGGAAGACATTCCCCACTGCTCTAAGCCCCCAGCCTGGGAATCTCAGACCCCTTTGGTCACCTTGAGCCATGTTTCCCGTTCTCCCTCTGTAGGACTCCTAGGCAGGAACAAACCTGGGCCAGAGCCTGGGGAGACCAATAAACAGGTTATTTCCACCAGCAAAGTCAAATCCTCATGAAGTCAGGTCATGATCAGGGGTCCAGGATTGAACTCATAAGTGGGTCAGCAGACAAGAGATCAGACAACTGGTCACCATCAAGCACTTGCTCTCAAATACTTTCTCATCCCAGCCATTCCTCTAATCACCTTCCTCGTGTACAAACAGCCCTGGTTCCCCCACTAGCTACCAAATGAATACACAAATGCCACCCAGAATAGCTTGCCGCTGACCCCAGGGGATGCCTGAGGAGCCAGCCACCTGCCCCCAAAGCCTCCACCTTCCACGAGCCCCTCCCACTCCCGGCTGCTCCCATGATCTCCCTTGGTCAGCTGAGATTGGCTACGATCCTTTTGAGTTATTACTATCATTACACGTAGGGTGTGTATATAAATATGTACTCGGCACTTTCATAATGCTTTTCTCATCTCTTTTGTTTGAAGGTTAGTATTGTGGGTGGTTCCTTCCAAACACCCAGGAAGAGAATATGTCAAGATAAAGAAGAGGTATTAAGGAAGTCATTTGAATTAACAAAAAGCCATGCTTTTTGTTTTCCTTCCCTACAACATTGAGATGGTCTATCTGATTTCCCTTAGTTGAGTAGAAAATGTCATGCCCAGTCCAGAACACCAGAAAGATACAGGAACTTGGAATTTTAGCTGTGTTTACAGGAACTCTCAGATTCAGTCACCTAACAGGAATCACCCACTGAGCCCCCAGCACTGAATGAGAGAGGACACTCTGTCCCAGGAAAAAGAGCAGAGAAAGAGCCATGTAGGTACAGGAAGAGCTCATAGTTTCATGAAAGTATATATTTACAGAGGCTTCTCACTGGCTTTATGGAAAGGACCCATCAGAAAAAAGGACTGCTTGCATCCAGATGCAAACCCCAGAGCATTTTACTCTTTGTACTGCTTTTCCAGGGACAAAAATACTTCTTGGAAACACAAGTGGAAAAACTTAGCTTTTATTGCAACATGAAAGCTCGTTTCATTTTCCAAGCATGGAACTAAATGTCTGTGTTGCGTAAGCACTTGAATGAAAAGAGTCTGTGTAAATACATGTGCCAATGACTTAGGAACACAGAGTTACTTTGGTTTTTTTTTTTCAATTACATCAGGAAAGAGCAAGAAGTGAAAATAAGACATCAACATAGCATATCGAAGGAACACAAACTCTGTGACCCAACTTTCCAGGTGCCAAAAAGGAGTCTATGTTCAGAAGGGTGTGTTGAGGTGTCACTGGAGTGTATGTGGGGAGAGTCCATCGGTCACCCAGGACCAATCCGGTCAAACCCCTGTGGCTCCAGACACTTGGAACCATTATCAAAACATCAGGTGAGTCCAGCACCGTGTTCATGATGCCAAGCACAGCATCCACTGCAGCAACCCTCTTCTCCCTTTCTGGAGAGCAAAACTGTGACAGACAGCATGGGGGTGTCAAGGTGGAGGGCACGCTGGAAACTGACAACCTGAACACCATTTGGGGCCAGTTCAGGTTCCTGGTGGCCTCCACTCACCCTTCCTCCACTGAGCACTTTGTAATTCTCAAAGCAGTGTTTAGATTTGTAAGGCGTCATGAACCATTTCCTCCTCAGTTAAACAGTGTTTCTGGAAAAGGTGGAAATAAAGGTCTTTGGTCTTTGTAGTTCTCTCACAAGAGAACCCCCATTCCTTTTCCATGAATGTTCTCCCAGATTTTCCCCACAAACCTTGAACCATAGGCATCCCAGGTCCTTAGGGTCCTCCAACCAGCCTGGAAAAGGTGCCGTGTTAACATCCTAAGGTGCTGGGAGATGGAGGTGGCCCTTCCCCATCGTGCCCCACCCCACTTGGTCCTGGAAGGATTGAGAACTGCTCTCTACACATGCACCAGGCAGGTCTCCTCTGCTCCACGTTGTACTGCCACCCTGACCCTGGTTTTATTGCTGACTCAGGTTTCTTGCTTGCTCCCTGTGGACTGAAAGGCCTTTCCAGTAGCATCACATCTTAGCCATATCCCCTCTTGCTCTCCCTCCTCACACACACCCTAGCATTGCCCCGCAGACTGCTGTGCACCAACAGGCCTTAAATGAAAATAACAGCAATGACAGTCACATACATAAAATGTTTCTGCCACTAGGACCACATTTTCTTGAGAAAAATCTAACTTTCTAGAGTCAAATATAAGGCTCCTTTTAAACTCACTTTTTGCAGAGTTGCATTTTCACATGGTCCATGAAAATACATATTTACTGAATTTGGATTGTGAGCAAGGATCGCCAGCCTGGAAGGTTCGATCTCTTCACTCTCTGCAGGTAAATCCTTTCCTGGTTGAGAGAAACCTGGGAAGGAGTTCCTTCTCTCCCTTCGGCCTCTGTGCCTGCTTTCCTCACTTTGCCCACCTGGGATTCCCGGAGTTGGGAACTCCAGGAAGGCTCCTCTCCCAGTGCGAAGGACTGTCCCAGGAATATCCCGTTCTGAACAAAGATCAAATCTAAGAGACTATGGTCTCTCTTCCATCCAAGACTCTTGAAGCCTGTCTAGCCTTTGACTCTGCCAAGTTTAAGCTGTTAGACTTGTTGGCCTTAGATCTTTCACAGCCTCCAGAGAAGATAGGAGTTTGTTATAGAAGCGTCATTTAAGGTGGGTGGGGTTAATGAAATAGGAGGGAGCCTGAGGGTGGGGGAGAGGTTACATCTGGAAAAACATAAACACCTCTGTCCTTTGGCTTTGAATTCACAAAGAACACATCTCATTTGGCCTGTAACAGTTCCCATTAAATGCACACGTTTCTGTTCTCCCATTCTTTCTTTTGCCCGTGCTCACAAATCCAAAAGTAACTATATACTTGAATTAAAAGAAATCTAAACATGTATAAGTATTGTAAAAAAAAAAAAAAATCATTCTATCATCTACATAATCTTTTATAACTTGCATTTTCCTTGCAAGGTTCTTGAGTTTTCTCTGACTCCAACTTTTCTTATTTACTTAGCAGCAGAGACACAGTCATTATCAGTTGATCACCACATCCTGGACTTTTCATGCTAAATAGGCCTGGGCAGAGTTCCACCGCTCACCTGTTTTCAGTGAGCTCTTGTCCTCAGAGACCATCAGCCCATCACCCCTTATATAGAGTCCCTGGCCTGCTGCCTCTTTCAAAAAGTGTTGACTTCACCCTCTTACTAAGAGATTTATGGCTAAGTCTTACAAATTATAAAGACTTTGAACTTATATAGGGCCCTTTATTCAAGAACGTCCTGACATTTTGCAAACATTAAGCAATATTATTTCCTGCCACACCTCAGAGGGCACATCATAGTTATATTCATTTTGACATTTTCTGGTCCTACACTTGTTTTTATTTGCACCAGTTTCCGGGAATGGGGCCAGGTAGGAAGGGAGGAAGGGAGGGAGGGCGGAAGGAACTGAATCTGGAGTGTTAGAAACTCTTATTCTTGGTGTGTATTTCAGGCAAGCAGAGCCACATCTTAGGCTGAATGATGCTCTTTTATACATCTAATACCTACAGTTTGTTCCTAAATGTCTACCCCAATAAATACTTCAAGAGGGTTTATATGAGATTTCCAGGAAGGACTCCTTGCCCCAGATTGCCCAAGGGATGAGTTCCATAACTAAAAGAAGGAGCCTCCTCCACCACCATGCCTGATGCCGCAGCTCTACTGAATGGCTTGATTTCCCCCAAGCAGCCCCATCATTTGCTCCGTGCCTATGGACAGGCTCATCCCTCTGGCAGAAATGCCCTTGGGGACAGGACTGTGTCTCATTTGTCTTTACAACCCTAGCACCTAACACCCTGCCCAGCACATATGAGATACTCAATAAAACCCGTGGAGTAAATGGGTTGTGCATTGGCTGACTTGTTGCTAATCTGTCTCCTCTGCATCCCCTGCCTTCTCCTGGGTCCCCTGCCCTGCCACACCTGGAATGTGTGAGAGCAGTGAACTTGGCGGCTTCATTCATGACTGAGTCCTCAGAGACCAGATCAGAGTCTGGCACGTTGTGTGTGTTTGGTAAATATTTGTTGAATCAGTCAATGCATGAAGAATCTTCAATCTCACCCAGAAAGGTTCAGATAGGGTCTCCAACCCCACGTCCCAGGTTGGTTTCCATGCTGCCTGGTAGGTATTTCAGCCGAAAACAACTTGAGAGCAAGGACTGGGTCTTTTCTCCTATATCTCCTAAATGGCACATAAGAGGTATTCGGTAGATGTTGATAGAATGAATAAATGAACCAAAGGATATTTATGACTTGGGGAAGTCACTGACTCCGTATTTGCAGCTCAGACTTTGGGGACTGGGATTTCCTAGTTCACTCCCCATGGCGGAGGTGGTGAGGCTACGAGAAGACAGGGCACTCTGAGCAAGGATCCAAACCCAGAGACCAGGAGTTCCTGAACTTTACATCTGGGGACAGGGTGTGAGAATGCTGGTCTCCTCTCTGTTGTTGGCAGAGTTGGGATTAAAAAGCAGATAAATAATGTACCCCACTAGAAGCCATATCCCTACCAAACAATGGAATCCTTTCTCTTTATTTTGTCTACCAAGGTCTAGCACACACCAACGACAACTCATTTATTAGAGCGTGTGAAAATTCGGGAGGGCCCTGGCCCCATCTGCAAAAACACCACGTCACCAGGGCCAATCAAACCCAGTGCCGAGGAAACACATCAGCATCCTGGAAGTTTCTCCCGTGGTTGGCAACCAGCATGTTGCCTGGCAACAGCTCCACGGAAATGATGCACACCAATGCCCTCAGGCTCATTCAGTCCTCAGCTACTCCGTATGAACAACCTCCCTTTCAAAGACCTGGCAGACACCCAGTGGGGAAGCTGGGGCGGAGTGGGGGTGAGGGCGGGTATTGAAAAGAAAGCTTGTTGCGCCTGTTCTTAAGTGAGACTAAATATTAGAAACAGCTGAAGATATTCCCTGCCATGCCCCCATACAATTCTGACACCAATTCTGAGGTGTGTGTGTTTTTCCATCCCAAGCAGTTCTGTGACACAAGCTGAGTCCTATAATTTAACTCAATTCTGACACTATCTACCTGGAAATCGTATCAGATCCCAAAGATTAAGGTCTCGTCCTATAAGACTGCCCTCCACCCCCACCTCCAACTTCAGAAGCCAATTGTAAGTCCAGGTTGCACCTGGGCTTCTGACCTACCAGCTGTAGATCAGAAGTTTCAACGACCTCTCCTTGGGTTCCGTTAATTTGCTAGAATGGGTCACAGAACTCAAGAGAACCTTATACTTACTAGATTACCTATTTATTTCAAAGGATATAACTCAAGAAGAGCCAGATGGAAGAGAGGCTGTAGGGCAAGGGATGGGGAAGGGGTGCAGAGCTCCCATGACCTCTCTGGGACCACTCTCCCCACATCCCCACATGTTCACCAACTCAGAAGCTCTCTGAACCCTCTCCTCTTGGGTTTTATGGAGGCTTCATTGCAGAGGCAGGATTGATTAAATCATTGGTTATTGGTGACTGAACTCAAGCTTCAGCCCCTCTCCCCTCCCAAGCAGAGGGGTGGGATTGAAAGTTCCAACCCTAAAATCACCAGATTGGCTCCACTGGCAACCAGCCCCCATCCTTAGGGGCTTTCATTAAAATAGCAAAAGACGACTTTATGGTTCTCACCACTTAGGAAATTCTGAGGGTTTTAGAAGCTCCGTGCAAGGAAGGGGACAAATGGAGAGACCAAGCTAGGAACCCAGGCTTAGGCTAAGAGCCAAACCTGTTTCCCCCTAGATGCTGCTCCAGGTGGCATTTGGTCCTGAAGTTCTGGACAGTCTCTTTTAGGCAGGGGCTTCCTGGACTCTTCTGTTCAGTCTCTGCCCTACTCAGTGTTTGACCTTTCCACCACTGTCAGTCCTGAGTGGAGCTCCTCTCTTTGGTTGCTATTCACGTCTCTGGGAAATGGCTTCTCACGGACCCTGCTGATTCTTCGATGACTTCTAACTCCTCCCACCCTAAGAATCCTCATGACCTAAGAGGGCATTTTCCAAAAAGCCTCCTGGACACTGCAGAAAAAAAATGACAGATATGTACTATTGTACACGTCAGAGTCCAGGAATGCTCCTTGTGGCATTTTATAAGAGGTGGCTGGCTGGATAGGGCAGATGCTGTGTTGTGCTCTGCTAATATTTCCCAGGGGAAAACTTGGCAGCTCTTCTTGCCCTCCCCTGAGGGAGGGCACACAGGCTGGTCCCAGACACAGGCTTGAGGTGCAGTCTAACAGAATGTACCCCATAGATACCGGGTGTGGCCTACACTCACTTGGTGGGCAAGCTGAAGAGGGCTTCCCTGTTTCCACATCCTGGAAAGCTCTTGTTAGTGTTTTTCTAAGAACAAAGGAAGGAACTGATCTGATCTGATGTGCACCTATAGAACCTTTATACTCATTTGAAGACACCCTACAGTCATATAAACCTTATCACTGCTCTTTATCATAGATTATTCAAAACACCAGGAACAATCAAATCTATGCGATTTTTTTTCATACATTGAACACAGAATTTGTGGATGATTTTTTCTATTTCTTTTCACAGTCTATGATGCCATCCTCAGAAACAGAAGTCTAGATGTAGTCAAGCATTCTCATTGCAAAAGACCATATCTTCTAGTTTTCATTAAGGTCAATGTGACAGTGGAAAGATACGATTGAATTTTCAGCATGGTAAAAGTTTGACTACCTAAAACTGTCAGATGGAAAAAGGTGCCATGTCTAAATATACTGCTGGTTGCTGAAAGGAAAACTCAAAACCTTGCTGCTTTTCTTGTCAGTGATCGCCAGAAGAAGAAGAGTATTTTGATCAATCTTGCTCACAAGACGCCTCCTGCCAGCTCTGGGGTTCAGAAAGAATTGACTTATTCTTAATAGTTAAACCCCAGTTCATTGAGAGGTTCTACCATGTTTGCTTTTTGGGGGGGAAAAATCTTCTATTTTGCATTCCTCCTTTTTAATCTTTGGCTTGGCACATCCCTAAGTTGTGAAATCTCCTTGTGTGTTAAGAGCAGTGTTTTAATACCAATTTATAAACATGCGAGTACTTATATAAATTTAGACATGTAAATGCATGTCTTTTATTGGCTTTCCTCTTACACCTAATAAAATCTCCAAGAGAAATACTTCTCAATTGTCAAAAACTTCTATTACATGGACCTGAAACTACTTTCGTCTGAAAGTATTAGGGAGATGATCTATGAATGAAGGCTGGATCTTTAATTTGTTTCAGATTATTTCTAGTTTACATGAAGAAAAAGAATAATTGGGGATTTGAATTATGAACCAGACATAGGTACTTTTGTACATTTTCTATTTATATTCATATGATGCCTTTTCTCCAGTAAGTGTGAAATAAAATATTGACCCAGTGTAACAAATACAATACAAAAACAAGGCAAATAATAAATGCCTAGGCTGGCTATGGAGAAAAGCAATTCCAGGAAGCAAGTAACAACCATATTCCTTTTAAAATATTTCTGTCCATCCATTACATAAGTATTTACTTAGTACCCACAATGTGCCAACCACTGGGTTTATGCCAGGAATAAAAAGTTGAATAAGACACAACCTCTGCCCTCAAGAAGCTCACTGCCAGGTATTTACTGATATTTTTCTGACTTCTGTTGGGCCAAGGGGCTAAATTCCTGGTTCCCCCTGGAGCAAACATCCAACCTCTCATGTACAGACCATAAAACTGCATAGGATCCATTAGCCACCCTGAAACAAACTGATGAAGTAACTCTAAGTAAAGTTCTTTATTGTCCACAGGCATAGAATTGTGAGACCAATAAAACTGTCTTATTCAGGAACCAATAAAATTCTTAGATGCTGTGACTCATGCAGTTTGTCTCAAATATCCCAAATGTGGAAAACCTGCCCAAGGGATCACTGGGTCAGACCTCACAGTGGTGGATCACTTCCCAGGGTATCAGATACTTTCACACATGCTATAATAGCACCCTTATGATGTATAAAGCAGGCATAATCATTACCCATATTTTACAGTTGAGGAAACTGTGATCCTCAACAATGAAATGACTTAGATGACCAAATCAGCAAGGAGCCAAAGGTCAGGTTAGGTAGACTTGTTTGCCTACAATTTTATGTCCTGTAACTCCCCAGAGAGGATAGAGTTCCTCTCTTTAATGGGATCTCTTGGGAGTACCGTGATTTGGGAATCAGCATCAGTCAAGGCCACAGAAGTTTGCCTATAATGTGGGGAACAATGGCCCACCATGGTTGTATAGAGGTGATTGTCCTCCGGTGGTGGCTGGGATCCCAGGGGTATGATGCTTCCCTAGCAAGGCTGAGGAGATTGCCATTGGTCAGGGAATGCCATTGGTCAGGTGAGGGAATGGAGCACTGTGTCCTGTGCCTTGGGGATCTGCATTCAGGAATGGAGGATGTTGGATGCTCTGTACAGTCTCTATGGAAGAGCATGGAGCTCCCAGGGGTTATTACCCAAAATCTGATCATGGGGGAAGCCCAGGTCATGGAGTCACCAATATCAGGTCCTGGGTGACCCTGGAAAATCTGAGATGGAGGCTTATCTAAGTAGTAGGATTTGTTGCCTTGAGAAGTGAAGACCTGAGTCTTGGGGCCTCCTCATTAGCAGCCAATAATTCCAAGCCATCTAGGGCTTCTGTAATAGTGGCCACATGAGTAACCAAAGGGAATAAGAAGGTCCTATGGTCTGTAGATAATCCCTTGAGAATAACTGCCTTGTGTCTGCATCAAAAGGAGCGTGCTCAGAGCTGGCTAGGGCTTCCCATCCACTGGTTCTGAATTAACTTTAACTTAGGCTGAGATGCACGAATTGGCTGTTCTATCTTGTGATTCCCCCAAATAATATATTATGGGATCCACTAGACTTGTGGAAATGAGTGTGTAATTGTGTTGTTCAATTCTAAAATTTCTATTTGATTCTTGGTATCTTTTAAATTTTTTTCTTTTGCTGAGACTTTCTATTTATCTGCTGAGACTCTAATTTTTTGTTTGTTTCAAATGTGTTTGTAATTGTTTGTTGAAGGATTTAGAAATCTTTGTCAGATAAATCTAACATCTGTCTTCTGGGTATGGGCATCTACTGATTGTCTTCTTTCATTCAGTTGGAGATCTTACTGGGTTTTGGTATGAGTGATTTTTAGTTGAAACCTGGACATTTGAGGTATTATGTTATGAGACTCTGGATCTTATTTAAACCTTCTATTTTAGCTAGCTCCCTCTGACACTGGTCCAACAGGGGAAGAGAGAGGTGCCATGTCTTTTTTTTTTTTTTTTTTTTTTTTTTTTGGCCATGCCGTGGCATTCGGGATCTTAGTTCCCCTGACCAGGGATCGAACCTGTGCCCCCTGCAGTGGAAGCTCGGAGTCTTAACCACTGGACTGCCAGGGAAGTCCCAGAGAGGTGCCATGTCTTTCCTGCTAGGTGGGAATGAAAGTTTAGGCTCTCCACTCAGTTCCATTGACACCCGGTGTGTGTCATTACTGCGGTGCAGGGGTGGGGGGGTTGGTTCCCAACCAGGCCTCCGTTGACATCTCCCCAGCTGGGCAGAGTAAGAGTGCCCTGCTGCTCCCCTGACACTGGGTGCGGGTGGCCTCATTACCTCTGGGTGGTAAAGTCCTGATTCTCCATTAGACCTGCTCAGAATCACCTCTATTGGAGAGAGGTGCTCATTACTGCCAGGTGGTAGTGGAAGTCCAGGTTCCTCACTTGGTCCCCAGTGACACTGTGGTGAGAGCAGGACATTCATTAGCCGCATTGGGATGAAAGTCCCAGCTCCCTTCCTGACACCACAGCATAGGGAGGAATTGGGGCCCCTTGTTACAGCCTGGCGAGGGGGGAAGTCTAAGCTCCCCGTTCAGCCTCTGCTGCTGGGGGTGGGGCCACAGTTTTGTCTCTGGTGTTTGGATAGACTAGAGCGGTGATTGTCTAAAGGTTGTCCGTCTTGCTAGGCTTCTCCTTTCCTGGTCCTTTGGTTGGACACAGCAGGCTTCTGTTGAGGTCTCTTGGGGCAGGGGAGGGAGTTTTTCCGGGCCCTTAGGTGTTTCCAGGTTAGTGGCTTCTTCAACTTCAAGTCTGTCATATATGAAGCAAAAAACAAACAAACAAAAGGAAAAAAAAACAAAGCAAGAGAAAACAAACAAAACCCAGGGAACTCACTGCCATGTCATTCTTCTGGTCCTGAGCCAGCCTGCCTTCTTCTCTCAACCTTACAGTTTTCTTATGGGTTTTTTTTTTTTTTTTTTTTTTTTTTTTTAATTGAAGTATAGTTGATTTACAATATTGTGTTAGTTTCAGGTGTACAGCAAAGTGATTCACACACACACATGCATATATATGTGTATGTATATGTATGTATATATATATATATATATATATAGCTGAATATATATAAAAGAATATATATAAAGATCCTTTTCCCTTAAAGGTTGTTAAGATATTGACTATAGTTCCCTGTGCTATACAGTAGGTTATTGTTGGTTATCTATTTTATATATAGTGGTGTATATATGTTAATCCTAACCTCCTAATTTATCCCTCTCCCCCAACTTTCTCCTTTGATAACCATAAGATTGTTTTCTATGTCTGTGAGTCTATCTCTGTTGTACAGATAATTTCATTTGTATCACTCTTTTTGGTTCCACATGTAAGTGATATCATATGATGGTTGTCTTTGTCTGGCTCACTTCACTTGGTATGATAATCTCTAGTTCCATCCATGTTGCTGCAAAATGTTTTTTAAAATATATAAGGTCCAGGGTTTTTAGTTGTACTTAGAGGGAAAAGTAGGGAGCAGAGTGTCTATTCTACCTTCCCTGAAGCAAAGTCCTTCATTCACTTGCTTTTGAAAGAAAGGAAATTTTTTTCACATTAATATATTTTCCAAAAGGTACTTTATTTATTTATTTATTATTTGGCCATGCCACAGGGCTTGCAGGATCTTAGTTCCTGACCAGGGATCAAACTCAGGCCCCGGCAGTGAAAGTACCGAGTTCTAACCACTGGACTGCCAGGGAATACCCAAAAGGTACTTTTTTAAAGCTTATTTTCACACTTAATATTATATTGCTAGGTCCCATCCACATTGTGTATAGCTGCATTCCAGGCTTGGATGACTTCCAGTGCAGACTCGTGGTCAGTGCCCTGCACTGCCAGTGTTAGGCTGCCAGGTTCAGTTACCTGGCCACCTTGCCCAGTCCTCGAAGCCATGGGCCCTGCAGAGATGATCCATGACCACACAGCACAAACCCCATCGGTGGTGTTTTCATGGTCACTCATTCCTCTTTTCCTTCAAAGATGGAGATCTGGGGAAACTTGGGCGCTCACAGATGCAATAAGCCATGAATGTGGTCACTGGGGCGTTTGGAAATGACTTAGAAGGGTCGGGCCTTCCCAGTAAGGCCTGGAGAATCTTCTGAATTCTCTAGAAGAAAACTGCCAAAAGCTGATCAGTGTTGCTTTACTGGGAAATTAAGCTACAATTTGGCTGATTTTATGATGTGGATCCCTAACAAAAATCAAGGAGGCTCTGTTTTTAAAGGAGTAATGAGATGTGTGTGTGTGTGTGTGTGTGTGTGTGTGTGTGTGTATATATATATATATATATATATAATGTTTTCTGTTTGATTTTAAATGCACAAAAAAGTAGTTAAGCTCAGTATTGACTTATACATCATGAAATGTAACCTGGCCCATCCACACTAAAGACCATTTAAAAGTACCTGGTTATGAACCTATTTCTACTTCTCTAAACACAGACCCACTGTATCAAGACTCCTCAGGTCATATCTATAGCTTCTAGAATTCATCACAGTTTATAGCCCTCCTGGAATTTAGATGTTAAATATCTGATTAACACCTTTTTGCTTGTGAGCCTAAATTCTAAATGCTCTTTTACCTCTATTATCCAGAAGCAAAATGATGCAGATGTTACAAGAAGTCAGACAGAACTGGGATTCACTCCTTGTTCTACTGCTTTCTACCGCATGATCTTGGGCAAATTTCTGAGTCTGTTTCCTTGTCTGTAAAATGGGAATAAAAACAGTACCTGTTTCCTAGGGTTGTTGTGGGGATTGCTTGAGAGAAAATATCTGTAAAACGTCAGCACAGTATTAGCACCATTAATTTATCACAATGCCTGACATATAGATGTTAGTTGTCATAAAGGAAATATCCAACCATCATAAATTTTGAGAGATCTAATCGGCTTTATTCAGCAATTCATGAAGCAATTCACGAATCGGGCAGTCTCCAGTCTAGCAGATAGAAAGGAGCTCCGAAGGACCATACAAGGTGAGAGATTTTTATAGACCAAAGTAAACAGGAACAAACAAGTTATCCTGGGCATTTGCTGATAGGTAAAAGCAGGGCTATTCCCTTATATGGAGCAAAGGAAAGTCTTGGAGCAGGTTGGCTAACTTGTGCTGAGCAGGCAAGCACTGATTGGGTGACCTGACCTTTCCTTTTATGGGAGAGCTGAACATAGAAAAGTAGCATGAACCACTCCATCTTGGGCCTAATGAGGTCACTTTAACAGTTGTTAAGTAAAAATAGGTTGTTGGGAAGGTTAAATGGTATATAAATAATAAAAACATCTAGGACAATGCTAGATGCATATGTATATTCTATTTCTTTAGAGCAGTGGCTTTCAATAGCAGGTCATTCGAGCCTCTTGGAGAGCTTTAAAAACATCAAGATGCCCGTGCCACATTCCAGGCCAATTACCTCAGAATCTCTGGGGGTTGGGCCCAGGCATCACTACTTTTTGAAGCTCCCCAGGTGTGGTGGGCAGAATAATGGCCTCCCAAAGAAGACCAGGTCTTAATCCTCGGAACCTGTGACCTGTTTTCTGGATGTATGTTACCCGGCAGAAGGGAATCAAGGCAGTAGATGGAATTAAGGTTGCTCATCAACTGACCTTAAAATAGGCAGAATATCCTGGCTTATCCAGGTGGATCCAGTATTCACAGGGGTCTTTAAATGTGACAGCGGCAGGCAGACGAGTTAGTGTCAGAGACTCTATCAGGCCTTGACACTCAGGAAGACAGAGACAAAAGGGCCCCGAGCCAAGGAATGAGGCAGCATCTAGAGGCTGGGAAAGACAAGAAAATGGATTCTCTATAGAGCGTCCAGAAAGACCACAGCCTTGCTGACACTTCAATTTGAGCGCAGTGAGAGCCCCGGACTTCTGACCTCCAGAACTGTAAGGTAATAAATTTCTGTTGTTTTAGGCCACCAAGTGTGTGGTAATTTTTACAACAGCAACAAGAAACTGATACATGCAACCAAAGTTAAGAACCACTGCAAAAAGCAAACAAACAAAAAGCCCCACTGCTGCAGAGTTTCTGTGGGCTCTCAGCCGTCATTGGCCAAAATCTTTTCTCGAAATCTTTCTAGGAGTGTGGCTTTGCCTGAGAGGAAGGGGCTTGTCTCAACTGTTTCGCTGTTTCTGGTTCTTCTTTTTTATTTCTAAATTTTAAAACTTGAGATATGATTTATGTATAATATGGGAATTCCCTGGTGGTCCAGTGGTTAGGACTTTGCGCTTTCCCTGCTGAGGGTGTGGGTTAGGGAACTAAGATCCCTCATGCTACATGGCCAAAACAAAACAAACAAACAAACAAAAAATTGTGTGTAATATCGTGTAAGTTTAAGGTGTATGTGTCGATTTGATACAATTATATAAGGCAATTTGATTACCACCATAGTTTTAGCTAAAATCTGTATCATGTCACATACTTAGCATCTCTTTTTTTGTGCTAAGAACAATTCAGATCTAGTCTCTTAGCAACTTTCATGTAATACGGAATTGTTGACTATAATCCCTGTACTGTGTGTTAGATCACCAGAGCTTATTCATCTTCTACTTCCAGGATTACACCCTTTAACATCTCCCAGATTCCCCTACCCACTAGCCCTTGGTAACCACCATTCTACTCTTTATTTTATAAGTTTGGCTTTTTTAGAGTGCACATGTAAGTGATATCATATATTATAATATTTGTCTTTGTCTGGCTTATCTCACTCAGCATAATGCCCTCAAGATCCATCCATGTTGTTGAAATGGCAGGATTTCCTTCTTTCTCTTGGCTGAATAATATTCCATTGTGTGTTTGTATACATACATATGTAAGGTATATGTGTATGTCTCACCTTCTTTATCTATTGACGGACACTTAGGTTGCTTTCATATCCTGGCTATTGTGAATAATGCTGCAAAAAGCATGAGATTACAGATATGTTTTTTTTTTTAAAGGAATTCCTTTTATTTTTATTTATTTATTTATTTTTGGCTGTGTTGGGTCTTCGTTTCTGTGCGAGGGCTTTCTCTAGTTGCGGCGAGCGGGGGCCACTCTTCATCGCAGTGTGCGGGCCTCTCGCTATCGCAGCCTCTCTTGTTGTGGAGCACAGGTTCCAGACGCGCAGGCTCAGTAGTTGTGGCTCACGGGCCTAGTTGCTCCGCGGCATGTGGGATCTTCCCAGACCAGGGCTCGAACCCGTGTCCCCTGCATTAGCAGGCAGATTCTCAACCACTGTGTCACCAGGGAAGCCCCCAGATATGTTTTTGATACCCTGTTTTCATTTCCTTTGGATCTATACCTAGAAGTGGGATTGCTGGATCATGTGGTAGTTCTATGTTTATTTTTTTGAGAAAACTCCATACTGTTTTCCATAGTGGCTGCACCAGTTTACATTCCTACCAAGAGTGTAAGAGCGTTCCCTTATCTCTACATCTTTGCCAACATTTGTTATCTCTTGTCTCCTTGGTGATAGCCATTTTAACAGGTAAAAGGTGATACCTCATTGTGATTTTGATTTGCATTTCCCTGATGATTAGTGATGAGCACCTTTTCATGTGCCTGTTGGCCACTCAGATGTCTTCTTTGGACATTTGGAAAAATGTCTATTCAGTTCCTCTGCCCATTTTTTAAATTGGATTGTTTTCTTGTTATTGAGTTGTATGATTTTTTAAATATATTTTGGATATTAACCCCTTATCTGATATACGGTTTGTAAATATTTTCTCCTATTCCATAGGTTGTTTTTTCATTTTGTTGAGGTTTCTTTTGCTGTGCAGAAGCTTTTTATTTTATTTTATTTTTAAATTTTTATTTATTTTTGGCTGCGTTGGGTCTTCGCTGCTGCGCACAGGCTTTTCTCTGGTTGCAGCGAGCGGGGGATACTCTTCGTTGTGGTGCACAGGCTTCTCATTGCAGCAGCTTCTCTTGTTGTGGAGCACAGGCTCTGGGCACGCAGGCTTCAGTAGTTGTGGCACACAGGCGCAGTAATTGTGACTCGTGGGCTCCAGAGCGCAGGCTCAGTAGTTGTGGTGCACGGGCTTAGCTGCTCTGCAGCATGTGGGATCTTCACGGACCAGGGCTCGAACCCGTGTCCCCTGCCTTGGCAGGCGGATTCTTAACCACTGCGCCACCAGGGAAGCCCCTATGCAGAAGCTTTTTAGTTTGATGTAGTCCCACTTCTTGATTTTTGCCTTTGTTTTTTGTGCTTTTGGTGTCCTATCCAAAAAAATCGTTGCCAAGACTAATGTCAAGGAGCTTCTGCCCTATGTTTTCTTCTAGGAGTTTTACAGTATCAGGTCTTATGTTTAAGTCTTTAATCCTACATACAAACAAGTTCCATTCCAAGATCACGTTCGTAAAGTCCAATTTGTAAGTCCAACAAAGTTAGCCAAAGGTACCCAACTAACACAATCAGCTATATAGTACTGTACTGTAATAGGTTTCTAATACTTTTCACACAAATAATACATAAAAAACAAACACAAAAAATAAAACATTTAAAATCTTACAATGCAGTACCTTGAAAAGTACAGTAGTCCAGTACAGCAGCTGGCATCCAGGGGCTGGCATCGAGGGAACAGACAAGAAGAGTTACTGACTGAAGGAGGGAGAGGAGGTGGGAGATGGTAGAGCTGAAGGATTGTCAGCAATAGGAGACGGAGGGCAAGCTGCAATTTCACTCACACCAGACGTGGATGGCACATGTTCTGGTTCCTTGCTGGATTCAAGTCCATCTACCCTCTTGAAAAAACAATCCAGTGATGTCTGAGTAGTAGCTTTTTTTTTCTCGTCATAGATGACATGGTAGCACTGGATTGCATTCTGAACGGCTGCTGCAACCTTCGTATACCGTTCTACATTGGGGTCCTGTGCCTCAAAAACTAACAGGGCCTCCTCAAATAAAGAAAATCCCCTTGCCATTTTCTGCATCATGAATCTCTTCAGTTCTTCAGTTACTTCTTCCTCTTGTCTCTCTTCGTCCTTTCTCTGAGCACATTCCCATCTTTGAAAGTTCACAACTTGAAGGTTCGTCTGTAGGGGACTTAACGGTATTTCAAGTTTATTTTGGTGAGTTGTGTAAGGTAAGGATCCAATTTCATTTTTTTGCATGTTTTCGAAACACCATTTGTTGAAGGGACTATCCTTTCCCCACTCAGTGTTCTGACCCCCTGTCAAGTAGTTGACCGTACATGCAGGGGTTTATTTCTGAGCTCTCTATTCAATTCCATTGGTCTATGTGTCTGTTTTTTATGCTAGCACCATACTGATATAATTCTTATAGCTTTGTAGTATAGTTTGAAATAAGGAAGCGTGATACCTCCAGTTTTCTTCTTTCTCAGGGTTGCTTTGGCTGTTCAGAGTCTTATGTGGTTCCATAAAAATTTTAAGATTGTTGTTTCTATTTTTGTGAAATATGCCATTGGAATTTTGATAGAATTGCATTAAATCTATAGATGGCTTTGGGTGGTATGGGCACTTTAACAATATTATTTCTTCTCATCCATGAACACAGTATCTCTTTCCATTTTTCACATTGTCTTCACTTTCTTTTATCAAAGTCTTGTGGTTTTCGCTGTCCAGCTCTTTCATTTCCTTGATTAAATTTATTCCTAGGTATTGTTTTTGATACTGTTGTAACTGGGATAATTTCCTTTATTTCTTATTCACATATTTCATTGTTAGTATATAGAAACATAACTGATTTTTTAATCTTATTTATTGAAGTATAGTTGATTTACAACATTGTGTTAGTTTCAGGTGTACAGCAAAGTGATTTTGTTTTATTTATATATACAGAGATAGAAACATATATGTGTGTGTATATTTTTTTCGATTCATTTCCATTCTAGGTTATTACAAGATATTGAATACAGTTCCCTGTGCTATACAGTAAATACTTGTTTATCTATTTATTTATGGTAGTGTGTATCTGTTAATCCCATCCTCCTAATTTTTCCCTCCCCCCCTTCCCCTTTGGTAACCATAAGTTTGTTTTCTATGTCTGTGAGTCTGTTTCTGCTTCATAAATAAGTTCATTTGTACTGTTTTTTTTTTTTAGATTCCACATATAAGCGATCTCATATAATATTTGTCTTTCTCTGTCTGACTTCACTTAGTATGATAATCTCTAGGTCCATCCATGTTGCTGCAAATGGCATTATTTCATTTTTTTATGTCTGAGTAATATTCCATTGTATATATATACACCACATCTTCTTTATTCATTCAACTGTTGATGGACATTTAGGTTGCCTCCTTGTCTTGGCTATTATAAATAGTGCTGCTATGAACACTGGGGTGCATGTACCTTTTCAAAGTATAGTTTTCTCTGGATTTATGCACAGAAGTGGGATTCCTGGATCATATGTTAACTCTATTTTTAGTTTTTTAAGGAACCTCCATACTGTTTTCCACAGTGGCTGCACCAATTTACATTCCCACCAACAATGTAGGAGGGTTCCCTTTTCTCTAGCATTTATTATTTGTAGACTTTCTGATGATGGCCATTCTGACTGGTGTGAGGTGATACCTCACTGTAGTTTTGATGTGCATTTCTCTAATAATTAGAGATATTAAACATCTTTTTATGTGCTTGTTGGCTATCTGTGTGTCTTCTTTGGAGAAATGTCTATTGAGGTCTTCTGCCCATTTTTTGATTTGTTCTTTGGTTTTTTTGATATTGAGTTGTGTGAGCTATTTGTGTATTTTGGAAATTAAGTCCTTGTCAGTTGCATTGTCGCAAATATTTTCTCCCAGTTTATAGATTGTCTTTTGTTTGTTTCTTTTGCTGTGCAAAAGCTTCTAAGTTTGATTAGGTCCCATTTGTTTATTTTTTCTTTTACTTCTTCTGCCTTGGGAGATTGATCTAAGAATATATTGCTATGATTTATGTCAAAGAATGTTTTGCATATGTTCTCGTCTAGGAGTTTTATGGTGTCATGTCTTAGATTTAAGCCATTTTGAGTTTATTTTTGTGTGTGGTGTGAGGGAATATTCTAACTTCGTTGATTTACATGTGACTGTCCAGCTTTCCCAACACCACTTGCTGAAGAGACTGTCTTTTCTCCATTGTATATTCTTGCCTCCTTTGTCGAAGATTAATTGACCATAGGTGTCTGGGTTTATTTCTGGGCTCTCCATTCTGTTCCATTGATCTGTATGTCTGTTCTTGTGCCAATACCATGCTGTCTTGATTACTCTGAAGTCTGGAAGGGTTATGCCTCCAGACTTTATTCTTTTTTCTTCAGGATTGCTTTGACAATCCTGGGTCTTTTGTGGTTTCATATAAATGCTAGGATTATTTGATCTAGTTCTGTGAAAAATGTCATGGGTAACTTGATAGGGATCACATTAACTCTGTAGATTACTTTGGGTAGTATGCCATTTTAACTATATTAATTCTCCAATCCAAGAGCATGGGATATCTTTCCATTCCTTTGAATAATCTTTGATTTCCTTTATCAATGGAAACATAACTGATCTCTGTATGTTGGGTTTTTTTGTTTTTGTTTCTTTGTTTCTTTGTTTGTTTTGTATCCTGCAACGTTACTGATTTCATATAGTTCCAACAGTTTTTTGGTTGACTCTTTAGGATTTTTTTTTTTGGCCACGCTGCAGCATACGGGATCTTGGTTCCCCAACCAGGGATCGAACCAGTGCCCCCAGCAGTGGAAGCATGAAGTCTTAACCACTGGACTGCCAGGGAAGTCCCAGGATTTTCTTTATAAGAGATCACACATATCATCTATAAATAATGACAATTTTACTTCTTCCTTTTTCTTTTTTTTTTTTTTTTGGAATTTTTGAATTTTATTTTATTTATTTTTTAAAAAAGCATGTTCTTATTAGTTATCCATTTTATACATGTTAGTGTATATATGTCAATCCCAATATCCCAATTCATACCACCATCACCACACCCCTGCCCCCGCTTTCCCTCCTTGGTGTCCATATGTTTGTTCTCTACATCTGTGTCTCAATTTCTGCCCTGCAAACCAGTTCATCTGTACCATTTTTCTAGGTTTCACCTATATACATTAATATACGATATTTGTTTTTCTCTTTCTGACTTACTTCACTCTGTATGACAGTCTCTAGATTCATCCACATCTCTACAAATGACCCAATTTCGTTCCTTTTTATGGCTGAGTAATATTCCATTGTATATATGTACCACATCTTCTATATCCATTCGTCTGTTGATGGGCATTTAGGTTGCTTCCATGACCTGGCTATTGGAAATAGTGCTGCAATGAACATTGGGGTGCATGTGTCTTTTTTTTTTTTTTTTAAAAAGGAAGCAAGTTTTGTTTTGTTTTGTTTTGTTTTTAATTTATTTATTTTTTATTTATTGTTATGGCTGTGTTGGGTCTTCATTTCTGTGTGAGGGCTTTCTCTAGTTGTGGCACGCGGGGGCCACTCTTCATTGCGGTGCGCAGGCCTCTCACTATCGCGGCCTCTCTTGTTGCGGAGCACAGGCTCCAGACGCGCAGGCTCAGTAATTGTGGCTCACGGGCCCAGTTGCTCCGCGGCATGTGGGATCTTCCAGACCAGGGCTCGAACCCATGTCCCCTGCATTGGCAGGCAGATTCTCAACCACTGCGCCACCAGAGAAGCCCGCATGTGTCTTTTTGAATTATGGTTTTCTCTGGGTATATGCCCAGTAGTGGGATTGCTGGATCATACGGTAATTCTACTTTTTAGTTTTTTTTGTTTTTTGTTTTTTTTAAAGCAGGAGCCCTTTTTTTTTTTTTTAATCTCCTTTTTAATTTTTATTTATTTATTTATGGCTGAGTTGGGTCTTTGTTTCTGTGTGAGGGCTTTCTCTAGTTGCGGCAAGTGGGGGCCCCTCTTCATCGCGATGTGTGGGCTTTCTCTAGTTGCGGCAAGTGGGGGCCCCTCTTCATCGCGATGCGCGGGCCTCTCACTATCGCGGCCTCTCTTGTTGCGCAGCACAGGCTGCAGATGCGCAGGCTCAGTAGTTGTGGCTCACGGGCCTAGCTGCTCCGCGGCATGTGGGATCTTCCCAAACCAGGGCTCGAACCCGTGTCCCCTGCATTGGCAGGCAGATTCTCAACCACTGCGCCACCAGGGAAACCCTATTTTTAGTTTTTTAAGGAACCTTCATACTGTTCTCCATAGTGGCTGTATCAATTTACATTCCCACCAACAGTGCAAGAGGGTTCCCTTTTCTCCACACCCTCTCCAGCATTTGTTGTTTGTAGATTTTCTGATGATTCTAACTGGTGTGAGGTGATACCTCATTGTAGTTTTGATTTACATTTCTCTAATAATTAGTGATGTTGAGCAGCTTTTCATGTGCTTCATGGCCATCTGTATTTCTTCTTTGGAGAAATGTCTATTTAGGTCTTCTGCCCATTTTTGGATTGGGTTGTTTGTTTTTTTAATATTGAGCTGCATGAGCTCAATATTAATTTTGGAGATTAATCCTTTGTCCGTTGATTTGTTTGCAAATATCTTTTCCCATTCTGAGGGTTGTCTTTTCGTCTTGTTTGTAGTTTCCTTTGCTTTGCAAAAGGTTTTAAGTTTCATTAGGTCCCATTTGTTTATTTTTGTTTTTATTTCCATTACTCTGGGAGGTGGTTCAAAAAAGATCTTGCTGTGATTTAAGTCAAAGAGTGTTCTTCCTATGTTTTCCTCTAAGAGTTTTATAGTGTCCGGTCTTACATTTAGGTATCTAATCCATTTTGAGTTTATTTTTGTGGATGGTGTTAGGGAGTGTTCTAATTTCATTCTTTTGCATGTAGCTGTCCAGTTTTCCCAGCACCACTTATTGAAGAGACTGTCTTCTCTCCATTGTTTATCCTTGCCTCCTTTGTCATACCTTAGTTGATCATAGGTGCATGGGTTTATCTCTGGGCTTTCTATCCTGTTCCATTGATCTATATTTCTGTTTTTGTGCCAGTACCATATTGTCTTGACTACTGTAGCTTTGTAGTATAGTCTGAAGTCAAGGAGTCTGATTCCTCCAGCTCCGTTTTTCTTTCTCAAAACTGCTTTGGCTATTCATGGTCTTTTGTGTCTCCATACAAATTTAAAAATTTTTTGTTCTAGTTCTGTGAAAAATGCCGTTGGTAATTTGATAGGGACTGCATTGAATCTGTAGATTACTTTGGGTAGTATAGTCATTTTCACAATATTGATTCTTCTAATCCAAGAACATGGTATATCTCTCCATCTGTTTGTAACATCTTTGATTTCTTTCATCAGTGTCTTTTCATTTTCTGCATACAGGTCTTTTGTCTCCCTAGGTAGGTTTATTCCTAGGTATTTTATTCTTGTTGTGGCAGTGGTAAATGGGGGTGTTTCCTTAATTTCTCTTCCAGATTTTTCATCATTGGTGTATAGTAATGCAAGAGATTTCTGGGCATTAATTTTGTATCCTGCAACTTTACCAAATTCATTGATTAGCTCTAGTAGCATCTTTAGGATTCTCTATGTATAGTATCATGTCATCTGCGAACAGTGACAGTTTTACTTCTTCTTTTCCAATATGTATTCCTTTTATTTCTTTTTCTTCTCTGATTGCCGTGGCTAGGACTTCCAAAACTATGTTGAATAACAGTGGTGAGAGTGGACATCCTCATCTTGTTCCTGATCTTAGAGAAAATGCTTTCAGTTTTTCACCATTGAGAACAATGTTGGCTGTGGGTTTGTTGTATATGGCCTTTATTATGTTGAGGTAGGTTCCCTCTATGCCCACTTTCTGGAGAGTTTTTATCATAAGTCGGTGTCGAATTTTGTCAAAAGCTTTTTCTGCATCTATTGAGATGATCATATAGTTTTTATTCTTCTATTTGTTAATATGGTGTATCACATTGATTGATTTGTGTATATTGAAGAATCCTTGCATCCCTAGAATAAATCCCACTTGATCATGGTGTATGATCCTTTTAATGTGTTGTTGGATTCTGTTTGCTAGTATTTTGTTGAGGATATTTGCATCTATATTCATCAGTGATATTGGTCTGTAATTTTCTTTTTTTTGTAGTATCTTTGTCTGGTTTTGGTATCAAGGTGACGGTGGCCTCATAGAACGAGTTTGGGAATGTTCCTTCCTCTGCAATTTTTTGGAAGAGTTTGAGAAGGATGGGTGTTAGCTCTTCTCTAAATGTTTGATAGAATTCACCTGTGAAGCCATCTGGTCCTGGACTTTTGTTTGTTGGAAGATTTTTAATCACAGTTTCAATTTCGTTACTTGTGATTGATCTGTTTATATTTTCTATTTCTTCCTGGTTCAGCCTTAAAAGGCTATACCTTTCTAAGAATTTGTCCATTTCTTCCAGGTTGTCCATTTTATTGGCATAGAGTTGTTTGTAGTAGTCTCTTAGGATGCTTTGTATTTCTGTGGTGTCTGTTGTAACTTCTCCTTTTTCATTTCTAATTTTATTGATTTGAGTCCTCTCCCTGTTTTTCTTGATGAGTCTGGCTAATGTTTTATCAATTTTGTTTATCTTCTCAAAGAACCAGCTTTTAGTTTTATTGATCTTTGCTATTGTTTTCTTTGTTTCTATTTCATTTATTTCTGCTCTGATCTTTATGATTTCTTTCCTTCTGCTAACTTTAGGTTTTGTTTGTTCTTCTTTCTCTAGTTGCTTTAGGTTTAAGGTTAGATTGTTTATTTGAGATTTTTCTTGTTTCTTGAGGTAGGCTTGTATTGCTATAAACTTCCCTCTTAGAACTGCTTTTGCTGCATCCCATAGGTTTTCGATCATTGTATTTTCATTGTCATTTGTCTCTAGGTATTTTTTGATTTCCTCTTTGATTTCTTCAGTGATCTCTTGGTTATTTAGTAATGTATTGTTTAGCCTCCATGTGTTTGTGTTTTTTTTCCCTGTAATTGATTTCTAATCTCATAATGTTGTGGTCAGAAAAGATGCTTGATATGATTTCAATTTTCTTAAATTTACTGAGGCTTGATTTTTGACCCAAGATGTAATCTATCCTGGAGAATGTTCCATGTGCACTTGAGAAGAAAGTGTAATCTGCTGTTTTTGGATGGAATGTCCTATAAATGTCAATTAAATCTATCTGGTCTATTGTGACATTTAAACCTTGTGTTTCCTTATTAATTTTATGTTTGGAGGATCTGTCCATTGGTGTGAGGTGTTAAAGTCCCCCACTATTACTGTGTTACTGTCGATTTCCTCTTTTATAGCTGTTAGCAGTTGCCTTATATATTGAGGTGCTCCTATGTTGGGTGCATATATATTTATAATTGTTATATCTTCTTCTTGGATTGATCCCTTGATCATTATGTAAAGTCCTTCCTTGTCTCTTGTAGCATCCTTTTTTTTAGTCTCCTTTATCTGATATGAGTATTACTGCTCTAGCTTTCTTTTGATTTCCACTTGCATGGAGTATCTTTTTCCATCCCCTCATTTTCAGTCTGTATGTGTGCCTAGGTCTGAAGTGGATCTCTTGTAGGCAGCATATATATGGGTCTTGATTTTGTATCCATTCAGCGAGCCTGTGTCTTTTGGTTGGAGCATTTAAGGCATTCACTTTTAAGGTAATTATCGATACGTATGTTCCTATTACCATTTTCTTAATTGTTTTGGGTTTGTTTTTGTAGGTCCTTTTCTTCTCTTGTGTTTCCCACTTAGAGAAGTTCCTTTTGCATTTGTTGTAAAGCTGGTTTGGTGGTGCTGAATTCTCTTAGCTTTTCTTGTCTGTAAAGCTTTTGATTTCTCCATCGAATCTGAATGAGATCCTTGCCAGGTAGAGTAATCTTGGTTGTAGGTTCTTCCCTTTCATCTCTTTAAATATGTCATACCACTCCCTTCTGGCTTGTAGAGTTTCTGCTGAGAAATCACCTGTTAACCTTATGGGAGTTCCCTTGTATATTATTTGTTGTTTTTCCCTGCTGCTTTCAATAATTTTTCTTTGTCTTTAATTTTTGCCAATTTGATTACTATGTGTCTTGGCATGTTTCTCTTTGGGCTTATCCTGTATGGGACTCGCTGCGCTTCCAGAACTTGGGTGGCTATTTCCTTTCCCATGTTAGGGAAGTTTTCGACTATAATCTCTTCAAATATTTTCTCAGGTCCTTTCTCTCTTCTCCTTCTGGGACCCCTATAATGCGACTGTTGTTGCGTTTAATGTTGTCCCAGAGGTCTCTTAGGCTGTCTTCATTTCTTTTCATTCTTTTTTCTTTATTCTGTTCCACAGCAGTGAATTCCACCATTCTGTCTTCCAGGTCACCTATCCATTCTTCTGTCTCAGTTATTCTGCTATTGATTCCTTCTAGTGTAGTTTTCATTTCAGTTACTGTATTGTTCATCTCTGTTTGTCTGTTCTTTAATTCTTCTAGGTCTTTGTTAAACATGTCTTGCATCTTCTCGATCTTTGCCTCCATTCTTTTTCCAAGGTCCTGAATCATCTTCACTATCATTATTCTGAATTATTTTTCTGGAAGGTTGCCTATCTCCACTTCATTTAGTTGTTTTTCTGGGGTTTTTTCTTTTTCCTTCATCTGGTACATAGCCCTCTGCCTTTTCATTTTGTCTGTCTTTCTGTGAATGTGGTTTTTGTTCCACAGCCTGCAGGATTGTAGTTCTTCTTGCTTCTGCTGTCTGCCCTCTGGTGGATGAGGCTATCTAAGAGGCTTGTGTAAGTTTCCTGATGGAAGGGACTGGTGGTGGGTAGAGCTGGCTGTTGCTCTGGTAGGCAGAGCTCAGTAAAACTTTAATCCACTTGTCTGTTGATGGGTGGGGCTGAGTTCCTTCCCTGTTGGTTATTTGGCCTGAGGTGACCCAACACTGGAGCCTACCCAGGCTGTTTGGTGGGGCTAATGGCAGACTCTGGGAGGGCTCATGCCAAGGAGTACTTCCCAGAACTTTTGCTGCCAGTGTCCTTGTCCTCACTGTGAGACAAAGCCACTCCCCGCCTCTGCAGGAGACCCTCCAACACTAGCAGGCAGGTCTGGCTCAGTTTCCTATGGCGTCACTGCTCCTTCCCCTGGGTCCTGATGTGCACACTACTTTGTGTGTGCCCCCCAAGAGTGGAGTCTCTGTTTCCCCCAGTCCTGTCAACGTCCTGCAATCAAATCCCGCTAGCCTTCAAAGTCTGATTCTCTATGAATTCCTCCTCCCGTTGCTGGACCCCCAGTTTGGGAAGCCTGATGTGGGGCTCAGAACCTTCACTCCAGTGGGTGGACTTCTGTGGTATAAGTGTTCTCCAGTTTGTGAGTCACCCACCCAGCAGTTATGGGATTTGATTTACTTGTGATTGTGCCCCTCCTACCGTCTCATTGTGGCTTCTCTTTTGTCTTTGGATGTGGGGTATCTTTTTTGGTGAGTTCCAGTGTCTTTCTGTTGGTGATCGTTCAGCAGTTAGTTGTGATTCCGATGCTCTTGCAAGAGGGAATGAGAGCACGTCCTTCTACTCCGCCATCTTGAACCAATCTCGGCACTTCCTTTTTCAATGAATGCCTTTTTATTTCTTGCATAATTGCTCTAGCTGGGACTTCTAGTACTATGTTGAATAAGAGTGGTGAGTGTGGGCATCCTTGTCTTATTCCTGATCTTACAGGAAAAACTTTCAATCTTCCACCACTGATTATGATGTTGGCTGTGGGCTTGTCATATATGGCCTTTATTATGTTGAGGTACATTCCTTCTATAAATAACTTGTTGAGATTTTATCTTGAAAAAATGTATTTTGTTGAATGCTTTTTCTGCATCAATTGAGATGATCATATGATTTTTATCTTTCATTCTTTTAATGTGGTGTATCACACTTATTGATTTACATATGTTGAACCATCCTTGCATCCCAGGGATAAATCCCACTTGGTCATGGTGTATGACCCTTTTAATGTGTTGTTGAATTAGATTTCTTAATACTTTGTTGAGAATTTCTGTATGTATATTTATAAGGGATATTGGTTTGTAGTTTTTTCTTGTAGTGTCCTTATCTGGCTTTGTTATCAGGGTAATGGTAGCTTCATAAAATGAATTTGGAAGTGATTCTTCTTTGATTTTATTTTTTGAAAAGTTTGAGAAGGATTGGCATTAATTCTCCTTTATATGTTTGGTAGAATTCACCAGTAGAGCTATTTGGTCCTAGATTTGTCTGTGTTGGACAGCTCTTGATTACTGATTCAATTGCCTTACTTGCATTATTGGTCTGTTCAGATTTTCTATTTCCTGATTGTCTTGGTCGGTTGTATGTTTCTAGAAACTTATCTGTTTCTTCTAGGTACCCAATTTGTTGGCATATAAGTATTCATAATAGTCTCTTAGTCTAGTTAAAAGTTTGTCAGTTTCATTTTTGTTATCAAAAACTGAGTTCTTAGTTTTGTTAATCTTTTCTCTACTTCATTATTTTCCACTCTGATCTTTATTTCCTTCCTGTGGGAGGCATGCAGTCTTAGCCAGAGGTAACTCCTGGAGGAGACAGTATGTCTCTCACAAAAAGCAAAGCCCTTACCTTGGAATGCACTCTTTTTCCCAGACCTGAGGAATGTAAAAGAGATTAGCAAAGCTATCTCAAGCCAGGAGACTTCAGGGAACTGGGAGTCCTGGTTGTTCCTTATGGCTGGGGGCTGTGTGTGAGCCTGGTTAAGGGAAGATAATGTTCAAGGATAGTTGTTGTAAACTTGTTGACCTCCGTAGTAGTGACTGAACTGAGACGATAAGCAATTCCATGGGATTATTGTCTAATAATGAGTTCCTCTTCTGTCTATATAAGATTCAGTAAATTCTAAATAAAGTACCTTGCAACCATCAGTTGTCTTGGTCCTTCTGACCACATACTCACGGTGCTATTCAGTCCCTTACCCCTCTCCGTTGGGACCTGGAAGACCCCCTGCGGTGGCTGGACCATCGCACCTTCCTTCTGCTAACTTTGGGCTTCCTTTGTTCTTTTTCTAGTTCCTTGAAGTGTGAAGTTAGGTTGTTTATTTGAGAGCTTTCTATCTTCTTAATATATGCATTTATTACTATAAAATTCTCTTTCAGAACTGCTTTTGTAGCATCCCATAGATTTTGATGTGTTGTGTTGTCATTTTCATTTGTTTTGAGTTTTTTTTTCTTTATGACCCATTTGTTGTTTAGGAATGTGTTGTTTCCACATGCTTATAAATATTCCAGTTGTCCTCTTGTTTTTTATTTCTAGTTTCATACCATTGTGCTTTGAAAAGATAGTTGGTAAATTTTAATCTTCGTACGTGTGCTAGTGTTTGTTTTGTAACCTATCATATGATCTATCCTGGAGAATATTTCTTGTGCCCTTTAGTAGAATGTGTATTCTGCTACTGTTGGATGGAATGTTTCTATAAATGTTTTGTAGGTCCATTTCGTCTAATATATGAGTCCAGTCCAATGTTTCTTTCTGTTTTCTGTCTGGATTATCTTTCCATTGCTGAGAGTGGGGTATTGAAGTCCACTGCTATTATTGTATTGTCTATTTCTCCTTTCTGATCTGTCAGTATTTGATTAATATATTTAGATGCTCCAATGTTGGGTACATATATATTTATGATCTTCCTGATGAATTGACCCCTTTATCATATATGATCACCTTCTTTATCTCTTATTACCTCTTTTGGCTTAAAGTCTATTTTGTGTGATAGACGGGTAGATAGCTACCCCTGCTTTCTTTTGGTTTCCACTTGCGTGGAATACTTTTTACTGTCTCTTCATTTTGATCCTATGTGTGTCCTTAAACCTGAAGTGAGTCTCTTATAGGCAGCTTATAGTTGGGTCATATATTTTTTTAAAATCCATCCAGCCACTCTGTACCTTTCTGATGGGTGAATTCAATCCATTTACACTTAGAGTAATTATTGATATGTAAGGACTTACTAATGCCATCTTAATAACTTCTCGCAGTTTTGTAGTTCCAATGTATTTTTTTTTTTCTTGTTTCTGCCTACTTTTGTGAACTGGTCATTCCATGGTGATATGCTCTGTTTCCCCTTTCTTTATCTTTTGTGAATCTCCTATAGGTTTTTGCTTTGTGGTTACCATGAGGCTTACGTAAAACATAAATAAAGCAGTTCATTTTAAGCTGATAGCAACTTAACTTCAATCACACACAGAAGTTCCAAAATTTTACTCCCTCCCTTTACATTTTTGACATCACAATTTACCTCTTTCTATATTTTATGTTCGTTAACAAATTATAGTAGATACAGCTACAAAAATATATAACTATATATTATAAAATAATCTTTTCCTATAATCTTTGTACTAAAAGTAACTGGTTAACATACCACCCTATTACAGAATTAGAGTTTTCTAAATATGACTGTATATCTACCAGTGTGCTGTATACTTTCATATGTTTTCATGTCACTAATTAGCATCTTTTCATTTCAGCTTGAATAATTCCTTTCGGCATTTCTTGCAAGGCAGGTCTAGTGGTGATGAACTTCCTCAGTTTTTGTTTATCTAGAAAAGCCTTTATTTTTTCCTTCACGTCTGAAGGGTTACTTTGGATAAATTATCTTGGTTGGAAATTTTTTCTTCCAACATTTTGAATATGCCGTTTCACTCTCTCCTGGTCTGTAGGGTTTCTTTTGAGAAATACACTGATAGCCTAATGCGGGGTTCCTTGTAGGTTATAATCTTTTTTCCCTCTGGCTGCTTTTAAGATTCTCTTTGATATTTGACATTTTCATTATAGTGTATCTTACAGAAGTTCTTTTTTTTTTTATTGAAAAAATAGGGTGACCTATCAGCTTCATGAATTGGATGCCCAAGTCTTTCCAAAGTTTGAGAATTTTTCAGCTATTAATTTAAATAAACTTTTTACCACTTTCTCCCTCTCTTCTCCTTCTGAAATACTAATTATTTTAATATTTGTACATTGGATGGATTCCCATGGATCATGTAGGCTTTCTTCATTCTTCTTCATTCCTCTTTCTTTGTTCTCCCCTAACTGCATTATTTCAAAATTCCTATCCTCTAGCTCACTTATTCTACCTTCCATTTGGTCTACTTTTCTGTAGATATTTTATATTGCATTTTTCATTTTATTCATTGAATTCTTCAGCTCCAGAATTTGTTTGGTCCTTTTTTATGATTTCTATCTCTTTGTTAAATCTCTCATTTTTTCATGTATTTTCCTCATTTCATTGAGTTGTCTTTCTGTGTTTTCTTGTAGTTCACTTGGTTTTCCTCAAAACGGCTATTTCAAACTCTTTATCAGCTAGATCTCAAAATTCCATGTCATTGAGTTCAGTTATTGGAGGATTGTTTTCTTTCGGTGATGATATTTCTCATGTTCCTTGGAGTTTTGCACTGTGGCTTTTGCACTGAAGTAGTGGAACCCCTCAAATCTGTACCAGTTGCCTTCAGGTGGGTTCATTGGTCCTGTTATATCTAGATTTTCTCTGACCTTGTATGGATACATCTGCTCCACACTCCTTACTCCCTCTTGTGGTGGAATTTTTAAGCTTTCATGCCTTCTCTTGTTCTTACAACTCATCAGGTTGACCTTTGGAAACCTCTTTGCCAGAAAGTGGCACTACCACTCAAGTTTGTGGTTTCTCTTTTGCCAACAGACCCTGGTCTGAATTTTCTGAGAACACTCTGGCCATTGCACTCAGAAACACACACAAAGAGTCACCTGCAGACTTGGGGGTGGGGGGAAGTATGGGTTTAGCACTCAGGGCTTTGGGGGGTGCCTGCGGGCCCAGTGGAAAGATCTTCAGGTGAGCCTCCCAGAGGCTCATGGGCAGACTTCCTGCTGAAGTCCTGAGTGCAGTCAGTGGGAATTTTCATTCCCAGCCTCTGACTTCTCAGTGGGAATGGTATATTCAGTAATGTTATTTTTCAGACAATTAAAAAGTTAAGATAGCTCTCAAGGCTATTTCATAATGTGTAATCTGTGCTTTACATTTTATGAGCTCACAAAACCTGGTACTTTGCCCAATATTGTTTGTTTTTACTTGGAGATCTCATTTAGAGATTTGGTTTCCTCTTCTTTTATGAAAGAGAAAAAAAAGAACATTGCTGAGGTTGCTGGCCCAGAGCAGTCCACATTTTATTTCTGTGGAACTGATGACACAGGGCAACTCTTTCATAAAATAAGGATTTGGGGGTGTGTTAAAAAGAAAGGGGAGTCCACGGGACTTCCCTGGTGGCACAGTGGTTAAGACTCTGTGCTCCCAATGCAGCGGGCCCAGGTTCAATCCTTGGTCAGGGAACTAGATCCCACATGCATGCTGCAACTAAGAGTTCACATGCCACAACTAAGGAGCCCACAAGCCACAACTGAGGAGCCCATCTGCTGCAACTAAGACCTGGTGCAACCAAATATATAAATAAATATTTTAAAAAAAGAAAAAAGAGAGGGGAGTCCAGAGGGTTTTCTCTTTCACATGTGCCTGATTAGGAAACATTTTCATATGAAACATCTGTACAATAGAATACTTTGCATTCATTAAAGAGAGAGGTAGCTCTGTACGTACTGATATGGGAAAATGTTCAAGCTATGTAGCTAAGTGGTGGGGAAAGCAGAGTCCATGTTAGAGACTGTCCTGACTTCTGCAGGGTACCTCAGATTCTCATCAACTAAAATAGTCCAGCCTGCTACTGACAACCTGAAGAGTGGCTTTCATGTCCCTTCTAAGTCTTTCTAAAATTATTCATATCCCTTACTTTTCCCCTTCTGTCTCATTTCATTCCTAAAATCCCCTAATATTCAGCTTCTGTCCCAATCACAATGGGTTTTCCAGTACAGTTCCTTTTTATTATATATATTTTTTGTTCAGTAATGATTCAATTTTTAAAAAGTAAAAAAAAAATTGTCAAAAAGGAGTCAACACAGAGTTTCAAAAGATACAAGAAAAAAAAAAGGAAAAACAAATGGTAGATAAGGGTCTCTCTTTCCACCACCTCACAACTACCAATCTGCTCTATGGATTTACCTATTCTGGATACTTCGTATAAATGGAATCATAAAATATGTAGCTTTGTGTTTGTCTTCTTTCACTTAGAATAATGCTTTTCAGGTTCATCCATGTTGTATCATGTGTAAGTACTTCATTCTTTTTTTTGTGGCTGAGTAATATTTCATTGTATGCATGTATCACAACTTGTTTATTCATTCATCCAGTGACGGACATTTGGGTGTTTCCACCTTTTGGCTGTTATGAATAATATTGCTATGAACATGTATTTACATTTGTTTGCATAGCTGTTTTAAATTATTTGGGGAATATACTTAAGAGTTCAATTGCTGGGCCATACGGTATTTCTATGTTTAATGCTTTGAGGAACCAACAAACTGTTTTCCATGGCAGCTACACCATTTTACATTTCACCAGTGATTTACAAGGGTTTCAATCCACACCCATCCTAGCACTTGTTCTCTTTTAATTTTAATTATAGTCATTCTAGTGGGTATGAAGTGGTATCTCATTGTGATTTTGATTTGCATTTCCCTAATGACTAATGATGGTGAACATATTTAATGTGCTTGTTGGCTATATGTGTATCTTCTTTGAGGAAATATCTATTCAAGTCCTTCGTCCATTTATAAATTGGTTGTTTGCCTTTTGTTGTTGAGTTGTAATTTCATGTGAATTTGAATTGGTTTTTCCATTTTTGCAAAAAAGGCCATTGGAATTTTTATAGGGATTATATTGAATCTCTAGATTGCTTTTGATGGTATTGCCATCTTAACAATGTTGTATATTATAATTCATGAACTCGAGATATATTTCAATTTTTTAAATATATATCAATTTACTTCAGTGACGTTGTATAGTTTTCAGTGTACAAGTATTTCATTTCCTTGGATAAATTTATTCCTGGTATTTTATTCTTTGGATGCTATTGTAAATGGCATTATTTTCTTAATTGCTTTACTGATTGTTCCTTGCTAGTATATTGTCAACACACAACTGAGTTTGTGTGTTTGTTTTGTACACTGCAACTTGGCTGGATTCATTTATTCTAGTAGTAGGTTTTTTCTGTCTATTTGTGTATTATTTGGGATATTCCATTTATAGGAGCATATCACCTGTAAAGAGAGGTAGATTGATTCCACATTTCCAGTTTGGATGCCTTTCCTTTTTCTTGCCAAATTGCTCTGGCAAGAACTTCCAGTACAATGTTGAATAGCAGTGATGAGAAAGTGGACTTCCTTGTCTTGTTCCTGCTATTAGGAGAGAAAATTTTACCATTGAATATGAAGTTAGATTTGAGGTTTTACATGAATCATAATGAGGAAGTTCCCTTCTATTCCTAGTTTTCTGAGTGTTATTATCCTGCAAGGATGTTAGATATTTTCAAAAGCTTTTTCAGCATCAAGATGATCATGTGAGTTTTTTCCTTTGTTCTATTACTGTGGTGTATTATATTGATTTTCTTATGTTGAACCATCCTTGCATCCTGGAATAAATCCTACTTGGTCATGGTGTATAATCCTTTTGATATGTGGTTCAATTCCATGTGCTAGTATTTTATTGAGGATTTTGCAACTATATTTATAAGTGATATTGGTCTGCAGTTTTTTTTGTACTTTAGGTACCTTTGTCTGGCTTTGTTATTAGGGTAATATGACCTCTAATAGAATACATTAGAAATTGTTTCCTCCTCTTCTTTTTTTGGAAGAGTTTGTGAAGGACTAGTGTTACTTCTTTAAACGTTTGGTAGAATTCACCAGCAAAGCCATATGGTCTTGGATTTTCTTTCCTGGAAGGCTTTTTATTACTAATTCAACCTCTTTACTCAATAAAGGTATGTTCAGATTTTCTATATCTTATTGAGGTGGTTTGGTAAGTTGTGCATTTTCTAGGAATTTGTCTATTTCTTCCAGGTTATCTAATTTGTTGGTGTATAATTGTTCATAATATTATCTTACAATCCTTTCTAATTCTGTAAGGTCAGTAGTAATATCCCCACTTTCATTTCTGATATTAGTTATTTTCATCTTTTCTCTCTTAATCTAGCTAACAGTTTGCCAAATTGGTTAATAGTCTCAAAGAACCATTTTTGGTATCATCAATTCTCTCTATTTTAAAAAAATTTCTATTTTATTTGTCTCTACTTTAATCTTTATTAGTTTCTTCTGCTAGATTTGGGTTTAGCTTGTCTTTCTTTCTGACTTCCTTAAGATGTAAAGTTAGCTTATTAATTTGAGACTTTCCCTTTTTAAAAAAATATATGTTTTTAAGAGCAGTTTTAGGTTCACAGGAAAATTGAGTGTAAAGTGCAGAGATTTCTCATATATTCCATGCTCCTACTCATGCATAGCCTCTCCCATTATCAGCATTCCCAACCAGAGTGGCATATTCGTTACAATTGATCACCTACCTGCCTTGACACATCATCATCACCCAAAGTCCATTTACATTAGGGTTCATTGTTACTGTTGCTCTTTCTATGGATGTGGACAAATGTATAATTTGTATAATGTATAATGTATACAGGTATAATGACATGTATCCACTATTACAGTATCATACAGAACACTGACGTCCCTGGCTTATGATGGTTCAACTTAATGATTTTTTGACTTTATAATAGTGCAAAAGCAAACAAGCATTCAGTAGGAACCGAACTTTGAATTTTGATCTTTTCCTGGGCTAGTGGTATGTTGGCCAGTACTCTCTGGTGTTGCTGGGCAGCAGGAGTGAGCCACAGCTCCAGTCAGCACATGATTACTAGGGTAAACAACTGATACATTTATAACCATCTGTACCCATACAATCATTCACTTTTTTTCACTTCCAGTACAGTATTCAATAAATTACATGAAAGAGTCAACACTTTATTATACAATAGGCTTTGTGTTGGATGACTTTGCCCAACTGCAGACTAATGTGCGTCCTGAGCACATTTAAGGTCGGCTAGGCTAAGCTATGGTGTTAGATAGGTTAGGTTCATTAAATGCATTTTCGACTTAAACCCACCATGAACTGAAAATATCTTATCTTATCAGGATGTAACCCTGTTGTTAAGTCTAGGAAGATTATAGTTTCATTGCCCTAAAAATCCTCTGTGGTTCACCTTTTCATACCTCCCTCCCCTTTAATCCCCGGCAACCACTCATCTTTTTATTGCCTCCATATTGCCTTTTCCAGAATGTCATAAAGTTGAAACCATACAGTATATAACATTTTCAGATTGGTTTCTTTCACTTTGTCTAACATGCATTTAAGTTTCCTCCATGTCTTTTCATGGCTTAATAGCTCATTTAATTTTACACTAAATACTATTCCATTGTCTGAATGTACCACAGTTTATTTATCCATTCACCTACTGAAGACATCTTGGTTGCTTCCAAGTTTAGCAATTATGAATAAAGGTGCTATAGACATTCATGTGTAGGTTTTTGTGTGGAAATAAGTTTTCAACTCATTTGGGTAGATACCAGGAGTGCAATTTCTGGATCATATGGTAAGAGTATGTTTAGTTTAGTAAGAAACTGCCAAACTGTCTTCCAAACTGGCTGTACCCTTTTGCATTATTACCAGCAATGAAAGAGAGTTCCTCTTGCTCTACATCCTTGCCAACTTTTGGTGCTGTGTTTTGGATTTTGGCCATTCTAATAGGTGTGTAATGGTATCTCATTGCTTTAGTTTGCATTTCCCTCATGCCATGTGATGTGGAACATATTTTTGTGTGCTTATTTACCATCTGTATATCTTCTTGGGTAAGGTGTCTGTTCAGGTGTTTGACCCATCTTTTCTCCATTGAATCTGAATGAGATCCTTGCCAGGTAGAGTAATCTTGGTTGTAGGTTCTTCCCTTTCGTCACTTTAAATATATCATGCCACTCCCTTCTGGCTTGTAGAGTTTCTGCTGAGAAATCAGCTGTTAACCTTATGGGAGTTTCCTTGTATGTTATTTGTCATTTTTCCCTTGCTGCTTTCAATCATTTGTCTTTGTCTTTAATTTTTGCCAGTTTGATTACTATGTATCTCGGTGTGTTTCTCCTTGGGTTTATCGTGTATGGGACTCTCTGCACTTCCTGGACTTGGGTGACTATTTCCTTTCCCATGTTAGGGAAGTTTTCGACTATAATCTCTTCAAATATTTTCTCTGGTCCTTTCTCTCTCTCTCCTCCTTCTGGGACCCCTATAATGCGAATGTTGTTGCGTTTAATGTTGTCCCAGAGGTCTCTTAGGCTGTCTTCATTTCTTTTCATTCTTTTTTCTTTATTCTGTTCTGCAGCAGTGAATTCCACCATTCTGTCTTCCAGGTCACTTATCCATTCTTCTGCCTCATTTATTCTGCTATTGATTCCTTCTAGTGTAGTTTTCATTTCAGTTATTGTATTGTTCATCTCTGTTTGTTTGTTCTTTAATTCTTCTAGGTCTTTGTTAAACATGTCTTGCATCTTCTCGATCTTTGCCTCCATTCTTTTTCTGAGGTCCTGGATCATCTTCAGTATCATTATTCTGAATTCTTTTTCTGGAAGGTTGCCTATCTCCACTTCATTTGGTTGTTTTTCTGGGGTTTTATCTTTTTCATTCATCTGGTATATAGCCCTCTGCCTTTTCATCTTGTCTATATTTCTGTGAATGTGGTTTTTGTTTCATAGGCTGCAGGATTGTAGTTCTTCTTGCTTCTGCTGTCTGCCCTCTGGTGGATCTGACCCATCTTTTAATTGGGTTGTTTGTTTTCTTTTTTTAAAAAATAAATTTATTTATTTTTATTTATTTATTTTTGGCTGCATTGGGTCTTCGTTGCTGCATGCGGGCTTTCTCTAGTTGCTGCGAGCAGGGGCTACTCTTTGTTGTGGTGCGTGGGCTTCTCATTGTGGTGGCTCCTCTTGTTGTGGAGCACAGGCTCTAGGCACGGGGGCTCAGTAGTTGCGGCTTGTGGGCTCTAGAGCACAGGCTCAGTAGTTGTGGCACACGGGCTTAGTTGCTCTGCAGCATGTGGGATCTTCCTGGACCAGGGATTGAACCCATGTCCCCTGCATTGGCAGGTGGATTCTTAACCACTGCGCCCAAGGAAGTCTCAAGTTTTTGGTTTTCTTATTATTGAGTTTTAAGAGTCATTTTTATATTTCAGATAAGTCTTTTATCAGTGTGTCTTTTGCAAATATTTTCTCTCATTCTATGACTTGTCTTCTCATTTTCTTGATATTTGTTTTCACAGAGCAAACATTTTTAATTTTAATGAAGGCCAGCTTATCAATTCTTTCACTTATGGATTGTGCTTTTGGTGTTGCATCTAAAACGTCATCACATACCCAAGGTCATCTAGGTTTTCTCCTATATTCTAGGAGTTTGAGTTTTGTGTTTTACATTTAGTTCTCAAATCCATTTGGAGGTAATTTTTTTTTTCCTTTTTAAAAAAGTTTTATTGAGATTTTTATATATCATAGAAGGTAATTTTTGTGAAAGGTATAAGGTCTGTGTCTGGATTTGCTTTTTTTGGGGGGGTGGCATGTGAATGTCTAGTTGTTCTAGCACCATTTGTTGAAAAGATTATCTTTGCTCCATTATATTGCCTCTGCTTTTTTCGTCAAAGATCAGTTAACTATATATATATATACACACACACACACACATACACACACACATACACATACATACATACATATACATATACATATATGGGCTTATATCTGGGCTCTCTATTCTATTCCATTGATTTGTCTATTCTTCCACCAACACCACACTGTTTTGATTACTGTAGCTTTATCATAAGTCTTGAAGTTGCGTATTATCAGTCTTCCAACTTTGTTCTCCTTCAATATTGTGTTGGCTATTCTGAGCCTTTTTCCTCTTCATATAAACTTGAGAATTAGTTTGTCAATATCCACAAAATAAGTTTTTGGGATTTTGATTTGGATTGTGTTGAATTTATGGATTAAATTCATGAATCCGTGAATCAAGTTGAACCTATAAATCTATATATCAACTAATATCTTAACAGTATTGAGTCTCCCTATCCTGAACATGGAATATCTCTTCATTTATTTAGTTCTTTTTGATATCTTTCATCCATTTTATAGTTTTCCTCAAATCTTGTACATATCTTATTAGCTTTGTCTATTTCATTGAGCGCTAATGTAAATGGTTATATGTCTTTAATTGCAAATTTTACTTGTTCATTGTTGGTATATAGGAAGGCAATAGACTTTTGTGTATTAACCTTGTATCCTGCACTTTGCTATAAACTTTTATTAGTTCCAGGAGGGTTTTTTATTTTGTTCATTTGCTTGTTTGTTTTTGTCAGTTCTTCCAGATTTTCTACACAGACAATTATGTCATCTACAAATAAACAATCTTCCTTCTCAATCTGTATATATTTTCTTTTCTTTCTGCATTTGCTAGGACTTCCAATATGATGTTGAAAAGCAAAGGTGAGAGGGGCAGACATCTTTGCCTTGTTCTTGATCTTAACGTGAAAACTTCAAACTTCTTCTCATTAGGTATGATATTAGCTGTAGGTTTTTGTAGATATTTTTTATCAAATTGAGGAAATTCCCCTCTAATCTCAGTTCCCTGAGAGTTTTTATCATGAATGGTGTTGGATTTTGTCAAATGCATTTTCTGCTATATCCATTGATATCATTATGTGATTATAATTCTTTAGCCTGTGATTACATTGATTTTTGAATATTGAAACAGTCTTGCATACCTGGGATAAATCTCACTTGGTTGTGCTGTATGATTATTTTAATACACTGCTGGATTGATTTGCTAATATTTTGTTGGGAATTTCTGTATCTATGTTCATGAGAGATATTGGTCTGTCGCTTTCTTGTACTGTCTTTTTTTTTGGTATTAAGGTAATGCTGGTCTCATAGTATGAGTTAGGAAATATTCTCTCTGATTCCATCCTCTGAAAAAGATTGTAGAGAATTAGTGTAACTTCTTCCTTAAATGTTTGCTGAAATTCTCCTGTGAACCCATCTGTGTCGGGTGCTTTCTGTTTTGGAAGATTAGTAGTTGTTGACTTTATAATACAATAGAAAGAGGCATTTTGAGATTTATCTATTTCTTGTGTGAGTTTTAGCAGATTGTGTCTTTCAAGGAATTGGTCCATTTCACCTAGGTTATCAAATTTGTAGGCACAGATTTGTTCATATTATTTCTTTATTATCCTTTTAATGTCCACGCTCTGTAGTGATGTTTCCTCTTTCATTTCTGTAAAATAGTTTGTGTCCTTTCTTTTTTTCTTAGCCTGACTAGAGGTTTATCAAATTTGTTGATATTTTCTAAGAGCCAGCTTTTGGTTTGGTTGATTTCTCTCTATTGATTACCTACTTCCAGTTTCACTGATTTCTGCTCTAATAATTATTATTCCTTTTTTTCCTGCTTGTTTGGATTTAATTTTCCCTTGTCCAACTTTCCTAAGGTGGATGATTTATTTAGACCTTCTTTTCTAATACATGCATTCAGTGCTATAAGTTTCCTTTTAAGCACTGTCTTTGCTGCATCCCATACATTTTTTTTTCCATACATTTTTTTAAATTAATTTTTATTGGCGTATAGTTGATTTAAAAAGTTGTGTTAGTTTCTGTTGTACAGCAAAGTGAATGATTTATACTTATACATATACCCTCTCTTTTTTAGATTCTTTTCCCATAGAGGTCATTACAGAGTATTGAGTAGAGTTCCCTGTGCTATACAGTAGGCTCTTATTGGTTACCTATTTTATATATAGTAGTGCATCCCATAAATTTTGATAAGTTGTATTTTCATTTTCATTTAGTGAAAATATTTAAACATTTCTCTTGAGACTTCTTTGACTCATGTGTTATTAAGAATGTGTTGTTTAATCTCTGTTTGGGGATTTTCCAGCTATCTTTTTGTTATTAAGTTCTAGTTTGATTCCACTGTAGTCTGAGAGCAGACATTTATATGATCTCTATTTTTTAAATTTGTTAAGGTGTATTTTATGGCCCAGAATGTGTTCTACCTTGGTGAATGTTCCATGTGAGAAGAGTGTGTAATCTGCTGTTGTTCAATCAAGTAGTTTATAGATATCAATGATACTTAATTGATTGATGGTGCTGTTGAGTTCAACTATGTCCTTACTGATTTTTCTGCCTGCTGGATCTTTCCATTTCTGATAGAGGAGTGTTAAAGTCGCCAATGATAATAGTGGATTCACTTATTTCTCCTTGCAGTTCTGTCTGATTTTTTGCCTCACATATTCTGATGTTTCAATGCACATGCAAATTATATTGTCATGTCTTAGATTATGTAAGTCTCCTTTTTATCTTTGACAACTTTCCTTGCTCTGAAGTCAGCTCTGCCTGAAATTAATATAGCTAGTCTCAGTTTCTTTATGATTAGTGTTAGAATGGTATATCTTTTTAAAGATTAACATTTAATCTATATGTGTCTTTATATTTAAAGTGGGTTTCTTGTAGACAACACAGTTGGGTCTTTTGTAAAACTCCAGTCTTACAATCTCTGTTAATCAGCATATGTATACCACTAATCTTTAAAGTGACTATTGATATAGTTGGGTTAATAAATATAATATTTGTTTTTCTATTTTTCTTGTTCTTTGTCCCTATTTTTGTCTTCCACATTTTTTCTGTCATTTGTGGCTTTAATTGAACATTTTATGATTCCATTTTCTCTTTCTTAGCATATTAGTTATACTTTTTTTTTTAAGAGTTTGCTGTAGAGTTTGCAATATATGTTTACAACTAATCCCAAATCCAATTTCAAATAACACTGTACTGCTTCACAAGTACTGTAAATACCTTATAATAACAAAATAATCCTAATTCCTCTCTTCTATCCCTTGCATCATTGCTGTCATTCGTTTCACTTACACACAAGCATACACAAGCATATGTGTGTACACACACAAGCATACATAGACGAATAAGGTATTGCTCTTATTATTATGAACAAACTGTCATCTTTAGATCAGTTAAGAAAAAAAAGTCTTTATTTTACATATTCCTTCTCTGATCTTCTTTCCTTATTTGGATCCAATTTTCTGTCCTACATTATTTTCTTTCACTCTAAAGAACTTTTAACATTTATTGCAAGGCAGGTCTACTGGCAACATATTTCCTCAATTCTGTTTGTCCAAAAAGGCCTTTATCTCTCCTTCACTTTTGAAGGGTAATGCCACAGGGTACAGCATTTTAGGTTTGTGGGCTTTTTTCTCTCAACATTTTCATTTCACTATGTTCTCTTCTTGTTCACATGGTTACTGAGGAGAAGTCTGTAATTCTTAACTTACCTACAGAAGAGTGAAAGGTATTTTTTCCTTCTGGTTTCCTTCAGGATTTTTTCTCTATCTTTGATTTTTCCGTAGTTTGAAAATGATAAGTCTCAGTGAAGGTTTTTGTGGGTTTTCTTGTCTGGCATTTTTCCTTCTTGGTGTTCTCTGAGATTTCCTGGATCCATGGTTTGGTATCTGATATCAATTTTTGGGAAAATTTCAGTCATTATTGTTTCAAATATTTCTTCTGTTCCTTTCTCTTTTCTCCTTCTGGTATTCCCACCATGCTTATGTTACACCTTTTATAGGTGTCCCACAGTTCTTGGATATTCTGCTTATTTTTTTTAGGCCCCCTCCCCTTTTTCCCCTCTTTTTCAGTTTTGGGGGTTTCTATTGCAATATCATTAAGCTCAGATATTCTTTCCTCATCCATGTCTACTAGTCTACTAATAAGTCCATCAGAGGTATTCTTTATCCGTGTTACAGTGTTTTTGATCTCTAGTATCTATTTTGTTCTTTCCTAAACTTTAGGTATCTCTGCTTACATTGCCCTCCTGTTCTTGTATGCTGTCTACTTTATCCATTAGAGCCCTTAGCATAATAATCATGGTTTTAAAAATCCTAGTTAATAATTCTGACACCCTGTGATATCTGAGTCTGGGTTTTATGCTTGCTCTGTCTCTTAAAATTGTGGGGGGTTTTTTGCTTTTTACTGTTGTCATTTAATTTTTTCTTGATAGTTGAGCATGGTGTACTGGGTAAGAGGAACTGTTGTAAACAGGCTTTAGTAGTGTTGTGATAAGGTTTGGGAGGAGCAAAACATTTTATTCCTATGATTATGTCTCTGACTTTCAGTGAGCCTGTGCTTCTGGACTGTGAACTTCACTCATGCTTTTTTTCTCCTCACCTCTTAGGTAGGACAGGATGGTAAATCAGGACTAGGTTTGGGTATTTCCCTTCCCCAGGGCAGTTAGGCTTTGGTCTGAAGGCCAGACCTTATTAAGGAGAACAGAATGCTCTGGCATATTTCAGAATGGTTCCTCTTCCCTTCCCCCTGACAGAACCATGAAGGGATTTTTCTTTGACATTCACTTTGGGAATCTGATAGAGATCCAGGAGGTTAACACTCACCAGTGTAGGGTCTCCCCTCCCCTGATGAATGAGTTCCCCTGGAGGTTTTAACTCTGACTTGTCCACACTGAGCCTCCAGAAATTCATCAAACTATAGTTGAGGTTTCCCTACCCTGGCACTGGTTCCCAAGGAGATTGCTGCTCCAGTAAACTGTAATTCTCTGTATTATCTGTTGGTCTAATTTTAGGAACAGTGGTTTTCCCTGTGACCTAACTTCTCTTATGGATATAAGAAGAGTTGTTGATTTTTCTGTTTGTTCAGCTTTTTACTTGTTAGGATGGAATGGTGACTTCCAAGCTTCTTACATGCTGGACCAGAAACTGGAAGTCTCCCTCTTTTTAAAATGTTTACTACTATAAATTTCCCATTTACCAGTATTTTAAGGTGGAAGGTCATTGACTTGAGATCTTTTTATCTTAATATAGGTGTTTACTGCTATTAATTTCCCTGTAAATGGTGCTTTAGTGGCAGCCCATAAGTTTTGTTATGTTGCATTTTTATTTTCATATAGCCCAAAGGATTTCCTAATTTATCTTGTGAACTTTCCCTTTGACCCATTGGTTATTTAAGAGTTCATTAAATTCTACATATTTTTGAATTTCTCAGTTTTGTCTTTATTTCATTCCATTGTGGTCAGAGAACATACCTTTTACGACTTTAATATTTCTTCAGTTTATTGAGGCTTTTTTATGGTCTGACATATGGTCTATCTTGGAGAATGTTCCATGTGATCTTGAGAATTGTCTATTGTGTGAAGGTTCTATAGATGTGTTAAGTGTAGTTGGTTTATAGTGCTGTTCAAGTCTTATTTCCCTGTGGATCTCCTAACTAGTTTTTCTATTCATTATTTAAAGGGGAGGCAGGGTCATGTCTCTGACTAGTATTGCTGAATAGTCTTATTTTCCCCTCAGTTCTATCAAGTTCTGCTTCAGAATTCTTGCAGCAAAATACAGAATTGTCAAGAACATGAGTTCTGTTGTGAGGTACACAGATGTTTACGTTGTTATAGTTTCTTGACAGGTTCTTTTCTATTATAAAATTACCCTCTTTATCTGTAATAAGCTTTTATCTTCAAGTCTTTTAGTTTAGCCACTCCTGTTCTCTGACTGGTGCTTGCATGGTATAGCTTTTTCATTGTAGTTTTACCTTTGATTTTAAAGTGTGTCTCCTGTGGACACAATATAGTTGTCTTGTTTTTGTTATCCAGTCTGACAACCTTGGCCTAATCATTGTTAGGCATGAGTAATAATTCACTCACATGTATTGTTACTATGTATATGGTTGGGTTTACATGTCCTTTTACCTTTTTGTCTTCTATATATGTTACATCTTCTTTGTTCCTTTGTTCTCCTTTTTCTGGTTTCTTTAAGTGAATATTTTCTAGTGTAATATTTTGTTCTTTAATAATATTTTTCTGTATATTTTGGGAATTATTTGCTTAGTGGATACTCTAGGACTTACAGTATGCATCTTGTCAGAAGCTACTTTAGCTGTATAGCAATTTAATTCTAATGAAATGTTACTCCTATAAAGCTCTATCACTTCTTCCCTTTGTTACACACATTGCCTCGCTATATGTTAAACATATAATACTTTCTATAATTTTGTTTTAAAGTAGCTGAATATATTATTTTAAAATTAACCTTTTAATTCACAATTTCTTATTAGCTTTCTGTTGTTTCATTACTGAAGTATGAAATATTTGCTCCCACCTGCTTTATGGTGTTATATGCAAATACACATTTCCATATGTTATAGGTGCAACACCACAATTACATATATATGTATATTGTTTTATACAATTGCTTTTATATCAGCTGAAAGAAGGGAAAATAAGTCGTTACAATGTCTTTTATAATTTACATTTTAATTGGCATTGTTTTTTGGTAAAGGTTTGAATAATTGTGGGATCTCACTTCCTTTCAGATGGAAAAACATCATTTGGCATTTCTTGTAAGGTGGGTTTCCTGGGAATGAATTCTTAAAATCTTGTGTGTCATTTTGCCTCCATTTCTGAAAGACTGTTTTGTTAGATATAAACTCTTTGGTTGAGTTTTTTCCTTTTAGCAGTTTGCATGTCCTTCCACTGCCTTAGGTCCTCATTGTTTCTGATAAGTCAACTGTTAATGTGGTTTCCTTGTACATGATGAGTGGTTTGTTTTCAAGATTCTTCTGTCTTTTAACATTTTTATTCTGGTATGTACGGGTGTGGATCCTTTTATTTTCAGAACCTGACCTTCTTGGATTAATGCTTTTCATCAAATTTGAGAGTTTTAGGCATTGTTTCTTCTAATAACTTTTCTACTCACTTGTTTCTCCTCTCCTTGTGGCACTTTCATGACATATATGTTGATGTTCCATGTTTCTCTGAAGCTGTTTTTCTTTTATTCCTTTTTCCTGTTCTTCTGATTGCATTATCTATATTGATTAATCCCCACATTGGCTTTCTTTCTACTGCAAAGCTACTGTTGAGTCCCTCTAATGAATCTTTCATTGCAGTTATTATACTTTTTAAGTCCAGAGATCTCCATTTGGGTCTTTAAAAATAATTTCTATCTCCATTAATATTCTTTGAGGGAATATTATCATACCTCCCTTTACCTTCAGCATGGTTTTAGTATGTGTATTTGTGTATGTATGTATATATATTTAGATGCTTTGAGGTTTTTGTCTGCTTCCAGTACCTGGACCCACTGAAAGGCAATTTTTTTTTTTTTTATTGCTTTTCCCCCCACCATGTATGAGTCACATTTTCCTGTTTATTTGTAGATCTTATTTTTCTGGTTCAAAACTGGACATTTTACGTAATACAGCAGTTCTGGAGACTCATAGTCCCTTCTCCTCCAGGGCTGGTTTGCTTTTATGGTTAGTGACTTAGCTGGACCATTTTGGCTAAGTCCACTTACCCTGAATTCTATGGCCTCTGATGTTGCAGTACGTCACCTGGGCATACGCAGTGTCCCTGATGCCTCCCTTCAACCCCGAGGATGGTAGTTTTAGCAGGGCTCTCTTGCTGTTTCTTTCCCTGCCGTCCCTGTAAGAGTTCTAGTTAGTCTGTCTCCATTGTTATCACCCTGTGCTATTAACATCCACTAATTGATGGCGGACCTCTCTATTATTTGACAGTGCCCTGGGACATAAATTGCCACACAGTTCAATCTAATTGAATTTAGGTTTTTGTAGTTGTTGAGGTTTGTTCCAACCGTAGGGCTACTCTGAACTGCCTCTTTCGTTCTGTGTTGAAATTCTCACTGGCCTTCCTTCCTGCTTGTTTTGCTATCCTGGAGATCCCAGGCTCCTCTTACTTCACCCCCAACCCCACCCAAAATCTCCTGTCTGCAGCAGCATCCTTATGCTTCAACTTCTCTCACTCTGTTCTAAATAAAGTCAGTCCCTTTAGGGAATGCTATGGAAGCTGTTTTTACAGCCTGCTTCTCCCACTGGGCAGAACCTCTGTGCTACTTCCCCAGCACTGGGGATGGGGAGAGTAGCTGGCTTTGCTAGGAATAGTCTGTAAGTAGAGCAGTGGGTGGTAGCCCCTGATCTTCTCTGCTTGCCCCTCCTTCCATGGAACCTCCACCCTAGTCACTATTGCTCTAGTTTATGAGTACGCCAGGGCAACAGTGATTAGAAAACAGTATTCCTGGGGTAGATATTCTGTGCTACAAGTGGGGACTGGGTGGAGGAAGGAAGCCTCAGACCTCTTTGCTACTGCTGCTTGGAACAGAGCTTCTGCAACACAGACGTTGGGGGAATGAGAGATGCTAGCAGTCTGCTCCTCCTAGGGATACATTGTAGGCCAAGACCGGGAGATGAGGGGAGGAAGGGTGCAGGGTCATGGTTCAAATACCACAGAGACTCACTATTCTTACCAAGATTCAGTATTTTCTTGGATAAATGTTTCTGTTTGCTGTATGCTCTTATGATAATTTCCAGAGACTTTAATTTCTAAAAAAATATTTCCCAGTTATGATTGTTTCACTGAGGGGTCTGTAGGTCTCATGTTGCCATTTCGAAAGTGCTTCTTGATTGTTTAATACATGTCTTAAAATACAAGCAATCAAGACCCTTTAAATAAGGCAGTATGTTCACAACCTGAAAAAGCTTTCTGTTGCCATCAGTTGATTCAACAACACCATGCAGCATACAGAATAAATACAGTTCTTTAATAGTTACTTAAATATATTCCAGAAGTAAAGAGTGTTTCTAATCATTTACAAGTGCTGTCTGTTACACCAGTAAATGTTACTTGACCTCTTTATAAAGTAAATAATGCTGGGTAAGAATTAGTCCTGGAATAGTGTGCTGAATTTCTATTTCCGATCCAGTAGATTAAAAACACAATTGTGAATGGTATAAAAATGTAAGAATCATATTGTGATAAAACCAATCTCAAAAATAGAGAATCCAGACCCTCCTCAGATAATTTTAGAACTCAGAAGTTTTCCTCAACTTAAACACGAGCTCCACAAAGAAAATATCACAGATGTTTTTCAATGTGATGCAACTGCATAAAACTCTAGAATGTGACCATTAGGAGACGAATGTACTGAAATCAACAGAATATAGAAAACACATCTAATTCTGAAGTCAGGAAAAATAAAAAGACGATTTACAAAGAATTAATCATCATCAGAGTCAGAATCATATTTCTTTCCTCGAATAGTTTTCTTTTCCAGCTTTGTGAAGTTTGTTCCAAATTTCCTTTGGCTCTGAAATGGTGGCTCCATTAAATTTCCACTAAAAAGAAAGCAAATTTAAAAAACACTTATTCTGTATGATTTAGTACAGCTGGTAGACTAAACTGCACAAAAATCTATCCTCACTATAACACAAGGAATAGAGTAAAACTTTCTTTAAAATGTTCGTGTCAAGGAAGACGTATATTATTTACACTGATAGTTAATAGTTTTAAAGCTTACTATGTACTACTAAATGCTTTAGATCAGCGTTTTATTTTCTTATCATTAATTACTGATTAACATTTCACGGGATGCACCAACAAAATTGACTGAAAAAGCATAGAAGGAAATCAGTTATTTTTATCTGTTTTGGGTATGCTGAATCTGTATTAGATTCTTTCCTGAGAATGACACAGGAAAACCATGCTCTATTTTTGATAGCCTGTTATGACTGATTTGATTCTATTTAACATCTTTTAATGCTTAGATCTCTATAGACATCAACAAAACTCATGGAATTCATTATCATTAACCCAGAATTAGTATGGAACTCTTTTCATGACGCCTGAAAAATATTTCGAAAATATCTGGAAATATTCCTAGCAGCTAGATCTTGGTTTTGAAATATCACTTGCCACTGAAAGGAACCATGGTGTCTCGGAGAAAAAGCCAATTCCTATGGAGAGTATAACACGGGGCCCCCTAAAAGACCTTACGTGACCAGAAAGAAAGTGCTCAAAGAATTATGGGGACGTGTCGAAAGGACACAGAAGCCAGTATGAAAGGCTCTCACTTGCCAAATCTGAGGCAATCTGAGCTTCAAAGTAAATAATAACAGCAACAGACTATAACCCACTGAATAAAAGAATCCACAGCCCATTCTAATACAGATAAATGAAGAAGTAAATTAATGTGGGGTCTGGAAAAGTTCTTCCTTAAATCACCAGTTGGCTTGGTGGACAACTGGTTAACCAGTGCACAGTTACCACCACCAGCAATGAGACAAACCATCACATATCTCCTGATATGGTACACTGAGAAGAAAGAATACAACATCACTTCCATAATTTACCTGTGGAAAACATGCAGAATCTGAATCTAATTTTGAAACAAACTGGGAGATGCTCTATAAAATAACTAGCTTGTACTCTTCAAAAATGTGAAAGTACTGAAAAACAAAGGAGGGGAACAAGTTGCTACAGGTTAATGGAAACTAAAAATACATAGTAAGTACACGGAACCCATTTTTCCAGTATGGAGGACATTATTGGGACAATGGTGAAATTTGAATAAGGTCTGTAAACTATGTATTTTATGTTTTAATAAGTTGTACTGTGGTTGTGTAAGAATGTTCCTGTTCTTAGGAAATGCACACAGAAATATTTAGGAGTAAAGGGACAATATATCTACAACGTCCAATCAAATGGTTCTGAAAAAAAGTTTATATATATATCTAGAAAGAGAACGATAAAGCAAATATAAAATGTTGAAAACTGAGGGACATGGGTGAATGATATACAAGAATTCAAGAATTCTTTGTACTAGTTTCCAACTTATTTAAAGTTTGAAATCACTTCAAAATAATTTTATTTAATATTAACATTTTACTTAATATTAAGAAAATAAAACCTAAAACTCCAAAATCAATCACTACAATGTAGGAATGATTTATGCATGTGGAGGAGAGATTCAGTGATAAAGGAGGAAGGGAAGTAAAAAGATGGGAGACCTTCCTACTTATCAAAAGGCACTCTGACTGGAATAACTGGAAAATTTTACCTGTTATTTTTGCAAATCAAACACAGGCACAAAAGATAAGATGATATGCTCTGATTTGTGGAATTAGATAAATTATTTGTCTAGAGAAGTGGACAAAGAGATAAGTGGAAAATGGAAGTTGGATTTTATCAACAGATCGTTTTCGGAGACTGTTTCCCAGAGTAAGTAATTTAAGCTAAGCATAGAGATGAAATTTTATACATTTTATCAGATCCTACAAGTGATACAGGAATATCTACTTTCAAACATTAGATTTTTAATGTAAGTCATTATCAATTTGATTAATCTCGTTTAAATCAGGAAGGAGTCAATTCTTCTGGAGTGTCATTTTGGGTTTCCAGATTAACAGAGAATTAGGTTCCATAGGATCTGTTAGTTTGAAAACTTTTATAGTTAGATGGACTCCAAGATCCAAGATCAATTTTATTTATAACTCTGATTTTGCTGTAAGATCATGCTAATGTACACTTTAAGAAATATGCCTTTCCTTTGTGAAAACTTTTCTACAACTCAGCTTAAAGATCTTAGTTCCATAAAATAAATGTTAACATAAAAAAATTCTCTAAAAAATCAACTGGATATGTGAATTAATATAAATTGATAGTTTACTAAAAGTTACCTGTAATTGAGAATATCAGAACAACCCAGCCTCCATTCTAAAGTTTCTGTGGTGAAGTCATCTGTATTTCCTAGGTCAGAAAATCCAACAATAAAATCTTGTGTTTTTCCATCTTTCACCAGTGCTAGCGTGGGAATGACTTTGATATGCAGTCTCTCACAAAGGAAAGGTGCTTTTTCCACATTCAGCTTCAAAAATTTGGTCTCAAGATGTTTCTTGGACAATATCACCAAATGTCTGTCTAGTATTTGACACCTATAAATAACAACACATAGAAAATCAAAAGCTAAAAACAACAGATTTCTTTTTCAAAATAAATATTAAGGCACATCTAAGTTTTCAGTTTTTCTGAATCTCATAATTTGGCAGCCAACCTATGCTTCTATCAGATAACCTCATTTCCATTTCATAGGTTAGGTATCTTTTTCTACATCTCATGATATCGTATTCTAGAAAGTCAGGTCTCCCTTAATGATACTTATAAAAAACAAAGTATTCAACTTATGCCTTAAGTGGTTCACAACGTTGTCATGTTCATGGTTAAGAATAAAAAATTGTCATTTCCCTTATGCATGTTTCCTGGCATCTCACAGGTGGCAAATCTGAACTTGACAGAACTCGGAAAACAGTTCTCAGAATTAGAAATGAACGTGTGGTGCCATATTCGGAAGTCACTAAGAAAAGACTGAATGGTGTCACTGAGAAGGATCCCTTCCAACTGTGCAACTCTGTTAGTGAGAAGCATATCAAGGTTAAGGGCTACAAATATGGTCATTACGGTTCTAAAGAAATGAAAATTACCAGCAGTAACCTTTATTAAGCCACCTGAATGAAAAGGAAAGTGGAAAGCGATATTTTCTTTAAATTATATTTTAAACTGGCCAACCCTCTAGTGTTTCTGAAAGACTACTGTAATAACCTTTTGAGAAGTAGTTCTTACCCAGAGGTGATTATTACAGTCAACTTTTAAAATATGCAAATGAATCAAAATTCTCTGGGCGTTGAGCTGAGAAACATGCAAGTGATTCTCACGCCCAGCAAAGTTTGAGAACTACTGCTTTCGATGACTAAGACCCGAATGCTTCGTAGCTGGTTTTACTAGCAGGCTTTTTGGGTACTTCTTGGTATAGTTTTTCCTGAGTTAGGTTTGGGTCCACGGAGTTTCTTATAACCTTGATGCATCATCACCTCTGAGTGATTCTTTTTATATATCATCCACGTAGTGCAGCAATGGGATTTTAGTGAAAAATGGTAGGGGAATAAGCCGTTTTTGAATGAAGTTCCAAACAAGTGACAAATCATTTTGAGAAATACGTTCTTGAAGATTTGTACAAAAATCAACTCCATTGTTTTACTGGAGTAATACGGAATCTATTTTAAATAGGTCTGTGTCCCACTTGTCAATTAGTCCATTTTTTAAAAATCCAGAAGTAGTAGTTATGGTGTAGTTAAAACAGCATTAGGCTTAAAACCTGGGTTCAAATCCTCTTTTATCATTTAGTAGCTGAGTGACATTAGGTAGGTCACTTAATCTCTCCAAGTCTTGGTGTCCATGCATGAAGCATAGGAATTATATGTACTTACCTCAAACGGTGATTGTGAATGCTCCAGGATTTTATACAACATGAAGTATCTAGCGTACTATGTGCTAGAAACTTTGATATCTACCTATCTATAGATCTCTCTCACCTCATCTCAATCTTGACTTTCCAGTTCTGTTTTAAGGTAAGTACTGCTGGTGCTGCATTGTTTATAAATCCATCAAGTATACTTACTGAGTACCTACTATGTGTAGTCAATGCTGCTCTATGGCTAGGAACCCAGAGCACAGTGGGCCACGACACAGAGGCAAACCCTCTGCCTTCACAAAACTAACAATCTAGTGGGCAGAGACATCTAATAAATAAGTGGACAAATAATACCAATCTTCTATTTACCTTCCTAATCCCTTTCCCACTTTCCCTTATAGGAGATTTCATCATCTCAGTTATTTTCTTTCATCTTTATTTTCTTAGTCAATAAATCCCAGGCAATCAGTCCCTGAAAGGTGTAAACTAATAGCCAGGTTGTTGGGTGATGAGGCAAAGACAAGGGCCAGGCAGGCTATGGAAATGAGAGAAGAGGGCGGGGCTGGGATCCCAGGGAATAACAGACTCTGCATTGGAGTGTGTGTCTAAGGGGGGCAGGAGCTACTCGGCATCAGTGAATTGCTTTCATACAATTCTAGGTCTGTTATCAAGTTATCTGATACTTAAAAAAAAAATTCTAAAATCTGATTAGTTGCCAACATTTAAATGTTGGCAAGTATTCAAATTTGGGGGCTAAAAAAAAAAAGGCTTGAGTCCTCTGGTTTAAGATATAACCTCTTCTGGGGCTATTTTCACTTTGAGGGATCTGCCTCCAAAAAGAGGTTGGCAGATCTGGGTTCGTCTAATAGAAATCACTTTATTCTCCTTCCCGCCATGCCTGGTAGCCCCAACTCTGCTTCAGGTGAAAGGCTTGGTCAAGCCACTGTCTCCCAGTGAATTGCAAGTTGAGAAGAAGTGACTGAATTCAAAGCTCATGTTCAGGTGTTGGCCCCATTTACAACACTGTGGCTGTATCATAATAGTAGGGAAAAAAGCAGAATTCTTTTGGCATTGATAAAAAAATTAAAGTGTTCATTTCTAAGATGTTTTAAAAATTAGCTAGTGAAAATATAGTTCAGGAAACAGCCATTTCTATGGAAATACTGATCTTCTATAATTTGTACTTTTGTATGTTACTGGTTTTTAAGTTAATCTTTAATGATTGCTTAACTTTAATATAATTCTAGTACAAAGAGACAACTTAGGAATTACTTCCTTTTATATTTTTCTTAATTTCTCTATTAAGTCAGTGCATCTCTATTCAACAATCTCATCATGTTCAAGAACAGTCACTGAGGGAAACAAATTACCTCAATGTGGAGTCTCTGTAGAAATGGCAAACCACTTTTTTACTCTCCTTGACTTCTTGAAAAAAGTCTCTCTCACTAGGGATTTCTCTGTATTCCCCATGACCTTTTGAAAGCCATTCCTGATTTGGAGAAAAGGGAAATATCACACATTTGAAATATCTTTTTCAATATCACTTTATATTTTATGTCCAAATCACTATAATATTTTGTAATCAACCTGATTTTATCTTAGAGAGAAATGAATTCCTTTCGGTGATGTACTTTCCTATGTTGCTAGTGTCAATGCAAATACAGTCTGTGGGCCATGACTATCTCCACAGCATGGCTCATATTTAAGATGATTACCTCTCTTGGTAACTTAAAACATACGTTTTCTTAGAACTTCGAAAGTAAAAATTTAGACTATAAAGAGACTTAGAATGTAACCGTCTACTTAATTTCTTTGCACTGAAACTATTAAAATCAGAAGCATTTGATCCAAGTTACTATGTAGCTTTAAAAAATAATGCTTGTGAGATAAAGCCAATCCGTCTTTGGGGAGGGGGCGGGTACTGCAGCTCTGAAGCTCAGGAGCCCTGTTTGCTTTTGATGACTAACTCAGAGACAGCAAACCTCCTCTGTACTGGCCACCAATGGGTAGTATCCTGGGAAGAGAAAGGTGTTTGTCTTCACGTGGTGTCCAGAAACAAAGATCCCGCAAGTCACTTAATCCAACTCCCCAAATCAATAAATCAACCCTTATCATCCATGTCGCACAGACATTTCAGCTTCTTGAACCTTTCCTGTGGCAGGAAGCTGGTCCCCTCAACTGGAAGCTTGTTTCCTTTCTCAGGAGCTGGTTTTAATAAAAGCGAGGACTGGACTTGCAGGCAGAAGGCATGGGCTTGAATCACTGCTCTACCACTTATCAGGCTGTGAATTGTAATAACCTTTCTGAGTCTCACTTTCCTCATTTGTAACGTGGAGATCATAAAGCAACTATCTCACTGAGTTACTGTGAATGGACAACGTGAAAATAACTACAACTGTGTCTGGCAGGTGTGCTTAAAAAGTATTTGTATATGTACTCTCTGTTCTTAGAAAAGTCTTCTCACACTGAATCACAGTATATCCAGAACAATGGGCTGTGGATCCCAGCTTGGACCTCAGATGAGAAAGAGAAATTCTAATCTCCTACACGTCAGCCCTTCAGATATCCTACGTCGCCTATGTCCTCCCTGCTTCACACTGAACATTTCCATTTGCTTTTGACTTCCTCATATGAAATGACTTCTAGACTTCTTCGTCTTCTGGCTGTCCTCCTCTGAACAGTCTTCCAGAAGTGGTCCAACTAGAAAGGGGCAGGAGTGCCATATCTGGACTTACACTAACACAGCCGAGACTGCGTCACTAGTTTTGGTATCTATACATTTCGTGTTGGCTTACACTGAGCTGAGACCTACTGGAGGCCCTGATATTTTTCTCCTTATTTCTTTGGTAAAGCTTCCACAGAGAGTTTAAACTCTCACATACACTCCTTAATGACGCGTTTGCTTTGAGCACAGCTAAGTTATGACAGGCTTTCTCATAACTCCACCTGGAAGGGAACCCACTGACCCCTCTTCCTCCCAGTGTTCTTCCTCGTCCACTCTCTCCTCAACCACACAAATCTGAGCTCGGAAGATTATCCTGGGCACGTGTTTCTTGTAATTGACTGTGGATTAATATACTGATAAGGCTAATTCTGAATGTGTCTTTAAAACTAATCTTTTTTCTGGGCAAATTTTTAATGGCATTAGGTACTTTGAGGTCAAACCACCCTACAAACTACAAGTGACTACTGCAGCACGGGTATAGATAAGTTGTTAGAAGCATACTGTTAGAGGAATTTCAGAAAGCAGGGCAGAGAGGTTACTTGTTTCTGCTGCTGAGCTTTCCTCAGGGCCTCGAGTCTCTTTTCTTTGAGGCGTTCCAATTCATCCTCATCCATCTGATCCAGTTTCTGAATTTCCGAATCCAGCTGTTCTTCCACTTGTTTGGTGGTCTGAAGCAACTGATTCTCTAGGACTTTTGAAAACATTCCAACAGATGCATTCGCTTCCATTTTTCTAAATGGTACAGTTCAGCCTTGATGCTGGGGAGAAGGTTTACAAAGTTAGAGAAAAAAATAAGACAGTTTTCTCTTAGTTTCAAAAATGTTAGCAAGGATATAATTTGTAGTCCACAAAGTGTTCTGCTGACAACCAAGCACGTCATGTTAAGAATTTTTATTTAAGTGGTTTAAAATTTAATTTTCAATGGATCATAGTCACACTACTCAAAAACGATTTAGACCAAAGTTTAGGTGCTTTTGATTTAGTCTGTGTTTTACTATCCTAAAGCAAAGACAAATCTGTAAGACCATCGCCAGACCAGAAAGAAATGAAAGATGAAATTAAATCTAGTGCTGTATACTGACAGTGTTCTTTACCAAAGGAAAAGGGAAGAAAAGCAGAAATGACTGTGAACATGATAAAGTTTAACTGCAGTGAGGTTTTACACACACATATACACACCAAACTTTGCTTCAACATAGAGCAGGATTGAGCAAAAAACATATCTTTCATCTCTGACTAAATGATTTTCGTTTAACTCTGAAGAGAGCTCATTTAAGAACTCTGCCTGATGTTCCCTAAGCTTTAGTTTCCATTTCTGTTCTCCCATTACCTAATAAAGTCTATGAGGCCACAAAGATTGATACTGGTATTGATTTACTGACACTCAGTGTTCTTAACTTTGAGGTCAAACAATATAACACTACAAATATTAAAAAGAATATTGATTTTTCCATCAATCCTCTATGTAAGATAAGAGTTTAAAAATAGAATCTAGGGACTTCCCTGGTGGTCCAGTGGTAAAGAAACCAACTCCCAATGCAGGGGACGCGGGTTCGATCCCTGGTCGAGGAACTAAGATTCCACATGCTGCGGGGCAACTAAGCCCTCGAGTCGCAACTACTGAGCCTACACGCCTCAACTAGACAGTCTGTGTGCCGCAAACTACAAAGCCCGCATGCTCTGGAGCCTGAGCGCCACAACTAGTGAGAAGCCTGTGCCGCAGTGAAGAGCCCACATGCCGCAACGAAAGATCCCGCATGTTGCAACTACTAAGACCTAACACAGCCATAAATAAATAAATAAATATTAAAAAAAATAGAATCTAATTCAGATTAGAAAAGAAGATCTCTCTCAATTACATATTTTATATTGGCACATAGTTGATTTATAATGGTAATTTCAGGTGTACAGCAAAGCTATTCATTTATACATATACATGTATCCTTTTTCAAATTCTTTTCCCATTTAAGTTACTACCAAATATTGAGTTCCCTGTGCTATACAGTAGGTCCTTGTTATCTATTTCAATTACATATTTTAAAAGAAATGTATTATTGTTGCTGGTAGAAAATCAAATGTTTTATGGGTACCCCTGAATTTCAATTTATATTTTGCCTATCAAAGCAGGAGGCTGTTGCATCTCAATTAGTTATGTGATACATCTGCAACCACTACTGAAGCACTTTCAAAAATCTGAATAAACTTGTGAGCTTATTCACCCAGCTTCAGACACGCAGCCTGGCCCACCAAACCCTCTATAAATGTTGAAGTGAAGAGAAATAGTCTTCTTGCAAACTTCGCTTCTGATCCCATTTTTTTACACATGAAAAGAAGCTGAAAAGCATACTCGGGACCTCCCTGGTGGCGCAGTGGTTAAGAATCCACCTGCCAATGCAGGGGACATGGTTGGACCCCTGGTCCGGGAAGATCCCACATGCCACGGAGCAACTAAGCCTGTGCGCCACAACTACTGAGCCTGCGCTCTGGAGCCCACGTACTACAACTACTGAAGCCTGCGTGCCTAGAGCCCGTGCTCCGCAACAAGAGAAGCCACCGCAGTGAGAAGCCCATGCCCCGCAACGAAGAGTAGCCCCCGCTCGCCGCGACTAGAGAAACCCTGCATGCAGCAACGAAGACCAAACGCAGCCAAAAATAAATAAATTAAAAAAAAGCATACTCGATTTCACCTTTGTATTCCTGGAGCTAGCAGTGCTGAGAACACTGCAGATGCACAAAAAATGTTTGTCAACTGTTGAAGGAACATGTGCGTAGCTTTTGTTCAAATTATCGTTAAGTTTCAAAAGTATTTCCGGGTTTAAAAAAAACCAAAATGTAACTTCCTCATAAACGCTATAAAATTTTAAAGGAGCTGTATTTCAAATGTAGCAAATGAATTTCACACTCCCTACCTCCCAAGAAAAACGTAACGCTGTGACTCTCAGGACTGGGGCCGGATGAGGCAGAAAACTCGACATTAAACATTGACTTGCATGTCAGACCCTGTTCTTTACCAGGGGCGTAGCGGTTGCTTATCCCTGGAGGTTTATAGGCTAAGCTCAGAATTCAATTCTTCGATAACTGGGAGGAGAAACGATTAACAAGGGCTGCTCTGGGGGCAGGTGGTGCTGGTCACCGCATTCAGAAAGGGGGAAAGGAGATGGTGCAGAGATCCTGAGAACTTCATTCTCCAAACAACAAGCTTCTTTTTTCCAGTTCAACTGAATGGTGGGCAGGGACTTGTCCTCAAATTACCTAACCATTTCCTTGATTCCCCGGCATGCACCCGCCAAAACAACCAGGGGGCCTCACCCTTAACTGCACGCCAGCCGCTTCCCAAAAGCACCCTCGCCACTCCCTGCGCCCCCGAAGACAAATGAGGGCAGAGTTGAGGTGGTCCCGGCTTCACCGCCTCCCGGGGCGCATGCGCCAATGCTTCCTCCGCAGCGCGGACACCCTCGCCCGAGCCGCGCCCACACTCGCCCGAGCCGCGCCCCTCCCCCGGCCAGGCAGGAGGCTGAGCAGCCGGGTGTCCATTAGCACCGAGATGCATGGCCGGCTTTTTCACACCACTCTCTGCCTCACCTGAGCTCTCGGTGATACCTGAGAAGTGAGGAACCAGCTTCTCCAGAAGAGCAATCCACTCCGGCGTCAGCCTCGTAGCAGCTGCGTAGGCCTGCGAAGCGGCCGTCACTTCCGGCTCCTCATTGGCCGCGGCTCTCACGCGATACAATCTGCGACGCCCCAGGAAGTGGAGGGGGGGAAGGGAGGGGACGTGCGTTCGGTGAGCGCTTCTGCGCGTGCGCTCCTCCCCCACCCTTCCCCCGCCCCACCGCCCGGAACCGAGGTGGCCCAACCTCTCCCTCCCTCCGTGTAAACAGCCCAGAGAGCGAGGGAGCGAAGTATTCTGGAGTTTGTAGTTTCTTAGTGCTCAGCCTGGAGTTGACGGTCTTAGCCTCTGACATAATGTTACATCAGAAATGAAATAGCTACTGTCTTGCTCAGGAGTGATACTCCAATTTCGTTTCCGTTCTGTTTATTGAACATTTCCCCCTTTTAAAAAAAAGTTGAAATATAACTTATACGCCATAGTTTTTACATAGTTAACACTCGTAGTGTCATCGTCCAGATCCGTATATAGAACACTTTCACAACCCTAGTAGGTTTCCTCGCGACTTCCCTGACACACATTTTTAGAACTTGCTCTCGCTTTGAATGTAAAGATTATGATCTATTTTGCAGAATTAATGGGTGTGTCCTTGTTTTATGATTTCTGGTTTGTTTGGTTTTTTTTTTTGGTAAGTCATGGACTCATGTGCTGGATTTCTCTATCTCCCTTGGGAACACCTAGACAGTTCACCAGGGGTTCATTGTGGTTCTTTACTGAACTTCACGCAGCTGCGAGTACAAAGGGACAGAGGTTAAAGGTGGAAGGGAAACCGAAAGTCTACTCCTGAACTGAGATCCGATTCCCCAAGTCTGCGTTCCCCACAGGGAGAAGGCTGACGGTGGAATTTCAGCCTCATTGTCCACCTCCGGGTTCTAGAATCTGGAAACCGCACGGGCGTCGGTGCACGGCTGACGCTTGCGGGAAGGGGGCGCTCGGGCTCCTGCCTGGCGGGCGGGTCAAGTGGAGACGCTCTACCCGAGGCGCAGCTCTCCATGAGCCGCGCCCTGCGTCCACACGCCGAGGCGGCGGGGCGATGCGCTTGCGCACTCGGAGCTCACACCATATGTGCCCTGTCCCAGTGCGCGGGTCTGTGGAGAGCCGGGTGCGAGAGGCGGCAGCGCGCGGCGGGGGACGGAGCCGAGCGGAGACCGAAGTCGGTCGGGGGACAGTGGGTCTGTGAGAGACCGAATAGAGGGCCTGGGGCTGCGAGCGCCGCTGACACACGATGGGAAAGAAGCAGAAAAACAAGAGCGAAGACAGGTAGCCAGTGTCGGGGTCCCAACGGCGGCGGCCGGCGCGGCTGAGGGGGTGGCGCGGGTCCCGTGGGCGCGCGGTGGACCGGGGTCGAGGCTCGAGAGCGGCCCCGCGGGGCACCGGCTGGGGCCCACAGTGGGTGGCGCGGGCCCGAGACCCCAGTTCCGGGCGGGCGCGGAGGGCCTCCGCGGCGGGCGGGTTCCCAGCCGAGACTCCGTCCCTTTGCCGCTCCTCGCCCGGCCCGGGAGAAGGGGTGTCCGGCCTGAGGAGCGGGGCAGTCGTTTGGGGTTCGAGGCCCCGCGGGGCAGGGCTCGCGGCCTCGCGGGGCCGGGGGCGGCTCAGCCAGCGTGGCCCGGAGGTTGGGAGTTGTTTTCGTGGCGCTACTCTTGCTGGGGGTCAGGAAGAGTTCTTTTTATGTCTTTGTACCTTTGAATTCTTGGCGAGAGAGGGAGTTGGGATCCGCTGTGTCTCCGGCCAGGTGTTCCCACCCTCGGAGCCGCTCAGGTGCGTTGGAGTTACCGGGAGGAGCGTAGCAGCAAGCTCTCTCTTAACTTCATTTAATTTAGGTACAGCTTTCAATTACTTAAGGGCTGATTGTCCAGACTCCATGCTTTTCGCGTTCCTTCTTCCGGCCTTTTGGTCATTTCTTTGCTCTCTAGCACCTCCCCTAAGAAAGGAGGAGGAGATGAAACAAACCAACCAGGGTCGGTCTTTTCTAACCACTGAAAAGACTTCTGGGGCGAGGGAGCGTAAGGGTGTATGTAGAGTTGCGTACCCCGAGATTATTGGAACATTTCTGGGTGTCATATTCGGTTGAGTTCTTTACCCCTTTTCATTGAAAGGGTTGTACTTCCTGGGAGTGAACAACATTTGTTACTTTTTGCCTTTCTGTACTACTTACCAAACTTAGTTCAAATACTGGGGATAGTAAGAGACATTCAAAAGCCAGAAACAACCTGTGATAGCTCATTTTCACTCAAAACGGATATGTGGTCTTGAAGTTAAAATCAGATTACCAGTTGTGAGTTGGAATCCTGGGTTGTGTCCTCACTGGCCTTCACCTTTCTGATGAATGGCGTTAAAAAGACACCAAGGTGAGTCTTGTATTTGAGTTACAGGTCTATTGGAGGAAGTTAATTGGTTTCAAGAATAGAACTTATTGTTAATCAAAGCAGATAAATAAGAAGAAAGAAGCAGAATTCTGGGGTGATTTAGTGGGAGAGAAATTTCTATGCTTTTGACAGGATGTTTTGGTGCCTAGGATACTTTTTTTCTTCGACCTTATACAAGAAATAGAGATGAGTGTAATAAAGCTTCCTGTACCAGTTACCCAGCTTCGACCATTGTTGTCACATGACTGGCCCTGTTTCATCTCTCTGCTAGATATGGTAAAGCAACTCTCAAAATCCTTTCATGTGTAAATCCTTCAGGTGTATCTGAAAGATAAATACTTGAGGGAAAAAAACCCCACAGGAACACAACATAAAACACAACCACAATGTCATCGTTAAGCCTAAGGAATGCTAGCAGTGATTTCTTTTTTTTTTTTTTTAATAAATTTTCTCTTTTTTTTTCTTTTTGATAAATTTATTTATTTATTTATTTTTGGCTGTGTTGGGTCTTCGTTTCTGTACGAGGGCTTTCTCTAGTTGTGGCAAGCGGGGGCCACTCTTTATCGCGGTTCGCGGGCCTCTCACTGTCGCGGCCTCTCTTGTTGCGGAGCACAGGCTCCAGACGCGCAGGCTCAGTAGTTGTGACTCACGGGCCTAGTTGCTCCGCGGCATGTGGGATCGTCCCAGACCAGAGCACGAACCCCACGAAGCCCCCAACATAAATATTTTTTAATCTAAAGAACAAACTTCTGTAATCCTGATCCAAACAAACCAATTGTAAAACACAAAACGAAAAAAAAAAAAACACAAAACCGAATTTTAATTAGAATCAGTGAAATTAGAAAATTGACTAGACAACTGATAATATTTAAGAAATCACTGGGCTTCCCTGGTGGCGCAGTGGTTGAGAATCTGCCTGCCAATGCAGGGGACACGGGTTCGAGCCCTGGTCTGGGAAGATCCCACATGCCGCGGAGCAACTGGGCCCGTGAGCCACAATTACTGAGCCTGCGCGTCTGGAGCCTGTGCTCCGCAACAAGAGAGGCCGCGATAGTGAGAGGCCCGCGCACCGCGATGAAGAGTGGCCCCCGCTTGCCGCAACTGGAGAAGGCCCTGGCACAGAAACGAAGACCCAACACAGCCATAAATAAATAAATAAATAATAAAATAAAAATTAAAAAAAAATTTATGTATATGTTATTTTAGCTACAGTTTTTATTTTTCAAGCTCTTTCACGTTGGAAAAAAGCTATTCAGAGGAGAGATTTATTTTTGTGCGTGTATTTTTAGAGAAAAGTGAACGTCTTTTGCTAATTCATAAAGATTTTCATGGATGACAGAGTTTAAATTGCAAACACTAGAGCCTGTTAAATGATTGGTTAGATAGTATAGAAGGAATGCTATTGGGTTTTTTCCCTCTCCGACTAAATCTGCAGTGTTTACTTTTCGGCTCGTGTTGAAGGAAAAATGGTGGCAGTGTAATGGAAAAACACATTTTCTCATAAGCCAGTATCAAGTTTTTTTGTTTGTTTTTTAATGCTTCGTGGACTCCTCCCACCTCTCCTTCCCTTCCGAGCTGTCCTCAGCCAGACGTGTTTCTGCTCAGGAAGAACTGGGTGAGAAATGAGCAGCTGCTTATTAGCTATCAAGTTAAGGCATTGAGCCACTTCTCAGTTATTGGAAAGAACATAAAATACTTGAGTGTTTTAATCCTTATATTGTTATTTTAAATTCTTAGCCACTCAGTGTTCATTTAAATTTAGATTTTACTATCTAATCTGAGTAATTTTATTCGGATTACATATGTTTTGTTTTATCAGTGACTGACCTTTGTTTAAACATTGAGTTCTAGAATCTTGTTTCAGCTTGTGAAATTCTGAGAATGAGATTTTGATAGGTGTTCGGCAAGTTTTCCTGCCTTTTTCAGTTGACTGGGGTAGGATTCAGTATTCACGGATCATATAGACAAAATATAAGGCCAATATTTTCATTTCTTCCTATAACCTTCCCAGTCATCAGCTTACATAATGGGACCATATCTTATGGGATCTTGTGTGCTCTAGCGATGTCTTACCATTTCCATTTATACAACACGATGAATGTTCTCTTATTGATGTGTGCAGAGAAAAAATGATCCTGCTTATCTAGTTTTTCACAGTTAGCCTCCAATTCTTCATTCTGATCCTTTTTTTTAATCCCCCAAGTGTGGTAGTTATATTTTTCAGGTTGTAAGGAATGTGGTATGTTACCTTAATAAATGGGATTACACCCCCTCACAAAGGATATAGAGGGAAGGAAGATCATTATTTCACCTATCTCACAGTCAGACATGAAGGTGGGGATGTCATTCAGGAATTCGGAGGTCTTTCAGGATTGAGTACAGGTATCTTCAGCTATGATTCTCTATGCTGGTGGTGAGCTAGTATAGTAGCTCTTTGTTTTTAACTACACATAATGCTCCTATCATTCCTGGCAAAATTCCTCCTTTTGGGGGAGTTCTGGCTATCTCTGAGACAGCTGCCTACGTTTTAGATTTTTGTCCTGGTGTCAGACATTCATCCTAGCCAGGTATGATCAGGGTATCGGGTCCCTCTCCTGTGATAGAAAGCATGGTGATCTGCTTAAGGAACCTGTCCAGAGGAGCTGTGAGCATAGCAGGTACTCTAAAGCGTCCCAGAGAGGAAGTAGTCCAAGTGGCAAATAGTTCAAATAGTCTAGTTCAACAAAGGAATTTATTTCTCATTTGAATATATTTGAATTAATAATAAACTATCTGCATACATTAGATCAAAAAAGAAAAAAAGATGTATAACCTGAGAGTTCTCTTGGCTTACCTTGTTCCTACATTGATACTTTAGGTAATCAATATGTGGAAGGACAGGAAGAAGTCCTAGTTTATAAATGAATAAGTCCTAGCTATGAATGAATAAGAAGTCCTAGCTATAAATGAATAAGAAAGCAGATGATAAACTTGTTAGCTTATAGAAACCTCTTCTGCCTTCTCTACTGGTGATCTCTGGGGAGCTGATGTAGCTACTTTTGATGTTACTTGCCCACTAGTTGTGCTTTACTTATTCTAAGTTTATTCCAATCTGGCGGTTGATCTATACGTTGGGCAAAGCATTGTTTAACTGAGGAACTGAGTGTCTGCTTAGGTTAGAAAAGCAGTTCTCAAACTTTTTGGTCCTAGGACCCCCTTACACTCTTAAATTACTAAGGAACCCAAAAGGCTTTTGTTTATGTGGGTTATGTCTATCAATACTTACCATATTACAAATTAAAACTGAAAAGTTCTTTAAATATATTGATTTAAAAGTAAAAATAACATCACATTAACATAAATAACACTTAAATAATCACTTTCAAAAATTTATGGAAAGAGTGGTGGTAAACATTTTGTAAACGTTTACTATCTGTCTTAGTAGAAGATATCTTGATTCTTGTCTGCTTGTGCATTCAATCTGTAGCAATATCACACATCGTGTGGCCTCTGGAAAACACCACTGTACAGTTGTGAGGAAATGAGAATGAAAACTAGGCTAATAGCCTCATAGTACTATGTTGAAAATAGTTTTGACCCCTTGAATTAGTTTAGACCCCCTGAATTGTGTTGGGGGGAACTACTCTGAGAACTGTTTATTTAGGGATTCCTAAACCAGATTTAGGCATTTGTGAGACATTTCCCAAGCCTTTCGACTTCCATTCATGTTTGTCCAACAGGTGCTTAGAATGTTTGAGAAGCACTCAGAGGACAACTTAAGACATTTGTGGGTATGTTCATGCTCTTGATATTTTACCCACTTATGATTTTTTTGATTTTTTTATGTAACGGGTGAGTTTATCAAGGTCTATTAAAAGTCTTTTGGGACTGATTTTAATTGGGAGTCCCATTAAGTTTTTAGATTATTTGGTACACTTACATCTTTATGGTATTGAATCATTCCCTTCAGGAAATATATTGTCTGTTTAAGCAGTTAAGTGCCAGCTGTTGTTCTAGGTGCTGAAATATAGTGATGAACAAATTAGTAACATGACATGCTTCTTTATTTGGTTAATTATCTGTAAAACTTTATTATTTTCTTCGGTTGAACCTTTAGGATATTTCTTGTTTGGTTTATTCCTAGGTATCTTATAGTTTTGGTTGCTGTTAATGTAGGAAAACTTTTTTTCAAGATGGTCTGACCAACTTAACTCTCTCTTATTATTAAAAGTAGGTGTTATTAAAGGATGAGGCCTTAATTGCGATTTGGTTATTAGTTTGTGATAATATATAACAGAGGGGGAGACCAGGGAGAAAAATTAAAGACATTACAGCAGCATTCAAATGTTTTAGTTAGTGACACACAAATGACTCCTTTTTCCCTCCCTTTCTAACTTATGCCTTGTGTCAAATATGTACTGTTAAGAAATTTCAAATCAGGTATTTTGAACTATTGAAATAATCGCATTATACTACTTGCTCTAGCAGTAATCACAGTATTTACATAACTTTAATAATGAAGACACTTAATGTAGAAGAAATAACTATGCTGTAACCAGTTTGAGAATCTGGAGGAAGGGAGAGGTATAAAGATAAAAGAACTACTTTATAACATATAGAAGAGGAAACAGATTTAGCATAATAATGTGCTTGAGGCTTAGAGCCTCTCAGCTGTTAAGCCAAACCAGACTCCAGAACCTGTGGTTTTGTTTTTTTTTTGTAACTGTGCTGTACTAGCTGATTTAAGAAATCCTGCTATTCCAAAATGTAGACTTTCCAAAGGATCTTTACTGGTGAAGCAACTGTTAAAGAGGAACAGTTTAACAAAGGAGGGAGAATAGAAGAATGACAGCCGTTGTCCATAGGTCAATCAGTGCCAGAATTTCTTTAAAAAAATGTTCTCACTTAACCTTAGTTGAATAACTGCCTGTCTCATAGCCTGTCTGTTTAAAGTGAAAACAGTGATGATTTAATGTTTCATTCCTTCCCATTTCAGACATGGTATATAAAATTTCAGGTATATTTTTTCAGAGGAATCCCTACTTTTCACCCAGGTAGCAGTCATTGTTTAGAATCATTGGTTTTCAAATCTCCCTTTGGTGATAGAAAGATACTTTATATTGAGATTTAAAATAGTGTTTGGTTTTTTTGTTTTTGAAACTTTCTTCATACTGTAAACTTATATAAACAGTCTCTGAAAATACAGTAAGTACTGTGTTAATTAAATTTGTGTCATTAGGTTTCAGGTACTGAGCTCTGGTGAAACTAATAGATGTGATTGATGATAATGTAGTAGTTGGAATTTTTTATAAGTCTAGAATCACATGTCCTAAGAATTCATTGTATGGGTGTGCCACATTTTATTTACCCGTCCATACATCAGTTTGTGGATTCAAGGTTGTTCCACTTTTTGGCTGTTATGAATAATACTGCTAAAAAAATCTGTGTATAAGTTTTTGTGTGGACTTGTGTTTTCAATTCTTTGGGGTATATACCTAGGAGTGAAATTGCTGGGTCGTAGAGTAACTCTATGTTTTAACTTTTTTAGGAACTGCCAAGTAGTTTAACTTTTTTTCCAGGAACTGCCAAAGCTGCTGCTCCATTTTATATTCCAACCAACAGTGTGTGAGTTTCAGTTTCTCTACATCCTCATCAACACTCGTTATCATCTGACTTTTTGATTATAGCCATTCTAGTAGGTGTGAAGTGGTATCTTATTGTGACTTTTGGTCTGCACTTCATGATGGCTTAAGATGTTGAGTATCTTTTCATGTGTTTATTGGACATTTGTATGTCTTGTTTGAAGAACTCTCTATTCAGATCCTTTGCCCATTTTAAAATTGAGTTCTTTATTATTGAGGAATAAGTTCTTTATATACTCTAGATACAAATCCTTTATCAGATATGATTTGCAAATATTTTCTCCCATTCTGTGGGCTGTCATTATTTTCTCCCATAGGAGGTTGTTGTTTCAGTTTCTTGGTGGTGTCGTTTGTAGAACAAAAGTTTCTAAAAAGTCTGATTTATCTATTTTTTCTTTGGTTGCTTGTGCTTTTGATGTCAGATCTAAGAAATCATCACCAAATCTAAAGTCATGAAGATTTACTATGTTTTCTTCTAGTAGCTTTACAGTTTTAATTCTTACATTTAGACCTTTGAGCCATTTAGGGTTAATTTTTTTATATTGTCTGAGGTAGGGGTCCAACTTCATTCTTCGCGTGTGGATATTCAATTGTCCCAGCACCATTTAAAAAAAAAAGACTATTACTCCTCTAATTCCTTGATCAAATCAATTGACCATATGTGTAGGATTTTATTTCTGGACTCTCAGTTCTGTTCCATTGATCTGTATGTCTATCCTGATGGCAGTATCACACTGTCTTGATTACTACAGCTTTGGTATTAAGTTTTGAAATTGTGAAGTGTGATTTCTCTTTGTTCTTTTTTGAGATTGTTTTGGCTATTTTGGGTTCCTTGCATTTCCATACAGATTTTACAATTAGATTCTCTCAGTTACTGCAAAAAAAAAAAAGAAAAAAGGGGCAGCTGGGATTTTGATTGAGATTGGATTTCTTCTGTAGATCAATTTTGGGAGTATTGTCAATGTTAGGCCTTGAGATCCATGAACATGGAATGTCTTTCCACTTATTTAGGTCTTCAGGTTTTCTTTCAATGATTTTTGTAGTTCTCAGAGTACAACATTTGCAACTCTTAAAAAATTATTCTGAGACATTTAATTTTTTTTATGCTATCATAAGTGGAATTATTTTTTAATTTCATTTTCAGATTGTTTATTGCTAGTGCACAGTTTAAATACAGTTGATTTTTATATATTGATCTTCTGTTCTGCAATCTTACTGAATTCGTATTAGCTTGAATGTTTTTTTGTTGTGTATGTGGATTCCTTAGGATTTTCTATGTACATGGTCCTGCCACTGCAAGTTCAGATAGTTTTCTCCTTCTTTTCCAATCTAAATGGTTTTTATTTCTTTATTTTACCTTAAGCTCTGGCTAGATCCTGCTGTACAGTGTTGTATTGAATGGGGTGAATGGACATTCTTGTCTTGTTTCTCATCATGGGGTGGGGGGGAAGCTTTCAGTTTTTCGCATTAAGTGTGTTAGGTGTGTTTCCCCCCGCCCCTCCCCACCGTGAATGGGTGTTGGATTTTGTTACATTGCTGTCTCTTCATCTGTGAGATGATTATGTGGTTTTTGTGTCTTATACTGTTTATACATGGTGGATTACATTAATCAATTTTCATATGTTGAACCAACTTTGCAATCCTGGGATATATCCCAGTTGGTCATGGTGTGCAATCCTTGTTATATGTTCTTGGATTTGGTTTGCTAGTGTTTTGTTGAGGATTTAATTTTTTTTTTTTTAACTTTTAACTTTTCTATGTACTTGTTTGAGGTCTTTGGATAAACTGCATAAAATTGAATTCTTACTAAATCAATTGGATAACATCTTTAAGAGTTTAAAGTTACTTACACATTGCTTGTGATTTATGATATATTTGATCTTATTTCAGCCATCCTGGTTTGTTTTTTATTTGTGCCAATTCTGCAATGCTTTGTTTCTATTTTTCCCCCTTCTTATCTTGGGTTAGAGTTTATACATGCTATTTCTATTTTTTTTTTAAGTGGTTTGACTTAAAATTTTACCTTGCATATACAAAGTCAATATTTAAAGCCCTGTAAAACAGTACAAGGACAGTAGTACTGGTGTCTGGTATTTTGTTTTATAATCCCCCACTTCAGGTCAGTGACCTTTTACTTAAGATTGGATGTTACTTAAAGGCATTACTTGTCAGGAATGAACCTGGGGGGGAAAAAGGCACATACTTACTGGATTATCCATTGTTCTCTTAAGAATTTAAGAGAATAAAATGACTATGAAAAGTGATTTTCTCTTTCAGACATGTTAGTAGCTAATAAGTCTTAAAAAATGAAATGTTGGGATTAAAGTTGAAAATTTTAATTTTTTATTATAAAAATTTCAAGCACACAGAAAAGTTGAAGGAATAGTATAATGAACTCATATACTCATCACCTAGATTTAATCATTACTAGTATTTTGTCCTCGTTTTTGCTTTATGTATTTTATTTTATAGACATCTTGACATTTTCTCTCTAAATGTTTCCTTATGTAACCATAATACCCTTATCCCACCTAGTGCAATTAACACAAATTCTCTTATATTTAATATCTAGTTCATATTTCAGATTTCCAACTCCACAATGGCTTTTCAAACCAGGTTGCAGAGGAGGTTCACCCTGCATTTCATTGTGGTGTAGCTCATAATGTTTAAAAGTCACACTTTCATTATAGGTATCTGGCTAAAGTTATTCTTTTTTTTTTTGTCTGTGTAAGTCTTCTTTTCACGTTCTCACTCTGAACTTAGAATTTTCAGGACTTGGTTATCTCAGACTATTGGTAATTAGAATGGAGGGGAATTATTAGAGAGACTTGTAAGTAGCAGTTGCATTCTGTGCTGTTGTTTGGTTTAAGAACAAAATGCTTTTGCAGGCCTACAAACTTGTCACTCCTGAATGATGACTGAAGTGCTAAATTATATTAGTTTACTCCCATTCAGGTTGGTATGAAACACGTAATCAGTTTTGTGAAATTTTTTTGAGACTAAATTCATATAACATAAAAGTAACCATTTTAAATGTACAATTCTGTGAGATTTAGTACATTCACAGTGTTGTGCAGTCTTCTCTGTCTAGTTCCAAAACATTTTCATCACCCCCAAAGGAGTTCCTGTATCCATTAAGCAGTTACTTTCCCTTTCTGTCCTCCTCTGAGCCCTTAGCAACCACTAATATACTGTGTCTTTTGATTTACCTATTCTGGATATTTCATATAAGTGGAATCATACCACGTATAACCTCTTGTGTGTGGGTTCTTTCATTTTGCACGTTTTCGAGGTTCATCTATGTGTAGAATATATCAGCACTTCATTTTGTTTTTATGGCTGAATAATATTCCACTGTGTATGTATACCTCATAATGTTTATCCATTCATCCGATGATGGATGTTTCAGTTGTTTCCACATTTTGGCTATTGTGAAAAGTGCTGCTATGAACATTTGTGTCTAGATGTTGAGTACCAGTTTTCAGTTCTTTTGAGTATAGTATATACCTAGGAGTGGAAGTGGTAGATCATCCTATGTTTAACTTTTTGAGGAACCACCAAGCTTTTTTACAGCGGCTGCACCATTTTACAGCACCACCAGCATGTACAAGGGTTCTGATTTCTTCATATCTTTGCCAACAATTCTGTTCCTTTTTTTTTTTTCCCTTAATAGTCATCCCAGCGATTGGTCTCATTGTTTTGATTGGCATTTCCCTGGTTACTAATGATGTTGAACATCTTTTTATGTACTCATTGGTCATTTGTATATCTTTGGACAAAGGTCTGTGCAAGTCCTTTACTCATTTTTAAATTAGCTTGTTTCGCTTGAGTTTTAAGAGTTCTTTATATATTCAGGATACTTGATCCTTACAAGGTACATGATTTGTAAATATTTTCTCCCATTATGTGGGTTGTCTTTTCACTGTCTTGACATAGTATCATTTTTACAAAAGTTTTAAAATTTTGATACAATCCAGCTCACTTAATTTTTGTTACTGTTGCTTGTGCTTTGGGTATTGTATCTAAAAATCTACTGTTAAGTCATGCCAGGCTGTGAAGATTCACCTATGTTTTCTTCTTAAGAGTTTTATTGTTTTAGCTCTAACATTTAGGTTATAACCCATTTTGAGTTAATTTTTGTATATAGTGTGGGGTAGGGGTCCAAAACTTCATTCTTTTACGTGTGGAGATATAGTCCCAGCACCATTTGTTGAAGAGACTATTTCTTCCCCTATTGATTGGTTTTGGCACCACTGTCAAATCAATTGACCATGGGTGAATGGATTTATTTCTGGACAGTTTTATTCTTTTGATGTTTATCCTTATACCAGTACCACATTGTTTTGGTTACTATAGTGTAAATTTTCTTAAATAAAAAATTTCAAACGTATACAGAAGCAGAATAGTTTAGTGAACACACCTGTCAATCACCTGGTTTCAGATATTACTGATTCACAGATAACCTTGTTTCATCTGCATCCTACCCACTCTCCTCTTCCCTCTCCCCATTATATTGAAACAACCCCAGACATTTGTAAATATTTCAGGAGGTTACATAATCAATTATAAGAAAGATTTACATTTTAAATATAAATTTAAAAGAATGATACGTTTCCATTCATTTGGAAAATTCACATACAAAGGATCCTTGTCTGTGTTAGGTAAATAAAATGTAGTTGTAGTTTTCTCTCAGTGGGATTTTTAAACTGGTGTTTGAATTTATTATTTCAGAAAATTTAATTTGGTAGTTTTACTACGATCAAAATATAGTAATTGTTATGGGGTAGACAAGGTTTTTATTAAGCCTCAGTGATGAAACTGGTGAGCCTTTCTAATTGTATGAAAATTGTGGTTGCCATTCTAAAATAGGGCTTTTTCTTTAATAGTGCCTGTTAAGAATGTGTTACATTCCCTGCTGGTTGTTAGTTGTAAAAGGTAGGGAGATGGGGACTTCCCTGGTGGTGCAGTCGTTGGGAATCTGCCTGCCAGTGTAGGGGACATGGGTTCAAACCCTGGTCTGGGAAGATCCCACATGCCGCAGAGCGACTGGGCCCGTGTGCCACAACTACTGAGCCCGTGTGCCACAACTACTGAGGCCCGTGTGCCTAGAGCTCGTGCTCCACAGCGGGAGAGGCCACCGCAATAAGAAGCCCGCGCGCACTGCAGTGAGGAGTAGCCTCCGCTCACCATAGCTAGAGAAAGCCTGTGTGCAGCAACGAGGGCCCAGTGCAGCCAAAAATAAATAAATAAATAAATAAATATTTTAAAAAGGGAGGTGAATTGAGCACACAAAAAGGAGTTTTCTGTTCTCAAAGGAGCTTACATTTTAATATAGCAAATTGGCATATGCACAGATAATACAGTGAGGAGATGAAGGGAGAATGTGAAGTTTAGGTTAAGTATGGGAATGCTACCCTTGAGATTTCAAATTTGCCTCCTAAAGTTATTACATATGTCTTCCAGATCCCTTTCTAATTAAATCTGCCATCAGGAGAGCAAGCCAGATTGGAAGGAATGGGAGTGTGCTGTATGTTTCTGTCTCTTGAGTAGCAAGGGTTGATGATAAAGAGTATCCAAGATCTTCAGTTGCCTAGCTATTGCCTGCACACAGGTGCAGCCAGACCATTCTAATGATGGTGTTGTTCAGCAAGTGAGAAGTACACTCTCCTGAGAGTAGTTACCTGCATCAAAATTTTATTAATATTTGTTTGGTTATGCCAGGTGTTACAAAAGGAAATTAGGTGGGAAGAATCCTTTAACAGTGTTAAGGACCAGAGTTACTTGTACGGAATACAAAGATTATGAGTTCACTATCTGTGAGTGCTGGAAGTGCTCAATTTAATCAATTAATTTAGAACATAACTTGTGTCCTTAAGGTGTTAATTGAGAATGTTGACTTAGGTTATCAATATTGCATATATATATATCTCTTCAGGCCCAAAACTAAGTATAAACTTACCTCTTATGCAGTTACGAAACCCTAAATACACTTATATCAAACAGTAACAAATATAAAAATTTTTGAAGTTCAAATTTGCAGCATTGATGTGAATGATAGTGTTTTATTGATTCTAAACCAGTGCTTCTCATATTTTAATGTGCGTGTGATTCACCTGTGGGTCTTGTTGAAATGGGGATTTTGATGTAGTAAGTCTTGGGTGGGACCTAAGATTTTTGCCTTTCTAACAAGGTGATACTGATGCTGCTTATCTTGGAATTATTCTTTTGAGTAGCAGGATCTAAATCACCATTTTATTGTGAAAGTATTGCCTCCTATAATGGACTTCTTTTGAGTTCAGCATGCATATACTAGTAAGAACTCAATTTTTCTAATCTTTTTCAGTATGAACTAATGATTATCACCTTTGTTTTATAGCACCTTCTCTTGGCTAAAATGTTTAATTTACATATTAAGTCTGCTTCTGATCTTTTTCGTCAATGTGAAACAACTTAGTGGAGGTTTGTAAACAAAAGCTTTGGTTGACATTCTATGACAGTGAACTGTGATAAAGTGTCTATCCATATGATTCATGGAATGTTCATCTTAAATCTATTATCATATTAAAATTAAAACAAATTAAACAGATAAAAGTTACTGGGGAGAATTTTCAGTCTTCTGAAATTACCCACAACCCTGCGTTTCCCCCTCCTAACCCATCTCACCTGCCCCCTTTGAGGGTACACGCTCTGGTTTGAAAAAGCTGCCCTAAACTGATTTTATAGTTAAACACATTGGAATCCATAAAAATGTGTGAACTTAGATTATGTATATTTGGAGGTCTATTAGATGATGCTTATACTTGCTTTTGTATTTTTACCGCTTCAACTATGAGGTATTTAGAAAGTGGAGAATTAGGCTGAATTTTGTGGAAGGTAATAAGATACGTTCTGTTTGCTTGCATTGTACAATGCAGTATGGTTTCACATCCCTTTTAAAGACGTCAAGACCCAGTTCATAAGGAAATTTTAAGCTTGGAGGGCTTTTTTTTTTTAAAGGCATGATTGGGTACCTCTGAATTTATTAATGGGTTGTGGTGCTTAAGATAGAACTCCATTGAGGGAGTGGGGAGTGAGAACTGTTGGGTTGTGCAAATGGTGAGAGCTAGTGAGGAGCAATGACTGCTGGGCTTTTCCCTCTTTTGTTTTTCCTGTTTGTATATGTAACTGTTGTCAAGGAGTGCTGGGTAAGAAGAGATGGAGGTTGGAGGAAAAGAGATGGTAAAAGGCATCTTATGACGAAGGCAGGACTAGATTTCCCTGTTTCCTTTATTGCTACTGGCACTGCTGGGATAGAGTTAGGAGTAAAGAATGGGATTCCTCCTTATGTTTTTCCTCTTGTTTGCTCTTATTGAGCCTGTTTCAGGGGAGGAGCAGAAACCAAAGTAATGTGAAAAGGGTTAGATATCACCATTTCTTCCCTCAGTACTTAGAGATTATGAAAAATTTTTTTGTTTTTTTTGGTCAAGTTGGGGGTGGGGAGAGAAGAAGGACTGGTGTGGTTTCTACTTCTGTAGGCCCTGGTATCCATTAGGAACAGAAAGAAATATGTGAGTGCTTCAGTTATTATTGTATCATAACAGGTCATCCCAAACTTAGTTGTTTAAGACAACAAAAATCATCCTCTCTCTTGGTTCTGAGGGTTGACTGAGCTCAAGATTGGTCTTGCTTGGAGGTCTCCATGTGGTTGCAGGTAAATGATGACTGTGATGGAGTCATCTTAAAGGCTACCTCGCTTGCACATCACTCACTTCTGGTGGTTGATAGTCGCTGTTGGTTGGCACGTCAGCTGGAACACCTATCCTTGGCCTCTCTATGTGGCCTGGACATCCTCATTAGCTTGGCAGTGAACGTCTCAAGAGCCCAGAAGTAGAAGGCCTGGGCTTAGAAACTGTAACATCACTTCTGCCATATATCCTGTTGAGTAAACAGTGACACGGTCTCATATTAAAGGGGAGGGACATAGACCCCTACCTCTCAGTGTCAGAGAAATTTTGAGCCAGGATATAAGACCTCCTCAGAGGGTAAAACTAAAGAGACATTGGAGAAGAGGGGTTGGTAGGAGAGAATCCTAGGAAGCTTGGAGATTTTGAATCGTGGAATAATTTGGGAAAGGGTTGGATTTCCTATGTTCTTGTAGAACTTAAATCAGACAACTTTTTAGTGGAAAATGTCTGTCATTAATAAATGAAATTTGCCAAGTTCAGAATTGAGAGGAGATTTGCAAACAAGTTAATTTTTCTTTTACTTCTTTACAGTGAACTTTTTTTTTGTTATGTATATTTAAAAGGCTTTAGTGTATTGATCTCAAAGTGAAGTGTCTCATTTTTTATTTTTATATATGATTTTTATTTGACTATTCCAAAAAGCCAAGCACCAAAGTTGATCACATGCCTTTTACATACAATTAAGAAATACCATGTTTTTAAAAGATTCCTTCACAGTAACGTCATTTTAGTTACATACTACATTGTGTTAATAAAAATTGAGGTATTATAAAAATATTATATGTTGATTCTTATTTTCATAACTTATAAAAATGGGTAAAATGACTTATATTAGGTATATATAATTTTAACCTTAACTGTTTTCAGTAAACTGATAAATCCATTCTGTAACTTCTCATCCATTTTTATAGTATCCCTAGAAATTTAAATTCTCTTCTTTGAGGTGTAATTGACATAAAATACACAAAGTTAAAGTGTGGAGTTAATAAGTTTTGATAAATTATACAGTTGTGCTTCTTTCACCACAATCATGATACTGAATATTTCCATTAACCCAAAAAGTTCCCTCATGACCCTTTGTAGGCAGTCCTTTCTGGCCAAAAATCACTGTAGCTTTTGTGTTTTGTGGCAGGTCACTGTAGTTTTCACTTTTCTAAAAATTCGTATAACTAGAATCATAGAGAATGTAGCCTCTATTGGCTGGCTGGGTTTCACTTAAAATAATCTCTTTTGAGATTCATCCATGTTGGTGTGTGTAACATTAGTTCTTTACTTTTATCATTGAGTAGTATCCTTTTGTGTGGGTAGATGACAATTTGTTTATGAATTATCTGGTAATTGGATATTTAGTGGTTTTTTTTTCCCAGCTTCTTGTGATTATGAATAAAGTTTCTGTGAACATTTGAGTACAAGTCTTTGTGTGGACATATGTTTTCATTTCTCTTAGGTAAATACCTGGGAGTGGGATTGCTGGGTCATATGGTAAGTGTGTATGTTTAACTTGAAGAAACTGCCAAACCGTCTCTTCCAAAGTGGCTGTGCCCGTTTTGCATTCCCTCTAGAGGTGTGTTCCAGTTGCTCCACATCCTCTCTCAACACTTAGTATTATCAGCCCTTCATTTTAGTCATTCTGGTGGCTGTGGAGTGGCATCTCATTGTGATTTTGTTTACATTTCCTTATTAGTTAGTGATACTGACCATCTTGTCATGTGTTTATTTCCCATCATTGTGTCTCATTTGGTTAAGTGTTGAAATCATTTGCCCATTTAAAAATTGTGTTCTTTAATGTTGGGTCACAGAGATTTTTTAATATATTAATAGACAAATCTTTCATCAGATATATGTATTGCAAAAATTTTTTTTTCTCAGTATGAGGTTTGCCTTCTCCTTTAAACAGTGTTCAGTTTTGTTAATTAAACTTTTAAGATTATTATAGATTCACACGCAGTTGTAAGAATTAATACAGAGGGATTTCTGTGTCTTTTATTTGGTTTCCTCTAATGATAACATCTTGTAAAACTGTACAGTATCACAACTTGGATATTGATGCCGATACAATTCACTGATCGTATTCAGATTTTCCCAGTTTCATTTGCACTAGCACACGTGTATATTTGTGATTAGTGTTATACAGTATTATCACGTGTGCAGATTTGGATATTTACTACCGCAGTCAAAATACAGACCATCATTGCAAGGATCTCTTATGTTGTTCATTTGTAACCATAATCATCTCCTTTCTGTGCGCCTCCCCTCACTAAACCCTAGTAACCATGAATCTTTTCTATACTTATATGAATTTTTGAAAATAAAAAATTTTATAAGTGGAATCATGTATGTATATAACCTCTGGGAATTGGCTTCTTTCCAGTCAGTCTGATTTTCTTGCGATCCATCCAAGTTGTTGCATGTATCAATAGTTCATTCCATTTTATTGCTGAATAGTATTCCATGGAATGGGGATGAACCACAGTTTATTTAACCATTCACCCATTGTGAAGGACATGTGGGTTGTTTCCAGTTTTTGGCTGTTGCAAATGAAGCTGCTACAAGCATTTGTCTACAAGTTTCTGCATGAGATAAATTTTTTGTTACCCTGGGATAAATGTGCATGAGTGCAATTGCTGAGTCATATGGTAAGTACATTTTTAGTTTTCCAGGAAAATGATAGACTGTTTTCCAGAGTGGCTGTACCAGCTTACATTTTCACTAGCAATGTGTGCGTGATCCAGGTCCTCTTCATCTGCAACAAACACTGGTTATTATCAGTGTTGTTTGGGGAGAGGACATTCTGATGGTGTAGTGATATCCCATTGTGATTTTAATTTGCATTTCCCAAATGGCTGTTGATGTGGAACATCCTTTATTTGCCATCTGTAAATACTCTTTAGTGAAATGTCTTTTCATGCCTTTTGTCCAGTTTCTAATTGGATTGTTTGGGTTTTTACTGATGTGTTTTGAGAGTTCTTTACATAGTCTAGATACTAGTTTTTTTTTTTTTCAGATATGTAGTTTGCAGATATTTTCTTCCACTTTGTGGCTTGTTTTTTTTAATTCCCTTCATATGGTCTTTTGCACAGCAAATATTCTAAATTTTGATGAAGTCTAGTTTTTTTGGGGGGGTGGGTTGTACTTTTAATTTCAAATCATAACTCCTTGCTTAGTGCAAAGAACTAATAAGTGGGTTCAACAAGGTTGCAGTATACCAGATCAACATAAAAAAATTCAGTCACATTTTTGTATATTAGGAATGAGTATGTAGAAACAGAAATTAAAAATACTACTTCAGATTACTTTAAAAATTAAATACGAATTTTGTGAAAATCGCAAAACACTGGTGAAAGAAATCAAAGATCTAAATAAATGGAGAAATATGGTGTTCATGGATTGGAAAACTCAATAAAGATGTTGGTTTTCTTTAAATTCACATACAGTTAATGCAATTGCTATTAAAATTACAGCAAGACGGACTTCCCTGGTTGCGCAGCGGTTAAGAATCCGCCTGCCAATGCAGGGGACACGGGTTCGAGCCCTGGTCTGGGAAGTTCCCACATGCCGTGGAGCAACTAAGCCCGTGTGCCACAGCTGCTGAACCCGTGCTCCACAACTACTGAAGCCCGCGCACCTAGAGCCCGTGCTCTGCAACAAGAGAAGCCACGGCAATGAGAAGCCCATGGACCACAACGAAGAGTAGCCCCCACTCACCGCAGCTAGAGAAAGCCCGTGCACAGCAACAAAGACCCAATGCAGCCAAAAATTTAAAAAAAAAGAATAAAAATTGAAAAAAATTACAGCAAGATTCTTTTTGTGAATTCACACAAGAATATTCTAAAATTTATTTGAAAAGTTTGAAGGAATTAATAATAGATAAAACAATTCTGATAATGAAGAATAAAAGGAATCACTTTGATTTCAAGACTTTTTGTATAGCTACCTTAATCATGACAGTTTATTAGTGTCAGAGGGAAAGACATAAATCAATAGAGCAGAATAGAGGACTTAGAAATAGCCCCATACAAGTATGGCCAAGTGGATTTTGACAAAGGTGCAAAAGCAATTTTATGTATATAGGATGGATAGTTGAAATGTTGCTGGAGCAGTTGGATAACCATAGGCAAAAGATCAAAATACAAAACATTAAAATACCCAACTTTTGTAATATAACATAGTTAAAAATCTGCAGGACCTATGAGTTGGTGCAAAGTTCTTTTTCATGACACCAAAAGCATAAAGAAAAAAACTTGATAAATGGTACCTCATGAAAATTCAAAATTTTTGCTCTGGTTAAAAAACCCTGTTAAGTGGATGAAAAGACAAGCTACAAATTGGAAGAAAGTATAGGTAAACCACATATCTGACTGATGACTCATATAAAGGGCATATAAAGAGTTCTCAAAACTCAACATTAAAAGAAAATCCAATTAGAAAAGGGTAAAAGATATGAAGACACATTTCACGGAATGTATATGAATGGCAAAGTACACGAAAAAATGTTTAACTTCACTAGCCTTTAAGGAAATGAAAAGGAAGACCTTGATATCACCACACATCTATTAGAACAGCTTAAAGGAAAAGTAGCCATAATGCTAAATACCAGCTGAATGTGGAAAAATACTAAATACTGGATGTGGAAAAAATACACATCTCCATTCATTGTTGGTGTGAATATTAAATGGTGAAGCCACTTTAGACAGTAGTTTGGCTGTTTCTTAAAAAAACTACCTATGCAATATTTTTAACAGCTTCATTTTAAAAAAATTAATTTTTATTTTTGGCTGCATTGGGTCTTTGTTGCTGCGCACGGGCTTTCTTTAGTTGCGGCGAGCAGGGGCTGCTCTTGGTTGCGGTGCACCGGCTTCTCACTGCGGTGGCTTCTCTTGCTGCGGAGCATGGGCTCTAGGCGTGTGGGCTTCAGTAGTTGTGATGTGCGGGCTCTAGAGCGCAGGCTCAGTAGTTGTGGCACACGGGCTTAGTTGCTCCGTGGCATGTGGGATCTTCTCGGACCAGGGATCAAACCCATGTCCCCTGCATTGGCAGGCAGATTTGTAACTACTGCGCCACCAGGGAAGTCCCAATAGCTTCATTTTTTAAAGGCCATTAAGTTATAACATTTTTTCTGTCCTGATGATGGAGGAATGTGGCCTATGAAAACACTGAGTTGAATACCATAGAAAATTGCCTTTTATTTCTGGAAGTCTGCAGTAAGTTTAGAATAAAGGATTGGGGCTGGAAGGGCAAATATTAGTAAGAATACTGTAGCTTTGATAAAGGGGAAATGATCTGCAGAAGGATGTACCTACATAAAAATACTCTTACACATTCCTTAAAGGTTTTAAAGCTTTCATTATCAGCATGACTGGATTGTAAATTTGACTCTTGGTTTACTGAAATCTTTAAGCTGTAGTATGTAATGGGTAGGTAGAAAAGTAGGGCTGAAATGTAGGTAGAGTATAGTTTAAAGTCTCAAGTTAAATAACTGATGTTATGTGTCACTTTCATGTCCTTTTGTAATATAGTTGACATTTTAGGACATTCTCTTGAATCAGGGGTAGGAAGTTCAGTACACATTGAAAGAACACTTTAGAAACCATGGTAGGTAAAGACTGTTAAGCATGTTGTTATATCATTGATATATTTTGTACCTGTGTCAATTTTCGGAAACTTGATTATTGTATTTCCCATTTTCTAGGAAGTCAGTACAATTTTGGTGTCAGATTTGGGCTTGAGTTCCTGGTACGTAACTTTCTAGCTGGATGCCTTTTATAAAGTATCATCATCTTTAAGCTTAATTTAATAGAGTTGTTATGAGGATTAAATGACATATAGTATGTCTGGTGATTGGTCAGCACAATGCCTGATGAACAGTAAGCACTCAGAAACTGTTAATATCTATTACTAGCCAGAAGAGCTTTTCAAACTCAGCAGCATACAGATGTAGTCCGATGTTTTGTTATTCTGGAAATGTTTGTTAATGAATACTGTGGCAGTATAGGCAATCACAAACTATTTTGATGAGATGAATATAGTCAGATGAGGGCTGGCAAGTTTTTGGAGGTAAGGTGCCAAGCATCGATCATTAACCACCTTCCCTTGTCACCCTATCTCGGAAGCTGCTGGAGTGTGGAATATTGGTAGAGCTGCCTTTGGAGATGGTACTGGTTGATCTCATGCTGCTGGGCCGGATGGTTGATGCTGGGCCAGACTTAGGTTTCTGTTACCTGATGAGACCTGAGAATCATCCTTGATTCTTCCCTCCCCCTTTCTATATACAACCAGTTGGTCATTTGTGTTGCTGATTGATCTCCTTAGTATTTATCTGACTCATATATCTTCATCTTGCCTGCCACTGCTGCAAGTCAGATGTATATTTGTCATCCCAATTAGCTAGAAAAGCTTCCTACCTTTTCCTGCTTCCTAACTAGTTGGGATTCTACCCTATCATTTATACCAGAGGTAGCTTTCTAAAATGCAAATTTGATTATGCCAGCAGGGTTACTATCTTTGACTTCGAAATCAGAACTTCCTGGGTTCAAATCCCATCTCTGCCTTGTGTGATCCTGGACAAGTTCTCTGTGCCTCAGTTTCTTCATTTATAAAAAAAGAAAAACCATTCAAATCTGACCTGGAAAGATTGCTAAAAATACACTGCCTAGCTTCCACCCCCAGTTTCTGGTTCCCTAGATCTTGAGTGGGCTCAAGAAATCAATAACCTACAAAAAGCTTCTCAGTTGATTCAGATACCTTTTTATGAGTCCTCCTGAGGCACCATGCATGTTATTACCTTTAGGTTTTTGTGCTCATTGTGTCTGATATATGCACCCTCTTTGCCTGGTTAACTTCTTTTTCTCCTTCAGTAACTTGGGTCTAGGTTTCTCCTTTGCTAGGAAGTGTCTGACTTTCTCATTCTGGATTTGGTGCTTTGGGAAGTCACCACCAGTACAGTGGTTCAGTGTTCTATGATCCCCCTCAAATACACTGTCAAAAATGTAGGACAAAAGCACATTTCAATTCTGGTCACCTATAAAAGCATTAAATTCCTTTAATTCATGGCACTTAGCATTTTGCAATTCCTGGTTTTTTACTCATTTGCTCTCTCTCTCTCTCTCTTCTGTGAAGCTCCTTGAGGATAAATTCTGTGTCCTCAGTGTCTTGTTACATAATCTTTATATTTATCATATTAGGAATTATCTTTACTGAAGTGAAGCATCTTCACAACAAGGCATCCACCAGTGGAGGCCATGTTGTGTGAGGTCTTTGTTTTCTGATTGTATCACTTATTTGAATTCATACACCTTTTCTACTTGTACATCTCAGACTGACCTCCTTTGTTTTCTGTAGGTTTTAACTGGAACTTAGTTTGGTTTATTATTCTAAGTAATATTGGTAGATGGAGAACATCGTGGGATGGAACCAGAAACGAAACCAGGAATGTAAAAGATTGTGAGCAGGTTTGGTTCTGGATTTTGGGGTGTTTTATTTACTGAATCATTCCTGATTTATTTAGATTTGGATGTGTGGTGATGTTTTGCTGAAAGCATTCAAACTTTGTGCATCTTGTTTTCCCTTTGGTAAAATGAGATAATAGACTAGATGAAAGTTCCTTTCAGCTCTAAAATTTTTGCTATTCCAAGTAAAAATGCACAGGTTTCCAAAGATTTAGGTGTTATTGATAATGAAATAATAAGAATCTTTTTCTCTTTTAACTTCTCTTCATTTTATAAATAATTCTATTCAGACACTCACAAAAAAAACTTTGGTATCAACAAAAGTGAATTTCCTTTTCTTTTCCTTTCTTTTTTTTTTCTTTTTCTTTTTTAGGGTTACTTGAATACAAGCATGAATTTCCTTTTCTTGATTACCTAGATTTTCTTCCTGGAGCTGTTCATTATAACTCTTTCTGGGTTTGAGTGTAACTCAAACTTTATTGAAGCAGATACGGAGAGGCTTATGAGTAGTTATAACTCAAGTGTTGTCATGACAGAACTTGCCAAGTGATTTTTCTCAGTGGGCTGCTAATGCATGAAAAAGGCTAAAGTGAAAAAAAAATTCTCTGTAAGTGAATGTGACAGATTATTTTGCTCTGGAATGACATTTAGGTCTTCTTTGTTTTCATTTAAGTGCCAAGGATGACATTGATCTTGATGCCTTGGCTGCAGAGATAGAAGGAGCTGGTGCTGCCAAGGAACAGGAACCTCAAAAGGCAAAGGGGAAAAAGAAAAAGGAGAAAAAAAAGCAAGATTTTGAGTAAGTATATTTTAAATATATTTGATTTTTATTAGCTTTGGTACTAGATTTACTTATTAAACTAATTCAGTACCTCAAAATATATATTTTAATCCATTTCTAGTGAAGATGATATCCTGAAAGAACTGGAAGAATTGTCTTGGGAAGCTCAAGGCATCAAAGCTGACAGAGAAACTGCTACAGCAAAGGTGAAACACAGATTGTTGTTACCTGTTTATGCTTCTTCCTAACTCCAGTTTTAGGGACTGCTTTTGGAAACTTCTGAGCAACATATATATGTTAGTTTAAAGTTTCCATAAAATTTGATGCCAAAGGGGGAAAACAGTTTTTAGGGAATCAATAATGCAGTTTAAAACCTTTCACAGATACAAAGATGCTTTATTTGGGAATCTAAAGGTATTTTGTGATATGTTGTCTGTTTATAAAATTGGTACATTAGGAAATATAACATTTCCCAACTCTACCTGCAGTTTTCTATATTATTGATACTTCCTTTCCATCCTTTGAAATTGGATAAGCCTCAGAGTAATGAGAGAGGGATGGATATTTTTTCTTTCAATTTTCCCCTTAGGCTTTTTATGCCATTTGAAGAAGGTAGTAAATGTGGACTGGTGATTAGTGTTTGCTTCAGAGCACCTGGATTCTGAAATTTACAGTGAATATGAGATGTGCCTGAGGCCTAGGCTAGCTTCTGGTACTTGCTTGAGTTTTATATTCTTGTGAAAACGACCTTATTTTAAAATTATTTTGATAATTTTTCCATGTGTACTTAACGAAGTACATGACTTTGAGGAGTTTCAATTATTAAAAAAAATAAAGTATAACTCTGTTAATATTTCTAACAATGGAAATTTTTTAGCCAACAGAAAGTAATGAAGATGAATCCACCTCAAAACAAGATAAAAAAAAGAAAGGACAGAAAGGCAAAAAACAAAGTTTTGAAGATAATGATAGTGAAGAATTGGAAGATAAAGATTCAAAATCAAAAAAGACTGCAAAACCCAAAGTGGAAATGGACTCTGGGAGTGATGATGATGATGATTTTAGTAAACTCTCCAAAAAAGCTAAAGGGAAAGCTCAAAAATCAAATAAGAAGCGGGATGGGTCAGAAGAGGATGAGGATAACAGTAAAAGAATTAAAGATTGTATGAGAGTACCTTCTTCTGGTGAAAGTAGTGATGAATCAGATGAATTTTTGCAGTCCAGGAAAGGACAGAAAAAAAATCAGAAAAATAAGCCAGGTCCTAATGTAGAGAGTGGGAATGAAGATGACGACTCCTTCAAAATTAAGACAATGGCTCAAAAGAAGGCAGAAAAGAAAGAGCGTGAGAGAAAAAAGCGGGATGAAGAAAAGGCAAAACTGCGGAAGCTGAAAGAAAAAGAAGAGCTAGAATCTGGTAAAAAGGATCAGAGTAAACCAAAAGAATCTCAAAGGAAATCTGAAGAGGAAGCTATAAAATCCAAAGTGACTCTTGATTCTGGAGCACCTCCTGCCTCTGAAGAGAAAGGAGAGGCTCGCACAGCTGCTGAAGGTTGGTAATAATATCGAGGAAAGGGCAAAAGGCTTGGATTCATAATCAGCCTAAGTTTTGATCATTATGCTCCAAAGTCATTTTGTTGTTTGTCCTTGGTTATAAAGGTACTAAATTGTAAGAAACTTAAAAAAATTAGGTCTAAGTACTCTTTTAATTGATTTTCATTGTTAAACATTTATGTATGTAGTATAAAATATCTTTCAAATGATTTGTGCACAAACTAGGATTTTTACAGAATTTCACTGTGGAAAACAATTTTTTGCTGCTGATGAAGACTGGAAGTTGCCTAATGAAAAATTTATTCTTCCTTTTGATACCTCAGTGTGAGATAATATCTGAATTCTTTCCTGTTTTTAAAAACCTAATTCGGGGCTTCCCTGGTGGCGCAGTGGTTGAGAATCTGCCTGCCAATGCAGGGGACCACGGGTTCGAGCCCTGGTCTGGGAAGACCCCACATGCCACAGAGCAACTGGGCCTGTGAGCCACAATTACTGAGCCTGCGCGTCTGGAGCCTGTGCTCCGCAACAAGAGAGGCCGCGATAGTGAGAGGCCCGCACACTGCGATGAAGAGTGGCCCCCGCTTGCCACAACTAGAGAAAGCCCTCGCACAGAAACGAAGACCCAACACAGCCATAAATAAATTAAAAAAAAAAAAAAAAAAAAAAGAGGTCTAACCTCATTAAAAAAAAAAAAACCTAATTCAATCTATGAAATGGAAAAGTAACATGCTGAAATTAGTTAACATCTTTTAACCAATACTGAGGCATGTTTTTGTACTAGAACCAATTAGCAAAAAAGAAGCTTTCTAGTTAAATTTCCCCCTTATTCAGAATGAAAACAAAGATCAAATGATTTATATAATTTTTCTTTAGACTAGAAAACTTTTAATGGGAAAATTGACATAGCTTTTTTTTTTTTTATTTATTTATTTAATTTATTTATTTTTTGGCTGTGTTGGGTCTTCGTTTCTATGCAGGGACTTTCTCCAGTTGCGGCTAGCAGGGACCACTCTTCATCGCGGTGCGCGGGCCTCTCACTGTCGCGGCCTCTCCCGTCGCGGAGCACAGGCTCCAGACGCACAGGCTCAGTAGTTGTGGCTCATGGGCCTAGCCGCTCTGCGGCATGTGGGATCTTCCCAGACCAGGGCATGAACCCATGTCCCCTGCATTGACAGGCAGATTTCTAATCACTGCGCCACCAGGGAAGCCCGACATAGCTTTTTAACCACTCAGATTTTTACTGTCTGGACATGTTTGAGGAGAACCATCAAGAAAGTAGCTTCATAATCTTTCATTCTTTAGCATAATGCTATAGAGTCCTTGGAATATATTTATATTTTTGTATGTTATTCTTCTAATGTCTATCCCCTTAAGGTAGGCATCATTCTTATCATCCTCATCTTACAGAAGCAAAACTAGCTACAGAATTTAGGAATTCAGACACCATGGATTGAGAAGATACATTAGGTACTGTATATCTTCTCCCTGATGATAGGGTCCTCCTGTCTTCTTGAATCCCTCAGGACAACTCAGAGTAGCACCAGCATTGTAAGCTTCTAAGGAGGCCAACTGGGTTGTTCGGAGCTCTTCTGGTTACTCAAGTGCTCAGGAGGCCTTGATACCCAAAGCCCTTAGCCTGCTGCTGGCATCAGCCCTGGCCCATTATGGTTCCTGCATTCTGGGGTTTGCTTACCATTGCCGTAGGAAACAACTTTTAAAAATATTCTTTGCCTCTCTTCTTTTTTGGTAGATGACAATGAAGGAGACAAAAAGAAAAAAGATAAGAAGAAAAAGAAAGGAGAAAAGGAAGAAAAAGAAAAAGAGAAGAAAAAAGGACCTAGCAAAGCCACAGTTAAGGCTATGCAAGAAGCTCTGGCTAAGCTTAAAGAAGAAGAGGAAAGACAGAAGAGAGAAGAGGAAGAACGGATAAAACGGCTTGAAGAATTGGAAGCCAAGCGTAAAGAAGAGGTATGTCATTGTGAAGTTGCTGACTTTGACTTTGTGTTTTACTTAAATCCTCTTCTCATAAAATATCTCTAGCTTTCTAATTCTAAAAATTTCTTAGTTGCATGGTAATTCAGTTACACTATTGTTCAGATATAAATAATAAGATGAAGAGGTAGAGAAAATCCTACCTTATTTCCTCAGGTACAGACAGGAGTTGCTTGTGCATCATTGCCAACACATAGTCTACTCTCATATGATACTAATTAATACTCATTATGTACAACATTTAAAGTACTTTCATTTGGAAGCTCCTAACATAATACTTTGCATGTATCTCAAGAGCTTTGTTAGAAATTTGGGTTGTTTATGTTTAAATTTTGTAATTCATTAAGCTAATACAATTTTTGTCTGATACATATTCTTTTATAGGAAAGATTGGAACAAGAAAAAAGAGAAAGGAAAAAGCAAAAAGAAAAGGAAAGAAAAGAACGCTTGAAAAAAGAAGGGAAACTTTTAACTAAATCCCAGAGAGAAGCCAGAGCCAGAGCCGAAGCTACCCTTAAACTTCTACAAGCTCAGGGTAGGTGGTGTTCTTAATTAACTGAATGCTCTAGAAACTTCTCTCATGCAGTTATATCTCTATAATGGTCAAAAGGAGAATTGAATCAGAAGGAGAATTCTATGAAAATGCTGTGAAAAAGTCCAATAATAATGTAAGGAATAGGTGAGATAATTTCATTATTTAGGGAGATGACGTCTATACTGTGATAAAAATTTGTGTGTAAATGATAGTACGTCTGTAAATGAAAATACAAAGTAGTAAAATGAGTCCCCATGTAGACATCACTCAGTTTCAACAGTTATCACCATTTACCATTCTTGTTTTGTCCCCCCTCCACCCAGTTTTTTCCCCTAGAGTATTTTAAAGTGAATTCCAGATGCCATTATTATTTTACTCACATTTTACTTTAGTATGTATCTCTAACAGATAAGGACATTTTACTTTTTAATATAAGTGTAGTATGTATTATTATATTAAGCAAAGTTCCTTGATATCTTGATTTTGTCCATGTCTGGTTTTTTCCACTTATCTCCAAAATGTCTTTTATAATTGATTTGTTCAAATCAGGATCCAGATTAGATTCATGTGTTGTATTTGGTTGATAATGTCTGTCTCTCATTGATACCAGTACCACCCCTATTTTTGGCATGGATTTATTTGTTGAAGATACTGGATTTTTTTCCTAGAATTTCTCCTATTCTGGATTTGTCTATTTGCATTCTCCTGGTGTTGGCTAACTTATTTCTCTATACCTTGTAATTTTTTAGATCTAGCAGTTTGGCTACTTCTTAGTGGTGCTTTACCACCTAGTGCCTCACGTGAGGAGGCATGTGATCTGCTTGCCTTCTGGTGATGTCAAGATTGATCAGTGAGTTTAGCTATTGGCAGCCTTGTCCATTAGAAAAGTTCTTCATTGACTTTTCATCTAATAATTTTAATTCCAATTGGTGATCATTGCCTATATCCAGTACTTCGTTAGGAATTGCAGAATTGTGATAGTCTGTCGTTCTTTCTGCATTTATTAGCTAGAATCTTTCTCTAAAGAAAAGCTTTCCCTGAAATACAGTTCATACAGGAAAACCAGGATATGTGCTTAATTCTTTCCCTTTCTTTACTAATTAGCAAAATAATAAATTGGTGTCCCCTTAACCTCCAAAGGTGACCAGTGAATTTAATTTTGTTTTGCATGTATATCATTTTATCTTAATGGAGTTTTATATAATTGATACATTTTCATCTCCTAAAGTCATTTATGTTTTTGATACTCAAATTATACCATCTTTGGCTAGCAGGAAGTCATTCACGTTGGTCCCTGTGACTTTTTCACTTGACTACAGTATTCTTGGACCTCTTCCTTGCTTTCTAACACCACGAGATATCTCAGGTTCATCTTGCACATTTTCTCCTCTAGACCTTGAAATCAACTGTTTACCCAAGGAACCTTGGTTCCTTTTAGTTCAGAGACCATAATCTGAACATTTAATCAATTATGTTTTTGACAGGTAAGATGATTTAAAATAGTGTCTTTGCTCCTTTGAGAAGAATATTTTGGGACCTCTCTTAATGTCCTGTCCCTACATTCCACAGATTTTTATATTATAGTAATTTTGGTGCTTATGGTGTAATTAAAGTAAGAGCTACCATCTATTATGTATTTAATATGTACCTGATGTTACCTTTGACATTATTTCCTCATAAATATCTTCATTCCCATCATATAGATGAAAAAATGGAGACTCAGAAAACTTTAACAGCTTGTCCAAGGTCCTAGAACTAAGATTTTTTTTTTTTTTTTTTTTTTATTTATTTTTGGCTGCGCTGGGTCTTCGTTTCTGTGCGAGGGCTTTCTTCATTTCTGTGCGAGGGCTTTCTCTAGTTGTGGCAAGTGGGGGCCACTCTTCATCACGGTGCGCGGGCCTCTCACTATCGCGGCCTCTCCTGTTGCGGAGCACAGGCTCCAGACGCGCAGGCTCAGTAATTGTGGCTCACGGGCCCAGCCGCTCCGCGGCATGTGGGATCTTCCCAGACCAGGGCTCGAACCCGCGTCCCCTGCACTGGCAGGCAGACTCTCAACCACTGCGCCACCAGGGAAGCCCCCTAGAACTAAGATTTAATTGATCTGTGTGACCAGCTCTTTGTTATGCATTATATGGTCAGCTGGAGCAGTAAATGTAGAGAAACACAGTACTTAGATTTCAGAAAGTCTTATTCTCAGTTGGGGATATAGCTTTTTAAAAAACAAAAGTAAAGAACAAATTTGAGTACAACTAGCACCCAAATATCAGATTTGACTGGTGGCTATCTGACAGGCTAGAAGAACTCTTGGAGAAATTGGGATCAGACCACATAGGGAGTAATTTGCCAATCTCAGAAATGCTGTTTTATGGAGTAGTTTGACTTGTATTTACAAGATTAGATGAAAATTATTTAAAATTGTGAACTTGGCATCAATCTTTAGGACAGGCTTGGAAGAGATGGTCTCTCAAGTAGCATCTCTGGCCCTAGTCTCTTTTCTTATTCTTCATAGTGTTGCCCAGTTTTTGCCCTCTTATGGGTTCCCTATTGTCTGTTAATAAAAATGTCCAAACTTCTTAGCCTGACATTAACGGCCCTCCACAAGTGCATTCATTGAAAAGATACTACATGCTACGTCTCACCATATCTTTAAAAGCCACCTTGTTAGGTAAATATTATTTACCACATTCATTACCTAGAATAATATAAAACTTATTCATTGAGCTCGAAAGGTGTTCTTAGAGAGGGTATCTGCAGATATTTTCAGATAATTACGCTGAATTGTGTAGCAGGTTACCTTTTCAGTCTGTTCCATAGTCTTTAGCCTGTAACTACTAAGCATATAGCAAGTACACATTCCCCTAAAAGACACAAACTACCAACATGCAAAGAAATACATAACCTGGGTAGTCCTATATCTATTTAAAAAATATACTGCTATATCTATTTACATTTTATCTAAGTTAAAAAAAATTTTCCAACAAAGAAAACTCCAGGCCTCTATGATTTCACTTGGGAATTCTAACAAATATTTAGGGAAGAAATATTGCTAGTTATGAACATTATCTTCCAGAACTACCCAACTCATTTTATGAGGACAGCATGCCCTTATATCATAGTGAGACAAAGACTTTACGAGAAAGGAAAACTGTAGACCAATATCCCTCATGAACAAAGATGCAGAATTTTTCCACAAAATATTAGCAATTTGATTCCATCAATACAATTGACCCTTGTACAATCTAGGGGTTAGGGGCAACTCCCCATGCAGGCACAAACCTGTGTATAATTTTCTAGTCGGCCCTCTGTATCCACGGTTCCACATCCACATATTGAACCAGCAGTGGATCTTCTAGTACTATAATACATATTTAGTGAAAAAAATCTGAGTATAAGTATCTGTGTAGTTCAAACCTGTGTTATTCAAGGGTCAACTATATAAATATTTATGTTCATGTGCGTATATTTATGTATATTTATATTTAGGGATAATCTATTATGACCAAGTGGGTTTTATCCTGGTAATGCAGGGTTGGTTCAGTATTTAAAAATCAATAAATAGCTCACCATATTAATAGACAAAAGAAGAAAATCTACATGATCATCTCAATAGATGGAGAAGAATCATTTGACAAAATTCACCATTTATATATAATAAAAATTCACAAACTGAGAGTAGAAGGGAACTTCCTTCCCTGATATAAGACATTTACAAAAAACATACAACAATTTGCAGTTACTGGTGAATGACTGAATACTAATAAACACTAATATTGTGATTAAGGCAAGGATATCCACTCTCATCACAATCATTCCACATTGCACTGGAATGTCCTAACTCAGGCAATTAGGCAAAAAGAGAAATAAAGGCATGCAGACTGGAAGGAAGAAGTAAACCTGTCTATTCACAGATGACAATTGTCTACATAGAAAATCCCATGGAATCTACCCCCCACAAAATCCTACAGCTTAATAAGTGAGGTTAACAAGATTATAGATAAGGCTAGTATGCAAATACCAACTGTATTTCTATATGCTTGCAATTAACAGTAAAAATAAAAAATTAATGGTACCATTTACAGTACCCCCCCATAAAAGTAATTGAAACACTTAGTATTTGTGGAATCTATATGCTGAAAACTATAAAACACTGACGAAAATAATCAAAGACCTGTGTAAATGGAGAGATGTTGCATTCATGGATTGGAAGATTTGATGTTGTTAAGATACCAGTTCTCCTAAACTGATTTGTAGATTCAGTACAATCTCAATCAAAATTGCAGCAGAATATTTTGTGGATATCTATAAGCTATTTCTAAAATGTGTATGAAAAGATAAAGGAGTTAGAATGGCCAAAGTATTTTTGAAAAAGAACAAACCTTGGAGGATTCACAATATCCGATTTCAAGACTAACTGTAAAAACAGTAATCAGTACAGTGTGATACTGGCAAAAGGATAGACAAATAGATCAATAGAACAGAATAGAGTCTACGTATGGTCAGGGTTTTTTTTCTGTCATAGGAAAAGACAATTCAGTAGATAAAAATATGATGTTTGCAACAAGTGATAGTGGAACAATTAGACATTTATTGTGTAAAAAAAAAACCTCAAAACAAAAAAACTTAGTCCTAAATCTCAATCGTTATATAAAATTTAACTCAAAATGGGTTGTAGATCTACATATAAAATATACAACTAAAAAACTTTTAGAGGAAAACATAGGAGAAAATCTTTGTGAGTTTGTGTTAGGCAGGGAGTGCTTAGTTACAACTTCAAAAGCATAATCCATAAAAGGAAAAAAATATAAAATTGAGGAAATCCAGTTAAAAACTTTTGCTGTGTGAAAGACACCATTGAGAGAATTCAAAGACAGTACTGAAAGTCACACGTGATAACTGTGTGTGTGTGTGTGTGTGTGTGTGTGTGTGTGTATAAAAATATATATAAAGATAACTCGAAACTCAACAATGAGAAAAACAATCCTATTTAAAAATGGGCAAAAGTTTGAAGAGACACTTCACCAAGAAACTATTCAATATAAGCACATGGAAAGAATGCTCGACATCATTAGGGAAATTCAAATTAAGACCACTATGGGATATCACTACACATTTATTAGAATATGTAAATTTAAAAGAACCCAGCATCTGTCTTTACCAAATGCTGGTAAGAGTAGTTGGAACTCTCATATATTACTGGTGGGAATGCAGAATTGTAAAGCCACTTTAGAAAACAGTTGGCAGTTTCTTACAAATTTAAATACAGTTGACCCTTGAACAACACGGGTTTGAACTGTGTGGGTTTACTTATAGGTGGATTTTTTTCCAATAATAAATACTACAGTAACTACACGATTTGTGATTGGTTGAATCCGAGGATGTGGAACCATGAATATGGAGGAAACATGTATACGGAGGGCTGACTATAAGGTATATGCAGATTTTCGGCTGCGAGGAGAGTTGGCAGCCCTGACCCCCATGTTGTTCAAGAGTCAACTGTACATATTTATCTTAATGTCCCATCATTCCCACTCCACAGTATTTACCCCAGAGAAATGTTCACAGAAAAATCTGCATGCAAATGTTCCTAACAGCTTTATTCATAATTGTCAAAAACTAGAACTCAAATGTCCTTCAGCTGTCTGTCGAATCAAGGAACTGTGGTACATCCATACAATGGAATACTATTCGGCAATAAAAAGAAATGAAGTACTGGTACATATAGCAACGAGGATGACTCAGATCCATTATGATGATAGCCAGACTGTAAAGTTTTATTTCTGTGACTTTCTGGAAAGAGCACATGTTTTGGGTTGGAGAACAGATCAGTAGCTGCCAGGGGCATAAGGATGTGAATAGGGTTTAACTTCCCAGAGCAGCACAGGGTGATGGAACTGTTCTGCATCTTCATTATGATGGTGGTTGTGTAACTACATGCATTTGTCAAAAGTCATAGAACTGGACACCAAAAAAATGGAATTTAAACGTATATAAATTTTAAAATACCTTACATTAAAAAAGAGGGTTTTCTATGAATGTTCGTTTATATTTTAGGGTATGTATCTCTGAGGTGAATAAAATGTTATCTTCTTAAGTAGTATTTCTTAGGTGACAAGTAGTATAAACCCTGAAATTTTCCATTTTTATCCCTCAGGTGTTGAAGTGCCATCAAAAGACTCTTTGCCAAAGAAAAGGCCAATTTATGAAGATAAAAAGAAGAAAAAAACACCACAGCAGCTGGAAAATAAAGGTTTGCATACAAAATAGCCTGTGATTTAGAAACAGTTTTGTTTGCCTTTTCCCCCATAACCTGCAAGACAGAAGTCTTAAAAAGAAATGAACAAATCAGAATTGTAACTGAAACTTACTTCCTATACCTTGTTTCTTGTTATTATCATTCTCAACTGATTCAAATGACAGGTTAGTGGGAAAGTGCTTTTGTTTGAAGAATCTGGATCCTATGCTATGAATAACTGTTCTTAACTCTGAAAAGCACAACTATCATTCTTATGTTTTCTGTTTCCTTCTCAACCTTCTGTAATTTTACATTCTATTCTTGAGCAGAAAGAAAAACTAGTTTCCTGTTTAAAAAAACAACAACGCATAGCTGATATTTAAATGTTTTCTAAACTTGCTAAAGAATTTAGGTTGTACTACTGGTTTTTATTCAGTACTTAACAGAGTATCCTAACAAATTATGCACTGAAAAGTATTGTTAACTTGGTTTCTGTTCCTGTTTTCAGTATGTGAACCAATGGAATTAAGTGCTGCTGTAGAAGTTGTGGAACAAGGAGTACCTGAAAAAGAAGAGACACCACCTCCTGTTGAACCAGGTCAGTAGTGTTGACTAATTAATTCCTATTAAATATCACTGATGTGTCATAAGTTGTCTTGGTTATTGTTAGTTTGGGGAAACCAAATGTCTGGCAAGATGACCTTCTTCATAGTTCTTTCTTTTCTCTAAATCATTTCATTTCCACTGAAAAAAGTGTAGAGGTGAGACTTGAATCACTTTTGTTCTTTACAATAGTGTTGGTAAAATGTTTTGTAGAGAGGATAGAGAGAGGTATTTGGATTTTCTCTGATGTTTTTATTTATGGGTCAGAATTCTTAAACGGTACCAAGAAGAACTAAAGTTCTTTATTTAATCCTTTGGAAGCAAATTGGAAGCATTTTTAATTAGAACTTTCATTAAGAGTCATAAAAATTGGCATTTTAAAATCTTCAGAGGTCAGCTTCTCTTTACTAAATTAGTAAGGGGATTCAACTTACTCATTTTGTATGTGTGTTTTGAGATTGGAGAAAATCTCTGTATTTTTTTTTCTTTAAGATAAACATTGTTCTAATTCATGAGATAGCTGTTGCTAGGAGAGCCAGAGGCTGGCTGAATGTATGTTTCATAAAATCAGGAGAATCTCCAGTGTTTAAAGACAGGAATGGGAGCAGCTTTAGAGAATGTTAAGACTGACCCACGCTGGTGAAAGGTATTACTGATCCTATTCTTCTTCCCCTCCTATTCTCAATATAAAAAGGATCATTTTCCTGGGCACACCTCAGCTTAACAGGATGAGATTAGAGAAATTCACATTGATAGACTTAACAGCAGTTCCCTATTTTAGGTGATATTTGTAGCACTAGAAAGAATTGCTAATTTAGGAGGAGTTAGGGGTATGTGTTTCTGACTCATTTCCTCCTCAAGAAGGCGTATCCAAACTTGTTGGGAAATAGTAATTATGACAGGGAAACAAATACTACAGTGTCCCAATCTCATCTTCCTTTCATTTGAGAATAATTTTGCTTGATTAGATTTCAGTAAAAAGAGTAATTTTTGTTAATGAGAGTTTAAAGTCTATAAATTCAAAATTATATCTTTCTGGCTATTTTTTGGGTTGTAAGCACAACGTACTGTTCTTATTTTCAACTGGAATAGAAGTGTAGATTTGTACCTCCAACTATGTAATTTAAGTTGTATTTATATATATTTGTAGAGGTTAAAGCAAAATAAACGGTACATTCTTACGTATAAAGTATAGGTTGAAGATCAGAAAGAAGATATATGTGAAATTTCTTTTATCCTCAAGAACTGAATGCCATCATTTACCCTTTTCAAGATCTAAAGGAACATTTCAATGAGTTGCCAATATTTTAATTACCTCAGATATGAAATGTGCGTTAAGTTTAATATAGTGTATTCAAAACACGAGGAAATTGTGAAGCATTTAGTAATAGTAGAGGATTTAACATGCTAGGTATATTGAAAACTAGTTCCAAAGGTAATGAAATTGTGTACGTACTTTTTGCATAACTAAAACATTTCTTTTTTTATGTCAGGATAATTTTCTACATAATTTTTTTTTCTAAAAGCAATCTTATGTGTCTAGATATATTCTGTGTCTTTAATGGAAATTTTATTTACAGAAGAGGAAGAAGAAACTGAGGATGCTGGATTGGATGATTGGGAAGCTATGGCTAGTGATGAGGAGAGAGAAACAGGTGAGTAGCTCATAAGCACACATTGATAAGTCCAGTGGTTATTGGAGGTGTGTATATATTTAAAGAAATAGTCTCCCGATGATGAACGCTGTATGAACATTCCTGGGGACAGAGACCAGTCTTGCTCTCTCCATTGCCATGGTTCCTAAGTCCTCATATGGATCCTGATTTTATTAATAAATGGTTTTTCAGAAAGTCATTTGTAAGATAGTTGCCTAGGCTTTAGAATACATTTTTTCCCAGAGTCATAATGTTAAAAATGGGGATAAGTTATTAAAGCTAACCTACCAAAAAAACCTCTTGAACTTAAAAGATAATACAAAGATAATACAAATGAATAGTTTAGTTCCTAATCACTATGAATAAAAAGTGTTTTTGTCACTTCTTCCTGTCTTCTTTTTTAGGGATTAATTTGCTGGCTTTTTGCTAACTTTTTGAAATGAATATTTGGCTCTGTTTTTTCAGTCGTTTTTCAAAACTACATATTTTTCTTTAAGCCTGGCTTTAGCCAAATTCTGTAAGGTCTGATATGTTGATATTTTAAAATCTCTATTTTGATATATTAACTTTTACCTGTGATTTATTTAGAAGTATATATATATTTTTTAAACATGAGAGATTTTCTATATATATATTTTTTAACTTATTTTATTTATTTATTTATTTATTTTTGGCTGTGTTGGGTCTTCGTTTCTGTGCGAGGGCTTTCTCTAGTTGCGGCGAGCGGGGGCCCCTCTTCATCGCGGTGCGTGGGCCTCTCACTATCGCGGCCTCTCTTGTTGCGGAGCACAGGCTCCAGACGCGCAGGCTCAGTAGTTGTGGCTCACGGGCCTAGTTGCTCCACGGCATGTGGGATCTTCCCAGACCAGGGCTCGAACCCGTGTCCCCTGCATTGGCAGGCAGATTCTCAACCACTGCGCCACCAAGGAAGCCCCAGAAGTATATTTCTTAATTTATGAAAGTGAGGACTTTACGTATCTTTGTTACTTCATTGTGATCAGAAAAATACATGGTTCTATCCTTTGAAATATGTTGACTTAACCAACCATTTGTTGGGTTGTAAATTATTATAAATGTTTCATATGTGATTGGAAAGAGTTTATATTCTGCATTCGTTGGGTGACTTGTTACCTATATTTAGTTAAGTTTGCTGATCATTTTGTTCACCTCTTATGTTCTGTTCTGAGTTTTTTTTCTGGTGTGCTTTTTCTCTCTCTCACTGAGAGTTGTGTGTTCAAATCTCCCATCGTGCTTGTAGATTGTCTAGTTATATTAATTTTTGCTTTATATATTTTGGTGCTATATTATTAGATGAGTGTAATCTTATATCTTTCTGATGAATTAACTGTTTTATCGTTTTATTTCTAGCGATGTCTTTTGCCTTAAAGTCTACCTTATCTGATATTAATAGCTATACCAGCTTTAATTTACATGATCTTCTTCTGTCTTTATTACACTTTCTACATCCTTAAACAGCATATAGTTGAGGTTTTAAATCTAGTTTGTCAATTTTTATATTCTACCTAGAGTACTTAGCCCATTACATCTAACATTTGATAGAGTTAATAAAGTATATTGATTTTATATTTATCATCTTATTAAGTTCCTCTTATTCTGTTTCTTTTTCTCTCCTTTCTAACCATCTTTTGGATTATTTGAATTTTTTTCTCCTTTCATGAGCTTGGAAGTTTTGTAATTTTCTGCTTACTTTTAGTGGTTACTCTAGAGAGTTTTAACGTGGATCTTTTTTTTTTTTTCCTTTTTCTCCATCTTCTCACCCAGTATTCCTCCTCCCAGTCCTTATCACCTCCTCTCATGTCAGCCCCCACTAGAAGATGAGGACTTGATTTCTCTGTTCCCTGCAATGCCTGTGGCAGTGCTTTGCACACTAGACACCCCAAACAAGGATTTGTGCAAGAATAAATGGATGGGTGGGCAACTGCTCTGTGTAAGTGCCCACCCCTTCCTGATAGATGCCTTTTAAATCCTCACAAAAGCTGAGAGGGGCTGAGGGGGTTAGGAAAGTTGTCAGAGGGTAGGCAGCTGTCCTTAAGTGGTGGAGCTGCATCTGGAGCCGCCTGGGCCTGATTCCAAAGCCTGCCTCTTCCCCTTTCCCTCTACGGATTCCATAATGACATGGCTCCTGCCCTCAAATCTGATGAGAGACAGAAACTAATGCAGAAATTAAAAAACAGTGCCTGGCAAATAACAGGCGCCAATAAACACGTTTTGTTGTTGAAGGAGCGAAGCCCTAACAGCGGTGTTCAGACATTTCTGTGGGGCCCAAAGGAGACACCTAAGTGTGTTGGATGAGGGGCGAGGAAGGGGCTGTAAAAGACTTCTAGAGGGAGACACTTGAGGGGGACCTTGAAAGGTAGGTCCTCTCCAGGGGTGCGGGAACAGCACGGAGGGATGAAAAGAAAGCAATCTGAGAAAATGGAAGACCTTTAAAAGCCACGATAGGGAATACCCTTAGTGTTAAACCTCCCCCAGGCACCCCCATGGTTCCAGCCCGAGATCAGCAGACAGTGCTGGGACCTGACAGGTCCGCTGTGACAGCTGCACAACGGCTGCACCCTGCCTTCCCCCTCTCTGCCCAACCCGGACCACCAATCCTCGGCCCTCCGACTGGGCCTAATGTGGATCTTTGAACTATCACTGTCTACTATTACCTTCTTTGCAGGCAGTGTGAAGACCAAAGAATACATAAACAACATTTAACCAATTCTCAATTTATATACCATTGTGCTCATTAATTTTAATTCTCTGTTTTAAACCCCATAATAGCTTTTTTTAAAAAGCAGTCAGTATATATTTAAGTTTACCCACATTCTTAGCTTTTGTTATGCTTCATTTTTTCCTGCACCTCTGACCTTTATTTGGGATCATTTCTTCCAGCCTAAAGAATACCTTTTAGAATTTCCTTCAGTATGAATCTGTTACTGAGACATTCCATTTTTGCTTTTCTGAAAATATCTTTCTCTCATCTTCATTCTTGAAGGTGACATACTGAATGAGGAATTCTTAGTCATAATTTTATTAATACTTTGAAGATATTAGTCCCTTGTCTTGGCTTTTATTGTTTCTGTTTAAAAGTCAGGTACCAGCCTAGGGCTTCTCTGGTGGCGCAGTGGTTGAGAATCTGCCTGCCAGTGCAGGGGACACGGGTTCGAGCCCTGGTCTGGGAAGATCCCACATGCCGCGGAGCAACTGGGTCCGTGAGCCACAACTACTGAGCCTGCGTGTCTGGAAGCCTGTGCTCCGCAACAAGAGAGGCAGCGACAGTGAGAGGCCCACACACCGCGATGAAGAGTGGCCCCCGCTTGCCGCAACTAGAGAAAGCCCTCGCACAGAAACGAAGACCCAACACAGCCAAAAATAAATAAATAAATAAATAAATAAATTTATTAAAAAAAAAAAAAAAAAGTCAGGTACCAGCCTAAATTTTTCATGTGTCTTTTGTTTTCATCAGTTTTATTACAATGTGGCTAGGTTTGTTTTCTTTTTATTTAATCTGCCTATATGTTTTTATCAGTTTTGCAGTGTTATGAGCCACTATTTCTTCTCAGGGATATTAGTTAAGCCTATGATAGACCTTCTTACTCTATCACTGTATCTTTTCCTCTTTTCTGTATTTTTTACCTATTGAGTCTCCATGGTTCATTGTAGATTGTTTCTTCTGATCTGTGTTCTGGTTCATTAATTTTCTCCTCAATTGTTTGCAACTGTAGAAATAATTTGATGTCAAGGTTGGTGTTTTCTTCCTCCAGAGAGAATTTATATGTACATCTACCAGGAGTCTGAGTGAACTAGCAACATAGAGTTATCTTATTCCACATGTGGAATTTAGAGAATCTGGAGGTGATATGCCAATAATGGGGAGGCCCTGTTTACTTCTCGTTTATCCTTACTGCTACGATACAGTTTTTCAGGATTTCACCCCACGATAAGGGTATTACCCAGTGTCCATCTCCCTCGCCCTGTGGAAATCCTTGGTAGGCCTGAACTCCCAGTGCCTGGACCCGTAAGCTTTGAGGAGCCACTACGAGCTTCATAGCTTTTCAGCTGCCTCCTCCAGGATCCGCAAATGACCCCACGGGGAAGAAAGTACTAGGCGTCGTGTCCACCTCCCCGGGTTTCTGTCCTCTCTTGTATCCTGGCTTAATAATGCTTTTCTTGTTTATTAGCTTAAGTATGGTTAATGCATTACGTTTTTACTGTTAAATGGCAGTCTTCATTGTAGCAATGTAGACAAACACTTTGCATTTATGATGTGTGAAAACATTAATTTGGAATTAATGCTGTATTAAAATGTTACTGCCTTACTTAGTACCTGTTCAGTATTATTTTTCCTTTAAGGTCTCTATCTTGATAGAAATCCCATTTTTAACTTTCATTTATTTCAAAATCTCTTTTCCTGAAAGTAGGAAACACGGTGCATATAGAAGTAAAAGAAAACCCTGAAGAGGAAGAGGAGGAAGAGGAGGAGGAGGAGGATGACGAAGAGAGTGAAGAAGAAGAGGAAGAAGAAGGAGACAGTGAAGGCAGTGAAGGCGATGAAGAAGATGAAAAGGTGTCAGATGAGAAGGATGTGGGGAAAACATTAGATAAAAAGCCAAGTAAAGAAGTGAGCTCAGAATCTGAGTATGACTCTGATGATGATCGAACTAAAGAAGAACGGGCTTATGACAAAGCAAAACGGAGGATCGAGGTATTTATTTTTCCTCTTCTCTTTCCTCCTTTCCTCCCCACTCCTCTGTGATCATTAAAACTATACAACTAAAGGCTTTTATTGAGGAGCACTTTTAAAAATACAGTCTCAGAGTGGTATCTTTGTCCAGTTTTTGTGGAGACATAATAGGTCTTTAACGGGGTCTAACCCAAGGACCTCACTCTTACCTAAGACAGAATGGTGACTGCTTCATCATTTTTTTCTTTGTTCCTCCAAATTTTAATGTGCTCTTTGAGTGATGGTTTATCGGTATACAGAGGTATTCTGAGCTTATGCCCTCTAGTTGAGTTTTTGCCTTATGTATTTAGGTTAGTCATTCTGAGGCATCTGATCCCTTTAGTTGTTTAAATCTGGTGGGTTAATGAGACTTCTATCAATATTTAGTCAAGTTCACATGCCTAGCTGGCTTACTGTTTGACCTACTTAATGAGGTAGACTTCTACTACTACTTGTACTAGGCTTCAAGAGAAAGTTTTCTTTAGTTATGTCAGCTTAGCATAAATAATACACTAAAAACTACTTTAGTTTGCTTTGAGGATGCTAAACTATTTTAAAGCTAAAAACTGTTCTTAGCTTTCTTTTTCTTAATCTTTTCATATGTAATTCTAGTTTTTAATTTTTGTTTTAATACCTATGTATCAGTATTTGCCTTTTCCTTCTGTAAAGTCTAGATAGGAATAGATTTTCTGAATCTCTAAAGGACTAACAAAGTCTGTTATTGTAAACTGGGGTTTCTCAACCCCAGCACTGTTGACATTTTTGGGCTGAATAATTCTCTGCTGTGGGGCACTGTCCTCTTCATTTTAGGATGTTGAGCAGTATCTCTGGCCTCCACCCACTAGATCCCCTCCCTTCTCCTGCATGTGTCTCTGCTTCTTCCCCACAGCACCTACTCAGGCCAACTCCCTTGTTGTATACCTATGTGTAAGAGAGACAGTTTGTGTACTGTGTTTGATGATTTAAAAACAAACAGAATGGGTGTAATCAGAAAGTAAAAGTTCCCGCATTATCTCACTCCCCAGTGAGATAACAAGAACTACCCTTGTTAATGAATCTGTTTATGAGCCTCATGTTAAAAAAAAAATTCATTAAAAATTAGATAATAAATTTTGTGGATGCATATTATTTTCCACGTAACAATATGCTATGGGCCTCTTTAGCTCAACAATTTTTAAACAGCTTGGTTGAGATATGATTTACGTACCATAAAATTGACCCATTTTAAGTGTACAATTCAGTGACATTTTGTAAATTTACAGAGTTGTGCAACCATCACCACAACTCAACTTTAGAATATTTTCATCACCCCAGAAAAACTCCTTGTGCCAGTTTGCAGTCATTCCCCATTCCTAGCCCTATGCAACTACTAATCTGTTTTTCTGTCTCTAGAGAGCTGTCTTCTCTGGAAACTTCATTATAAATGCAATCATATAATATGTAGTCTTTTGTGTCTGGCTTATTTCACTTAAGCCTATTCATCTGTGTTGTTGCTCTATCAGTACTTTGTTCCTTTTTACTGACAAATAGTGTTTTGTTGCATAAATATACCACATTTTATTACTGTCCGTTCACCAGTTGAAGGACATTTGAGTTTCCACTTTTTTGGCTATTATAAGTAGTACTGTTATAAACATTCTCATATGAATCTTTGCATGGAAGCATGTTTTTATGTCTTTTGGATATGTTCCTAGGAGTGAAATTGCTGAATCATATGGTAAATTTGTGTTTAACTTTTTCAGAAACTACTAAACTATTTTTCAGAGTGGCTTTGCAACTGAAGATTTTTATCAGTTGAGGGTTCTAGTTTCTCTACATCCTCACTAATACTTGTTATTGTCTGCTTTTCCATTATAACCGTTATAAAGGATGTGAAGTAGTATATCTTATTGCAGTTTTAATTTGCATTTCCATGATGTTGAGCATATCTTTGATGTTTATTGGCCATTCCTATAATCTTCATTGTTGAAACATCTATTCAAATTTTTGTCCGTTTTTAAATTTTGGAATTTGTCTTTTTATTATTGAGTTGTAAGAGTTCCTTTCATTTTTTAAGTTTCTTTTGAAGTGCATAAATTTTTAATTTTGGTAACATCCAGTTTATTAAATTTTTCTTTTACTAGAGCATGCTTCTGGTGTTATATTGAAGAAATCTTTGCCTAACCCAAGATCATGAATATTTTGCCCTGTGTTTTTGTCTTAAAAATTTATACTTTTTGTTCTTGTATCTTTAACTCTTTGTTAAGATAATTTTCTTGTATGGTGTGATGTAAGGGACTAACATCATTTTTTAATGAATTTAACCAGCATCATTTGTTTAAAAGACTACTCTTCCCCCATTGTGTTGTCTTGTCATTTTTGACAAATCAAGTGATCAGAAATGTGAGAGTTTATTTTTCGACTTTTGAGTTCTGTTTCATTCATTTGTATATCTGTTCTTATGTCAGTACCATACTGTTTTCAGTTACTGTAGTTTTATGGTAAGTTTTGAAATTGGGAAATGTAAGTCTTCCAACATTATTCTTGCTTTCAGATAGTTTTGACTATCCTAGGTCACTTGCTTTTCCATACAGATTTTAGGGTAAGCAGTTTCTGCAAAAAGTCTACTCAGACTTTGATAGAGATTGCATTGAATCTGTAGATCAATTTTATGGAGAATTACCATCTTATTAATATTAAATCTTCCAATCCATGGAAAAAGGCTGTCTCTCCATTTATTTATCTCTCTTAAAATTTCATCCAGCAGTGTTTTGTAGTTTTCAGAGTACAGGATTTATGATTCTTTTGTTAAATTTATTGCCAAGTATATTTATTGTTTTTGATGCTCTTGTGAATGGAGTCACTTTATTTAATCTTCCATTGTTAGTATAAAGGTGCAGTTGATTTTATAGATCTTGTGTCCTGCAACTATACTGAAATTTTTTTATTCCAGTAATTTTTCGTGGATTGCTTAGGACTTTCTGTAATCAGTGTCATGTCATCTATCAAAGACAATTTAATTCTTCCTTTCCATTCTTACTGCTGCTTATTTCTCTTTTTTTGCCCTATTTCCCTGGCTAGACCAATATATTGTTGAATAGAAGTGGTAAGAACAGACATACTTGCCTTGTTCCCAGTATTTTGGGGGAAAATGTTCAGATTTTCACCATTAACTATGATATTAGCAGTGGGTTTTTCACAGATGTCCTTGGTCAGTTTGGTGAAAATCCCTTCTTTTCCTAGTTTGTGGTGAGTTTCTGTTGGTGAGTGGATGATAGATGCTTTTTGTATATTTATTGAGATGGGTTTTTCCCTTTTTTTTAACTAATATATGATGTATTATGTTAATTGGTATTCAACCAGCCTTGCATTCCTGGAATAAATCCCACTTGATCATGGTATATAATCCTTTTTATATGGTACTGGATGTCATTTGTAATATTTTGTTGAGGAATTTGTGATCTATACCTATGAGGATATGGATCAGTAACTTTCTTTTCTTAAGATGTGTTTCTCTGGCTTTGATTTCAGATTAATGTTAACCTCGTAGGATTAGTTGGGAAGTGTTCCATCCTTCTCTACTTTCTGCAAGAGTTTGTGAAGGATTATATTATTTCCTGTTTTGAATGTTTGTTGGGATTCATCAATAAAGCATTTTTGGGGGGAGGATTTTAAAATTACTAATTCAGTTTATTATATTGTCATTTTCTTTTTCATCTTGAGTCATTATCAGTAATTTTTGAGTTTCTGATTATTGTTTTTCATCTAAGTTGTGAGCATAAAATTGTTCATAGCATCCTTTTACAGTCCTTTAAGTTTCTGTAAGGTCAGTAGTGGTGTCTCCTCTTTTGATTCTAATTTTGGTGATCTTTGTCTCCTCTTTGTTTTTTTTTTTCTTGGTCTGTCTGGCTAAAGGTTTTCCATCTTCTTGAGCATCTCAAACCAACTTTTGGTTTCATTGATTTTTCTTTATTTTTGTTTGTTCTCTTTTTAGTTGATTTTTTATTCTTTATTATTTTCTTTTTAGTTTGGGTTTAGTTTCCTCTTCTTTTGCTAATTTCTTAAGGTGACAACTTAGATAATTGATTTGAGACCATTCTTTTTTTCTCCACATCATATAGGCATTTACAGTTACAGATTTGCCTCTAAGGTACTGCTTTAGCTGCATCCCACAAATTTTGACGTTTTTTTGGTTTTCATTCAACTCAGATTTTCTAATCTCGCTTTTACTATTTCTTCTTTGATCATGAATTATTTAGAAGTGTATTGTTATAATTTGCAAATATTTGTGGATTTTCCTTATTTTCCTTCTGTTAATTCTAAATTCTGACCATTGTGGTCAGAGAACATACTTTGTATAGTTTCTGTCATTTTAAAATAATTGACCTGTTTTATCTTCTAGCATATGGTCTCTTCTGGAGAATTTCTTGTGTACTTAGGAAGAATGTGGATTCTGCTGTTAGTTAGGTTGGTTTTGTTGATACTTCTGTTCAAATTTTGTATACATTTGCTCATTTTATGTATAGTTTTTCTATCCATTATTGAGAGTGGGCTATTGAAGTTCCCAAATTTATTGTTGAATTTTATTTCTCCCCTCAATGTTTTCAGTTTTTTCTTCATGTATTTTGGGTCTCTGTTAGGTTTGTATGTGTTTATACTTGTTATACCTTCTTGAGGATATAGATATGTCTCTCTTGTCTCTAATAACATTTTTTGTCTGTTATTAACATAGCCATGAATCTCTCTTATAGTTACCATTTGCACGGTATGTTTTCAGTCTTAATGCTTTCAGTTTATGTCTGTGTCTTTGACTCTAAAGTGTCTCTTGCTGACAGCATGTGCTTTAATCTTGCTATTTCATCCAGTCAAACAATGTGCCTTTAAGGGCATTTAATTGATTCACATTTAAAGTTATTATGGGGAATTCCCCACCGGTCCAGTGGTTAGGACTCTGCACTTTCACTGCTGAGGGCCTGGGTTAAATCCCTGTTTGGGGGACTAAGATCTCACAAGCCACTTGGTGTGGCAAAAAAAAAAAAAAAGGAAAAGGAAAAAAAGAAAAAAAAAAGTTGTCATAGATGTGATTGAATTTTCTTCTCTCATTTTGCTATTTGTTTTCTACATATTGCATGTCTCTTGTGTCTTTTTCTCTTTTTTTAAGTTATTTTCTTCATAGTTACTCTAGGCATTACAATATGTATCTTAACTTCCTATTTTCTATTACTAGTAGCTTAATTCTAGTTAAAAAAAGATTTTGTTCCAATATAGATCCATTTCTTTCTTCTTCCTTTATGCTATTATTGTTACATATATTATGTATTATTGTTACATATATTATGTTTATAAATGTTACAAACCCAATAAAACAGTGGTGCTATTAATGTCTTATTTGATCTTATATCTTTTAAAGGAATTCAGAGAAGAAAGGAGAAAAATATATTGATAGTCTTTAATATTAGCCTAAATATTAACATTTCTAGTATTCCTTATTTCTTCCTATGAATTTGAGTTTCTGCTGGTGTCATTTCTTTGCTACAGTATAGCTCCAGTACCTCCTTCGCCTTGCCTTTGTTCTGTCTTTGTAATATTTGTTACATCTTTATCTGTTATAAGATCAAGCATACAACTTTAGAATTATTTTTGAAGTTATCTTTTAAATCAGCCTTTAAGAGAAGAAAATAGAAAAAGGTAATTTTTACTGTCTTTTATATTTACCTATATAATCATCTTTTACCATCACCCCTTTTTTCTTCATGTGGCTTTTAGTTACCATCTGGTGTCACTTCATTTCACCCTGATAAACTTTCTGTGATATTTCTCATCATGCTAATCTTCTAGCAGTGAATTCTCTTAGTCTTTTTAAGTCTGGGAATTCTTTATTTTACCTTCATTTTTAAAGATAATATTGCTGCATGCGGAATTCTTGCATGACAATTTTTTTCTCTTGTTTAGTCCTTTGAATATGTTACTTCATTGCCTCTGGTCTCCATTGCTTATGATTAAAATTAAGCTGTTACTCTTATTTGGGTTCCCTTCTACACAGTGAGTGATTTTTCTCTTGCTGTCAAGATTTTCTTTTTGATCTTGGCTTTTAACAATTTAACTAGGGTGTGTCTTGGTGTGGCTATCTTTTGTATTTATCCTACTTGGAGTTTTTTGAGTTTTTTAGTTGTGTAGATTGATGTTTTTTGTCAAATTTTGAACATTTTCTGCCATTATTTCTTCAAATATTCTTTCTGCCTATTTCTCTGTCTCCTCTCCTTCTGGAACTCCACTGGTGCACTTGAGGGTATCCTGCAGATCTCTCAGGGCTCTGTCCATTTTTCTTCATTCCTGTTTAGTTTCTGTTAATCTATCTTTAAGTTCTTTGATTCTTTCTTCTGCCAGGTTATAGCTACTGTTGAGCCCCTTCGGTGAATTTTTAAATTTGTTACTGAACTTTTTAACTCCAAAATGTTCAAGTTTTTTTTTTTTAATAATAATTTTTTTTTCTATTTATTGATGTCCTCTTTTGATGAGTCATCATCACACTTTTCTTTCAACATGGTTCCCTGTTTTTGAGTCTTTGTCTGCTAAGTCCAAAATCTGGGTCTCTCAGAGATGGATTCTGTTGGCTCCTACAAATGTGGTAGTTTGGGTTTGTTTTTTTTTTAAATTTATTTGCCTAGTGAATCAGGTGGACTAATTCTGTTATGTCTTTGGCTTCTATTGTATGCAACTGCTGATGCCTCTTCTCAGTTTTGTTTTCTTTGTTTTTGTTTGTTTGTTTGTTTTTGTTTTTTAAGTTCTTGTTTTTATTTTTAAGCCTGGCTTCCTAGGGCTTGCCCTGGGTCAGTGTCTTAGTATCAGCTGTGGTTTGTCAGTGGTTGTGCTCAAACACTTTGAGCCAGTAAGGCTTCCACCATTTGCCAGTGGATCTGGTAGTTTTCTAGTCCCCAGTGGTTTTCACAAGGCCTCTCATTGAGCCAGGAATGAGTAACTCACCAAGGACCTCTTTGGTCTCTTCTGACAACCTTGTAAGGGGCACAGCCTTCTGGACCACCGGAGATTAGTAGTATCTTATCAAAGCCTGGTTTGTCAGTCTTGTTCCACAAACCTCCCTGTTAAATGTCTGACTGATCTTCCTGGTTATCTCTTGTCTCACCAGTATCAAGACCTTAGTCTAGTTGTGATTTTAGTTTTATCTCTTTGTTTGCCATTGGGGTCACTCCTGGTTTTGGCAGTGCCCTACAGTGTGAAATCCCCTGTCCCTCTCTCATATCACTTCTGCCCCATGGAGCTGTGGGAGTGAGAGGAGTGTGATGGAGCAACTCCAGTCTGAAACTCCACAGTTGCTCTTACTGATGGTCAGTAGGTTTTCTTGAATTAAATGTTTCTCAATTTGTTATATGTTGTTGGCCGATTTCTAGAGTCTTTAAGTGGCTGTTTAGACTATTTTGTCTAGTTTTATCTTTTCTTTTTAGGGAGAGGACTTGATGAGCCTCCTCATTCCATCATTTAAGAAGTCCTGCCTCACAACACCTTTTAACAGCTCCATACTGTATTCCATTTTATAGAAGGATCCTAATTTAATTTTGTATCCAACTGCTTGGGCTGCCACAACAAAACACTGCAAACTGGTAGGCTTAAATGACAGAAATTTATTTTCTGACAGTTTTTGAGGATAGAAGTTCAAGATTCAAGAGCTAGCAGGGCTGTTTTCTGGTGAGGACTCTTTTCCTTACTTGCAGGTGACTACCTCATTACCGAGTCCTGACATGGCCTTTCCCCTGTAAGTGTTGAGAAAGATTTTTGATTTTCTTTTATAAGGACACCAGCTCTATTGGATTAGGGCCCCACCCTTAGGACCTCATTTAACCTTTCCATTACCTCCTTAAAGGCCTTATCTCCAAATAAGTCACATTGGGGGTTTGGACTTCAGTGTATAAATTTGGAAGAGATACAGTTCAGTCTATAACACACTTCACGGTTTTGAAACCTTGCTTATATACTGTAATTTTCTGACATTCACCACAGACTTCCTAAGTAAGACTCTCCATTGTGGATAGGATACCTATATGATTCTGTGCAACCAGATAGGTATCAGCCCTGGGGTTTTGGAAACACTCATTAAGAAATCCTCCACTGGGGCTTCCCGGGTGGCGCAGTGGTTGAGAATCTGCCTGCCAATGCAGGGGACACGGGTTCGAGCCCTGGTCTGGGAAGATCCCACATGCCGCAGAGTAACTAGGCCCGTGAGCCACAATTACTGAGCCTGTGCATCTGGAGCCTGTGCTCCACAACAAGAGAGGCCGCGATAATGAGAGGCCCGTGCACCGCGATGAAGAGTGGCCCCCACTTGCCACAACTAGAGAAAGCCCTTGCACAGAAACGAAGACCCAACACAGCCATAAATAAATAAATAAATAAACCCAAAGTTAAAAAAAAAAAAAAGAAGTCCTCCACTAAAGAAGATTAAGTAGTTACTGATTCTTGCTATGATGAATACTCCAGTGAGCAAACTGTTGTACACCTGCATCTCTGTATTCTTGTCATTGCTTCAGAGCAAATACTTAGAGGTAGAATTTCTGAGTCATGGTCTATATATACTACATTGCCCTCCAGAAAATTTCAGCACTTCATCAAGTATGGGAGAGAAAGGCAGTTTTCAACCATATCAAGTTCTAACTAAGGTCCCGTTTGCTTTTGAGTCGTACATGTTGTGAAGCTGTTGTGTACTACTCTTCGCTAGTAAATACTTGCGTCTCACTTTTGACATTCCAAAATGTTTTTTCATTACAGTTTCTATAGAAAGAATCAGTGTCTAGTGGTAGAAATGAAAGAGTTCTTACAAAAGTGGTTTTTTAGATGGAAAATAGTGATAGTTTTGTAAATGACATTGCTTCAGACTTTTTGTGAAAGTGGTATTTCATTTGAATGCCAGCTTTACTGTACTTCAAAGGCTGTCATTTTAAAGCGGAACTGCTAGCTTGTGTTTTGTTTGGTTCTCAGAAAGCTGAAGTATTTAGAAGTAAACGCTACAGTAAATACATGTAGTTCAAGGACAGGCTTTCTCATGCTTAGTGGTTACTTAGGAAGGTAGGAAGTGTCATTTGGATGTGTTAGGCTGAAGCTTGCAGTAACCATGTCCTAATTGAAAAGACATAGCATTTGTACACTGGATACAGTTTTGAAATATATTGCTTTAAAATTTTTAACAATTCTTAAATTCTAATGAAAGTGTTGGAATGCTAGCATATACCTCTTTTTATGTAAACCTCCACGTAAGTTAGAGGTTGTACTATATACTAAGTTTGACAAAACAATCAATTCCTTTTTCTGTTCATTATATTCCATTAAATTAACTATGTACAAAAGTGTTCAGAAAGTTTGAGCCAACACTTTACACCATTTTTATTCATAATTAGCAGTGCTGCTCAGAAATCTATTATAAACAGGTGTCTCCTTGTCCAAAGGTTGTAAAGTTCACATTGTAAAATGCAGTTACATGTAGTTAAAGCAGCAAAACAACTTGTATGCAGGTCGTGGCATTCCCTTGCAAAGGCAAAATAATTTAAAGGAAGATGGTTACTGAGGGTTTGAAATAGTATTTAATTTTGTGTTTTTTTTTTATTCCTAGAAACGGAGACTTGAACATAGTAAAAACATAAATACAGAGAAGCTAAGAGCTCCTGTTATTTGTGTACTTGGACATGTGGACACAGGGAAGACAAAAATTCTAGATAAAGTAAGAAAATTTGTGCATTGATATATAACTTTTTGAATAAGTGAATGATACCTTATAAAAAGCTAATAGAAACCATAGCACACATGGGCAGTTCTGTTTACAAGTTGCTGTTTTCTTATTGCTTTTGCTTCTTTTTGCATTTTGAAATTTGAATCTCAATCTGCCATCTTATCCCAGCTCCGTCACACGCATGTACAAGATGGTGAAGCAGGTGGTATTACGCAGCAAATTGGTGCCACCAATGTTCCTCTTGAAGCTATTAATGAACAAACGAAGATGATTAAAAATGTAAGTACACTGTGTTTCATGTGTTTTAATCTCTGACAAAAATTAAGGTATAAATTATTTCAAACACAGATAAAAGAACAGAATGGTACAACAGACCCATAATGCTCACCATTCATAATTAACACACGCCATCTTGCCCTTCAGATCTCTTTTTTAAAGACATGAAACATGAAATGTTGTAGGAGTCCTCCTTCCCTCTTGCTCCAAGAGGCAGTCACTATTATGAAGTTAAGTAATCTCTAAATGTTGATATTACAATCCCATTATCTGATTACTTCTATAGAGTCCTCATCTACTATTTGGTCATTGAGTGATGGGATGTGGAGGAAAGGCAGAATTAATGCCTGATCCTTCACCTTTATTTACCAGCTCTTAAAGAGTGATTGGTTTGGTTTGCTATTATATTATTATAAACTCATGGATTTCAACATATTTACTGTGTTTTTTCTTATTTTTCTATTTTTTTTAATTTTTGGCTGTGTTGGGTCTTCATTGCTACTCATGGGCTTTCTCTAGTTGTGGCGAGCTGGAGCTACTCTTCGTTGCGGTACCCGGGCTTCTCATTGCAGTGGCTTCTCTTGTTGTGGAGCATGGACTCTAGGCGTGCAGGCTTCAGTAGTTGTGGCTCGTGGGCTTTAGAGCACAAGCTCAGGAGTTGTGGTGCATGGGTTTAGTTGCTCCACGGCTTGTGGGATCTTCCTGGACCAGGGCTTGAACCTGTGCCCCCTGCATTGGCAGGCAGATTCTTAACCACTGCCCAACCAGGGAAGTCCCTATTTACCATGTTTTAATCCATTTCAGTTATTATTGTGCTGAGATAGTTCCATTTTTGCCCAGTGATTGGCTCCTGAGTCTTTTTGATACAGTTCTAGTAGTCTTATTTGTGTTTGGTTACATTGTGCTGTCTGATGTAACACATAGCACATTATTACATGCTGGTATCTCTCTTCATTCCTTATTTAGTCTCAGTTCTGTGTATAGAAAGGGTCTGTGAGCTTGTCACTCAGTTTTTGTTTTGTGTGTTTGAAATTGTTTTATGCAGCTTGTTTTCTGGTAGATTGCTGAAGAAGGAGTAATGGGAATAATATTACTTGAGTTTTTTGAATATTTAAGAGTTACTTTGTGGCCTTCATCCTGGAAAGTTAGCTGGCTACATGTAAAATCCTTGGTTCACATTTTCTTTCCTTAAGTATCTTGACTGTTACTCCAATTTCTTCTCACATAAAGCATTGCAAGTTTGATTACAAGCTGGTTTTCATCCTCGTATAAGTTATGTAGTCTTTTTGCATCTTGCTTTTGGTTGTTCTGGGTCAGTTTTCCAGTTACATGGTGTTCCATTTCAGTATGTAGTTTAAAATCTTTATTTTAGGACAGTTTTCTTGAATTACAGATTTCTGAATTTGTAATTTAAATTTTATTTTGGTGTTTCTATCTGTTACTTCTCTGTGTTAGTCACTGGAGAGTTTATAACAGCTTATTCCACCAGTTTCCCGGCTCTAAATCTGGTGTTATTTTAGCACATAGTTAAAAAGCATGATTTTTATTAGGCCTGTATGAAAGTTCTCAAGATAACCTTTATATGGCAATTGTAATTATATTGTTTGTATTCCAGACAGCGAAGTGGAAATAATTATGGTGAATTTTGATCTAAGACCACCAGAATACAAAATTGAAATGTTTTGCATTTGAATCATTTTGACCTAGATCACTGGATAAGATTTTGGAAAATCATTTGAAGATTGACAGAAGTATAGATAAGCACAGAAAAAAGTTTTGTGTGTGTGTATGTGTGAGAGAGATTTGTTGGTCAGTGCTACTCTTTAGATTAAAGGAGGATGTCCATATCTGGCTTCTTGCAATGTTGTTTCCATTCATTTGTGTGCTTTTGTCCAGAAAATCAAGTGTTGAGGTTAGTACTTGAATAAAGCAGGGTATGAACATATTCTTTAATATTTTAGGTTGATGTGGTAAATTTTCTTTAAAATATGCTTTGAGATATTTTTCAGAGTTTAGAATTGCTTTAAAATTGGACCAGATACATTTTCCAAATACGGAGAACCTCTTCTTCTGTGTCAGCTTTTTATAAATAATCACTCTCGGATGACTACTCTGTCATTTGTCACTTACTAATAATCTGTTCAGATTTAGACTACATCATAGTTATATAACTTTAACAAGGGGAATATTTTCTCATTTCAGTTTTTTTTCTGAAAAATTCCTTTTGATATTAATGAAAATATTAACTGTTGTGCTTTGCTGGTTGACACACTATTTTAAAACAGTTCATTTGGAAAAGGAAGTGATGTTGAAGTTTTCATGGCAGAATAATTGTTTTGTAAAGAAGCTTTCATTGTTTTGGCTTTGTTAAGCTCTCCACTTTCCCCCACCTTTTCTAGTTTGATAGAGAGAATGTACGGATTCCAGGAATGCTGATTATTGACACGCCGGGGCATGAGTCTTTCAGGTAAGAATGATTTGTGTCTTTTGTCATCAGGCAAACTGCTTGAAACCATTAAGTCTCAAAGTTCAGTGAGTGAGGAGTTCTAACTAGTCACTAGTCTTGGGGTACTGTTTTGAGATCTGTGGTCCCTGTAACTGCCAATCCTCATCTGTGCCTCACTGATTTAGTAGTACTTTATTTGGATACTTGTTTTTTGTAGAGAGAAGTCTTTTCCACTTTGAAAGAGCAAATCCTAATACATACCTGGTCTATCTCCTATGAAACCCATTACAGGTGGAATTTTGTCCTGTTACCTCTTGGCCATGTTCCTTAGCGCAAAAAACTTGGTCAGTAAAATTGGCAGAAATAATGGAGTAACTTCTGGAACTAAGTCATTCCAACTGATGTCAATTCACTGTCAGATAAGCATTTGGCAAGTTAAGGGCTAATGGCACTTGAATTTAATGCATGTACTTCATTTTGTTCTTTTTTGTTTAGGTTTTACAAAGAAATTAAAATTTTAAGTTTTTTAAAATAAAAGTATTAATTGCAATATTTTATTTATGCATCTTTTTCTTTTCCAACAGTAATCTGAGAAACAGAGGAAGCTCTCTTTGTGATATTGCCATTTTAGTTGTTGATATTATGCATGGTTTGGAGCCCCAGACAATTGAATCTATCAACCTTTTGAAATCTAAAAAATGTCCCTTCATTGTTGCACTCAATAAGGTAAGCTCTCCTTCTGAAGAATTAAGTTGTGAAAATATGCTTCTTTTTTGTGGTTAAAAAAATGTATAACTTTCATGTAAGAAAATGCACTTATGCTAAGTGTACAGTTCAATGTATGTTGACAAAATTATACGTACATTTAACCACCATCATTCAGAATATAGACTTACCTCCATAGTCCCAGAATGTTCCCTCATGTTCTTTTACAGTCAGCGTGCCCCTTCTGCACCCCCAAACACACCAGCCTTCTTTCTGCCGCCATAGACTAGTTTTGCCTGTTTTATAATTTCATATTAATGGAATTATACAGTGTATAATCTTTTGAGTCTGGCATTTTTCACTACTCATGTTAATATAGATTTATCCGTGTTGCATAGGTCATAGGTTGTTCCTTTTTATTGTTCAGTAATATTTCATCATCTGGCTAATACATCGTAACACTTGATCCATTTACCTGTTGAAGGATTCTTGGATTGATTACAATTTTAGGTTATTAGTGAAGCAGCTGGTAAACATTTTTACACGAGTCTTTGTGTAGACGTTTATTTTCCTTTACTTTTAGTAAATATTTAGGAATAGAATTGCTGGGTCATATGGTAGGTATATGTTCAACTTTATGAGAAAATGACACATTTTCCCAAAGAGATTGTACCATTTTACATTTTTTAACCCACAATTTGGAAGAGTTCCAGTTTCTGCACATTATTGCCAACACTTAACCCTACCTGTAAGCCATTCTAATGAGTGTGTAGTGCCAAAGTATACTGGTTTCATTTGCATTCCCATGATGACTGGCATCAAACATCTTTTCATGTACTTGTTCCATCTCTCTCTCTCTGTCTCTCTGAAGTATCTATTCAAAATCCTTTGCTCATTTTTATTCAATTGTTAGTTGTCTTAATTCAGTTTTAAGAGTTCTTTATATTGTCAGTAGAAGTCCTTTGTCGGTTATGTGTATTGCAGATATATTCTTATAGTCAAGGACTTAGTTTTTCATTTTCTTAATGAGGTTTTTGGAACAGCAGCAGAAATTTCTAATTTTAGCAAAATCAATTTATGAGAAGTTTTTTTTTTTTAATAATTTGTTGCTTGTGTTCTATATAAGTAATCTTTTCCCACCCCAAGGTCATGAAAAATTTCTCCAGTGTTTCTAGATATTCAACATTTAGATTTATGATGTTTTTAAGTTAGTTTTGTGCATGGTGCAAGGTAGGGTCAAGGTTAACTTTTTTCCAAATGTATATCTACTTCAAAAACCCCTTGTGAAAAGATTATTCTTTTCCCCATTGAATTACTTTGCAGTCTTTGTTGAAAATTAATTGACCATGTAGATACATGTTTGTTCTTAGTATTTCTCTTCTCTTCCATTGACCTATATGTCCATCCTTATGCCACTGCTACCCTGTCTTGATTATTGCAGTTTCATAGTAATGTCGTGAAAGCAGGTGGTGGTTAAGTTCTTCAACTTTTTATTTCTCAAAATTGTTTTGGTTATTTCAGGGTCCTTGAATTTCCATATAAAGTTTAGAATCAGCTTGTTAGTTTCTTCCTTCCGGGAAGCCTTCCGGGATTTTTATTGGGGTTGTATTTGTAGATAAATTATGGGAGAATGGACATTTTAACAAAATTGAGTCTTCTGATCAGTGAACATGATGTCTGTCTCTACATTTACTTTACTTTGTCTTGACAAAATGCTACAGTTTTATTATCTTGTGACGTTTTAAATTCACTGATTAGGCCTAGTAGCTTTTGTAGCTCATGCGGGAGTTTCTATATACATGATTATGTTATCTGCAAATAAAAACTGTTACACTTTTTCCCTTATCTGTATCCTTTATCAATTTATCAATTTATAAATTTTTTTCTTCCTTATTGCACTAACTAGACCTTCTAGAACAATGTCGAATAAAAGTGGTGACAGACATCCTTGTTTCTTCTCCATACTTACCATTAAGTATGATGTCAGATGTAAATGCACTTTATTAAGCTGAGGAATTTCCCTTCTATTCCTAGGTTGCTTAGTATTTTTCCTTTTAAGTCTTGAATGGTTGTTGATTTTTGTCAGATGCTCATTCTGCACCTCTTGATATGCTTATGTGGCTTTTCTCCTTTATTCAGTAACAGTGTGAATTGCTGTTGCAGTGGGGGTGAGGGGCTTTACTCTTTGTTATCAGGACTTTATTGTTTTTAGAGCACTTTAAGGTTCACAGCAAAACTGAGGGGAAGGTACAGAGATTTCCGGTATACCCTTGTCTTCACACATGCACAACCCCCTCCGTTCTCAACGTCCTCCACCAAAGAGGTACATTTGTTACAACTGATGAACCTCCTTTGGACACATCATTATCACCCAAAGTTCATCGTTTACACTGGGGTTCACTCTTGGTGTTGTATACTCTATGGGTTTGGACAAATCTAGAGGAGACTGACCATTAAGGCTTCTTCACAGCCACAGCTTCACTAGAAGACCTTTGTAAACTGAACCCTTTCTAAGTTTGTCACTTTTTTTTAAAGGAGAGATGACAATTCTCATTAAGCTCTGATCTGTACCAGTTGCAGAGATAGGGTTGTTTTCTCTCCATTCTAAGTCATGAATCCTGTTAAATAGCAATAACAAGAATTTACTGAGTGCCTAGTAGGTAATGGGCACTTGGCATATATTAGTTCCAACTATTGTATTAACTTTGGAGAGAGATTTCATGAGTTGCTCTAATTCAGTTTGAGCTTATAAGTTTCCGAGTCTTCTATTATACACACCTCGTAGATCATTTCCTTTCACTTCATTTTGTTAATTTTGTTTTCTTCTAGGAGTTTAACTGTTTGTGTTTAATCCAGTTTCTCTAATTTATGAAGGTCATTTTCGAATCTTCATTTATTTTCTAAAGTTATAGTTACTTTGTTCAAACACAGACAAGGTCCTCCCTTAGGAGTTTTCTACAAGCCTATGCTTTTGACCTCTGACTTGAGCGTGGATTTGCCAGTGGTGGGCAAATCTGGATTAAGCAAGCACGGTGACCCTGCCAGATTGCGGTCTTCGTTGTATCTTGGAAATCTCCATTTGCTCTTTATTCCTAGAACGTTTCTAGTGAAGATGACAGTCTAACAGGATCTCAGTCTGCTCTTCCTCTGCAGGCACTACCTTAGTCACTTGCTCTTTCTAGTTTCGTTATTGTCTCCAGAGAAACCACATCCTAGGAGCTCTGAGTTAGCAGAGTGGGATGGTGGTTAAGAGCTTGGCTTCCCGGGTTTGAATCTTGGGGTCATATCCTGGCTTTGGCACTTCAAACTGTATAAAGAGGGTCCTTAATTAGCCTCTTTTTGCCTGCAAAACAGAACATTACTGGATTTTTGTAAGAATTAGAGGCGATAAAACATGTCAAGTGGTAAGACTAGTATCTGATGAAAGTAAGGGTTCAAAACAGGTTAATTATTATTATCAGGTGGAAAAGCTGTGACATAAATATTTTTATTCTTTCTGTAAATTTGGTATATCCTTATTTTTAAAATTGAGGTAAAATTTATATACAGTGAAATGCACAGAACTTAAGTGTGAAATTGAGTTTTGATAAATGTATGTACATCCTTGTTACACAGCCCAAATTAAGATATCAAACTTTGCATCACCCAAGAAGTACCTGTATGCCCCATTCCAGTCAATCCGCAGCCCCTTATAGCAACCACTGTTCCAAATTTTGTGCCCATGGGTTAGTTTTGCCTGTTTCTTGAACTTCATGTAAATCAAATTTGACAGAATATGTTCTTCTGTGTCTGGCTTTTTACATTTAACATTATGTTTCTGTGATTTCATCCATGTTGTTGAGGGTGTGAGAAGTTTGTTGCTACTTAAAAAACATGTCTTCATTTTTTAGAGCAGTTTTAAATTCACAGAGAAATTAAGGGGAAAGTACAGAGATTTCTGATATACCCCCTGCCCTCACACATGCATAGCTTTTCCCATTATCAATATACCCCACCCAAGTGGTACATTTGCTACAGTTGATGAACCTATACTGACACACTCAAAGTCCGTAGTTTACCTTAGAATTTACTCCTGGTGTGGTGCATCCTGTGGGTTTGGACAAATGTATCATAATATGTATCCACCATTATAGAATTATACAGCCTTTTCACTGCCCTAAAAATCCTCTGTGCTCTGCCTATTCATCCCCCCACCTCCCACCCCCTGGCAACCACTGATTCTTCTACTGTCTCCATAGTTTTGCCCTTTCCAGAGTAGTCATATAGTTGGAATCCTACGGTATGTATGTAGCCTTTTCAGATTTTCTTCTTTCACTTAGTAATATGGATTAAAGTTTCTTCCATGTCTTTTTGTGGCTTGATAGTTCATTTCTTTTAGCACTGAATGATAATCCCATTGCCTAGATGAACCTGTTTATTTATCCATTCACCCACTGAAGGACATCTTAGTTGTTTCCAAGTCTTGACAATTATGAATAAAGCTGCTGTAGACATTTGTGTGCAGGTTTTTGTGTGCACATAAGTTTTCAACTCCTGGGTAAATAACAAGGAGCATGATGGCTGGGCCGTATGGTAAGAGTGTTTAGTTTTGTAAGGAACTGCCAAACTGTCTTCCAAAGTGGCTGTACCTTGTTGTATTTCCACCAGCACTGAATGAGAGTTCCCGTAGCTCCGCATCCTCACCAGCATTTGCTGTTGTAAGTGCTTTGGATTTTGGCCGTTCTGATAGGTGTATAGTGGTATCTTGTTTTAATTCGTATCTTCCTGGTAACATAAGATGCAAAACATCTTTTCATGTATGTATTTGCCATCTTTATATCTTTTTTGGTGAGGTGTTTTTTGTTAAGCGTTTTGGCCCATTTTCAAATTGGATTCTTAGTTTACTTACTGTTGAATTTTGAGAGTTATTTGTATATTTTAGATACCATTCCTTTATCCAGATGTGTTTTTTTGCCAGTATTTTCTTCTAGTCTGTGCTTTGTAATGTCACTCTCTTGACTCTCTTTCACAGAGCAAAAGGTTTTAATTTTAATTAAGTCCAGCTCATCAGTTCTTTCATGGATCATGCCTTTGGTGTTGTATCTAAGCAGTCATCACCGTGGCCAAGGTCATCTGGGTTTTCTCCTGTTATCTTCTAAGAGTTTTAGAGTTTGGTGTTTTACACTTAGGTGATCGATTCTGAGTTAATTTTTTTGTGAAGGGTGTAAGGTCTGTGTCTATATTCAGTGTTTTGCCTGTGGACGTCCAGTTGTTCCAGCACCATTTGTTCTTTACTATTGATTTCTTAAATGTTAAACCAACCTTGTGTTACTGGAACAAATCCCACTTGGTCATGATATATTTTTCATATATTGCTGGATTTGATTTGCAAATTTCTGGGGGGGAAGATTTTCATGAGTGATTTTGGTATGTAGATTTATTTTAATATCTTTTGTCTGGTTTTGCTATCAGAGTAATGGCCTCCTAAGATGAGTTGAGAAGTATTTCCTCTGTTTTCTGAAAGGGTTTGTGTAGAAATGATATTATTCTTTAAGTGTTTGATAGCATTCACTAGTAAAGCACCATCAGCATGGAATTTAAGTAAGTTTATTTAGGTTTTTTACTTTTGTCAGTATAGAAATTTATGTCTTTCAAAGAACCAGCTTTTGGTTTTATTGATATTCTCTGTTGTTTGTCTGTTTTGTATTTCATTGATTTCAGGGTTAATTTCTATCATTTCTTTCTACTTACATTTGTCTTCATTGTTCTTTTTCCAGTCTCTTAAGATGGAAGCTTAGATGATTGATTTCAGATATTTTTTTCTTTTCTAATATAAGCATTTAAAGGTATGCTTAAAAGCACTGCTTAGACATAACTGTTAAAAGCACTGCTTAGACATACTGTGTTTTTATTTACCATTTAGGTAGAAATATTTTCTGAATAGTTTTACTTGATATAGAATTCTAGGTTTATTTTTTTCCTTCATCATCTTCATTTTCTGGCTTTTATCGCTACTCATTCTTTGTTCCCCAGTATGTAATGGGGGATTTTTTGATTGCTTTTATTTATTTTTTTTTTTTTTTTTATTTTTTATTCACACACACACACACACTGTATTTTATTTTTACAAGACATAAATAGACTGACACCAAGCATTGTACATGGATGACCACAACAAAAGCAACAATGGTTGCAATTACCAAACATGAAACACACTCATACTATGTCATAATATTGACATTCAGTCCAGTAATCCTCCACTGTAACAGCTCCTTTACTTTGCAGTGAAAATTGATTTGTATATTCTTTGCCTCTGAGTCCTTGTGGGATTTTTTTTTTTTTTAAATTCAGACAGAAAGTCACAAAAATTATACTCATCCTCATCAGTTCACTCAGTCCCATGTAATTAATTTTTTTTTTCATCTTGATCTTTTGTTAGCACTTTTATGAGTTCATCAGTTTTTTCATTAGAGTTCTGAAAATGCTTATTCATTCAGTTCAGCAGTACAGTCAGTTACCAGAAACCTGTACTTGTCAGAGTCTTTTCCATGAATTTCTTGAAGATGAAACCCTTTTATAGGAACATATTTGCAAAATCATCAGAGTACACCCAGAACTGTCTGTAAATGACAAAAGACTTAAAAATGACCACGGTTAAAGATTTGATGAAAGTTCATAATAATGCAGTTGACAAGAAAATTAGTTATTTCTGAGATATACATTTTAAAGTAATAACTAGGATTATTACTTATAACATTATACCAGAACATATAAGATTTTTAGAAATTTCATGTAATGTCTGAAACATTTATATTAACATATTTCCATACATATTTCCATACAAATACAAATATAAGATTTTTAGAAATTTCATGTAATGTCTGAAACATTTATATTAACATATTTCCATACATATTTCCATACAAATACAAATATAAGATTTTTAGAAATTTCATGTAATGTCTGAAACATTTATATTAACATATTTCCATACAAATAACCCAATGAAAGTTTAGTATTAGTTGTTTTGTTTGTTTTTTTATACTGCAGGTTCTTATTAGGCATCAGTTTTATACACATCAGTGTATACATGTCAATCCCAATTGCCCAATTCAGCACACCACCATCCCCACCTCACCGCAGTTTTCCCCCCTTGGTGTCCATATGACCATTCTCTACATTTGTGTCTCAACTTCTGCCCTGCAAACTGGCTCATCTGTACCATTTTTCTAGGTTCCACATACATGCATTAATATACGATATTTGTTTTTCTCTTTCTGACTTACTTCACTCTGTATGACAGTCTCTAGATCCATCCATGTCTCAACAAATGACTCAATTTCGTTCCTTTTTATGGCTGAGTAATATTCCATTGTATATATGTACCACATCTTCTTTATCCATTCCTCTGTTGATGGGCATTTAGGTTGCTTCCATGACCTGGCTATTGTAAATAGTGCTGCAATGAACATTGGGGTGCATGTGTCTTTTTGAATTACGGTTTTCTCTGGGTATATGCCCAGTAGTGGGATTGCTGGGTCATATGGTAATTCTATTTTTAGTTTTTTAAGGAACCTCCATATTGTTCTCCATAGTGGCTGTATCAATTTACATTCCCACCAACAGTGCAAGAGGGTTCCCTTTTCTCCACACCCTCTCCAGCATTTGTTGTTTGTAGATTTTCTGATGATGCCCATTCTAACAGGAGTGAGGTGATACCTCATTGTAGTTTTGATTTGCATTTCTCTAATAATTAGTGATGTTGAGCATCTTTTCATGTGCTTCGTGGCCGTCTGTATGTCTTCTTTGGAGAAATGTCTATTTAGGTCTTCTGCCCATTTTTGGATTGGGGTGTTTGTTTCTTTAATATTGAGCTGAATGAGCTGTTTATATATTTTGGAGATTAATCCTTTGTCCGTTGATTCGTTTGCAAATATTTTCTCCCATTCTGAGGGTTGTCTTTTCGTCTTGTTTATGGTTTCCTTTGCTGTGCAAAAGCTTTGAAGTTTCATTAGGTCCCATTTGTTTATTTTTGTTTTTATTTCCATTACTCTAGGAGGTGGATCAAAAAAGATCTTGCTGTGATTTATGTCAAAGAGTGTTCTTCCTATGTTTTCCTCTAAGAGTTTTATAGTGTCCAGTCTTATATTTAGGTCTCTAATCCATTTTGAGTTTATTTTTGTGTATGGTGTTAGGGAGTATTCTAATTTCATTCTTGTACATGTAGCTGTCCAGTTTTCCCAGCACCACTTATTGAAGAGACTGTCTTTTCTCCATTGTATATCTTTGCCTCCTTTGTCATAGATTAGTTGACCATAGGTGCGTGGGTTAATCTCTGGGCTTTCTATCTTGTTCCATTGATCTATGTTTCTGTTTTTGTGCCAGTACCATATTGTCTTGATTACTGTAGCTTTGTAGTATAGTCTGAAGTCAGGGAGTCTGATTCCTCCAGCTCCATTTTTTTTGCTTTTAAAAAGACTTTTTCTTTAAGAGTTTTGTCAGTGAGATTATATAATAGTTTTCTTTATATTTATCCCACTTGAGTTTGACTTTCTTAGAAAGTTCTTGGTCATTACTTGTGCAGTTATTTTTCTGCTCTCTTTTCTTACTCTTTCCTTGTTTAAGTGTTTGATAGAATTCTAGGACTTTACTTCTCTTAATATTGTCTCATAGTGACTGAAGTTTTTTTCTTTTCTCCATCCTTTTTTCTCTACGTGCTTTGGTTGGGATAGTTTTTATTTGCTTTATCTTCAAGGTTGCTGGTCTTTGGCAATATGTAATTTGCTTCAGCTCATCCAGTGATTTTTTTTTTTCATTTCATGTTATATATATATATATATATATTTTTTAGCTCTACAAGTTACATGTTTTTCCTTTAAAGTCATTGAGTATATTTATAATAACTATTTTAAGGCCCTTGTATGCTAATTATATATCATCATTGTCATTTCTGGGTCTATTTCTACTTACTGATTTTCCTTTTTGATAGCATTCAGATTGGTCTACTTCTTTATATTATCACCCTAGACTGAGCCAACATATTATGCCTTTTTGTTTGTTTTTACTCTTAAATAATCTTCTTTATACCCATTTATCATCTTTTGAAAAGTAAAGGGAAATAGATTATTTTCTACTGTCTATATTTTTCATGTCATTTTCCTGGTGATGGTACTTGGCTGTAATTAATCCTTTTTCCTGCCTACTACTTAACATAACCATTTTGGAATTCCAACATATGTTAATGTTCCTAGGATAATTACAGTTTTTCGTCTTTTGCAAGAAATGGCAGCCTCTCATGAACTGGTTGGAGGCTGGTAGGCAGTATGGTACTTCACATTTAAGAGGGGATGCAGTTAAGCAGACTGTGAGGGGCTTTTGGTACAATGAAAGTAATACACACTCTTCCAGATATGTGTGATACACATTTGGAATTTCCTGGAGCTTTTAAATTAACCTTAATTAACTTCCTGAGTGTTGTGAATGCTTTAGAGATGTTTCTTATGAAAAATACTTTTCCAGATTGATAGGTTGTATGATTGGAAAAAGAGCCCCGACTCTGATGTGGCTGCTACTTTAAAGAAGCAGAAAAAGAACACAAAAGATGAATTTGAGGAGCGAGCAAAGGCTATTATTGTGGAATTTGCACAGCAGGTAAGAAAGCTTTCCCTTCTTTACGAAGAGACTATATCATAGAATATTTTTTCTTCTTTTACATTGTCTTTATAATTAAGTCACTATTTTCATTAATACTGGTTCTGTTCCCCTATTAATGGCAATTAGCATTTTCATTCTTTTCCCTTCTCCCTTTTCCTTTTAAAATCTTTATTTCAAGACCTCTCTTTGTAGTCTGAATGTTTAACTTTTAAAAACCAAATTGACTTGGAAAGAAACTGCTTTTCTGTGATATGGTTAATACCTCCAGGATATACATGATCTAAGTGTTTTTGAGGAATTTTCAGAATGAAGAGCCATTATTCATCCAGCTTCTAGTTAGTCATTTCTGTTCTGGAGACCTCCTTCCACCACTCGGCCTGTGGGAATGACTTTGCTTTTTATGTCTCTAGGGGTTGAACGCAGCTTTGTTTTATGAGAATAAAGATCCTCGCACTTTTGTGTCCTTGGTACCTACCTCTGCACATACTGGTGATGGCATGGGAAGTCTGATCTACCTTCTTGTCGAGTTAACTCAGACCATGTTGAGTAAGAGACTTGCACACTGTGAAGAGCTGAGAGCACAGGTGATGGAGGTACTGGTCAGCTTTTCAGTTTATTCCCCCCACCCCCACCCCCAAACAGGGTTCTTGGTTGGGGATGTTTACTAATTTAGATTTAATCTCAACATGGTGCATTGTAGCCTATATTTCACTCCCTTTGCAATAATGTCTCTTAGGTTAAGGCTCTTCCAGGAATGGGCACCACTATAGATGTAATATTGATCAACGGGCGTTTGAAGGAAGGAGATACAATTATTGTTCCCGGAGTAGAAGGGCCCATTGTCACTCAGATTCGAGGCCTCCTATTACCTCCTCCTATGAAGGAGTTAAGAGTAAAGGTAAGTCAGGGTGGTAAGTGTTGGCACGTGGGGACTTGCACAGTGTTTAAAAATTCTACTGAGGTGGTTTCTTCACTTCAAGAGCCACCTGGCTTAATACACAGCACACACCCTTCACTGGTTTTATTTTAGGTGTCTTCATACAGGAGGGACCATCCATCAGAGTAGAGATGTGTGAAAGTCCTTGTTTACCTACTAAGTTTCTCAGAAAAATCAAAATACATTGTTTTCGTCCTACACTGGTAGCTAGTTACTAGTATGTTCCTGGTTTGTATGCCCCTTCTGCTCTGTGACTTGTCTTTTTACTCATTCTGTAGTATCTTGAGAAACAGAATTATTTAACTTTAATGTTGAATTTATCAGTCTTTCATTCGCGCTTATTGCTTTTTGTATCCAGTTTAAAGAAATCTTTCCCTGTCCCAAGGTCATGACAGTATCATCTTACATCATCTTCTACCACTAACCACTTTTCAAATAAACGTGATAACAAATGTTTTGATCTCTGTAGAACCAATATGAAAAGCATAAAGAAGTAGAAGCAGCTCAGGGGGTAAAGATTCTTGGAAAAGACCTGGAAAAAACATTGGCTGGTTTACCCCTCCTCGTGGCTTATAAAGAAGATGAAATCCCAATTCTTAAAGTAAGTTATTTTATTTTTTCCTCCAAAGCTGTTTTGAGTTGTACCTTGTGTCAGTAGAGCACATGCTAAGAATGATGAATAAAATGGGCATATTTGTCTTTGTGAAGACTCATCTGGTGGTCTCTTAACAAACAGTTGATGCTTTTAAATTACTTCAGTTTGTATAATCATGAATTGGCGTAAATGATAATTTATATATATTCAAGTTAGAACATTTTATTTAAATAAAAAATGAAACAGAAGCTAGAAGTTTATTCCTTTTTTTTTTTTTTAAGATACTCAGCTATATAGATGGAACTAAAAAAATCTCTTACTAGGTTTTAGGAGTCATTTTAAAGCCTGTCTGCCTATTTTCAGGAACAGATGGGACACATGAGCCCAGCGGAGTTTCACAAAAGCAAACATTGAGACATATTTATTCTCTTGCCAAAGAGAAGATACCACTGTTGCCACCACATAGCTCTTCTGTGCTGGGACCATTATTCTTTAGGCAGCACCCAGTCCCTGTCGCCAGGGAATGGGCCCCCTTAGGGCCTGTGAAAACAGGACAGGCATCCCTGCGGCCAGTCTTGAGTATGGGTGGACTTGTGCATCTTTAATGGCATCGACATGGTTGTTTTACTTATTTCTGGTCAAAATCTCTTCACCTTCAAAGGAGCGATGATGGAGTAAAGGGCTGCTGAGATTAGGGTATTTCATCATTAAATACCTTTGGGCTACTGTAACATATTACATTCATGTAGTACTTTTTAACTTTTAGAAGATTCTTATTTATCATGTCATTTCATTCACCCATCTATCTACTCTGCCAAGTGGTGCAGAGGTTAAACATATTTTGACATTAGTAAACCTAACACAGAGGTGAAGTGGGATACAGCTTAGTTATGGCCCCCAAATCTCTCCTTCCTTTCCTGTACAGGTTCTGCTATGCCTTGCACGTCCTAAGCCTTGGTTTCTTACTTTCAGATGAACACCTAATCAAAAAGAGAAACAGTTTAATTCTAGGCTACTGAGATAGAGATGTATTTATAACCTTGTCAAATGTAATTTCTTTTCAAGGATGAACTGATCCATGAGTTAAAGCAGACACTAAATGCTATCAAATTAGAAGAGAAAGGAGTCTATGTCCAGGCATCTACACTGGGATCTCTGGAAGCTCTACTTGAATTTCTGAAAACATCAGAAGTGCCCGTAAGTAACGGTACCCAACTCCACGAGAGTCAGTGGTAGGCATTGTTTATGGTGCTGTTCCTGTTACCCAACACAGGCAGTTAAACTAGGAAACTCCCTTTTTACAGTATGCAGGAATTAACATTGGTCCCGTCCATAAGAAAGATGTTATGAAGGCTTCGGTGATGTTGGAACATGATCCTCAGTAAGTAATTTCTCTTCTGCTGTAAAGACTTTTCTGTTGCCTATCTATTTTATTTTAGTAGAACTGTTATGACATGGTTTGTATTTCATTGAATGATCTTTGATGTGTTTTAACCTTTTAGGTATGCAGTAATTTTGGCCTTTGATGTGAGAATTGAACGGGATGCGCAAGAAATGGCTGACAGTTTAGGAGTTAGAATTTTTAGTGCAGAAATTATTTATCATTTATTTGATGCCTTTACGAAATATAGACAAGACTACAAGAAACAGAAACAAGAAGAATTTAAGTAAGTCGGTGATTTTTACCTACTTTGGATCTTTGGTAATAAAGTTGATTATTTGAGGATTACCAAATACCAGCCAGGTGTGTAGACAACAGAAGCGTGGCACTCGCTCGTCTCCCGGAGGCTGCATCCTCAGGTGGTGTGTTATACGCCACAGATTTGGCCCACCTGAGACACTCTAGCAGTGTGTGAACCAATCCTCTCTGTAACATTTCTGCTTAGTTTTTAATTTTCAACTTGGCAGACCTAGGTTGCGTTAATGGGTGAGTAGTGGCTACCTCTGGGGACTTTATCTTGCTGGAGTTCCTCATCTGGGGTTGCATGGAATGGAGGTAACACCATGAGAGTGTGGAAAATTAGAAAACGAAAGGAGGCGAGGCATTCCCTGGCAGGTGTCATTCCTCGAGCAATGACAGAGCCCGTGGTGCTGGGGAGCCCCTGTCAGTGGACCTGACCAGGTCCCTGCCTCTCGGAGCTCAGGGGAAGACAAGCGAAGAACACGAGAAGTTGGGATAAGCGCAGGATGAAGCAGGGCAGGGCCTAGATAAGGCGAGGAGAGCTGTGGTTAATAGTGTGGCGGGGAGGCAGCTCAGCTGGGGAGAGTGAAGCGAGCCGCCCAGACACCCGGGAGGTGTCAGGTGGAAGGACAACACCGGCCAGCAGGGCCGCGTTCAGAGGTGGAGGCAGCCACAGTGACCCTCGGGGAGAGTGGCAGGAGCTGCGGTAGGAAAGTTGGCAGCACCCATGTCCTGTAGGACCCCGTAGGCCATGGGCGGGGTTTAGGGGGCTGCTGGTTGGAGCCTGTCAGGAGGCCCCCAGGACGTGGTGGGGGCAGGACATGGTGGAGGCTCAGACCAGCGTGACCAGAGGGAGGGACGGCTCAGTCTGAGGTACATTTTAAAAGTAGACTGTCTGGTAAATGCCGGGATTTAGATTGAGGTGTGCTCTATTTAGATCATGAAACCTGAAGGGGAAAGACTGAAGTTTGATTAAGAAAATGCTAGAAACTATTAAAGCATTCTAAGCATATGCTTGATAAGCAGAGAAATAGTGTCCTTTTGGATCAACTGATTTGGGAACACGGTAGAGAAAAGGAGGATGTGGTGTGATGCCTGTGTGGTCCTCAGAATAGGCCTCACACGGGCCCCAGGACACACCTGATGGTGGATTCCTCCGAGGCACCCAAGCGCCATCTTCAGGGGCGGGGCTCAGCCTTTGGTCTGGGCCCAGTGTGCTCCTGTGATGCAGCTGCTTTGAGGGGAGGGAAGAGAATGAAGAGCGGGTGCAGCACCGCAGGGACCTCTGAGCGCCGATGTGCGGCCTTCCTGCTGCTCTCAGCTGAGGGGAGAGGAAGCCTCGTATTCACCTGTATTTGCTTTTTGATGCTTCGAAGTGATTCTGTAAGCTTAAAAATTCTTGGGTTTTCTTTTTTCCTTTTAGACACATAGCAGTATTTCCCTGCAAGATAAAAATTCTCCCTCAGTTTATTTTCAATTCTCGAGATCCGATAGTGATGGGCGTGACTGTGGAAGCAGGCCAGGTGAAGCAGGGGACACCCATGTGCGTGCCTAGCAAAAATGTAAGTTCTGGTTGTACTTTTTAGAAAGTGTGTCATCTCTTAAAGCAGTTCTGGGAGTCCAAGAGTGATAAAAAACTGAAATCAAGCAGAGCTTGTCACCTCCTGTAATTTATACAAACTCGGTATCAGTGTTCCTTAATCAGTATTGATTCTCAAGCACCCGGTGTCAGTGCTTCAGGTAATGAAAGTTGCAGAATTATTGCCCTTCAAAAGTTTTTGATGTTTTGAGTCTGGGGGAAAGCTTAAAAAATAGTATAACGGACACTCACGTCTTTCCTCTAGATTAGCATCATAGCTAAGAAAAAATAACATTAATTCAATAAAATCCTGTAATTCACAGTTCACATTCACTTTTTACCAGTTGTCCCAAATGTCTTTAGCAATGCTGCTTGCTGACCTGGCCCAGGGTTCCTTTGAGGTGCACTGCATTTGGTTATTAGTGTTTTAGTCTCAATTATGAACAGTCTGCCATTCTTTTTAAAGAAGAGTCCAGAACAGTTTCACAGATGATTTCTCAGCTTGCATTTGTCTGCCTGTCCCCTTGTGACTAGATGCAAGTTAGAATGATTGGGAAGGGTACTGTGCACACAGGTGCTCCTGCGTGCCTCTGCACTGTCACACGGGTTGTCACTGTCGCAGCGCAGACTTGGGTGATCAGAGAAGGCGCTGTCGGCTCAGCATCGCCATCAGAGACAGTCTTCGCCCTTTGTAATGACTCAGTCACCTGGGGGCACTGAGAGTCCCTGTGAACTTCCCAGCGGCTTTAACCACCACTGACAGTCCTCGCCTGAGTAGTTATGACATGGATGGTGGCAGTATTGTGATCCCCCCTCCCACACGCTTCTCTAAAGAACCTTCTCCCCGCCAGCCTTTTCATTAGGTATCTTATACATGCCATTTTTTCTTGATACCCCAGTTATCCAGCGTTTGATCATTGGGAGCCCATTCAAGCTGCCTTGTGTCCTTGCACATAGCACTTGGGGCCCTTTCTTCCTCTGTGGTGCAGTAAGGTGCTCCAGGCTCATCTAGGACTTTCCCTGCCCCCGACTTGGTTCCTTTAGTGGGAGACGGCACCTGACGTCCTCCGAGTGCTGTGACTCACTGCTCCTAGGAGTCATGCTTCTCTGCCAGTGGCTAAGCTAGGACACTTTCTGGCAGCAGTGATCTCCTGTGTGGCTTCGGCCAAACCAGATTACCTGTCTTTACTCTCACTGCCCTGTGTCTCTTCACAAGACAGGCAGCAAGGGGGGATGATGATGTTGTTGCCTTCCCCAGACTGTGACTGAGGTGAGCAGCACGGCCGCCGGGGCCCACACGACGCGTCCCTGCCTCTCTGCCGCCGTCCCCATCACCCCAAGCTCATTTCTGACTTAGAACTTCTGTGCCTGCTGGTCTCTCTTACTCTGGCAGCTGTCACGTGGAAGGGCAGGGTGGAAACACGTCGGATGGACAGAACACTTTCCATGTGTCCCAAAGCACACGAGCGACCTCCTTTTGTCCTCACAGCCATCTTGTGAAGGCAGACGGGGTGGGGTGGTGTCACCCCCAGTTCTCCAGTGAGAAAAATCACACTGCGGAGAGACCCAGAGACCAAGGTGATAGAGGGGCCCAGGGCCCAGGCTTTGCAGCTGGCTCATTTGCTCCAGTGACGTCAGCTGTCCAGTTCGGGCGCCTGTGACTGCCACGATTCCTCTGCCCACGTTGTAGTTTCTGTTCTTACTTTACAGTTTGTTGACATTGGAATAGTAACAAGTATTGAAGTAAACCATAAACAAGTGGATGTTGCAAAAAAAGGACAGGAAGTCTGTGTCAAAATAGAACCCATCCCTGGTGAATCTCCCAAAATGTACGGAAGACATTTTGAAGCTACAGATATTATCGTCAGTAAGGTAAGTATCTCGCTCAGCAAAAGTGGCCCCTTTGAAGAAAGGGGGCCGTCGGCTCTTCTGATGGCCTTTTACTCAGGAGCTGAGAGGGCTTACGTTTAGAATCTGATGGGACTGGATTCTTCGTTAGGGCTTGGCCTGTAGCCTGGCCTCCTGACAGAGTGCCCGCTAGGACTTCTAGGTCAGATCCCCAACAAACAGATGTGGTGCTGGCATTCTGCTCCCAGAAAATGCAGGCAGGCAGGTTCTGCTTTGGCAGTTTCTGCCTGAGCTTTCTTTGTGCCGAGCAGCATCTGGTAACAAACTCTGGGGCCACGTGCTCTTCTTTGGCACTTGTTTGTTACATTGTGTTGTTCACTCTGTGCCTTGGGCCTTACAGATCAGCCGGCAGTCCATCGACGCCCTCAAAGACTGGTTCAGAGACGAAATGCAGAAGAGTGACTGGCAGTTAATTGTGGAGCTGAAGAAAGTGTTTGAGATCATCTGACTTTTCCACACGGGTCAGGAATTGGAGTAAACGCAAAATGGTGTTGTCATACTACCAAGAAAACAAGGCAGACAATGGAACGGACCTATCTGAAAACTGACGAGCTAAGCATAGAAGGAAGAAAATAGGTGTATAAGATGTTTTCCATGAGAAACCAAGAAACTTACACTGGTTTGACAGTGGTCGATTACACGTCCCCACAGCTCCGGCGTGCCTGCTCACTCGTCCACGCCTTGCCCAGTCCTCCTCTACTGGCTGCTGTTTTAAAGGTTGCCCTTCCCCAAATTTGGATTTTTATTACAGATCTAAAGCTCTTTCAATTTTATACTGATTAAATCAGTACTGCAGTATTTGATTAACCAAGCTTCTGCAGATTTTCTGATTCTTGGGACTTTTTTGAGGTAAGAAATACTTATTTATGTATATCCTTCCCACAGTGGTGGTTTTCTTTTTCTTTCCCCCATGCGTTCTTCTGCCATATGCCCTTAGGAATTTTTTAAACTAGAAAATTAGGCATTCTGGTATTTATCTGCTTTTGTGTGAAACCACGGTGTAAAGCATAACTGGCTGCTATTTACTGCTTGTGTGGTCATGAGAGTCCACTGTAATCAATCAATCAGCACAGTTCTGAACTCCAATAAAGAACCCAGACATTGACCCGCGAGCTCTGCTAGGCTTCATGTCAGTCAGTCAGTGTAGCTGCTCTTCTGTGAGTCTCCATCCCCGTGCAGCTCGTTCTCTCAAACTATTTTATTAACTAAACTCATACCTTGTGTACTAGCACATGTTAACATTAGGAATTCTTATACATCAATCAATCTTGGTCTATTTTGTCCTAGCAAATTCTATCATGCATACATTTTCTGATGAGACAATCAGTAGGGTGTTGATTACCTGTTCGGACTTAGTGTAAACACTAAATTGTTACAGAGACATCATAATGGTTTCTTCATATTAGTAATCTGATTGTAGCTAGTTTGTTATGGTTTTCCTGAAGAATGTGGGAAGTGGGTCCCTGAGGTAAGAGATCTATTAGCATCAGAGTAATTCTTCTGGCAGATCCCTAATATCTGACTACCTATTTATAGCACAGTGTTGAATGAAGTCAGTGTAGGGTGTTGGAAGAAAATGTTCCTGAGTATTCACTGGCATAAACTATATTTTTAAAGTGTTATGGCATAACATATAGCATAGAAAAATACTTTTATATACATTTGAAAATCTGGACCATTCTTCATTAATGATTATTGACGTTTCTCAAGGGCCAGCAGAGGCAAAGACAAAACCGCTAAACCATCTGGGGGACATAATTTTTCCCAGGAAAAACTTAAATCCTCAATTGTGTGTGTGTGTGTGCTAATTCAAAATATGTAAATTCCTCCACTTGAAAGAAGTAAAGAAGATTTTCTTAACATGTTCCTGTGTTCATGCTTTGGGTCAGGAGTGATCAGAGTGAGTATTTTTGGAAGCTTTCTTTACCCTTGCTTGGAAAAAGTAGAACACCAGTCTGGGCCCCCTCAGGCATTTCAAAGCTTAGCATGAAGTGTGTAACGGTCCAGCCATAATAGTTCAGGATCTGCTTCCTAAAGGATTCACAAAAAGGAGCCTGTACAAAATATACATACAGTTCTTTAATAAACAACTGTAAACACTTCACTGTAAAAATCCATAAAACTTTATAAACAAACATTTTGTAAATAGAATCTATGCTACAGTAAAAGAATTAACACAGTTATTTACATGCAATACAGACAAATTTGGCACTTATTGAAAAGAAATGTACAAAAACACTTGGCTTAAAAAGAAATTTAAAATTATAAAACTCAGAGCATTACTGTCATGCACTTTGCAAATGCCTCACAAGCACTTACGGCACAGCTAGCGGAGAGCAGCAGTCTCCTGGTAATGTTCATGGAACTTTTAACGTGCTTCCATAAGTCTGTTGTAAAACCACCTGAACGTTGTCGAGAATAAAGTCAAATGCCATATTCCAAACCGACTCCACCGACTGCTGCATCAACCTGCAGGTGAGGAGAGACAAGCGATCAGGAAAGACCGATTCCTTCAAGAATCTGTTGTTTAACATATATATTGAGATTTAGGGTTTAAGGGTTTTAACGTCTGTATATAAATACACTCAAAAACGTACTTCTGTGGTTTAAACTATATAAACCTTGGGAAACCTCGTTTTGACCCTTTTTTACTCCCCAGTGTTATGGTACTTCTTTCTCTGGCATTCAAAATACAGGGCTTCCCTTTTCAGTAATGCTGAAGAGCACAGTTAACGTAACTGATGGCCAGAAAGGGCACAACTCGCTCAGCGCCTCACCTCCCTCCAGTAGCTGTGGTGACAGACATGCCGTTTTTTCCCCTTTGGGTAAAAGCACTGAATAGTTACCTTTTCATGTATTTTATAACTAGGTCCAGTTTTTCCAAATCTTTTTCCTCTATTAGATCAGTACAGTATTTCACAACTTGCAGAATGTCTTCTTCCATTGGATCTAGAGAGGGGAGAAATCTCAAATGAGGACCACCTTATGCTTTTGAAGGAGAAAGGCAGAGGTCTGCAGGGATCAAGGAAACTACGTGCTACAGTAGTGACTCAGAGCTGCCACACGAGTGGGCTGTGGTAAGGAACCTTTCCAAGCCGCCCCCAGAGGTCAGAAGGTTGGGGGGTGGCTGGTTTACGCTCATTAGAGTTAGGAAAATAGTTCCTCTATAGAGCTGAGTTCATGTTCTGTAGTCAGAGGACATCACATCTCAGTACCAGCCAGGCCAACCTGAAATGGTAGTTATCCATTCTCTGAGCAAGGTCTTCACATCACTGAATTCCACAGCTCCAGCTAGGTTGGGCGCTGGGGGTCTAACACACCCAGACGGCTCAGGCTGCAAACCAGAAAGGCCAGCAACACCTGAAGTGGAAGCAGAGAGTTCTCCCTGTTAAGAAAACAAATGATAGAAAGTGCTATATTTACATAACATCGAGTACATAAACATCTGATGAAGGAGGAGGTCAAAGTTTAAAAAGGATGAAAGAAATTACCAGAGGTTTCTCAGAGGCAGGACCTTCATGTTTTAGAAACCCATCAATTAACTTCTGGGGACTGCCACAGGCCCCTGGCAGAGTTTTTGCAGGACTGTTAAGCAGCATGTTCTTCAAAGGGCTCTGAATCTTTTTGGGGGGACTGATGGAGCTTTTTTTCTTGTTTCTTTTCTTTTCTTTCACCGCTGCTGGTTTTAGCTGCAGTAGCGGGTTCTTTGGCACTAAAAGAAGATGGACATAAGATCCTCAACACAACATGCCTGGAGAGCAGGACGGGCCCCTTCCTCCTCCCAAGAGCAGCCCTGAACACACACACGCACGCACGCATGCATGCAGCACAGGCCTCCCTGAGGGAGGCGGCAAGTGACGGTGGCCCCGTGATTCCTAGGGTTGCTCAGCCACTTACTGGTGATGTTTGGGACCTACTAGTCTATACGGGGCTCGCAGCAGTCAATGAAAACTCAACAGGCGAATTACTTCCAGCAGTTCAGCAGGCAGTATTCTGTTTTCATTTTAAATGTGGTATTTGTGACGCATGTTCAGAAACCTTCAGATTCTGGGCTTTAAACCTACATCCTCTGAAGGATCTGTCTCAAAGGACAACTGGCTTGACAGATAATCAATTCAAAAGATTTCTGGGTAATAGCTTGTTCAGACTTTTAAGTCAAGAAGCTACAGATACAAATCCACCTAGGACTCTGACAGCACTTAACCTGTACTGCGTACTAGTTCTGTTCCCCTGATGTGAAGAGCACTGAACATGACTAACAGCTTAAAGACTTTGGCCATCATATATATACTACAACAATCAAACAATTTCGTTTCTCACATCTTCACTTCTGTTACGTGTCACTGGCAAAGCTTACCAGATGTGCTGGCCTGCTGCGGGTGAGGGGTGCTTTCTCCCTGCCTTTGTCTTTGATCGTAGGCTGCTTTCAGCTCCTTTTGAAGCTCTGCAGGAAGGGCCGCAAACACCTCAGGGTCCACCTGGTGGAAAAGAGAAAGTTCGAAGTCAAACCTGAGCTGACTCTATATATATAGGCAGCTGGTTTATATTTTTCACGAAATAGACTATTTCAAATCATACTTTTCTGATCTGTATGAATTAGGTCCTCAACATCAAAGCTCATTAAATCCTCACAAGGTTATAGGGTGAGAATAAGGAATACAGCATTGAATGTGAATTGACTTAATTAAAAAAAAAAAACAAAAACACTGTGCAGAACAACCAGGGCAAGAAGCACTAGTAGGAAATGAGAAGCACAACGCAAGAGAACAGGTGCATATGTGACGTTCTTCTTAAACATCAAACTGATTGTGTTACTGTCCCTAGTGTACGGTTACACATCTTCACCCTGGTACTCGAGTGTGGCCCAGGGTCGTCTCAGGCCAATGAAACAGCAGAGTGTTTCTGTCTTTGGGGTGGAAGCTGTAAGCACCCACCCCCCACAGCCTCCCTCTTCGCTGCCCCCTGTTGTCCATACTTGGCTGCTCTGTCAGTTTGTGTCCCGCAGGTAATGTGGAGACGGGCCATCCCTCCTCCCCCAAGGGACGGAGTCAGCCACTGGGAGGTTAAGGGGCAAAGGAGAAAAGGAAAAGAGAAGTGCCCTGAGCTGGAAGCCAGATGGCCGAGGATATTCACGCTATGGTAGAAGGGCCTCAATTCAACTCACCTGTGAAAATGCTGGAAGGGCTATTACATTAATTCCCCCATCGCTGTTAGATTCTTGAGGTTCTGGTATTTGTAACAAAACTGTCCCAACTGGCTGTGGCAACATTCCTGTGCTGTAGCCATTTGCTGGTTCTCTCCTCCTGTCGCCAGGTGGCTCTCCTTGCTGCACAGCACACACTTGCTCCACCTGCTCCCGGAGATCAGGTGGAAGCGCTTCCAAGACAGACTGGTCTAGCTGTAAGACACCCGACAGATGCTGGGACGATGCATTTCCAGAGTCAACGCACCACTTTCACTTCCACTGCAACATCATGGATGGTGAACGCAAGGTGCAGGTTATCAGGCTAGGAAAGCCACCCCCAAAGCAGCACGTTTTTGAAACATCTTGGTCTTTTGCCACTGATGTCTGGCTGGTCATGCGTGGACTCGAGATGACAAGGGCAGGCCCCTGGCCGGTACCCCAGGGTCAGCTCAGCCATGTCTCCTCAATGAACCAGACAGGTGGGCCCTTGTCAAGCTCAAATCTTAAACTTTGCCCAGGGGAAGTGGCCAGTGCCTAAGGCGCATGTCCATTTCTGGGATGAGGTAGAGTCCTGGGTCAGAGGTTTACCTTTCAGACAGGAGACTATCTGCCCCCAAATATAAATTATATTCGTCTGAGCAGCAAGCTAGGAAAAAGGGATTCTAGAAGCTCAACTCTCCAGCCTACACACTAGAATCCTCTGCCTATACATCCCTTTGAAAACAAGCAATTCCACATGCTGGTAGGCCAGTCTTACCTCGCTAGGAGCCACTATTTCGGGGTAACTCACCAGCACCAGGGACCCAGTGCGAGCATTTCCCAACCGCCCCTTTCCCTGGCCTCACAGCCAGTACATCCCACCACTTAGGGGAACAAAGAAAACTGATTTTCCCAACAGAGCTTAAAGTGCTATGTAAAGTTTCCAAAAAGCAAAAATGCCAACAGCATACCACATTTACAGACCACACCAATGGAATTAATAGCTTGTGTTAGGAAAATCAATCACCCTATAGAGAGAACTGTTTGCAAGTGCTGCAAGAGAAACCTCTGACAAAAGGCCTTTACTAATGAGCAGCAAAGCCGTGCTGTTGAACAGAGCTGTGTCCACGTGATCACAACCGTGAGGGAGGCCCAGAGGCTGCTGACCGTGGCAGTTCACAGAACAGGCTTTCTCATCCATGTTTTACAACCTGCCAGAGTTGCAAATCTCTGCAAAAGCACAATCTTGCCCTGAACTTGTTTCCCATTTGGAACTAACACCACGATCCACCCTGTCAAGCTGCCCTTTCTCCCTTTCTTGGCTGTACTGATAACTTAAAAACATCATTCCTACTGTAAAACTACTTTTACACTGACATCGTATTTACAACTATAAATACATACCTGGGAAGGTGATGGGACCTCTATACTCAGGTTAAGTCTTGATTTTAAACTGATGGGAGAATGTAGACCATTCCATTTCCCTGAGGACTCAGCTTTGCTAGTAGTAACAGGACTGATGCTTGATGTCAGATGTGAAGAAAGAGATGGCAAGAAAGTGCAAGTTCTAGAGGCAGATGAAATTTCCAGATCCATAGCAGCCAGAAATACTGAAAATACAGGAAATGACATAAAATAGCCTCTTCATTGCGGGGGGGGGGGGGGGGGGGGAGGAGCACTTTAATCCATTACAGATAAAGCTTTATTACTGATTCATCATAATTCAGAATGTCAGCGTGTTTCTGAGAGTCACAGGGAGCAAGGCTGGACGACCTGTACACTAACTTCACACTCCTGACGGTATAAGCTCCAAAACGAGAACCATGCTGACGACCACTGACCTTCCTTGTGCTCCTCTTCTGTGGGCTTCTTAGCTTTCTGAACTTGGAGGAGGTCAAGGACAGAGTGTGACCCACCAGGACAGAGGCTTGACTGAACTGCCGGGCGACTGGGACACGCAGAAGGGTTTGGATTAGTCGGAACCAACTGATTCACATGAATCCCAACCTAGAACCAGAATAAAATAGGTTTCTAGGAAAAAAAGTTAAATTCAAACAGCCTTTTATACAATTTATTACAAAAACGACTTCTATACTAGCTATACTAGCTACTCTCAATTTTACAGTATCTAATCTACCCAAACATAATCTCTTCAAAATCAGGAACTCCAAAAAAGTGGAATACTGTACCCACTTAAGTTCTCATCAATTGAGTTTTTGTGTTTATTTATTTTTGGCCACGCCGTGTGGCTTGTGGGATCTTAGTTCCCTGACCAGGGATCGAACCTGGGCCCACGGCAGTGAAAGCGCCGAGTCCTAACCACTGGACCACCAGGGAATTCCCAATTAAGTTTTTAAAATAAAACTTGAACAAAATTTAACTAGGGGACAGTCTACTTGCAACCTTACTTTACCTATCATTTTTGTCAATAAAAACCAGGCTTGGGGGTGGGGTGGGCAGTGGGTATGCGGCAGGCATCCGCACAGATAAGCACCACTCCCTGCCCATGACAGTACTCCAGGGAGGAGTTTCATCACTGTTGGCTTAGTGACTTTTTAATCCTTCCACAACACCCATACCAAGCGAGTAACTATCCTTTACTCACACACAACCTACAAAGGTTAATCTTTAAGAAAATGAAGGCTTTTACATTTTTGATGCCCTCTCACTGATCATGCATCCTCACGTGCCCGTGGTAAACTCTCCCTTCCAGATCATCATTTGTATCAGACATCAGAACAAACTTCTGATGAAAAAGAACCTTAAAGGTCAAGAAACATTTGCAGCTTCACACTCCCCCCAGCCCCGTCTCCTTCTGCGGGAACCAGAGCAGGAAGCAAATAACACACGTTAAGATAGGTCTTTGGTGGTTTAAAAGAAAGGCACTATAAAAATTCAAGATATGAAACTTACTATTCTAAGCAGAAAACAGATTTCAGAACAAATGTGAATTCTTAAATAAGGAGACCAGCTCAGATGAGAAAGTCGTTTTTCAGTTTCTCTTCTTATATTACATCAGTGGAGCTGAAAAAGCTGCATATAAACCCCCTAAACTGCACCATGACCACCCTCCAATCAACCCTCAAATAAGAAAAACATTCCAGAAAATCCTGCTTTAAAATGTTACTACTCACCCCTCTCATGTCCGATATGTTGAGTTTCATCGTATGAAACATGTTTAGTGCAGCCTTTGCAATTACTTTTGCTCTATCCGTTGCCTGGTCAAGAGTCACAGTCCTGTAAGTGACAGAACTAACTTTTTTAAAGGAACAAAAGTACATTCCGTATGTATTCCCTGGTACCTCAGTAGTATGGAACGGCTTAAAGAGTTAAAGTTGTAAAGCAAGTTATCAAAAAGTTTAAATAAGTATTAAATATGATCCTTAAAAAAGTAGGAGATAGTCTTCCTTCAAGGAAGCCAATAATGCTAAATTAATTACATTGGCAACAAGTGGGAAAAGAAAAATCATCAAGAACATTGGGACTTTCAGAGAGCTGGTCAACCAAAAATAAGTTGAGAAAAATGTTTTAAAGAAATGTACTTCAGTTAATGTATATTCAAATATAAGCTTATTATGTTGCAACTAAAGCCTGAGCAGTAAGTACAATGTTTTAGATTCCCAGAGATGTTTTAGGTTGCAAGATTATCTATGTTGAGGTACGGTTAATATTCAGAAGAGAAAGATGAATCTCCCAGATTCTCCTGACTCTATTTTCCACATGTGAATATGCCCAGTACACGGGCGTGCGGACACAGAAACGTGTGCACACCTCTGAGGAAGGAAGTATGGTGGCGCCGTTTCTAAAATCCAGAGAGACTACAATATGCAATTTTTACACCTGTAAGAACTCAAGGGGGACCAGAGTATGTGCCAGCAATATCAGGTGCCCAAGACTACATTTACTCTCTTTTTTCAGTACTATGAATACATTATGTATTTATCTATGGAAAGTACCTATTTCTTTAAGGAAATCATTTGCAAAAAATTTCCATTGGTTTGTTTCCTAATGATTACCTTAAATTTATTTCACACAGATAAATAGAGAGTAACTTAAAAGCAAGATTTGTAGTGGACCATAGTGGTTTAAACACGTGTTTATCTTCATTTCTTTCCAAAACAACACTAAATGGACTTGAAATTATTTTTGAAAGGTGTAAACTCTTAAAAGATAGAAAAGGGACAGAAGACAAGAGGAGAGGAAAAATGTCAGCCATAATTTAGAATACTCAAATGCCTGCTAAATGCCTAAAGCAAGGCACCAACTTTGAGATAAGCCAGTTTATGCTACAGAACCTCAGAAGAGCTCAGCAATTAGAGGCGTCAGGTGTGTCTGACAGGAAGGGGAGAGAATACATGGGAAGCAGGCTCTCACAGCTGGCCATCCTCCTTCCCGGACGGCTTCCCAGAGATGGGAATGTTGACACAGAGAAGCTATGGGGAGTCAGGCACAGCAGAGGAAGAGCGAGGCCCCTCGCCCGGAAGCAGCACAGTACACCCCTTCCCACCCAGACCCCTCTCCTCCCGAGTAACCAGAACACTAGCTGTCACCGGTCCATCTTCTCACCCAGCCCCTGAGTGGAACATCTCACAGGAAGAACCACAGATGCTGCCAGCTGGTTGAGGTAACCAAAGACCAAGCCCCTCCAGCCGCCCTCCCAGAGTGAAGCCCCCTGGTCTGCGTGTCCCACTAAGAGTGCAGAGGCTCCCACAACATTTCAGCAGTTCACGTATGAACAGCCAAGAACTATCAGATAGATAAATGCTTGAAGAAAATCTCTGATATAAAAGACAGCAACCAAAACAGGAAAAAAGGAACTCAGAGAAACAGACTGACACTGGGACTTGAAGAACATTTAAGAGGTTAGAGAGAACTCTATATCTGTGAAGTAAGAGATACTATAAATACTTAATGTCCAAAGAATAAATTTTAAAACTCCAATGTAAAATGTTAGTATTGATAGAAATGAAAAATTGAATACTGGCAAAGTACCTGGCACGAAGACAAACCAATACCATCCCAGAACACCTGTGATAAAGAGAAGATCCTGAAAGTTCCAGAAAGAGCAGATCTCCTATGAAGAACAGGCAATTAGAAGAGCAGTGAACTTCTCAATAGTAACCCCGAAAAAGATGACGACAATGGAGCCTTTAAATGTCTGAGGAAATATGATTTCTAAGATATGTTTATAACCTTTAAGTCAGCACACCACTGAGCGTGAGGACAGACAGGTTTACACCCATGAATTCCTTCTCAAGGTACGAGGAGATCAGGGATCTAGGAAAACAGGGATCCAACGCAGAGAAGGGGCACCCCACGACTCCAACTTTTCAGCAAGTCTTAAAATAAACGAATTCAGACCGGAGTAGCAGGTTGGGGGCCCCAAGAAAAAGGCCTCCAAGAAAAGAGATCAAACCAGTAACAGACTTGCTGATGTGTTAAAACACAGTCACAGTGGAAGGGAGTTTGGGGATAAACTCAGTGGCAAATTCACAAAAAAGCAAGCAAAACAAGATACTCAGTTAACTCCAGGAAAAACATATTCAAGAGGAAAGAAAATGTGATCCTAGTGGACACTATGGACCAGCTATGTACAGTATGTACAGGTCATAATAATGGGACAGTGGAGAGTGACTGAACCAAAACCCACCGAGCCGACTGGGGGCACAGGAAAGAAACGCATCTGGGGAGAAGAGCAACAGGCAGTGGAGGAGAGAAGGGAGAAAACCCTCTTCTACAGACGCAAGTCAGGCAAACGAGGCATATATCTAGAAATATGGATGTAAATATCAGAAGAAACCACAAAAAGGTTGAAAAGTGTGGTGCTCAGAGCTGGCGAGAGGTGCAAAGGACTGGAGGTTGTATTTGACCTTTTCAATTTCGTTTATCACATTTACATATATATATATATTTATATATATATACACACACACACACACACACACATATATTATATATATACACACACACAATTCAAATTAAAAACACATATACAGAAAAGAACTCCAAGAATTCTTTTCCCAAAAGGAAAACTGTTATAAGAAAAATTTTCCCAAGTGATTATCAAGCCACAGATCTCAATCTACACGTGGCTCTTTGACTGATCCAACTTAAATTTTGTCGTTTCGATGACAGTATCAAAATGTGCCTGTGAGTCACATGATTGCCATGCAGCTTTTGATTAAGGCCAATTACAAGAGATTACAGAATTATTACACACTTCTGAGTTTACTAAACCACACAGGACTTCAGTTTGACTACAGCACGGGTCCAAACTACTTCTGGGAAGGGCCAGATGGAAAATAGCTTGTACTCTGTTGTCTCTTTCACCTATTCTTCATTTTTTACAATCTTTTATATAAAAATCATTCTTAGCTCCCATGAATCATGTAAAAACAGGCCACAGGCTGGATTTGGCCCACAGGAAGTAGTTTGCCAACCCCTGAATTAGAGGAAATACAGGATCAGTATTATAATATTTCATAAGCTCTCACCTAAAGCATTTCTTATGCAGTTACAATACCACCAAAATGTTAGGCTTAAATTAATGGCTTACAATTGGTCTACATCTTATTACATTTATAAAATTACACTTGTTTCAATTAATCACGTGCTGTTTACGCCTTATCATGTCTCATCCAAAGATATTTATTTTAAGGGCATGGCAAAATGTATATTTTATTGCCAGCAATGCAGGCAGATTTTTGAACTGTCCTGTGTTTACCAAACAAAAGTCTTGTTAGAGATAAACACTGAAATATCTGTGGAAGAAATGATACTGTATCTGAGATTTGCTTCAAAATAACTGGGGGGAAGGAGAGGAAGGATGGTGCAGGTGCCCACCAGCAATTGTGGAGATCAGGTGATGGGTACATGGGGTTCATTACACTGTTTTCTCTACTTACATGTTTAAAATTTTCAAAATAAAACTTTTTTAAAAGTTTAGGACAAAAATGAACAAATACCAATAACAGCAAGCAGATATGTGCTTACCAAAAAAACCGAATGAATATTATCCTTGAATTGGGGGAAATAAAGTACAGTTAAAATCCCAGTTTTTCTTAATGCTGTAATTAGATTTTTGGAATATCTGGATTTTCCAAAAAGGATTAAATGAAGGCTGATTTTCTTATTCTGCTTAGACAGAGTGAGCCCCTAGGTACTGCTGAATGCATCACAATATACAGTTCTAAGAAACTATAAGATATTTAAAAATGCACAGGCAGCAAGAGGAAACTACTACACTGTATTTTAATTTATCTGTCAATCAACCAAAGCTTTAAGATACAGTGTACTGTGTAGTATAAAATGGCATACAAAATTAGGTATTTTCATATTGGTCACAAATCTTACATGAAGTTTTATATTAGTGGCCCTCACATTAAAAAAATAGGGTTTTAAAATGCCTTCTACCAGTTTCCAGAGACTACCATAATCTGATTAATCTTTTCACGAAAAGAAATTACACCTCCCTAAATGAAGTAAATGTCTCATTGAAATCGTTTTCTGAATTATTACACTGACGTTTCCCTGCAGGACCCTTCCGCCAAGTCCACAACCGCCTCCCTTTCTGTCCCTGCACTAAACTCCACAGCCTCAAGACCCCAAGAACAGTCTGCCCGGTCAGGGACACACAGACAGGCTGGCCTGGAACCTGGCAAGTCAGCGTAGTTCTGACAGCCTTGGGCTGAGACCTGGCTCCGCAGAATGTCCAGGAACATCAGCGTTTTGCAGATTTTTATTCATACTCTTCCTCAGTTTTTTTCATTTTCCATTAATTGTAATAACCTGCACTAAAACATCAATATCCAATATCCTTTTTAAGATAAGCTTACCTGGTGATGTTATCACAAATTCCATGGCCTCCAAATTTTGCAGTTTCTACAGGGGCCCCCGGCTTTCGTACCATGATTTTGAGAGTCAGGCGTTTACCCTTCACACCAGCAGCTTCAAGTCGCCGTTGGATTTCTTCTGAAAGACTCAGAAGAAAAGCTTCTGCTTCTTTTGGCTACAGAAAGGCAAACAAAAAAAAATACCCTCCATGTTATTTTCCTACATGCCTAACAATTCTTCTCAAGTAGATTAACTTTCAATATTAAACATGTGTATGATTTAGTGCCCTGCTCTTATCTACTTAAAAACAAACATTCTGCCAGTTCTGGGAAAGGCAAGAGTTTTAAGACTTAATTTCAAGCATCAAGAGTGTATGGTCTAGTTGGAGAGACAGGACTACGTGAAAATATAAAGAATATAAGGTAAAACCTGTGAAGAGAGCAGTACCTGGGTAAACCTTATTCCATAGTTGATCTCAGCTGAAACAGATTTTCTTTCCTTTTCAGTTCGAACTGGTCTATCGTCCAAACCACGGCAGAACCTATAAAGCATCTGACCTGTTTTGGGACCAAATTCTTTTTGGAGTTTTGCCATGGTCATATATTGCAAGTCTCCACAAGTTCTAATTCCCAAAGATGTCAACTTGGATTCCATTGAGCGTCCAACTCCTAGGAAAGGGACAGTTTGTTAATTCTGCATATAAGCTATTAAAAACAATTGAGCATTATGAAATAACTATTCATGCACAAACAACTAATTTAAAATAATCTCCCTTAAAATTCTGAAGTGACATAACTGAAGCATCTCATAGATTAAGAATTGTTTTTTTGGTTGGTGCAAATCATCCTAGTAAAGTTATTTCTAGAAGCTACTTCTCAATTTGGACTCTACCTATAGGTGAACCAGAACTTTTCAAATGTGTATGACTAAGTAAGTTCTCCAAAAAATGTGATTTTTATTTATTACTGATTAAAAAGTTTTCTATCTTATTTACAAAATCAACTAAGTTACAGACTCGTTTAAGCTAGTCTATAGTATGACTTACAGACATACTAGGAGACGCAGGAATGTTAGGGATTCTACTATGATTTTGGCAAGGACCAAACTTCTCAATGGTTCAGCCACATTTTCTCTGAATGGGAACTAGAACAAGAAGTCATGACAGAGGTCCAAGCCCACATGTCACTTGCTCTCATACTGGACAAAGTGGCACAAGTGACGTGGGGATGAAGTTTCCTGAGCAAAGCAGCAGCGAGGGGAAGACAGACAAATGTCTTTTACCAACAAAGATTATCTCCCTGGAAGGGCAGTCAGTGTCCCGCAGCTGGGCCAGCGTGCAGCAGCCCCTCGTCACCGTCTGCAAGATGCAAGGTTGGAGCCTCGCCCAAAGGATGCTCATGAGCTCTGTTGCTCTCCATGCTCTCCCAAAAGCTTAACGAAGGTGCATAAGTCTGGGAAAGCGATTTAAGAGTAACCTGGGGGAACTAAAACTCTTATTAAAATGGTCTCCACACCATGAGATCAGTATTGTCCATCAGTGAGGAAGACTGCGGTCTGGCCTTCTGTAGGATGTTACCAGGGAGCTCAGAGTGGAGTCTGGGGTCGCCTACCTGTCACCGTTATTGTCACTTCTGGCTCCAGTTCTCTGAGTGGCCCTGGTGGGGGGAGGAGCATTCTCGTCCAGGTTCTGCCAGGAGAACCTCTTGGAGCAGTTACGCAGACACACGGTTAGGAGGGAGGTGGTCAACTTTACAAAAGGTCTATGACCACAGAGGTGGGCAAGACAAGTTTAACCCAAGAAAATCTGTCCCCTAATGGAAGTCAGATGAAAGGTGTTAAGGGTGCTGTACCCCATTTGTGCCATTTTCAAGTTCAAGTCAGAACAGAGAACAAGCAAGAATAGCAGAGTCTGAGTTAACAACAAGAGAACCCTCCAGAGGAAGACCATTCACAAAAAGACAAAATTCTAAGTGAAACCTATTGGAGTATTTTTCAAGATGGGGAGGAGGAACCCAACGAAGGGACAAATCAGATACGAGGGTGGCCAAAGCCAGAGAGACACTCTATGCAGCTGTTCGTGTTCAGGGAAGGCTTTCTGTCTCTATTTTTTTCCGTCCCATCATTGCCCCAACTCCCCACCCTCAAGATGTGATCATGATCTTTCCCTGACACATCTGATCTGTTCTCCCTGATTTGCAAAATCAGCAAGAGGCAATAATCAGCAAGAGGCAATAATCCTGCATTAACTGTGTGTATTGGGATGGGCAGGGGGAAAACCTATAGTTTTTGAGAGTCTCTTGAGTATACCAGAACACAATTATTATTCACTAAGAGGTACAAAAGAAAGGCTATTACATTAAATATCACCAAGTTAACCACGATCAACCTAATCTAATTGAACTGTCCCTCTACGGAAGAAGAGAGGTTCCTCTCCATTACAAGCTCATCTAATGGAATGGAATGGCCTGAAGTTGAGTGGGGGAAGGAGGCATGGATGGTCTACCTCTAACCCCTATGACGTTTGCACAGGGGGGAAAAGTTAGCTTGGAATCAGCACCAAGACCCCGAATGGGTGCTAGTTTGATTGCTTCGTGTGAGCGTTTTTACGGGAAGGAGGCCCCTCTAAGGAGGAAGTAACAGGGTCTTGAGAGTCAAATTGAGTGCAGCCACCTAGAAAGGGAAACATGAAGGAAAATGTGCTAGCGTAGAACCAAGGTTCTGAGAAGGAGAGAAGAAAAATGCAGCTGTGGAAGCGGCCAGTCAAGCCACTGGACGAAGACGTGGCGTCTGTCCTTGAAGGGGAACCACGAGCCCAGGCTAAGAACAGCCAGGAACGCCTCCTCCCGGCACCCGGACCTTGACAGTCCAGAGACGCAGAAAAGTCAAGTTCCAAAGCATCAACCTTTGCCATCTAAGTTAGCACCGTTCAACAGAACTTTCTGTGGTGATGGAACCGTTCTCTTCTGTGCTGCCCAGTTCAGGAGGCACCCGCCCCATGTGGTTACTGAGCACTGACTGCAATGTGGGCAGTACAACGGGGAAGATGAATTTTAATTTTATTTAACTTTAATTAATTTAACCTAAAATTTTCTAGCTTCACTTGGCTAGTGGCTCCCGTATCAGGACAGTGTAGATGGTCATGTACACCTACACGGCCGCGGTGCTTATCTGACACGAGAAGAAAGAGACGGAAACCTCAGAGTGGGTGCACACACCCAGCAAAGGACGGACAAGGGGCAGAAGGTCCTACAAGCCAGGGTGGAAAGCCTTGCAAAGAGCCACAGAAACAGTGGAAAGAGTTACCGCATTTAAACAGTTGTTGGGGACAGTCCTTTCTTTCCTTAGCTAAACAGATCTCGCTGGGTAATTTATATGCTAGCACAACATGCAGTCATTACTCTGTGGCGCCTTCATAAACTTACTAGCGTGTGTTCCCCTTTTACGCGGCTGTAATGATCGTGTGCTGTGTGCCAGGCACGTCGTGTGCTCAGTCACCGGTCAGGGCACACAGGGACAGAGGGAGCTGGCGGGGGACAAGGGGGGAGGTGCGTTTAGCGTGGACCCGCTTCTGGTTATTGGTTACAGAGCAGGACTTACTCAAAGCATGTGCCACAAAGTGTTAATAGTCACCATGTATTCATCTTCAACTATCTCTGGGAGACGACGAATTTTTAACGAAGATGAACAAGTTTCCTTCTTGTAAGAATTCTCAGAACTTACTACTGGGTGGGCCCCTCCACCACACAGTGTTCCCGCATGCATGTGGAACCTTTTTTCAAAGGGACAGCTTGTACTTGAGACGGGTTACCATCTCAGGGCAGGAGTAACAACAGAAAAGGCTGACGTTTTACATACTGAAATGTTCTAAATCTTCCTGACAATAAATTTGGGGATTTTTATAAAAGTCAGTGGTCTTACACATGAAGATCTCTCGAACAATTCTGGGCGGCCACAGGCTACCAGCTGGTTCTGGCGGCGAGAGGAGCGGGTGGATCGCCAGAGGAAGCCGGTCCTGGCCGCCCCCGCCTCCCCCAGATTTCACGGTTCTCTTAGGAACTTCAAGGCTGTGCCTAAGAACTCAACCAGGACACGTAAATCCACACGTGCCCTTCAAAGAGTAAAGTCCTTCCAGCCAGGAAGCAAATGAAGGTGAAAGGTAAGATGACTAGGTCAAGGAACTAAAACTAAAACCTCTCTGTTTCTGTGTAAAAAAAACCAAACCAAACAAACAAAAAACACTTACAAAAATGATGCAGTATAAAGATGGCGCTGTGGACGGAACTGTGTCTCTTCAAGATACCTATGCTGAAATCTTAATTCCCAGTACCTCAGAATGTGACTAACTGGAGAAAGGTCCTTCGTAAAGGTAATTAAGGTAACAAGAGGTCATATAGGTGGGCCCTAATCCAATAGCACTGGTGTCCCTATAAGAAGAGATCAGGACACAGACACACAAAGAGAAAACACCATGTGAAGACACAGGGAGAAGACGGTCACCTACACGCCACGGAGAGAGACCTCAGAGGAAACCCAGCACACTGGCAGCTCACTCATGGACCTCGAGTCCCCAGGATCTCGAGGAAATAAACTGCTGTTGTTTAAGCCACGCAGTCTATGGTATTTTGTTATGGCAGCCTTAGCAAACTAATAAAGATGCCAAAGTAATGATAACTTTGAACTCAAATTTCACATGCACTTTAAATACACTGGTTCCTTCTTATATAAAGCTGCAATAAGACATGTTATTAAAACTCCAAAATTGTGTCGTCTAATAAGGTAATTTGCTAGCATGATTTTATAAGGTTAATTACTCTTCAAATTTAACCTCAAACTGACCATCAAAATGTCATATTTCACATTTCTGATACTACCACATTCTTGGACGTTATTTACTAGGGAGTCAGGAGGCTTCAGAACTAACCCATCATAAAATGGCATTTGGGTCATTTAATATTTTTGGCCTATAACAAAAATTGCTAAGTTAGTTCAGATATACTTTTCTTAGGTTTAATAACATGCATCTAAAAATACCACTAAATCCACTGTTAAAAGCGTTAAAACTTTTAACAACAAATGAATAAAAAAAAACCTTTCACCAAAAGTATACTCTCTTGAACTTTCCCACCACAAACACCTGGGAGCTTTGTGAAGCTAACGCAGGCTGCTTTACAAAAACAGGAGAGGATGATCTGAAATGGTATCCTGGATTACTATATGGCTTAGAGAAATTTCTTAAAAAGAGGTACCTACCATAGAAAGCAAGTCTAAATATTTAATAATTGTGAAATGAACTGCCCTACACATAAAAATTACATCTGTTCAAGGCCCCAAAGGGCAACCATTTTCCAGTTACAATGAATTATACTTGATTTCTCCAAGGAGAGATTTTTACATGCTGGGTTAGCTAGCCACGCTACACAAGAAAGTAAGATAACTAACCATCCTGCCCATTAGGTGAGAAAGGTATGCCTTTTTGGACATTTTACTTCAAACTGAGTTAACAAAATACAATACTTCATTTTAGGTTTTCTTCTTCCTAATATGGTTTATACATTTTCTACTTTTAAAACTATTTGTTTAGTAAACTCAGAAAAGTATCACTAGTTTGGAAGGACAATTTTGTAAATAGGGGAATCGATTTTCAAAACTTTATCTTGGGTCTAGAAGTACACTATTTCAATTTTGATTTATTTAAAGAACCAAAAGTCAATTTCATCATATTCTTTTAAATATGACTTCTTAGAATTCCTTGATCTTGGTACTTGAGAAATACTTAAATACTTAAAGTAAAACACATGAGAGGCAAAACTAAAATGTTATATTAAGGTTCTGACAAATCAACTGAAAGGATATTCATTGTGGAGTTCTAAATTTTGTTTCCCATGGCACTCAATAAAAGATTAAAAAATTTTAATTCATTTTTTAAAAAAGAAAGAAACGTTATACATCTATGAAAAGCACTAATGAATACTTACAATAAATAAAAGTTAAAAAGAAACGATCTGTATTTACCTGGTAGATTAGTAACTAGCTGACCTCTGATAAAATCATCTACTTCTTCTGGTTTTAAGTGGTACTGGCCATCTGGTTTTGCTTTCCTAGTTGCCATTCTAGCCAGGAGAATATTAGAACCTATAAATTTTTTTTAAAAAAAAGGAAAGAAAGAAAGAAGTCATTCAAGAAATATTCACAATTATTTTCAAAATTTCTTAACAAAGACATCTACAGACAGGTTACCTATCAAATTTCTAAAGAGAATGAAAATAATGTGCAACTTTGATCATTTCAAGCACAGTACACAACTGGCAGAATTCTGTTAAGTATTACAGATTATAACCAGCATGGTTCCTGGACAGATGTTACCTTCTGTTCCAAAGCACGTGACATTTCAACATCTCCTACCCAGGTAAAGGAATAGAGAAAACAGTCCTAATCTAAGATTGGAGGTTTATAGGAATTGTGGGCAATGATCGGCAATCAGTTCATTTTACCAACCAACGTTTATCTGTTTGTTTGTTTTTGGCCGTGCCACGTGGCTTGGGGGATCTTAGTTCCCTGACCAGGGATCAAACCCGGGCCCCCTGCAGTGGAAGCGCAAAGTCCTAACCACTGGACCACCCGGGAAGTCCCTCATTTTACCAACCAATGGATCCACGCTGGGTAGAAATAAGGCCAAAGAAATGCCATTGGACTTGGGGGGGAAAAGCCCAAAGAACCAGATGTCTCACTGTATGATCAGAACATGTGGAGGAGAAATTGAGGGTATGAGCCCCTTAAAAAAGAAGACAGACAGTGACAGCGAGGTCCAAGGTGTGTGAATGGACACAGACAACTAACGCAGAGCAGAGAGAAGGCTACTGGAGCCCGAGAAGGTATCAGGCATCTGAGAAATACCTAAATGGGGTCAGATGAACTTCTGTGTAAATAATAAAATCTCCACGAATTACAGAAGACTTCTATAAAGCACATATCTTAGTTTTACTTACATTAAAAACGGTGTGTTTTCCTAGGGTAAATGTATAGATATTCATGAAGAGAAAAAGTACTGGAAAGGCACACTAAAATGATAAAAGTGGTGAGTTCTGAAGAAAAGAGGGCTGAGAAGTGGAAACATCATTTGGGATTTTTGTCTTAATTATGTGCTTGAACTTAAAAGGACATATTCATATCATCCCACTTGTAAATTTAAAATAAATACAATTTACAACAAAGAACTAAACCTGTGCCTGACAGTGGACTCCAGAAGGCAAGTCCTAAACGAATGCTGAGAAGGGTGTGCAGGCCACACACCAGGGAGCCAAAGGGCGGCCTGCTCGTAACCGGAGGGATGCTGTTAACGTGTTCATCATGCTCTGTATGTTCTGCAGCTTATGACGTTCTGACATCTTAAAAATCCCTCTGACGGGGAGTGCCTGCCCTCCCAGGGCTGGTTAATTTCTAAAGAGAGCAAGCAAGTTCCTGGGAGTGCGGCTCTCACACCCACGCCAGACACCCCAACCATCTCCTAATCAAACTCACTCACAAACCCCAAGAGAGGCTCTGGCCTAGGATCTCCCCTCACTCCCGCTTCCGCCTCCAGACCTGCATGTGGTGCTCCGGCACGAGGCCCTGCGTGGGGCTGCACGCCCTGCCCTCCTCTCGGGACAGGTACGCAGTAAAGATCTCCTATGGGTAGAGGCACTGGGCTCGTTCAGACAGGAGGGACACGGGGAAGCTCAGCGTGACAGAGGGGGCTCCAGAGCACACAGCTGGGAGAGTCGACAAGAGGAGGACCAATAATGGGAAGGGCTGAGGAAGCAAACGCTGGGCTTAGAGACAAAACAGATCAGGGTTGGGGGGAGGGGATAACGGGGCGGGGGGGCAGTGGATGAGTCAATATCAGCAACTTCTGGCCCCGAGAGAGAGTGAAGACAGGGCTGGCTGAGCGGTCCAGGAAGCTTCAGAAAGTAACTGAGTTACCACAAGACGCAACAACACAGAACTCCAAACCCCACTCACACTGCACTGCCTTAAATACCGCCTCTGTTCACTTGAAAGAAATACTGTTGACATACACTGCATCCAATATTCCCCATTTTTTTTTGAAGAACAAGAAATATTCCAACTTGTTTACTCCAAAGATGTTATCAATCATTTACTTACGTTTCCAACACTTTCATCTCATGCTTTGCCTAACTGTGAGCCATGCTGAGAACTGTTTCAGAAGTGGGAGACCTATGCGGTACGGCGATAAAAACGAAACCTAAACATCACTCCTAAAAATCAAGTGGTATTCAACGATCCCAGAGCACTGCTTTGAGGAAAATAAGTAGTACAAGATACACTGGCTACTAACCGATTCCCACAGAGGCAGCGCATTTAGTCTGGTCTTTGATTTCCATGCGGACAGCATTTGCAAATTCGTCAGGAGTGAGTCTGGTCTCTGCGAGGATTTCAGTGATGTCTACCAGAGCTTCATCACAGCTGACAGCTTCGATGCTGTGTGTGTAGCTGCCAACACAGAGCAAAGGCAACGAATCACAGCCACAGCTTAACATCAAGCAGCCACATGTGGCAAAACAGGCTTCCTGTGGTATCTTTCTTTGACATCTCCTTACAAGACTTAAAATGCTAAAACTATTAGCATTTTAATTGAACTGGCCCAAGTGCCCCTATTTAGTCACTTAACTTTTAACTGCAAAGTTAATCAATGTTTTCTCTTTTTCCATATTAACTACCAAATATACAACAGAAATGACCATTTCAATTTCTCTATACTGAGAATACCGCTGTAAACCTCTGAATAGTTGAAAAGTAGTAAGTGAACTGGAATTGTCACAACATTTAATTTCAAAAATGTTCAAACACGATTCACCAGAATCCGTGAGGAACAGAAAGACCACACGAATCGAACAAGCAGCTGACAGTCCCCTAAACGGAAGCGCCCAGGATACAGTAGGGTACGATGGCCAGTCACCCAGACGCCTGTCCAGAAGGACACCAGCAGCACTCCCTGCACGTGGAAATGCTTTGAGTTTTGATTGTTGTTGTTGCTTGGTCATGGTCTACTCACACAAAGGACTGTTTCACTTCTCCACAGAAGAGGAAGAGGAAGAGAAGAATCACCATGTGGCTCTGATGCTCATTAAATATGTGGACCACAAGGCCAGCAGAGGCCTCAGGACCAGAAATGGGTCTTCAGTCATCCACCTGGTAAAGTACCAGGAGGGCCAGGCCTCGCCTCTCACTACACCTTACTGGAGGTTATGAATCAGATTAATTGCTATCAACAATCATTTAAGAAATGAGTGTTTTGTTAGGCTTAACTCCAGAGAGAAATCTGCAAGAGCAGAAGGGTATTCCTGATATGAAAGCTGCCCTGAGGCGTGGAGAATATGAAGCAGAGGCAGGATTTCCAAAGGTGGAAGGAGAACAAGGAATTTTTTTCCCCAAACAGCCACGTGCCACTAACAATGTCTCCACCCACTAAAATTATATGACAGCGTCCACCAAACCCCCTGATCTGAGGTTCAGGCTGGCTGCCCGCTCCAGGGCCTCCGTAACCAGAACACGGCAGCACCCAGCTCAGCCCACACGCGGTGCTGCTACTGACCGCAGCTTTGGGACAGGACTTGAAAAGCACGCTCTCCACTTGGTCACACTGACATTCCCACGCTGGGGTCTTCAGGACAGCTGTGATTGTAACTGGCTTATCATTCAGCCCTAAGTCCACAGACTGATGCCAGATAACTTCACCTGCCCCTCTGCGTTTCTCTCTCCTGCTGAAGTAAACTCCTCAAAGGCAGAGCCTGGATCTGACTCCACTCTCATAGGATTGGCAGCATCAACAGTGGTTTGCACTTGGTAGATACTCCATAAACAGGTGTTCAAAATAACGCGTAAGAAAGGAGAGGAAGAAGTGAAGATAGAGGCAAGAACCTCCCTTAGAACATCAACACAGCCCAAGGGTTGGCGGACCCTGGTCTGCTGTCTAGAGACCTGTTTTGGTGAATAAAGACTGAAGGGAGCAGAGCCAACCCCGCACCTCGTCTGTGACTGCTGCCACTGTCCACGGCAGGGCTGAGCAGCTGGGACGACGACCTTATCCGGCCTTTTATGGAGAAAATATGCCAACTCCAGCTGCAGGGCATACAGGGCCTGACATATACTTATTTAAAATTTTGAGTTTTGAATTAACATTCAATATATCTACACTGTAAATATTCTAAAAATTAATCTCTTTTTCTCAAGCCAACTAATGACCCACCTCGAAGCTACAGTTGACCCTTGAACAACACTGGCTTGGACTGCACGGGACCACGTATACCTGGATTTTGTCAGCAGTAAACACTGGAGCGCTACGCGATCGCGGACACGGAGGAGCCGCGGGCACAGAGGAGCCGCGGGCACAGAGGGCAGCTGCAGCGACACGTGGCCCTCCACCGCGTGGAGGACAGCACCTCACCACCCCAAGTTGTGCAAGCGCCAACTGCACTGCTAGAACCTTTTATAAAAACTATCTTCTGGCATCCCTAATGATTTTAGAGGACACAGGGTTTGACAGTCTCTACTTGTTAACGTATAGTTCTCATTTTAAACAAAACCATAATTCAAATGTAATAAAAGAGAATAACCAGGTTAAAAACTCCAATCCTTCAGCTGTCTGGTTCCACGGAGGGAAACCTGGAACCGCTGACGAGAAGTCCTGCAGGCAGAGAATCAGATTGACATCACCACCAGGGAGCAGCTGAACAAGCCCAGCCGTGCAAACACATCCCTGAGGCCTGAGCCATGTTCCTGGAGGTGCTCGTGGGAAGGAGAGGGGCCGTGACACCAGAAGCCAGAGGAGCGGGTTCCCGGAAGAGAGGAGCGTCCAGCAAAAGTGACCCCGACAGGCCTGGGCAAACTGTACTCTCTTCAACATTAGGTAAAAGCAGTAAAGGAACAGACAGGAGAGTGAGCGCAGCACACACTGTACCTGGCCAGTGTCTCATACATTGTTCGTGCAACTTCCTTATACGCGTGAAAATCATAGGGGACAGCCTGAAGATTGGGACAAAGTTGTTTCGCTTGCCCGAAAAACATTCCATTCCTAATGCCAACTTGTCTAGAGAAAGAACAAAATACAGTGGAGGTTAGACTAGGAATTTTTAAATGCCAAATCAAGTATCAAATACTGATAGTATCTCCCCAAGCCACTGATACACAATTTTCATTTAACTCCATTCTCATGAGGGGTAAAAAACAAGCATTAAGACAACTTACAGGTTTGTTTTCCCCCAAAAGGAAACTGACAAGATTGTCGGATGCGTGTAAGTGACATGTGCAGATGTGCCCAAGTACGTTATTCAAAGGCCAGGTTTGGCTCCTGCCTCTGTGAAGACGTCTCCTGAGACTCAGACCTCTGGCGCCTGTGCAGAGATGCCAGCATACCACACGCCGGTGATACCACAACCACCGCAGAGCAGGAGCGTGCTGTCAAAACGGTCTGCTTCCCCTCACACGTGGCCCGGTTCGGCCAGGGCTCAATCCCCCAAAGACAAAGAATATAAACAGCAGAACCACACAAAACAGCGCTATGCGACAGACAGACACAGTGTACTCATCCTATTACCACCCAATTCCCAATTGACCAATTCCAAGCTCCTGCGGTGGCTCCACAGTGGCTGAGATGCCAACAGCATTGGACATGGTGGGACATCACTCTGGGCAGGGGCCAGGGTTCCAGAACTTTGAGGGACCTAATTGAAAATGGTAAATTTCAAACCTTTTGCGTGTCTCCACGCCCCACTTACCTGTGGTAATTTGGAGCATTCAGCACAAAACTGTAATTATGGAATTATACATAATGAGTACAATTCCATGTTACTACTATGCAATGAATCGAAAAAGAATCTTACAGTAAAAACACAAGCAGATAATAATAAGCAATGTTTCCCCAGATTACATACTCATAGGTGTAAACACATCAAATGGTTACTTTATACATCCACCCAATAAAGATTTACTCAGTGCTCACTTAGTACGGAGGTGTGCCCTGTGGCACAGAGGCCTGTGGCGCCTGCCCATCCCAGACCACCAGTGAGAGCCAAGAAGGAAAAGACTCCGCCAAGCCATTCAGATGAAAGAAATGCAAAATGACATGCATTTTTAATGTATATAAAAACAATAATAGATCATCAGACTGCAAAGCCCAGAGTAGATGAGAAATATCTAATAAGACGGGAAAATGACAGTAAAGGAAGAGATGATTAACAAATCATGGTAAAGAAAACAATGCTTTCATTCATTTAACAAAAATTTATGTATCGGGCACTATGTGAATAAAGCGTATCCCATGACATCCATGAGGGTGACCTGCACTGGCCTAGGAGAGGACGGATTCAAGGTGACGGACCTGGTTCATAAGGCAGGGAAGTGTGTGCAAAGGAGTTTACAAGTCTACAGAAAAGTGCAGAAACACGCTAAAACGTTCCAGTAACGCTAGATACGTAGGTTCAGCATGTAAAAAAGCTAAACTTACAAATTAAAGGTAATTATTCATTTTTAAAGGAATGTCTTACATAATTCCTGTAAGCACAATACTCTTATATTTACAATAAATTCATTTTCAAATTTTTCACTTACACAAAAAATTTCAGGGACATATTACTTAGAAAAATATAATACATCAACTTATGTACTCATGCATACCTACATCTCACAGAGAAATGTTTAGGGATCACTAGACACTGTAAGGAAGTTAGGAACAAAAAAAGGGTAAACCTCAGAGGCTTCCCATAACTAAGGGAAGCAAAAGACCTGGTGGTTGGGAAATTAGACTTGTTTCATATAAAATAAATGAGTAGGAATTCCCTGGCAGTCCAGTGGTTAGGACTCATCACTCTCACTGCCAAGGGCCCGGGTTCAATCCCTGGTTGGGGAACTAAGGTCCCACAAGCCATGCAGCACAGCCAAAACAATAAAATAAGATAAATAAATAAAATAAAATAAGATAAATGAGTAAAGACAACTACAAAACAGCTTGAAATAACTTCACTACAGTGACATTTATTCCTCTCATATGAAGTCTCAGGCAGGAAAGACTACCAGTACTTCATAAGCTGCAGAAACAGTTTACTCCCAGGTTTGAAGTGAAGGCAGCACACTCCTTCTTCCACGTGCTATATGCTCAGACAACGGTATTTGGTGTTGCATTAGACAATATTAAAAAAAAGTAACCAGTAAATCACTGTCACTGTCAATTCAATATACCGAAGGACATCCATACCACTAATTAAGGATTGTAAAGTGTCCTTACAAAAGCACGTGAAAACAGAGGTTTAGAAATGATTTGCTCTTAAAAATTTATGATTCTAGGATATTTGTATATCATTACCTATCCGTCTACATTATCCACCGTCTAACTTAGATGCATAAAGCTAGTTCTCTATGGAAAGTGTGAATATATTCTGACCTACATATATACATTCTACCTTCCTGTGACTTCTACCATCTCATGTTCACGCTCCATCCTTTGCTGACCCCATTATTATAAAGTCTGTGTCTACTGAAAGCTCACCAGTGCCTAAAGCTGGGATGAACGCGCCCACAATACAGTCCCCATGCCAAGCCCAGAAACGTTTCTCTGATCCAACTGTGATACTTATTTTTAAAAAAACCTTCTCACTTAAGGAAAATATAACTATTAGGTAGCCACAAAAAAAAAAAAAAAAAAAAAAGGGGTATTCAAGAGACCTTCATTAGGAATAGCCTTCTAGAAAATGAAAAATTACAATTAAAGGACAAAAAACCCATTGCTGTGGGTTTCATGTTTTTCTTCGCCAACTAACACAAATTCATTTTCATCACTTTCTGCATCTCCTTAAAATAAACATTTACTCTCTAAGCAACACTTAAATGGCTTGCTACACAGCATTTGGCCCTCATATATCGTCACCCCAATTATTCTGTAGCACAATTCAGCTTGACAATCGCCATCTGTGGTACAATACAAAGGCACTACCCAAACACCAACAGAGGCCCGGAGCCCAGACACATCTGTGGCTACTGGACTCAAAAGCCACCAGGAGCTGGCAATGCTTCTAACTTTGAGGTGGCCTTGGTGCTCACTCTCCAGCCAGCGTCCAACCTGGGCCGCCGGGAGAGAAGGGAGATCCTGCAGAGGCAGTACAGAAAGGCGGCACTTCCGTTTCGCCAACAGCAAAACCCAAAGACTGAGCATGTGTTTCTGGGTTTCATCACACCCTCCAGATACGGGACACGATGCCCAGTCATCATAAGCACACTGCCTGTAACTCAGCAGGGGGAAAAGACTAGGCTACTGAGCACAGCGTAAAATCAGCTCTCAACTGCCTGTGCTAATAAAAACGTAATAATGCAAAATGTATTTAGATCTGACGTATCTTTTTCATTAAAGTAAGGTTCAATTCCTTGGCTACATTATCAACTAACAATGAAAAAGATTAAAACATAATTCTGTCAATGAGAAAGGCAAAGTTAGTTCAGGAGTAAAAGTCTGACAAGTCATAAACAGAAAATAATTTAAAATATTTTACGGACTTCCCTGGTGGCGCAGTGGTTAAGAATCCACCTGCTAATGCAGGGGACAAGGGTTCGAGCCCTGGTCCAGGAAGATTCCACATGCCACCGAGCAACTAAGCCTGTGTGCCACAACTACTGAGCCTGCGCTCCAGAGCCCGCGAGCCACAACTACTGAGCCAGTGTGCCACAACTACTGAAGCCCACCCACCTAGAGCCCATGCTCTGCAACAAGAGAAGCCACCGCAATGAGAAGCCCGTGCACCACAACAAAGAGTAGCCCCCGCTTGCCGCAACTAGAGAAAGCCTGCACACAGCAACAAAGACCCAACACAGCCAAAAATAAATAAATAAATTTATATTAAAAATTTTTAAAATAATTATGCATGTTTGAATATAATCCTTTTTTCTTAAATATCCTTTTTATAAAATAATTGGCAAGATTTAAGCAAACCACTCTGGTTAGATGATGTTGCGTTGAGATACTTTTTGTTCAGACTGGACTTGCTTGAATAACCCCAACTTTAAATCAAGACTGAAAAATGTTATATATATCAAGTTGTTGTATGCCATTAATGTTACATGTCAATTATATCTCAACGTTTTAAAAGTATGAATGACTAAGCCATAAAGACACTATCTAAAAGAAAAAAAGGCTGAAAAAATGTAGCTGATGTGACTTGACTCTGTAATTAGTAAATACTTTAACACTTGCCAACAATGTGTAAATAAATGCTTGCTGTGCTATAAAGGTAAAAATGTTTGTGTTCAGTTATCAAGAAAGAAAAAATAAAGAATACTCTTTTAAATTAATCACTTCATTATTACAACTATAATAATCGATTTTTAAAAAACGATTAATTTTTTTAAAGTATGAGGAACGTATGATATATATGTCTCTTTCTTCTAGTACTGAAACAGCTGGTTGTAATTAGGATTAGTGCTAACAGGTTGACAACACTGCAACTTTAAGCGAGGAGATGATTAGTCATGCCATTATGGAACTGTTTAGTTATAACTTAACAGGCAATCAAGTTTTAACATAACTTAAAGAAAAAATACCAAGTATTAGGAGGTTTAAATAACAAGGGATTTTTCCTGGTGCTAAAAGGGAACGATCAAAGTAGATGACATTAAGGCCCTCTCCTATCCATAAATATCTAATTCTTTAATTCTATACTTCAAAAGACAATGGTTTAAAAATGACAATGTCCAGCTTCTTTTGGTTTCCAACCATAGGACCCATTGGTTCATCAGGACACTAAGGTATTTATTTAAAGTTATCTAGCATTTGTGAAGGGAAAGAAAAGGAAACTGAAGGGATTAAGGCTAGAAAGATTTCTTTCCATAACATGTTTCTAACATTTAAGTCATAGGCTTGACCACCAGCATGTCTAAATCCACTTCAGAAGATTATATAAAAATGATTAAGTAAATTAATTATTCATTAAGTATTACAACACCCTTAATTTCTACATACCTGGCTTCATAACTACAAGATGCGATTTCAGCCTTTGACAAAACAGAATCAATTCCATTTGTCTGTGCGGAATCTTGATTCTCCCACGTTGATGAATCTGGTATTTCTGCTTTAAAAATAAAATTTAATGATTGTGTGTTAAAAACTGATTTTCCTTAACTTTCATTCAAGAAATCTGTTTACCATTCCTTTCATATATAAATGTTCAATAAATTCCAAATATAGTTATCTCCATTGACATTTATCCCCTTATTTAATAAAAGAAAATCTATAACTCTAAAATGGTTTGCTTCCAGTATATTCTTCACCAGCAGTCAGACAAAAACTTATAATAAATCGAAAGAGTTCTGTTTTAACAATAGTTTTAAAAAACATATACCAAAAGATAAGTATAAAATATCCCTTTAAGTCTGCTGAGATGGACAAGGATGAAGAGTGGTCAGGAAGATAAACCCCCTCCTACAGCCTCGAAAGGATGACACAGCTCTCTGGAACGGGAAACAGTTAGTGGGAAATATAATAAATTTCTCTGAATGTTCTTGCTGTTTCTTAAAAACTATCTGCAAAACTTAAAGCTGATTAACAACATTTTCAACAAACATCAAATTCCTACAAGTCATTTGATCAAAAAATAATTTAAAAGGTCATATGCCATAAAAAGTTCCATCCTAAATCTAAGCTTTTTCTTTTGAACACACATCAGGTAAAAGAGCTTCACAATATTATCCCCCCTTTCAGGAAATTCTACTTTTGGCTTAACAATGCATGTGCAATTAAAAACATTCAAGTGAGATGAGACTATCAATTGCTTTATAGACTACAACTCTAGCCTAAAGAGTAGAGCTCACAAATAAGTCTTAATATCCAAACCAAATTTACAGATTCACGCAAGAATATTAAGGCACTCAGTCTAGAAAGCCTACTGACTGCACGTCACGTAACATCACTAGCAAGTGAGAAACAGATTAAAACACAACTTCAGTTATATCTCTTGGGATACTACTGAGTTCCAAGAAGAATATGCTTTAAAAACATCTATTCTCAGTCATAGTTCTACTATTCTGAACAATCAGTAAAATAAGACTAAGATAGCACTTCAGCTAATTCTAGACAAATCTATTTAGAGTACAGTGTAACAACACGTAACTAACAAACCCAGTATTTATCTATTTATTTCAGAGACATAATGTTCCACAAAAAAAATCAGCCAAGTAAAGCACCAGCAGGTAAACATGGCAGAGTGTCCGGCTTTACGAGCTGTAACAACTCTTCCTGGTTTGACCTCAGTAATCATCATCTTTCACCCAACTATGAAACCCACACAAGCAATTCTGGATTCTGGCACCCATACACACGAAGTCTAAGTGCAAATCAAACTCTGAGGATTGGCGTATTAATGGGGTCAAATTCCACTTGCATCCAAAATAAAAACAGCAGTGTGTACAATCTGAGCCATGATTTCTGATACCTTGTGACTAACATATGCTGTCCCAGGACAAATTAAAGACAGAACACAGAGCAGACAGCCCAGTGTTCTGAAGGGTTTTGGAAGGCTAAATATCAGCTTTAATAGTCCATTATTCTAAGCTGAAAATCTGTAAGAATTTTGGGGCTGTCAGTATCACAGTTCAACAGGGGCTACTCCTAAACCAAAAAAGAAGAGCTGAAGCCTGAACAGCCACAACCAGCTGCCTTTCAAAGGGGCACCGTGAGTTATGCCTTGTGAGTTATGGGGAGTTAGGTGACTTATATTCGAAGGGCTAAACAACCTAAGAACTTGTTTTGAAAATGACGGAAAAGTCATGCTTGTGGTGAGAACAGTGCCTGTGGTCCCTGCTCCCAACGCCCTGCCTGGGGTGGCACCTCGTGTTCTCTCCTCTGGGCGGGCTGACCTGGTCCACAGCGCGGCAGGGTGCGTGGTCCCTCCACGAGCGGAGTGAGTTGCTTCATGGGAGATTCAGGGAAATGCAGGGACACACTGTCCTCACTGGAGGGCAAAGTAGAGAACTGCTCATCAAAGCTCGACAAACTAGACGGGCACATGGAGAATGTGGAGGGACGGTTGGAGAAATCAGAGGCCAGGACCCAAGTCTGTGAAAAAGAAATCGCTGAGAATAAATCTATGACTAACACGATTTTAAAAACTGTTGTTCTTTAGAAAGAAAACTGAAGTTGCTGAAGGGATAGGAGACGTCTGCATTCTGGAATTCAGGAAGGGAGAAAAGGTCCCAACCATGAAATTCTGAGTATAAATGGGTTCCAAATTCAAGATCGTCAATGAGAAGGCTCGCTGCTAAGTACCGCTCAGGAAGCAGCTGCCAAAGAAGCCAGGGATGGAGAGCCCTGGTTACGCCGGTCTGATTAGACAAAGAGTCTCTGAATATGACAAGTAAGAAACTAAGTTGCGATAAACGGCTAAAGATGCTATTTGTTCTAATACTTTGCCTAGACGTACAAGCCAAAACATTAGAACTGAATTTTTTTAAAAAGCTACTGTACAGAAGGCAAAGATTCTAATTCCTAAACTGATCCTCAATATTTTAAAATTTGGTGTCATATCTAATAATAGGAGCCAGAGGAAGAAAGATCAGAGAATAACAAGGAAAGAGGAACAAAAGCATGGAAAAAACAAGTTCCAAGTATAAGCCTAGCTGCAACCAAACTTTGTAATAAAGGACAATCTATTCATGTTATATGTAGCAAATAATTTGGTAAGATCCTAATGGGTCAAAAGGCTTAGGACGTACATAAAAGTGAATGATATCAAGTTAAAGAGAGAGTATAAAATACAAAGTATCATATTCACTTTTTCTAGTGACAGGACAATCTATTTTTGACAGTTTTCAATGGCAAATGAAATTTCAATACTTCTCCTAATATTAACCTTCTGGTTTACAACTCACACTTAGAGGCAGAGCAAATGTGAGTTATAAAAGGTCATTACAATGTTATGAAAACCCAGTGGCTACACTGATGAACACAATTAAGTAACCAATGCCAGAATTCTGTTTATAAACTGTTTATGGTCAGATCATTTGTGATGCGAGGAAAGACATAAGAGGACCAGCTCTCTGCTGCTCTAAGGAATGTGTAGACGTAGATTGTAAGGTAAGGACACGTGTGCAAACACAAGATTCTATCCATGGGAGGAGCTCTGAGCACCGAGTAACGAGAGATGCTATGAACGGTATACACAGGGTATTATTCTTCCCTCTTTAATGTTCATTCAATATTGTACTGAGTGCCCAATGCGTGACAAGTATTGTGCATTCCCTTAAGCTACTTATTTGTTTTCCAGAATTTTAGATTTCATCTTTAAAATAATACCACACAGAAAAGACAAAAAGAAAAACCAACCTACCACAAAACCAAACTACTAATACTTAAGAAACTACCCATATTGTCAAATACCATAATATAACTAAATCTCAACAAGCTCAGTATTCCCTAACCTCAACATCTACTCACTTCACACAAAACACTAGAATCCTAAAAATTCTCTTAAAAGATTTAATGGCCGGGAAAAGCTTTAGGAAATCTGCAGAATACAGGTACACATGAAGCATAAAGATGTATCGATAATTATTTTCCTTTGTACCTATAGCATGTAAACAGATGACCACAACCAGCAAGAGGAAAGTAATCCCGAAAAGGTTCTCAGAGATGTCCACTGGCTTTCCTTTTGTCTTAATTTCATTAAGAGCATTTCTAAAACAAGCCCAAAGTTTTATAACTGAAAACTAGAGACCTGAAATAATTGGGATGAAATTTAACTGCATGCCTTCCATTCTACTGCATATCTAATTTCTATTTCCTAATTAACATTTTTTTGAAAAACTAATTTAAAAAAATTTTGGCTTTCCAGATATCCATGAGGAAACTGATCAATGCCAAATAATTTCACTTCTAAGCAAATATTTCTCAGGGAATTTAATGGGGGGGGGAGAAACATGAAAATCTTAACAGCACTGTGATTAGTATAATTTATGATTTTTGTTTATTAATAGCCAAAATTTAAGAGCCAGAGAGGCAAGAAAAAAGTTTCTCATATGAAATAGGTTCAACAAAGATATGGGGAATGACTGCTGGCATTTATCTTCTTATTCCAGTAAATTAAAGCCTTACTGTTTCTCACTCCACTGGCTCATACACATCTTCAGCAACACAAACTTTAGTGCCCTTACTGGGATCCGTGACCAAACAAGTAATTAACTTTCAAGTCGAGAGGCTTCCCCAGAACGATGTCCATGATTTTCATCCCCAATCTAAGTTTATAAAAAGCAAACTAATCACACTTTTTAAAACATTCTTCACTCTTTCCCAGGAAAGTATCGTTATCCAATTCAACAAAGTGTAACTATAAACCACTCATTTGTACTGCATTCGGATTTTGCTTTAAGATGTCACTGACACCCTTAAAATCCTTGAATTTAAAAAGCTAATTATTTCAACTCTGCTTTTATTTCTGTAACAACAATACCAAAGCAAAATCCAGAAGTCTTCAACAGGAGCACTATGACTTCAAAGAGGGCTCATTATCTGTACCTGCTTTGCCTGTCAGGATTTTATTCTGGTACCACTGCCACTCCAACTGGGGGTTAGCGCCAGGGCGCAGAGGTGCCCTCCCAGTGCCTCTGTTACTTGTGACAGCCACCGGCCTTCCTGTAAGGAAAGAATAAAAGCTAAGTACAAGAACACTAACACTTAAGAAATATGACATCTCTCTTTAGCTTTACTTAGGCATTAATCCCTAAAAGAGCCAAAATCTTTGAAGATTATCAGTCGCTATGCAAAAGTCATCTATTGATAAGTTTCTCTGTATCCCCCAAAAGTAAACTATTTATGACAATTTTGATGCATTTATTCAACTTAAAAGCAACACTATCATAGCTTTCTATGGTTTTTGTCTGGTTTCTTACAGTAGAAAACAGGCAACTCAGATCCTAGATTCAGACTGGCAGGGTGGGGAGAGAAAGAAAAACTAACTGTATCTAGATTTTTAATATTTCTGGTATCAGAAAAGTAAGGTAACATCTAAACTAATCTTTATTTTTGCAGCAAGAAAAAAAACTAATTAAATGTATATGTAGAGGAATCACAATCTGACCTACTATATAATCAAAGGTGAGTATATATAGTCCCAAACTTTTTGGTTTAGTTATAAAATCTTTCATGCGTCATTTCCTTATATGTGTATGTGTTAAGTTACAAGATAACTCTAACTTTGTAAAGCAATAGCATGGATAATCCATGTATATATATATATATATATATACACGCATATATTTCACTGAATGCATTTGTTGTGAGGACAAAAAAAAAAAAAAAAAGCATTAAAAAGTCACTCATGGGCTAAAATCAACTCTTTACAGTCTAAACACTCCTATCAGAGCTGAAACAGCAACTGCCCGTGATAAAAATAAAGCCCTAGTATTAACCCCAGCAGTTTCTATGCTTTCCTTAAGGGAAAAATTCACTCTCAGAAGACAGTACTAATAGCTATCTCTTTCGGACATAGAGAGAACTCTCAAAAATCGAGAATAAATATTTTCAAAAGTATTGACTAGGTCACAAATACCTAAAATTTCCATTAAAACAAAGACTGCACAGATGACAACATATTTTAGCAATATTCAATACTACAAAATTATCCTACAACCAAAAAGTGGGAATGTTCCCTAGCATCAGGACAGTTAATCAAGTTATTCATTCAAGAGAAAGCATAGTGACCCAAGTTGCAAAGACGTATGCTACCATAAAATTTCCATTTATTGACAAAGTAATAATAAATATAGATAAAAATATAGAAAATGCCCAAAGCAGGTCCCTATCTACATTAGCCTTAGATGTTCAGCTGAAGAGGAATATTCTTCCCTAAAGGCCTGGTCTCTACAGGGAGGCAAAAACTTTTCTAATTTCCCTCTCTTTCTTGATAATGGAGTCCAGAAAATTTGGAAGTAGGAATTGATCTTGCTAAGGAAAATTAGAATAAATATTTCTTAAAGAATATTTTGTGATTTTGCCAAGGAAAATTAGAATAAATATTTCTTAAAAATTTTGTTTCCTTCCTTAGAATAAATGTTTATAACAGTATATCAGTTTTCTTAATACATAAACAAGAATACAGACCTTTGAGATCTGGTCTATTTCGTATACCCACTGATACAAAGAAGCAATCCATATCAACATGCATTATACAGCTCTGATGTCTGGGTGAACTCAATACTGACATATTTCCTAGAAGGAAAAAGAGAATGTTCAAACCCCAAACTAGTTTTTAATATTTAAAAAAAAATCAGGTCTAGTTAATTTTAGAAATTAATTTTTAAATACTTACAAGCAGAATAAAGTTTAAAAAAAAATACAGATTCTATAATAGATTACTTCTATCACCTCAAGAGAAATCAAATTTCAGTTTCTTTGGCTCTAAAAATAATTCAGAGATACAAATTTAGTTTCCAAACAGAATTTAAAATCAATTGTGAAGACATCATGTTTTCCTAGTCTATATTCTAACAAGTCTCTAGTTAAAAGTCTGTCTAAATGCTTATCTCCAAGTTATTCCTGTGGGCTGAATGGTTTATAAAAATGTATAAAGATGTTTTCATATATTTAGTTCCATGGACCTAAGTTACTTTAGATGATTACTATTCTATGCAGTAACAACATTCCTTGATAAGACAGCGGTAAAAACTGCTACTGTTATTGAGTGCTCTGTAAGTAGGTGTCAGGCACTGTTGTAAGAGGTTTACATGTATTAATTTATTTAAATTCTCACAACAATACTATGAAAGAAGTAAGCTTATTATCCCCATTTTGCAGATTAATAACTTGAGTCATACAGCCAGTAAGAGGCTGAGCTGGAATTCAATCCCAGGCAGTCTAATTTCAGAGCCCCATAAGCCACCACACTTGTAAAAAGTGATGATCTCATAAAGGAATTTTCCTCTGCTAGATTTAAGAATAACAGTACTGAGGTTAATCTTCATAATAGGCTTCCAAAAACTTACATTTACTCCCCAAAATGTTGAGACAACTCTATTTACCAAATTGTGACTGTGAAAGAGTTTACCTTGTTCTCACTAGGCGCAGGGCACCGGACCTTTGTTCCTATTATCTTCCTGTACTATCACTTGTGTGCCGACAGGAAACTGACACTCAGAGAGGTGAACTCACATGCTCTGCATCGTAAGAGTGGCAGAGCCAGGATGTGGACTCAGGCTATTACCTAACTCCAAAGCCAGCGACTTCCTTGCTACCCTCTATATTCCCTCGAGAAATCATCTATAAAATCAATCTTAACAATTATAAGTCTGCTGTATAAAAGTATTATACACACATAATGTAAACAACTCAAAATAATGGTTTTAAAGATTCAAGTCATACAGAATGCATATACTAAATGCCTACTGAATGCCTTCATACAATATAAAAATCTCTCATCTTATTCCCATTCATAAAACTGATTCATAATAGCTCTTTGAAGCTTTCAAAATTAAACGACCTTTAGGTAACAAGGCCAAGGCATGATAAAAGGAAAACCTAATACCTATAACATTATTTTGAAATATCTCATAAATAACAAAAAGCATTTGGAATACATCAAACACAGCAAAACATAACAGAAAAAACCCAGATGGAGAGGTTCTATCACATTGTGAGAGAACCACGAGCTTCTCTCTGCACCTCAGTTTCCACAGCTATAAATTAAAGGGTAATACTAGATAATCTCTGAGATCCCGCCCCAGGGGGAACCCATGTAATCCATAAAAAGCAACTAAAACCTCAAACCAGATACCAATTTATAATGACAGGCACAGAAATACAGCCTGTTATTGTTGGTTTTGTTTGTTTTTGATGACAAGAAAACTATTTAAAAAACAAAATACAATTAACCAACCTACTTATATGTGAAAATACTTTATCTCACTAAAAGCTCACCACTATAATTATAATAGCTATTATGTCAAAGTTATTTAATTACTGAAAAATCATTATGACGCAAGCTTTTAAAAATTAACAGTTACTCTTACCAAACCAATTCATTCTTACAGGAGTTTAAGCACTGAATATAAAATGTTATATTTTACAGTTCAAAACTTCAATAACTGATAAGGTCTACAGGAAGAATGAATGCTCAGAATCCCAACCTCATTACTATTTAAATTACCTAAAAAATGTTCACTTAGCCACACTCAAATCTAATTTTGTAGAAAATTTTTAGTAAGAAAGCTTTCTGTCATCTGTTACTTACATAAATTGCTATTCCTAAAGACTTCCATGTTACAAGACCTTAGTATTGACCAGAATACCAGTGACAGATTAAGAACAAAATGATCAAGCATGATTGTTTCTTAAGAAAACAATTTTTAGTAAGTATCTACCTGGGTCAGTTACAACAAATGCAGACCTGCCTGCTTTCATTTTTTTTAACTTTTCCCTTCCTGGAAAGATACCACTACTTTGTCTCTGCAGGGTATTGACAAACTCAGTCAATTCGCACTTCCACGTGGAAATGTGGTGCAGTCTCGAGCGAGAGTAGAAGTCCGAGATGAAGCTGCAAGGTCTGGGTGGCACAGAGGGTGCCGCCTTGCTCGGTGAAGGGACTGAAGAAGTGCTCTTTGTGCTTGAAGGCCCCTGAACAGTGGAGTGGTGAGCACCATTGACTCGAGTGTTGCTGTGTAAAGGTGACGGGGAGAAGGAATTAGTTCTGTGTGGATTCCGCAGAGCATCTGTGCTTCTGGTGCTTTGCTGGGACTGCTGCACAGCACAGTCTCTGAAGCCGCCACCGCTCCTCTCGGCTGCTTCCTCCTCATGGGCAGGGTCGGGGGACAGCCTGCTGGCAACACCGCTGCCCCTGGGCACCAAGCAGTCCTGTGTCTTTAAGGCACCGTTAGAGCTATGAGTGTGTCCGTTACAAACGGCACTGCCATCTCTGGGATGCGGAATTCCGTTCTGTTTCCTTCCTGGGAAGAAGGGCTCCGGCTCCACAAAACCCAAGTCATTATCTGCATCTTCTTCATTCCAACTGTTCACTCCATTGACTTTGACTTCATTTTCCGTCTCAATCTTCTTAATTATGTGATTTCTAAAGCAGGAAAAAAAAATTGTTTAAATGAATAATGTCTGACTTTCAGGCTAAAACAATTTTCCATTTAAACACTCTTAGTGGTACACACTTTAATATTCCCTCCACCAAATCTGAATGATTAAGCCACAAATTTTTTTTCATGATTGCTCTTCTAATAAAATATAATTCTTTGCTAAACTGAAGGAGCAAGGTAACTAGGAAAATTCTAGCCCATTAACAGCCTTTCAGGTTTTTGGGTTTTTTTTAAAATTTCAGACACAGAGAAGAAAATAGAATAGGATCTTTTTCAGATTGAAGAAAAATCCAAGAAACTGTTTTCAATTATTTTTCCCACTATAAATTAACTGTAATCTGTAAGCTTTAAATACCCAGTTTGCAGCACAGTGTCCGGCATTTACTAGGTGGTCAGTAAGTATTTGCTAAATTAATACAATATGAATAATTCCCGTAAAAACGGGTAAGAAACCTTATTTGAAATCTTATTCCTATTTTTACTTTCACTTTTATGTAAGGCACTGTTCAACACATTAAATCCAATACTGCTACAATCCTGAGGCTCGTTATTTTCCCCCAGAAAATGACTGACAGACTATATTCACTAATCCATTAATGGGGTCAAACTGTTGCACAAGTAGATAAAAAGTAAAAAAAGTCAGGTCAATGTGTATGGCTAATTCAATAAAATTCATACCTAGAAAAATGAGGATGTTTGCCCTATTGACAAGGGAATTATTACCATTTCATTTCTAAGAAAAGCATTATTTAGATGCCAGGGTGGTAGGTCCAAGGCAATCTGGACCAAGTGTCCTGATGACAGGTTTATAAATGCAGTAACTATGACAAATGTTATGTTAAATTCACATCCTGGCTCTTCTAGATGCCTGGTAATGCTCTGTAATAGAGACAAGATTCATTTGCATTCAAAAGAATCATCTAAGTAACAAAAACAAAAATCTGAATTACAAAGCAGTAATTCATTCTACTTAGAAAAGTCCACAGCATTAGTCCAATTACAGTTCAGGCTCCACATGAGGGTGCCACATGCAGCACCAAGGCACAGGTGAGATTACCACGGCATTACCAGGTTTAATCTAAAGTTCCTGCTCCTAATACCAACTGGGTATATTAGTCACGACAGCCTGACTGCACTGAGAACCACGTGTGAGCTGGATGCGAAACAGCACCACCCATTTCTGGCTTGGCTCTGGCTCTGGCTGACCATCTCATGGAATCTGACAGCCGAATCTGAGTAGGTCCTATCCTCACAGATGATCCCACCAGTGAAAGAGGAAAAGATGACCAACGGGAAACGATTAAGAGAGGAAGGAAAGAAAACCTCATTTGATACGTGTCAGAGAAAGTCTGGCCCTTGAGATAGAGAGCAAGGGAGCAAAAAGTCACATAAAGGAATTTCAAAGAAATTTATACAATGCACTGAACATGCCAAAAATAAAGAACACAGAAAGCAACAAAAGTGAAGTCAGAAAAGTCTTAAATCTAGTTTTCTGTGTCATAAATATTAAGGTTTTTTATTAGCAACACACGCAACAGAAATGCACACATTGGCAAGAAACACACTGCTCCTGCCCATCCTTTCTGCACTGCGGTGTTTCGGCCCAGACAAACGGCCATTTATAAAGTAGCTGTACTAGAAATATATCATGAGTGGATACACATTTACTAGGCAACAGCATAAATGGATCAATAATTTAAATCTAATAGGTAAATTCTTCCTAAAGTCAACACAAAGAAGAATTTCAAAAACACACACATATATATTTTCTTTTATTAGTGAAGTAAGAAAAAAATGAAGTTGTATATTCAGAAGGTTTTCTGATATTACTTGTACACCTTGACGGTAATAAAAAAAACAAAATTAAATGTTTTAGGTAATGTGAAAAACAACTGAATACACTTATAAGTGAACCTATAAGTTAAAGAACAAACGACAACAAAACTACAGAAGGTAGTGACACTGGATCATCCCAAGTTAATTCGACTCCTGGTCTTTTGGAAAAAATATTATCAAACTCCCAAAGCAAACAATTTAATAAATAAGGAGAAGGCTAATGATAATGAACCATGATAATGAACTACTACCTGATACACAAGTTAAGGCAACACACCAATTAACTGTGAAGCCAATTTACCCAGGATTACTGCAATTAAAGCTTAAGTCAAAATATTTTTTAAAATCAGACAAATGGAATAAAGTCTAGATTCACCTCTAACTCTATAACCTTGAGGGTCATCAACTAAATTTTAATTGATATAAAATATTTACCTATTTAGAATTGTTACTGATTTAGAATTTTTCAAAAATAGCCTAGAAATGTTAACATTTTCACTACCTATCTTTCTATGCAGTGGCACACAGCAAAAGTATAGCTGGAGTATTTAGTTCAGTTTTCGAGAAAGCAATATTCTATAGCAAATTACTTGTGTCAAAAATAATTACTGCCATGAAAATCCATGGAACATTTTACTTCTAATAATTTAAGATCCATTGGTTTAACACGGGAATCTAATCAGAGTGGAAAAGCTTTCTTGTTTACATTTTATTTATGAAACTGTCATGATAAAAATAATTTTTAGGTAAGACATGCACCCCTGTACTTCAACAGGATTAATACAGACGAATAGCCAGTTTTTATATTTGTTTCTCTCTTCAGCAGAGCAGGGGCCATTCTCACTGTGAAAAACCAGCTCTGTAGTCTCCCCAACCTAGACAAACTTACACCCTGTCGTTGAGCTGTTTGGTGATGCTGCTGGGACCTGATCCAGGGTCCTCAGGTTTGCACACAGGATTAAAGTTGAGACCTTTCTGCGTGGAGGACTGCTTGCTATACAGCTGATACGGAATGTAGGACAGGAGTCGTCCAGCTTTGATGCTAAAACAAAAAAGTAACACCAATTTAAGAGTTTAATACTTGGGGAAAAGGAGCTTCACAAAAAATGAATGTTCTCAATGACAGGAATATTTCACCAACAACATGCCATCTCTTTTTCTAGTTTATTCCTTCTCCCTTTGTTTTAGTGGTCCTAATACAATCTTACTTATTAAACACTTAAGAATGAGACCTGCCCATGAAAAGACACGTCTGAAATTTTAAAAACTAGTAGCCAACGGTCTCATGTTGAGGAAAAGAAAATAGACTACAGAGTAGGATGAGAAAAACTTCAAGCACGAAGTTGGACTACTCAATATTGTAATCGTCATGACTTTGATATTTAACCACAATCTTTCCCCCAAAAAATTCACACAGAATCATTAAGATTTTCTCAAATCCTATCTCGCATGTTAAATTTTTCCAGAATAAGGGAACTGGATGAGGATTCCCAGTTTCCAAGATTCATGTTAGTCTGTCTATTAAATGTGAAAAACTGTAAAATAAAAGGACAAAATAAAGAATCTCAACTTTAAGATTAACAAATAATTTACACTATCTTATGTGTGTAAGAGTGATAGAGACAAGGCCACTTGAAGACAGAACTCTGAGAGAGCAGAAGCTATCATATATATCTATATCGTCTTCCAAATGCTCACTATATATGCATCAAACACCACCTATAAAAACCAGGGGAACAGCAGTATTATAATACTAGATTAACTGACACTCCCCAATGCCTATTATACTTCAGAACTAAGACTGATTTGATTAAACTGAGTTTTGCTTTCTAATAAACTGAGTTACACATATGGTTACTGTATCTTTAAAAATACCATTTTCAACTCAAATTTTAAAACAGCCAACTAATATGCTTAGGCTAACATCCAAATTTTAAAACAGGCTCCTTAAGTATCAGGAAATATTTCAAAGCACATGTGTGCCTTTAAACCTAAAATATATATTAAGAAAGCCATACTTTAATTATTTAGAAAAAAAATAATACAGTAAAATACTTTTCTTATTATCTGACAAATCCAAGAGTTTTGACATTATTTTCTCAAAGCACACTCCACAGAACTTAAAAAAAAAAAAAGACTGAATTGGTTTAAAACAAACAAAACCAATTTAAAATATTAAGTCAACAATTGTGAATACAGAAAAACATACTGATGATATACCCTAAAAATGAAACTATACCATATTATAGACTATGTCCTTTATGTAATTATATCAATATACAATCCTACCTAAAGTACCTTCAACTTCAGGTGGAATTACTAAATATGCTAAACTACTAATTTATGACAGTTGAGAACATACTAGTGACAACACACTTCAATTTTCATTTACCTAAATAAATGTACCATCAGGCTAAAAGTTAGTTTTATCAAGATTACAGATTACATTCAAATACTAGAATTAAAATCCTAAAATTAGACTGTTTATTAATTTACTTTATTCTTTTAAAAAAATTTTTATTGGAGTGCAGTTGATTTACATACAATGTTGTGTTAGTTTCAGGTGTACAGCACAGTGAATTTTACTTTATTCTTTATCAAGCTAACTTCACTTCCTTTAGCAACTGGTCTTAACTGCCTGGCTATGGACCTTTGTCTTCTTAGTTATTACCTATCTCGCCTGCTCTCCCACCCTCAGAAGCAGAGGGACTTACCCCTAACCTTAGCCTTCTGCCTCCTTCACGACACACAGCACAGCTGTAACTAAGGGGTACGTGGAGACTGAAACTGTGCTCAATATGCCAGCTGCACATCTGAAGTAAGACCAACGTGCAATGAAGCCAGGACACGCCCCATTATCATGCTGGCTTCCCCCATCCTACTGACAGCTTGCTGGGTGACCCAGATGCTACAGGTGCTCTCTGTGGTCTACACTGATCGTACACGACTCCTAACAACAGCCATGTCACCCAGCAGAACTTAAGGCTTACATAACTAAGTCCGTGGAGACTGATATAAAATAAGAGCCAATTTAAATACTGCAGGTCTCTAATCAGACATCCTCAGAGATGCCCAGTAAAAGAAACTAAAGCCCAGTGCACTACAGTAACGTTAGACAAGAAATTCTTTTAATTTCAAGCCCAAACCACTACACATCTGTGTACATTCTTAACTATCCCTGCTTATCCATTTATCCATCTACAGATATATGGAGAGAAACATTATCTGAAGGTATATTTTTAAAAGATCTTCTTTTACAAAGTCTCTCAGGGATTCATTTCTAACATTTTCTAATTTCACTGCTTATCCTAAGCACAGAGGAGTTGTATTCTATATTTTCTACCATTCTTCTTACCAAAAAAACCCCCAAAAACAACAGAGCCAAATATCAAAGCCCATATTTCAAAACCAAATGGAGCTTCACTTTACCAAAAGCTATTACTACATGGCTTCTTTATATACTGAGCTTTCTTCCCATGTACACTGAAAATAGATTCTGATATATATGAAAGAGCTTACATTCTATACAATGCATCAGGCACATACTCACTGCATGTGAGATATTCACTTACTTTGAGAAGTTTTAACTCTTGGCTTGTCCTATAGCCCCAGTAAAGTTATCTAAAGCAGAACTTTGTTCTCTAAATCATTTCCTGTTTCCTATGCTGAAAATGAATTTACACTGTCAGTTGTAAACAGAGTCTGGGAGATTTTGCAAAAATTAAGATACAAGAAAAGTCACTACATTTCTATTCTGAACTTTTTATTGTAACTGTAGCAACAGCATCTTCTTTAGACGAAGCAATTCTGCACATCAAATGTCTGTATGGTTCCAGTCAACATCCCAGTCGTTCTCTATTAGAAAAACCACATCTGACACTGCATACCCATCTGCCCATCCATTCACGCATCTATCCTTCTTCCTCATTCAGAAGTGGATTTAAGGCAAGAAAGGATGTAATAATGTGCTAAGGACAAACTGAGCTGTTTTTGCCTATTATTCTACCATTAAGCAAACATTATTCTTTACGCATTCAAAATTAAAATTTCCTTTGCCACCACCTCTCCCATTACCCAAACTTACCAACCACTCACCAAGATCCCACAAGCTCAGAAAAGGAAATAACAGCTATGAACATATGTATATAACTTTTTGTCCTTTATCCTTCAGGGTCCAGATTGCTTTTTATTTTTTACTACAGATACTGAGAGAGTTAGGCTATTCATATTCATTCTTTAGCTCGTGAAGACCAAGACTCTATTTTCTAATAAATATTACCTACAACAAATCATGGGGTGGCGGGGAGACTGAAATGTGTACTGGTTAGTTGGCCAAGTAAAAATAATTTGAGAAGAATTCTGTAGTGCTGTGAGAGAAAAAAGTAAACGACTCAAGATTAATTTTTTTTAAGTCAAATCTATACCAGAAACTAGAATCACACACATTTTCTACAAGGAATAAACTGAGGCAAGACACAAAAAAAAACATAAGGGGGATGAAATAAATCATGAGATAAACTTGCAACCAACTTTTATTTGAGTTGAATAAGCACTCTAATATTGACACTGAGTGTAATTAGGAACAAAGTTTTAGTCCATACCAAGTATGAGATCTTCAGAGCATCACAAGTACGTGACAAACGTGCTGACATTACAGGTGGGAGCTTAGAAAGAAAGGACACACTGACTGGGAGCCAGTCACCCCCCACGAGAAGACCCGAGTTGGCAACAACTGGACCCTCTCATCTCACAGCAGAGCCCGTGAGAATCCAACCAGAGGAGGCAGGTTCCCACGCCACAGAAGACTCAACACAAAATGAACAACGAGAACAAAATGGACTCGGAATAACTTAGGACCATGTTTTCAACTGTGCTCGGGCCCGATGAGGCAGTGAGGTGAGCCACAGCAGCTTCTATAACTACTTCACACTTCAAATTTCAACATAAAATTGTCTGAAGAAAAGGATTAAGAGAAAAATTTGAAAATCACTTATACTATACTGTACTATATACAAACATAAGATTTACAAAGCAAAGCCTTCAGTGACATAATCTCAGACCTTAAACTAACGCACACAGGCTTCTCATTAAAGGACTCCCCTGCCTCTCGGAAGTCATGACCCCATAATCATGCCTATATTAACTCGGGTTTAATGGCACCTACACAGACACCAGGGAATTCTAATCAAAGCAAAGTAATCATCCTGCACACTTATGAGTGGTAGTCGCTTTTCAAACTGCTCAAGCTAAAAACAGGAAAACTAATTATAGAAGAGAATATCATGTATCATCCATTAAACAGCTAATATGATGTTCAAATTTTTAAATATAATAAAATCTCATTAAAACACTGCTGAGAAGGAGAAAAGATGAACAAGGCTGGGATTAGAGTGTGAAAGAAAACAGCACTGTGATCTAACGTGGAGGAGCCCATGCTTATGACATCGTAGACACTGGGCACTTTTTTCATATATTAGGGTATAGCCCAGACTGAACCATTTCCACATGGGCCAACTCACCCATAACAACTTAATTAAATGGCAAAGAGCAGACCCAAATATGAGTCAGAAAATCTGGGTTCTGAATTCTGTCATTCTTGAGCAAATCAGTTAACTGTCTTAGCCCTGCCTTCTCATATATAACATAAAGCAACTACGCCATATAACCATGATTCCAAAGTCACTTCAGTTATTTAAAAACAGATAATTAAGCCTGACTTCAAACTAAAATAAAATTCATTAAGGTGTATTTTATAACTTGTAACTGTCTCAGGTGCATTTTTTATTGTATTATCTCTCTAGCAGCATTCAGCACAAAAAAGAAGAGCAGGTATAAAGAAACAGCTGTAAAGAAGACCACCATTTTCTAAGCAAGTCAAGTCCCACCCAGCAAGAGCTCTTTTCACCACCACTTTCCTTGCCCATGGATCTCCCCCATCCCCTCCAAAGCCAAACTAATATCCCCAGATCAAAATTCTTGCCCCGGCACAATGAAAGGATTGTCTTTAAGTGACAACACACAGTTAAACTCTGGAATGATACTAACTTCTGATACGGAAAACCTCACAATTTATTTTTAAGAAGACACACAGCTAAAAGCTAGGTTCATTAATCCTATATAATGAATGGACAGTGGCTGGGTCCTGGGAACATAGCACAAAGAAGTTCTAGGGATGGACCTTCAACTTAATCTGCCAAGGCTTAAAAAACCCTAATCTATAAGAATAATTTGGCTTTCCGGAAGACAAATGCACTTTTGACCTTTTGGAATTTATTTTCTGATACTCGGTGATGTTTATAGAATAAAAATAAAATAACAACGGTAGCTTCTTACATATTATGCCTCTACAACGCACAAGGCATTGTGCTAGGTAGTTTGCACGAATTATTTCTAGTTGTCACATAACCATAGCGGGTAGACAGCAGCCATCTTTTACAAATGAGGAAACAAGGTTCAGAATGGCTGCGTAACTATTCCCATTACACAAGATCACAGGGACCCTGAATTGCTGAGTTGGGATGTGAACCCAGGTATGTCTCCAGAGCCCAAGCCCAGCCTTTCCACTATAATACACTGACTCTTATGAATCTATGCTGCTGTTCTATTCACTTATTTTTTAAAAATATTTTCGGTCACGCCACGTGGCATGTGGGTTCTTAGTTCCCCAACCAGGGATCGGAACCACACCCCCTGCACTGGGAGCACGGAATCTTAACCACTGGACCACCCGGGAAGTCCCGAAACCTAACAATTCGAAATCTACTGAATAAATTAATGGAAGGTGTCAGAATTAATGAAATATAGGATAAGAAAAAAGCTCGGCAGCTGACTTAAAAAAAAATAATTTCTAAGTTTGTTTCATTAACACTCCATTATACAATCTGACCATTCTCTCATATACTGATTACACTCTAGTCATAAAATTATGATTTTAATACTTTCACTTTTAACTTTCATAAATCTAGCAATCACTCATATATATTATATATGAATCACTCAAGTTCTGGCTCATCACCAAGGTTCTAGACGACATATTTAACCTTAGGAAGTTAGTATGAATGGCCAGCACTGATTTACAACACACCAATTCCAAACCAACAGCCAAGGAGCCATACTAACCGAAAAACAGGTACTAATAATACTGCAAACTGCCGCCCACTCCTAGTGTTCCGGGTCCACGTTATCCTCATCTTCTTTTTTCCCCCACAGCACGTACTGACTTTTAACACATGACATAAATTTACTCATATACTGTTTATTATCTGTTTCCCCTTATAAAATGTAAGCTCCAAGAGGTAGGAGAGGGACTCTGCTTAGCTCACTGATGTATTTCCCAAGTACACAGAACACTGCCTACTCGGAACAGGTGCACAAATATTTGCTCAGTGAACAGCATGCTTTGTCAACCCCTCCCATCGCTGCTTCCTGCCGCTCATTTGAGTCATCTCCCCTAATTCCTGGGAGCTGAGGTTGCAAGAACACTAATGTCAAACCCCAGGCCACCTGAATCATCACGCGAGGCTAAGGAGCACAGTGGTGTTTTTTAAGACCTGGATTACTCTTCACCCTTACGTTAAGAGGCAATGCAAGTTAGATAAGCGTTTATAATAGAAAAAGTATTCCAATTTTTAAAACTCATTAATTTAATTAAAAATTAAACTTACCTTTCCACAATCCATTCTGGTCGAATTACTTTTTCTCCCTTTAACTCTTTAATTTTGGCATTAGGAAGATTTGTGGCAATGATGTGTGTTGTTTTGGATCTGGAATAATACACATGATATTGGCCTCCATGCAACATCATTAGCTTTCTCAATTCCTCAGCAGATGGATCTGTAAAATTAATAATAAAACATGTTAAAAGTTTTACATTAAGAAAGTAGAGCCCTAGCTGAACAATCCCTTAAACAGGATGATTTAAAGAACGTATCACTGGTATACTTTCTCCTTGGCTGTGTTGCCAGTAAACAAAGTTGGGAGGAAAATCACAAAGTGATAGAGCTATTTTGCCTTAGCACATCTGACTCTCCTGGCTGCTAAAGGCACAGTCAACCAACACAAAAACATCTACTGCCAAGCAATGCCCAGAAAAGCAGACAGACACCTCGAGTAATGAATTAAATACTGATAATAGAGCAAATATTTTAAAAATTTTGACATTTAGCTATATTGACCTTGACATTTTTATCTTATATTTAAAAATACTTACTATGAGCAGACTTACTGTAGAGCTTATTAGACTTTACTCCTGTGAAGCTTAATAATTTAAACTTTTATTTAAAAAATATAAGGGTTTCCCTGGTGGCACAGTGGTTAAGAATCCGCCTGCCAATGCAGGGGACATGGGTTCAAGCCCTGGTCCGGGAAGATCCCACATGCCGTGGAGCAACTAAGCCCGTGTGCCACAACTACTGAGCCTGCGCTCTAGAGCTCGCGAGCCACAACTACTGAGCCCACAAACCTAGAGCCCGTGCTCCACACAAGAGAAGCCACCTCAATGAGAAGCCTGCGCACCACAACGAAGAGTAGCCCCCGCTCGCTGCAACTAGAGAAAGCCCGCGTGCAGCAACGAAGACCCAACACAGCCATAAATAAATAAATAAATGTTTCTTTCAAAATGTGTAAAAAGATGATTGCCTTAAAAAAATTTTTTTTAATAAATAAAGAAAAGAAAAGAAAAGAAAAGTTAAAATAATCTTATTCAGTTTCCTAATACAAATTTGCATCAAAGCCAAAAAATAAAGTTAACCAAAACAAAATAAGAATTGCAGACCAAGAAGCACTCTTTTTTTTCCCCAATTTTGTTTCAAATTATTTTATTCTTAATAAAACTATAGAAAAATATCTTAAACAAGAATCAATGTGGTTTATGCTTTCCCATAAAAAAATGTCTGACTCACTAAAGTTATGTTATGACAGGCATTACTAGTATCACATGAAACTAATTATTTTCAACAGCTTCCCTATTTCTTTCACCTATTAACCTAAGGGAAACTCTGTACCACACTTCTCCTAGCAACAGCTGTACCTGGGGGTGAGGCTGGGGATGGCCTCCACAGGAGGCTTGTGTATCTACTTTGTTATTCAAGCAACAGATTTTCTTTAAACACAAATAATACAGGTCCAAGTATTTAAATAAGTACTTTTATTATAATAACTATCTAATTCAGTGAGTTTTGGTCTTTAGAAGAAGAAATATGTTCCCTCTATACCGATTTTGGTAAGAGTTCTTATCATGAACAGATGTTGAATTTTATCGAATGCTTTTTCTGCATCTGTTGAGATGATCATGTGGTTTTTGACTTTTCTTTTGTTAATGGGGTGTATCACATCGACTGACTGATTTGTGTATGGTGAACCATCCTTGTGACCCTGTGATGAATCCAACTTGGTCATGGTATTTGATCTGCTGTGCTGTTGGATTCGGTTTGCTAATATTTTGTTGAGAATTTTTGCATCTATATTCATTAAAGATATTGGCCTGTAGTTTTCATTTCTCCAAAGAAGACAAAGAGATGGCCAACAGGCACATGAAAAGATGCTCATCATCACTAATTATTAGAGAAATGAAAATCAAAACTACCATGAGGTACCACCTAACACCAGTCAGAATGGCCATCATTAAAAAGTCTACAAACAATAAATGCCAGAGAGGATGTGGAGAAAAGAGAACCCTCTTACATTGTTGGTGGGAATGTAAATTGGTGCAGCCACTATGGAGAACAGTATGGAGGTTCCTCAAAAAACTAAACATAGAGTTGCCATATGATCCAGCAATCCTACTCCTGGCACATACCCAGACAAAACTATAATTCAAAAAGATACATGCACCTCTATGTTCAGAGCAGCACTATTTACAAAGCCAAGACATGGAAACAACCTAAATGTCCATCAACTGATGAACGGATAAAGAAGATGTGGTATACACACACACACACACACACACACACACACACACACACAGGAATATTACTCAATCATAAAAAAGAACGAAATAATGCCATTTGTAGCAACATGGATGGACCTAGAGATTATCATACTAAGCAAAGTAAATCAGAAAGAGAAAGAAAAATATCATATAATATCGCTTTATGTGGAATTTAAAACACGACACAAATGAACATATCTTAAAAACAAACAAACTCACAGACATAGAGAACAGACTTGTTGTTGCCAAGGGGGAGGGGGGATGGGGAAGGAAAGATTGGGAGCTTGCAATTGCAAACTAGTATATACAGGATGAATAAACAACAAGGTCCCACTATATAGCATAGGAAACTGTATTCAATATCCTGTGATAAACCAAAATGGAAAAGAATATATACAACTGAGTCACTTTGCTGTATAGGAAAAATTAAAACAACATTGTAAATCAACTATACTTCAATAAAATATATTTAAAAAATGAAGAAGAAAGAAAGCTAACAAAGCACATACAGACATGCCAGGTTTGATTACTTCTTGTTAAATTCTTACGTGTAGAATTCATCTGTTGTTACTGACTGCACCTACTGGAGCTGCTCAGTAAAAGTATGTTAACTACATATGCAAGTCACATATATAAATTTTTCTAATTGCCTCATTAAAAATAGTAAAAAATTAATTTTAATGTTTTTATTTAACTCAATAAATCCAAAATATTATCATTTCAGCATGTAATCAATATATAAAATTGGGATATCTCACACTCTTTTTCTCAAACTAAGTCTCCAGAATACAGTATATATTTTGCATTTACAACACACCTCTATTTAGACTAGTCACATTTCAAACGCTTATTAACACATGTGGCTAGTGGCTACTAAACTGGATAGCACACTGGAAAGAGAAATGAAAACAACTTTCAAATAAAAGTAATTCAAAATTCATAATTGAAGGTTTTCAGGGGCTAGGGATCACAGAAACTAAACTAGAGCATCATAATGACTTCACATAGAATAGTGGAAACTGAACATCTGGCCAGTCAGGAATCTACAGTTTACTTACTTTCTCTCCCTAAGATTAAAGCATTTGCTGATAAACAAAACTGATAAACCTCTAACCAGACTCATCAAGAAAAAAAGGGAGAGGGCCCAAATCGATAAAATCAGAAATGAAAAGGAGAAGTTACAACCAACACCACAGAAATACAAAGGATCCTAAGAGACTACTACGAGCAACTATATACCAATAAATGAACAACCTAGAAGAAATGGACAAATTCTTAGAAAGGAACAATCTCCCAAGACTGAACCAGGAAGAAATAGAAAATACGAACAGACCAATTACCAGTATTGAAATTGAATCAGTAATTTAAAAACTCCCCACAAGCAAAAGTCCAGGACCAGATGGCTTCACAGGTGAATTCTACCAAACAATTAAAGAAGAGTTAACACCTATCCTTCTGAAACCATTCCAAAAAGTTGCAGAGGAAAAACCACTTCTGAACTCATTTTATGAGGCCACCATCATCCTGATACCAAAACCAGACAAAGGGGACTCCCCCGGTGGCTCAGTGGTTAAGAATCCACCTGCCAATGCAGGGGACACGGGGGGTTCAATCCCTGTCCGGGAAGATCCCACATGCCGAAGAGCAACTAAGCCCGCACACCACAACTACTGAGCCCGTGTGCCACAACTACTGAAGCCCGTGCACCTAGAGCCTGTGCTCTGCAACAAGAGAAGCCACCGCAAGGAGAAGCCCGCACACGGCGACGAAGGGTAGCCCCCGCTCGCCGCAACTAGAGAAAGCCCGCACGCAGCAACGAAGGCCCAACGCAGCCAAAAAAATAGTCAGTAGACACTGTCATTCTAGTAGCACCAATATATATATCAATTTTATTAAAAAACATCCACCTCTTTGTAGAACAAAATAAAACTGTCATTTACTGTTTTATAATCATAAGCAGGTAAGAAGAACTGAGGAAAGAAAATTAACATTAATTTAGCACCTATTGCACTCATGTACTTTCCATACTTTATCTCACTTAATGCTCACCACTGGTGATTCCAAGATTGGAATTCAACAACAGAGTCTTGGCATCACAAGTTCTCTGTGAGATGATTATTGTCATTTCAATGTTATTCTTACCAAAAACAAAAAACAAGCATATTCTGGATAATTTGGATAACCGTGATTTCATTGCGCAGGTTTTGTTTATGAAGGTACTGGTGCTGTCAGGGACTGCTTTAAATGTCATGTGCTAATGAAAAGAACAGAAACCAACTTAAGGTGCAAATGATGCATCTTCACCAAATGAAGACCAAAAATGTCATGGTACAATGTTCAAATGTTGATTATGTAGTGACAGAACAGACAACATCAGTGGGGGGAAAAGGTCATTAAAAAACACATTTGCTGGATATCCACATGCAAAAGAATGAAGTTGGACCCTTATCTTATACCATACACAAAAATTAACTCAATGGACTAAAGACCTAAATGTAAGACCTAAAACTATAAAACTCTTAAAAGAAAACACAGGGGAAAAGCTTCATGACATTGGATTTGGAAATGATTTCTTAGATATGACACCAAAAGCACAGGCAACAAAAAGAAAAACAGATTAAGTTAGACTACATTAAAATTCAAAACTTCTGTGCATCAAAGGACACAATCAACAGAAGTAAAAAAGCAACCTGTGGAACTGGAGACAATATTTGCAAATCATCTATCTAATAAGGGGTTAATAGTTAGAATATATAAAGAAGTATTTCAACTCAACAACAACAAAATAACCCAATTTAAAAATGGGCAAAGGACCTGAAAACACATTTCTTTAAAGATGATATACATATGGCCAACCAACAGATGAAAAGATGCTCAACATCACTAATCATTAGAGACATGCAAATCAAAATCCCAATGAAACATCCTTTTAAACCAAAATTCTTAGCTCCTCAGCATCCTGAATGAGGTTTTTATAAAGGAGACCAACTTCAGATAAAAGAGGACTGTAACACGGCAACGTTTTCAAGTTTTAATAAATCTAAGAACAGGTTCTAAAATGCATCTTATAGGTTGAACAACGTATACACCTTTCTTTTCTATGTTACATGTATCCTTTCTTGACAAAGCACAAGATACATCAAAGAACATCTGATCAACAAGAGAATAATTTTTACTTAAACTGTGTTTCTCGCTGAATAGGACTGTGCAGTTTTAAAAACTTAACAGATATCTTGGAAAGAAAGCTTTGCAAATCTGTAACACTCACAGTCCATAACACTCCTACTGTTAATTTTACAGAACATTCTTTGAGAATATTCTGTATGCAATCAAATTTTAGCATTAACTAAAACCAACCACAGAAAGTGAGAGACAGGTGAGCACAGAAAAGGTAAAAGGCACATATTAAACACTGGACCAAGATTTAGGCCTAAAGCTCCACATGTGAAATTCCACCACAGCAAACGCCATCACATAACATCAGAACAGCCACTGAAGACCACTGTGACGTCTCTGGGCACAGCTTATAAAAGTTTTGCTCATCTGGTTAAAACACATTCTATAAACAAAGTTTTAAAATCTTGTGCAAAAGCTTTCCTTGATAGATCTCTATTGAGAAAACAGTCATCCTGTGTACCGTTTCATCCTGCATGTCCAAAGAACTTGATTAAATCTTGGCTGTGTCACATATATGCTAGAAAGAAGTAAGCCAATGGCTGCTTATACCTCCTTTGGTCTTACAGTAGTTAATATCTTTAATTATTTCATTTGAGTCTCACAATCCTATAAATTATAAAGATAATTTAGCATAGTTTACTGATGAGGAAATAGAGGAAAATTAGAAGACTTGTGCACAATCACCTAGCTATTGTGCAGACCCCTTTGTCTTCTGACCCCTGGACAATAATACTCTTTCTCCAGTAGCCATGCTTACTCTCTTTTCCTCTCTCCTCCCTAAGTACATCAGACTTACAAAATTCAACTAAAAGCCACATACACTCAACCAAGTAAAAACCAAAGAAAAGTCTCAAAAGCCTAAAGAACACATTTTTGAGTACCTAATAGGTGCAAATACCTATCAGACACTGGCAAAATTACAGGGGGTGGTAGAAATTAATACAGTAAGTCTCTCCCATGTAGGAGGTTAAATTCCTACATCCCTGGATTCACACCATCAGTCTCGCAGGAAACAGGAGGAGATACTGTGTATCTATCCATAGAAAATAATTCCTGGAAGGTATCCATTTCAAAAAATTAGACTAGAGCATTAAATGGACTCTTTTCCTAAATCACCATATTCACATGCTCAGAAAATTATCAATGTTAAGGTTAAGTTTTCAAACAAATCCCTACCACTTCAGATATAAGTCTGTTATACTTGTATATTCCCTTGATTCATTTTGCGAATCATACCCAGGCCTGCCCTGCTTTTCCACAAACTTCAGCAGTGCCTAAGTCACCAGACCTGGTCTCTTATCCACCTACTGAAAAAAGCAGAAAATTACCAGAACGCCTCTTTCCATATTCACTGTCCTGATCCAACTCCACAGAAGAGCAATTACAGCTCCCTAGATTTGAAGCACTAGCTCACCCGGAGAGCTTTCACCAAAATAAACATGCCCAGGGCCTATTTCCCAGAGATTACAATTCAGTAAGCCTAGAGTGTGGCCCATTTCTTATTTAAAAACTACCCATTTAAGAAAACTGAGTTGAATTAGCATATGAGTGAACACATTTTAACATTCTGATGTACAAACACAAAACTCTGCTATTCATTCGTAGGCTCAACTAATATTTATTGAGAATCTTACAATGTGCCTGGGCAGGCTTCTTTCTAGGCCCTGGTACTCTCAGCTGTGCTCCACAGCACTCTTATTTCACTGGGCAGACAGAAAGTAAGTCAGATAAGTACCAGTTCAGGAGCAAATAAATTCTATGAAGAGAAATGAAGCTGGATAAGGGATTAGAAAGCAACTGGGGGGCAAGATACATGTATTTTACATAAGGCTGGTCAGGGAAAGTCTCCTGGAGAAGGCAACATCTGACAGAGCTCTGAGGGGTGAAGACCTGGAGGAGGAGGAGCCAACTGGAGGCCCCGCAGTGTTCTCTCTGATCCACATCTGGCCAGGGTCACCACACAGAACGGGCTTTCTGACTCCCCAAAACTCAGTACATAAATAAGACCTGGCAATACAAGACAAAACTCAGGTGTCAAAAGTAAATGTTTCTAGCAATAAAGCTATGAAATGTATATCCTGTGGACCGGTTTAAGGAAGGAGGCAAATCTAATTTAACTGGGTCTTAAGGGATGAACATGATTCCAGTTCGCAGAAGTGAGGGAAGGAGCTTTTCATCAGAGCGAGAGCACGAACAGCAGCACAGGAAAGAGAAAGTACAAAGATGAATCTAAAACATCAGAACAATCCTGTTGACCTGAATTAGAGGATATAAAGGTGAAAACGGAGGTTACGGTTAGGACAAGAATGCCTTTCCCCATTCTCGTCTAAAAAACACCTTACTTATCCAAGACCAGTTCAAAAAGTCAGTTCTTCTATGAAGTAATCACGCTAACCCTCAAAGGCAATTACTTCTATGTTGCCACCCACTTGGCTCTGTTCATGTCTAATGCCCACAGATTACTTTTTTGTCACAAAATCCACATTCTCCATCACTGTCATCTCTGTTCAAACATAGTACCTAACACACAAGCAGCATACAAATATATTCGTTGAATTAATTAACGTAGGGTAAAATGGGATGAAAGGTCCAAAGATTGGAAAACTTACCAGAGTAAAGATGTTTACAATTCTCCCTAAATTGAGCTATAGGATAATGTAATTCCTATCAAAATCTCAGCAAGGTATCTATTTTGTAGACACAGAAAAGCTTCTTCTAAAATTATGTGGAAAAGCACAGGCCGTAGAAAATAGCTAAAACAACCTTTCCAAAGAAGAATAAAATGGCAATGATCACTCTACTCAGTATTATGGCTTACTATATAGTGCAGAGGTACAGTAATCAAGACCATGTGGTACTGGTGAAAAGACACGTAGTCAATGGAATAGAACATGGAACCCAGAAACATACCCACCCAAATATGCCCAACTGACTTTTGAGCAAAGTACACAAGTAATCCAATGGAGGAAGAATGGCCTTCTCAACAAATGGTGCTAGCAAGTGGATATCCACAGGCCACAAACAAACAAAAATATTCAAATGGACCATGAACTTAAATATTAAACATAAACTTAGAAAATTTTTAGAAAAAACAGGAGAAAATCTTTGGGATCTAGTACTAAGCAAAGATTTTTGACTTGAAAGCACAATCCATAAAAGGAAAGATTGATAAACTGGACCCAACAAAATTAAAAACTTTTGTTCTGCAAAAGACCATGTGAAGAGGGTGAAAGACAAACCACAGACTGGGAGATAATATTTGCCAAACCACATATCTGACAAGGAGTAGTATCTAGAATTATATAAAGAACTCTCGAAATTCAACAGTAAAAAACCAAACAATCCAATTGGAAAAGAGGCAAAGGACATGTACAGACGTTTCACTGAAGAGGATCTACAGGTGGCAGATAAATACAGGAAAGGATGTTCAACATCTTTAGCCATCAGGCAAATACAAATTAAAACCACCACGAGATACCACTACACATGTATTAGAATACCGAAATTAAAACAAACAAAAAAACCAACCTGTCTGTACAAAATGCTGGTGAGGATGTGGAGCAACTGGAATACAAATTAAAACCGATATTACTACATACCTATTAAATTTTTAAAATAAAAATCACTAAATGCTGGCAAGGACACAGAAACTGGATCACTCATAAATTGCTAGTGGGAATGTAAGTAATACAGCCACTTGGGAAACAGTTTTTGCAGTTTCTTAGAAAAAAACGAAACATGCAACTACTATATAAACCCAGCAATTGCACTCTTTATGTTCACACAAAACCTGTACACAAGGGTTCAGAGCCAAAAAGAGGAAATAACCCAGAAGTTCTTAAATGGGTGAATGGTTCAACTGTGGAACACCCATACCATGGGATAAAAAGGAAAAAACTACTGATAGACACAACAACTTGGACGACTCTCCAGCGTATTATACTGAGTAAAAAGCCAGTCCCAGAAGGTTATATACTGTATGTTCTATTTATGTAACATTCTTGAAATGAAAAAAGTACAGGAACGGAGGCCAGACTAGTAGCTGCCAGGCTGAGAGCGAAGGAGAGTCGGTATGGCTCCACAAGGGAGGCAGGAAGGATCTTGTGTGAAAACGCTGTGTCTTGACCGTATCAATGCCGGTTTCCTGGTTGACACAGCACCATCTTCTAGAGCGGCGGTCCCCAACCTTTCCGGCACCAGGGACTGGTTTGTGGAAGACAGTTTTTCCATGGAGGGGTGGGGGGGGGGGACTAGGGGGTGGTCCAGGCGGTAACGCGAGCGATGGGGAGTGGCAGACGCAGCTTCACTCGCACACCGGCCGCTCACCTCCTGCTGTGCGGCCCGGTTCCTAACAGGCTGTGGACAGGTATCGGTCTGGGGCCCCGGAAGTTGGGGACCCCCGCTCTATAAGATGTTACATTGGGGGAAACTGGGCAAAGGTTCATGGTCTCTATTTTTTCTGCATGTGATTCTACAGTCAAATTTTTTTTTAATTAAAAAAATGAGATGGAAGGCAAAGAAGTTATTAACCTTCGAAAGGAAAAGATGCTGTTTGGGAGAAAAAGAGAGATGAGAGAATGGGTTAACAGAGGCAGAGTATCCAGAAATGGGGGAATCTTATCTCTAAACTCAAGTTCAAAGCTAACTGTGTTGGAAGGGATGTGGGTTACCAAAGAGAAGTTCAGATGGCAGAACTAGGAGCTTTAAAGGAATTAAGAAAACTTGGAACATCAGTTAAAGTCTATGAGGAGCATGAGTAAGAACCAACAACAACACAGTATTCCCTACTTGTCTCACTGCATCTAAAGCACTATCCTTTTCTTGCTGATTTATCACAGAGACTGTTAGATTCTGTTTTATCTATAAAGCTTCAAAAGTAGTCACGAAAAATGAAAATTTTTCTAAAAAATTGTATCACCACAACTTGCATGTCCTTATGAAATTCAACATAAAGGAACTTTACTTAAAGAATTATAATGTAATCCTAACAATAACAAGAATAAAAATTAATATTATCTCTATCTTAAAGAAAAGGATAGGGATAATAATAGGTCCAAAAGAGAAAATGTCTTACAGTCACATAAAAATTAGTGATGAAAGTAAATTAGAATTCCAGATTCTCAACCATGTAATGATTACTACAATATTCATTTTCTCTCCCTCACACAAAGAATCTTTTTTTCTTCCTCTTACGTAAATAAGGGTGCCCTTGTAAATTGGGGACTTCCAAAACTTGCTGATGTAACGAGCAATGTTTATTTCTTTTTATTAACATCTTTAATCTTTTATAATGCATCTCAGGAGGTCTGTGGAGCCTGAACGTTCTAAGATGCCTAAGTAGAAAAGGTGCATGTGAATTTTCCCAAAGTCGCACCATCATTCGTTTTGAGATAACATTCTTAGACTAAATTGTCGATCACGCCTCCTAAAACTCAACCAGGCAACTGTATCAGCTAAATTAAAACTTAACTTTAATCAAGAAGTAGCCCCTGAGTGGTTATACCCATCACTGTAGAGGCACCAAGGACACAATGGTAATGAAAATGTGGAAATGAAGCTCTTGCTCTTGTCTAGTAAACAGGCAACTACAATAAGATCTAATAAATGCCAAGATGTGAATAAATACAAGGAGCCGAAGCCCCACAGAACCTTGAGAAGTCACCCCCACCAGTAGCAAGACAATCAGACAACCGAGGGGGAGTGCTAAACGGAGACCCTAAAAACGAGCGGGTTATCAGCTAACTGAGAAGTGGGGAGGAAAAACGTAACCAACCAACACAAATATTTATAGCCATTCACCTCAAAAATCACAAGAAAATGATCTTAAGAGGAGAGGAATCCTCAAGAGAATAAAAAGAAACTCTGGCAGTAAAATCTGACAGCCAACAGACAAGTGATAACTGACGGGGCAGATCAGAGAAAGATAAGATCTGCAAGATGGGCTGGCTGTGTGGAGACCCAGAAGACACTGCTTGGTGCCAGTGAAACCAAGAGAAACTCATGAAACAGAGGCACTGGGCACCTCCAAGAGTGGGTTTGTGAACAGGATGTAAAACAGGAAGCCCACGGCTGAAAACTGTGAATTAGAATTCCAGAACTCCTCTCCAACTCACAGTGAAAAAACTATCCTGTCCCTTCCAGATACTGGACTCGATGACAACAGGCACAGCAGGAGGCGAGAAGGGATGAGAGGAGCAAAGAACACAGCAGGGAGATTACATGGCACTCTACTCCCTGAACGGTGAGATTCCTGGCCCTCTCCTTCCCTCCTGGCCACCAGGATGCCGGCAGCTGGGTTTGCACCCTTCTCTAGCAAGAGTCTGGGAAATCTGACACAACACACTCCACCCCCTCCTCCACCAGCCCAAAAGGACCTCCGGATAATTACAGGTGAAGATTCGCCAATGAAGTGGCCCTACCAGATGCCCCTCTACTGAAGCCCCCAGTTTACAAGCCCCACATGTGTGATGAGTTGTTTCAGCAGGAGGATCGTAATTTTCCATTTTAAACCTCACTTGACTTTAAAAAACTATGTGCTTTGGTAAAATTTAAAATAAGACATGGCAGGCACAGGAGGAGGGAAAGGAAACCTGAAGGAGGGGTATCTAAGCAGAGGGTTTTACTTTCACCTTTTTTATATACAAGATAAATAATTAAAAACAGAATTAAAACAAATCGCTCCCAATCCTAATAAAAATACATGCCAAAATGGGGGTACCTAAAAAATAAAAAGTACTCAACCTGTATATCCATTAACATAGATGGCGACTCCACTAAAAATTGTAGATGAAGCTCCATCCTTCTGTATAGCAGCATCTGATCGAAACTGTTGCTCCAATTTCTGGGACCTTGGCAGCCATATACCCACCCTAGGATTAAAGGAAAGGTTAAACTAATCACAAAAGTTTTATTTTTCTTCCCACCCTCCCCTTTTTAGAAAGAAATTTATATTTTAAAAAAAATAATAAAAGACCTTATTCTGTGCTAGTAACCAAGGTATAAGGATGACATAAGATATAATGATAAACATGAACCATAATGCAAGGCAATAAAACAGGCAGGTCAAGGGAGACTTTTCCCTCTGTCAACTCAATGTTTAAGAATTCTATCACACTGTTACAATGGTAAAAGTTACGTTTAAAAGAGGGAAAGGTAAGTCAAGGTAATAAGTGTAATGCCACAAAATATTGTTCTTATCTACAAATCAAGCAAAAGTTATACCAAAGCTTAAATCAATTAAAAATTTGACAAGTGGTCAGTAAGAATATATTTTGACTGGCTTCCACTATCTTCTGTGTATGGGAAGCTTAATATTAATAAATTCAAGTAAAATGAAGCGTTTGACAAACCAGTAAAGTCTTCCATACATGTAGATAAGAATACAATAAATGATTCAGTGGCTAAACTCTGGATCTAATCAATCTATTTGGTAGTACTACTAATATTCATAACACCAACCTCAAAGAGAAATAAAAACATTATTATTTTTGCTAAAGACCTTTACAACTCTATGAATTCAGCCACACCTTCCTGAACATCGAAATAATTAAGGTTAATCGATTAAGACTCTATCAATTTTACTTTATCAATAAGGTCTTTAAAATAAAGCTGTAGGTGTCCTAAAGTGGTATATATTTTTTTCCAAAATGGAAATGACTTGTTTTTGATTGTTCAAATATTACATGTTGTCAAAAAATTTTTTAAGAAAATTTAAATTAGCTGTGATCCCATTCATTGCTAACATTTTGGGATCTTACTTTCAAAGTTATTTCTGTGTCTCAGAACACAGAGGTTTTACACAAATAGGATCATATGTAGTAACAGTACTTTATAATACACCCTTTCAGTTAAGGCCATCTTGCCAGGTTAAGAAGTATACAGCTAAATGATGGGTGTATACTGTTCCACGGTATAGAGATAATCCCCTATTACTGGATATCTATGTTTTTACTGTTTTTCAGTATTATTAGCAATGTTGCAATAAAATTATCATACAATAAATTCTGTGCACCAGAACATTTACTGCCTCAGGACAAAATTTCTCAAAGTTTAAGCTTTCAATACATTGTGAAAACACAAGAGTTGGTGTCTAAGTGATTTACAATTTAGAAAACGCCTTCAACCACATTATAAACTAAAAGAAGAATGAAAACTACCTAGACAGTTCAATATAATTATTTTTATTCTTTTAAAACACACCCATTTTTCCCAGTCATCCTCAGCTCGCTTCCTCCATCCACCTCGTCTCATGGTGGAGCTTCTGTATTAGGGGAAGAAAGAAATACATCAATTCATAACAAAAGGTACTACTAATTGATATCTTATTTCAATATCAAGAAAAATGAGAAATTAAAATAAATTCAAATGTTCAATTCATAACAGTTCAAATATCATACTGAGGAAACTTTTTCCAAAGTATATCATTCTCTGGCTTCACAAGTGAAATTTGTTCCCCCCAAAACTCCTTACAGGTAAGTATCAGGTTTTAATTATAACTATTTAAATTTTAATTTTAACAGGAAAAACTTTTATGCATTCTGAGCATCAATTCTAACACCTTCCTACATAAAACATCACCAAATCCAACTAACATACTGTGCTTACTTGTTAACATTAATTAGTGTTAATGGAACCTAAGAAAACATTTTCCTTCATGCACTGCCCTATAATATGGCTCTTAAATTCTGTCTTTGCTATTACATACTGCACACTTAAGAGTACAGCATAGTGTAATTCATCTATATGCAAAAATCCTAAAAGAAGTCAGTCAAAGCAACTAGGGGACATGATGCAGAAAAGACTATCACCAATAATAAATTAGTAAATATGGCATTCTCCTTAAGGCAACGCATGACCAACTATATACCATGAAGCCACCAAAAATGGCTCATCTCAAGCGTCAGCTCGCTTACTGGTGAGCAAGGTATAAATCAAAGTAGGCATTATATGAAATTCCTTGTAAAGTCAAATTCTTCTAACCCAAATGGCTACATATTGGGACATGACTGCATTATTCTTCACAAAATTAATATGATCTCCATTTAAGTATTTTTCTTCTAGTAATTATATAGGTTAATATCAAAGGGTTATCATACACACTGGAGAAGCATTATACATTATCCAAGATAAACTGGCTTTGATATGCTTTAAAAAAAATCTTTTATTGAATAACACCTTAAGATAGCCACACTTCATCCACACACATCAGCAGATATTTTCTTTCAAATATTTCTATTCTTAGTATATACAGGATTTATAATTTCTTCCTGCTGACTTTATATTAATTATGAATTTTTACCTGTCTACTCTTAATAGGTGACTGAAAGACATGCAGAGAGAGAGTCAGAGTTGAGTCCAACAGAGAGACAAGGGGCAGGTGGAAAGGGTTGAGAGCAGGAGGCAAAGTGATTAACCCTGATCAGGCGCTGTGGATGCTGGAGGAGAGAAGGGCTGCTTTGCTTTGTTTTGCCTTTTTTAAGTTTGACGAAGGTAAGGGCATGGCCACCCAATGTGTTTCACCCTGAGTCACAGGACTGCCATCAGTGCTGTTCAATACTTCTTCTGATTTCAAGAGGCTCAATTTGTCCAGTCCCTCAAGACTTCTCCCTTATCTTAAAGGAGTCTGGGAAATGTGTTAACACACAGTTCTTGACTTCATATAAACTCTGACTCCACACATCTGCTCTTACAAGTAAAGAGTGTGGGAGTTCTGGCCACTGTACATTAAGAATGCATACTCACAGGGGCTTCCCTGGTGGCACAGTGGTTGAGAATCTGGCCTGCCAATGCAGGGGACACGGGTTCGAGCCCTGGTCTGGGAAGATCCCACATGCCACGGAGCAAGTGGGCCCGTGAGCCAGAACTACTGAGCCTGCGCGTTCTGGAGCCTGTGCTCCGCAACAAGAGAGGCCATGATAGTGAGAGGCCCGCGCACCGCGATGAAGAGTGGCCCCCGCTCGCCGCAACTAGAGAAAGGCCTCGCACAGAAACGAAGACCCAACACAGCCAAAAATAAAATAAATTTATAAAAAAAAAAGAACTTAAAAAAAAAAAAGAATGCATACTCACAAAAATTATCTGCAGCTATTAATCTGCTAAATGACATAAATTAAAGAACAAAATACATTTAAAAAGTTTAATTCATCTGGCCATCTACTTAAAAGCCTCATTTATTTAAGATCTACCAGGTACCTGTTGCAAAAGGCCAATATGAAAATCTTTATCGACAGTTTAATGAGGGTAAACCAGTATGAAACAAAATCATTTTTTAAAAAAAGTTTTAAAGGTCCTTCCCCCATTCCAAAGTAAAACAGCTATCCCAGACAAATGTTTAAAGTTTTGAGAAGTGAAAGGAATGAAGGACTGAAGATGTAATTTCATCAAATTTCAAAGAATATAATTTGACCTATGTACAGCAAACTCCTATTGGTCCAGGATTCAATTAACATCAAGAAGAGGAAAAAGAAATGAACATATTTCATTCTACACATTCAAATTCTACTTTGAGAACACCCCATAACAAACAGTGAACTGGGTAACTTGGACCTACCCTCCCGCTGAGGAGGAGGAAAGCCAGACAAAACACAGACCCAGAAAGGCCTAGCGAATAATGAAAAATCACTGAGCCAAGATTCAGCAGATGACAGAGGAGACCGGCCACCCTCACATCACCTCCCCTAACTGGGAGACCCTTTTCCCTCTGAGGCATCTGGCAATTCTCAAGGAGTGGCTGAGAACAAACACAGAGCTAAGGCAACAACAGCTAGGGCTCTCTTCCTAGGACAGAGCTCTCACACCTGGGCGTAGGACCCCAGGATCAGAGTAAACTGGAGGCAGGCCAACCAGAGTATCCTGCCCCAGGTCATCTCAGTCTCCGAAAGCAGATGCAGGTGACCCCAGGCTGCCCCATGAGTGCCCCACGGCACCTAGCAGAAGGAAATGTGGATCCTCTGAGGATGAGACAACTTCCTAAACTTCATATATTTCTACAGATGAGTTTGCAAATATAGTATCTGGTACACAAATAAAAATCACCAGGCACACAAAGAAATGATCACATGAACCAACAGAAAAAAAAAAACACCAACAAACAGACCTACAGAGACTCCAGATACAGAATTTAAGGTAGACTTTATATTAATCAAGCTTACCCTGCTCAAAGAGGGAAAAGACAAATTTCAGAATATCAGTAAAAAACTGGAAAATATTAGAAGTAACTAAATGGTAACTCTAGAATTGAAAAGATACAATATTAGAAATTAAGAACTTAATAAATAGATAAAACCAAATAAAAGCATAACTGGAATAAGTCAGAAGAAAATGTCCAGATAAAGCACAAAAGGATGGAGAATATGGATGGGAGGAGAAGAGACACAGGGGATACTCGAGAAAGTCTAATTTAAATAAATTGGAGGGAAAAAGAAGAAAAATAGAAGTTATATTAAAGAAATAATGACTAAAACAGTCTAAAACTGATTAAAGATATCAAGCCACAAATTCAAGAAGCCCAATGAGCCCCAAACAGGAAAAAATAGAATCTATATCTAAACATATAATAGTAAAACTATGAAAAACTGAAGACAGAAAAAAAAAAATCTTAAAAGCTGCCATGGGTAGGAAAATCAGAGATTCCATTCAAAATACTCAAAGGAGCAGCAATTAAACAGACAGCTGTCTTTTCAACAGAAACAACAGAGCCAGAAGACAACAGTGCTGAAAGAAGATGATTACTAACTTAGAATTCTAAACCCAGAGAAATAGTCAGTCAAGAAAGATGAAATAAAGGCACTTCCAGGCAAATAAAAAGAGGTTAATGCCACCAGCAAACTTGTCTAAAGGAAATTCTAAAGGATATCCCTTAGATAGAAGGAAAATTCTCTTGGATGAACGATCAAAAACACAGAAAAAAACCCACAAGGAGAACAATAAATATCTGGATAAATCAATGTTAAAAACGGACTGAATAAGACTACAATGACAATCAATCTGTTATTGTTTGTAGCATAATACACAGCATACGTGAATCAAAAGATTATGAATAAAAGACTAGGGGTGAGGGACTTATTTCTAATCCAGGCTCTGCCTCTAACTGGCTTCATTGATCTCTGGTAAATCTCCATCTCTCTTGAGTCTCAATTACTATCTTATCCGGGTCTCTCAGTATCAGACGTTTGGGTAGTTGATTACTAGAGTTCCCCTTGGTGCTCTACACAAGGCACACTGAAGAACTATTTTCAGAAACTAAACATAAAAAACGAAAACTACTATATTCACATACTTTAGTAATGTACTTCAATTTCAGAAATTTGATTATGTAACAACTTTGATGTTCTACATGTTTGTTTTATTTATTTATACTTTTTAAAAAATGTATCCCAGAGAAGATTTAAGGCAGCTTGTCCTATCAAATTCATTTAAATAATCTATATATAGATTAAGATGGCCTATGACAATGGATTAGGGGTAAAAACCTAACTGTAAAACTGGTCTTCGCTGAATATTAGGAGTAGCAATTAATCAGCCTGTCATTGTTGGATGAGATCAGTTGTGTAACTTTCTTCTGTCCAACAGCAGATGCTAGGTAGTTCAGTTAGGGTTAGGGTTGTAACCCTAACCCTACACAACGTTCTGAATTACAATGTATCCTCTTGACTAACCCTGCTCACAAAGAAGAGAATGCCCTTTAACAAGCCATCCAATTATCAAGCCAGACTTGCAAATAAAAATTGCCTTCTAGTTTTCAGATGAAACTCTTGCAGACTGGGTTCCCAGTCTAGTTCCACAGTGCATGATGGCCTTGAGGAAAGTGATAAACATTTCAGAGACTGTAATTCACAACCTAAAATAACCTACTAACCTCGTCTTATCCAAGCATTAATGTAGAAGCCAATTTCTGGGTTTTAAAAAATTAGTTTTAAAAAAATGGATAAAGAATGAATTCATGTATGCAAAGTACCCTGATTCCTAGCATTTAGGGTAGTCCCTGAATAAACATTAGCTACTATTATACTAATCTACCCTGCTAGGCCACAGAGTGAAAATCAAATGAGACCGCCTATGTGGAAACCCTTTGAAGACTATAAAATACAAACCTTGTTATTTAAATAAGCTATCTGTGGTCTACAACACAATAGATTCAGTGACTCAAGACCTGGCCTCTAATGCCAGCCCACCACGCTGCTTGGCTACATGACCTGGGATGAGTCCAACAGCACCGTGGACTCCTCAGCTATAAAACAAAGTCTGGTTAGTGCTCCTCGGAATCCCACGGGGCCGTGAACTGTAGTCAGGGTGGATGTGCGGGAGGAAACAAGAGTTGGGGGTAAAAACAGCAAGCAGGGACGGTTCCACTCCCTAAACCCACTGCAACTTTAGCAACCCTGCTTTTATAAGTTTCAGATTACTTGGGTCTGATTAAGATAGTCTTAAAAGAAAAAGCTCAAGTTGAAAAGACTGAGGGACTTCCCAGGCAGTCCAGTGGTTAAGAATCATCTTGCAGGGCTTCCCTGGTGGCGCAGTGGTTGAGAATCTGCCTGCCAATGCAGGGGACACGGGTTCGAGCCCTGGTCTGGGAAGATCCACATGCCGTGGAGCAACTAGGCCCGTGAGCCACAACTACTGAGCCTGCGCATCTGGAGCCTGTGCTCCGCAAAAGAGAGGCCGCGATAGTGAAGGGGCCACGCACCGCGATGAAGAGGGGCCCCCGCTTGCCGCAACTAGAGAAAGCCCTCACACAGAAACGAAGACCCAACACAGCCAAAAATAAATATAAAAATAAATAAATAAATAAAAGAGCCTTCTCTAAATTAAAAAAAAAAAAAAGAATCATCTTGCAATGCAGGGGACGCCGGTTCGATCCCTGGTCAGGGAACTAAGATCCCACATGCCGTGGGGCAACTAGAGAGCCCGTGCAACGCAACTACTGAGCCCACGCGCTCTGGAGCCCGCGCACGGCAACAAAGAGCCTGCGCGCTGCAACTAAAGATGCTGTGTGCTGCAACTAAAGATGCTGTGTGCTGCAACTAAAGATGCTGTGTGCTGCAACTAAAGATGCTTGTGTGCTGCAACTAAGACCCGATTGCAGCCATAAATTAATTAATTAAAAAAAAAAAAGATTGAAACCAAAACTAAGTCTAAAGACTTCGGCTCTGTTCTCTGTTCCTATATGTGACTCTACAAAATGGGCTGGATATGTCCCAGCCCTTGAAAGGTTCTAAGCTAAACGCACCTATTAGGCCTCAAGTAATGAATTGGAAAGGACACCACGTGAGAGGCATCAGTGCAGTCCCACCCCCGCCCCCCATGTCCACACAGAACAGCAGCTGCCAGAGGAGGCAAGTGCAAGGCAAACAGGAGAGCAGCCCTGTGAGCCCAGGGGCCCTGGTGTGCCCACAATGCAAAAGACTTCCTGACTCTCTCATGCTCTCCACAGGCATGTTCAAAACGCTATGAAGAGTGTCAGGAAGATCCTGCCTACTAAAAACTATATGGAAATTACTGATGCACACTTTCCCCCAACTCAATTTCATATTTGCTGGCGCGCACTGTCACCAGCTCACTCTGGACTTCCAATGTGCATCTAAGAGGCTAGTCAAATCCCACTAAAAAGAACTTCATTCTGTCTTCTGTACTATGATTACTGGTGGATTTTAATATCTCCCCACAGAATGATACTAGTCACCAAGAGAAATCATTTTCATGCAAAAGTGCTATTTATCTATTTGTTATAGAATTATTAACACTGTAAGGTTCTAAACAGTTCACCACACACCAGAAAAATTCCCACTACATACACAAAAGTGCCCAAATACATATTCGCCAGTGTTAATCTGTTGCTTTCATATTCATAACTCTCAAGTATATTGACTACTACTTCAGTAATGAAACAGAGGCTTTTATTCAGTCTCATTCATCTAGCTGTATGTACATGTATGGGTTTATCTTATCTTCATTTAACAGTTACTTAAGAACTAGTTGCTGACTGTTGGTGGGAATGTAAATTGATACAGCCACTATGGAGAACAGTATGGAGGTTCCTTAAAAAACTGAAAATAGAACTACCATGTGACCCAGCAATCGCACTCCTGGGCATATACCCTGAGAAAACCATAATTCAAAAAGATACATGCACCCCAATGTTCATTGCAGCTCTATTTACAATAGCCAGGACATGGAAGCAACCTAAGTGTCCATCGACAGATGAATGGATAAAGAAGATGCAGCACATATATACAATGGAATATCACTCAGCCATAAAAAGAAACGAAATTGAATTATTTGTAGTGAGGTGGGTGGACCTAGAGTCTGTCATACAGAGTGAAGTAAGTCAGAAAGAGAAAAACAAATACTGTATGCAAACACCTATAGATGGAAACTAAAAAAAAAAAAAAAAAGTTTCTGAAGAACCTAGGAGCAGGACAGGAATAAAGACGCAGATGTAGAGAATGGACTTGAGGACACAGGGATGGGGAAGGGGAAGCTGGGGACGAAGTGAGAGAGTGGCATGGACATATATACACTACCAAACGTAAATAGATAGCTAGTGGGAAGCAGCCGCATAGCACAGGGAGATCAGCTCGGTGCTTTGTGACCACCTAGAGGGGTGGGATAGGCAGGGTGGGGAGGGAGGAGACGCAAGAGGGAGGACGATATGGGGAGGTATGTATATGTATAATCTGATTCACTTTGTTTATAAAGCAGAACTAACACACCATTGTAAAGCGATTATACTCCAACAAAGATGTTAAAAAATAAATAAATAAATAAATAAAATGGGCCACACTCTTCAAAATGTTAAAAAAATAAAAGTAAACAAGAAAAAAAAATTATGAGAAAAAAAGAAATAGTTGCTGAATGAACTGGAATACAGAAATGAATACACACTGGAAGAACAAATGTGCATTATCATGGTAGCATACTCATCCACGATGCGACACAAATGCAGAGAAATCAGCGCGCAGCCACGCAGACCATCACCAGGCAAGGCCACAATACAGCAAGTTTACTTGCAGCTCCCACCACATCGCTGCTCAACACCTCTTTTTTTCCTTCTTCAGGGCCTCCTTCTCTACCTTAGTTAGCTGTCAATTCTCTGCTAACAATTAAGAAACTGCTTACTAACTGGCTTAAGGTATGACCCATCCCAGGGACCTGTGTATTTAAAAGGACTTCTCTAGGACCATTCAATGGGGGAAACCACCGTCTTTTTGACAAATGAAGTTGGGAATACTGGATATCCACAGGCAAAAGAATAAAGTTGGACCCTTATCGTACACCATATACAAAAATTAACTGAAAACGGATCAAAGACCTAATGTAAGACCTAAAACTATGAAGCTCTTAGAAAAAAACATAGGAGAAAGCTTCATGACTTTGGATTTGGCAATGATTTCTTGGATGACACCAAAGCACAGGCAACAAAAGAAAAAAATAAATTGGACTATACCAAAATTTTAAAATGTGCATCAAGAAGGCACAATCAACTGAGCAAAAGGCAACTCACAGAATGAGAGAAAATATTTTAAAACATCTACCTGAAAAGGGACTAATATCCAGAATATATAAAGAAGTGCTACAGCTTAACAATAAAAAATATACTGATTAAAAAATGGACAAAAAATTTAAATAGACATCTCTTTAAAGAAAATATACAAATGGCCATTAAGCATATGAAAAAGATGCTTAACATCACTAAGCATCAGAGTGCAAATTGAAACCACAATGAGATACCATCTCATACCTATTAGGATGGCTACAATCAAAAAAAAAAAAAAAAAAAAAAAACAGAAAATAAGTGTTAACGTGCATGTGAAAAAACTGAACTCTTGTGCACTGTTGGTGGGAATGTAAATGGTGTAGTCATTATGGAAAATGCTATGGTGGTTCCTCAAAAAATTAGAAATAGCACTGCCATATGATCCAGCAATTTCACTTCTGGGTACATACCCAAAAGGCTTGAAAGCAAGGTCTCAAGATATTTGTACACCCATGTTCACAGCAGCATTATTCTCAAAAGCCAAAAGATAGAAGCAACCCAAGTGTCCACTGATGGATGAATGGATAGACAAAGTGTGGTATATACATAAAGTGGAACATTATTCAGCCTTAAAAAGGAAGGTAGTATTAAAAAAATAAATAAAATAAAATTCAAAAATTCAAAAAAAAAAAAAAGTAAGGTAATTCCAACAAATGCTGCAACGTGGATGGACCTTGAGGGCATTATGCTAAGTGAAATAAGCCAGTCACAAAAAGACAAATGCCATATTATTCCACCTATACAAGGTATCTAGAGTGGTCAGATTCATAGAGACAGAAAGCAGAATGGTGGCTGCCAGGGGCTGGGAGGACAGGGAGCTACTGTTTAATGGGTACAGTTTCAGTTATGCAAGGTGAAAAGCATTCTGGGAAGACAGATGGTGGGGATGGTTACACAACAATGTGAACGTACTTAATGCCACTGAGTGGCACACTTAAAATGGTTAAGATGGTAAATTGTATGTTATATGTATTTTACCACAATTAAACTTTTTTAAAATATATTTTTAAAAACAAGCAAAGAAAGTTTAAAAAAAGGACTCTGACACTGGCAACTGGGTTCACAGGGACTGGCCAGCTGCAAGGAAGGGGGTAACCGGGATGTCCACTTAGGATACAAAGCTCAGAAGGAGGCGTTCTTCTCCAGGACACTTGTATAGCACATCTCGGATTTTTTCCTGGGGAGGGCAGTTGGGAGGCCATGCGCAAAACTGATTTACTAGGGCCAAGTATCGTCCTCACGAGTGACTGACAAAGTAAACGAAGTGCTAGGACACAGTCACTGACAAAGTTTAACAAAGCTGCTCCACTGGGCTCTCATCTGTCCTTAAATGCTAAAGCTTTCAACACAGATAAACAGCTGTTTGAGGTTTTGTTTTGGTTCAACCTTAAGAGACCATCATTGTCTACGGCTATAGTTCTCAGACCACTGAAGTTATTAGAGCACATGGAGATTCTTGAATTTCAAAACCCAGGGAAGCAGAACCTTCTTCTAGACCCACCTACATACTAGTCAGGTTTTGACTTTGAAGAGACTTTTCACCAAGGTATTAAAAACAACAGTCAGACACCTGTGTAAAGGGCAATATTATGCCTTTGTAACAATCTTTTGTCTTCACCATATACTGGCTTTTAGACATTCTAAACCGCTCTACAGTTTATATCGTAATACAGCATGTATTTCATGTATTTAAAATACCTTTGAAAACATATAAAAATAAATGTCAAGATATTTAGACCAAATAGTATTCCTAGTCTAACAGAACCCTTAAAAAAAATTTTTTTTAACCTGGTCTCTTCACCTTCAGTATACTGAAGCATTTTCCTACTATCAATTTTTTTATGCACAGTTAAACAATTCCTGTACTATATAATACCATTTTGATCAACACCAAACAAACACAGACTTCAAAGAACTTTAACCCACCAAATAAAAGGGGCTACAATATACACAGCACTCTCTAAACAACAACTTATATGTGTGGGTACATAAGCCTTTTCTAGAACTGAGTCTGATCTATCTTTTCTTGAGGCATTCTCTATTATCCTCCAAATTTATGATTTGTGTTTATACACTGCTTTGTCGTGTTTTCAGTATTCAGTCTTGCTAAGTGTTCCTTTTCAAAAATAGTTTTTCCTTCTCGATTTATAAAAGCACTGTATGTTTACCGCAGAAAACTGAGAAAATACAGGAAACAGAAAAGGGAAGGGAAAATAACCATATTCCCACCTTTTTTTAAAAAATTCACCTGTTGACTGACACTTTACATTTCCTTTTTTTCAGTACTCCTTAAATTTTTAACATTTAAATTTTAAAAATTTCAACACACCACTGTATCTTACATTTCCCATAGTGCTTTTATTTTTCCAAGGGGTCCTTACATATCCTATTTATCTTGACAACACATCCATGGAGTAGGCAGGCCAAATACTAGCTATTTTGCACACAGGCGCCTTCTAGGGTAGAAGAGCTAAGATAAAATATCTGATAAGGCAGCACGGCCGGTTTGTGGTACAAAATCACACTTATCTTGTACAAACCTATGTCTCCAAATCTTCAGTGGAGAAACGAACAATGCTATCAGTATAATAAACTTCTGAAAAGAACACTCCTACTGAATTGAACTAGCTAATACAATTCAACAAAACAGATGCTTCGACCCTCGCACCTGTCTGGGTCAGAAACAGTAGCTGCCATACATGTGACAGAAGGACTAAGGAGGAAAACAGGTCCAACAAACAGCTTGCATCTAGACCCCAACTGTACATGTCCATATTCATGAGAAGTAGAGACCCAGAGACACTACCAGCTTTAACTGACCTTTTAAGCAGTCAAACCTTAGTTCTTTCATTTGTGGACAGAGGTGGAACCTGACAAACTCTAGTCTCTTGCAGTTTTTTAAATGTATGATTCTATATATCTATCCATTTTTTAAAAAGGCTTTTAAGATAAAAGTACACGTATTATGCTACTCTGTCAAAAAAATCAAAGGCTATGCACAGACATGGCTATACAGTAAAGAATTAACCCTGCTCCAAGAGGGGTCTGGCCTTTGCTCTTGGAATGCCCTGCCTGACAAATGTCTGTTATCTAGGGGCTAAGAGTCACTCCAGATAGTCTAACAACATGATTTGTGATTTACGGTGGAGGCTTCGGACCATGCACTACCAACCTTCTGAGAGGCTGGAGACGGAAGGTCAACCTCATCTATTTAACCAAACACTCCAATAAAAACCCTGGACACTAAGGCTTAGGTGAGCTCCCCTGGTTGGCAATACTTCATGGGCATTGTCAGTTGTCATTAACAGAAGTCACCTTCATCCCAGATTCCTGTGGTGAGGACAACTCAAAGTTCCACACGTGGACCTCTCCTGTGTGCCCCATTCCTTTGGCTGCTTTTAACCTGTAACCTTTCACTGTAATAAATCATAACCACGAGCACAACAGCTTTCAAGAGTTCTGAGTCCTTCTAGTGAATACTGAACGTTGAGGTGGTCTTGGGGATCCCCAAACTCTGGAGTGGCAGAATGACAACTGTCCCCCAGCGTTCAGTCTCCCTTCTTTTAGTAAAAGAACCACTCTTCCACCCCTCTTAGTGGGGAGCAGGGTTGCCAAGAGGTTACATTTCCTCAGCTCCTTTACATCAGGAGTGGCCACGTGATTAAGTTCTGGCCAATGAGATGCGAGCAGAGTACGTATACAAAATCTGTGCCATCTATCCTTAGAGGAAGTTGTTTACTTTTTTTGGAATGCAAGCTGTGAGGTAACTTGGCTTCAACCAAGAAAATAAGGACAATACGCTAGCAGATGGCTAAGCAAACAGAAGGAACCTGGGCCCCGAATGACCTAAAACAAGCAGTAGTTCATCAGCTGTGAACCGCCCACCCCCATCACAGGGGAGAGAACTACTTCATCACTCTCTGCATCACTGCGCTCTCAAGTCTCTGTCCACAGCCTTGCACCCTGGTACCTGGTTAGCCTGCACCCTAATGAACGTTAAGTGCATTTCATTGTGTTCATATTATGACTTAGAGACAGTTATTTCAATAAACAACACAGAAATAAAAGGAGAGACAAGCAATAAGATACTTAAGAAAAATGTCTGGATACCAGGCATCCCCCACTTTTCAAAAGCTTACTTTGCACCACTTCGCTCTTACGAAAGACCTACGTTAGTACCTGTTTCCGCTAACCAAAAGAAACCCCAAGAAGATTTTCACTTTTACAAAACAAAAAGGGCAAAGCAAAAACAGCACTCAGCCTGTCTTACAGCAGCCTGCGCAGAGGGAGCGTGCACCCCGGGCACCTTGGTACCGCCCAGTCCTTGCCCGGGAACCTTGCTCAGCATCTCAGCATCAAGCCCCCATGGTTTGGGACTGTGGTCACTGTCTGTGAGCATCTGTGCTTTATCTTGGTTTATTCTGTGCATCCGTTAGCTAGATGCAGCCCCTGCGGTAATGGTTTCTTTGCTTTTGGCCATTTCGGCTTAAGAAAGGTTTTCACAGGAACACTCTACTTTCAGGTAGCCAGGGAAACCTGTATTAAACTGAAAGGCATAACAAACATCTATAATGTCCCAGTTTGAAGCTGATCTTATTAAAGCAAATGTTTATCCCAAACAATTTAATATAACAAATTTTCTCTCTTATTCTCTGGTTATTCATAACAATGAAAATACGCACCCCTCCCCAGCTGCAAATGACTGATCTAACAAAATCAGTCATTTGAAAACAAGCGGAAGGAGGCGTTCTAAAAGAATCACTAATAATTTTTCTTCCCTGTAATTATAGATTTCCATAGATGGGAAAGAAAATGAGACACCGTTTTAATAAAGTACAAAGAACCTCCTTCTCTGGCTTTCAGGGTGCGGCAAGATGAACTGGCTTCCCAACACTTCCCCTCACCTTCATGAAACTCCTATTGCTCATTAAGTATCTCCACCAGGATGTCCCACATGCATTCAAAGTCAGCATGCCCAAAAGTAGGGATCAGGCTACAGAGAAAAAGAAAAGAATATTCTGGAGATGATAGATACAAAAAGAGTCTACAAGAAGGAGTAAGAAGCCAGTGATCTTCACTAAGGAGAGACAGCACAGTCTCATAGGAAAGCCAAAGGGTTATCTGTAGAAAGTTCAAGGTTGCAATAAATCAAAGATTCCAAAGGCCACAGCAGAAGTAAACAGGGACAGAACTCAGCTGGAGAATAAAGGAGGGTGGTAAACATCAAAGAAGAGGGGGCTGTATCCTGAGCAGCGGTTCTCACTTCATGGGATGGCTGCACACAGGTGGAAAGGTTCTGGCTCCCGAGCCTCATCTGCACAAGATTTATTAACCTGTCTCGGCAGGATGTCCTCATCTCATGTATTCCATCCACACAAGCATTAGATTTCCAAACTCACAAGTGTAAAACCGGCATTACATGGTGGCATACAACTAAAAACAACTCCTTCTTGAGTAACTGCATTCCAAAAAATATGGCCAAACTCACTCTTCTCTAGATCTGCTATCAGTTCCATCTGTCACGAATCTCTTTTCTCACAAATCCTTATGGTAAATGTAACTGCAAGTGAAAATAGAGTAGAATGTTGAAGAAACTGCCACTGCATTACCTTCTGGCCTCTCTTCCCTGCTTCATGCAAGAACCCCCTATCATATATTAAAAACACAACAATAAAAAAAAACCCCACTACTTTTTTAGGATGCTATGACATTTTAAGGAGATGCTACATTCTTCAACACTTAGAAGTCATCCTTATTTAGCACTCTATGCCTGAATTAATAGACGCTATTTCTGAGAAACATTCAGTGAGCTCCAAGAGAATGTAATAACCTTTAAGTGACAATCAGAAGTAAGATTTTCTACCGGGCATAAACATATGCAAAAAACATTATTAAACTGTGAACAGCTAGTAACTTCAACTCAAGATCTAAAATTCAAAGTGGCAACTAAGTTACTACAACATTTTTACAGCTCTGACAACAACTACATTATCAACACCTCCACCTTCATTAAGTTTAGATTTTCCTTTCAGTTAACAGTAGTAATAAACCTAAGCCTAAAATTACAAGCTCAAAAAGAAACACCAAAATCAAACTTTTTGAGCCAAAATTATTGTGCTTTTAAAAAATACCAAAAAGTATGTAGTTTATAACCCTACCTACAACACAATTATGTAAAATAAGATATTTCACTCAAATGAACATCAAACCCACGTTTCAAATACTATTATACCGATAAAAAAATGCTATAATTTTCAACAGAAGGCAATCTTTCTACTTACATAACATATATTCAAATGCAACTTGCTCTAATTTTTAGTATACTGGAGATCCTCCGAAGCTACTACTACAGAGGTGTGTTATAGTTTGAACTGTAACAATGTGCATCTGTTCTCACCTCTTCAAGCTACTGTTCTCTAATGAACAGTGTGGCTGGCCTTTGTCCCTGGTTCCTGGGAGACTCTAAACCCTTGGAATTTCACAACTGATAGGAGTCTCCTGTTATCCATGGTGGGACCCCCTAGGACACATCTTTTATTAACAGGTTGACTCCCAGTAGGCTCCTCATTTCAAGATGGGGCTAGCCATGCTGGAAAGGCCAACCAAGTGATCAGAGGGCTGGCTTTGAGCCACATGGCTATCAGCCTGACCTCCTAGAAAAGAAGGGGTCTGGAGATGAAATTCGACACTTGTGGCCCATGACTCAATCAAATCGTAGCCAATGTAATAAAAACCCTGGACCCTGAGGCTTGGGTGGAACTTCCCTGGTTGGTAATCATAAACCGATGCAGGAGGATGATGTGTCCTGAGCACACGGAAGCATCATGTTTGGGACCCTCCCAGACCTCTCTTTGCGTATCTCTTCCTTTGGCAGGTTCTGGTTTGTATCCCTTATAATAAAATGATAATTCTAAGTACAGCCCATTCCTGAGTTCTGTGAGTCCATTCTAACGAATTATCCAAATCTGAGGGGGCTGTGGGAACTCCCAGTTATGTGGCCAGTTGGTGAGAAGTGCAGGTGGCCGGAAGCCCTGGAGCCAGCACCTGAAGTAAGGGGAGTCTGGTGGACTGTGCCCTTAACCTGTGACGTCTGTCCTAGCATCTGGGTGGTTAATGCCAGAATCACACTGTGCCTATAAAATAGGAGATACTGGCCCTACCTCTCTTCTCAGGACTCTATGGCAGCTGAATGATAAAAAAGTCAAGCGAAAGCACTTTTAAGGCATAAAGCATTAGAAAAAGTAAGGGACTTTCTGGTTATGCTCTCAAAAACGTTAAAGAAGAAACTGTTAAAATATTTTTTAAATTCAGGATCGTCCAGCTTAAATTTTTAAAAAGGCTTAAAATAGGGACTTTCCTGGTGGCGCAGTGGTTAAGAATCTGCCAATTCAGGGGACATGGGTTTGATCCCTGGTCTCAGAAGATCCCACATGCCTTGGAGTAGTTAAGCCTGCGAGCCACAACTACTGAGCCTGTGTGCCACAACTACTGAAGCCCGCATGCCTAGAGCCCGTGCTCCACAACGAGAAGCCACTGCAACGAGAAGCCCCACGCACCGCAACAAAGAGTAGTCCCCGCTCACCACAACTATAGAAGACTGCGTGCAGTAACAAAGACCCAACGCAGCCAAAATAAACAAACAAATAATTTAAAAATTTATATAAAAAAGGCTTAAAATAGCCAGTAAAGTCATCTAGAAATACAGCCTTATTATAAGATAAAATTGAGAAATTTGATGAAAAGCATTTAAGAGTAAGAATCTAAATCATAATTTCAATTACATAACTAAGAGTAGTGCCTAAATGATAAAAACATATTAGCAACCTCAAGTGTAGAAATGATGGAGTTTAGAAAATGTAAAGTTCAGCTACTATTTTCTGACTAAACTTCCCAAGAGCTCACTTTAGTCTTGGTTCTGATCAGGCATGATTGAAAGCAATAGATAACATTTTGGTTACTCAGATACTGGGCTCAAGTAAAAACGGTTCACATCACAACCAACTTTTTTGCCCATCCCTAACTAATCTTTTAATTTAAGGATAAAGCCACAAGATCTGATCTTTAAAGATCAGGTCTTTAAAAAGCTTGTCAAACCATCTTATGTGCATAAGACAGTTACTTGCCTACATGAATGAAAAAGCTTAATTTCTAACTACATTATAGAATCGTTTCTATTACTTTAAAGCCAATGATTAAAAAAAAAAACCCTCATGACTTTAAATCACAAGTTTACATGAATATATTGCTCAATTCTCTAATCTCTTGAACATAAGATACTAAGCATACACTGGTCTTACCCTGAAGGATGAAGGGGGCAGTTTAGTGTAGCAGAGAAAAAAATGGCTTTAAAGTATTAAAACAAACAAACCCACCCCACAAAACCCTAGATTCTGGTCCTGTTTCTCCTCCATCATCAGATGATTCTCTGGGTCTCATTTTTCCTCCAGGAAAATACAGGGGCATGGCCTACAGAATCTATAGGGTTCATCCTAGCACTGGCATTCTGAATCTACTTAAGTGTTGAGAAGTCAACAACTCATAATTTAGATATTCTTCAAATTTTTAAAGTGTCACAAGTAGATGTCAAAAATCATTAAAACTTACCATTGTGTAAAAAAGCTCCACACCAATGAGTCCTTCCTTACTTACTAAAAACAAAAATAATAAAGATTGGCTCCATGATCAGCAGAAACACATGTATGCTACCTGAAATTTCTTTTAGCCTTAAGCAAATTTAAAGACATTCATGTTTTCCTAAATCTGAGGCATCACATCTATTTTATGCAAAACCTTTTCAAACTAATTACAAAGCTGACCTACCACGACACACATGATGCTGACTTATTTTAATGATTTAATAAGGAAAAAATGATTTTGCATGTCATCAACCTATTAAAATGTTTCACACTCATAAAAAATACAGACATTTAAGTATAGTAGAGATGGTCCCTAACTTATGATGCTTCGATTTACAGTTTTTCGGCTTTATGGTGGTGCCAAAGTTATACACGTTCAACAGAAACCACGCTTTGACTTTTGATCTTTTCTGGAGCCAGAGATACCGGTACAGTACTCTCTTGTGATGCTGGGAAGGGGCAGCGCCACAGCTCCCAGTCAGCCACGCGATCCGGAGGAGGAACCACTGATACACTTACAACCATTCTGGTTTTCACTTTCAGTAGAGTATTAAATAAGTTACACGAGATGTTCAACACTTTATTATAAAATAGGTTTTGTCTCACTTGATTTTGCCCAACTATAGGCTAATGTAAGTGTTCTGAGCACGTTTAAGGTAGGCTAGTCTAACCTATGATGTCCAGTAGGTTAGGTGTATTAAATGCATTTTTACTTACATTTTTAACTTATGATGGGTTTACTGGAAAGTAATCCCATTGTAAGTTGTGGAAGATCTGTAGTAGTTAGAGCCAAAAAAACAAATAAAACAAGAAAGAAAAAGAAAAGAAAAAAACAGCCATAAAACGATAAAACTGCCAGTAGTCAAGAAGAACAACACACACAAATAACCTGATGAAACACAACGCAAGTTTCCAAACAGAAACCTTGTTTCTACCTGCCTCATAGCAAAGTGGTTGTGACCTTGGGTTATGGGATCAGGTGGAAGCAGACTGAAATCCTGGCTTCCTTCTCACCTGTGTGACCTGCCCAAGTAGCATCATCTCTCTAAATTTGTTCCTTTAAAACTGTGTCCACCTGACCCGGTGGTTGTGAAGATTAAATGAGACCCTGCACTAAGCAAAGAGCCTGACACACAGTAAATATTAATGATTTAGCAATTATTATTAAACTTTGTAACAAATGTTACACAGAGCAGTATTCTGATTTTTTTTTTTTTAGGTTTAAGGCCCAAAGTTTAGGATCCTATTGACTAAAGTTCAGACTGAGAAATGAAATAAAACAATGTTCCTACAAAGAGGCATTTTACTAAGGACAAGTGGACTAAGTAAAAATAACTGGTATTACGCAAGGGCAATCGCCACAAGCAGCTTAGTTTCTACGAATACAGTTTGGGGGTGGGGAACCCATAATGAAAGAAGGCAGCAATTGAACACACTAAAGATGGTAAAATATCTTTCCTTTCCCGACTACTACAGGGCTCATACTTCAACTGTATCTCAAGGATTTTCCTGTCTTCAGCCTCCAGCAAGTCCTTTCATCAGCACAATTACATCTCTAGCTGAACTTCAAAGGGAAATATATAAAAGCCACTCCAGTGGGCGGCTGTTGAGATAATCACTCTTAGCATCTTCCACAGATCTAAGAATAAAAAAGCTGACTTACACATTAAGACCAAATACCAGTCACCATTCTTAGCAGTTTATTTTTTAATCCGTTCTAGACATCCACAAAATGTATTTATTTTAAAAAGGAGTTCCATAAATATAACTTTGGTAGCCAGAAAAATTCAGTGAAAGTAATAAAGATAAAATTCAATGCTTGCATTTTTAATCTCACACAAAAACACAAAGTCCTAAGTGAATACTCCAAGCTAATTTCAAGTACTGGTTTTCAAAACTGTGAAATAACCCTGTTCTAAGAACTTTATATACATTAACTCAATTATTTCTTACCATAATTGTATAAAGTAGGTATTATTGTCCCATCTTACAGATGAGCAAACTAAGGCACCAAAAGATATTAACTAGCCCAAGGCCACACAATCAGTAAATGGCAGGAGCCAGGATTCTGACCCTGGCTGTCTGACTCCAGAACTAATGTTTAAATCAACTATACCACTCGTTCACTTAATTCACTTAACAAATTTTATTGAGAACCTACTATGTGCCAAGCACCCTTCTAAGCACCAGAGACAGAGCCATGAACAAGTCAGACAAGGCCTCTGCCCTCCAGTGGGGGAGAGGCTTTGGAACAAACAAGTCTTATGGGAGAAACGGGTAAGTAAGTGAAGAGTGTATCTCTGCCTCATAATAAATGCTATGAAGAGAAATAAAGCAAAATGAATCAAAAGTGACAAAGAGAGGGGCTGGCTTCTATTGTAGGGATCAGAGAAGAGATCACTCTGACGTGATGACATCTGAGCAAGATAACCACCAGGAGGAAGAGGTGACCCAACTAAAAGAACAACAAGCATAACACCCCTGACAGAAGAACAGTTTGGTTTGTTCGAGAAACGGCAAAAAGTTCTGATTCAATTCTAAGGCTAACAGGAAGCTTTTGGAGGGTTTTCACCAAGAGAGTGACAATATGATTTATGTCTTTAAAAAGATCACTCTGTTATGTGGGGATCAGTCGGGAAGGGAGCGACAGAAATAGGGACACCGGGGAAGGCACTGCTGCAACAGTCTAAGGGAGACATACTTGAACTCAGACTAGGATTCACGTACTGTTTATAAGTAGATGAGATACTAAAAGGACAGCATGCAACCTAATTGCCCCTGAAAAAGACTTAATATTCCTCCTTCCTCATCTCCCATAGATTCTTTTTAATATCCACGTTAATGCTTTAGTGGGAGCTGTTATAGGAGGAAAGTAAGATTAAAAGGTATTTCCTTCATTTATAAATGTTCTATTTAATATACTCCAGGATTTATTATGTCACATACACTCATACATTCTTGAGAAGCAAAAAGAGCTTTACTGCTCTTTAGATTAGGGCTTGTTCATTTATTTGGAGACAAGAAGAGGTACCTATCAGCTCTTGTGATTAGCTTTCTTCTCACGCTTTGTCTCAGCACATCTCAGCTCATTCTAGACTGTGAACTGCAATAAAAAGGTATACCAAAGGGAATTTGTATTTACGGAGCACCATTGCATACCAGGGACTCACTAGATGCCTTACATTTAAGAGCTCATTTAATCCTCAGTTACCCAAGGTAGGAAATATCTTCGTTATACAAATGAGAAAAAAATCAGAGATATTAGTAACTTAAATTGTCCAAGGACACACAGTTAATAATGGGTAGAGCTAGAATTTTAATCTACATCTAACTCTTAAGTTCTTATCTTTCTACTACAGCAGCTATCAAAGAAAGGACTATAAAATATACATTACATGTAGTCTCTCTTATTAGTGACTAGCTTGTTGCTGGTGGGGACGGGTTTCTTTCTCTTACACAGAATCAGAGTTTTGCAGTTGGGGTTGGAGAAAATGGAGTGATCCTACATATTCAAACACATTATTTTGAAAACGTATTTACTACTTGAGGTTTCAAAGAAATTAATCCCAAAAGAGTGATTCCTGCCTTTAAAAAGAAAAAGAAAAACTTAAATACGTATTGTTGACCATGAAATAGGAGTAATGTTCTATGACAAGTTTGGCACAGATTCTGCCCACAAAAGACCTGGAGATAGAGAAAAAGAGGATACGGATAAAAAGATAATCATCATAACACGTGAGAAGTGGCAAATAAACAGCCTAAGAACTGAATGGAGAGCCTTCTAGACCAGGGAAGGATCACTGGAAAAAGAGGGACGCTAGGTGCGCTTCCAAGAGTCTAGAAGTTCAGGGAGGGAACTACACGCCCGCAGCATCTGCTCCGGCTAAGACAAGGCTACGTAGGAAAGCTGAGATGGAAGTGTGGAAAGCAGGTAAACGGTACCCCACAGGACGGGTTACCGCGAAGTCCACAGGAAGAACCAAGGTTATCCTATGTCCTACCCTAAAGAGGAAATGGCTAATTCTGGAAGACGATAGTGGAGAGGCCGGGGAGACAGACAGAATTAAGAATCGTTACATCAAGTCCTTACCAGTTAGTTACAAGCCCTTTGATGCTATGTGCTAGTCTCGTTATTTTCACTTAAATGATACCATTTCTATGCTGGACGTGACCTGAAAAGATGTAGAAGATAGAAACAGCAGGCTTACACCACCTGCAATTTTTTTTTTTTAAATCAGGGGGGTGGGGGGTGTCAACTAATGAGTGATACACTAAGGTATTTCTTTACAAACCGGGTTTCGGTAGAAAGAGCAGGGAAACATATAAGGAAATGCCCCTTTCCGTCTGCACAGGTGCTGAATCATTTTCACAAGGAGTGAAGTGGGAAAGGGGCACTTGCCAGGACAGTTGGGGAAAGGAGCTCTGCCTATCAAGGCAACAGATAAGTAACAAGGAAAAAATAAGTGAGTAAAAATTGCCTTCGGATAGTCCGACACCGATGCCGGGATCCTACGCGGGGCAAGGTTGTGGGGGGGGGGGGATGCGGGGTCACGGGGAAGACGCCGCGGCGGGAGGACGGGCGGAGCATCCAGCGCGTGGCCCCGGCCGGCAGCCCGCGCACACGAATGAATGGCGCGGTTCGAGCGAGGCCGGCGAGGCGTCCGCCGGCGGGGCGCGGCGGGCAGGGCCGCGGGCGGGAGTCGTCGGCGCGGCGCCTCAGCGGGCGGCCGAGAGCGGGCGGCGGGCCGGCCGCGCCATGGCGGAGGGGGAAGGGGAGGTCACGCGTTACATAACCCGGCAGCGGCCGCGCTCCGGGCGCCGCGGGCCGCCCAGGCCGCGAGACCAAGGGCCGCGGGGGCCGGGCCGGCGCGCCGCCCCCGCCCGCCTCAGGCCGCCCGCGCGCTGGGCCGCCGCCCGGCGACGCGGGGCCAGTCCCACCCCGCCCCCACCCCCACCGCCGGCCCGGGGGTCGCTCACCTTCCGCGTTGCCCCAGACACCATGCCCGGGCACAGCCGCCTCCTCCGGCCTCGCTGGCCCCGCCGCCGCCACACGGTGCCCTCGCCTGGGGCGGGGAGAAGGGCCGGGAAAGGAGTCGCACCGCCGCGCCGCGGTCCACGCTCGCCCCACGCTCGCAGCGGCCGCCCTGAGCGCGCCCAGTGGCTGCTCTGTCCCTCCCCCTCCGACGGGCGCGCGCGCCGCGGCTCCGCCCCGCCCCTCCCCCTGCGGCGGCCGGCGCGCCCCCAGGCTCCTCCCCGCCCTTCCCCCCCCGCGGCGGTCCCGGCCCCGGCTCGCACTCCGCCCCGCGCTGCGCAAGCACCCGCCTCGCGCCTAGCCTCGGGCGACCCTGAACCGTCGGCGCGGCGCCCCTCCCAGGCCCGCCCGCGGGGGTCAGCCCCTCCGCTGCACGTGACCGTCTCGCTCGCAGGGGCGGAGAGGAGCGCGGCGCCCGCCCTGGACCCCGAGACCTGCGCGCCTCCCGCTGGGGTTGATGCGCTGTCCCCGTCTCTGCGAGTCCCCGCCCCGCGCTGCACTCCCCAGTCCGGGAGGACACTAGTTCAGGGACTGACCATGCTTAGTAACCCTGGAAGATCCGTAAAACGCCCAGGTCCCCCGCCACGAGAGGTTGATTTACAGTGACATCTAGTGGAGGAAGGGACACACGTGAACTGACACTTTGCTGTGTCAGGGAGCGACCGGGAATCAAGGCCCACAGAGGTTAGTGGAAATGAACGCTGCGCCGCGGGGTTTAAGCGTTGCCAGCTCCCGCTGGGGCGCGAACACCATTCCCTGCGCGATGAGTCCCGCCCTGCATTTAACCTGGATATTCGTAAACCTGCGGCAGGTGTCCCATCCCACATGCAGCACTGGGATAACACGCGAAAGCAATTTGCTACTACTGTAAAAACAAACAAAAAACCATCATTATGTGTGCTTAAATGCAATTTTAATTGAGGGCCTTCTGGCTAAAGACAGTTGTTCCTTAAGGACCATTTTCCCCCTCTTGGCAATGTCGGTTTGCCCGGAGATCCCACATCGCTATTATAATAGTCTTTATTGTTGTAATGCACAAACATGAAGCGAACCTCCCTGCAAAGGTTCGACACTTTTCCCCCTTTTTCCCTTACCTGAGAGACTTTAAGAGTTTTCAAGTGCTTAGGAAACAATTAGTACTCTTTTCAAAACTGATTTTGCAGAGCTGAGGCTTGTTTACTGGTAATTCAGAGAATATTCAAATGACTTTGTTTCTTTTTTCGAGCCCCTTCGTTTTTGCCACTTTAGAAACTTCTATAAATGCACTTCAACCTCAGTATTCTTGTCTCTAACCCTACAAAATCACGTTGCATGCTTTTCTGAAACGTCGTAATTTAATACAAACGGCGTCATTTCAATAGACTCACAAACAGTTGCCAGCTGCAACATCAGGGTATCATCTGCTGAGATGCCACAGAAAAACAGTGGCAGCCCCTTATTAATTATGTTTTTTTAATCCATCTCTCTAAATGTCAGTATTCCACTAACATGAAATGGCAAAACTCGATTTTCAAATTGAAGAACGATCTGTGGACTCTACTGGAAAAAATACCGTTGTATTTCAATTTTTTCGCACTCTCTCCTATTTGAGTCAAAGGTTCTTGTTGTTGTTATTGTTGTTTTCTGTATTTTCTCAAGAAAGAAACACAGACGCTGAGCTAACTGACCTTGGCAACACCTTTACAGAATATAGTAAGACGGTATTAACTGCGTTTTAGTGCAAATTAGTAGGCAGGCTCCGATAAGGGAAAAAAAAAAAATTAGGTTGCTCTCTAGATACAATAGGATAAAAAGAGAGATAAAGAATACATAAATAGGGCTTCCCTGGTGGCGCAGTGGTTGAGAATCTGCCTGCCAATGCAGGGGACACGGGTTCGAGCCCTGGTCTGGGCTGGTCTGGGAAGATCCCACATGCCGCGGAGCGACTGGGCCCGTGAGCCACAATTACTGAGCCTGCGCGTCTGGAGCCTGTGCTCCGCAACAAGAGAGGCCGCGATAGTGAGAGGCCCGCACACCGCGATGAAGAGTGGCCCCCGCTTGCCGCAACTAGAGAAAGCCCTCGCACAGAAACGAAGACCCAACACAGCCAAAATAAATAAATAAATAAATAAAATATTAAAAAAAAAAAGAATACATAAATAAAATGTATACAAACCCCAGAATCTTTGCTAAAGTTTTCTTTTCGCCCATTCTAGAATATTCTGTTATGCTATCCCATAATATATTCCACAATGCCTGAAGACCCTTCTATTTCAATTTTATCCAGTCACCTACATTCATTCATTCATTTATTTACTTCCATTTATTCTCATGAGGACTGTCTTTCCCAGTCTAAGGGGAGTTGGCCTGACCTTTGGGTAAAGCAGCTGAGATGTCTACTCTGGACTCCCACACATGGGGAGAACTTTGGTGGCACTGCACCTTATTCCTCTTTTCTGAACTTTATTACAAATCATTTTTGAAACGTCTAATATTACTGACATCTCAAGATCCTATGAAAGTGCAGCCCCGTGACCCTTGCAGGGACAGCCCTGGGTAAGGACATGGATCTGTTATCTTTTAACCTCCGTATCCAGCAGTAAACTTTTGTCAGAAAGATCCACATCTAGTCTCTCAAATACCAAAAACAGAAAAAAAAGGAACATGAAACCACTAAAAAACAAAGATTTGTACTCAAGTCCCTTGGGTGAAATACACACTGTAACTCGTGCTTTGCTCTTAGGAAAGAGTGATCTTGATGACTGTTACAAGGCAATATATGCTTTTATGTTATAAGGCAATTTATGCTGAAAGACGAAATAATAACAAGAATGAGCACAAGCCCACAGAAACTTAGAAAGGAAATTGGAACCAGCATTGGCTTACCAAGACTTAATTCTTCTAAAAACAGTATCTGTCTTTCCAGAGTAAAGAAAGTCCACGGACAGGTATATATACTGTCGGCCCTCCATAAGGGCAGGATTCCATCTGTAATTGGCTGAATCCGCTGATGCAGAGCCCTGGATACATTAGCCTGACTGTACCACACTATTTTATATAAGGGACTTGAGCATCTGGGGATTTGGGTATCCATAGGGGTCCTGGAACAAATCCAACATATTTCAACAACATAGTTCCCATAATTCAGGATGATTCAATAATTAGTTATGATGAGCATTCTGCAATGCCAGTCACTGTCACGTCAACAGTGAACAAAATGCACATCCCACCCTCAAAAAGTTTCCAGTGTAGTGAGGGAAGCAAATAAATACCACGCGCCTGCCATATAGGCTCAGGGCTGCTTCCAGAGAGTGTTCTATGGAGCACACAGGAAGGGTGTCCGGGAGGCTTCCTAGAGAGAATGACATCTCAGTAAGGACTAGGAGACTAGTGGGGTACCACTGCCCATGGAAGGAGCAACATCTGTAAAGGCAGAAAAGGGATGGAGAACAGGGAACATTCCAGAAACTTCGAAGTGTGAAGTACAGAGGGGCATGGGCAGGGGGTGGGGGGTGTGCTGAAAAAGGAGGTTGGAGAGGTAAGAAAGGGTCAGAGCATGAAGGGCCCCAGAAAGTATATGAATGGGTTTTGACTCTATCCTAAAGGCAGTGAACAATTAAAGGGTTTTAAGGGATAAGGTGACTTTAGAAAGTTACTCTGCTGCATGGAAAATAGTTTTGGGAAGCAGTCAGGAGGACTTGTAATCGTCCAGGTGCCCAGGGGCAGGCCAAGAGGAGGCAGGGGGTTGGATTTGAGCAGGGTAGGGGTTTTACAAAGCAAGTATAATGAAAGAAGAAAAGGGCAAAGAAGTCAAAGACATATGCAAGGGAGGAATCACACTGATGGATCATGGAACTTAGTGATTTTTTTTTTTTCACAGCATGAAACACCTAGTAGTTTTGTTTATTAAGTATGTAGAGCCAAACAACTTAGTATTTGTGACATAACAACTTAGTAGCCATCTGAAAAAAATAATACACATAAAGTGAAAGCAAAAATAGTGTTTTGATTCCATTCTTAAATAACCATTGTTACTTACTAATGGGAACTTGGTGCCCACTGGGCAGTGTAAAACTTCTCAAACTGTGGGATCGGATTGGGTACTGCCACCCTCATTTCCCATTCCACATTGGCAAGAACCATTCATACATATTGCTATGTACCTCATATTCCATTATACCAAGAGGTAGAGGTTGTCCCACTACTAGTGATACTAAGTTAAATCACTTGGCTGGGTGGTGACAGCCAGATCTCTATGTTGTAAAACTACATTTTCCCCTATGCATGCCACAGAGTAGTACCTTTTACCAAGTGAGTATTCTCTTCAACAATCTTTTCACCTAGTGGTTTCAGCATCCGTTGATGATCCTGAACTGAATCAACTTTTTCACTGGGTTGCAAAGGAGTGACTTTGACTTTGGTTTCAGTAACTTACAGCCAAGGATACTTAAAAAAGATTAAAGATCTGTGTTTCACTGATCTGCAAGGTTGATCCAACTTTCCTGGGAGAGATAAAGCATCATCATAAAGAACCAAGGCCAGGGCTTAGGACCAACTTAGCTCTCAACTCAACTTTCCTGGGAGGCCAGCAAATTCCCATGACCTCAGACTATTCGTGGGACTTTAGCAGAACTTGATCTCAGGGACTCACCATGTCCCACCATACGGAGAAAGCAGCATAAGAACATAGGCTCAATTTATCAGCACTCCCCTTTTCCCTTCATTAGAATAGTCAGCAAACCCAAGGAACATTATAAATTGCTGTGGATCTTGGGCTTCGTGGGAGAGGATGAGAAATGTACTCTTAACTAGCATGAGAGACAGGAGGGTCACATTTCTGGATTAAAAGTAAGCGCACTTCCCCAAAGTTAATGTCCTAAATGATGCTATATATCTCGTTTTTGGACTGTCTTAGACGAGGTCTTTCTTAGGGTCTGTCTATAACTAGAATCCAACATATTAGGAAAGCCCAAGGGGAAAATACAACCAAAGTTACATACCAAATCAGCAGGAAAACTGAAAATAAAGCACAGGGACTTTTCCTGCCGGCTCTTGTCAACAATGAGTCCAGGGACCTGCAGGGACCTTGAAGGATGGAGTCTGTTTCTTGATTTTATTGGAAGATTTCCCTTTTGTAGATGTTCCAAATACAAATACTGAAGGAAAAACGATTAATCCACATGTGAAAATGATGACCTAGGCTGATGGTATTCAAACGCAAATGCCACTTTACATGGAGACGCGGTTCTGTTGTAGAAACATCACTGGGCAAGCAGTCAGGGACCAGGTTTCACCTGCGTTAGTGAGCTGCTTAATTTGGACAAATAGTTTAACTTCTCTAAACCTCAAATTCCTGGTCTGTACAATGAGAGGTCTGTAATAAACAATGTTCTCCCTAGTTCTAACATCCTATAAAAACCTTAATTTTTTGAAAAGTTTTATTATATGGTGGAGTATAGTTGATTTACAATGTTGTGTTAGTTTCAGGTGTATAGCAAAGTGATTTAGTTATACATATACACATATCCATTCTTTTTCAGATTCTTTTCCCATATAGGTTATTACAGAATATTGAGTAGAGTTCCCTGTGCTATCCAGTAGGTTTTTGTTGATTATTTTAAATATAGTAGTGTGTGTATGTTCATCCCTAACTCCCAATTTATCCTTCCCCTCCACCCTTTGGTAACCATAAGTTTGGAAAACCTTAATTTTAAAGGTTTAAAAATTGAATAAAATGAATTGGAATGATGGTTGTATTATGCAGTCCAAAATATTCAGAATAATTCATTTAATTTTAAAAAGCTAAAATGGTTAAGAAATATATTCAATTAAGGATAGAAAGAACAATAGAGAGGGCTTTTGTTTCTGTCTTTTTTTTTAAGACACGAGGAAGTCAGAATAAAGATAAGGGGATTATAAAAGACAAGCAGAATTAATCATTATATGAATTTAATCAGGGAAAGATTAAAAAATCAAGAGGCTCACTATTGCAAGCAGCATTCATAATCATCAGCTTTTAAACCACATATACAAGACATCAAATATTTTCACATAGGGGGAAAAGGGGGCTCAGAGTACAAAAGGAATAAAGAAAGACTAGATTTTTGAAAAGACAATTTCATTACTCACAGTGGGAGAGAGTGAAGAATTGCCAAAATCTAGGAACCACAGCTGATACTCAGGAGACTGAGTGAAAGGGTGGTGATGGTAGAAATGATTAACAGGCAGAATGCGTTTCAGCTAAGCAAAGCACCAAGCTCAGATATTATTGTCTCAAAGGTGTTCAGCAAAGAAGCAGAGATACAGATAAAACTTGAAAAAAAATTATGGGAAAAAAAAACCCCAATCAATATGAAGAAAGATTCCAAAGTAGGGAGAAGCACAGTTACCTTGAAGGGAAAACAATCAACAACTGAAAGATGAAATCAGAATATACAGTAGTCTAGGCAAATACAAAATCTATTGTGGGGAAATGGCCGAGCAGGAAGCTATGGAAAAGTAATTGGAATTTTGAAAAGCGCAATTTGGTCTCATTTTTAGACACAAGCTTAGTCATCCGTCACCAAACTTTGGGCATTTCTGGAGGTTTATTGCTGTAATGATGATGTAAAGCTGATGCCTGGGCTGTTCTATACACAGTGATTTTTAGTAAGGAGTATTCGAAAATTCCTGCAGGGGAGATAATTTCAAATGCTGAGTCAGAGGCTAGGAATTTGCCCCACTTACGAGCCAGGAAGAGGTAGGAAGGTGGCTCATCAATGCCCTGGGACTAGAACACTACTGCTCAGAAAGCCCAGATGCCCAGAAGGAAACTCAGGAAGGGCAGCAGGAAGAAGAAAATTGCGAGGAAAGGGGCTTCTGGGGTGAACAGCATCTGTGCAATTTGCTTCCCCCTCTTTAGCAAAATTCTTATTTTGGCCTCCAAGACCCTGTGCTCACTGGCCCTGCTTCCTCGCCAATGTCACTTTGTCACACTCTGTCCTTTGCCCACCACTCTGCAACCAAACTTTGTGCCTTTTCCTCAACTTCACCTCTGGCTCTTTCCCTTATCTGTTCCTCTGCCCGAAATGCTCCTTGTACGCTCTCTGTTTGACCAGCTCCTGCTTGCCGTTCAGGTCCCAGCTCATCACTTACCACCGCAGAGTGACCTTCCATCAACAGCCTGCCCGAGTTGCCGCCACCACTCCTTCTGTCCACTTTCCATCACATCCCCTACTCTGTTGTGTGTCTCCTTTCTTATCACAAGCCCAAACGGTCTCCATCATGCCGCCCTCACTGGAGTATGATCTCTCTGAGAAGAGGGATTTGGTTGTCTGTGTCCTGCAGGCATTGGTTGCCTGCATAAATGAATGATAATTACTCAGTTCCCACCAACTCTTCTCCCAAGTATCCCTTGTCTCTCCATCTTTAGTCCCATGACTGTAGTCTTAGGACAATCCCTCATCCCTTCCCTCTTAGACAAGCACGACTGCTTCCTAAATAATTACCCCATCCCTTTCTCTGGCCCTTCCCACATGTTAGTTTCAGATGATTCTTCCTAAGACATCACCTTTGTTATGACTCACCCTATGATGAATTTGTCAATGCTCTCCAGCCAAAGACCACTGGGGACACACCTGTAGTTAGCAAGCTGGGTTTTATTACTCACTGTGGAGAACACACAGTATGGGGGTGGGGGGACTCTCTGTCAGAGTGTGAGGAAGAATCTACTATAAGACCTGGCTTTAGGTGGGTGATTTGGAAGAGGGTTTAAGGAATTGGGGGTCTACTCTAGATTGGATGTCAGAAGCAGGGGTAATTCTATGACTGCTTGTCTCAATAAATCTTACCTGTGGGGAGAGGAGACCAGAAGGAAGATAAAGTTGTAATTGGTAAAGAAGCAGCTGCCACTTGTTTGGCTGAGAAAGATGGTGTTTGGTACTTCTTGAGTGGCAGAGTAGGCTTATTTTTTCCATACTTAAGCAAAATTATGAAGTGGCCTTGCTTTGTCTCATTTCATCATGGTCTCAGAGTGACCTTGTCTGAGAACGGGATTCTGTGAGATTGTTTATATCTACTAGAAGACTAATACTCCTCGCTGTGTCAGGCCAGCTTCTGAATGTCACGGACTGCTCTTTTTTATTTCTCATTCCCTTTTGGCCAAGGGCGGATGAAGTCAGGCCACCGGACATCAATCATGACATCCACATTTCTACCATTGCCCAGATTTTGTTGATTATGATCAGAAAAGTGTGCTTCGAATGTAGTCTGTGGTTGATCAAAGGTTACTCTTTCCTTCTCTTTCTGTTGTAGGATGAGTTGTTGAAATTCTGATGTGACAGTGGTTTCCCAGATGTATTTAGGATTCTGGACAGAATACATCAGCCAATTGCAACACAGGCAATTATCAGAAGCAGAATGACTATTAGTCTTTGTCATTGGGCTTGAAGCCAAGGGCCTAGATTATGAAACCCAGTCAATGAAAGTGTGTCCTGTAATCCACCAGAGTCTGTTCAAGAGAGCCAGGTGCCTTTTTCCTTTAGCTTACTCAAAACTGTTCTATTTACCCTGCAGTGTTTATATAGGTGCAGTCAAAGTATATGCTAGGGCACAAACTCCCCCTTGGTTGGTTAGGAGGAAATCAAGGGCTGTATGATTTTCCAAGATAACTCTAGATACTGAGTTTAGACTAGCTCTTTGGGTTTCTGGATCAGAAGTAGTGTCATTTATGACTTCTGCTAAAGGTAGAAACAAGTTTCAAACCACTTTTCTAACTGTATTATCCCCATTATGGTAATCCCTCTGGAAGTTCTCCCCAGTCATTTGTGCTTGCTTCATTTTGAAGGTTTCTGGGTATCCTTCTCAAGGAAATAGGATCCAGTAGAAGGATGGTGTTCTAAATACCTGGGCATCTCCATCAACTACTCTGAATAGACAGGATTGGTGAGTGTGTGGTACAGAGGGATAAGCTTGATGTCCATTTAAGAAGTTGTATCCTAGTGGAGCACAGAGAGAATTGGGAGTCTAAGTATCACTCATTATACTAGGATTGAGCCGCTACTGTGTACCTTAACATGGACACATTTCTTGAGTGAAATTAAATAGTTCCTGTAAGGCAGGCTGAAGTATCTCTGAAAAGAACAAACTCTCGTGATCAGTATAGCCCTAATATTAGTGCCTATTCCTGGTTGACTAGGCTTTGCTAATAGGACTGTAATGATCTCAGCAGAAACATTTCATGGATGGAAGGTCAAAGTTCAATTTTTGCAAGATTGGAGGTTGGGATTAATGATGCAAGGGAAACTCAAGTGCCAGAAGGGATCTGTTAAAGGGAATTTTCCTTCTGAAAAATGTAAAGGAATAGCTATTACATGTTTGTCAACAGGTCAGTTAAGGGCTTACAGATCCACTAACCCACTGGATTCAGAGTAGCAGCTATGGTCTGGGAAAAACATATAAGAGAGTTTTGCTTTTCTGTAAGGGGTAGGAGAACACAGGGAGTTAGAAATAAAAGAGTGAAGATAAAAGGGATTAAATCAGTGTTTTGGAAGGTGTTAAAGTGGATAACGGGCCACATTGTATAGTAGCGTGAAAGGAAATCAGAAAATTGTTGAAGAATATGAAAATTCACCTTGTTCCATCATCTTGAGTGGAAGCTGTCCATTTCTGAGGTCTATTATTTGTCCCGTCCTCTTGAGTGGACACCATCCATCTCTGAAGTTGGCAACTTCTGGATGATTCCCAAGAATCCTCAGTATAAGGTCTCAGATGGAATGGAGATCCAGCATTCAGGAGGAAGTGATGTATATCTCTGGATCTGGGAAACATGAATCCAAGAGCCAATACCTTGGAGTTTTACTGCTGTGTTGTAAACGGTAACTGACATGGTCCTTTCCACTGAGGCTCAAGGGCGGTTTTTCTCTGGTGCCTTTTCCAGACAAATCTCCAGGTCACAGACCTTGCAGAGGCTTTTTGGGTGGGGGGGTGGGGGGTGTTTTGGAAATGCAGCTCTTACTTGTTGATGTTAAATCTGGAAGTACCTATGAGTCCTTTGCAATAATTAATCATATCTGCTTGTAAGAATACTAGTATATTAGTTTCCTAGGGCCGCCATAACAAGTACCACAAAATGGGTGGCCAAAACCAACTGAAATTTATTCTCTACAGTTCTTGAAACTAGAAGCCTGAAATCAAGTTGTAGGTAGAGCCATGCTCTTTCTGAAGGCTCTAGGGAAGACTCTTTCCTTGCCTCTTCCTAGCTTCTGGTGATTGCTGACAATCCTTGGTGTTCCTTAGCTTGTAGAAGCATCGCTCCAATCTCTGTCTCTATATCATATGACCTTCTCCCTGTGTGTCTCTATGTCCAATTTTTCCTCTTTATATAAGGACACCTGTGCTTGGATTAGGGCTCACTATAATCTAGTGTGACCTCATCTTAATTTGATTGCATCTATGAAGATTCTTTTTCCAAATAAGGTCACATTTATAGTAGGTATTGGGGGTTAGGACTTGAAGATATATTTTTAGGGGACATAGTTCAATGCACAACAGATAGAATCTAAGATTGGGGGTGAAATTCCCAGGCATATGAGGCAATCTGTTATTCATAAAGAGAGAATCTGTAGGTTTCATTTTCTAGACACTAAATCACCAACAAAGGGTGGACAGGGCATTAGAAGTGATATCAGGAGCTAAACCAGGATATTGTCTAAATGTGCTGATTAGTCTGCTGATGAAGACTCTGGATTTTTTCTTTTGCTATTTGCAAGATTGAATCAAAGTCCAGTTTTTTTGTTTTGTTTTGTTTTGTTTTAGCATGAAAGTCTTGTGTTATAGTTTCCAAAATGTTCTCATCCATTTGCTGTACTTTAAGATGTCCTGATTGAGTAAAATGTATCCCATTATTTTCATTAAAGTTTTTTTTTTAATTGAGGAAAGAGTAGATTCCCATGCTCTTGTAAGAAGTCATACAGAGAGATCCCATGTATCCTTTATCCAGTTTCCCCCAATGGTAGCACCTTGGAAATTGAGGTATAATTCCACAAGGATATTGACGATCCACCAATTTGTTCAGATATCTCCCCGGTATTACTTGTACTCATTTGAGTGGATGTGTGTACAATTTTATACTTTGTGTAGGTTCATGTATTCATCACCAACAGTCAAGGTACAGAACAGTTCCATCATTGCAACAACCCCTCCTGTTGTCCCTTAAACACCACATCCACCTCCCTCCACTCCCTTTCCCCCAAGCTCCTACCCCCTGCAACCAATAATCTGTTCTCTGCTTCTAAAATTGTTTTAGGTGTTAGAGAAATGTTATATAAACGGAATCATGCAACCTTTTGAGATTGGTTTTTTTCACTTAGCACGATCCTCTGGAGATTCATTTAGTTGTAGCAGGTATCGATAATTCGTTCATTTTTTATTGTTGAATAGTATTCCTTTTTAACTCATTCACCCACTGAAGGAAAGGTTGGGCTTCCAGTTTTTTGGCTATTACAAACAAAGTTGGTATGAGCATTCATGTACAGGTTTTTAAAAATTAATTAATCTTTATTTATTTATTTATTGGGCTGTGTTGGGTCTCTGCTTCTGTGCTCAGGCTTTCTCTAGTTGCAGCGAGTGGGGGCTACTCTTCATTGAGGTGCATGGGCTTCTCACTGTAGTGGCTTCTCTTGTTGTGGAACACAGGATCTAGGCACGTGGGCTTCACTAGTTGCTCCACGGCATGTGGGATCCTCCTGGACCAGGGATTGAACCTGTGTCTCCTGAATTGGCAGGCGGATTCTTAACCACTGCGCCACCAGGGAAGTCCCTTTGTACAGGTTTTTGTATAAACGTAAGTTTTCATTTATCTGGAATAAACACCCGAGTGCAATTGCTGAGATGTATGGTAGTTGCATGTTTAGTTTTATAAGAAACTGCCAAACATTTTGCAGAGTGACTGCACCATCTTACATCACCACAAACAATGCATGAGTGATGCACTTTCTCCACATCCTTGCCCACATTTGGTGCTGTCATTATTTAGGTGCTTCTGTGTTGGGTACGATTTTAGCCATTCTGATAGGTGTGTAGTGGTATATTGTTGTGGTTTTAATCTGCCTTTCTTTGATGGCTAATGATAAACTTCTTTTCATGGTCTTATTTGCTACATATTTCCCTTCAGTGAAATGTATTTGTGTCTTTTGCCCATTGTTTGACTGGATTTTTTTAACTGTCAAGTTTCAAGATCTTTATATATTCTAGATACTAATCCATTGTCAGATGTGTCATTTGCAAATATCTTCTCCCATCTTGTAGCTTGTCCTTTTATTCCTCTTAACAGAGGCTTTTGCAGAGCAAAAGTTTTAAATTTGATGAGGTCCAATTTATCAGTTTTTCCTCTTAGGGACTGTATTTTTGGTGTCAAATATAAGAACTCTTTACAAAGCTCTAGATCCCAAAGATTTTCTCCAATGTTTGCTCCAGAAAGATTTCTAGTTTTTCATTTTACAGTTAAGTCCATAATTCATTTCAAATTAATTTTTGTATAAAGAGTAAGGTTTAGGTTGAAGTTTATTTTCTTTATTTTGCCTGTGGATAGCCAATTGCTCCAGGGCTGTTGGTTGAAAAGGCTATCCTTCCTCTATGGAATTGCTTTTTCATCTTTGTTAAAAATCAGTTGAGTAGGGCCTCCCTGGTGGCGCAGTGGTTGAGAATCCACCTGCCAATGCAGGGGACACGGGTTCGAGCCCTGGTCCGGGAAGATCCCACATGCTGCGGAGCAACTAAGCTCGGGCGCCACAGCTACTGAGTCTGCACTCTAGAGCCCGCAAGCCACAACTACTGAAGCCCGCGTGCCTACAGCCCATGCTGCACAACAAGAGAAGCCACCGCAATGAGAAGCTCGTGCACCAGAATGAAGAGCAGCCCCCGCTCGCCGCAACTAAAGAAAGCCTGTGCGCAGCAACAAAGACCCAACACAGCCAAAAATAAATAAATAAATAAATAAATTTTAAAACATCAGTTGAGTGTATTTGTATGGGTATATTTCCAGGCTCTAAATTTTGATCCATTGTTCCATATGTCTCTCCCTTGCTAGTACCACACTGTGTTGATTGCTCTAGCTATAAAGTAAGCCTTCATATTAGATATAATGATTCCTCCCACTGCATTCTTCTCTGTCAAGATGATTTTAGCTACTCTATAGTCTGTGCCTTTTCATGTAGATTTTAGAAAACTTGTTTATGTCTACAAAAATCCTTGCTGGGATTTTTGTTGTTGCTTTTTTGGAATCACATGAAACCTATATAGATCAATATGGGGGAAACTAACATCTTTACTATGTTGAGTCTTCTAGTCCATGAACATAGTATGTTCTTCCATGTATTTAGATTGTCCAAGAAGCTTGCTGCAGTGGAATTCTCCCCTATGGGGTCACTGGGATCTCTGGGTAAGTCTCAGGCTAAACAAAGAAGTTTAGCAGGCTGGGTGCTTCCTGTGGTAGGATTTTTTTAGTGGGTAGCTCCATATATGGTGGTTTCCTGTCTTTTGGTGGGGAGTGGAGTCTCAGGACCACAGGGAAGGAGAGCACCACCAGGTTAGGCACTTGTGGCAGGACCCCTTGCCATTATTGTGGGTTTATTTGGTGTTGGTGAAGGGATTGCTGTTTCATCATGGAGGAATGAGCCTACTTGAGTCACCATCTGTTGTTAGGTTCAGAGTCGGGAGAGACCAGGCCTGAGTGGCCTTCTGTTGGGTGGTTAGTTGGGAGACACCCTACTGCTATGTTGGTCATCCATTCCTGGGTCTCTAAAAAGCTCTCCTTCCTCTTTCCACCTTCCAGACCTCTCCTTTGGTTGCATCTCACATCATCTCCAGGGTTTATAGTTGTACTTAGGCGGGGAAGCAAGGAGAGATGAGTCTATGGCATCTTGTCCAAACTGGAAGACTCTGTTTTAACTTAATTTTAAGACAATTAGAGAGTTAAAATAGAGAAGCCACAATATACATATCACATTAAAAGAAAACACAACTTTCAGTCAAACGACTGGAAAAATGGAATTATTTCCATTAAGAATTAATGTAAAATAACTGGATATGTTTCAGACTTCCATCATCCAACATTTTATCCATTTACGCTGTTCCCAAATGCAATGAAATAAAACCTTAAATGTATACATACATAATAATAAGAAGTAATAAAGATTTCGTGTGATCACTCATATATCAAAAATGTTGGTTTTGAGCTTAAGAATATGGGACACATGCAGATGAAGGAGGACGCTGCTGCTGGCTGAACATCTGAAGGTCCTTGCCTTTATCCTTTTCTCGAGGATAGCACTGTCCAGAGGAAATATAATGCAAGCCACATGTATAATTTTTTATGGTGATGGATTTTTTTTTAATTAATTAATTTATTTTTGACTGCTTGGGTCCCCGTTGATGCGTGCGGGCCCTCTCTAGTTGTAGCGAGCGGGGGCTACTCTTCATTGCGGTGCACGGGCCTCTCACCATGGCGGCCTCCCCTGTTGTGGAGCATGGGCTCTAAGCCACACAGGCTCAGCAGTTGTGGCTCGCGGGCTCCAGAGCGCAAGGCCCAGTAGCTGTGGCACATGGGCTTAGTCGCTCACGGTATGTGGGATCCTCCCGGACCAGGGCTCGAACCCGTGTCCCCTGGACTGGCAGGCAGATTCCCAACTGCCGCGCCACCAAGGAAGCCCATGGTGATGGATTTTAAAAAATTATTTTAATTGAAGTATGGTTGATTTACAATGTTGTGATAATTTCCGCTGTACAGCAAAGTGCTCAGCTATACACATACATACATTCTTTTTAAAAATTCTTTTCTATTGTGATTTATCACAGGAGATTGGATATAGTTCCCTTTGCTATACAGTAGGAGCTTGTTATTTATCAATTCTAAATGTAATAGTTTGCATCTACTAACTCCAAACTCCCAGTCCACCCCTCTCCCTCCCCTCTTCCCCTTGGCAACCACAAGTCTGTTCTCTATGCCTGTGAGTCTGTTTCCGTTTTTTAGATAGGTTCATTTGTGACATATTTTAGTTTCCACATATAAGTGATATGGTATGGTATTTGTCTTTCTCTTTCTGACTTTCTCTTCACTTAGTATAATCATCTCTAGTTGCATCCATGTTGTTGCAAGTGGCATTATTTTGTTCCTTTTTATGGCTGAGTAGTATTCCATTGTATATAAAGTACCACATCTTCTTTAACCATTCATCTGTCGATGGACATTTAGGTTGTTTCCATGTCTTGGCTATTGTGAATAGTGCTGCTATGAACATAGGGGTGCATGTGTCTTTTTGAATTACAGTTTTGTCCAGGTATATGCCCAGGAGTGGGATTGCTGGATCATATAGTAGTTCTATTTTTAGTTTTTGAACGAACCTCCATACTGTTTTACATAATGGCTGTACCAACTTACATTCCCACCAACAGTGCAGGATGGTTCCTTTTCTCCACATCCTCTCCAGCATTTGTTATTTGTAGACTTTTCAGGACATTACATTAAAAAAAAACCAGAATACACATTCTTTTCAAGTGCACACAGAACATTCTCTAGGATTGACCACATACTAGGGCATAAAACTAACGTCAACAAATTTAAGAGCACAGAAATTATTCAAGCATCTTCTCTGACCACAATGGCATGAAACTAGAAATCAACCACAGGAAAAGAAATGAGAAAAAAAAAAGATTACACTGAGACTAAACAAAGACTAGCAGGCTTTTCTGCTAAAAAGCCAATGGGTCAACGAGGAAATCAAAAAGGAAATTTCAAAATACCTTGAGACAAACGTCAATGAAACCACAATGATACAAAATCTATGGGATGCATCTAAAGCAGTTCTTAGAGGGAAGTTCATAGTGATACAGGCCATCCTCAAAAAACAAGAAAAATCTCAAGTAAACAACCTAACATACCACCTAAAAGGATTAGAAAAAGAAGAACAAACAACACCTAAAGTCAGCAGAAGGAAGGAAATAATAAGGATCAAGGAGGAAATAAATAAAATAGAGATTAAAAAAACAGTAGAAAAAAATCAGTAAAACCAAGAGCTGGTTCTTTGAAAGGGTAACAAAATTGACAAACCTCTGGGCAGGCTCACCAAGAAGAAAACAGAGAGAACCCAAATAAACAAAATAAGAAATGAAAAAGGAGAAATCTCAACAGATACCGCAGAAATACAAAAAAACATAAGAGAATACAATGAACAATTATAGGCAACAATTTGACAACCTAGAAGAAAACAGAAAACTTTCTAGAAATATACAGCCCACCAAAACTGAATCATGAAGAAATAGATAATTGAACAGACCAATCACTAGAAGTGAAATAGAATCTGTAGTAAAAAAACTCCCTACAAACAAAAGTCCAGGACCAGATGGCTTCACAGGCAATTTCTACCTAATATACAAAAAAGAACTTATACTGATCCTTCTCAAACTCTTCCAAAAGATTGAAGAGGAGGGAACACTCCCAAAGACATTCTATGAAGCCACCATCACCCTGGTACCAAAACCAAAGACACCACCAAAAGAGAAAATTACAGGCCAATACCTTTGATGAATATAGATGCAAAAATACTCAACGAAATATTAGCAAACTGAATCCAACAACACATTAAAAGATCATACACCACGACCAAGTGGGATTCATCCCAAGTTCACAAGGATGGTTCAACACATGCAAATCAATCAGTGTAATACACCCCATTGACAAAAGAAAAGTCAAAAAACCGCATGATCATCTCAATAGATGCAGAAAAAAGCATTTGACAAATTCAACATCCATTCATGATAAAACTCTCACATATAATTTAAATTTTTCTAGAAGCCACATTTAAAAAGTAAAAAGAAGCAGGTCAAATTAGTTTTAATAATATTTTAACCCAATGTATCAAAAATATTATCATTTCAACATATAATCAATAAAACATTGTTCATGGGATAGGTTTTTTTTTTAATGTTAAATCTTCAAAATCTTGAGGGTATGTTTTACTTACACACATCTCAATCCAGACTAGCCTCATTTCAAGTATTCATTTCCACACCTTTCCCCTTCCCACCCTTTTTTGCTTGACAAATTCTTCCCATAAGACAATGAGCACAGAATAGCCTTGAATGCTTGAATTCTTTTTTTAATTTTTTATACAACAGGTTCTTATTAGTTATCTATTTTATACATATTAGTGTATATATGTCAATCCCAATCTCCAATTCATCTCACCACCACCACCCGCCCCCCCCCCCCAACCCCACTTTCCCCCCTTGGTGTCCATATGTTTCTTCTCTACATCTGTGTCTCTATTTCTGCCTTGCAAACCCATTCATCTGTACCATTTTTCTAGATTCCACATATATGCGTTAATATATGATAATTTGTTTTTCTCTTTCTGACTTACTTCACTCTGTAAGACAGTCTCTAGGTCCATCCACGTCTCTACAAATGACCCAATTTCATTCCTTTTTATGGCTGAGTAATATTCCATTGTATATATGTACCACAACTTCTTTATCCATTCATCTGTTGATGGGCATTTAGGTTGCTTCCATGACCTGGCTATTGTAAATAGTGCTGCAATGAACACTGGGGTGCATGTGTCTTTTTGAATTATGGTTTTCTCTGGGTATATGCCCAGTAGTGGGATTTCTGGGTCATATGGTAATTCTATTTTTAGTTTTTTCAAGGAACCTCATACTGTTCTCCATAGTGGCTGTATCAATTTACATTCCCACCAACAGTGCAAGAGGGTTCCCTTTTCTCCACACCCTCTCCAGCATTTGTTGTTTGTATATTTTCTGATAATGCCCATTCTAGCCGGTGTGAGGTGATACCTCACTGTAGTTTTGATTTGAACTTCTCTAATAATTAGTGACATTGAGCAGCTTTTCATGTGCCTCTTGGCCAACTGTGTATCTTCTTTGGAGAAATGTCTATTTAGGTCTTCTGCCCATTTTTTGATTGGTTTGTTTGTTTTTTTAATATTGAGCTGCATGAGCTGTTTATATATTTTGGAGATTAATCCTTTGTCTATTGATTTGTTTGCAAATATTTCCTTCCATTCTGAGGGTTGTCTTTTCGTCTTGTTTATAGTTTCCTTTGCTGTGCAGAAGCTTTTAAGTTTCATTAGGTCTCATTTTTTTACTTTTGGTTTTACTTCCATTACTCTAGGAGGTGGATCAAAAAAGATCTTGCTGTGATTTATGTCAAAGAGTGTTCTTCCTATATTTTCCTCTAAGAGTTTTATAGTGTCCAGTCTTACATTTAGGTCTTTAATCCAGTTTGAGTTTATTTTTGTGAATGGAGTTAGGGAGTGTTCTAATTTCATTCTTTTACATGTAGCTTTTACATGTCCAGTTTTCCCAGCACTTATTGCAGAGGCTGTCTTTTCTCCATTGTATATCCTTGCCTCCTTTGTCATAGATTACTTGACCATAGGTGTGTGGGTTTATCTCTGGGCTTTCTGTCCTGTTCCAATGATCTATATTTCTGTTTTTGTGCCAGTACCATATTGTCTTGATTCCTGTAGCTTTGTAGTATAGTCTGAAGTCAGGGAGTCTGATTCCTCCATCTCCGTTTTTTTTTCCCTCAAGACTGCTTTGGCTATTCGGGGTCTTTTGTGTCTCCATACACATTTTAAGATTTTTTGTTCTAGTTCTGTAAAAAATGCCATTGGTAATTTGATAGGGATTGCACTGAATCTGTAGATTGCTTTGGTAGTATAGTCATTTTCACAACATTGATTCTTCCAATCCAAGAACATGGTATACCTCTCCATCTGTTGTGTCATCTTTGATTTCTCTCATCAGTGTCTTATAGTTTTCTCCATACAGGTCTTTTACCTCCTTAGGTAGGTTTATTCCTAGGTATTTTATTTTATTTTTGTTGCAATGGTGAATGGGGTTGTTCCTTAATTTCTCTTTCTGATCCTTCGTTGTTAGTGTATAGGAATGCAAGAGATTTCCACGCATTAATTTTGAATCCTGCAACTATACCAGATTCATTGATTAGCTCTAGCAGTTTTCTGTGGCATCTTTAGGATTCTCTATGTATAGTATCATGTCATCTGCAAAACAGTGACAGTTTTACTTCTTCTTTCCAATTTGGATTCCTTTTTTTTTTTTTTCTTCTCTAATTGCCATGGCTAGGGCTTCCAAAACTATGTTGAATAACAGTGGTGAGAGTAGACATCCTTGTCTGTCCCTGATCTTGGAGGAAATGCTTTCAATTTTTTTCCACTGAGAATGATGTTTGCTGTGGGTTTGTTGTATATGGCCTTTATTATGTTGAGGCAGGTTCCCTCTATGCCCACTTTCTGGAGAGTTTTTTATCATAAATTGGTGTTGAATTTTGTCAAAAGCTTTTTCTGCATCTATTGAGATGATTATATGGTTTTTATTCTTCAATTTGTTAATATGGTGTATCACATTGATTTGCATATATTGAAGAATCCTTGCATCCCTGGGATAAATCCCACTTGATCGTGGTGTGTGATCCTTTTAATGTGTTGTTGGATTCTGTTTGCTAGTATTTTGTTGAGGATCTTTGCATCTATATTCATCAGTGATATTGGTCTGTAATTTTCTTTTCTTGTAGTGTCTTTGTCTGGTTTTGGTATCAGGGTGATGGTGGTCTCATAGAATGAATTTGGGAGTATTCTTTCCTCTGCAATTTTTTGGAAGAGTTTGAGAAGGATGGGTGTTGGCTCTTCTCTAAATGTTTGCTAGAATTCACCTGTGAAGCCATCTGGTCCTGGACTTTTGTTTGTTGGAAGATTTTTAATCACAGTTTCAATTTCATTACTTGTTATTGGTCTGTTCATATTTTCTATTTCTTCCTGGATCAGTCTTGGAAGGTAATACCTTTCTAAGAATGTGTCCACTTTTTCCAGGTTGTCCATTTTACTGGCATAGAGTTGCTTGTAGTAGTCTCTTATGATGCTTTCTCTTTCTGTGGTGTCTGTTGTAACTTCTCCTTTTTTATTTCTAATTTTATTGATTTGAGTGTTATCCCTCTTTTTTTGGATGAGTCTGGCTAAAGGTTTATCCATTTTATCTTCTCAAAGAACCAGCTTTTACTTTTATTGATATTTGCTATTGTTTTCTTTGTTTCTATTTATTTCTGCTTTGATCTTTATGATTTCTTTCCTTCTACTAGCTTTGGGTTTTGTTTGTTCGTCTTTCTCTACTTCCTTTAGGTGTAAGGTTAGATTGCTTATTTGAGATTTTTGTTTCTTGAGGTAGGATTATATTGCTATAAACTTCCCTCTTAGAACTGCTTTTGCTGCATCCCATAGGTTTTGGATCATCGTGTTTTTGTTGTCATTTGTCTCTAGGTATTTTTTGATTTCCTCTTTGATTTCTTCTGTGATCTCTTGGTTATTTAGTAATGTATTGTTTAGCCTCCATGTGTTTGTGTTTTTTACCTTTTTTTCCCCTGTAATTTATTTCTAATCTCATAGCTTTGTGGTCAGAAAAGATGCTTGATATGATCTCAATTTTCTTAAATTTACCAAGGCTTGATTTGTGACCCAAGATATGATCCATCCTGGAGAATGTTCCGTGTGCACCTGAGAAGAAAGAGTAATCTGCTGTTTTCTGATGGAATGTCCTATAAATATCAATTAAATCTATCTGATCTCTTGTGTCATTTAAAGCTTGTGTTTCCTTATTAATTTTCTCTCTGGATGATCTGTCCATTGGTGTAACTGAGGGGTTAAAGTTCCCCACTATTATTGTGTTACTGTCGATTTCCTCTTTCATAGCTGTTAGCAGTTGCCTTATGTAATGAGGTGCTCCTATGTTTGGTGCATATATATTTATCATTGTTATATCTTCTTCTTGGATTGATCATTATGTAGTGTCCTTCCTTGTCTCTTGTAACATTCTTTATTTTAAAGTCTATTTTATCTGATATGAGTATTGCTACTCCACCTTTCTTTTGATTTCCATTTGCATGGAATATCTTTTTCCATCCCCTCACTTTCAGTCTGTATGTCTCCCTAGGTCTGAAGTGGGTCTCTTGTAGACAGCATGTATATAGGTCTTGTTTTTGTATCCATTCAGCGAGCCTGTGCCTTTTGGTTGGAGCATTTAATCCATTCACGTTTAAGGTAATTATCGATATGTGTGTTCCTATTACCATTTTCTTAATTGTTTTGAGTTTGTTTTTGTAGGTCCTTTTCTTCTCTTGTGTTTCCCACTTAGAGAAGTTCCTTTAGCATTTGTTGTAGAGCTGGTTTGGTGGTGCTGAATTCTCTTAGCTTTTGCTTGTCTGTAAAGCTTTTGATTTCTCTGTTGAATCTGAATGAGATCTTTAGCGGGTAATCTTGATTGTAGCTTCTTCCCTTTCATCACTTTAAATATATCATGCCACTCCCTTCTGGCTTGTAGAGTTTCTGCTGAGAAATGAGCTGTTAACTTTATGGGACTTCCTCTGTATGTTATTTGTCATTTTTCCCTTGCTGCTTTTAATAATTTTTCTTCATCTTTAATTTTTATCAATTTGATTACTATGCGTCTCAGTGCGTTTCTCCTTGGGTTTATCCTGCCTGGGACTCTCTGCGCTTCCTGGACTTGGGTGGCTATTTCCTTTCCCATGTTAGGGAAGTTTTTGACTATGATCTCTTCAAATATTTTCTCGGGTCCTTTCTCTCTCTCTCTTCCCCTTCTGGGACCCCTATAATGCTAATGTTGGTCCGTTTAATGTTGTTCCAGAGGTCTCTTAGGCTGTCTTCATTTCTTTTCATTCTTTTTTCTTTATTCTGTTCCGTGGCAGTGAATTCCACCATTGTGTCTTCCAGGTCACTTATTCGTTCTTCTGCCTCAGTTATTCTGCTATTGATTCCTTCTAGTGTATTCTTCATTTCAGTTATTGTATTGTTCATCTCTGTTTGTTTGTTCTTTAATTCTTCTAGGTGTTTGTTCTTTAATTCTTCTAGGTGTTTGTTAAACATTTCTTGCATCTTCTTGATCTTTGCCTCCATTCTTTTTCCGAGGTCCTGGATCATCTTCACTATCATTATTCTGAATTCTTTTTCTGGAAGGTTGCCTATCTCCACTTCATGTAGTTGTTTTTCTGGGGTTTTATCTTGTTCCTTCATCTGGTATGTAGTCCTCTGCCTTTTCATATTGTCTAGCTTTCTGTGAATGTGGTTTTCGTTCCACAGGCTGCAGGATTGTAGTTCTTCTTGCTTCTGTTGTCTGCCCTCTGGTGGATGAGGCTATCTCAAATGCTTGAATTCTAAGGCACAGGAGGTGATAATTTAGAAAGTGGGAAAACAACTGGCAAATATCTCAAGAAGTATTATTCCAGCAGAAGAGGAAATATTTCATTCATCTGAGGCCCTCAGCTGATTTTCTATATATCCTTTGCTTAATTTTTTAAAAATTGGCTTATTCATGGTGTCTTTTCCATCCAAAATATAGGGCCTGAACATATTTTCATATTATTTTGTACTACACTTCCAATAGGAAGATGACCCCCAGCTTCAAGGAAGCTAGGGGATTAAGTGCCTGTTTTCTGCTCAGAAATGCATCAGCTCAGCCACTTCTAGGAGCTTCCTGGGTACTTTCTCCTTCATGATCTGGCGGGCAGGATAGAGGAAGGGGAACTCTGTTTGCAGCCTTCACAGGGATGTCAATCCCTTCATTGATGGAGCCAGCAGAGGGCTAGAGCAGCTTAGAATGGAATGAGTAAACTTGAATGGTGTGAGAGCAAAGGGTGAATCTACGCGCAGAGCGAACTCAACACAGCCAGCAAGGAGGGACCCCCGAGAAAGGCCAGTGTTTGAACAAGGATGATCTGGAATAAGTAGTAATGATCAGAGAAAGGGTAAAGTACTTTGCCTGAGATTAAAAAGAAATAATAGCCCAGCAACTGATGTACGTGCTAAGGGCCTCGCTTTATTGATATATATATATATACATATATATATATGGTTTTAATGAGGGACCAGCATTTACTTTTATGGCTGAGTTAATGGGCTTCTAGAAATAAAAACTGAACACAGAGAGCAACATTTACTACTCCTGTAACATTAGAAAAATCTCTAACAGCCTTTCTCCTTTCTCTCCTTCCTTCTCCCCCCTTCCCTGCTTCCCTTCATCTCCCCCTCCAGCTCTCCCTCCTCTCACGCTCATTTACTCAGCTAGCATCTACTCTGTGCTAGGAATTGTGCCAGGTACTGCAGACAAAGAGAGAAAAGACAGAGTCCCATCCTGACCTCGCAGACCAGCTCACACTCTGATGCCGTAAAAGTCTGCACAGAGCTTTCTACTAGGGAGTGCAGGAAACGGGGGTGGGGGGGGTGGTGGGGGTGGAGCTCTGAACAAGGTGCTTCCAGGGTCCAAGGCAGGAGGGAGAGAAGTAAAGGAACGTTGTATTTGGGGGTGGTGGCGGGTGGTCTGGATGATGCCTATCTGAGTTTTGAAAGGTAATAAGGGACTGGCTGAGTGAATTTGGAGAAAGGTGGTCTAGGAAGTGGGAAGAAAGTGTACAAAGGCATGGAAGCACTATTGTGGGGCTTAGTCCAAAGACCTCAAGTAGGTTCAGCATGACTGGAGCCCTCTATGGGGACAAGGGAGTAGGCTGAGATAAGATAGGAAAAGACCAGATCACTAAGGGTCTTTATATATCAAAGACTTTGGATTTTCTTCCAAAGCAGTAGTTCTCAGTGTGGGGAGACTGTGCCCCTCAGGAGACACCTGGTAACATCTGGAGACAGTTTTCATTGTCACCACTTGGAGAGGGGTGCTACTGGCATCATCTAGTGGGTAGAGGTCAAGGATATCACTAAACATCCTATAATTCACAAGACAGCTCCCCAGGGCTGACTCTTTACTTTGCAAGGTCCAAACAAGAAGACAGCTTTTGACCTAATGTACACTGATCAGGGTTCCCTTTGACCATAGTATACCAATGCTCAATCATTTGTGTCTTGGTTTGCTTCCCCCCTTTTAATGTTTGTAGCGAATACACTCTGTTGGAAAGTCTTATTTTTTGTGTGCTGGGTTCATGAATTAACAAACCACGAACAGCTCATCACAGTAAGAAAGAAATACTATTTTTCTAGATATTAAGAATGTGGAGGGTAGGAATTATCTCCAAATTCATTCATTCATTCACTCAACAATGAAAGCCAGACTCTCTGCACACTTTGCAGGCCACCTGCACAGCTCACCACAGCCCTTCACATTGGTTTTGGAGGTCAGGACGGTCCACGGGATTTCCCAAAGTCTGGGAGGGTCCTGGATCACCATTCCTCATGCAAAAGCCCACATCTGTGAGTTTGTGTTCCTGTGACTTCTCTTCCTGTTCAGAGTCCTCCCTGCATCATAACTTATACACATTCTGGGTTACAGATATCACCTCTTCTACTTCCCAGTTGTTGACCTCAGATGCAGAATTTTCCATCCACAGCAAATATCTGGAGATTTTCAGACCAAATATGTACATTTTCAGAATGGGTCTCTCATAGAAAGATAGATATAAAGTGTCAATTCAGTGAGAAAGGATGAATGGGCAAAGATTCAGACCCTGCTCCCTGTCAGACTGTCAGACTGTAAGGCTAGTATAACCTATGGGAGGGGTTTCCTTGAAAGTGGGAAAGGTTTTTTGACCTCTGACAGACATTTATCTGAGTACAGCCTATGGCCCACTCCCCCTAACCGTAATGAATCCATATGAATTAAAAGAAATTAGACAGATATATAGATTATTCAACTCTGGTTCTCTCTTCTTCCCTTCCTCCCACCCTCCCCTGCCTCCCTTTCCTTTCCCTCCTTCCTTGCCTTCCCCTCCCCACCTCCCTTCCCCTCCCGCTAGGAATCAGGTGTGTATGACAGTCAGCAGGTCTCTCCTATTACCCTAAGTAGGAGGGAAGGAGGCTGGGACCACAAAGAGAAGGAAATGGGAATAGAACTGATGAAATCCTCTAGCCCCTCCTATTTCCTGACCAGTTTGAGGTTGGGTTATGTGGCTATAGAAAAGAGAATGAGTAGAACCCATAATTGCTTTCCTGCTTTTTCTTTGTGTTCTGGAACCATGTGAAGCACTGTGAGCAGAGGGGAGGAGAGTGGCTGACAGCACTTCCCCTTAGCTGTGTGGCCATGGAGAAGTTGACAGCTCTGGTTTCAGACAAGGTATGGAGCCCTTAGCACCGTGTCCCACATGTTGGGAGGGCTCAGTCAATGGCAGACATGTGTGCATAGATGTATTACACAAAATGCCAACAAAGGAAGAGAGAAAAAGCAATCATCTCGTCCAACTGGTCGACCTCTCAGATGTGGACACCATGGCCCAGAGAAGTTAGTGCACTTTTTCAAGGTCACAGGCCGTATGATCCCTGGAACCATCCCCTGGACATCAGATTATTTGGCTGGAATTCTTAAAGCCTCCCACACCCTTGGAGTGAATAAATCAAAACCATTGAAAAACCTGTATTCTGTCTTGCATGTGTTCTTTGGCATGTGTTTTGGCCATCGCTGAACTTAGGGTTTGAAGCTATCATTTTCATACAAAAGCAAAACAGAATAAAACAAAACAACCCATTCAAGATGACTTACAAATCGAAGGCACCTAATAGTAATACCTCGCATTCCCAGAGAGCTTTTTATCTACAGAGCACTTCCTAGACAATAAGTAATGAATTCTCCAACTCCCCTTGGGAATAGAGACACACACATTCCCACATACACCGGCAACTTAATTTACATGAAATGAAGGCAAAGACATTCTAAAGCCGTGTTCCACTAAATCATAATATCAACCTCAAGCCCAAGATGAACATATTGAACTCTCCCAGGAAGGCAGTGACGCTCACCCACTGGGGAGTTTCCTCTTAGATCCCAGCACTGCCTGCATGGGGAGGACAGATCACGAGTGTTCACACAGAGTCAGTCTTCCCTGGGATCACGGTCCCCCTGTAAAGGCAAATGACCTCAGGTAAATGACCTGTTAGGCGGCAAGTGCTGGTGCAGTGATCGGATTGGACTGCGGGCCTTCCCCCTCCGCTGGGCATCTCCCCTCCTCTCCACTGGGCCTCTCTGGACCTCCCTGGCACCCCTATCTCTCCATAGTCTCCTCCTGCTAATTAAGGGGAAACAGTGTGATGAGGTGTCATGGATGTGTCAGGGACTTCCTGTGAGACGCCTCGCGGGGATATGGGCATTTTACAAAGAAGAGCCTGGAGATGGACATCCAGGAGTTGTCAGTCACCTAGGGAGGTGGAGCAGTCTTCCGAATGCTCCGTGAATCACGCTACCTGGCTGTCGCCTGCCTCCACCTCCCCAAGGGGAAGGTCCCCTGTCCAGGCTCACGTGTCCACCTGTGCATTCAACACCCTGGACCCTTTCCGTGGTCTTGCCTTACTTACCTTGCTTACTTACCTGCTTTGAGATGACATCAGCTACCACTGAGATGTCTCCAAGTCCCGCATTAGAAATGTCCTGGGCTAAATGATGGCTCCATAGGGGCACAGTGGCTGAAGGTGGAACTGCCCTCCAGGTCAGCAGGCTCTGTAAGAATCATTCTGGTGGAAAGGATGGAACCACTTTACTTGCCTCTACCCCTCACCCTCTTCCTTCCCATGGCTGCGGCCATGTGACCTCCACCTGCAGGCCACCCATCCCAGGCTCTAGACTCTGAGCTACCCTGAGTCAGAAGCCACATCTCAGTGTCTGGGCAACTCATGGTCAAGTCCCCTTGGTGCAGGTCCAGCTCTTCCATCTCAGCACTGATACCTGTTATGTTATTTTTCCTGGGCTAGGTCCCTGATTTACACCCAGGCTGGGAAGTGCTGTTTTCACCAGCAGTGGATTAAAACTGCCTGGCTTCTGAGTGTGGCTCTCTGAAGGCCAGAGTAGAAATGGTCTCAACATGGTCTGTGATGGAGAAGACATTCCTACCTCCAGGGAGCATTTTTAAGGTGAAATTAGGGGTGGGTTCCAAGAAGCCACCTTATACTAGCTTACGAGTGTGGCAGAAGCAACAAAAGCCAAAAAGAGGGCTTCCCTGGTGGCGCAGTGGTTGAGAATCCGCCTGCCGATGCAGGGGACACGGGTTTGAGCCCTGGTCTGGGAAGATCCCACATGCCGCGGAGCAACTAGGCCCATGTGCCACAACTACTGAGCCTGCGCGTCTGGAGCCTGTGCTCCGCAACAAGAGAGGCCGCGACAGTGAGAGGCCCGCGCACCACGATGAAGAGTGGCCCCCGCTCGCTGCAACTAGAGAAAGCCCTCGCACAGAAACGAAGACCCAACACAGCCAAAAAAAAAAAAAAAAGCCAAAAAGAGCCAGTAGGGAGGAGAGACCTGCCAGGGGTCCCACTGGATATACTGCCCAGAGGCATGGAGAGGCAGCAGCAGGACTGAACAGCAAAGGGGTTCTTCAAAGGGCAGAGCAGCAATGGAACAAGAAAGGCCAGGATAACTAGAGCTGGCTTGCTAAGGACATGGCCGCCAGTGGGGCTGCAGCCTCAGTGAGATCCCAGCAACGTGGAGTCCAGAAGTCCAAGGCAATCTCAGAAAAACAAGTTAGATAGAAGAGGAAGGAATGCAGACCACCAACATACAGAACCACCAGTAAGGAAGCCTGAGCTGCATCAAGCCCAATCCCAGTATGGAAATGCTCCTGCCACTGGGAAACATTAGAACTTGATTTTACGAAGAAGAGAGGATCAAGATGGTCAAAGATATAATCACCACCATCACCATCACCACCATCACCACCATCACCATCACCATCACCACCATCACCACCATCACCATCACCATCACCACCATCACCACCATCACCACCATCACCATCACCACCACCATCATCATCAACATCAACATCATCACAGTCATCACCATCATCACCATCATCATCCACAAACTGCACTGAAAAACTAGAAGCAGTGCCTTAAAAGGTCCAGGAACTTTGAGGCAACTGTGAAGGATGGAAGGATCACCATGAAGAGAATACCACAGTTCTTAGGTTGTGCAAAACTGAAAAAGATAGAGGCCTGCTCCGGATGCGATGAGCTTGGAGGTCAAGAACACTGGGAGTGATGCTGGGAGGGTAATCACTTGGGTCACACGGAGGCGGCTGCCACCTCTCTACCCTGAAGGTCGAGAAGCAGGCAGTAGTGCTAGTGGTCTCAGTTCCCCAGTATGGAGCCTGGGTTCAGATGGTCATGATGGGGAGGCCAGGTGGGGCCCTGGCAACACCCAGGAGGGATGGGGTGCTCTCTAAATTCAGGAGACCAGATGCAGTAAATAGGAAGAGCACTGGCGGAAAGGCTGAAAACTCAAATGTGAAGTTCAGCAGGCAGCCAATGACCCCTAACCGTTTGAAAAAGCCATGAAAGAGCGGTTCCAATCTCAATGAGTGGAAAAGTTTACATCCAAAGAAGCAGAGGTAATAGACCAAACAGAACAAAAAATTGTCACATATATAATTAGAATCCTCAGAGTGAAATAAAATGATATTGCACCCATAAAAGAGGACGTTTTAGAGAGCTTAGAAATGAAAAATTTGATGATTGAAATAAAATTCTCGGTAAATGGTCCAGAGCACTGAAGCTGATAAGAGAGTCAGCTGAAAGTCTGAGCCGAGGAATTCTCTCCGAAGAGCAAAAATGGACAAGGAGACAGAAAGGATAGACACTGGTCAAAAGAATGGGAAGACAAACCCCAAAGTTACCAACAGCCACCTAACAGATCTTCAGAAGATGAGAACAGAGAGCACCAAGGGGAAAGGACATTCAGGCAGGAATGGAAGACAGTGTCCCAGACTGAGGACAGGTAGGGGCCCCAGAGACAGCTGAGCAGCACGAAGGACAAACAGAAGGAAAGACTCTTACCAGTAATGCCACAGTGCAATTTCTGACATCATGCATAAGAGAAAACTCTAAATGCTTCTGAGAGTAGGAGGGGAGGGAGAGGATGGACTATATAACTACAAAGGTAACACTGGATACAAGAAGAAACTGGAGAAATAGCTTCAAACTACTGAGGAAAATCCTTTGGAATCAGCATTCCACAAGTGAAACTATGACACAAGTGTGAGGGCTCAAAGTGAGATATTTTCAGACATGCAAGGATCCCAAACTTTAACATCTCAGATCTGATCTGAAAGAAGAATTAACTCAAGGAGTCTGATACAAGAAGCAACAAAACAAATGGAAGTCAATATTTTAAACTCTGAGCTGTAAGTCACATACCACAAAGTTCACTCTTTGAAAGTGTACGATTCAGTGGATTTTAGTGTTTTCAGAGTGTTGTGCAACCATCCCCAGGATCTAATTCCAGGACATTTTCATCACCCAAAAAGAACTCCTGTGCCCATCAGCAGTCACGCCCCAGGTCTTCATTCTAATTTAACAGGATGTTAAAATGGGATTCCTTTTCTCTCTTTTCTGAGGAGTCCTCAAGACAATAGGAAAAGGCAGAATAAATAAAACTTGATCCATCCAACAAAAGATAGAAAAGAGAAGAGAAAGAAACTACATCAAAGTGTGGCAAATGAGCACATGGTGAGATGGCAGGAAAATCCAAGCATATCAGTAACCACATCCAGTCTGGCTCTGTTAAATTCATCCATTAAAATAAGGAGATGCTCATAGTGGGTAAACCCTAAGTTCAGCTATATGCTGGTTGTAACCATAAGTGAGAGACAATCTAAAGCAAAACCACATAGGGTAATAAAAGATCCTGGCTGGAAAAAGATACAGGCAAGCTAACATAAATTATTATATTTGCCTATAAATATATTGTGCTTTAGAAATATAACATGGGACAAAAAAGAATTTGAGGCAGAAGCTTAAGAGGGCAATGAAGGATATTTCATATAGATAAAAGGAATAAACTGTCAAGAAGATATATCAGCCATGAGTGTTTTAAACATCTAAAATATAGCTTCAAAACACGTAAGACAAAAATGTAGGACAAAAAAGGAGAGAATGAACCAATATGTGTGGGAGGTTTCATACAGCCCTGAAATGGAAAGATCAAAGAGACAAAACTAGGAGTTTTATCAACGGAGGTAGGGCTCTAGGAGTATTTGTTGGTGAAAGAGCAGTTCTGGCAAAAGGATTCCCCCTCCTGGCCCCCTGCTCAGCACCTCCCCCAGACCCCTTTTCCTAGAAGTCTGTCCCCCACCCCCTGCCTTCCTTGGATGCCTGTCTCCGTGCTTCAGATAAGGAAGTATTAGAAGCCCACGGTTCATGCCATTGCCATTAGGTTCTCATTCTGATGTAGGCAGGGTGGCTGTCCCCACAGGTGTTTGGGTTCAGAAGCGCCTCCCTCTCCCCTCTCAGGTGGCTTAGGCTTATCATAACCAGTCCTCTGTTAGTTGTGAGGCTGAGGAGGCTGGGCCTGGTGGGACCCAGGGGTCTGGAGAAAAAGTGGGCAGTGGGTACAGGTCCGGGCTGGAGAAGGCTCAGGAAGTGCAGGTGGTCGAAACCCAGCCACATATTCCTGGGCTCATCATCATCATCACCCACAAATGGCACTAAAAGACTAGAAGCGCTGCCTTAAAAGGTCCAGGACCTTTGAGGCATCTGTGAAGGATGGAAGGATCACCATGAAGAGAAAACCACAGTTCGGAGGTTGTGCAAAACTGAAAAGATAGAGGCCTGCTCTAGGATGCGATGAGCTTGGAGGTCAAGAACACTGGGAGGATCCTGGGAGGGTAATCACTTGGCTCACACAAGAAGCGCTGCCACCTCTCTACCCTGAAGGTCGAGAAGCAGGCAGTAGGTACCCCCCCTGGGAGGGCAGAGGTGTGAAAGGCAGGGACCTGGGCTCAGGAGCTAGAAAGTAATGCCACACCTGGGAAGTTAAAAAGCAACATGGCCGATTTCCACCCCAGGCCCTCAGCCTGCGGAGACCAAGGGAAAGGCACCCCCCCATGCCGGCGGTGGCTGGGGCCTCCCCAAGGGAGGTGACCAAGGGGAGCTGAAGGGCTGCCAGCCCACGTGAGTGCCCCCGGCTGGGCCCTGGCTCTGCTCTCTGCCTCGGGGTTGCCTGAAGCAACCCCCAAGGTCTCATTAGACCCTGATCCAAACCACCCAGGTCTTCATTGTAGTCTAACAGGATGTTAAGATACAACTCATTTTCTCTCTTTTTTGAGGAGTCCCCAAGACAATAGATGCCAACTACTCCCACATCCCAAAGTGAGGTGAGACCCACTACGCAGGGCTTCCAGTGCAGACGTCAGAGACCCGCGGTCAGACCCACTGCAGGCCCATAAAAGAAGGTGGAGAGGCCACGGGAAGGACTGGGAATTTGGGAGAGAAAGAGTCGCCAGTGTGCTGTGAGCCCCACCCTGATTCCAGGCACCTCTCCATCACCTCGGGTTCAATGAGAGGGCCTCGTGGAAGGCTGAACCCACCTGCCTGCAGTCTGGGGAGTACCGTGACTTCTCACACTCACAGGTGTGCCGGTCAAAGCTGCCCACGGCAGCAGGGAAGGTGCCACGCGTGGACGTGGCCGCTGTCACACTGGGGTCAAAGGGGATGGCACGGATCCATCTGCACAAGAGGTCTGCTCCGGGCTTGTCTGAGAGCCTGACCACAGTCCTGCCAAGACCTGTCCGAGAGGGATGAGGAGGCCTCAGCAGGAGAGGCTGGGGGTCTTGCCAGGCGCCCACGCATGAGGAAAGGCCATTTACTAGTCTCCCAGAGTGGCCTTAACAACATGCCACAGTCTGAGTGGCTTGAACAACAGAAATCCATTTCCTCACAGTTCTGGAGGCTGGAAGTCCAAGGTCAAGGTGCAGGCAGGGTTGCGGCTGGTGGTAGATCTCCGTAATGGGAGTGAGGGAGTGGAAAGAACAGAGGGGTTTCCTTCCAAAGACCCCTCAAGGACGCCCAAGACAGAGTCAGCACCAGGCAAGGAAACCAGCGTAAGGTACATCCGGGCCAGTGAAAGAAGAGCCTCCCTCCCCCTGCTTCAGGCTGGAGGAGCTGGAATCGCGAAGGAACAACAGGCAAGGACAGTGAAGAGGCCAACCATATCCCTTTGCTAACTGCCCACTTTCCACCAGAAGCTGGGGAGGGAAAAGCTTCAGCTTCAGATGGAGTCTGAATAATGCACAGGCCAGGCCCTTTAAGGTCGAAAATGAGATAACTTTTGGATGAGATGACCACAGGACTTCTTCTTATCTGAGGGTGCCTGGCAAAGTTATGGGCTCAACCCTAGGTTTCATGCAAGGGTCTCAGAAGAACTGACCCTCTAGAGGGGGCTGGGGCAGGCAATGGTGGGTGGGTGTTGCAGGTAGGAAGTATAAAGTCACTTTCTGAGTGTTCCTTCTGCATTAATTCATTCTGTCTGTTCTATGTTCCCATATACTAGCAATGAAGTAAAATCTACATCCTTGACGATCACAGGAGAATCTGTTCAACTCCAGAAAGATCAGCAAAAGTGGCCAGAAAGACTTGAAACATGGTGAGACGAAAGTCCCAAAGAGGTGCAGGGGTCAAGGCTGCCTGTCAAGCGCTGGGAAATCTGGTGACCTCAGGCAGACTGACCCAGGTGTTGTCTTTTGAATGGGACAGAATGGCCAAGGTGCCAGGTCCACACTGGGCGCTGGAGCATCTGAACACGGAGCACTGGGGCAGAAAGAGGCTGCTGGACTCGGGAAGCACAGACTAACTGGACCAACTTTATATTTCTATCGTACCTACAGAAACACATATTACATATATCACATGCTCCAGCTTGGTGGGGGACACCCAAATACTAGCCCAAGAACCCTGGAATGGGCGGTGTCTCTTGGAGAACAGGGACTGAGAATGTGCAGGGACATTGGCTGGTTCATGAACCCATTCTGCACTTCCCATACAGTTCTTTCAGCCATGCTACTAAGGCACACATTATTTGTTTATAAACTGGGCTAGATGTCACCTGCTTGAAACAAGTTCATTTATAGGAAATCTAATACATAATTGATGGTTAATTAAAAAACCACTTTAAGCCCAAAACAACTTGCAAAAGAAGAACAAAGTTGGAGGACCCACACTTTCTCGTTTTAAAAATCACTACAAAGTTACAGTAATTAAGACAGTGTGGTGCTGCCATAGGGCACAGTCAATTGTTTTTGGACAAGGGTGACAAGACAATTCAATGGGGGGTGAGAATAGTCTTTTTAACGAAGGGTGATGAGACAGTTGTATATCCACATGCAAAAGAATGAAGCTGGACCCCTTTCTCATGCTATACACAAAAATCATCGTAAAGTGGATCCTGCATCTAAATTTTAGAGCTAAAACTTTAAAACTATTTGAGGAAAATATAGGAGGAACTAAATCTTCATGACCTTGGGTTAGGCAAACACTTCTTATATAAGACACGATGAAGGTGCAAGAGACAAATTTCAAATAGATAAATTGGACCTCATCAAAATTAAAAACTTTTGTACTCAAAAGGACACTATCAAGAAAATGAAAAAATGACCACAGAATGGAAGAAAATATTTGCAAATCCTATATCTGATAAGGGACTCGTATCCAGTACACACACACAAAAAAACCCCTTACAACTCAACAGGCAAAAGACAAATAACCTTTTAAAAATGGGTAAATGATTCAATAGACGTTTCTCCAAGGAAGATTTTAAAGTGGCCAATAAGCACCTCAATATCATTAGTCATTAGGGAAATGCAAATCAAAACCACAATCTAATACCACTCACACTCAGTAGAATAGTTAGCAATAAAAAAAGACAATAACAAGTGTTGATGAGGACGTGGAGAAATTTGAACTCACATACGTTGCTGGTGGGAACGTATAACAGTGCCGCTCCTGTGGAGAACAGTTTGAAAGTTCCTCAAAAAGTTAAACACAAAAAAGATAAGGGGAAAAGACATGCAGGCTTACATCAGTCTTAGCATGGACTGTTTTCAATGTTCATCGGCCGTTTGTGTTCGAACTATGTCATTTAACAGCTTCCATTTATGCACTGCTTTATAATAAACAAAGCTCTGACATGCAAACAAACAATAAACAACAATCAAAAACTCTCTTAGCAAGAAAATTCCAGGTTCTATCACAGATTGCTTTATTTCTTTTTCACTCCAAAGTGACACTTAACCTCTCCTGCCAAAAGCATTCTGAGATCGGTGCCCCTTTCCTTAAAATGCTGTCATCCATCCTCCTAGCTCAGAGGGATTCAGACTTTTGTAGAGGAAAAGATAGTTTGTGACTAGTGGATTATATTTAAAACAAAATCGTGTAACCCAAGAGAAAGAACATTTTACGCATAAGAAGTTCTAGGAAGAGACAGTAGGATGTTTTTGAGACACAGTGATGTGGATTTCAAGGTTTATTAAGACATTAAAAAAGTAATTTCACTGATGTGTTAGCATTTACCTTCAAATATAAAAGTGCTTATTCTTATAAACCCTTAAGGTTCATTCTGTTACAGTACAGTAAGACACTCCCCCAGTCCAGAACTGTGTGGCACGAGTTTCATGTGACTTACAGACACAGCAAAATCTCCAAACAGTCAAATAAATGGTCGATGATTCCATCATCCTTGTACATGTCAATTTAAACTCAGACAAAATACAAGATCCCCCTAGACAAATCCTTAATATTAGTTGTACTTCTCCACTCCTTCCTAATATCTTGCCCAAATAATTCACTATTGAATTATTCACGATTTGAACGTGGACTTCTGTTTATTTGTAATATGATAAATACAGCTGTGTGGGAGTAATTTCTTTTTTTTCTTAATACAAGAGGGAGACAGAGAAAGGGGAGTTAACATTTGCACTTCCTTAAGCAGATCTGAGCAACCAGCAAAGTAGAGCAACTTTAGGCTCCAGGTAGGCAGACATCGTAGAAGCAGCCTGGGAGTTGAGGCCCCTCTTCGGGAAGAAGAGCTCTGGGGTACTTAGTGAGAGTCCACTGGAATTTCCTTGGAAAAAGCGTTCACGAATTTTGAGAAGGAAAGCTGGAGGAAATGTTCCTTACTAAAGCCACTGTTCTTTATTAATTCCTTGGGTTAAGATTTTGATCACATTCTTAAAGACGCAGGTAAGAGCACACGATTTCATCAGGAGTAGGGTTTGTCACGGTGACGCTTAACAGACCATTACGACTACTTGGATTAAAATAGTGACGATCCACACAGATCCTGGACTTTCTCACCATATCAAATGTTCTCACAAGAAGCCCCAAATGAGGGTGGCGCACAACAAAAATGAACTTAAACTCTTTTAATAGTGAACAACTAGACAAAAATGGGAATGGTATTGGACCTTGGTAAATACAGCACTTTATAATCAATGTTACAATATGTACATTTTTTACAGCATAAATTACTGTACAGAATTGTCTGACTTAAAATCCTCTTCAATTGTTGAAACAACGGTAAGACCAATTCCTGTAAGAGGAGAAGTGAAGGCCCTTTAATTTGGTGCAGTGGCTGCTTCAACCGGATTGCTGGCAACGTCTCGAGGGGGATGAGCAGGATTCTAATTTGCTGGCAGCTTTCACAAGACCGAGATGCAGAATTTGAAATGGTGTTTGATGTGACACACTAGGCCATTCATATCAGAATATTGAATTAGACTTGCCAGCTCCATGAATAAACATCCAAGATGACACAGCAAAAGGAAAATGGTGGAATTAAAATTCCTGCTCCAACTGAGGCAAACTATGTGGGAGTGACTTTGAACTTGATTCCACAGAACCTCAGCAGTAAGCAGCTATTGTGCTGTAGTAGGCGTGTCTGTTCCTTAATATCCTGCCTGAGATAAGGTGAAATCTGAGTATCTAGCTGGAGTATCTCCACCTCCTCATGCTAATACACCTTCTGTTGCCACCCTAGAATTTTTAACCTAAATACCCAGAGTTTACCCCATAAGGTGTTGTGCTCCCGTGGAAAGGGTATTGGTATTGATTCGGGCTTAAATCAGGCTGGATCTTTCAGGACCTTCAGCTGTGGTCCTAAAGGAAAGGGGGTTTCCAGTGAATATGAAAAGAGGCCCTTTTGAATGAGTGTTTCATGATTATTTTGGTTAAGCTCAAAGCACTGATTTAGGGACACAAGGAAGCCCCTGTGTCTAAATAATATAAATATTAAGTAAAAGCTAAAAAACTTTGATCCAACATTTAGGTCGTGACCTCAGTGGTGTGAAACACTCAGGTCAATGGTCAGATTTCGTCTCTGTCCTGATGTTTGGGGCTAGAACGGTCACCCTCTAGCTCGGCATCACAAAATCACTCAGTTCTCAGGTTGATTTTCTTTCTCCTGGGACCCTAAGGTTTAGCCTACAATTAAGCGATCATGTTGAGGCAATTATCTAACCCACTACAGAAAAAAAATCCATCCCTTCCTCAGGAGGGGTTTCCTCTTTCCTGAAGCTCATGACATACCCAAGTCCCTTATGACAGATCTCCTTTCTCAGGGACAGACCTCCCAGAGCAGCTGTCCTCTGTCCCCCGGCCCCAAACAAACAAAAAACTACCATCAGAGGCACAGGATTCACAGGAAGAGAAGTCAGCTTCCCGGCATTCAAAGGAAATCCAGGAGAGCACAGGTAATGTGACCGTGCTATGGGCATCTGGCTTGACAAGGATGTTTGAAGCCCGGTGTTCTCGAGGCTGGCTATGTTCTCATGGAAGAGGCACCCACTGGAAGCTTGGACCCAGTGTTCCCTCTTCCGCTTTCCATCTGGATACCCACTGCTTCCGTAAGACCAGGACGGGACGAGGAAGCGGAGGGTGCGACTGTACCACTGACTGCAGGGTACCTGGCGGCCCTGCTGCTCCTGGCCAGGCCAGGACACCCTGCCCCAGCTCCCTCACTGCTGGCAGGATGGACTCAAAGTGGTAACAGCGAAGCCTGAGGGGTCCCATGGAGGGGTCTGCGGCGACCCCGTTGTCATCCTCTTGGTCCCCTAGAAACGGGTCAGAGCAGGGACAAAGTGTCATCTCCCCCATCACCCACCTTTGCACCGTGGTGCCTGCAGAGGCAGTGGGTTTCCGGAGCCTCTGTTCTGACAGTGATGCTTAACTCCAGCTGCGGGTGACAACTGGGGATCTCAAAATGCTGCCCCAACTGGGTGATCCTCCCACTCTCTCCGGGGGGAGAGGGGGTGGTCAGGTGATGCTCTGCGTTACATTTCAGATGGACGAAAAGCAAGCGTGGAGAGGGGCTTTATTTAAGAACCGGGGGCAGGGCTTCCCTGGTGGCGCAGTGGTTGAGAATCTGCCTGCCAATGCAGGGGATGTGGGTTCGAGCCCTGGTCTGGGAAGATCCCACATGCCGCGGAGCAACTAGGCCCGTGAGCCACAACTACTGATCCTGTGCTCTAGAGCCCGTGCTCCGCAACAAGAGAGGCCGCGACAGTGAGAGGCCCGCGCACCGCGATGAAGAGCGGCCCCCGCTCGCCGCAACTAGAGAAAGCCCTCGCACAGAAATGAAGACCCAACACAGCCAAAAAAAAAGAACCGGGGGGAGCAGGCAAAGGAGGAGAGAGTCCAGGCAGCCCGCTTACTTCCCAGACTTCTCATCCCCAATGTCGGCGAGATCTAATATTGAATCTTTGTCTCCTGAAAGCCCCCACTGTCTCTAGTAACTGTTCTTCGAAATAGTCAAGATACAGAATCTGACTTATAGAACTTAGAAGGAAAAACCCCAAAGGAACAAAAAAATCAAGCCAGCTCTCAGAGAAGGACATTTTGGGTTGAGCTGGCAGCCCTGGGAACTTCAGGGGATCAATAGTCAGTTTGCAAATTATTCAAAGGAAAAGTGTTAATGCTGCCATTTCACCCCACAAATAGGCCCCAGAGAGAGCTGGTCATGCTAGGAAAGCATTCTATCCCTAAAGATGGGTGTGTTAGGTGCTTAGGATTTTTGACACCTCAACTACGTGGCTCTATTTCAGGCTTCGTGATCACTCACGCTGTAGATGAAGGTAACAGAGGAGACTCAAAGAATGTTCTTTAAAACAGGGGTCCCCAACCCTCAGGTCGCGGACCAGTACTGGTCTGTGGCCCGTTAGGAACCGGGCCGCACAGCAGGAGGTGAGCGGCGGGCGAGCGAGGGAAGCTGCATCTGCCGCTCTCCATCGCTCGCGTTACCGCCTGGACCATCTCCCCGCATCCCGCCACCATCCGTGGAAACACCATCTTCCACGAAACCGGTCCCTCCTGCCAAAAAGGTTGGGGACCGCTGCTTTAAAAAGAATACATACATTTGGCTACTGTGGGTAGATGCTGTACAGTCAAGTAATACACATTCTTCAGGGGTAAGTATTTTCTTTGCTCATTTGGGCATCTAGAAATAAAGACATGATAAATACTGGGGGAAAAAATCAGTTCTGTTTTACGAAAAACTGAAAAAGCACTGGAAAACAATACGGAAACTAGAAAATGGTGATTATTTTTATAACCAAAGAGCACTGTTTGAAAATCCTAAACATTGGTACTATCTTACATCATAGTTGGATATAAATATTTTCTGATGAGCTTTTCCTGTGTTAGAAACGAGTGGAAAAACAAGTCCTTGATTCAGCTTTTCAGGTCTCATGGTTACTTCCTGGTGCTTAAAGACAAATGCTGATCCTTGTGTTGACTGGCAATTAGTAATTCATCCCTTAGATCAATGTGTTTAAAATTGGCTATACGAGGTGGATTTTCAAAGTAACACAGAGGGATTTAATCCCTTGATTCCCATTACTTGAGTCAAGAGCTGTGAGTCTAAATCCCCTTGTAGCCGACCCCAAATTCACACCCTGCTGCCTCAGAGTGCCAATTAAACAAAATAAAAACCAAAACCGTGGTCAGATGTAATTCGTTTGAGAACAGAGTTTTATCATTTTCCTCATGCCAAGCAAACAAATGGACCCGTCTGATGACATATACAGAAGAATGCAGTTTGGACAAAGAGAACACAAATCTCAAGTCTGAGCATTTCTTGTGCTATCTGTCAGGAAGCTGTAATATTGAAAAACTGTGCTCTTCTGGGAATGGGAAGACAAGGAAATAAACTCTGGCTCCAATTTGTTGGAAATGCAGTTTATGTTGCTGGTTTTTTTTTCTTTTTTCACTTTCATTTTAAAAAAAAGTATGTCAAGACTCCACTTGATCCAGGTTTCATCGAAAATGGGTTACTTCTTAAAAATAGGATTCTGATGGGAACAGACTTCAGCTGAGTAGTAGGCAAAACTGCATAAGGGAAAGACAGTTCTTGAAAGACTATTGGGCGTTTCTTAGCCCAAACCACCTCTGAAAGAGTATTAAGCTCAGTGGTCTCTGGAGCAAGCAAAGCCAAGGACCCTGTCCAGGTCATCTTTGGGATGAGGAGGTCTCCATGGTGACCGGAGCTAGGGTTCTGCTGTCGTATTTGAATCTAAGGATATAGGCTGGGTAAAGTGAAGTAACTGTTTTGTTTCTGTGGCTGTTTCTGCTTCTTGTTTAGTTTAGTTTGGGGAGAAGGGGAATGAAAAAGGAGGGAGGGAAGAGTAAAAAAATGAGGTTAACAAAAAACCCTCCCACATCGGGGGGGGATACATCATGGAAAGCCACTGGTCTAATATTTCTGTCTTCGTTAGTTCAAAATTCTCTCATTTCACTCAACCAAATATTGCCAACATTATTCCACCATGTTGGTTAGAGATGGAAAAACCAGGTAGACACAAGTCAGGGAATTAACTTCTGTCATTATGGAATGTTGAGTCAAACACTGTCCCAGGGCTACTGGTTGGACAGGCATCAGTAAAATCATCAAAATAAACCCCTCAAGCTTCCTATGCAGTGTTTTCTGGGACACTGGGGGGTGTGTTCTCACACATGCGTGTGCGTTTGTGTTCTCACACATGCATGTGCGTGTGTAAATATGCTGGGAAATGGGAAAGACAAATAGTAAACTATACGTACAATAAAGGAAAACATACTTTTTACCCCCATGAAAAATATCAGACTTAGTGATGATAATTTGTGGAAGCTCCATTTAAAAATTTTATGGGGAATTCCCTGGCAGTCCAGCGGTTAGGACTCTGCTCTTCCACTGCAGGAGACACAGGTTCGATCCCTGGTCAGGGAGCTAAGATCCCGCATGCTGCACGGTGCAGCCAAAAAAAAAAAAAAAATTTTGTGAAACAACAAGGTCCATTCTAAAGAGATTATGAACTGGGGACCAGAATGCTTATTTGAATATATTTTTGATTCTGAAGTTTCCTTGTAAAAATATTCACAGAAATTGGTGGACATTTTTTTTTTTTTTACGTACAACTCGATGCCTCTCATTTACAACATAAATCATTTAATGTAACATTTGCAACCTTAGAAAGGCAGACATAGTTAATCCAAGTCAGTTTATAAATTCCAATTTCACATGGATTAAAAACTGCAGATAAATTAAGTCACAATAATATCCTGTACATGCATTAAGGCTGGTGACTGCTAGAGTGTCTTGGGTATCTACAGACAGGAAATCACACACAGATTACTGGGTCTGAAGAGTGTCTACATCATTTAAAAAAATCTTGCTTTTTTTTTTTTTTTTTTTTGGTGATACAGATTTCAACAGTAACTCTGGAAAACTGTGAAAAATGTTATTTAAAAATATATATGTATATACTACTGCACAGTTTCAAAGATGTGGTTCATAAATAAGGTTGGCTGCACTGATTAATTTGATAACAATTACTGCACTTCTGAGGTGATTTGAACACGTAGTGACTTATACTCAATATTAGGCACTAGTCATATCCTTCAGGCGTACTACAGTTTTATGTTAGCTGTATTGTACATATATATTTTTAAACGTATGCATTTATACAAACTGTGTATTATGTATGGGATGTCAGAAATGTACACATCACTGTTATATAATACACACATCATTGTTGCAGATACGAGGGTACGTTTTAGTGCAGAAGGCTCATTGCATTGATTCCATGTGTTCAATCTAGTACACAATTTGTCAACTCTTCAGATTTTTTTTTTCCAGTACATTCCTCTTTAGACAGTGGGTCCGAGTTTCCCTTTGTGATTTGAAAGTTTCCAGAAATGTGTTTTAACCAAACCTCTCTTTCCAAGCACAATTCTCCACATTAGTCTGATCTGTGTCGAATGGTAACAAATCCCACATTTTGATCAGGAATATATTTGGGTTCCTCTCTTTCAAAGATAACTCTAACAATTGTGACCCAGGTCCGTTCAGGTCATGGAGGGATAAGGCCAGTTGAACTTGTACTGAACTTCTGATGAAATAATGTCTTCAAATAGAAAAAAATGATGATAGACATTCTACGTTCAAATGGGAGACTCTCTAGAAGGATATACAGGAAAAGGATGAGCAGTGTTGTCTCTGGGGAATGGGACTGAATACTTCCTACTTTATACTTCTCTGTATTGTTCAAATTTCTACCATGAGCATGTATGACTTTCATAACCAGAAAACACAAGAAAGATATTTCTACTTTGAACAAAGCTAACTAAAAGAAACCAGCAACAATCAGAAGATGCTTCCTTATCAAAAGCATCAATGCCAAAGCAAGGAAAAACCACTGCCACCACTGCCCCCCCAACATGCTCTACCAATGAAACAAAAGACACTGAGAATGGCGTGCTGTGACGGCCCCCAAATGACCAGTTTCACGTTTTGTTGGAAACGCGGCTCACCGAGTGCTGATGTGGTGCTGCTGGCACAACTAGCCAGAGGCCACCTGTGTGTTTAAATGGGTTTCACAGGTGAGCGCATCACGTGAACACCACCACGAGGCCTGAGACTGAAAGGTGGGCAAGACCAGAAAAGCACCCCAGGGATGCACCATGGACCCTGGGGGCCATCCCTTTATGTGAGAGTCTGAACATTTCATCAGAATTCAGCAGGAGTGAGTACAACTAAGCCTCAGTCTTCCAAAAAAAAAAAAAAATTCAAAATTTCTTAAGTTAGACTCCAGTGGGATTGGGAACTCTAGCAACAATTAGTGAAAGGAATGTCAGAAGCACCTCAGTTGAATAAATGTAAAAAAGAAGTACTGTTAATATTTCCAGATGCTTGAAGGCCAACATCAAATGCAAATTGCACAAAGCCTTCACTTGTTCATTTAAATGAATTTCAAATCACCAAAGCTATTCAATCATTTGTAAGGTTTTAAATCAGTGCTTAGAGCTAGGGAATGACAGCAATCTTATTTCCCACCTACAGATCAGGCTGACAAAGATATTAACATTGCAACCAAACCAATAAGACCATCAGTATCTGTTATAAACGTTTTGTGTTACCATCACCTTGAAAAATGGATTGTTCCACACATCACATCACCTTTCTCAGGCCATCTTGGGGCAATTTTGTCAAGTGAGAGGCCTCAAGGTCATTATTTTTGTTTTTAAAGTATAGGGAGTATATCCTCTTTTCCAGGAGTTTTTCTTTTTTTTTTTAACCAATATTTTTATATCCAAATATATTTAATAAGAAGACCAAATCTAGGGTATGACGAGAGACAATAAAAGAAATAAATTTCAGACAAAAACTGTAAACAAAGATGTCAAAAAAACTAAAATGTAAACTTAATTTAAAAAAAAAAAAAGAAAAGAATCAAGGGCAAGACGGAAACATACCAGACTGGTCGTTGCTACCCCAGACAGAACCGCGATCCTTGCAGGAATAACTTATTCTGTAGAGTAAGCAGCTTGCTAATCAAAGCCTGAAACACATCGCCCAGATCAAAATGCATTCAAGGCCCGCAGTGGCACTTTCTCCAAGAGTGAGAGGATTAGATAGAATCATGATAGCAAATAGTTCTTGACCTGATAAGCAACAGAAACAGATCCGAGTGAAGGGACATCCTAGGTAATGTCCTCATCAGGCCAAGAAAACTGGTAAGAAAGCTATCATGGAAAGAAAAGACTAGAAAAATATCGGCCAACAGACACCATGTGGCTCCACAGCCCCTGGGTCACAGTGGCAGGAAGAAGAAGCACATGTGCCGGGCGGGCTCCTGGCGTGTGCAGAAGATTTCAGTTACTCACTGAGCCCCCAGAAGCAGTTGTTGCTGCTTTCATGTTGGTGAAGTTTCAAAGACACTGAGGTTTTACCAGCTCTCAGCGTCATGGTCATACTGTTTTGGGGGGCAGGGCAGGGAAGGCCCGTGGGAGTCAATTCACTTGTTTTCTAACACGTTTAGTTGACGGTAAAGTTGGCTGGAAGGGGCAGGTACTAGACAAAAGGCAGGGTATTTGGTAACATGCAATCTAGTAAACGTCCAGCACAAAAATAACTGACTTATTTTCATTATTCAATTACCCATTAATACACACAATCAAAAAAATAATAATTGGGGGAGAGTATATTAATACTGAAAGTAATCAAAAGTATAAGAACTAAGATCATCTTAACTGGCAGTCAAGCTTTTGGTGTGCTGTATTGCACCTGGTTCACTAACCCATGAGATTTTCGTTGAATGTTCTAAGAAGTCACGGTTTAGCTTTGAACTAGAAAGTGTGTGTGTGTGTGTATGTGTGTGTGTGTGTGTGTAAGTGTGTTTTCTCTAATCAGAAACGTCTGATCACTTTGTCTAGCCTGGGAGTATGGAAACTAGACAAAGAAAACGTGTTCTAAAGAGCTGTGTATCTTACACACTTACACAGGCAGCTTTTCTACACCCACACATACAAACGCACATGCCCTGGGAGAAAAGACCATTGTTCAATGCTGAGAAAATATTCACCGCCGTTTGAGAAATGCTGTGGCTGGGAACTTCAGGAGCACAGTGTCCAGAAATGTTGAGCCGTCCGTGAAGACAAGAGTGCCCTCCAGCCCGAAGGCGGGGTCCCTATGTCAGGTGGGTGCTGTTCCGCAGCCAGTGCAGGCCCTGCTGGGAGTACTGGACCAGGTGCTCCATGCTGCTGTGCAGGGTGACTGGCCCCATGAGCAGGTCCAGGTCATTGAAGAATTCTAGGGGACAGAGAGGGTCGTTAGAGGGACACACACTTGGTCCTCTTTATAAACCAAGCCTTCGCTGTCCCATCACTTGACATGCGCTCAACCTAACAAAATAAAGCCCCCGAGAGCTCACCTATATCCCAATAATCCCTCAACTGGTGACTTCTAATTCAAACGAATGACATTTACAACATTGAATTTAATGGATGCTGTGTGTTTTACATGTCATTTTTTTCACTGTTGTGTAAGTACATTGATTTTAATAGATTTAACCTTCATGTTTAAAATATATACATGTATATAGACAGAGAGAAAAAATATGTATGTATTTTACTGAAGTAATTCTGATAAACAAAAGAAACATGGCATGGCAAAACCCAACCCAACCCAAATGAATGGCATTTATTTAGCCAAAGAGCGAAGAAAATGTACTTCCTCAGGCTGCATTCTCCTTGTGCAGTTAATGCGTCCCACCCTGAACTTGGCCTGCAGCTCTCTCATCCCTTATACTGTCCTCAGCTGTGCTACGTGCTGAGCCCCTGTGGGGGGAGGGTGGGAGTCCAATGGAGGAGGCTCCAGGCTCCTGGAGACAAATCAGAGATGGGTTTTTCTTTCCTTTTTTTAAAAAAATTTAATATTTATTTATTTGGCCACACCATGCGGCATGCGGGATCTTAGTTCCCTGACCAGGGATTAAACCCGGGCCCCCTGCAGTGGAAGCACGGAGTCTTAACCGCTGGACCGCCAGGGAAGTCCCTCTTTTTTTTTTTTTTGGAGCATCCAGCTTGTTTGGATTGTCTTTTATTTTTATTTTACTGAAGTGTAGTTGATTTACAATGTCGTGTTAGCTTCAGGATTCAGTTATATATATTCAGTTATACATCTATTCTTTTTCAGATTCTTTCCCCTTATGGGTTATTACAAAATATTGAGTACAGTGAGTTCCCTGTGCTATGCTGTAGGTCCTTGTTCACAGATGGGTTCTGAAACACCTCTACTGAGGTCACCTTCTAGTCCTTGGACATTCTCTGGGTTTGTCCTTGCTTAAACATTTATTACTGCCGAGGCACTACGCTAGGTGCAGGAGGGCAGAGGCAGGGAGTACACCGAGATGAAGAATGTGCAGGCTCTCCCATCGCAGAGATCACGGTTTGGTGGCTCATAGAGACGAATCAATTCACGTGGCTGCCAGGCTGCCCTAACTGGACCACTGAACAGCACTCCTTGAAAGTAAGAAGCTGGGAGTATTCTTTCAAAGGTGCTCTTGTACGTGCTGAATGAGGTCCTGCTGGGGAGGCTCCGAGAAGAGCCAGGGTCCAGGTGGCCGGGAGGACAGTGCGGCAGGAGGTCAGGAGAAGAACAGGGGAGGAGGGGCAGGTCTGGGGAAGCCATGCGGACTTTGCACTGGATGTGCAGCTCTGCTGAGGGACGTCTGGCAGCAGCTGGCAGTACCATCTGGAGCCTGGCCTGCTCGGGCTCTCCCAAACTGGCCGCGGACATTTGTACCTTTGTCCCTTCTGTTTCATCCACTTGTGACATCCACCCCACTCCATCTCAGCCACTCAGCTACTATTTGCTTTTCAAAACCCTGTTCCGGGCCAGCTCCTTTGGCGAGCCTGCTGGCCTCAGCCCCTGGCACTGACCTCCTTGGCACCCCAATGGATTTTCAGGGTGCATCACCGCTGCACTACTGTTATGTCCTGTCTGGTTTCATTACCAATTTCACGTACTCAGGCCTATCTGTGCCATTGGTTCCTTATCTCATCATGGACATCCTGATCTTAGCCTCAGAGGCACATGTTACCATGGGAACAAAATTTGCATTTAATGGTTTGATAGCTCAGATTTACACTCTCACAAAGCACTGGAGAAAGAGTAGTAAATTGGTATAATCTTATGGGAGAAAGTTAATAACATATACCAATACATATCTTAAAAGAATCTATACCTGTTGACCTCCACATTCTATAACTCCCTCCTATGACAGTAATCAGAAATATGAACAACAATTGACATGAGGATATTTATCGTAATGTTATTTGTAACAGTGGGAAAAAATTGGAAGTAACACAAATGTCCAACAACAGGGGAATGGTTTGAGAAATCATGATACTTATGATTGCATACCTCTATTTTGAAAGTATTATAGAGTCATCATAAAAGGTGTTTCTGAACGAGTTAGTGACATGAGAAAATGCCTGATATAATGTAAAATGAAGAAAAGACGGGATGTAAAACTGTATATATACTATGATCTTATTTTGGTAAAAATCATGCATATATGGAGAAAACGAGAAGAAATTTCAAAAGGTTTTTTTTTCAATAGAATGTTAATAGCAGTTATTTCTTAGTGACAAGATTACGGATGATTAAAAAATTTTTGCTCTATAGTTTTTTTGTACTTTACAAATTTAGCCACAGTAAACACGCATTCCTTTTGTAATCAGTAAAAACAAACATTATTTAAAAAGTAATGCAGCTTACCCATAAAACACGTTTGTTTTCAGTTGTAAGCAGCTATCACTTCAATAGCTAGTAACACTCCTACTCATCAGTTAATTAATTCATCCAGTATTTCAGACCCCCAACTGTGTTCTAGGCACTACGCAGGTCTTAGGAATACAGAGTTGAATAAAATGGAATCCCTACCTTTAAGGAGCTCACTGTCCGAAGGAAAAAAACGTGCGTGTGTGTATCTATATAATTTGTATCTGTATCATTGGTACCTATATCATCTCTATCTCCATCTCTATCTCTGATCTTTCCCACAGGAAAGATAAAGGTAGGTAAAGGCACGGGAGGCCCTGAGTGAGGGCGAGAAGTCAGGCAAATTCACACAGTAGGTGACAGCTTCTACTATTTCTTCTTCGCCCGCTGATGCCCAAGGATCAGGGTGGCTCCCTGAGCTGTGGCTGAACTACGCACGTGCTCCCCAGAGGCGCACACACCTCTGTTCTCCTTGGCCAGGTTGTCCGCCATCTCCCAGTAGTCATAGCTGTGCAGAATGCTGTTGGTGATGCTGACGTGGTTGGCTGCCATCTGGTGGATGCGCTGTGGGATGCTGACGATGGTTGACGGGGACAGGGCGTTCCCATTGGAGAGGCTCCCCTGAGAGCCCACGGAGCTGGTGGGGGAGGGGTTGGGAGACATGGGGGATGGGGTGCCAGTGCTCCTGGAAGGGGGAGAGCATAGGAAAACAAGGGGGAGAGGTTGGTAGGGCAGCCCCTCAGGGCACTGCAAGCAGAGGAGCACCTTACCCAGCGTCATGCAACATCTCATTTATCACCTTCACTTTGGAAAAATGAACTTACTTTCCACTGGCCCCCCACGGAGATGGGGCTTGGGCAGCTTTAGATGAATTCTGCAGGAAAATAAAAACATTGACAGTGAGTACCATCTGCTTGAGCTTAAACAGCCCACAGTAACATGTTCTCAGGTGACCGCTGACAGAAGTAATGGCTGACATTGTAGATAAAATGCAGATTCACAGAAATTGGATCTGGGGAGTTTTTAATTACTAGGCTATTGGCTTCCTCTCTGGAAGATAGTGGGAGGCAGCTGCCCCCTCCCACTGACACAATGAGAATATCTTATTTTTAAATGTAGGGCATATTTGCAGAAACTGTCGACATATATTTAATGCCTGAAAATATATGAGACATCAGCTGTTACCATTTTAACTTATGAAGCTTAAAAGTATTTCTCTTAAAGGAAGTTGCTCTTGAATGTTTCTAAAAGAACAGATTAAAACGTATTTCCTTAACAATAGTGAATTCAAAAATTCTGATTTATTTAAAAGTCTGATATAGGGTATGTTGCATGACCAGTTGTTTGCATCAGGCATTTAAAAGACATTTTTGCCTTTGGCAAGGAAAGCTTCTAAATGTACAGATAGATTTCCTCCCTGAGAGCCCAATAATGCTTTCTTGGACATAAGTCTATGAGACTGTTAAGGAGAAAATGGACTTTATAATATTGAATTTTCCCTTCCAGAGACAAGAAAATAGCCTCAGCCTGGTTCCCCAGAGACAGTGTTTCTTTTGGTTAAAAAGAACTTTATGAAGTGGTGACTGATTTTTAGTTTTTAGTGGAGGTGTTATCAAAATGGTAAGAAATGGCCTTACACGTGAGAATTTTGCAAAATCGCCTTCAGGCCTCTTCCACTACCACTAAAGTCTTGTGACTATAAAAAAAAACATGGGTGGGGACAAAGGCCTTTTATTCAGAGCCAGCTATACTGATAAAACTCATTTTTTATGGACCAATTATCCTTGTTTCCTAAAGGTTTCATAATCTCTGAACTTGAAGTAGTATTTAAATAGCCTTTGATTTAGGGTATCTACCAATACCTTCTAGGGGAGAAGCTCTGATATTTAAGCTGTATTCTCTATTCATTCTGTACAGTTTCATGGACTGCTTACAGACATTAAGAACATCTTGGATCCCTTAAAAGTTCTGCTGTAACCTCTGTGGCTTACCGAGTTCAGATTCCTTCTTTATTCAAGCGTTTTGCTTGACTGTAATAACTCTCTTTAGTATTAGCTCGTGGATTCTAAATTTTTGAAAACTACTTATCTTGACCTTAGGCGCCCAAAGTAAAGGGAAAGGCTTAGCGTCAGTACTTGTCATTATGACTGACGACCGTCAGTGGACCAAGACAATGGCTTAGCACCTGGTCACTGCATGCATGACCAGGAAGGAGACAGCACGCTGGGTGGACATCGCCCGCGGAATGCCCAGCACAGCCAGCTCATCTGAGATCATCTCCAAGAAGTGGAGCTTGGGGATTAAAGATCGAAAATGATGGTTGTGTATCTGACAAACAGCTGGTGGAGGTAGAAATGGCGTAATTTCTTGTTTCCACAGTCAAATGGGCAGTGAAGAGCCCCAGAAATCTCAGATGAATTATTCACAACAGTACATCAGAGGTTTTCTGGTCTTTTTTTCCCGCTTTTTTTCATTCTCCCAGTGAAAATGACTTCATTCCCTGAGATAGGTAAAAGTTACTAGCACGGTTTGCAATTCTATCCTTATACGTGCACATTGCTACTGTTCTAGCGCCTCTGGGTTCTAACAAGCCATTTCTTACCATTTAAAATAACACCTTTATGAAAAATTAAATTAGCTACTGGAGATAGCTAAGAGGAAGTTCTAAGGAGTTACTTCTCAGAGGAAGAAGTTCTAAGTGAACATGAGCAATTTATGTTAGCTATAAAGATGGATTTGCTAGGACACTGGGATAGGTAACGGGATCTTCCTTCTCTAGAGGCTATAAAAATACTTGGACACAGGCAGAGGGATAAATTAGATGGGCCCTCAAGGCCATCCTCTGAGCCCTGAACACCACGAGTATGTCATAAATGGGGTTCGTGTGGATATCAGCTCCTGTATTATCCCCAAAGCAATGGATTCCACCTTGAAAATGTCCTTGACAGGGAGACAACTGGGTACAACATGTTGCCTGTTAGCCAGACAGTACCTTGAAATAGTCGATAAGTGCTTTTGAATACTTTACAGCGTGATCCCTTTTGAGTCGAAACATCCGCCAGTACAGGAGAGCCAGGCATCGGTAACTGCAGCAGAAAAAGAGAAATAGGCCCCGAAAGTATGAGTGGGCCCTGTGCTAACAAGACTTAAAAACAATCTTGCTGTTCCAGATGCACTCAAGGTCTATAGCACAGTAGGCATCTGACCTTCCTATTTGTTCAATGTTAACTCAAAATTTCAAGGAGTTACTCATAAGTATATCACTTCATATAAAGAAATATGAATACATGAAGAATATATATAACTAAAGAATATAAATATGAAGACATAAAGCAGCTTTATTGCTTCTTTGTTGGGACTGAGGGGCTTGTCATTTTCTTCTTCCACCACTAGGAGACAGTCTCTCTCCATGAGAGGAGGGAGGAAGCTCTAGCACACAGCTCTCACTGCTTACTGGGTGCATTTCAGGGCACAACTACCTTATTCTGATTTGCCTTGACACCCTGGACTTCCGGCAGCGGCTTTGCTAAAAGAATAGCCAGCCCTTTCACCTGTTTTTATTCCCTTCACTACCACTGTACTAGACTATAATTAGTTCAAATAAAGTAACGGATATGAATGTATTTTATAAAAACAATACTGGGAGTAGTCACTATTTTATGTTACAGTTTATATATTTGTTATTTACATACTAGTATTCTATTTTATATAATATTAACTAATCATTGTTAATTTATTAATCCTAATAAGGAACTTAAAGTTTGAAAAGAGCACAGAAAGCATTTCCTGAGCCATACCCACTTTTTTTTTTTTTTAACATCTTTATTGGAGTATAATTGCTTTACAATATTGTGTTAGTTTCTGCTTTATAACAAAGTGAATCAGCTACACGTATACATATATCCCCATATCTCCTCCCTCTTGCGTCTCCCTCCCACCTTCCCTATCCCACCCATCTAGGTGGTCACAAAGCACCGAGCTGATCTCCCTGTGCTATGCGGCTGCTTCCCACTAGCTATCTATTTTACATTTGGTAGTATATATAAGTCAGTGTTACTCTCTCACTTCGTCCCAGTTTACCCTTCTCCCTCCCCCTGTCCTCACCATATCCACTTTTCCTTGGTGCTTTCCACTCTTAATTATTTGCTAACTCAGATCTGGTGTTGACATACTAGAATACCAACATACCAAATACAACATAGTAGTCTCTTAAAAATTTTTTTTCAATTTTAATTTTTCAATTTATTTTTTATTTTAATACAAGTTTTAAAGGTTACTTTCCATTTACATTAATTACAAAATATTGGCTGTATTCCCTGTGTTGTACAATACACCCTTGACCAAGAGTCTCTCTTAGCAAACCAAACTCCAGAGGATGTGATGATGCAAAACTACTGCAGACCCTCTCTTTTGTGTATGTTGCTGTTGTTGTTGTTATATTATTTTGAGATTCGATTCTCCAACTTGCAGATCAGGTTCTAAAGTGGAGTATGAACCATCAGAGAAAAAGACATTTTGGCTCCCCATCACAGGAGGAACCAACAGAGAGGTGTCCTGTGATTTGAGGGAGTGCTAAGGAGATATCATGGGGAAAATTATTATTATAATCATTATCATTGTCATCATTATAGAAAAAAAAAACCCTATTATGTGTTGATTAACATTTAAATATTGCTTTTATTATCAAAGTGGAATGAACTGCTCCTCAGTTTAATGTGTTGAGAACTTGAGTGCATCATCTTGATTCAGTTCTACTAATCCCACATGTAAAGAGACAGATGAATTATTTTGATTGCCTCTAAAATGTTAAACACAAGAGATTACATTTGGCACAATTCACATTCAAATGATTAAAACACAGACTTACCTGATTTTAAGACACACACACACACACACACACACACACACACACACACACACAGAAAAATGGGTCCTTGTGCCATGGACCTGTTGGTTTTCAATCACTGTGAATTCACCTCATGCACAGGACAGCAGGGTGCAGGCTCTCCCTGGCCACCATGAGAACTGCCTTTGGTTTGGTGGGTCAGAAGCGCTAGGAAACCATCATGCGTTTCAGCACCTGGTTTGCCAGTGAAGATGTACGAGGCTGGGGAGGCTATTTTAAGCTGATGTGATGCACTTACCATAATGCAGCCAGCTGTTTATCCTCTGGTGTGGCATTGGGGCCTGAGTGGGTTTTTAGTCTCATAGCATATCTTAAAAAAAAAAGAAAAGAAAAACAAAAAATTAAAGCTTTCTTATTAACAATGGAACATCTTCTAGGATGGAAGGTCTCTCTGCCCAATACTTAGTTTTTCATAGTGCTTGCTGACAGTTCTTTCTTAGAAGCCAGCTGAGGCTGCCCCATTTTCTCTAAGCACGACATGACTGTCATGACTAGAAAATGGCTTTTATGACCATCTAGCAACTTTCTGCTCTTTAACAATACCAGTCCAAACGCTACAGATGGTCAAGAGTGGTATCAGTTCAAGCATTATCCACGTATATGGTGACACATCCATTTTTACAAATTCTGATTTATGGCTGAGTGGCTGACAAGATGGGAGCAAAGGTCAATCCTTCCAGGCCAATCTCCAGAAAAATTTTTATTCCTTGTACTCAGATGAATGCTTGGATTTATTCCTTTTTTTATTGTTATGGAACTCTTACTTTGACAGTAGTATAACTGTCCTGGATGCATAAGTAGTAGATTTTATGAACTTTACTCAATTTCACTTATTTCTCTGAACCAGAGGTCTATGGCCGTTCCTTTCTCCAATAATATACCAAGTTACTTGCAGACTCTTGGACAGAGCTGAGGCAGTATATGGAATGGTCAGGGAGTCCTGGGTTCAAGTCCTTATAGTTGTGAGAACTTAGACAAATTAACAGCTTTAAGCCTCCATTTCCTTATTTATAAAGTAAGATGAGTACTGCTGATCCCATAGCATTGCTGTGAGGATTAAGTGAGAGAGTGTTTGTAAAGTTCTTGGCATAGTGGGCTGGCTTATTGCAAATTGCTCAAGAAATGATACTGTTATTACACTATCTCCACAGCATGCAGACTTGTAGTGTTTTTTTTTTAAATTTATTTATTTTTGGCTGCGTTGGGTCTTCGCTGCAGTGCGTGGGCTTCTCACTGCAGTGGCTTCTCTTGTTGTGGAGCACGGGCTCTAGGCGTGCGGGCTTCAGTAGTTGTGGCACACAGGCTCAGTAGTTGTGGCTCACGGGCTCTAGAGCGCAGGCTCAGTAGCTGTGGCGCACGGGCTTAGTTGCTCTGCTGCATGTGGGATCTTCCCAGACCAGGGCTTGAAGCTGTGTCCCCTGCATTGGCAGGTGGATTCTTAATTACCACGCCACCAGGGAAGTCCCTTGTAGTGTTTTTGAGTGTATCTCTTTGCTTAGTTTTCATAGTGGTTTCTCCGGGTATTACAAGATACATATGTGACTCATCACAATTTATTGGTATCAATATTTTCTACTTTGCTTGAAGAGCTGAAACCTTACTTCCATGTCACCGCTTTTTTTTTTTTAAATAAATAAATTTATTTATTTATTTATTTATTTTATTTTTGGCTGTATTGGGTCTTCGTTTCTGTGCGAGGGCTTTCTCTAGTTGCGGCAAGCGGGGGCCACTCTTCATCGCGGTGTGCGGGCCTCTCACTATCGTGGCCTCTCTTGTTGCGGAGCACAGGCTCCAGATGCACAGGCTCAGTAGTTGTGGCTCATGGGCCTAGTTGCTCCGCGGCATGTGGGATCTTCCCAGACCAGGGCTCGAACCCGTGTCGCCTGCATTGGCAGGCGGATTCTCAACCACTGTGCCACCAGGGAAGCCCCATGTCACTGCTTTTAAGTAACACTGTCTTGAGCATCACATGGTGGTATACTTTTTGTTTCAATCATCGACTATGATTTATAAAACTCTTGAGGAGGATAGTTTATTGCATGTACCCATAGTTCTGCTCTTACATTGTTTTTCCTTCCCTCCTGTTGGTCCAAGATTCCTTCTTTTGTCACTTCCTTTCTGTTTGAGAAACTTCCTTTAGCCAACCTTTAAAGGCAGGTCTGTTAGAAACAAAGACTTTTTGTTTTCCTTAGTCTGAGAATGTTTTTATTTCCCCTTTATTCCTGAAGAATGAAGTCTCACTGAATCTAGAGTTCACAGTTTGACAGTTTTTTTCTTCCAGCATTTAAAAAATGTTGTGCCACTCCCTTCCGGCTTCCATGGTTTCAGATAAGAAGTCAGCTGTTATCTGAATTGGTGTCCCCCTATGGGTAATGTGTCATTCCTCTCTCGTTGCTTTCAGGATTTTTTTTTTCCTTTGTTTTTAGTTTTCAGAAATGTAGTTTTGACATGTCTTGGCATACATTGCTTTGGCTGTTTATGCTGTTTGGGTTTTTCTCCACTTCTTGAATCTGTAGGTTTATGCCTTTTGCCAAATTTGGCAAGTTTCAGCCATTACTTCTTCAAAATATCTTTCAGTTCCATTCTCTCCCTCTCCTTCTGGGACTCCAATAATGACATGGAGGTTCTACTGTCATTGTGCTTTAAGCTCTATCCTTTTTTTTTTTTTTTTTTTTCAGTCTGTTTTCTTTCTTTTGCTCTGATTGGGGGGTAAATTCTATTTTCTGTTCTCAAGTTCATTGATTCTATCCCCTGTCATCTCTACTCTACTACTGAGCCCCTCCAGTGAGATTTTTAGTTGTATATTTCTCAGTTCTTTAATTTCCATTTGGTTCTTTTTCAAAACAACTTCTATTTCTTTGCTGAGACTTTAATTTTTTGTTTGTTTCAAGAGAATTTGTAATTATTTGTTGAAGCATTTTTATGATGGCTGCTTTAAAATCCTTGTCAGATAATTCCAACATCTGATTCATCCTGGTTATTGGTGTCAACTGATTGTCTTTTCTCATCTCAGTTGTGGTTTTCTTGTTTCTTGGTATGATGAGTGAGTTTCTATTGTATCTTGGACATCTTGGCTATTATGTTAGGAGACCCTGGGTCCTGTTTAAATCTTTTCTTTTAAAAGGAAGTCACCCTGTTTAGGTTTAGCAGGCAAGTCATAACCTACTTCTGTGGGCTGTGGTTCCATTTACAATTTAATTTTCAGAGGCTTTGTGGTGCAATTTTGATTTGTGGTGGCAGGGTTCCACCGGCCAGTATCCCCCAGTCACTTGGCGTCCTTTGGTGGAGAAAGGAATTCTCTTGCCTACTGGGACGAAGAGCACATCCTAAGCTGGATACCTGTGGCATGATCCCCCTTGGGAGTGCTCCCAGCTCCCGAGTGTCTCTCAGTGGGGGAGGGGAGTCTCAAACCTGGTGGGCAACATGCAGATTCAAGTGGTATATTAATGCTGTTTTCTAACTCAGATAAGAAAAACTCTTTTTTATCTTAGTTTTTGGAGTAGTTTAAGGGATTCTATTCAATCATTTAGAAAATGGATTGTGTTTTCCACCCACGCAAGGTCCCATCTCTGGTGTAGAGCGGGTGTGCACATCAGGACCTCCAGTTTATTTGACATCAGGCTTTTATCGTTGTTTGGATTTATTTGTTTGTTTTTTTAAAGTTTGAATGCCTTTAGGCAGGCTATGCAGTTCACCAGAGGCCCTGTGACTTGCTTATTTGTTCATTCCTCAAATATTCACTGAGTACATACTATGTTCTAAGATCTTTCCCAGGGATTATGACCACATTAATGAACAGATCAAACAAAAACCAAAAACATCCCTCTGTCTGAGGCACTCACATTCTAGAACACACTATGGCTTTGTGCCTGTCCACTTCCACCCATATTCTTCCATGCCTGCCTGTGGGCATCTGAGTCTGTGCCTTATTCTGAGGAAGAAATGTGAGAATCTAGGATCTCTTAAAGTAATTTTTTTTTTTTTTTTACTATGGCAATTTCTTTTCTTCACTGCCCAAAATGCTGTACCATGTAAGAAAACAGTATGAAGGAATCACCAGTACATTGGTGTAATAGAAATATTTTAATGAGAAAAATGGTTGGACAGTGTTAACTTTCAAAACATTCTTGAGAAGTGCTTTTTGAAGATGATGTGTTCTTGATACTGGGATGACAAAGTCAAAGGCTGTCATCCTTTCCTATTTCCTCAAGGAGAGTAGTGTAAAATACCAAGGAGCAAACCTGGGCCAAAGCATACCAAGAAGGTTAAATTTAGGATGACTAGAAATCTTCCATCTGGAATGGTGAGACATGGTAAACCATATTTACTCTTAGGTTGCCTAGAATTCCAGAATTAGAAAAGTCTCTTAAAGTTAGTTTTGGGAAGGATTATTTCATATAATGGGTATTAGACATTATCCCAAGCAGCTGAACCAGCTAAAGACATAAAACATATGATGAAGGTTCTCAGTAGTGTTAATGGATGAAATTCCCTTAATGGTTCATTAAAGAGACATTAAGGATGTGCCTTTCCATGTTGCCATCATGGAAGACAAAGAGTCTCCCACCCAGGTCCTTGCTGTGCCCCTGTAAGAAACCCTGCTTCTGTTCACACTACAGGTCTTAACCCAGGCCGGGGATGGTGCTCACGTCCAAGTCTTAGACCAGAACAACGCCAGCACCTTTTCAGATAGTGCGTCGTAGGATGGATTTCCTTTCCTAAAATCCCCCTGAATCTTCTTTCATTTCATTAAATACTCCTGAATCATTTACTGATGAAGTTAGGATTTAGATTATATGAATCTGGATCAGATTAACAAAAAAAAAGCAGCATGGAGATGAAGTGAATTCAAATTCTGCCACCTCCCAGCTGGGTGAAGTAGACATCTCACATCTCCCTCAGATTCAGCTTAATTTCTGCAGCCAGTGGGGTTAGAGGAGCTGCCGCCACCCCCCAGCACTCACACAGAGAGCGAAGGAGGCAGGCTCTGCAAAAACGTCTTGCAAGATTGTCCGTTCTTATCTGGGGGATGAACACTGGTTCTTGGTAGCTGACAGTGCAGGCTGACATTCTTTTCTGTGTTCACAGCACTTACATACATTCCTCCCTCCACCCCCAACCCCTGCCCCTAAGCAAGAAAACGCAGCGCTTACCTGATGAGCTCAACTGTTTCTGAATACATTGTATAAGGAGATTTGGATTCCATTGGGCCCTGCTCCATTGCATTTCCACACTCAATGAATGACAAGGCTGCTTCGGCATAGTTCAGAGCCTTTCCAAACTTTTCCACCTGATCAAGAGAGTTAATACAGTGTCTTCCTTAGGAATAGTTTTTCAAACAGCGTTGTCACATAATCTATACACTTTGAGAAACCCGACTTTGAAGTTCCAAACGCCTGTGAATGGAGCTGAGAGAAGACAGAAACAGGGTAATACCTTCTCTAGGTATTCTCGCAAATTGCTACTGGTTTAGGGTAAGTGAGTAAAAAGGTTATACAGAATTATACCAAATCCACATCACAACTGCCAATCAGAATTGTGCAGAACTTCACGGTTGCTTTAATTTCTGTTGCCCTCTTTCCAACTCCTAATGGTTTGTCAACTTCGCTCCTTGGTCCTCACTGCCATGCTAAATATATATCTACGTTCACAGGCCTGACTCCATGTAAGGGTTTTCACACTTTTGGGGTATATTCTCACTTTGATGGTTTAAGGCCTTCGTTATTATCTTTTACACTATTTCTGACATTTACATCTCCATGCCTTCCTTTAAGTATGTATTTTTTAGTTGTTTCGTTAGCAGGTAGAACGTCACCCTAAGGGTGAGGGTGAGGAGAGAAAGGGAGAGGAGGTAAAGCTCAAGGCATGATTTCAGCTTGAAGGACACAACGTTGAAAATTAATAAAAAATGACCTTCTGGGATTATAGGAGGTACCTACATTTATGTTAATCTTTACCCATATCAGTGAGGATAACGAAGCATCAGCTTTACGTTCTTAGGTTCTCATACATCTAAACGTACACATCAGGTGCGTGCATGGTTCCGTGCGTTCTTCCTCTCGGTGCATGATGGCACACTCTAAATTTGAATTGCATCATCTCCCCAGTTTTCAAACATTCATTCATCAATCAAAACAGAATCACACAGATACTCTTAACTACTGATCTAAGTCTTGCCTCTAAAAAAACCTCTCATTATTCACGACACCTCAGGAAAGGGAAATGTAGAGCAGAATTCTCCCGCATTAGCAAGTCAAAATTTTAAACAGCTTATAACCCTAAGAGGCTATAGAGCAATATTTCTTGGCAGTGCTTTCAGATTAAGGAAGTCATTTCTTTCAATAAGTATTTGCTAAAGCACCTGATTCTGTGTGGTCTGCACTTGACACACAAAAGCTCCTTCCAGGAACATATACGTGGAGAGAAAAAATGTGCACTCACAAGAGAGCTCAAAGTGCAAGGCAGTCTGTGATTAACTAACCGAATGCAAAGCAAGCAGTCCAATGCCAAAGACAGGGCAGGAAGGGAGCAAGTGATGGGGCTACAGGGAGGCTGGGGAGGAAACTGGGAAGGAACAGTATGATTTGGCTGAATTTGTTAGGAGGACACTGAAGGTGTGGGTGTGCGTGCGAGTGCGAGTGTGTATGTGTGAGATGTTGTGAGTGTGTGAGTGTGAGGTTCCGCAGGTGCAAAGACCTGCCAGCTGGCACGAGTCAGGTGTGCTTAGAGGCGGCAGGGGGCCAACATGGCTGGAGCAGAGTATCGCTGGGAAAGGCCAGGTTGGGCAAGATGACACTGACTGAGGAAGCCTGGTAAACCTTGGATGATTCAGGCAGGAAATTTCATTCTGCTTTAAAATTCAATGTGACCATGCATCGGTTTCTTCGGGTGACCAGAACTCTCCATCAGACTGTGGGATAGTGAGGACAAAACTCTACCTCCTATTTCCCTTCTGTATTTTCTGATACTCTGTGGTTATTTCTCTGTACACCAGTGGACCTAGGCAGTGAGCTTCATATAAAGAAATGCTTGGTGGGTAACATCAGTAGCGTTGGGGGGTGGGGTACAGTTATGGTTTAGGCATCTGCAACCCTGGAATAATACTCTGAAGGTCATCTGAAATGCCTTATTCACCTCCAGCGCCCTGATTTCACTTATGAGCACTGGAGGGGAGCAGAACTAGAATTACTAGACAGGAAAGACTCCCTTTGGATGAGATCTTCTGACAGAACAACCATATGATCTCTCTTAGAAAACACCAGAAGTTTTCTAACTCTTGCCTGAAGGCTTTAAGCTTTCTCAAATAGATTATCCAAGTCAGAAAAGTTACTCTCTGAAAACATCAAATCATACAACTTCAGGGTCTTACGTGCAGTGTAATAGTTTCTGGGTTGTCTAGATTCATAGGAAACATTCATTTTGGCAGGTACATATGAAGAACACAAGTCTTTTTGAAAAGGGATTTGATCCTGGGACCAAGCCAAGCGTTGGCCAGGCCAACAAGGGAGAAATATGCAAACTTGGGTGTTTTTTTTTTTTTTTTAAGGAAAAAAACTATTACCACCCACTGACTCCATTGCCTCTGGTTCCTATTCAAACTTTAGGTCTAAACTGAAATCTTAGTTTATCCAGGCCTTCCTCCCAGTCAGACATTATTGGTCGAGGTCATAATTTACTGGGCGATGAGCACTGGATTATATAAACATTTTTGCCTTGAACAGACCCAGCCATCCTTGTAATAGATTTTGTAATGACCCCAGCTATGCTGCCCCAGTGATGAAGCTGCGGTACAAACGTCATTTGGAGGAACGGATCTGGAGAGAAAAGGTCTTACCATTGCATCTGCTTTATGCTTCATTCGCTTAGCTTCTTGCATAAAATAATCTGCACTGCGTGGCCTACGAGGAGAGAGTGATACGAAACGTCATTACTGGGCACGTGCAAGATCTTTTGAAAATATTCTTTCCTTTGCTCACACTTGAAGCACAATTTCAAGACTCTTCTTACGATGGAATCAAGTTTTTTTTTTTTTTTTTTGCATTTCCGAACTACTATAGCCTATATGTAAAAGACTACGATTATATTTCTCTTAAGTTAACAATTCAAAACGCACTCAATATATGCAGATAAATATATACATTTACAGTGATTTTTAACATGGATCCCCAGTACCTAATTTGTGAATCAGATTTTTTATTGCACGGTTAAGAAAACAAGTGCAAAATCTTATTTCACAGGTTATTTACACAAAACAATCCCTCTTTAATGTAAAGATGGCAGAGATACCTCATAATAATTGTATGGATATGTACAGGTGAGTATATTTCTGTACCCTTATGAAAATCAGTGTTGTTTGTATGCATAAATGGTACCTAAAATTGCTTGTATCTCTGTATCTAGTTATTTTAAAGCTTTGCAATGAAAAATGAAAAGAGGTAATGCTGTATGATTACATTCCAGTTGTAATAAAGTTAATTGTAAAATGATATCTTCCTTGTCACAATGCAAACATGGCATGTATTCTCTCTAATTCTGGTAAACATTAACACCAGACATGGGCATTATTAAAACAATAACCCTGGGGCTTCCCTGGTGGCGCAGTGGTTGAGAGTCTGCCTGCTAATGCAGGGGACATGGGTTCGAGCCCTGGTCTGGGAAGATCCCACATGCCGCGGAGAAACTGGGCCCGTGAGCCACAACTACTGAGCCTGCATGTCTGGAGCCTGTGCTCCGCAACAAGAGGGGCCGCAATAGTGAGAGGCCCGCGCACCGCGATGAAGAGTGGCCCCCGCTTGCCGCAACTGGAGAAAGCCCTCGCACAGAAACGAAGACCCAACACAGCCAATAAATAAATAAATAAATAAAAAGATTACTAAAAAAAAAAAAAAACAATAACCCTGGCCAGCGCTGACTCTGCTGGAGATGAAGGGAATTCATCCAGAGATGGATCTGAGTGTGTGACATGACCCCAAGTTACACTGAACTACTCAGCAGACAGTAACTTTAAATGCTTCATTGGATAGATTTTTTTTAAATCTACATACTTTAGGTACCATCAGCATAAACTTGTTTTGCATTGTGGGTCTTTATATAATCAATAAACTTGACCTATTCATGTACCCACCATAAGCCAGGACCCCCTGAATGGGAGATAAGATGTAAGCAGTAATATTAATCATGAACTGTTTAACCTATTTAACACACTTATTTTGGACTGCCTTCTTTCAGCTGAGGGGTCTTTTCCCCAATGCAATATTAGGTAGTCAGAGCATCCTTTTATCCTAAGGGGTCAAAAGGCTTAGAAAAATCACACATACCATGTCAATGACATTACCATCTAAAACTATAATCCTCAGTTGAATGGTCTTAATCAATCAATCAAACAAATAAACAAACCAGGATCAAAGCAAATACTTAATTTTGGGTCACAAATCACAGAAGCAAGAAAAAGACCTTGGTTTTCTGTCTCTCCTTCCGCATAAAATATTGTCAGTACTGTGGTAACATACTGGGAATTTTTAACTTTTCCAACAAAGAAATGAGGAACATGGCTGCAGGATTTCCCTAATGTGCATAATGAAACTCTGTCTCTCGATCATGAGCCCTTCACCATTTTTCCTGCCACGCAGGCCTGGACTCTTTCATTCATCATGATGGGTCTTCATTGGTAGGTGAGGCCTGAGGTTTCCTTCAAAGGAAGGCCCTGCTCTGACCGGCTCTTCTTGCTCTAGTTTATTTCCTCAATGTTCACGCTTCTTCCATTTGAATGGCGTTTTCGTTGACTTTCACGATGGTTTATTCTTCTTGGTCCACATATTGACCTTTGAACACATACTAGCTATCTATGGGGTCTCCGATGCCGACTGTGGCTATTTACATTATTTTTGTTCTTGTTTTTGTTGTTTAATGGACTGACTTAATTTTTCTGAGCAGTTGCAGGCTCAGAGCAAAATGAAGTGGAAAGTACGAAAAGTTCCTGTGTACCTCGCGCTTCTGCATGTGCAAAGCCTCCCTCACTACCAACATTCCCACCAGAGCAGCACATTTGTTACAATCGATAAACCTAAACTGACATATCATCATCACCCAAAGTCCACAGTTTACATTTGGGTTCACTCTTGGCGTTGCACATTCTGTGGATTTTGAGAAATGTATAGTGACACGTATCCACCATTATAGTATCATACAGAAGAGTTTCATGCCTTAAAAATCCTCTGCAATACCTTTCGTTTGTCCTTTTGCTGAATGCCCCAAAGCCGAAGACCAGACCTACCTCTGCCCAAACCCAGATCTGACTCCTGAGCTTCAGATGGGGTCCTGGAGCCTATTTGTTCAGGACACGAGTTCAGGCATCTCCATCCATCTCTCCCCCACTGTTATCACGTGCTATGAATGCTCCCTTGTAAACATCCCTTTCTTTCCCCCATGACCATAGCCACCAAGTCTAGGCTTTCATCACCTCTCCAGGCCTCTAGTTTCACACCCATCCAATCTATTCTGAGCTTTAACCCTTGACCAATGTTTGTAAAACGTGGCTTTCATTATATCACCATCCTACTCACAGACCTAAAATCCATCTCCAGGGCCTATGAGATCCAATCGCAGTTCAGGTCTCCAATAATCTTGCCTAACCCTCTCAACCGTACCACTCACCCACCAAGTCCCTCAACCGCAGCCAGAGCGGCGTCCTCACTGTCTGGCTGGCATGCCATCGCTGTCTCAGAAGCTCTGCTCATCCTTTCCGTCCTTCCTGGAACACTCACCCCTCTGCTCATTCATTAAGTGCTTATGATGAGCCAGACGTTACCTGTCCCTCAAATTCTTAGGCCATAAGGCCTTCTTGGTAATTTTGGTCCATGCTCAGCTATGTCTTTCCTGATCTCAGATACCACTTCTTGTTTACACTTCACTTCCAGGCATTTGATTACCTTCTGAGCTGTCCTGGGCTACAGTCATTGCATGTATGCAATTTTGCAGCTGGACCATTTTCAGCAGGGGCCCTGTTGTAGACCTCTTTGATCTTCCCCACCCTGTAGTTTTAGGTACATGGCAGAAGAGAAATGAACCCCCCCTTGCATTCATATTTTGAGTTTCGAAGAGAGAGAGAGAGAGTTGACTTCTGATGGGGTGCAGCCTCGAAGCCAATGAGCCAGAGAACATCTCCATGGCAACCTGAAATTCTCCACATCATTATCTGTCCCACACTCCAGTATAGGAATTTGGTCATTTTTCTCTTGCCCTGTTTTTTGTAGACCTTGTCACTAACGGATCGCCATTTTTTCAAATGCATTTCGTTTTCATGAAAGAATTACTTTGGTAATAAGCAAAGGCATCTGCTAGCCTCCTTAGTTACTCCTGGGGTGGCAGTGGCACCTAATTCCTAATACGGGTACCTTAATCAATGCTGTCTTTACCTGCAGCATGTAAATGTATTCTTTAAACCTGAGATGGAGACTGAGTCACAAACTCTCACAATAGTGTAGGTGGATAAGTAACACATCTATTTTCTGACTATATCACAGCAGCTAAAACATTAACCTGAGATGCTGAAGAAATGTACTATCAGGGCCTGTTTAGGATCACATGAGAATCCTCATCTTTGCCTCTAATGGAGGGCTTATTACACTGAGTCACTGAAGATTGCCTGATGATTGGTCCGTTTTTTTTTCCTTTCAGGTGATTTCTAGAGCCACACTCCTAGATCAGATCATTATCAAGGCAATGGGATGATGGGATGTCACCCAGATTGTCCGGCAAGGCAGTGGACACGTGCTGTCATGAAGGCATCACTCCGATGGTGACCTTCAAGTCAGCAGGAGAGTAAAATTGCTCTCACCATTGTGGCAGTTACAGAATATAACATGGCACAGGCACTAAAATGAATCTAATGATCGCAGCGTTCAAACTGATTTTTCATCGAATGTTCTTTCTTTTCTTTCACATGGAAAACTTAGAGTTTTGCTTTTCATTGTGATCATAACATTCTTCACATCGTTTCTCACAGCGATGGTATTTGATGATGATACATGAGCAACCCTAAGAAAAGTACAGTTCAACATCATGCATGTAACTAACCGTGTCTCTGGGGCTCTTCAGAAACTGGGCTTGAGCGATCCAAAAGCCAAAGCCGAGCGACGTGTATCTTTGTTATAAGAGCTCTCAGCAGCAAAAAAAAATGGGAGCACTTGATCCAGAGGGAATGCGTCCTCGTCACCTCCCACTGCCCCCACCTACACACGGAGCCACCTTAGTTCTAGGCAGCGGCGGGGGCTGAGCTACCCTAAAATTTCTTCTGGCACCGGCGTATTAGAGCAACCTCGCTCTCTGTTCTCCTTTGTGGCTGAGATGGCGTTGAACGCTCTCCCACGGAGAGGCTGGCAGGCTGCTTTCTGTGATTCCTACCTCTGTGAAATGCACCTCCTCAGCAGAACCAGACTGTTTTGTGAAAACTGGCAGAGATGGCGAACTCAACGTGTCTGAACAAACGGGTTCCTTGGCATAGCAGAAGTGGGGATCATTTTCTTAGGGAAGTTGAAATCCAAATCAGACAACTAGGCAACTGCACACCAAATGAATTTGTCATCTGATAGCCTGTCAGCTTGTCATTTAATAAGTCCCCGAGGTGTTACTGTGGCCCAAGCTGTGAGGTACTTTCTTTACCAAGAAGAACGTGTAAGAAGTGAGGTAATTGTTTTTCACGCACTGAGTAAGTGAATGCTGTTGATGAGGGCACTGCACAGCCAGGGACCCCGGTGCTGCCGTTGGCTTTATGAGCGCTTCCCGAAGGAAGCAGGAAGACTGCTTTTCGGCAGCAAGGATTCGAATGTAGCTTTTGTTTCTACACCCTTGATGTTGGCTGGGACCCCCGAGTCCCTGGCTTCTCAGAAACATAAGCAATCACTCATTGTGTCTCCTACAGGCCACAGGCTAAATGGCAGGTTTTTGTCACGTGATCATAAGCAACTTTCTATTGAAATGGAGATGCATCAATTTGATTGTTGTTCTTCTCTGGGTGTGATATTTAACAAATGAACTTATTTACAAAACAGAAACAGACTCACAGACTTAGGAAACAAACTTATGGTTACCAAGGGGGAAAGGGGGTGGGGGAGGGATAAATTAGGAGCTTGGGATTAGCAGATACACACTCCTATATATACAATAGATAATCGATAAGGACCTACTGTAGAGCACAGGGGACTCTACTCATTACTCTGTAATAACCTACATGGGAAAAGAATCTGAAAAAGGATATATGAATATGTATAACTAAATCACTTTGCTGTACACCTGAAACTAACACACCATTGTAAACCAACTATACTCCAATATAAAATCAAAAATTAAAAAAGGGCTTCCCTGGTGGTGCAGTGGTTAAGAATCCACCTGCCGATGCAGGGGACACGGGTTCGAGCCCTGGTCCGGGAAGATCCCACATGCCGTGGAGCAACTAAGCCCGTGCGCCACAACTACTGAGCCTGTGCTCTAGAGCCCGCGAGCCACAACTACTGAGCCTGAGCGCCACAACTACTGAAGCCCGTGCACCGCAACAAGACAAGCCACTACATTGAGAAGCCCATGCACCACAAGGAAGAGTAGCCCCCACTCACCGCAACTAGAGAAAGCCCACGTGCAGCAACGAAGACCCAACGCAGCCAAAAATAAGTAAATAAAATAAAATAAACCATGATAACTGTAGAAAAAATGACTGATAAAAAAGAAAATTAAACAAAAAAGATAAAATCATTTTACAAGCCCTTAAAATGATCAGAGAGCTCAGATTTCAATCAGGGAGATCTAAAAGGCCTTGTCCCCAACTCCTGCCCTCCCAACACCCCCAGCCAAGTCCTTTTTTTTTTTCCTTTCTTTCTGTTTTGGTTAGAAAAAATAAAAACCTGGCTGAGAGGGGTTTCATAAGGGAAAAAATTCCATATGAAGAACAGAAAGGCACATGAATGGTATATCAGGAAAGGTGGGGTCCAGCTTTGAAGCGACTGGGAAGGAGAGCCCCTCGGGAGAGGAAGCAGGGCCACAGCAGGCCCTCCGTGGGCGCGCCTTGCCTTGATGTAACATCACCTACTCAGGGATTTCAGTTGGTGTCCTCTCACTCAGTCATCTGGCCTTTCACATACAGGAATCTTCCACCCTCTATAAAATTAAAACCCTTTTTATGAGGGTTTTAATTTTTTAAAGGGTTTTAACCCTTTTTATGCGGCTGCTGAGCACCCTTATATCACAAATGCCGACTCCCTCTTCCTGCCCCGCCAGCCACATCTCACAGGCCAGGGCTTCAGCACCGCCTGGCGAGGGGGTCTTTTCTCAGCGTAGGGAGGTTTAAGTAGTTGGGCTCCTGGTATTGGTGCCACGGGGACAGATGGGACGTCTGGTGGTGTGGCTGAATGTGATGATCGTGACTGACTCTTCCTTGTGAAATGTGGGCAAGAGACAGCACATCCTTCTGGAAACAGCAGGCAGGGCTGGCCCCCGGGGTTCTCTGGCTCCCCGGCACAGCAATATGGCACGTGGGAAGAGGGGCCAAGCATTTCACCACTCAGCTCTGCTCCGACGCCTGTACTGAGGACTTCGTGACACAGTTGTTCAATGGATTTTCCACCGCCAAGAACTCCCCTGTCACTAATTATGACACCAAGTAATTTACAGCTCACGGCTCTGCACTAATAAGATCCGTTTCTAGGCTTTGAGCTGAATTAAGTGCTGTCACTCATGGACATAAATCCTTACAGATTTTTTTTTTAAACAAAAGTTTGGTAATTACACCAGTGTCACCTTAAAATCAGGGCTCTCGAGGAGAGAAAGCGGTGCACGGCTAAACGTCAGGGGTGAGCGTGCAGGACAGGCTGACCTGGATCACAGTTTTAAAACAAATTATTCGGTTCAGTTCCATCTACATCCTGAAGGCACCAACTGGTGCCTGTTGAACGGGCAAGTAACCTAGGAAAAGGGCCTGGAAGCCCGTGAATTTAAATTGACTTGCACGTAGTAGATTCCTTACATTCACAGAAAGAGAAAGAAAAAAAGATGCAGGCATTACCCCCTGGGAATGTTATTCTAATTCAGCTGGGGTCATTCAACAGTTGTTATTCGAGTGCCCACTGGACTCCCGTGGCTGTTGTCTGAATCGCATGTTTATTCAACCGTTATCGAGTATTTATAATACAAAAGGATGAGTTTACTTTATAAACAAAAGCTACGTGATGTGGCTTTAAAAGTTACATGACAGGATGGCATCTGTTACTCATTGGAGCGCTATAACTGGATTTCCATCAACTCTAAATCATTCCACTGCTAATTCTCTAGTTCTTTCTTTCCTTCTGGTGGCCTCTCTTTGGTCATGTCACTGCCTGTTGACACTCTAGTGAGGAGAAGTCAAGGAAAATGACAGGAGCCAGGTCATGGTCCTTGAAGCTGGTGCAGAGCAGAGAGGGAGCAGGAGGCAGCTAAGTTTGTGGTCCCAGGGAAGCTTCCTGGAGAGGCCACCCTTGTGCCTCCATCTTCCCTCAATTAATAACTGAGAATGAATCAGTCATATACCCTTGCTCCTACCCCTGGACCTCAGGACACACCAACTGAACCTGGGAGACACTTTACATACTTTTAGGTGACTTCCTAGCCCAGTGATCTCTTTTTCACTATTATCATTATTTTTTAAAGTATTTATTTATTTATTTGGTTGCACCGGTCTTAGTTGTGGCAGGCGGGCTCCTCAGTTGTGGCATGTGAACTCAAAGTTGCGGCATGCATGTGGGATCTAGTTCCCTGACCAGGGATCAAACCTGGCCCCTCTGCATTGGGCGCGTGGAGTCTTAACCACTGTGCCACCAGGGAAGTCCCCCCAGTGATCTCTTAACGGACATATTTTTATTGTTCCAATGAAGAGACAATGCCTGTTTTTGCTTTTCAAGCTTGAAGAATCTTCCCACGACTTTCTCAGTTCAGCGGTTAAGCGGTTGTTTGAGTTGCATGTTTCTCTTACTGTCGTGGATTTCAAATCAATTGGGACACGTGGCAACTGGAAGATGTCTCTCTCTCTATGATGGATATGAAAGAGTGCTTTTTTATTCTATTGTATCTTTATCCATAAAGGGAGAAGCATTGTATTGTAGCTGTCAGCCAGAAAAATTACACACATTGCTAATGGGAAGAACGAATGATAACAGCCTCTTGGTTGATACAGATAGGGACAAAATTATATTAGTTGCAGTCTCAGCAGATTGAGAAACACTTCCTCTTGTAAACAGTCCAAGACACTGCAGGTAGAAGTATGACCATTTAGTTGTTGCTGTTTCAGACTTAGCTTTCTGGTCCATACACTGGAAAATTCCTTACATTTTAATTTCCCATACATGTGTGTGTTTGAACACCATGCCCTTGATACATCTGACGCTTTGGGTACCTTACTGTCAAATGCGTGTGCTTGATCATGTTGTAGATTATGACTGCTTCTCCTTCTTTTTTTTTTTTTTTTTTTTGCTCCCTGAGTCCAGATCTTCTATAATACCTGCAACTTTCTTTTTCCTTTTAAATTTATTTTTTATTGAAGTATAGTTGATTTACAATGTTGTGTTAATTTCTGCTGTACAGCAAAGTGACACAGTTATACATATATATATTTACATTCTTATTTATATTCTTTTCCATTATGGTTTATCTCAGGACATTGAATCTAGTCCCCTTTGCTATACAGTAGGACCTTGTTGTTTATCCATTCTATACATAACAGTTTGCATCTACTAACCCCAAACTCCCACTCCATCCCTCCCCCTCTGCAAGCTTCTTGAGATGAATAAGGGCAGTTTTGGGACTGGTAAAAATGACAGGTGGGCTTTGAGTGATGTCTAAAGCCCCGTTTCCATTCTTATAAAGACTTGATTTGTAAGACAAGTATAATTGTTTTTTTTTTTTTTTTTTTTTTTTTGAAGAAGGGTATTTATTTTACTTTTTTTTTTTTTTAAAGGAATTCCTTTATTTTTATTATTTATTTATTTATTTATTTTTGGCTGTGTTGGGTCTTCGTTTCTGTGCGAGGGCTTTCTCTAGTTGCGGCAAGCGGGGGCCACTCTTCATCGCGGTGCGCGGACCTCACTATCGCGGCCTCTCTTGTTGGGGAGCACAGGCTCCAGACGCGCAGGCTCAGTAGTTGTGGCTCACGGGCCTAGTTGCTCCGCGGCATGTGGGATCTTCCCAGACCAGGGCTCGAACCCGTGTCCCCTGCATTGGCAGGCAGATTCCCAACCACTGCGCCACCAGGGAAGCCCCCAGACAAGTATAATTGTTTTTAATTCCTCAAAGAACTGGGCTGCAGCCTGAACGATATGGAGGCTGACCCATCCATATAACTACTTTGTCTTCAATTTGCTTCTTAATATTAGGAAGAGCATCTTTAATTAAGATGAAAATCAAAAGATTGCTATATCTTCTGAATGCAAATTTCCACACTGTCATTAAACACAATTCTAATCTCCTGTTTTTGCAAACAGTTAAAGCTCCCTGGAACAATTTACACCACCAGACCCTAACTATATATGGAGTTGACCGCCTGATTGTACTCCCATTACACGCCCCCCACCCCGGGGATTAATTACCACCTCCCTTGATGCCCAGGGCAGCGGCAAGGAGGGGAAGGGGAGATGCTGAGGGTCAGGAGAGAGCGTGCTTGGGGTTGAGTGCAGCTGCGGCAGCCACGGGAAGAGGAGAAAAACACACGTCCTCCTGGGCCACCCTTACACTTTCGTAAATCCAATGATCTGGGAACGTGTTCAATAAAGAAACAAAAAAATGTGGATTTGGCTTTCAACCCTCAAAGTCTGTGCCCTAAGTAGCTTAATGAAGTCCAAGCAGGGCTTGAGGACTACAATTCGGTATTCTTGTTTCTCGGAGGTGAATCAACTGATGGTGTCTATACTCTGGGTGAAGTTAGGATTGGAAAGTAGGACGGGAGGGAGATGAGGGTGGAAAAGTCATCACCACTGTGCCGAGCTTTCAATTCTCCAGGTGATCACGCTCAGGAGAGACCATCTCACTGGATCTCGGAAGAGCCTGTCATGACAATCACTTTTTCTGATTAGGAAGCTGGGACTCAGACACATTCAGCAGCATTTTATTTTCTGACTTTGGGTGAGGTTCGTGGCTTACAGTCTGTCCCCTCAGCCAGACTGTCAACAGTCAGAGAGCAGGGTGTTCTCTCACTGGTGCCCGCTTCTCCAGGGATTTAAGGGCGTGCCTCAAACAGACACACACTGCACGCTTGGTGAACAGCTAAAATTGAAAGGAGGATTCAAGCCGAACTCTTGAAACCATCCCTGCCGCCTTCCAGGCTTGTCCTTGACACATATTTTTTCCCCAAGAGCCTAAATAATTTTCAGTATCATGTTATCATTTCTCATTTGTCATTTTCAGCATCTCCAGAGCATTCCAGGATGTTACATTTATTCATTTTCTTTTGTTTCTCCTCCTCTTAAATTGATGCCAGGAACGGAACTAATACTTGGGTTTCAGTGTTAGGATTGGGAGATGGATGACAGGATATTTTCTCCTGTATAAGAACTGTTTACACTTTTATAAAGACTACAGCATTTTAGAGAAAAAAAAAGCTTTCAGGAGTGAATCACTATTATTCTTTGCCTGTTATAAGGTACAAAAACAAAAAATGCTTCTCTTTCTGGTAGCATACAACCCCAAATGCAGGGGCTTAGAAATATGACTCATTGATGCCATTTAGCTTAGTTTTCTGACATCCTGGATGCAACCCTGTTAGCACTGGTTGTTCCATTCACCCAGAAGCCCCCTAGGACTCAGGGGTACGCTTGGAGTGAAGCTGCAATTCCCTTCGAGAGGGTGACATTTAACAGATCAGATCACATGACAGGAATGGCCACGCCGTGAATGAGACGCACATTAAACCATCTCCCTGCTCCCACTGATCTGGGCTCACGATATCAACCAAGAGTCCACACTTACATGTCATCGAAGATGAGTTTCTGCCTCTTGCAGTCCCTGTGGCCGTTGGCGCCTGGAGACCATGGCTCTGTCTGTGGCCGTGACTTGTGGAGAACGTTGTTTTCAGAATTGTTGTGAGCCGCTTTCTAAACAACAAACAAACACACCTGTATTTGAGAAACTGGCCACCTGGCTGAAGGAGCAACCTGTTAGAATCGCTTGTGTTCTGTGTCCTAGGTTAGAGCTGATGGTGCTTTCTTTGTTGAAATAAAGAAGAAGAAATACTTGCATTACAGGTCTCACGCTGGAGGCTTTTACGTACGTCGTCGAATGTCATCCCCACGACATGAAAAGGGAACTCTCAGTGTACCCACTCAGGCAGATCCAGATCCTGAACTCGCCCAAGCTCAGATGGCTCTTGTGCGTGGAGGCCGGGGGCTTAGGATTCAGGCTCCTACTCTTCCCAGTTGGCTAGACCCATGGTTCTCCGAATGGACTGCATCAGAGTCACCATTAACACACAGCCAGCTGGGCCTCACCGCCAGCATCTTTGACTCAGTACGTCTGGGGAAGAGCCTGAGAACATGCATTCCTAACAAGTTCCAGGTGATGCCGGTCCAGGACCCAAGCTCTCAGAACCGCTGAGCTATAATCATCCCTCACAAAAGAGGTCACTCAGGTCACAAGTGACTGGTTCTCATCAGCTGTCTGTGAAGAACAGGAAGAGCCAAAGGCAATCACTAGAAATGATTTAAAATGTGTTTTAAGAAGGAACGCTCTTGATCTGGGGAAAAACTGAAACATCCTTTTTCCTGGAGATAACAGACATTATAGAGAGCACCTATGGTGTGTTGAAGGTCTGGATCATAAAACACCCCTTTTTTAGTTCGGAAATTCAAATGGATTCCTCTGAAATAATTAAAGTGGAGTGTATATCAATGCTTCTTTAAATATGGACCGATTTTATGCGTAGATCAAGCCTCCTTTTTACGAGAGCCTCCAGGACTCTGGGCGTTTCCTTTCTGGCATGCAGGGTAGTAAATTACGGATGTGTGTGAGCCCTGCTCTAAGTGGCTCTCCCCAGCCAGACTGTAAGCTATTCTGCAGGCAGAGACTGAACCCGTTAGATCATCAATGCATCTCTGTTATGTAGCAAAGTGCCTGGGACACAATAAATACTTTCTTGATAAACACCTGTTCAGTGAAAGAATGCCTCAATAAAGTCTATAATTGGTTTACGATTCTCTGCACATCATAGCTGCTTGTGATTGAAGGATCTGGAGGCAAAGAAAAGTTGTGTTTGGTTTAAAATTGGAATTGTTAGCTTTTTATTTGTTTTTTCTAATATGGTCTTCTCAGATTCGTGTATCCTAGAACTAAAGATAATTGCTCCCAAATGAGGGTGCATAAAGGGGTTAATTTCCTGATGGTTCAGTAAGATTTAGGCTCTTGCCGGACCATCTACCAACTTCTTTTGCCTCTTTAATTCATGGGATAAAGCATGAAATGCTGCCTTCCCGCACTTTCTTTGCAGAAAGAAATTTGCCAAGTCTCATTTCTCCCTGCCTCACAAAGCCCCACTGGTTTTGAGAGGCACAGCGGGGAGAGTTTGGCATTAAATAACGTATCTAGAGGATGCACGGTCCAGGGCCGCCCGCTGTTAGATGGAGGGTGGCAGGAAAGAGGAACTTACATGCAGTGTTAGCTGCACAGGGGTCCATAGGGGTTGGGTTCTTTAGACGGTTCTGCCTCATTTAAATCTTACACCACCGTCTTGCAAATGAAACAGGCTCAAGAGATTAAGCAACTGACCCAAGGTCACATGGTGACTAAGCTATGAGGCTAGAGGTGAACCCAGGTTCCCAGGGGAATACAGGGTGTTGGAATCACCCTTGACAAAGTCACTGGAAGGGGGGGTGGTGGCAGCTGTCCCACATTGGCCACTGAGGGCAGCGGGGAGCCCTGCAACTTTGGCCTTGGGCTCCAATCCCAGCTTTAGCTCTGCCCCAGGGCAAGAAATCTTTTCAAATATAAAGATTGGTTGGTCCAAAACTCCCAATTTACTTTGTCCTGGGAGAGTTACATTAGGGCTAATTCTTTTCAGGATGGGAAATGAAGTCCTCCAAAGAGTGTTCCTAAGCAGAAGAGGCTTAAAATGCCTCCTCCGTTTCTTCGGCAGCTGCCTGTGCAAGAGGCGAAGAGCAGCTGCTTTGCCAGGTCTTCCCAGACCAGCATTTAGGGCTGCTTTGCGGGACCTCGCTGGTCACCACGTATCAATGTAATCTTCCTCGACCAGGACAGGATCCCACTGGTAATCCACCCGTTGGACCAAATGGAGGTATGATGCCTCCGCAGCCAGGCATCCCACAGCAACAAGGAATGAGACCCCCAATGCCGCCTCACGGTCAGTACGGTGGTCTTCCTCAAGGCACGCCAGGTTACCTTCCTGCTGCTACGCCGCCATGTGGGCAGGGACCGCCAATGGGGCCCCCTTACCAAGGTGGGCCTCCTCGACCTCCGATGGGAATGAGACCTCCTGCAATGTCGCAAGGTGGCTGTTACTGATCTTACGTCACCCAGTCTAATAGGTTTGGAGATTAAACCTGTTCTCAACTTGTGCTGTTTATACAGCCAAGCTTTCTGTCAATAAGGCCTCCTTGGGACTTTAACAAACATTATCTTCCCACATACCAGAAACTATCGGACATTTATTTTACCTGGGAAAATTTATTTGGAATAATAAAGCAAGAGCTTTTCCTGAAGTTGCAATTAAAAAAAAAAAAAAAGCTTGTGTTCGGACTGTGCTGGGCTAGAGGCAGAGTAGAGGGGTGTGCTCATTTTCACTCGTGTTTTAATTGGGGCAGAAGAGTGTCAGCATACCGTGAGGTCTCCACCATGGGTCTGCAGCTGGTTCTCAGCCTTATGCTTTTTGTTGGAGGAGGCGGAAGTGAACAAACCATTGCTGTTGGATCTGCTGGGGGAAGTCAGGTCCTCGCCGGAGTATTTGTGTTTAGATGCGTCGGAGAGGGGTGAGGTGGGTGACCGGAGCATTTTTTCATTTTTATTTATTGGGATGGCCAAGCTGTAAAAGGAAATCACAGTAATGGAATGTCACACACTCAGCACATGGCAAGGTAAATGTTTTATATGTGACCCTCCCACTTAAAACCTGCTGGTAGGAAGACGTTTATTGGCATTATTATGCCAGGAAACGATTTTATGGCATTAGGACCATAACAAACAATAAACAAATTTCGTTCATTGTTTCTTTACTCGTCCTCCCAGAAAAAAATAGTAATTCTGGAGTTAAATGACTAAGCATAATAATAACTTCATTTCCCAAGTTTTTCATCCAAGGATCTCAAAATACACGACAAACAACTTACTGTTTTCCTAACAAGTGTAAACAGCAGGTAACGGGAAACTCAAATTATACACGAGATCTCCACTTCCAAAAGGACTTTTGCTAACACCTGAGCTTGTACTAATTATTATATGGAGAATAACAGAATCACAGAATAACCAAGCATGAACCCACCTTCTAATTGTTAGGTAGCCAGGCACTGATCAGAATAAACAAAGAATAGAAAACTGTCATTAGAAATGACATTTTCTGATTCCTAGCTCCTTATTTTACCTTCCAAACTATTGTCTATGCCTGAATATAAATCCCCCCGCTGCCAAAGACCATCAGAGAAGGGAGTCATATTTGAGTCTTTGCAATGTATATTATGTTGATAGGGCTCTCTCTGTTACTTTACTTTGAAACAAAAATTGGGGGAAGACACATTAGCCTCAAATAAACTCAATCATTGCTAATTTGGGATGCTTCTAGAAGTCACCTGGTAGAGTCAGTTAAAATAAATTCATTTAACAAAGATTTAGTCATTATTCCCGTAGTTGTGACTTCTTAATTGCATGTGTTGACTACCACTGCAAACAAGCCATTAAAGTCACTTTTTATTTTTAAGCAATTTCCTTAGTTGGTGGTCACAGCGTAGAAATTACAAACACAGGCCTCTAGAACAAATGAGAAGCCAAGGTTCTTAATGTTATGCAAACAGATCTGTGTAGGGAGAGAATTTCTGATGACAGCTTTCTGGTTCAAAAAGTACTGTGCATCCAACAACTTAGCAGTGAGAAGGTGTGTCCTCGAAAACTGGCTTGGACGAGTCAAAAGTGGCTCAGCCAGTGAAGATGAAAACACTGATGTTGAAGACGGATATGAACCATCTGAATATAATTGTTTCTTGACATGTGAGTGAAAAAGTCTTATTTCTAAGTCTCAATTATTTTACATACTACATGATTTTAAATGTTTGCAGAAAACTAAATTATTACATTAAATATTGTCATGAACGTATGATTATTTCTTCTTCATCATTATAAGTTTATCTATTCAAGTTGACCAAAGTAACTTTGAAACGTTCTTGGGGTCGCATCTTTGGGATGGGCAATCACCATATATGTAGGATTGTCTTATTACACAGGTAAAGCTTAACAGTGGTAATCACAATTCCAGAGGTACACAGGCCACCTTTCCAAGAAAAACTCAAAGCACTTTCATATGCATCGAGTCCTTACTTAACATAAGTGAAACTATCAGGGCCAGGAGGCTCTGCCAGCCAAAGCTCTAGAGCGAGAGCTTGTATCCTGGGGTCCCTGCACTTGCATGGAAGAGAAGTCGCATCTTCACTTTCCTTAACCTCTCACTGAAACTGAGCATTTCCTTTAATTATGAACGAAGGCAAGAAACCAGAGTAGTGGTTTAGCAGGAGTACTGCTAGTAATACCTGTGATTGTGTCGCCAGTGGAAATCACAGATATTTTCATGCCTTATCAGTTGTTGCAGACACCTTGAAATATGGTTTACACTCATCACTACTAGAAATTAGGGTCATTACTAGATCTGCTAGAAAGGTTATTTAAGGCATTAACAAAGAAGCACATATATAACTCTATCACACATTTAAAGAGACATTTTTGAACCGTATTTTCCCCATTCACGTTTCCTCAATATTTTGGGATACCATCTGCTTGGCACAGAGGACTGTGGGCTCGGCCAGCTTGTGTGTACTGCTCTGTCTCACTCAGACCTTCAAGGGCTCTCGCCCTTCTTCCCAAGGTGATTCTAACACTGCAGTGGGCCTGTGCTCAGGCACCCTCGCTCTCCAATTTCCTCTCCGGGTTTTAGTACCACTCTACATCTTCTCCTAACCTTTCAGTTTACATTTTTATGTGTTGCGCTGAAACATTAATCTCCCCTTAAAAATTCTATGTACACAGTCAGGGAGAGTGAGGAGTGTCTTAGCAGAGGATAAAGTGGTTTCTGAGCTGTGCTATTTCTAAATGGAAAGGACTTCTCTATGACTGATGATAAGCTGCTCACTTATAATAAATATCTGGGACCTTGCTTTGCTAGGAAGCCTTTGTCACAGAGGGGATTCAGTGCCACGTGGGTCTCTCTGGAACCCCTTGACAGGAGGGACTTGGTGGCCGTTTTGCCTCGGAGACCCGGATCCTGTCTATCACCGCAAATTCAGTCTACACCCAACGCCTTTAGGTGTGTCATATGGAGATTCTGCTCAAGTTTATATTTTTCATTTGTGTAACTAGCTTAGTGTTCTCACGGGTTTACTGGCTATTAATTCAGTTTGTAAGTTTTCAGAGTGGAGGGTGTGTTTTTGAAAGGCTAGAACTGTGTGCAACTAGTAACTGGTCTTTTGTTATAAAGAAGTACTTCCAGCGCACCTGGAGCTGTGACAAGAAGCACACGTCCAGGCACACTGGTTAGTCTTGGGTTAAACCAAGGGAAGCGAGTCTGCATGAGACAGGCTGGGACCTGGGACCCTCTGCTGCAGTGCTTGCACCTGGACAAACATCTCCTTGAGCCACAAAATACAAAGAAACTACAAGGGACTAAAAATAACTGCATGCATGGGGCAGTTGGAACAAATTATGAACAAGATACAAAAAGACCAAAAACCCAACTGCCACTTCTGAGGAGTCGGGAGCAAAAAAGCAGGGTGTCAGGAGCAAAAGTAGGTTACTGCACATGCACCCTGCACTCAACGCCACCAAGGGGGTGAGCAGACCTCCTAAGCCACCCCTCCAGCCTGACCCCTGGCCCCACCCCACCCTCACCCCATTTAAGGAATCAGCTTGCCCCCCATCAGACAGCGAGCAAGGGAATCTGTTACTTGTCTTTGTCCCCTCGTGCTACAGCATGAGCCCCAGTAAAGCCTTGTCTGAATTTCTTGTCTGGCCTCTTATCAATTTCTATTGATGAAGGAGCCCAAGAGGCTTGGTAGGTAACATGGAGACCCAGAGCAGAGCAGTCATTCAAAAATCCGACTCTCCCCCAGTAGGCATGTGCCTCTCAGACCCAGACACGCCTCCAGCTGCCTCTGCCTTCCTGGGAGCGTGAGTACCTGTTGACATTCACGTTGCAATGGTTTGCGGACAAAGTACTGTTGGCAGAGGCAGTGAGTCGTGAAGAGCTCTCCTTCTCTCCCTGAGCCTTCTTGATCTCCCTGTAGTCTTCTTCGTTGTCACACTGCACGGAAAGAAGCAAAAACCAATCAGCTTCTGATTTCAAGGGATCACAGCGAACTCCCATCACCAACCAGCTCACTGGGCTTCTCCGGACAACATCCTGAGCACCAATGTGGCTGCAGCACTCTCAGCCCTGGCCTGGGTTCCCCATCAGCTACCCCGTGAACAAGGAAGAAATCTGTCAGCTTACTGAGAGGAAACAGCATGACACGAAGATCAAAATTCGGGAGGGACCATTGTGACCGATGAACGCTTCTTTACCAACAGGCAGATTCCACCCTCCAGAGAAGACCTGTTCTGGGGTCCCACCGGAGCTTCAGCGTCCCTCCCTTTGGCTCTTCTTGGTACCCAAACAAGGCATAGCGACCTATCCTGGGCTTAATATTGTAAGGGCAGTGACAAGCTCGGACCTTTCTTTAGAAATTCATGGCCTCAAAGGACATTTTTATAAAACAGTAGTTTGACTGGATTCTTGTTTTCCACGATTGTATTTAACCTAGGCGTGTACTAGGGTGTGATGCACAGGCACTCAACCAAATTCCATTTTTGGTGAGATCGCAGCAACACAGTACAGGCACATTCAGGGCTCTCAGCAGAGCTTTCCAGGAGACAAGCACCGGCACTAAAGATAGAGAAATTTTGACCTTCTCTCTCTAGCTGGGATTGTTACACAGCCTCTATTGCAAGGACCTCAGCAGCTCACACTGAAACTGTGCCCCCAATGAGGGTCCAAGCCAAAGCTCTGAACCCCCAGTTCTGGCCTCCAGGGCTCGGGCAGGGCTAGACTCTGCACCCTGGGCAGCCAGGTCTGTGGTGTCCCATCTCCAGCACCCAAAACTGAGGGCTTCACACCCCAGATACTGAGTAAAGAGTGCTGTGAAAATGTTCTTTCACTTCTCTGTGCGAGTTTAATGATGATTCAGTAGATTTCATGAGGAGAGCTGAGTGTCAGGCTTAGTGTAAATGAAGTTTTGTAAGTTAAAATTAAAAAGCCCATGAATAATAAAATTATTTAAATACAGAATATTATGGAATATACATGTATATGTTTTTGCACATCTCTCTATCTACATATACCTATACAGCTATATATATTTCCATTCTATCTGTATGTTTATGAATTTCTATCTCTGAAATACCTCTCTCTCTCTCTTTCCATCAGCCTGTCCATTTATCCATCCATCTCCAGATGACTGACTGATTCACTCATTAATCAATTAATCACCTGGGGACTGATGGACAAATCAATCCAACGAGTAAGGGGGAGGGCAGAGTATGTAGAGGAAAACAGAAGGAAAGAGGGGTAGGTATGTAGTGAGCTAACCCGCATTACTGCATTATATCATCTGAATCTGACAACACCCCTGCAAAGATGTCACCATTTTACAAACAAAGAAACTGAAGTCCACAGAAGGGAAGGTCACCCAGGAGGCCAGGGCTGACTGCGTGATTTGCGGGGTTCAGTGCAAAATGAAAATGCTGGGAGCCTTGTTCAAAAAGCAGGAAAAGATGCTTGATGTCAGTCTTGGTGATGATTTTTTTGGATTTAACACCAAAAACAAAGGCAACAAAGGCAAAAAATAAACAAGTGGGACTACATTAAACTAAACGGTTTCTGCACAGCAAAGGGAACCATCAACAAAATGAAAAAGCAACCTACTGAATCGGAGAAAATATTTCTAAATCGTATATCTGAGAAGGGATTAATACCCAAAATATATAAAGAACTCATACAATTCAACAGCAAAGAAACAAACAAAAAAAATCCAGTTGAAAAATGGGCAGAGGATCTGATTAGACATTTTCTAAAGAAGACATATGGATGGCCAACAGGTATATGAAAAGATGCTCAACATCACTAATCATCAGAGAAATGCAAATCAAAACCACCATGAGATATCACCTCATACCTTTCAGGATGGCTATTATCAAAAAAACTAAAACTAATAAGTCTGTGAGGATGTGGAGCAAAGGGAACCCTTGTGCACTGTTGGTGGGAATGTAAATTGCTGCAGCCACTGTGGAAACAGGATGCAGGTTGCTCAAAAAATTAAAATAGAACTACCACATGATCCAGCAATCCCACTTCTGGGTATTTATCCAAAGAAAACGAAAACACTCATTTGAAAAGATATCTGCACCCTCATGTTCACTGCAGCGTTATTTACAATGGCCCAGACAAGGAAACAAATGTCCATGGCTAGACAGATGGATAAGGGTACTGCGGCATATATGTACGTACAACAGAAGAAGGAAGTCTGCCATTTGCAACAACATGGATGGACCTAGAGGGGATTATGAAAAGTTAAATAAGTCGGACAGAGAAAGACAAATACCTTACGACCTCACTTACATGCGGAAACTAAAAACAAAAACCAAACCTCCTCCCAGCTTATGTTGTCAGGCTGCTGATTGCTTGGGGTTGGGGGGAGTACAAAATGGATGAAGGAGGTCAAAAGGTACAAATTCCTGGTTATAAAATGAATAAGTCATGGGGATGTAATGTAATATACAGCATGGTGACTATAGTTAATAATACTGTAGTGCATATTTGACAGTAGCTAGGAGAGGAGATCTTGAAAGTTCTCACCAGGAGGAAAAGAAATTTGTAACTATGGATAGCGATGGATGTCAACTGGACTTATTGTGGTCATCATTTTGCAATACTTATAAACCAATATCAAATCATTACATTATACCTCAAAAAAAAAAAAGCAGCTAAAGAGTAACATTATAAAGTACTAAAGTCGGAAACATTTTCTTGTCTTTCAAAGTCTCTCTCTTGAGCTGTCATGGTGCGTTTATTTGCCATTTCATATTGTGCTCCTTGAGGCCTGGGGATACCTGGGGGGCATGCGTAGACACTCCCAAGTACCGGGGGGCCTGGGCCTGCGACAGGGCGCTTGTGCGCAGCCCACCCGTGAAGGGTTTCCCCAGCCAGCCAGTTGTGGAACCCATGGGTCAAGGGGTGAGGAAGTCCAGTTAGGCATTCCCCCTTCCCCAAGGCCAACTGGCAACCCCTTGTGGATTGCAATCTCCCCTGGAGGACCCCTCAGTACTGGGATTGGGGGTGGGGAGATGCCCATCCTGACCCCGACCCTCGTTATGCCTGTGCCTTGGCCCCTGGATGGGGATGCGGGTGGGGAGGCTGCACAGGGCTAGGAGTGCAAAGGGGCCACGGGGCAGGCAGAACCTGTCCTGGGAAATGGGCAGGAGGTGGAACTGCGCAGGCTCTATTGCCCCGTCGCACTTCACTTACTAAACACAAATTCAAAGATAAAATGAAGAATTCCAAGATGGCAACTGCAAGCATTAAACTCCAAGTACAGAGCCCTCTGAGCAGGGGCCCTGTGGGGAAAATACTGCACAAACCGCAAGTTGACTTCTCATTGGGAGACCCTGGAGCCACAGACCCGGGCTTCATTCCTGGCTCTGCCCTTTCTCACCTATGTGAACCTGGGGCAAGTCCCTTTAGGCACTCTGAGCCTCAGTTTCCTCATCTGTAAAATGGGCATGACGATAATATTTGCCTCATAAAGTTGTAAGGACTTTATAAACGATTTAATATGTACAAAAACAGCATCCCTCATGGGACATATATACGTGTTAACTGTTGTGAATGATTTGGTCCTAAATTTGGGACCATCCACGATGACTACAATCTTTGGTTTGTCACGCACTGTGATTTCCACTGTGGTCCAAGTTACTTTTGAAGATGTAGTAACAGGAAGGGATAAAAATCCTCAAAATTGGCTTTGGGCTTCCCTGGTGGCGCAGTGGTTGAGAGTCTGCCTGCCAGTGCAGGGGACACGGGTTCGAGCCCTGGTCGGGGAGGATCCTGCATGCCGCGGAGCGGCTGGGTCCGTGAGCCACAACTACTGAGCCTGCGCGTCTGGAGCCTGTGCTCTGCAACAAGAGAGGCCGCGATAGTGACAGGCCCGCACACCGCGATGAGGAGTGGCCCCCACTTGCCGCAACTAGGGAAAGCCCTCGCACAGAGACGAAGACCCAGCACAGCCATAAATAAATAAATTAATTAATTTTTTTTAAAAAAAGAGAAGAGCCTCTTATTAAAAAAAAAAAGTTGGCTTTAAATTATGATTAAATTATTCCTGTGCTCAAAAATCTTCAAAAACGGCCAAACAGCCGAGCATTTGGGTCTGCCTCCTGACAAACGTCCTGCTCTCTGAGTACCTGAGCTGCCTGTCTCACTTTGTTCAACCCGCCTTTGTTCAGCTTGCTTCCCTCCTTTGGCACCACCTCATCCCTGACCCTCTGATTACTCAAAAGTCCCTCCTCCTGAGGGCCCTGTTCCCAGCCCGTCTCCACCACAAAGTTCTCCTGATCAATGCCACGGGAGCACAGCCACTGGCTCTGATGCACCAGGCTGGTGTCCCCTCCCGGGGCCCCGTCATCCACGGTACCCACTAGGCACTTCCAGATTCACGCCTCACCCCAGTCACAGCCTTACTAAACTCTATGAGGCTGCTGGCTTCTAAAGTCAATGAATGATCCCACCCCTTCCAGCAAAGAATGGGGTTCACCCGTGTTTAGCTTTTGTCATAGGCCCAGCCTCCAGCTTGCCTCTGCATACACACTCAGGGAAGATTTCCTGTTCGTCTACTTCCACATGCAGTGAGACAGGCCTTAATTATCTATAACATGGGAATAATAAGGATACTTCCCTCATTGGGCAGGTCTAAGGATTTAAGTGAGTTAATGCATGTCAAGTACTTACAAAGGTATCTGGCATATATAAAGTGCTCTATGAACGTCTGTTGAGGACACATAAAACTCCTGCTCCGCGAACATTCTAGACCAGCAGACCTGCTGCCCACAAGTTCAGGGAGAGCCCTCCCTCCCGCCCTGCCCTCAGCCCCTCGGGTTTCCACGCCTACCTTGCGTTTCCTCTTGGATTTTGGCAAAGCCTTTTCTGCGGGCGCATCGGATGCGTGGCTCGGGGGCGCGCTTTCAGTGTCCTTGGCCGCGGGAGCGCTCAAGACCCCCGGCTCCTGGGGCAGGTGTTCTGGGATCCTGGACAGAAGGGTCAGGTCAATCTTGACCCAGAGTGACCTGACCTCGTCACTGTCCTTCAACGGGGAGAGAAGTTCATTGCGGCCGAAGGGGACCAGTGTGTAGAACTGCTCCTCCAGCTCCTTGGCGATGTCGCTGGTGGTCCTGGCATTGATAGAGCCCACAGAGGCCCGGGGGCCGCCCCCGCTGATGCTGTTGGCAGCCTCCTTCAGCCTCGGGTCGTTCCCGGAGGCGGCAGTGGCCTTGGACAGAGGGAAGTCCTCCTGTTCCGACTCCAGGTCCGAGTCCGAGGAGGAGGACGACGAGGACGACTCCGTCTCGATGAACTCCTTGGATTTGGGGACGATCCGGCTCAGCCCCCGCGTGCGGCGCTTCTCGCAGGTTACGGCCGAGCGCAGCTCCTTCCGGTGGCTGGTCCTACTGTTGCCGCAGGGCCGGGGCTTGGGGGGCTCCGGGGGGATCCCCGCGCTCGCCCCCAGCGCGTCCGCGGCTGCGGGCTCCTCGGGCCGGTGGCCATTGTCGCCGGCCGAGGTCCTCTCGGTGCGCCGGGTGGGTTTCTTGCCCGCGGACCTCCGGGCAGGCGCAGGCGCGCTCTCGGCGGGCGCACCTGCCACCGTGGGCGGCGGGGCGTTGGCGGCGGTCACGGCCACGGCCACGGCCACGGCCGCGGGCGGGGACTTCTGCTTCACCCCTTTGTTCCCCGGGGCCTTGTTCGCGGTCCTCGGCCTCTGCTCCTCCTTGCAGGCGCTCTTGATGTCCTTGTCTCTCAGGCTGGTCGGGCAGACGTTGTCGGGAAGCTTCCCGCAGTCTGGCGCTTCGTCCTTCACCGGGGTGTAGTATTGATTGCTCTCCGGCCCGTGGCTTTCATTTTGGATCAGGATAGGAGGCTTGTGGGGATTAACTTTGTTTAGCCATTTATCCAGCTGCCACTTGTTAGAGGACGCTGGTTCGGCCTAAAAGCAGAAAACCGGCAACAAACACATATCTTTTATGACGGGCTCACTTAAAAGGGGCCTGGCCGTTCTCCTCTGGACTTAGGGCAGAAAATGGATGGGCTGGAAACACAAGGAGCGTGGAAGCTGTAGGGGTGTGTGGCATCCATGGGCACACAAGGTGCAGAGATGCTGCCCGCTTCCTGGGCCCCGGCACCGAAATGCCAGTGCAGCAGTTTGAGGCCTATTTGGAAAATAAGGGGATGCACTGTGCTTCATTAGGACCCATTTCCAACATTTCTGAGGGTTATACAATGTATATTTTTTTATATCTATACAGACATACATAAACTTGAGAGTCCACAAACGTTAACTGGGGTGTAGTTTGGAGACCCTGAGTGTTAAAGCACTCATTTTTTGTGAGACTTAAAATATGGGGGGAGGGGGGGAATTAGAAAAGGGGACTCAGTGGAAACTAAACTCCCAAAGAACTACCTGTGTGTGCCCTGTGCACTTTGATGGCTGGACTTGGTTCTTCCATCCTCAACCTACATCCATCACACTTTGCCCGAAATATTTCAGATGAGAAGGTGACAATGGAAACCTTTCCGGCAAGCAGTGTTGCTACCTTAAAGCAAATCCTGGACATTTCAGGTTTTAAACTCTGGCCCATAGATTGGCTCCGGGGGGGCAGGGGCGGTGGTGGGGAGTTGTTGGGGGGGGGAGGTCAGTGAATGCCCTATAACAGAATGTGAAATGTTATGTAGACGCATTTTTCAGGGAGAGGGACATAGCTTTCATTCGCATCTCTAGGCAGCTATGTCTTATTCAAAGGTTAAGAACTGATGCTTTTACAGGGAGTAAATGTTGATTTCTAATAAAAGTCCATTTATCCAGCATCTGTGATTATTAATAGAAAAGAGGTATATTGATAAGTATAGAACTTTAGCTAGAGTATTATCAATTTGTGAATATATGTGAAATGGGGAAAATTTTTGAAGTGATTAAGGTGATGTATTTTTCCTTCCCTATGGTCTCTACCCTACGAATTCATGGCTTCTGATGATCCAGGGGAAGACTAGATACCAGCCTAAAATAAAGAATCGGCTTAGCTTTGCATTTCAAACTTGGTTGGTTAAAGCCCAGAGCAAGTCAGGCGCCCTTGTAGGAGAAAACCACTGTTTTTTAACATAGTAATTCCCCAAAGCTTGCTTTCATGTATCAAGATTTGGTTTTCAACAGTGAGGTCGGTATTAAGAGCAGAACTTGGGGCATAGCCACATGCAGCAAGGCTCTTGGGGGAGGGGAGAGGGGGGGAGGGCAGTATATTAGACCCAAGGGTCCTGGCTGAGTCTGGAGGCGTCTGGGGCACAGCTTAGGGAGATGGGAAGCCTTTAATGGGCCAGCAGGGCCTGGGGCCAAGATGAAGTGGCCACAGAGTGTGGGCACCAGGCACTGGAGCTGTGGCAGGGACCGTGGACATCCTGCTGGTTCCCCCAAAACAGATGAGACTGTCTACACTTCAGGGAACCACGGCGCAGGGTGTCCAGGGACTGGGAATGACTAGAGACATTTCAGTGGAGGCCAGCATGGGGATTCCAGGCCCTTTCCTTGGCACCCTGAGGATGGGGAGCCTTCCCCTGGGATACAGGTGTGGAGGGGGAATCTCTCATGACCCTGATAGAGAGTCTGGTCTCTGACTTAACTTTCTGCTTTGTTTGCTTTCATGCCACCCAAAGGACCAGGGCTCCCAAGCAAGAGGCAAAAGAACAAAATGATACATCTTTTTTTGCACCTCTGAGTCGTCCTGTGTAAACTCTGACCTCGCTTTAATTCGGCTTCTCCAGAGACAGGGAACAATGGAACCTGCAGAGCACACCTGACCTGGTCCATCCCGCAACAGTGATGGAAGAGAGCAAGCAGGGCAGCAGGACCTCTTCTTCGCCAAGGGGAAGCTCTCGCCTGCCCTGAGATTAGCTGGGTGTGGTTGAAGCCTACTTTGGTGGTAAACACATCCATGGCTCCGAGGCTGTCTCCTCCCCACCCCATTTCTCTCGGACCACCGGCGAGTCAGTGACTTCTGTGCCTCAGCTTCCCCAGATAAATGGGGCCCAGTAATATGAATGGATGCTGATGCGGCCTTGCAGAAGGCGACACACACGGGGAGAGGGTGGACCATTTATGGCAGAGCCTGCCACTCACACTGGCCCCCCCACCACGTCTCACACTAGCTCGCCCTCACCCCCAGCATCCTGAGCCCCCCACAGCTCACATCTCTTATGTGGGAGAACACAGACGCGTGCCTGGAGCCAAAACACAGCGGCTCACAGGGAGGCGCCCACTAAAACTCCCTGGAGGGAGCCTTCACAGTGAAGGGAGAACTGAAGAACTTGGGTGTGGGCCCACTGCCTGATGTGCTCTAGGGTCATTTTTTTCTGCTCTTCACAGCTGGAGAAATGAGGCTGAAGGACCATTTTCAACACATCACTAAATCACATTCTCTTTCTCAAAGGATCTACAAGGACCGCCTCTTGCCCCTCAAACAAAAATCCAAATTCCTCGGGCATCCATCATCTAACAGCCATCTTTCCTTGCCAGAACACGTACAATGTGCTTCCACTTTATATGTATCATCTAACTGAATCCATACAGGTAAGAAATACTGTCGCCCCTAGTTTGCAGGTGGGGCTCAGAGAGGTTAAGTGAAATATCCAAAGCTGCAGAGCTACCAGGCACCACCAAGGCTAAACCCACATTTGTCTGGGCTTAAAGACCAGATTCTCTCCCCTGCTGCTCTGCCAGTCTCCCACTACTCTCTGGTGGAGCCTCACAAAAGAGGGACCTCGTTTCTTTTGAGAAATGTCAGTCTTCAACCTAAAATGATAGAATTAGATTGATTTTTGGAGACACCACTAACTCTCCAAATAATACCTGTGGCCTTCTGTTATCCTTAACTGCAGCATCTTTTGATGTCCACAGCCGTTTCATGTATATAAATCTTGTGTCTTCAACAAAGCCAAACACTGCTTTCCAGCAGGGGCCAGGTCTCTGCTTCTTTGTATCCCTCGCAGGACCCGTAATAGGTTAGGGGGAGAGCATGCTATGACTCTGCTCCTAGTAATAATGACTCACAATGAGCTGTCACTCCATTTGTATCACTTATTCCTCAGAACAACAGTCACAGATTAGACGGCATGGGATTATCCGCCATTTCGGGGATGAAACAACTGTGGCCAAGGAAGCTCAAACAGCCAAGAATTAGGTGGCAGGGGAGGCGGGTGAACTCAGGGCTTGGGGTCCCTTTCCTGCCACGCTGCTGGCTCTGGTCCACTTCCTAAGCTGTCCATCAGGGTTTCTGCCCAGTGCATTTGATTGTTTCCTGGCTTGCTGCTTTGTATTTCCATCCAGGACTCTCCTCTCTGATCAGTCTTCCCTCTGATTAGTGTATAAGCTCTCCACCGTGTACTTTAGTCTCCACTTCATCTATACCCTTCCGAGCACCCACTGCCACATACCCCACAGATGCCTAATTAAGGAGAAGCCTGCTGAATCAGTGAATAACTTGTACCGTGTACCTGCTGATTTTCAAGAACAATCTAGGGCAGCATTTTCCAAAATGTGCTTTGAGTTCATATATCCCGTAAAGAAAGGTTTCCATGGTCAGATACATTTGGAAAATGCCACAATGGAGAACACCGTTTACATGAGCAAAATTAAGTGATGAATGATGCCCTACGGTAAAGAAACAGGTGAAACCTACTTTATTCTGGATCTCCTCAAATCTGTGACCAGGCTCTTGTCCCTGCAGCATCCTTTACTTGGGGAACACCGGTCTAAGGAGCTCTGTGTGCTGGTGTAAACGTGCTAACTGAAGGGCAAGGCGCTCCCCACTGTGAAGCTCGGGCGTGAAAGGGAAGATACAACTCAAATGAAAACAATTAGGCTGAGGACAAGCAAGCAAACGTCAGGCCATAGAGAGGGGGTCTGCAGTGATGGAAATACTGTTTTCGGGGTCTCTTCCGTGCTAGCTTGCAGACAAGGGGTTATACTATGGTGATTCTATGTGAAATGGCAGTGGCTTTCTATAGCCACGGGCGTAAACAACAGCTCGATGAAACTCAGGAGAGCCAAGTGGGTGGTCCAGTGCTGGACGTTGAGGGGGGAGAATGCAGGTGTCTTTGGGATATCCTGAGGGTCTCCTGCTTTCACATCAGGTATTTCCAGGAAGGAAAGGAGGGCCACAATGTTCTGCTGCAAAGCAGCGTAAACAGGTCTTCACAACAGAATGTGAGGTGTGTGGCTATAAAGAGCTGGATTGTCCTGTGGGGGAAAGGAAAGGGGTCTCACTGCTCTCTTTAAGGGGTCCTGGGCCAGCTCGGCCAGAAGAAAGCAGAGATGCCTTGGAGACTCGGCAGGTAATGCTTCCCCTCTTTGCGACTTTCACTCTGCAAACTCACTGTATTTCTTTTCTAATTTTTTTTTTTTTTTTTAATTTTTGGCCATGCCACACGGCTTCTGGGATCTTAGCTCCCTGACCAGGGATCACACCCACGCCTTTGGCAGTGAAAATGCGGAGTCCTAACCACTGGATCACCAGGGAATTCCCTCATTGTATTTCTGAAGGGCGTGTGTCTCTAGTCACCTTGGGAAAAATGTTAAAAGAAGCCTTACTTTTATTCCAAGGAATACATTCCTTTCCAGCAGAAAGAAGTCACCTGCAGTGTGGCTACATCTCTTGTCACTCCTGCACTCCCCCTGCATAGAGAAGCCAGGAGTTGAAAGCTACACGTGGCCTCAGGCAACTTAAACTTTGAGGCCTGTGTTAGCTGACTCCCCTCCTCCTCCTCAGCTAGGGGCCTCTGGTAGCTGCTGGAAGAAACAAGAAACGGCAAGTGCTTCCTTTCATCACCAAAGAGCTCAAGTCTTTGTAATTATCTCAGTGACATTTAGAGAGAATCTGCTTAAAGCCCTTTATAGCTGTACTTCTCCGAGGCTGCTTTCAGCCTCACCTAGAACTCCAGGAGTCACATTCAGCATGCAAATGAGACTCAACTTTCCTGAATTAACCTTCAAAGTCACAAAGAGCCTGGGGTAGAGGTAACATTCACAGACCCTAACGCTTTTAATCCACCGCCACTGTCCCCCTTGGCTCTTGCGATGTCCCTGGAACCCAGTTCTTTCTACTAAATATTCTGGAGTTTTTCAACAAATTAGAGCATAAAGCTGGCTCTGAAGAAGCCCGGTTAACACCTCTGTTTTATTTAACTCCTGTATTTTTGTTTGTTTCAAATTATTCCTATTAGAATATCAGCTCCGTGAAGACAGGAACCTTCTCTGTCAGATCACTGCTGTCTCTCAGGGCCAAGCATCGTATCTGTGGCAGAGACTCAATAGATCTTCGTTGAAAGAACACTAAATGAGTGAACGAATGGATGAATGAATGAAATGATGAAGAAGGAAAAATAATTTAGCTTCTGGGAAAAGTCAGGATTATATCAACATATGGCTTTTATAGGTTAATGTTGCTAAGGGCCTTCCCCGTAAATAGGGAGATAGGGATAGAAAGATAGACAGGGAAAGGGAGAGAGACAGAGAGAGACAGAGACACAGGTACACAAGCTGGAAACGTGGGTCTTGCTGGCCTTTAAAGGTGCTCCTGGGGACTTCCCTGGGGGTCCAGTGGTTAAGACTCCACACTTCCACTGCAGGGGTCACAGGTTCGATCCCTGGTCAGGGAACTAAGATCCACACGCATTGTGGTGCGGCAAAAAAAAAAAAAAAAAAAAAAAAAAAACCTCTTACCACCAAGGTTTGCATATGTGGGTTTGGTTTCATTTTAGAGCATATTTAGAAATTTGGGCCCAGAGTGGTACAGAAGGTTGTAGGTAAAAAGTTAAATCCTATGAGCCACAGTAACATCAAATGTTTATACACTCAAGAAGAAGCATATTTTATTCCCTCTTTAGAAATCAAAGTCTACCCTTACAGATCCAGGGACTAGAGAAGTGTGCTCTCAGCCGTCTCTCAAGAATCCATGCTCTGAATTACTATTAAATTTCCCCCTTTTTCCCCTTTAAAGTAGAAGTACCAATGGCTTTTATTGGGACCTTATAATATTTTTATACGAGGCACCTAAATCTTCCACACAGATACTCATCATAGCTATAAAAGTTTTCATTAGTATTTGTAAGTTGATGCTAATTTTCCTTTTCATATTTTCACAAAGAAAACAAAGGAGGTTTTATTCATATTTATAGTCCTTGTTCTCCTAATCTGTGATGAACTGAAAAAAGGTAAGATTCTAACCATGTCTAATCCACAAAACTCCTTTCCCCGTGATTTATGGGGGCTCACACTTCCAGGCGGGGAGCTGCCCTGTCTGCTTATTGCCTCGGCTGACCCTTAGGGAGACCCGATCCTCAGGTTATTTCCAGTCAGTGATGTTTACAGCATACTTGGAAAGTTCTGGAAGTCAAGATAGAGAATTTTGGACCATAAGAGATGAAGTTTCTAGACTTCAAAGGAAGCTCTGTGATTAGGAGCACTGTGAGGAGGGGCTGGGGGAAATGAGCCTAAACCAACCCTGGCAGGCTGCCAGGAGGTGGTGGCCTAGAGAGGTCACGGCGGCTCGCAGGCCAGCGTCATAGCACTGAGGCTGGAGGAGCAGAAGGTGTGAGAACCACACTGGGAGGAAGACTGACTTCGCTCACCGGGTTGGGGAGAAGCAGGCAGGGGAGGCGCTCAGAGGCCAGCGTGTCCTTACCTCCGGGCTGGAGTAGTGGGGAGGCTTGCTGCCCTCACTCTCGCTGGAGCTGCTCTCGCTCTCTGAGTCAGATCCCGAGCTGCTCTCCGAGTCGCTGGAGGAACTGCTCCCGCTGCTGCTGCTACCGCTGCTGCTGCCCTTGCTGGAGGGCACGGAGGGCCTGCAGTTGGCCTGCGGGAGCCCGGCACTGCCAGCCCACGGGGCCCCGGGAAGGAGAGGGAAGGAAAGCCGAGTGAGCAAACACGCATACACCACCGAGCGAGCTGTTGTTCCACCAGCCTGCGCATCTGTCAGCGTCACCTGCAGCTCCAGAGCCACCGTCAAGGTCAAAGCAGCCTCACAGTTAAAACAATGGATGCACAGAAATTAAACTGGGAGTGAAAGTCGGTGCCACTTGGTAATCAGGCACTCGTCAGTGTGACTAGTTTGTGTGATCATTTTAGAGGGGAAGGTGGTGTAATTGCAGAAGGACTGTTTCTCTTTTGCTCCTATTTCTGGGAATGGCTTTTCAAATGCATTCCCGATTCCAATCACTGACAAAAAGGCAAGGAAATCTAAAATGCTTGAAATATTTTGTAAAGAACGAAAATGTCTGTTTGCTTTATTTTAGGAAGTGGGCTGTGAGGAAGGGCACAGTGTCCTGCTCTGTGCTCTCACGGCCTGCTGGAAGGTTCCGGAGACGGCGGGACCGACAAAGTTGTCTTGCTTCCCACCTCTTCCTGCCCACAGAGTCGAGTCCTGTAGTCTTTACAGGAGCCGGCTTGCTGTATAAACAGTAATTTTCCTTTGAGCCCTTTATTAAAGAACTGAAGATCCCTCACTCACACATTTTTAAATATTCTAGACTTTAAAATTCAACCCCAGTACAGTGGCTAATAGCAATACTATTTTGAATTATACTCGATGTCCATATCCCTGCTGAAATTTGCCAGAAAGTTACATACTCAAATTATAGACTCAAAGACAATAGGAAACATGGACACTTCTCATGGTAATTAATTAACCACAAAAATGCAAATCACACACATCCACCCAAACAGTGAGCCAAAAAGAAAGTTTCAATACTCACATAATAGTCAACATCTTCAAAGTCTTTTATTAATTGCATTGAAACACACCTGACTGTTTTTTCGAGGTCAAACTCTAAACCCAGAAAATGCAGTGACCATTTTTTAAATGTTGAGTCAGCAAATATCTGCTTGCCCCTTCCAGCTGGGACCACTGCTTCAACAGGATGAATGCGAGTGAAGGCCCAGGGCTGAGGGAGCTTGTCAGAGTTTATGGTCTCAAGTGCAAAGCAGCCAGGACAAGGTAAAGGACCCTTTTCACCCGCCCGTTAAATCTTTGACAAATGCTTTGCTCAAGGACAGAGTCTCATAAATCCTCAGTGTTGGGACAGGGAGGGGGGGGCGGTGTTTAAAACTCACTGGAACCTTGCTTCTCCCAGAGGAATGATAAGACAAGAAACTATCTTACAGGATGTACCTGAAAGTCAAAGCACTGTTTTGAACTGCAGGCTTAGGGAAAAATGGAGTTTGAACATAACCTTCCCTAGTGGTTTTTATTTCTTCTGCCAATGTCATGGTCCATACCTACTGTCTGACAAAATTCTTCAACGTCAGACAACATCTGCACCTTTACGCCTTGCCTGAGCTGCAACAATTCCTATTCCAGCCTGCTGTGTGTTCTGGTGTTGAGTGAGGGATCCTGGATCTTTTTACAGATGCTGGGAAGGGACGGTTAGTGATCAAAGTGTTGTAATATTTCTTTCTTCCCTTATGAACTAAAATCCATCTTTCCTGGCAGCTGAGTCGAAATGGCTACTATCAATGGAGTCATTAAAAAAAAAAAAAGGCTATTAGATTGTGACTGAACACGAATGGCTGGGATCCATGTTAACAGTCTGCCAGTAAGTCCCCCAAACACTGGGGAAAAACTCCAAAAACAAACAGACAAAAAACCCACCCCAACCCAAACAAACCAACCAAAACGTAAAAACTCCCCAGAGCCAAACAACACATGGTGGAGGAAAGAGATCTGTCTCCCTGCCACACTCTGGAATGACATTTGCTGAAGACTAGGAAATTAAGAGAAATAAAGAGCATTTTGATTGGTTTTATATGATGGTCAAAGGCTTCGAGCACCAAGCGGTACATTCTCCCGCTTTCATTCCGACAACAAAGGACACTGAGGCCGCTGCTGTGTGCACCTGGTTGCTGTGTTTGCGGCAGAGGGAGCAACGTGTGTGCGGTTCCCTGGGGCTTGCATCGCAAAGTGACTGTCTTTTGAAAAGCTGCACTTTAATTTCTGGGAAAATGTCCATTAAACAGTTCCTGTGCCGCCTTCCTTTTCTGACTGCTGTCCTATCGTAATGAGACCCACCAGCCCAGCGAGACAGAGTCTCTGATCTGAATTAGATTGGCAGAAAAGCCTTAGAGTTTTATGTTTTCCTTCCTTAAATTAGGAAATTGACTTAAAACGACAGTTTTACTGGCGTAATTATTATTTGTTTTTGAAACCGTGGGGAGAGCCAAGAATTTCAGGTTTTCTTCCTGCTTTGCTTTGAAGCGCTGTGAGGCCCCAGTCCTCTGGAGTCAGGGCCGAATACATTCATGTTTCAATGGTCCCGGTGGAGACAGTGTCGCTGGAAGCAATCCACGTCAAGGATGGGGGGCAGGCTCGTGTGCAAGGGCTCTGGTGGCTCCAGTCGTGGGATCGAGAGAACTAGCCCTACCTCCAGAAAGCCTGCTCCATTAACTAGCCTTTTTGTGGGTCTCTGGGGGACAGCTGGTCATTCAGGACTCAGCACAATGACTGCTCTTGCCATGAACGCGTGCAGTTGCTTTGCCTCTGCTGGGGGAGCTGTAGCAGCCAGGGTGGCAGAACAAAGAAGCCGGGGATGGTCATTACTGCAGATAAGAACTAAGAGAAGGATGGGCTCAGTTAAGCCAGGGAGGCTCTTTGGAGTCATGGAATCAAGAAGATGGAAGAAGACACATCAGACAGACCCTCCTGAAAGAAGACTTTAAGCTTTATATATTTAAAATTGCAAACTGCAAAGTTTGGTGTGCTTACTAGCTGTCATGTTTCCGTACCAAAGACGCTAACAATTCTTTCAACTTAATTAAAAAAGCAACTTTATTCTGAAATGATAACATGGATTGATTGACATGATGACACAGCATTGGCCAATTTTTAGGAGAGTTCTTGGACCCTCTGCTATTTCAGGAACATGGTGCCACTGAAAACATGTGGGCATGAAAACATTATTGAGGTCATGGAATAAAAGCCTTTGTGTCACCAAACTTAGCACAGTGCCTGGGGCATAATAGGTATTCACCTGTGATTACTAAATGAAAGAATCAATAGAAAAAAGTCTATCACTAGGTTAATGAGTTAAAGGAAAAAGGATTTAACCTTTCAAAAAGGTTACAATCTCTCTTTTCTAATAAAAAAAAACACTTAAGGGGGTTTCAGCCCCTCTTGTGCTTTTCCAATGTTAACACCTCTTCCTTGCACAGAATGTCTTTAAATGTACCCTAAATTTCATCTGCTATATAATATAAGCCCAGTTCTCCCCTGGATGGTTTATTTACTTTTGGTATTTTGATTTCATGAAATGTTTTGCTGGTTTTGTGAGTGGCCAAGACCAAATACACGTTTGGGAGAGTCCCAGCTTTATTCTAAATGATCTGCTTGCTGTGTCCCCTCCTTTGGCTGCAGTGACACATTCTTTTCCGAATCTGGCCTGGGCTGAATCTGAATACAGACAGTAAAAGAAGAGATCTGGAACCTACATGCCTGGATCTTACAGCCATGGGTGCTCCTGCCAAGTATATTGTGGGGTCTGGGTAAATATCCAAAGTTGTTCACGAGCTTTGAACTAACAAGGAACTTGGTGGCAGGCTCTGTGCCTGGTGGGCACCGTGTGGATGGTCGTGATGCCCAACAGCCTGTGGGCACGCCACTGGGATGGACGAAAGGTTAATAATTTAGAAGAGGTCCCAGCTCCTTCTCATTCATCTCCGGATGAACTCAACACATGCTTGATTTCTAAACTGTAATCGGTGCCCTGGCAATGGTGTTCCTTTATTGTTGGCATCTCTATTGATATTAACTGATCTAAAATTATAATCACATAATGAGACATGAAAATGGAAAGCTGGCACAAGGAGGTTCGCTGATAGGACTGTTGGTCTTGTACTAAAAGTTTTTGTTAGCCCTGTGATACCTCCAGGAACAAGTCTTCTATTAAACATAGTTTTGGAAGCTCTTCATGGTCTGGCCTCAATCAAATCTTCAGCCACACCTCATAGGGTGCACCCCCAAACCTTGTCTATAATAAATTTCTCACCGTTTTGACAATCTGCGTGCCTTTGCGTGCGCTATTTTCTATGCTACGAAGCCCTCTCTCCCTTTCTTCTTCTGGGTACCTCCAACTCACTCTTCAGGACTTGGTTGCAATATTACCCTATTCTGTAAAGTTTCTCCCAATTCCCTCAGGCATAGTTAATATTTCCTCCCCTGAGCCCCTTAGCACATAACCTATTTTTCTTTTGTAGCCCTTACCATACTAAGGATAGGAATTATCTACTTTATCCTTGAATCCCCAGTGCTAGCAGGGGGTGCGGCATGAATAGGTTCTCAACAACTATCAACTGAATGAATGAAAGAAAAATGATTCTTGACATAGTAAGTCAATGCATTTTATTATACTATGAAATAGCCTATGAGATGTTTATATATTCACATATGTATTTTTTCTGTCGCCTTGGGGCTGCCAAAGATTTCATAAAACAGATGACTTAGAGAGCTACCATCTACATCACTGGTTGAAAATCCAAAACCTATAGGGGTCAGGCAAGTAGCATAAATGAGTGAAGTGTCCAGTTAGAAGAGAAACAAATGCCTAACACACGATGATCAAGACAGTGGACCCTTGGCTCCCCAGTGGGAAAGTGTCAAGCTGGATAGTCCTGACTGGTCTACTGCTTCCCCAGGCCAGCAGATCTCTGCCACATGGAAATGAGAGCCAGTGTTACCAAATCCTTCAATTTTTTTTTCAGAGGAAGCCCCAGATCCTGATGTTTATATCAAATCTCCTGATTTTAAAACGCTACTAACTAACTTGAGAATTTTTAACAATGAAAAGTTTCATTTTATTTTTTGCAATGAGACACGTCTGTAGGTCAGACGAGGCCTGTGGGGTACCAGTTTGAGACTCGCTCATCTATGTCTTACTCTTACACTTTCTGAAAGCCTAAGATGGTTCCATTTAGAAGAGACACAAAGAGACCACAACCAGGAGTTTCGCCTCTCTCAGGGATTCAGGTCAGCAGAGACAAACAAGAGGTTAGCCAAATACACTTATTCTCTCAGCCCACTTATTTAAACATCTAAAATTTTTAAAAAAATTACTGATTCAACAAGAAAAATCTCAAATAAACAACCTAACCTTACACTTAAAGCAACTAGAGAAAGAAGAACAAACAAAACCCAAAGTTAGTAGAAGGAAAGGAATCATAAAGATCAGAGCAGAAATAACTGAAATAGAGACAAAGAAAACAATAGCAAAGATCAATGAAACTAAAAGCTGGTTCTCTGAGAAGATAAACAAAATTGATAAGCCTTTAGTCAGACTCACTAAGAAAAAAAGGAAGAGGACTCAAATCAATAAAATTAGAAATTACAAAGGAGAAGCTACAACGGACACCTCAGAAATACAAAGGAACATCAGAGACTACTACAAGCAACTATATATGCCAATAAAATGAACAACCTAGAAGGAATGGACAAATTCTTAGAAAGGTACAACCTTCCAAGACTGAACCAGGAAGAAAGAGAAAATATGAACAAACCAATCACAAGTATTGAAATTGAACTGTGATTAAAACTCTTCCAACTAACAAAAGCCTAGGACCAAATGGCTTCACAGGCAAATTCTATTAAACATTTAGAGAAGAGTTAACACCTACCCTTCGGAAACGCTTCCAAAAAAATTGCAGAGGAAGGAACACTCCCAAGCTCATTCTATGAGGCCACTATTGCCCTGATACCAAAACCAGACAAAGATATAACAAAAAAAGAAAATTACAGGCCAATATCACTGATGAACATAGATGCAAAAATCCTCAACAAAATACTAGCAAACTGAATCCAACAACACATTAAAAAGAATCATACAACATGATCAAGGGGGATTTATCCCAGGGATGCAAGGATTCTTCAATATACGCAAGTCAACCGATGTGATACACCACATCAACAAATTGAAGAATAAAAACCATATGATCATCTCAATAGATGCAGAAAACGCTTTTGACAAAATTCAACACCGATTTATGATAAAAACTCTCCAGAGAGTGGGCATAGAGGGAACCTACCTAAACCCAATAAAGCCCATATACTATAAACCCACAGCAAACATCATTCTCAATGGTGAAAAACTGAAAGCTTTTCCTCTAAGATCAGGAACAAGACAAGGATGTCCACTCTCACCACTATTATTCAACATAGTTTTGGAATTCCCGACCTTGGCAATCAGAGAAGAAAAAGAAATAAAAGGAACCCAAATTGGAAAAGAAGAAGTAAAGCTGTCACTGTTCGCAGATGACATGACACTACACATAGAAAATCCTAAAGATGCTACCAGAAAACTGCTAGAGCTCATCAATGAACTTGGTAAAGGTGCAGGATATAAAATTAATACACAGAAATCTCTTGCATTCCTATACACTAACAGTGAAATATCAGAAAGAGAAATTAAGGAAACAATCCATTTACCATTGCATCAAAAAGAATAAAATACCCAGAAATAAACCTACCTAAGGAGGCAAAAGACCTGTACTCATAAAACTGTAAGATAATGATGAAAGAAATCAAAAATGTCACAAACAGATGGAGAGATATACCATGTTCTTGGATTGGAAAAATCAATATTGTAAAAATGACTATACTACCCAAAGCAATCTACAGAGTCAATGCAATCCCTATCAAATTACCAATGGCATTTTTCACAGAATTAGAACAAAAAATTTTACAATTTGTGTGGAAACACAAAAGACCACGAATAGCCATAGTAATCTTGAGAAAGAAAAACGGAGCTGATTTTAGACTATACAACAAAGCTACAGTAATCAAAACAGTATGGTACGGGCACAAAAACAGAAATATGGAACAATGGAACAGGATAGAAAGCCCAGAGATAAACCCACGCTCCTATGGTCACCTAATCTATAACAAAGGAGGCAAGGATATACAATGGAGAAAAGACAGTCTCTTCAATAAGCAGTGCTGGGAAAACTGGATAGCTACATGTAAACAAATGAAATTAGAACACTCCCGAACACCAAACACAAAAATAAACTCAAAATGGATTAAAGGCCTAAATGTAAGGCCAGATACTATAAAACTATTAGAGGGAAACATAGGCAGAACACTCTTTGACATAAATCACAGCAACATCTTTTTGATCCACCTCCTAGAGTAATGAGAATAAAAACAAAAATAAACAAATGGGACCTAATTAAACTTAAAAGCTTTTGCACAGCAAAGGAAACTATAAACAAAACAAAAAGACAACACTCAGAATGGGAGAAAATATTTGCAAATGAAGCAACTGACAAGGGATTAATCTCCAAAATATACAAATAGCTCATGCAGCTGAATATCAACCAACCAAACAACCCATTCGAAAAAATGGGTGGAAGATCTAAATAGACATTTCTCCAAAGAAGACATACAGATGGCCAAAAAGCACATGAAAAGATGCTCAACATCACTAATTACTAGAGAAATACAAATGAAAGCTACAATGAGGTTTCACCTCACACCAGTCAGAATGGCCATCATCAAAAAATCTACAGACAATAAATTCTGGAGAGGGTGTGGAGAAAAAGGAACCCTCCTACACTGTTGGTGGGAATGTAAATGGGTACAGCCACTGTGGAGAACAGTATAAAGGTTCCTTAAAAAACTAAAAATAGAGCTACCATATGATCCAGCAATCCCACTCCTGGGAATATATCTGGAGAAAACCATAATTCGAAAAGACACATGCACCCCAATGTTCATTGCAGCACTATTTACAATTGTCAGGACATGGAAGCAAGCTAAATGTCCATCAACAGAGGAATGGATAAAGAAGATGAGGTACATATATATAATAGAATATTACTCAGCCATAAAAAAGAATGAAATAATGCCATTTGCAGCAACATGGATGGACCTAGAGATTTTCATACTGAGTGAAGTAAGTTAGACAGAGAAAGACAAATATCATATGATATTGCTTATATATGGAATCTAAAAAAAATGATACAGTGAACTTATTTACAAAACAGAAACAGAGTCACAGAGGTAGAAAACAAACCTATGGTTACCAGGGGATAAGGGGGAGGAGGGATAAATTGGGAGACTGGGATGGACATATACACACTACTGTATATAAAATAGATAACTAATAAGGACCTATCGTATAGCACAGGAAACTCTACCCAATACTCTGTAATGACCTATATGGGAAAAGAATCTAAAAAAGAGGGGATATATGTATATGTATAACTGAATCGATTTACTGTACACCAGAAACTAACACAACATTGTAAAGGAACTATACTCCACTAAAAATCTTTTAAAAATTTATCAAGTGGAAAGGAACCCTCTCTCAGTACTTCCAACCTCCAGCTCTGATTAACTGTATCAAAAGCTGATGAATGAAACAACCAAGCAGGTCTCTTCTATAGTCACTGCCCATTTTATCACCCAGTCAAATTAGGCATTGCTTAATTTAGTTAAAAACCATTATTGTGGAAATTAAGCTCTGATTTTAAAAGTCTGTGTACCAAAGCTAGAAAGAACATGTATATAGATAGCCTTGTGAGAAAAATGACTCAAATAAGTGCGGTTCTAAAAATGTTAAGGATAAAAAGGTGGGCGGTTCTTTAAATTTATGTTCAGAGTAAATGGCATGGGGGTAAGGGATGATACTGGTGTGACCTTTGCTGAGAATTCAGTTGGTGCCAGGTACCGCAGAGCCATAGCTTGTGTGTGTGTCTGTGTGTGTGTGTGTGTGTGTGTGTGTGTGTGTGAGAGAGAGAGAGAGAGAGAGAGAGAGAGAGAGAGAGAGAGAGAGAGAGAGAGAGAGAGAGAGAGAGAGGAGGGACTTGATAGACACTCAGCCAGGCAGAGAGCTTGGGACAGAGGAGTCAGCTTCTCCCAGGAGAAAAGTGTAACTGTCAGAAACCATACAGAATCATAAAAAGTAGATGAAATCAGCTATGAGAAACTGTAATGCAAGTTACAGTACCACTTGTTGACAATGTAAAAACTGCACATTTTTCATTAATCTACAAAATCAAACAAAGAAAAGTTCTACAAATAAATCAGAATGGAGCACTCAGACCCCAGGGGAGGACAACAGTCATATCCCAACACAAAATAGCAACTCAGGACAACAGACAATACCTCCCTCAAGACCAGAGACCCTCAGGATTTTTGTAGTTGTTACTTTATGCCTTGGTCTCCTTCTTATAGGGTAGGTATTATTCTGTCTCCTTCTAGGTAGGGACAATAAGGATCCTAATAAGGGACAGAGCTGAGATTCTACTTCTAGAAATTTACCCTATGAAAATAATCAGGTATGTTTGAAAACATTTATCTACAAGGATATAGGCTCTTATGTTATTTGCAATAGGAAAGGATTTGTAAACAACCAAAATGCCCAACACTAGGGGATTATACACCCTTATGAGAATACTTTTCAGTACTATGTAGTCATTATAAACATATTAGCCCAGAATATTTACTCTTGTGAAAAATTCTCACTCTGTATTTGAGAAGCAATGGGCTTTCCAGTATGCCAGTCCTCCGAGGGCAGAGAAATGGATCAGGACTACCTAAGTGTTAAACCCTGCTTTTTCCCTGGCACAGAGGATGGGGTTTCGCTGACTCAGGGTTTTGCTTAAGAATCAGAGGGTCCCACTGTCTGTAAACAGGCTCTGACATGGGATTATTAAGAACACAGACTGTGTAAGTCTTCTTGAGTGGATATGTGAGGTCCAAGCATAAAAGGATTGAGGTGTAAGTACTCTGTTACAACCTCCAAGGGCACCTGGGGTACACCCGTTCCAGCTCTGTCTCAGCTGTGTTTCTGAATTCTTTGCCAAATTAGTGGAGGACCTAATCTAACCTCACAGGATATCTGTACATGGTCTTTCCCTGACAGTCTGCTGGCTACAAAGTAGCATGATTGTAATTACATAAAAAATTTATTCAGAGAAAAAAACACTGTAAGGATATATACTCAAATGTTAACTGCGGATATTTTCTGATGGTGGACTTACAAGGATAAATATTTTTTGAACTTTCCTATTTTTTCCAGTTCTTCATTTTTTCACCGACAGAACATATGTTACCTTTTAAATGTCTATTTCATTGTGGAAGATGATTCTACTACTATATTATTGAATTTAGCTCACTACTATTTTAGTTAGCATTTTGGGAAGATCTATGTTTATAGGTGAACTTGACATATATTTACATTGATCTATTTTATATTTGGGGGCAATTTTTGGCAGGCTTTGCATCATGGTGGTTTTAGCTTAAAAGAATATATTGGATAGTGTTTTACCTTTCATAGTGTTCTATCTATAAGAAAAGCTTATATAGTATGAGAATTATCTGTTCCTTGAAAGTTTAGAACTTATCACCAGTAATAACACCTAGTCATAAAGTCTTTTAGAATGGCAGTTCTTCGGTTTATTTTACAATTTACTTCTTGGTTTGTCCATTTCTTCTCTTGTCAATTTTGTTAATTTTTTAAAAAAAAATTCTATTTAATTTATATTTTCTAGTTTATTTTACAAAATTTATATAATAGTCTCTTAAAATAAAAAATTGTATTTACTCTAAATTTTCTCTTCCCCTTTTCTTTATTATATTTGCCAAGGGTTTGTCTATTTTATTTTATTTTCCAAGAAACAGCTCTTGATCTATATAATAATCTGACTATTTTCTGGCCTTGCTTCCTTCTACATTTTTCAGGATTATAATACTTTTATAAACTTCTTGAACTTCTTGAGTTGTTCATCTTGGCTATTTAAAAAAAATATTTATCTATTTATTTGGCTGCGCTGGGTATTAGTTGCGGCACATGGGATCTTTTAGTTGCGGCATACGAACTCTTAGTGTGGCATGTGGGATCTAGTTCCCTGACCAGGGATCAAACGTGGGCCCCCTGCATTGGGAGCATGGAGTCTTAGCCACTGGACCACCAGGGAAGTCCCTATCTTGGCTATTTTTATTCTTTCTTAATAACGGAAGCTCTGGGAACTATCATTTTGCCTTTGAACATTCCTGTGGTTGCAGGTGATCATCCTCAAATGCTGTGTTTTTCATTTCTTTACTTTCTAAATAGATTGTTGTAGGAGTTTTAAATCTTCCTTTAATCAAATGTTATTTAGAAGATTGCTCTTCAGTACAAGATGACAATTAAGAAGGATAAACATGATGTTTAGGTCCAAAAATAAGCATGGGGGATATAGTTTAGCCTATGTAAACACATCAGGCAGGATGGTGGCTTCAGCCTGAAGGGGGAATCCAAGGGCTCAGGTAAGACAACCTGTTAAAGGTGAGAAGAAAGGGGCAGGGAACTAGGATGGGAGTAGGGAATGGCTTGGGGAAGGGATTAAGGTCATAAAGAAGACTTACTCAGCATGGCACATATCCTAAGGTCTCAGAAAATTTCTGCCGCTCTTAGGGGAGGATAAAAGTCAACAGAACTTGCCACATTTAGCAGGAGAGAAATTCAGTAATATAGGAGGTCTATAAGCTTGGACATAAATCATGCCTCATATTTCAAAGCTGATCCTGTGGTAGCATACAGAATACTTTGTGTTACAAGCCAAAGAAACCAGAAATCCTCCTGATCGGTCAATGGGGCCATTTACATAGTTCTATCAAGGAATGAAGAACTAATGCCCAAATTCCAATTTTATGAAAGGCTTTGGAACATAAGGCTTGATCGTCAATTTCAAACACCAGAGAGCACAGATGTCACCTCATGGGGCCCTTGTCATGTTCCAGATTTCTGACCTTTATGACATCAAATGTTACAAATGACAGTAAGCCATTCTTTTTTTTTTAATTTTATTTATTTTTGGCTGCATTGGGTCTTCGTTGCTGCATGCAGGCCTTCTGTAGTTGTGGCGAGCGGGGGCTCCTCTTCGTTGCGATGCACGGGCTTCTCATTGCGGTGGCTTCTCTTGTTACGGAGCACAAGCTCTAGGCGCATGGGCTTCAGTAGTTGCGGTGCACTCAGTAGTTGTGGCTCGCAGGCTCTAGAGCTCAGGCTCAGTAGTTGTGGTGCACGGGCTTGATTACTCCACTGCATGTGGGATCTTCCCGGACCAGGGATTGAATCTGTGTCCCCTGCACTGGCAGACAGATTCTTAATCATTGCACCACCAGGGAAGTCCCGCCATTAATTTTTAACCAGCTGTCTGGTGCTCTGCTTCCTTAGCTTAGATGGGTGCCATGGTTTGGGAACTCTGTTTGAACAGCACCAAAACATTCTTTTAGGATTCCTGAGGTTACAGCATTACTGCCCAACTAATAATACTTGCTAAGGAATGTCAGTTCTTCTGCTCTGGGGTCAGCCCTGCTTTTGGATTTACCTGATTTTCTTTTTAGGGATGGGTGAAGAATTTTCTCTTGCAGATGAACCAAGAGAAAAAAAAGTTATTGCTTGGAGTTCTGGGTCATATTTGGAACAAAGTTTTACTTTCAATTGACTAAAGACCCACATGTGACCCAAGCAAAGAGGAAGACATATCACAAATAAAGGAAAAATACAATAATGTACAAATATTCATTGGTTTCCAAATAGTCCTGGACCTGTTGATATTTTTTTGTTTCTAAAATAATATCTAATTAACTTATTTTAAAATAAAGGCCTGTCGGAGAACATTCTCCACCCAGCTATCTTCTCTGGACTGAAGGCTTTGAATGATCAAACCCGGGCCCCCTGCACCGGGAGCATGGAGCCTTACCCACTGGACCACCAGGGAAGTCCCATCTATGTTTAATCTTCTGAGGAACTGTCAGACGGCTTTCCAAAGCAGTTGTTCCATTCTGCATTCCCACCAGGCGTGTATGAGGGTTCTAATTTCTCTACATGCCTGCCAACACCTGTTACTGTCTATCTTTATGATTCTAGCCATAGTGGTAGGTGTGGAGTAGGAGCTCATTGTGACTTTGATGTGCATTTGTCTCAAGATATTGAACATCTTTTCATGTACTTATTGGCCATATGTGTGTCTTCTTTGGACGATGTCTATTTAAGTCCTTTTCCCTTCAGAAATTTTTCATTAATGAATTATAATAGTTCTTTATTAATCTAAATACAAGTCCCTTGTCAGATATACAATTTGAAAATATTTTCTCCTGTGTGTGGGCTGTCTTTTCCCTTTCTTGATGATATTGTTTGCAGCAAAAACACTTTAATTTGGATGTAGTCCAATTAATCTAATTTCTTGTCCTTACTTGACTACTTTTAATAGTAGTAAGTGTTTGAATTTACATGGTTCATTAACATTTTTCAAAGCATTTTCTTTTCAAGTCCTTCCTCTGAGCCTCACAATAAACCTATAAAGTAGCAAAGTCATTATGTCTACTTTACAGAAGGCAAAACAGAGAGATTAAGTGACCTACTCAAGGCTGCACACCTAGTTAGTGGAGGAGAGAGGCTGCAACCCAGATCTTAGGCTCCTAACGCTAACCTGTACTCTCTGAAGAGCCAGACTTTCCCAGCAAGTGAGATAAATTATCAGCCTTTCTGGCCTCAGTGACGTTTAGAGAATTTTTACCACGTGAGGCAGAGTGTTGGGTAGGCTTTAGAATCAGATGGACAGACCCAGATGGACATTTGACCTCCTCTGCTTGCTGGCTGTGTGACCTTGGGGAAGTTACTTAACCTCTCTGAGACTCAGCTGCCTCACTGGATTAACGAGGTCATAACAGTGCTGACCTCACAGGGCTGCTAGGTGGACCAAATGAGAACATGCTTGTAATGTTCTTAGCACAGTGCCAAGCATATCGCAAGTGCTCAATACATAAGGTTAATACTGGTCTTTAATTTTTAAGAACTCTAATACTTCTTCCAACATGGCAGCCCAAACAAACAGGAATTCCTCCAGTTTACTGGCGTTCTTAACTTACTTCACCCATCCGGTCATTCCATGGGATTATAAAATGTCTGATCAGGAAAAAACCTGGGAGATTAGCTACTCTGTCTCCCCAGAAAAGGAATGTCCAAAATGACTCAGCCAATGAGCTTTCCAACACTACTTCTTAGAAGTCTCCTATTTCCATAAACCTGGCTGTTTTAGTGCAGAGCTCCAGACGGCTATGGCCTTGAATGAGGTCAAAGGCAGCTCCCAAGGGAGGCTGGTGGGGCTCAGAGAGACTGGTGGCACCCGGAATTGTGTCTGGCTCTTGAAAACACTCCTCCTAACCTCATCTCCATCGGAATAAACCAATTCCATTTCGCTCCTGTGTTTAAAGCAAGTAAAGTGAGCTTCTGAATGTCGGCACGATGTGGTGTTTAATTGGCATCTCACCAAGGAATACAAGACTTGTACTCAGGATGATGAGTACAAGTTTACGGAAACCAAATGACAGCATCTGAGACACAGACCTGCGGCCGTACCCGCTCAAGCTGCGATCCTGCGAGCTGCCGTAACCAGGCTGGGTTCGCTCCTCAGATAAGGACTCTTAGGGCAAATGTGTGAAGTATCATTCAGGTGTTTCTGCGGGAAGCGCTGTGCAGAAGGGCCTTCTGAAAGGCTATGTGATAGAGCATAGCTGACAGACTGTGTGCAGTGACCGGGAACAGGGATGACAACTAAAATAAGTGAAAACATAGTAAGGAAGGACACGCAGGCCTCATAGGAGAAGCCCCAGGGAGGGGCGTTTCCAGGATTGTCTAATTCACAGGCTCCGAGGCCGCATCAAGGACCCAGGTTCTTTCCATCTTCCCTCACTGCCATCCTTGGCTTGCCTGCAGGCTGACGCTCCTCACGGTCCTCAGAGAGCTGCCACGGTCATCACTCACAGCTGACCATGTCCAGAGAAAGCAATGGTCCTGTCTTATTTCCCTCATTACACAGACTACCCCTCATGTCTCGCTGGGCTTCCACTGTGTCACAGGACCACGACTAAACCAATTCCATAGCAAGGGTAATAAGACCACGAAGATTGGCTTGGACCAATCAACAGCCCTTTCTTAGGACTGAAGCCTAACCAACCTCCCCTGAAGAACCTGAAGCTCAGGGTAGGGTGAACCGAATAGGGGATCCTCTCTGTAAGGAAGTGAAGGGTGCCTCTTGGACAGGCCATCATACAGCCTGCTGCATCGGGGAGATCCTGGACACACGCCACAAACCCAACTTCCCAGCTACCTGCTATACGACCATCGAGGTGAGCTTGATGGGTCATCCCGGCTGAGGTTCAAGGAGAGTGAGGCAGCCTGGAAACCTTCACACCTGGGTTGTAGTCATTCCCTGAAGGTCTCCACCTCCCCATCTATTAAGACATGGGCTTGGACCAGATGACTGCTGAGGTCCCTCTCACTACTAATATTCTTTGTAATTAAAAACCCAGTGACCCTCCTTTTAGTTACTTATCCCTAGAAATGCCTAATACCAAAATTTCTAACTAGGAGGTATGTTCATTTCTATGCAATTCATTTCCTTTCCCCCATTCAGGGTGATGAGCCGTGGGGAAGCCAAGAGAAAACCAGAGAACATTGGAGCCAAAAGTCACGATGACTTGTTACTGCTAGTTAGTCCCGATTGGGCTATAACATGCTGTCCTGTGTTTTCTTCCTGGCTGTGCACAGAGGTTACTGTGTAACAGCGGAGCATATGCCAAATGCTTAGCTCTGCTCCCTCTACAAGCCCAGGTAATCGCAGACATTCTTTTGACAACCACGCACTGAGCCTCTGATTCGTCGGGCGCTGTGCTGGGAGCTGAGATTTCTTATCTTGCCAGGTGTTGACTTCATGGATGAGCTGGAGGCACTGTCTGCCTGAAGCCAGTCACATCCAGAGCATCTTCACGTAGTTTTAGGTCAGTGGGGGTTTCTCTGCCATTTAGAATTTGCCCGGCTCCTTCCTTGCACTGTAGCTTTGCACTTCACCTGCCCGGCACTCTTCCGAGCGTCCTGGGGGCAAGAAGCGCCGTGCCAATCCACGCCCTCAAATTTGGAGGGCCTAGAACAAAGTTCCAAAGAAGACAGTGTACGTTAAGTGCTAAATTCTGCGATAAAATTCTTAGTCCTAAGAATTTAGAGACCAGGAGAATAAGGAGGGCTAGCGTTTTCAGGTAGGAGTCCACGGAGGAAGTAAGAGCTAAGCTGGGCCCTGACCACAGGTAGGATTTCTCTGGGAGATGAGAGGCGAAGCAAGCCTCAGGGCAAGGGGGTGGAATAACGGCGCGAAGCCAAGGCCGACCAGGAGATGGAGACCCACCAGGGCGGGTGTGTACAGTGAAGCAAAACAGGCTCAGACCAGGGGGTGGAATCATTTATCCTTCCTTCTAGTTTACAGAGTCCAGTACCAAGTAGCCCTTTAATTAATTTATTTATTTAGGTCCCAGGAGCCCGCGCCTGTGATCCAGCCTCTTCCTCGATAGTCTGGACAGCGAACCATGTCCCGGGAACCCTGGAGCCTGAGGCCTGCGGGCTCGCGCATGCGCAGTTCACGCCCAGCACCTGCCCTCAGGTACCCTCGTTCTCCAGAACCACGTGGACACGATGGCCCCTCCCACGAAGCTGGGTTCCGCGGATCTCCGCAGTCTAGCCCTTCTATTTAGGCACACGGGTGATGATGAAAAGAGCTGGAAAAATAGACTGGGATTGACTGATTTCCTGGACCAAGTGAAGTGAAGATCTATAAGCCAACATCCTATGTAATTTAAAAGAGTAAAGACTATTCTGAGTGGGACACTCTTGAGAAAAACACTGGACCAGGAGTCTCGGTGCGGGCGCAGCTAGAGAGGGGGGCAAATGAGCCGGGGGGGGGTCCCCTCCAACCAGTGTGGCCCCTGCGAACACACCCTTCAGAGGCTGCGCCCCCAAGAGAACACTTGGTGAGACCTCATGGTTGAAAGCAACCCCCATGCAGACGCCGGGAATAGCTGAACCTGTGAGAGGGAAATGACCATGAGGACATTCTAGTCAAGGAAAGACACGTTCGGGTCAGGCCTTTGTTTCTTTACGGTTTGCCGCACATGGAAAGGTGCTTTATGGGCAGGCTGAGCAAAGAGGGAGACCAGAAGAGCGGAGGGAGGTAAGAAAGGGGAGGGGGAGCAAATAAACTAGAATGTGGGCAATATAATTTTATTTGCTTTATTATTCCTGAGTATGGTGCCAAGTTAGACTGGGTCCTGTGACTCCCCAGCTCCACCATCGTGGAGAATGTGAGCAATCCTGCTTCACAAATGAGCCGCCTGCTAAAAGGAAAAGAATCACCAAGCATCGTGCCACAGGCCAAACTTTCAGCCCAGGCCCAGCCTGATGTGATGATTTCTCCCGGGAGGGTCTGAATGGTCCTGTGCATCAGCGGTGGACGAGCCAGGCCTGCAGAGCTGCAGCTTGTTCTTTCACTGGACACCAGGATGGAGTCAGGAAATGCAGTCAAGGCCCCAGCAGGCTCTGGGCAAAGGCAGGGGGACTGCACCTTGTCCCGGGGGGACAGTCCCTGCCTGCAGGGAGCTCCCGCTTCAAACCGGTTTGTCTCCTTGATCAGAATCACTCTGCTTCAAAGGTAGTCTCACTTTTCTTTTCCCAATGAGGAAAAACAGAGCGAGGGGATTCACAGGAGAGTTTTGATAACAGGAGGAAGAGAGGGCAGGGGGAAGGTCTGTAGCCAGATGTCAGAGCACAGCTGGCAGTGTCTGCCTCGCATGATTCCAAGGAGCAAAATGCCTTTGGGACCTCAGAGTGTCACCTGAGAGAATGCACTCCATGGGGATCTTAAGACCTTAAAAGACAGGCCTTTCCTGATGCTAAATAAGGGCAATGGCCCGGCTTCCCTAAGCCCTGGAGCCAGGACCTGACACATAATTTGCAGGGCTCACTGCAAAATGAGTATGCGAACCTCTTATTCAGAAGGCAGGGAAACAAGTGTCATTACAAGCACTAAGATATAGAGCCCTTCTTTCTTCCGTGGTCTCTCAGTGTGCTACCGCATTTTTTATTTGCTATTTCATGCCATGCTCTCTGAACCCTAGGATACTTGTGGGGTGAGTATAATCCCTCACAGGCATTGGGGGTCTTATCAGGTGGTGCCCTGGCCGGGGGATTGTGAAATTGAGCCAGACGTCTTCCCTTCCCATAGGCCCACTGACCCAAACCAACATGGGCATGGGGTAACCTCCGAGGGTATTGTGACCTTTGCACCAGGACGCATGAGGCACCTGGATCAGGTTGGGGGAGGAGGCTTGCCCCCGAAGAGCTGCCCACTGAAGACCCCGATGCTGCCAGCTTGGAGCAGAAAGGGCTTTGCGGTGCCCTGGGCGTGCTACCCTACCCCGACCGCAGGTGTGTCCATGCCCTGCTGGGGGTGCAGGATGGCAGCAGTTACCATGCAGGTTGGAAAGGAGAGCACTAGATGGGACCAAGGCACCAGGCAGGGATGCAGACGTCTGAGAACCCGGCGCAGGAAGGAGTGTCTACCCACGAGCCAAGGCTCCAAGCCCCTGCCGCATGCTCTGTCGTCCCATTGGACTTCGCTTACAAAACACAGATTCAAGGATCAAACTCTTGAGAATTTCAAGAGGACAACTGCGGAGCATTAAACCAAGTGTGGACCCTCTGAGCATGGGGCTGTATGACCACATGGGTCAGCGGCCCATGAAGCTGGTCCTGCCCAGAGCAGCTTTCTTCTACCAGCTTTCTTCTACCTTTGTCCTCCTCTGAAACAAAATGCCCAACACACAGGCTGTCTTCCTGGCTCCTGGGGTGGGTGGAGGTCCAGTTACTGCTTATAATCTACCCAGTTACCTATCTGCTCGAATGCCCCTACTTGCTCGCTACTGTAAAGGTGGAAGAAAATTTTGCAGACTATCTTCAGGTAACCAAGGTGGTGACAGCTTTGGAAGCTCAAAGGAGGCTCTGTGGAGACAGGATTTTCAATAAGTTGGAGTCCCATGTAATTAAAATAATCTCGAATTAAAATTGCCACTTCAGTAATTGCTTTTATGTTATAATATTTACTACCATTGCCATTGTGTAACTTATCTCATTAATTACATCTGGAAAAAAGTTAGGCAATGAATAATTAATGTGATGTGATAACTGAGGGAATAATAGTGCTTAAGACACAGAGCTTGAAAGAAAGTGTCACCCACACGCAGTCCCGTTAATGAGAACCTTGCAGCCTGACGGCCACGTGCTGGGAGGTGATGCTCCGCGACCACCACCGGCTGTTTTTAGAGGTCAACACACAAATCTCCTTGGTCTCCTCGCAGATGTGGAAACAGGTCAGGAATTCTCCTCAGTGGCAGCAAAAAAAAAAAGCTTCCACTTTATCGAAACAGACATTCCTTGGCACAAATAACTCAGCAAAATATAGATTAGAAATGGCACCAAAAGGTCAGCATGGTGCTGAGGCCGTGGCCTGTGCCTCGTAGAAAGTGAAGCCTGATGTTTTCCATCGGGACATGGATGGTGGGTGGGGACGGGGGTGGAGGGGCAAGAGTTCAGCCAGATGGCTTTGACCTGTAAATGGTACCAACCCTCACTTGAATTTCCAAACAGGCCAACGCTCGCTACAAGGAAGACACACACTCCACATGCACAAAGATACATAATAGGATGAAAAATCAAAAAGGATCCTTGAGCACTGTCCTATTGGGAGTGAGATGCTTATGCTATTATTGTCGGAAAAGAGAGAAAATTCGTTTTCAAGGAAGCTCTCTAGGAGAGTGAGAAAGAATTTTGATTTAAGCTGCATTGACAGTTTATATACAGATGGCCCTCTAAGATCTTGACACTTTCTGATGTAATTTCCAAAGATCAAATACTTTCACAGAATACTTTTTAAATGGTCTTTCAATCAAAATATGGCATCTGTAGGTTTGCCAGATAAAATACAAGGCAACCTGTGAAATTTGAATTTCAGATAAACAATGAATAATTTGCAATATTAGGGACATACTTATACCAAAGTCATTTCTGTATTTTTATTTGCTAAATCTGGCAATCTTAGGTTTGTGATCTTTCTTATCCATCCAATGTAGAAATGTTTGGTGCCAAGCACCGAAGAGACGCTCCTGGAATGTTTGTGGATGAATTACTGAAGGAAGATGCATGACATCTGGCAAACAGCATCACCATTAAATAACGTGCAGGGATTTCCTGCTTGAAGTTTTGCAAAGTGCCTTCTGGGTTACTTGACAGGATCCAAGATGGAATGCCATGTGAGAGGATTAATTACAACTAATCACAGATTGGGAAGTTTGGGGACCTGGGAGTTCATATTTCAGGTTGCCAAAGCTGTATTTTAAGAGGAATGTAATACAACAGACATTTTGATGGAGGAACAGTCAGAAGATAAAAGGATGATAAGATATGGTCTATTTCAAAGTCACAAAATTCAGGGATAGAATGGTGCCTTTTAAAGCTTTTGAATGAGCTGAAAGGGATGAAAAGTGAGCCTTATGTAATCACTTTCCCAGTGAAACAAAACTTGTTTACAACTGCAACACTGCCAGCTAATTTAGAATCTTAAGGTGGCCATACGAATAGATTAGAACTTCTATAAAAAGAAATGTACCAGAGCAGGTGGAGAGACGGCCCATATCAAAGGGCCTTTAGTGCATCCCCATGGCCAGGAACCACCTGCCCTGAGCTGTGTGCTGCTGCATTTGGACAACAGACATTGGAAAATGTTATTTTATTCAACAGAACAGGCTTGGTGATAATGCTGGAGTTAATAAAGACATGCCTTCTACTACATACCCATTAAGGCATTGTTTTATCTCATGTTGGACCCACTCCCATCCAGAGGCCTACTCTTTGCTAGCTGCCATACTTTCTGGAAACCCTGTTACGGCCAGGTCTGGATTTTGTTGTGCTCCCACCCAAAGCCTGTATCTTTTAGCAAGCTGGAACTATAAGACCAACATAGATTTTCTAGTTTCTGATAGATTTATGTCACAATTTGTACGTTGTCATGTCTATAGATATTTGTATCATTTGTACTTTTTGGCCATTACATGCCTATTGGATATTTTTCATAAATTGCAAAAGAATATTTTATGATTTAGCACCAAATTGAATGTGCCTAATTGTAAGTTTGTAAACTATGTTGTGCTAACTTGTATCTTTTCTTTATCCAAATAGTAATTTACTAATATTGTCCCATTTTTAGTTATGTGGAAGTTTTCAGAATTGTAAATAAATGCTTGTGGATTTAAACTTGAAAAAAATAAAAAATAAAAGATAAAGACATGCCCTCTTTGGGGTGTTTCACCGAAAGAAAGTGGGATCTGTAAACCTAGAGCCGACTTCCCAAGCTCAGGCTTGGGAAATTTTCATTCTCATACTACAGACAAGGTAGAAACTTTCCTTGGAAAGCAATTCTATTCCTTTAGACCCTATTAGACCTTCCTACTGCCCTGGACGCAGCTTACCCTTTTTAGAATAGGTAGGGAGGATGGAGAGGTAGGTGAGGTTGATGGCACACACCAAGTTTTACTCCAGACTCCTCTTTGGGGTCTGCTCATGGGGGCAAGCCACCCAGCTCCTCAGAAACATGACCACTGCAAGGGGCGAGCTCATCAAGATCCAAGTTTCCTGGAGAAGCTCTGCCTCGACAAGGGTTCTAGACTTCCAACAGATGATCTTCCTCAGAAAGCTCAGAGATAAAAATAACACCATAGCTACCATGGGGATGCATCGCACGAAGCTCGCAAAGGGGAAGGTTAACACGCCGACGCGTTAAACAGTAACTGAAGTCACGACAATGGTGATAGCAAATGGGAAATGGTCTACAGTAGCTATCCACTGCTGGTGTTCAAACACCTGTCATGGAACCAAAGAGAAGACTTTAAGACACCATCTTCATACTTCCCTCCAGAAGTTTATCAGCTAATGAAGGATGTGAGGCCAGTGGAAGAAGGATGACAGTCCTGGGGAGAATGGATGGGGGTGCTTTAACACAGTGATGACACAGCAGAAGGGCCCGTACCGTGGAGGAAAGGGAGAAGCCTGGTGGGTCCTGGGCTCACCTCGTGGAGGGGCTGACCTGTTAGCGGACCCAGGGTTTCAAAAGGGACAGTGGAGCTGAGATGGAGGAGGGCATTTCAGGAGGAAGCAGCCACGAGCTAAGTCTGGAAGACGAGTAAGGCATGCGAGCTGTTGCAGGCCGTGGTGGAAGGCTCAGTCCAGGAGTGAAGGCTCCTGGGAGGGGCCTGGACGTGGGAGCCTCTCCCGCGGCCCTCCTACCAGCATTCTAGAAACGCAGGGAGCCTTCTTTCTCAAAGAACTGCAGCCCTGAGTCAGTAAAAGGATTCAGTTGGGTTCCCCCTCACTGGGGGCCTGATTCTTGTGTGAACTCTTGCCTATCACGCCACCCACTCCAAACAAATGTCCTTTAAACTCTTCCCCATCTGCCTTCGTAACAGGAGCTTTTTATTCCATAGTTAGAAATGAATGGCTTAGATTGAAAATGTTTCCTAACACTGACTGACACATATTCAAAATTAGTTATAATTAGGGTGGACATATAATTTATGGTCTAAACCAGGACATTTTGCTTTTTTAAAAAAAATTGTGGTAATATACACATAAAATAAAATTCGCTATCTCAGCCAATTTTAATCGTACAGTTCAGTAGCATTAAGTATATTCACGTTGCTCTGCGACCATCACCACCCTCTATCTCCAAAACTCTTTCCATCTTACAAACCAGAAACTCCATACCCATTACACACTAACTCCCCAATCTCCCCTCCTGCAGCCCCTGACGCCCACCATTCTACTTTCTGTCTGGATTTGCCGGCTCTACATACTTCATACAAGGGGAATTACACAGTTTTTATCTTTTTGGAACTGGGTTATTTCACTTAGCATAATGTTCTCAAAGTATATTATGTAGCACATGTCAGAATTTCCTTCTCTTTTTAAGGCTGAATAATATCCCACTGCATGTAGAGACCACTTTTTTTTAATCCATTCATCCATCTATGGACGCCTGGGTTGCTTCTACTGCTTGGCTATTGTGAATAACGCTGCTATGAAAGTGGGTCTGCAAATCATCTCTTGGAGATCCTCCTTTCAATTCTTTGGGATATATATCCAAAAGTGGAAGTGCTGGATCATGCGGTAATTCTATTTTTCATTTTTTGAGGAACTGTCATATTTTTTTCCTATAATGGCCGCATCATTTTACATTCCCACCAACAGTGCACACGTTGTTCCAGTTTCTCCACATCCTCGCCAAAACTTGATGTTTTCTGTTTTTTCTTTTTTTTAAAAAATAAATTTATTTATTTATTTATTTATGGCTGTGTTGGGTCTTCGTTTCTGTGTGAGGGCTTTCTCCAGTTGCGGAGAGCGGGGGCCACTCTTCATCGCGGTGCGCGGGCCTCTCACTAGCGCGGCCTCTCTTGTTGCGGAGCACAGGCTCCAGACGCGCAGGCTCAGTAATTGTGGCTCACGGGCTTAGTTGCTCCGCGGCATGTGGGATCCTCCCAGACCAGGGCCCGAACCCCTGTGCCCTGCATTGGCAGGCAGATTCTCAACCACTGCGCCACCAGGGAAGCCCTGTTTTTTCTTTTGATAGTAGCCATCCTAATGGGTGTGAGGTGGTAACTCCTGGTAGTTTAAATTGGGACACTTTTAAGAGCGAGGGAGGCACTGCCTGTCATTACGCTGGGGCAGAGGCACCTGCTGGGCCCCACGGTGACTGCCGCTATACTCAGCCTGGGGAGTCACGCCGCAAGTGCTGCTCCTGTGCCCTCACATCTACGGGGCCTGGGGGCGCAGAAGCCCAGCGTGCAGGGCTTTGCAGCAGGGCAGCCTGACAGTCTTTGGAGGGGGCACAGTTCTTCCCTGTCATCTACCTGCTACCTAGCTGCTGGCATTCCTGAGTTTCAAAGGTGGAAGAAAATTTTGCAGATTATCTCCAGGTAATCAAGGTGGTGACAGCTTTGGAAGCTCAAGGAGGCTCTGTAGAGACAGGATTTTAAATAAGTTGGCGTCTCCAAGCACTGCTATTTACGGCATAGTAAACACAAAGAAAATTTAGGCTTGTCGAAATTCACATTCTGGTTAGGAGAAGAGTGGGCATTTGAACCTGGCTGGGCTGATAACAAAGGCAGTGCAGTTAACTACTGTGCTATACTCGTACAGCTAGTTAGCTGTGTGCTTCAAATAATCCACATCTCTAACTGGATCTATTTTTATACCTGTCATTTTATTTTGGATTGGGGTATTTTATATGATAATTTTTGGTTGTGACAAACATTCTCCATTTACATGTAAAGATTTATTATGTAGGCCAATATGGATTATGAGTAAAGCTTTAGAGACCCAAACAAAAGGTAGATGCATAGAATAGCGAACAAATTAGTGGCTACCAGTGGGGACAGGGAATGGGGGAAGGGTAATGTAGGGGCAGGGGGAAGAAAAAAAGGGTTATTATGGGATTATATGAAATCATGTGTGTGAAACTTTTGAAAACTGTAAAGCATTATAGAACTGAAAATAATCTTTCATTCAATAAAAAGTTAAAAACAATAAAGGAGGGCTTCCCTGGTGGCGCAGTGGTTGAGAACCTGCCTGCCAATGCAGGGGACACGGGTTCGGGCCCTGGTCTGGGAAGATCCCGCGTGCCGCGGAGCGGCTGGGCCCGTGACCCACAACTACTGAGCCTGCGCGTCTGGAGCCTGTGCTCCGCAACAAGAGAGGCCGCGATAGTGAGAGGCCCGCGCACTGCGATGAGGAGTGGCCCCCACTTGCCACAACTGGAGAAAGCCCTTGCACAGAAACGAAGACCCAACACAGCCAAAAATAAATAAATAAAAGACTTTCTCTAAAAAAAAAAATAATAATAATAAAGGACAGATACTAATGCAGTTACTGAGAAATTAAACAGATGAATCAGTTCTTAATCCTGATAAACTCTTTAACAACAACAACAAAAATACAGATGCACAGACTGCAGTATGATGATACAGGAAACTACCTCATGGGAAAGTTGGATTTAATGAACATAAGAATGGCTCAAGATTAGGATGGCAACACAGAAACTCAGTTGTTTTTATGCTTGGTGATCCAGGATATTTACGGGAAGAGAGATTATATCAAAGATTGTATAGGGGCTTCCCTGGTGGTGCAGTGGTTGAGAATCCGCCTGCCAAAGCAGGGGACACGGGTTCGAGCCCTGGTCTGGGAAGATCCCACATGCCGCGGAGCAACTGGGCCCGTGAGCCGCAGCTACTGAGCCTGCATGTCTGGAGCCTGTGCTCCGCAACAAGAGAGGCCGCGATAGTGAGTGGCCCCCGCTCGCCGCAACTGAAGAAAGCCCTTGCACAGAAACGAAGACCCAACCCAGCCATAAATAAATGGATAAATAAATTAAAAAAAAAAAAGATTGTATAAAGACTGTTCTTTATCCTAAGTATCTAATATTCCAAGCATCCCATGTCCAGTCTACTAGGTGCCCCAAATAAAGAAATAAAATTACCAATTATACTGTTTTAATGTTTCCTAATTTACAGATTTTTTTTTTTTTTTTTGGTTGCGTTGGGTCTTCGTTGCTGTGTGCGGGCTTTCTCTAGTTGTGGTGAATGGGGGCTACTCTTTGTTATGGTGCGTGGGCTTCTCATTGTGGTGGCTTCTTTTGTTGCAGAGCACGGGCTCTAGGTGCACGGGCTTCAGTAGTTGCAGCACGCAGGTTCAGTAGTTGTGGCTCGCGGGCTCTAGAGCACAGGCTCAGTAGTTGTGGCGCATGGGCTTAGTTGCTCCGCGGCATGTGGGATCTTCCCGGACCAGGGCTTGAACCTGTATCCTCTGCATTGGCAGGCGGATTCTTAACCACTGCGCCACCAGGGAAGTCCCTACAGATTTATTGTTTTAGAACTTTGACCAAATCTACACAAACTAAAACATTCTCAAGGCTTTACAGTGGGTATTATTCAGGTTCTATTCCAAGTATAGAAAAAGAGGAAACCACTGATAAGGTATTCTTCAGCCAACACCATCCTACTGTTAAGAGGCAGTGCTATGAGGAAGGATTCTAGTTGTGAAATATCTAATGGTATCTTAATAACAGATTATAATATAACTATTACTATAATGACTCTGTGATTTTAGTAATTGGGACATCTCAATTAACCTTTCCAGAAAAGCAACTGGATGTCAACAGCATCTCTATATTGATTTTGGATATATTCAATTTATGATACAACTTTAAAATCATTATATTTAATGTCGTGTTTGCTGTAAACCACTTGAAGTAATTCTGTCTTTAGTTCACATTATAGATTCAACAAACAAGAAAAAAATAAGTTGGAGTCCTGTGTAAAGTAATTTTGAATTAAGATTGCCACTTCAGTGATTGCTTTTATATTATAATATTTACCACCACTGCCATTGTGTAACTTATTAATTACTATTGGAGAAAAGCCACAGCCATCCCTAGGTTGGGGTATAAAGGGTTAAGAGTAAAGGAGGGAATGGGGTGTTTTGAAGTTACCCTCTATTCCTCGTCAAAGGTAAGAGCTATTCAAGTTGCTTTTTCTTTTTTTGCAGCAACTCTACTACTAAAAAGTGGGCCATCTGTAATCAGCCTTTTTAAACATAGCTCTCTTGCAAAAATAATCTCCCAAAGCCTGACAACAATGGCTTGAGATGGACAGAGCAAGCATTACTCTCTCCACTTTACAGAGGAGAAATTAAGCCCTTGTCGGTGTGACATCCCTTCTGATGCCCAGAAGGAGCCTGTGTGGTCTCCACTACCAAGGGTCTTCCTCTCACTTGACTAAGGCAAGGAGCTCAGGAATGATGGATGACCCGTGCCCAAAGGAACAATATACGGGCAGGGTGAGGCAGGCAATTCAGTAGCTCATTACCATAGTGATGAGGGCCACACAAGAGGCAAGTGCTCTGGGGGCGGACGGCAAAGGCAGGAAGGCCTAATGGGGGACCGGCTGTTTCAGCTGTGACTTGAAGCATGGATAGGGGTGGCCAGGCATGTTGGAGGGGAGGACAGGGGAGGAAAGACCCTGTTCCAGGCAGAAGGAGTAGCATGTGTGCAGGGGTAGGGGAACTAAAACTCCTGTGCCTCCACTCACAAAATGAGTCTGCAACAGCGCCTGGGCTTGAAGGGGACCCGAGGAGTGCTGTTAGTTGAGCTCCTGCTGTGACATCTCTTCTTCTCTTTTATTCTTTTCCATTATAGTTTATTACAAGATATTGAATATAGTTCCCTGTGCTATATAAGTAGGACCTTGTGGTTAATCTATTTTATATACAGTACCTTGCATTTGCCAATCCTAAACTCTTAATTTATCCCTCCCCCACCCACTTTCCTCTTTGGTAACCACAAGTCTGTTCTGTCTGTGAGTCTGTTTCTGTTCTGTATGTAAGTTCATTTGTGTCATATTTTAGACTCCACATATAAATGATATCATATGGTACTTGTCTTTCTCTGACTTACTTCACTTAGTATGATAATCTCTAGGTCCATCCATGTTGCTGCAAATAGCATTATTTCGTTCTTTTTTATGGCTGAGTAATATTCCAGTGTGTATATACATACCATATCTTCTTCATCCATTCATCTGTTGATGGACATTTAGGTTGCTTCCATGTCTTGGCTATTGTAAATAGTGCTGCTGTGAACATAGGGGTGCATGTGTCTTTTCGAATTAAGACTTTTCTCCGGATATATGCTGAGGAGTAGGATTGCAAGATCATATGGTATGCAAGATCATACTATTTTTATAGTTTTTAAAGGAACTTCCATATTGTTCTCTTTAGTGGCTGCACCAGTTTACATTCCCACCAAGAGTGTAGGAGGGTTCCCTTTTCTCCTCACCCTCTACAGCATTTATTATTTGTAAACTTTTATTTTATTTATTTATTTTTCTGTTGGCTGAGCCACATGGTTTGTGGGATCTTAGTTCCCCCACCAGGGATTGAACCTGCGTCCTCGGCAGTGAAAGCGCCAAGTCCTAACCACTGGATGGCCAAGGAATTCCTGTGTAGACTTTTTTAATTTATTTATTTTTAAAATTTATTTATTTGTTTGTATTTTTGGCTGCATTGGGTCTTTGTTGCTGTGCACAGGCTTTCTCTAGTTGTGGCGAGTGGGGGCTGCTCTTCGTTGCAGCGCATGGGCTTCTCACTGCGGTGGCTTCTCTTGTTGCGGAGCACAGGCTCCAGGTGCGTGGGCTTCAGTAGCTGCGGCATGCAGGCTCAGTAGTTGTGGCTCGCGGGCTCTAGAGCACAGGCTCAGTAGTTGTGGCGCACGGGCTTAGCTGCTCCACAGCATGTGGGATCTTCCCAGACCAGGGCTCGAACCCATGTCCCCTGCATTGGCAGGCCGATTCTTAACCACTGTGCCACCAGAAAAGCCCCCTGTGTAGACTTTTAAATGATGGCCATTCTGACCAGTGTGAGGTGATGCCTCATTGTAGTTTTAAACTTTTTTTTTTTTTGAAAGGAAGGTTTTTTTGGTTTTTTTAAAATTATTATTTATTTATTTATTATTTATGGCTGTGTTGGGTCTTCGTTTCTGTGCGAGGGCTTTCTCTAGTTGCGGCAAGTGGGGGCCACTCTACATCGCGGTGCACGGGCCTCTCACTATCGCGGCCTCTCTTGTTGCGGAGCACAGGCTCCAGACGTGCAGGCTCAGTAACTGTGGCTCACGGGCCCAGTTGCTCCGCGGCATGTGGGATCTTCCCAGACCAGGGCTCGAACCCGTGTCCCCTGCATTGGCAGGCGGATTCTCAACCACTGTGCCACCAGGGAAGCCCCCTCATTGTAGTTTTGATTTGCATTTCTCTAATAATTAGTGATGTTGAGCATCTTTTCATGTGGCTGTTAGCCATCTGTATGTCTTCCTTGGAGAATTGTCTATTTAGATCTTCTGCCCATTTTTTGATTGGACTGTTTGTTTTTTTTGTTATTTAGTTGTATGCACTGTTTGTATATTTTGCAAATTAAGCCCTTGTGGGTGTGACATCCCTTCTGACACCCAGAGAGAGCTCCTGTGGTCTCCACTATCCAGAGGCTTCACCTCACTTGACTGAGGCAAGGAAGTCAGGATGACCGGTGAGCAAAGGAACAACATACGGGCAGGTTCACATTTTAAAGACTCACAGGGGCACAGAGTTGCTGTAGGGATGTGAGCAAAAGGTGGCCTTCATTTTGAAATGTTAGTGAATAGCTAATATTTCTCCAGCCAGTTGGAAGGAAAAAAAATCTTCAAGAAATATAAGTCTTAGGCAATCACGCTGGCTTGGCTCTCCTTTCCTCATCGTATAAATCCATCTAAGCACGACCATAGCGCTTTTCAAGTTTTCTGCCATCTTCTATTTTAAGCACAGAGCACAGAAGGAAGGCTGAGAGCCCTAGAAGTACTTCCTTGGAGAGAACAGAACTGGATGAGGTCTGTCCTAACACACAAGCCCCCAGCAGGATCCTTCATGGGCGTGTGGTCATTCCTGTTTTACATTCAAACGTGAAGCGGACAAAGATGAAACGTGATTAAACGTGCCTCCGCTCTGACACACGGGCAAGGGCAGCTCATGGCCCTGCACGTGGCGCTCAGGCCTGTGTCGTGAGTGCAAGGCCGCGGCAGGCTGGGTTTTGTCCTGTTTCAAGGGGATTCCGTAGGCAGAGCAAGGATGAGGCCCTTCACCACCTGCTCTGTCTGCAAGGCCACACTGCCACCCCCAAACCTGGGCTCCCGCCACCTTGGGCACATGACTCCATCCTCCAGGCCTCAATTTCCCAGTGTGGAAAGTAGAGACAGTGACACCTACCCCAGAGGGCAGGTGGGGGGATGAAGTGGGATTATGACATCAAGTCCCAGCACAGGACAGGGTGTGGTGGCCATGGGACTCTTGGAGGCCTGGGGGTGACCCTGAAGACCACGGGCCCCTGTCAGAGGGCTGGGGTATCATTCAGCTTTGTGCTCGTCTTCCAACCACACCAAAGGCCCACTTGGCTGTCCTTTCAGAATTCTATTAGACAGTTCAGTGGCTGAGCAATGACTCAAAGAAAACGGGACCTCCTTCACACAGCCCTGCAAAAACTAATACATACCCCAGTTCTCTGTGCCTGTGTAGCGTCCACGGCTGACAGGGCCTTCACGCATTCTATCCGCCTTCCCGCCCCCTGGCACCAGGACTGGGCTGGCTGAACAGGGGTTACATCTTCATTTTAAGATGAGGAACCATGGCCTAAAGAGGCTCCCTGGCCATGAGCAGGGCAAATGGGGCCACAGGGAGGTCAAGCGGGGCCTCTGGACTCCAGGCCTGGGCTGGGCTTCTGGGGGCCCCATCCAGTTAGCGGAGCGGGGCCAGCAAGCAGGCGGACCTGGTCTGTGAGATGGGAAAAGGGGCCATGGCCTTTCCCTTCCCAAGGAGTTGGTGTGGTTTCAACATCTAACCCAACTGACCTGTAATTAATTAATGAGCGTTGACATACCGAACGCTGTCTCTCAGGACGGGAGGAGCAATGGGTACCGGGCAGCGTGAATAGTGAAACTCAAGGCCACGGAGAATTACAGGGAGGGGAGGCAAGGTTCAGGAATCTGCTCAGGTTAGGTGGTAGACCCCGAACAACAGGGATGCAGATGGCCGGGCTCCGATGCCGGCTGATGAGGGCAGAGGTGGGCACCGTGTTCTGCCGGCCAACGGGAGGATCCGGTATGGCAGCTGGCCCGGTAGCCAGCACGGGAAAGGTCAGCTTGCTCCCCTCCAGGGGGGGTACGTTAACCTTTCAACACCAGCAGGGGAGCTCATCAGGCTCCAAAACGCAGTCAGTAGAGCCAGCGGGCAAGCCGGCCAATGCTGGCCCAAGGCTGCCTCTGGGGGACGCCAGAGGCCTGAGTCACAGGAGGCGAGCGGTGAGGGGTCGGAGGCGGAGGGGCAGGCCCCGTGCCCAGAGTTAGCAGCAGGATGGGCAGCTCGCTCCAGCTGGCTCAGCATCCCGAGCGAACCGGCCTGGGTGGGACTGTCTGGGAGGGAATAAGGGGGATGGAGAGGTGCTGGCCTGAAAGGCTCTTAAAGCAGAGAAAGAAGGCTCCAGGGCTTTGGCTAGTTTTCCCCACTAAAAGGAGATTAAAAACAAAACAAAACAAAAAACAGTTGTGGTGTCACGATTTAAATAAACTTTCATCAAAAGCAGCTAAGTAGTTTGGTTTTAAACAAAACAAAACAAAACAAAACACACCACTAATCTATTCGTTTTAAAACTACCCACCCCACTACAAATGTTTCTCCAGCTGCCCTCCATTTATTAAAGGCACAGACACCAGTGAAAGAGCTGCAGACAGTGGCCTCAGAGTGTTAAGAAGTATACGTGGGTATCAAATATGCACCTTTTGTGAATTTTTTCCTGTAAAATATATGATTGGTTGCTCTTGGGTTTCTTTTACGTTCAGTTCAATTCCCCAGATCTGAGTCAGTGTGAATGCAAAGTTTAAAAAGGGGGGAGGCAGGGGAGACTGCATTATATCTTCATGTGTAATCACTTTAAATATTTGAATAGAACTGACCACTAATAACCAATCATCAACACATTCAGTGCAGGACAGCAAGTGCTTAATTCAATCTAAGTAGTTATTCAAGAAAGTACAGGCATAATTCCACTTCAGCTATATATACAAATATGTTTATATATATATATATATATAAATACGTGTGTGTGTGTATATATATATATTTCTTTTTAAGAAAAGGAAAGATTTACTACTTGTAGCAAGTAAGGAGAACACCAGGGATCTTTTCCAAAGTAGTGTCTCCAGCAATATATATTTTTAAAAAGGAATAGGCAGTATTGAGAAATATTGAAAACTATGCTCATTACACAGTCTTTTATTTCTCTTAATTTTAACTTGGAGATGTCTCATGTATTGGATACATTAAAAATTTGGGGGGGGGGGCATCCCTGGTGGTGCAGTGGTTTACAGTCCGCCTGCCAATGTGGGGGACTTGGGTTCGAGCCCTGATCTGGGAGGATCCCACATGCCGCGGAGCAACTGGGTCCGTGAGCCACAACTACTGAGCCTGCGCGTCTGGAGCCTGTGCTCCGCAACAAGAGAGGCCGCAATAGTGAGAGGCCCGCGCACCGTGATGAAGAGTGGCCCCTGCTCGCCGCAACTAGAGAAAGCCCTCCCACACAAATGAAGACCCAACACAGCCAAAAATAAATAAATAAATAAATAAATTAAAAAAAAAAATTGGGGGGGATGCATTAAAACTTAAGTGAACAACAAACATCAGACATACATGGTACCATTGTCCTTCGTCTAGAAGTGATGCAACACAGTGTTCAAAAGGGGTAACACACAGAGACAAAGCCTTCCAGCAAAAACAACTTCCAGTTCTGTTATTTAAATATTTTACCACCAGCAGCACTATCAACTTAGTCTGAAGGAATGAGTCCAGAAGAGAGGAACACCGTGTGGATGGCAACGGGTCCAAGCTAGTAACCTAAGGGATGGTCCTAACTGTTAGGTCACTCCATCCATGGGGTGTCTTGTTCCTCTGGTCCCTTTCCTGAGGCTGGTTAAACCAGGCGGTGTGGACGATGAGCTTAGTTCTTCTGCAGCCACAGATCCCTGGCGATAGGAGGGAGGTGGGCTGGGACCTGGGACCCTTGGCTGCAGTGCTTGCACCTGGACAAACATCTCCTCCAGAACAGAATACAAAGGAACTTTAAGGGACGAAAAATAACTGCACGCATGCACAGTCAGGGCAGTTATGAACAGTAAGATACCAAAAGGCCACAAACCAAGTGCCACTTCTGAGCTGTCGGGAGCAAAAGCAGGGTCCTGCGCATGATCCCTGTACGTGACACCACCAAGGGGGTGGGCAGGCCACCTAAGCCACTCCTCCAGCCCCACCCACAGATCCACCTCTACTTTCACCCCACTTAACAGACCAGCTCGTCCCCTCTCCTCGGGGAGCGAGCAAGGGCACCTGTTACTTGTTTTCGCTCCCTTGTGCTGCAGCACGAGTCCCAGTGAAGCCCTGCCTGAATTTCCTGTCTGTCATCTTATCAACTTCTATTGATTAAAGAGTCCAAGGATCTGAGTCAGTAACAAGAGCAGGGGAGGGACGGTGGGTCTGCCCAGGCCAGGATACCAGAGGCACCTCTGCTAGGAGAGAAGGAAGGAAGGAAGAAATCTCCAGGCTGGAATCTAGCACCTCAGTCCTGGGAGAGAGACGCCTGCTTCCCACTCTAGACAAATTTGAGAGAAGGGACCATCCTGAAGACCTGGGGATAGTAGTACGTGCAGAGATGTACTCATTTTTTCTTTTTTATTGTGGCAAATATACATACAAAATTTATGATTTTACCCATTTTTAAGTGAAAAATTCGGTGGCATTAAATATATTCACATCATTGTGCAGCTGTCACCACTACCATTCCTTAAATTATTTTTCCTTTTTAGTGAATGAAAGATTCTTTACATTCAATAGTGCTTTACACTTTTCAAAAGTCTCACACAGATGATTTCACATAATCCCATAGTAAACCGTTTATTTTCATTCTTTTTGAAAGAGGTTAAACCCCGCTAAGTATGTCCAGCTCACATCACCCCATCTGCTCCTTTAGGTTCCTGGCAACTGTGGGCATTGACTAAAAGGGTTAACACTTCCTTTCACCCAGAGGTCCCTCAGGGCTGCATCCTCCTCACCCAGACCTCAGGCAGCGGGTCCACAAGAACCTGCAGGCATCCCCACCCCACTAAACCATCTTAACAGGTAATTAGTGGCTTCATGCAACTTGTTATTCATTTACTCAAAAGACTGTTAACAGTTTCTTCCAGGCTGCTCTGTTCTATTGTGTAAAATACATGTTTGGGACCTTTTAAAATGTGTGTTATTTACCTGATAGAATTCAATGTCTTCTCTGGAGCCATTAAGTTTTATGGTGGGAATTAGTACTTAGGGGGACTTTTTTTTTTTAAATAAATTTATTTATTTTATTTATTTATTTTAGGCTGCGTTGGGTCTTCGTTGTGGTGAGCAGGCTTCTCATTGTGGTGGCTTCTCTTGTTGCAGAGCGCGGGCTCTAGGCACGTGTGCTTCAGTAGTTGTGTCATGCGGGCTCAGTAGTTGTGGCTCGCAGGCTCAGTAGTTGTGGCGCACGGGCTTAGTTGCTCCGTGGCATGTGGGATCTTCTGGGACCAGGGATCGAACCCGTGTCCCCTGCATTGGCAGGTGGATTCTCAACCACTGCGCCACCAGGGAAGCCCAGTACTTAGGGGAACTTTTTAAAAGCTGAGTTTTAGATTTGACAGCCTACGTTTGTTTACGACGCTAATGCAGTCAGCTGGGCTAACAGTCACCGAAGGGCGGTCGGGGACACTTAGGTGGCAGCTAAGAAGAAGCAGTAAGGAGAGTGTGTCCACTTTTGTAAATGTCCATGGGTACCGCTGGCCCCGTGAGAGAAGAGAGCTCACACAGAGGCTCAGTTAGCGTTCTTCTCTCTTTACAGGGCCCCCAAACAGATCTCTTACCAGGGATCCCCCATGTTATTTGAGAGTCACTGTTTGCTTTTGAAATAAGGATGATTTACTTTGAAAATAATAAGATGAATCCAATTCTTCAGGGATCAGCTGGAAAAGGTGTCCGGAAATGACCCAGGATGACTTTTCCAGGTGAGTGAAGTAGGATGCTGATGTAGGAGACACGGGTTGCTGCCTCCTCAGGGGTCGAGGTGAACTTACCCAGGACCCAGAGACCCACAGTTAGGGCTTTGATGGGAGAACAGGCTAGATTAGAACCTATTACAAAGTAGGGATGGAACGAGCAATAGTAAGGGATAGTTCTTGGGCTTTGTTGATATTTATTTTTCTATAATGTCAAGGTAAAAACACGCTCCATACTATTAGTTATTCATGGTTTCATAAATTAAATCCACTCTGCCATATTTTCCTCTTTGTTTTTAAGCTTTCTGGCAGGACTTAAAGAGTACCTCATGGTACCTTGATGAGTGGATTTTCTTAGTGATGCAATAGAGTAATTACTATCGTATGGATAGATTAACAAAGCACTTTTTCTATTTATCGCCTCATTTAATCTGTCCATAAGCCTAACAAGGAGGACATTATCACCATCCTGTTTATGCAATTGTGAGAGTTCAGACTCAGATGGATAAATACTTTGCCCAAAGTAAGTTCCAGCCCAAGCTCAAGGATTCAAAATCCCATGCTTGCTTCATGACGTCTTGTAAAAAAGAGAAGAGATTAGGGAAAGCTGGGCCAGAGGTTTGGTATTTTTTCCCCCTCCTTATCATGGCAGTAGAGATGAGTGGCATAATTTGAATTCTTGGTCTTTCATGTTTGAAAGGCATTGAGTAAGTAAGTCATCACTGAGCATTCTTTCTTTTTTTTTTTTTTTTAAGTATAGGTGATTTATAATGTTGTTAATTTCTCCTGTACAGCAAAGTGATTCAGTTATACATATACACATGCTTTTTTTTTAAAAACATCTTTATTGGAGTATAATTGCTTTACAATGGTGTGTTAGTTTCTGCTTTATAACAAACTGAATCAGCTATATGTATACATATATCCCCATATCCCCTCCCTCTTGCATCTCCCTCCCACCCTCCCTATCCCACCACTCTAGGTGGTCACAAAGCACTGAGCTGATCTCCCTGTGGTATGCGGCTGCTTCCCACTAGCTATCTATTTTACATTTGGTAGCGTATATATGTCCATGCCACTCTCTCACTTCGTCCCAGCTTACCCTTCCCCCTCCTCGTGTCCTCAAGTCCATTCTCTACGTCTGTGTCTTTATTCTTGTCCTGCCCCTAGGTTCATCATATTCCATATATATTACACATGCTTTTTTTATACTCTTTTCCATTATGGTTTATAATAGGATATTGAATATATTTCCCTGTGCTATACAGTAGGACCTTGTTTATCTGTCCTATATACAATAGCTTACATCTGAGCAGTCATTCTGTATACAGAATTACCTAATATTCACGATGTGGCTCCTGTTCTCCACCCGTTGTTGAGAACACACATAAACACATAAAGTGAGCCGAGGGCAGAAGCAGGCCTATGTCAGCAATTCCATGAGGTACTGATGGAACAGGATTGTAGGACTCAGGGTAGTTGGTTAGTTAAGGTTTCCGTGGAAGGTGAGGCTTGATCCCACGTTTGAGGGAAGTCCGGCTCCCCTGCCTCCTGCATTGGGGGGGGTGTGTGTGTGGAAAGCTGGCTCCCAGACCCCTATCCCTCTGGATGCCCACACCCCAGAGGAACGAAGGGCCTGCTGCCCCCTGTTGACCCCCCCAGCCTTGCCTTGCTCAGGGCGCTCGTTCTGTCTGCAGAGAAAGCCGTTCTTTCCCTTTCCACTCTTGGGTCCCCTGATGCTCCCCTCCTTCACACGCTACTTCAAATGCCCCCTCCCCGCGCCCCTTGCTCTGCTCTGAGAGGGCTTCGGTTCTACCTGCATCCCCCCGGGGACAATGATCTCTTTATGACTTGATGGGGTGGGAGGATGTTACTGAAGCTGCTAAGAGCATCAGCTAGAGCCAGACAGGCCACGCGGCAGCTTTACAGACATAAGACTGTGGGTCACTTACGTGTCTCTGTAAACCCAGATTCACTAGGATTCTAGGGAGGGTATTTGGAAAATGAAATGAAATAAATGTCCATCTCTTTAAGGCCCTAATATTGAATTCCTCCTTCCTGGCTGAGTGGGTTATCGTGAGGATTAATGATAAGTGATGCATGTGAAATGCTTGGTGGTGTACCTACACGCGACTGCTGTACTAACAAGGCCCAGGACCACACAAGCACACGTTGACGTTTAATACACGCAGTAGATCTGCGCATGTTTCCGCTACCACCCGTAAACTCCTGGAGAGTGGGATGCATGGGGAAAGCATTTTCGTGTCTACCACAGAGACTGACGTGATGCCTTACCCATTGTAGGGGGTCCGTACTATAAATGTGCATCAAATGAAGGAAGGATAAAAAGAAGCATGAATAATTGGTGGAGATAATATGAGAGAGCATCTTAAATCGTGTCCACGGTGGGAAGCACAGCAATGAGGAGTGGGGAGGGGGAGCAAAGGAGCAGCCAGGGATCATCTCCGGGCTGGAAACTTCTCTAAGGCATCCTACAGTTCTCTCTGGTTACTGATTTCTAAGAATTTAATTTCACTCTAATTGAATCGCACTGGATGCTTTCAATCTTTTGAAGGGTTTTTTTTTTTTTTTTCTTTTAAGTCCCTGACCATCAAACTCTGCCTCCTGAGACGGTCTGCTGCAATGGCGGACAGCCATAGTTTCAGAAAACTATTTTCTATTTTAAGCCCAAATTTGCCATTGCTTAACCACAAAACATGGGTTCTGATTCACTCATTCATTTGTTCATTGTTTTCTTTCATTCATCAAATAACTTATTGTGCCTCCCAACTGCCAGGAACTGTGCTAGGTGCTAGGGATAAAAAGACAGCTAGGCAAGAAATGTACGGATTATTATAATTATTAGTAGAAACAAAGTAGTAGTGCAGACTAAGCTATTTGTTACAATATAAAACGTGGCCTGAGCCACCTGCCTCTGACCCCATCCAAGCCTGTTTCCTTTCTGCGTGATGGGGATGAGAGAATTCTACTCCACACGAGTCAGAGGACCTGGAGTCTAGTCCCAGCTCTGCCACTTGCTACCTTGTGACCTGCGGTGAGTCCATCACCTGTCACAGGCTCAGTTTTCTTATCTGTAAAATGGGTCCTTTCTATCTCATAGGGTTATTGTGGGATCACAAAATGAGATAGCCAGTGAGGTGGGGCTTCTAAACTCTAAAGCTCTTTAAAAAAGTTTTACCAAAAAGACTTCATCATCAGAAGCCCCTGCACTGGAGAGACTGGAGACCACTGTGGGTCTCGAAGGTGGGGCTGATACATGTCCTCCTGCTACCTTGTCATCTTCCAAGTGGGAAATGTGAAACTTTCTTAAAAGTCCCCCAAGCCCCCTTTCTGGACCCTTAGAGACGAGGCCAACCGTTACCAGTGCCTGGCAATTGTGACTTTCTTCTTCAGACTTCAGGGACAGTGTGTAAAATGTGACCTGGAAAGACACCCTTCGGTGCTGGTGGCCACTCCCAGCACGTTCCCTTGGTTTGGCTGAAGCTGGTCCACTTGGCGACAGGTCAGGAAGATGAGACTGAATGCAAAGCCCCCCCCCTGCCATCAGATGCCTACCCTGCCCTCCCCGTGGGTCGTGGGACCACTCATTACCAGCCCCGCTTCCAGACACAGATCACACTCACATGGAGGTGACCACTTCATTTTACATGATTCCTCACTTACTTAATTTCATTATATTCTCCCTAATGGGAAGAGGAGATTTGATGGGTGAGGTTTATTTGAGGAAGGGCAAAACTGTGGTGAGCATGGGCTTCCCTGCTGGCGCAGTGGTTGAGAGTCTGCCTGCCAATGCAGGGGACACGGGTTCGAGCCCTGGTCTGGGAACATCCCACATGCCGCGGAGCAACTGGGCCCGTGAGCCACAACTGCTGAGCCTGCGCGTCTGGAGCCTGTGCTCCGCAACAAGAGAGGCTGCGATAATGAGAGGCCCACGCACCGCGATGAAGAGTGGCCCCCACTTGCCGCAACTGGAGAGGGCCCTTGCACAGAAACGAAGACCCAACACAGCCATAAATAAATAAACAAATAAATAAATAAATAAAATTAAAAAAAAAAAATTGAGGTGAGCAGATGCATGCAGCTAACAAGGCCTTTCTCTTTGCAAAGCCGCGGTCGGGGAGGCCACGAGCAGAGGGCTGGCTGCTTCTTACCACCGTCCACCTGCCCCAGCCCAGCGCCCGCTGTGCACACAGGACACGATCAATAAAGCCTCGTGGCACAAATGAATAAATCAATGGCAGTTGTTTGGATTCCAATATAAATGGATCTTGGACCTGAGATATTGCCAGATGGGCAGACAGGTTACAATCTGGTGATGCATCTCCAAGGCTGTAAAAACGTAGCCATTTCTGGAGTCATAGGCTGACATTTCAGAAGATGATTATATGTACAATTTAACCACATGGCCATTTGCACCCTCCCAGTGCCATGGCTTCAACAACTGTTTTCATGTTGGCTTTCTTGCTCGTTCCTTTTTTTTTTTTTTTCTTTTAAAGTCAAGCACAATTTTTTTTCCCCAGCTTCTCATCTTCCTAGCCGAATGTGATTTATTCATATGAAATTATGCTCCATTTTTATAAAACCCAAGTTACTGAAAACGATGCTGGAGGTTTCACAGAAAATATTAATTCCTGATCTCTGGCTATAAAGCATCCCTGCTCGCTCTGCAGCAGTTCCGTCGCTCTGAGACAGATGGAAGCGGTCCAAGGGGATGATTAACTTCTTAGTCCTGGCAATTGCCTAGTGCTCCTCTTGCCCTGGATTTCAAGATTGACCTCCAGCTCTTCTGCAGATGCACAGTCGCTCAGCTTGATAAATCACATGAACCCTTTTTTTGATCACAGTTATCTACTATTTACTACTTGGGAAGGGAAGTTAATGGTTTTCAGAGGCACTTCACATGCTGCACACATATCCTGCCTTCTCCTAACAGCACTTTGCATATTCTCCACATTACTTGTGATGCGGCAGTGTCGATACCAAAGACACACCCTTAGAAACGACCCTCAAAGCCCATTTATCCCAATTCTTCTCTGCCTCTCTCTATCCCATCTAGTACAATAATATGTACAAAGAAGAGACACTTGAGAGGCACATCCTAAGGAGTGAATAAGAAGGAGAATGGGAGAGATTGCTTCAAGATGGCGGAGTAGAAGGACGTGCCCTCACTCCCTCTTGCGAGAGCACCGGAACCACAACTAACTGCTGAACAATCATCAACAGGAAGGCGCTGGAACTCACCAAAAAAGATACCCCACATCCAAAGGCAAAGGAGAAGACGCAATGAGACGGTAGGAGGGGCGCAATCACAATAAAATCAACTCCCATAACCACTGGGTGGGTGACTCACAAACTGGAGAACACTTATACCACAGAAGTCCACCCACTGGAGTGAAGGTTCTGAGCCCCACGTCACGCTTCCCAACCTGGGGGTCCAGCAATGGGAGAAGGAATTCCTAGAGAATCAGACTTTGAAGGCTAGCGGGATTTGACTGCAGGACTTCAACAGGACTGGGGGAAACAGAGACCCCACTCTTGGAGGGCACACACAAAGTAGTGTGCGCATCAGGACCCAGGGGAAGGAGCAGTGACTCCACAGGACACTGAACCAGACCTACCTGCTAGTGTTGGAGGGTCTCCTGCAGAGGCGGGAGGTGACTGTGTCTCACCATGAGGACAAGGACACTGACAGCAGAAGTTCTGGGAAGTACTCCTTGGCATGAGCCCTCCCAGTGTCTGCCATTAGCCCCACCAAAGAGCTCGGGTGGGCTCCAGTGTTGGGTTGCCTCAGGCCAACCAACAGGGAGGGAACACAGCCCCACCCATCAGCAGTCAAGCGGATTAAAGTTTTACTGAGCTCTGCCCACCAGAGCAACAGCCAGCTCTACCCACCACCAGTCCCTCCCATCAGGAAACTTGCACAAGCCTCTTAGACAGCCTCATCCACCAGAGGGCAGACAGCAGAAGCAAGAAGAACTACAATCCTGCAGCCTGTGGAACGAAAACCACATTCATAGAAAGATAGACATGATAAAAAGGCAGAGGGCTATGTACCAGATGAAGGAACAAGATAAAACCCCAGAAAAACAACTAAATGAAGTGGAGATAGGCAACCTTCCAGAAAAAGAATTCAGAATAATGATAGTGAAGATGATCCAGGACCTCGGAAAAAGAATGGAGGCAAAGATCGAGAAGATGCAAGAAATGTTTAACAAAGACCTAGAAGAATTAAAGAACAAACAAACAGAGATGAACAATACAATAACTGAAATGAAAAATACACTGGAAGGAATCAACAGCAGAATAACTGAGGCAGAAAAACGGATAAGTGACCTGGAAGACAGAATGGTGGAATTCACTGCTGCGGAGCAGAATAAAGAAAAAAGCATGATAAGAAATGAAGACAGCCTAAGAGTCCTCTGGGACAACATTAAACGCAACAACGTTTGCATTATAGAGATCCCAGAAGGAGAAGAGAGAGAGAAAGGACCAGAGAAAATATTTGAAGAGATTATAGTCAAAAACTCCTGTAACATGGGAAAGGAAATAGCCACCCAAGTCCAGGAAGTACAGAGAGTCCCATACAGGATAAACCCAAGGAGAAACACGCTGAGACACATAGTAATCAAATTGGCAAAAATTAAAGACAAAGAAAAATTACTGAAAGCAGCAAGGGAAAATGACAAATAACATACAAGGGAACTTCCATAAGGTTAACAGCTGATTTCTCAGCAGAAACTCTACAAGCCAGAAGGGAGTGGCATGACATATTTAAAGTGATGAAAGGGGAAGAACCTACAACCAAGATTACTCTACCCGCTAAGGATCTCATTCAGATTCGACGGAGAAATCAAAAGCTTTACAGACAAGCAAAAGCTAAGAGAATTCAGCACCACCAAACCAGCTCTACAACAAATGCTAAAGGAACTTCTCTAAGTGGGAAACACAAGAGAAGAAAAGGACCTACAAAAACAAACCCAAAACAATTAAGAAAATGGTCATAGGAACATACATATCAATAATTACCTTAAATATGAATGCATTAACTGCTCCAACCAAAAGACACAGGCTCGCTGAATGGATACAAAAACAGGACTCATATATATGTTGTCTACAAGAGACCCACTTCAGACCTAGGGACACATACAGACTGGAAGTGAGGGGATGGAAAAAGATATTCCATGCAAATGGAAATCAAAAGAAAGCTGGAGTAGCAATACTCATATCAGATAAAATAGACTTTAAAATAAAGAATGTTCCAAGAGACAAGGAAGGACACTACATAATGATCAAGGGATCAATCCAAGAAGAAGATCTAACAGTGTTAAATATATATGCACCCAACATAGGAGCACCTCAATACATAAGGCAACTGCTAACAGCTATAAAAGAGGAAATTGACAGTAACACAATAATAGTGGGGGACTTTAACACCTCACTTACACCAATGGACAGATCATCCAAACAGAAAATTAATAAGGCAACACAAGCTTTAAATGTCACAATAGACCAGATAGATTTAATTGACATTTATAGGACATTCCACCCAAAAACAGCAGATTACACTTTCTTCTCAAGTGCACATGAAACATTCTCAAGGATAGACCACATCTTGGGTCACAAATCAAGCGTCAGTACATTTAAGAAAATTGAAATCATATCAAGCATCTTTTCTGACCACTACGCTATGAGATAAGAAATCAATTACAGGGAAAAAAATGTAAAAAACACAAACACATGGAGGCTAAACAATACATTACTAAATAACCAAGAGAGCACTGAAGAAATCAAAGAGGAAATCAAAAAATACCTAGAGACAAATGACAATGAAAACATGATGATCCAAAACCTATGGGGTGCAGCAAAAGCAGGTCAAAGAGGGAAGTTTATAACAATACAAGCCTACCTCAAGAAACAACAAACATCTCAAATAAATAATCTAACCTTACACCTACAGGAACTAGAGAAAGAAGAACAAACAAAACCCAAAGTTAGCAGAAGGATAGAAATCATAAAGATCAGAGCAGAAATCAAGGAAATAGAAATAAAGAAAACAATAGCAAAGATCAATAAAACTAAAAGCTGGTTCTTTGAGAAGATAAACAATATTGATAAACCTTTAGCTAGACTCATCAAGAAAAAGAGAGAGAGGACTCAAATCAATAAAATTAGAAATGAAAAAGGAGAAGTTACAACAGACACTGCAGAAACACAAAGCATCCTAAGAGACTACTACAAGCAACTCTATGCCAATAAAATGGACAACCTGGAAGAAATGGACAAATTCTTAGAAAGGTATAACCTTCCAAGACTGAACCAGGAAAAAATAGAAAATATGAACAGACCAATCACAAGTAATGAAATTGAAACTGTGATTAAAAATCTTCCAACAGGGCTTCCCTGGTGGTGCAGTGGTTGAAAGTCTGCCTGCCAATGCAGGGGACATGGGTTCGAGCCCTGGTCTGGGAGGATCCCACATGCCTCGGAGCAACTGAGCCCGTGAGCCACAATTGCTGAGCCTGCGCCTCTGGAGCCTGTGCTCCGTAACAAGAGAGGATGCGATAGTGAGAGGCCCACGCACCGCGATGAAGACTGGCCCCCGCTTGCCGCAACTAGAGGGAGCCCTTGCACAGAAACGAAGACCCAACACAGCCATAAATAAGTAAGTAAAGAAAAAGAAAAAAAAAAAAAATCTTCCAACAAACAAAAGCCCAGGACCAGATGGCTTCACAGGTAAATTCTATCAAACATTTAGAGAAGAGCTAACACCCATCCTTCTCAAACTCTTCCAAAAAACTGCAGAGGAAGGAACACTCCCAAACTCATTCTATGAGGCCACCATCACCCTGATACCAAAACCAGACAAAGATACTACAAAAAAAGCAAATTACAGACCAATATGACTGATGAATATAGATGCAAAAATCCTCAACAAAATACTAGCAAACAGAAGCCAACAACACATTAAAAGGATCATACACCATGATCAAGTGGGATTTATCCCAGGGATGCAAGGATTCTTCAATATACACAAATCAATCAATGTGATAAACCATATTAACAAATTGAAGAATAAGAACCATATGATCATCTCAATAGGTGCAGAAAAAGCTTTTGACAAAATTCAACACCCATTATGATAAAAACTCTCCAGAAAGTGGGCATAGAGGGAACCTATCTCAACATAATAAAGGCCGCATATGACAAACCCACAGCAAACATCATTCTCAATGGTGAAAAACTGAAAGCATTTCCTCTTAGATTAGGAACAGACAAGGATGTCCACTCTCACCACTACTATTCAACATAGTTTTGGAAGTCCTAGACATGACAATCAGAGAAGAAAAAAGAAATAAAAGGAATACAAATTGGAAAAGAAGAAGTAAAACTGTCACTGTTTGCAGATGACATGATAGTATACATAGAGAATCCTAAAGATGCTACCAGAAAACTACTAGAGCTAATCAGTGAATTTGGTAACGTAGCAGGATGCAAAATTAATGCACAGAAATCTCTTGCATTCCTATACACTAATTATGAAAAATCTGAAACAGAAATTAAGGAAACACTCCCATTTACCGTTGCAACAAAAAGAATAAAATACCTAGGAATAAACCTACCTAGGGAGACAAAAGACCTGTATGCAGAACACTACAAGACATTGATGAAAGAAATTAAAGATGATACAAACAGATGGAGAGATATACCATGTTCTTGGATTGGAAGAATAAATATTGTAAAAATGACTATACAACCCAAAGCAATCTACAGATTCAATGCAATCCCTATCAAATTACCAATGGCAGTTTTTACAGAACTAGAACAAAAGAATCTTAAAATTTGTATGGAGACACAGAAGACCCCGAATAGCCAAAGCAGTCTTGAGGGAAAAAAACGGAGATGGAGGAATCAGACTCCCTGACTTCAGACTATACTACAAAGCTACAGGAATCAAGACAATATGGTACTGGCACAAAAACAGAAATATAGATCAATGGAACAGGATAGAAAGCCCAGAGATAAACCCACGTACCCATGGTCAACTAATGTATGACAAAGGAGGCAAGGATATACAATGGAGAAAAGACAGCCTCTGCAATAAGTGGTGCTGGGAAAACTGGACAGCTACACGTAAAAGAATGAAATTAGAACGCTCCTTAACACCATACACAAAAATAAACTCAAAATGGATTCGAGACCTAAATGTAAGACTGGAAACTATAAAACTCTTAGAGGAAAACATAGGAAGAACACTCTTTGACATAAATCACAGCAAGATCTTTTTTGATCCACCTCCTAGAGTAATGGAAATAGAACCAGAAATAAACAAATGGGACCTAATGAAACTTAAAACCTTTTGCAAAGCAAAGGAAACTACAAACAAGACAAAAAGACAACCCTCAGAATGGGAGAAAGTATTTGCAAACAAATCAATGGACAAAGGATTAATCTCCAAAATATATAAACAGCTCATGCAGCTCAATATTAAAAAAACAAACAACCCAATCAAAAAATGGGCAGAATACCTAAATAGACATTTCTCCACAGAAGACATACAGATGGCCAAAAAGCACATGGAAAGCTGCTCAACATCACTAATTATTAGAGAAATGCAAATCAAAACTACAATGAGAAAAAAAAAAAAACTACAATGAGGTATCACCTCACACCAGTTAGAATGGGCATCATCAGAAAATCTACAAACAACAAATGCTGGAGAGGGTGTGGAGAAAACGGAACCCTCTTGCACTGCTGGTGGGAATGTAAATTGATATAGTCACTATGGAGAACAGCATGGAGGTTCCTTAAAAAAGTAAAAATAGAATTACCATATGACCCAGAAATCCCACTACTGGGCATACACCCAGAGAAAACCATAATTCAAAAAGACACACGCACCCCAATGTTCATTGCAGCACTATTTACAATAGCCACGTCAGGGAAGCAACCTAAATGCCCATCGACAGACGAATGGATAAAGATGTGGTACATATACACAATGGAATATTACTCAGCCATAAAAAGGGATGAAATTGGGTCATTTGTAGAGACGTGGATGAATCTAGAGACTGTCATACAGAGTGAAGTTAAGTCAGAAAGAGAAAAACAAATAACGTATATTAACACATATATGTGGAACCTAGAAAAATGGTACAGATGAACTGGTTTGCAGGGCAGAAATTGAGACACAGATGTGGAGAACAAATGTATGGTCACCAAGGGGGAAAGTGGCGGCGGGGGGGGGGGGGCGTGATGGTGGGATGAATTGGGAGATTGGGATTGACATGTAAACACTAATATGTATAAAATGGATAACTAATAAGAACCTGCTGTATAAAAAAATAAAATAAAATTCCAAAAAAAAATTACACTGGCAATTTAGAATAAATTAATTTGACAATTGATAAGACATCCCCCCCCCAAAAAAAGGAATGAAGTACTAATACATGCTACAACACAGATAAACCTTGAAAACATGCTCAGTGAAAGAAGCCAAACACAAGAGTGTATTTCGTAGGATTCCATTTACATGAAATACCCCAAAGAGGCAAATTCACAGAGAGAAAGTGGTTTGGCATTTGCAAGGGGAGAGGGCAATGGGGAGTGAAATGAAACAGGACCCTATGGTCCTTCCCCCACCCCCATATCCTCCTGTCTTTTGTCTGCGTAAAAACTTCAGCCAAAGAATAAGTTTAATCAGAGCCGTGAGAAAATGTAGAAGCAAAGAAAAGCAGTCAAACAGGACAAAACGATAACAGTTTAGTCAGTAAGCAAAGTCAAGGACATTTATTTCCCTCTCAAGGGCTCTGGATAATATTCTGAGCCATATCCTGTGAGCTGTCTTACACATACTGAAACCCTCACCAGGTGGAAGAAGTTAACTACATGATGACCAAGCTGTAGCCATGACATAAGCTGCCACAATTCCGAGAATTGGCCTCAAGGAAATGGGAACAAACCGACCCGGGAACTGAAGGTTAACTGTACCTAAAACAATCAAGATGGTGCTGGTCAGACCACCAATGACCAATTTCTCGATGACGGTCAGAGCTGCCTGTGCTGTTTCTGCGTGTAGCACCCTCCCTCCGCCTATGAAAGCTCTTGCCCGCTGGTTGTCAGGGGGGGTGAGTCGGCCTTTGGACACGCGTCTGCACCTCCCCCCAGTTGCCGGCATCCAAAATAAAGCAAATTTTACTTTCCACCAAAAAAAAAAAAAAAAAAAAGGAGTATGCCCTTCTGCAAAGGGAGGTTTTCTTGTAATTGATTGGTTTACCTTGCTGAGAATTTTGCCACCTCTTCCTGCCCTGGTGTCCTGCTTTTTCATTACTTGGGGCACTGGCAGGCCTCTGGTAGGCCAGCTGCCTCTCAATGGCATAAAACAGATGGATGAAAAATTCTACAGGCAGCAGTAGCAAAGAATAAAACCCAAGCCACCATCCTACCTTCACACATCCTTCCCATTGCTGCAGGTGGCACGGGTGAGTTGGGCCAAAGCCCACATTTGCCTCGCTGTTGAGATACTGTTTGGATTTGTGGAGCGTTTGGGCTATTTTGGCTGAACCATCAACTAAGCCCATCACTCAGACAAAGTCAAAGAAGCAAAAGGTTTTCTATGGGAGTGACCACAGATGCTTTTTATATTTTAGTAATGGCAGTATCAGAGTTTTAATTGATCAAGGTTGTGTATTGACTACTGAGGACTCACTGAACTTGAAAGCATTACAATCTCAACTGTCAGATGCTGGATTTCTGCTGGAACGCCCCTGGAAACCAGGAAGCTGGAGCAATGAAAAGATAGACAAGACTGACCTTCAGAAGATGTCTGGATATCCTCTACCCTCTGACACTCCACGGGGATGAGATTTCTATGTGCCCTCATAGAGGGAAACGACACCCCTTTTCCCTGTATCTAGTCCCATCAGGCCAGGTCCCCAAGCCTCGAAGGTAGGCTTTCTTACGGGGAAGCAGAGGACAACTGGCTTCCTACAGTGTAAACTCACATCCCCCCTACCATCCCAGTCAAGTGAATCCCATTTCATCATCAAGCTGTACATCTTGAGACAAAACAGCTCTCCTCCTGGATCACACGTCCTGTGTTCACCAGGTACATAGGCAGTTATAAGGCTAAATGGAAGTGACACGGGCCCAGAGAGGAGCAAGCCAGTGGGACACCTCAGCGTCACATGGTAGCCTGACTCAAGCCAGCATGGGCTTTCTGTCCAACTCCAGAATCGCAGAACTCAGGAAGCAACTTTGAAGGCCTGAAAAGTGCTCCTTCTTTTTCTCAGACAGAAACAAAATTGCTGCCTAATCATTATGGAATTTTATATCAAGAGGTGATAACGGGCTGAAAAAAGAGATTAGGAAACCAGAAGAGTATGCGTTAATGAATGTATAATAGATCACCACCAGGCTGTAAGTAGCCAGAGATACTGGGGTTAGATCTCTACCTTGGGAAGGGCACAACCTGGAGGGGAATTTTTACTCAATTCCCTCCCCAACCTGAGGTGGTTCTTGGGACAGACAGAATTTTAGGCAAGTCATATGGTGGTTGGACCCAAAGCCACATCCCTCATTTTCTAGAAAAGACTAGTTTATTCAACAGAATAGATAATGTGATAGAAAATGACATCTGTCATGTGTTAAGTTAGCATTCTCTAATTTAAGAAACTAGAAAACATGAATCCAATTAATTCAGTAGGTGTTACAAGTCCTTATTTTGAAGAAGGGTTCTTAATTGTATCGCCCAACAATTACAGAGACTTCTCACTCATGGAAGTACTCATGTGGTCCTGAATTAATGGAAAACATAAAACAGGAAAAGCACAGAGAAGTAGCTTTACACAAATGCATTGCTAGAATAGTAGGCAAAGTCAGCCCATTACTTTGAAAGGCACTGAGTTCCTCCCATTGTGAACAGAAAAACTGTTAGAGTTAGAGGGAAATGCTCAGTTACGTCTGAAGACAGGGAAATTCGTTAGAAGAGCAGTGACAATGGGAACCTCTGTTTTTCTGTTTCTAGGGAATGAACTTTTTTTTCCTCACAGTATCTGCATTAAGTGGTTATATAAGAACAAGGGCTAAGATACTAACTTACTAGTCAATTAATAATTGGGCTTCAGGAGGGGTTTTTGAGAGGAGATCAGAAAATGTCAAAGGTAATAGCGTTGCTCATCATGAAAATCTATGCACATTTTCTACCCAGGACAAAGTCATGTATCTTTTGGGGAGAAGCCTTAGAATATACCAGTCCTAGTTTCTGATGACTTGTCTTTGTACCTACAATCATGTCTTCAAGGGGAGTCCATGTTTTTAAAAATGGTTCTTGATTCATTCTACCAAAGGCTATAAAGATATTTTGTGTCTAGATATGTAGCACTGAAATGTAATTTATATTACATTTACACACACGTTGTGTATAGTACACACACACATTGAAATGTAATTTATATACCATAAAGCTCACCCATTTAAAGCATGCAATTCAATTGTTTTTAGTATATTTACTGGGTTGTGAAGTCTTCACCATAATCTAATTTTACACCATTTTTATCACCCCCAAAAGAAACCTCGTCGCCACTGGCAGAGGCATAATATTGTCAACTGAGGGCTTTCTCTTGCTTCTCAATGCATTTTGTTGAAGGAATCACGGAAGAAGAAAAGTCAAAGGGAAAGAAGAAATATGTAGAGGAAAAGAATTAATGTGTCAGATTTTAAGTGTGTTTTGATCCGGAGTCTCTCTTCTTTCTACCAACAGACTCAGAAGCAGTACAGTTATCAGCTTTTGCGAAAATCCCAGAAGCAACCCCAGAAGATCACGTGGCAGCCACTCTTAGAGTCCACAGGCTTGTGTGGTTGTCATGGGGAAGGCTTTTCAATTGGAATCAAAACACTTGGGCTCAGCCTGCCACCACGGAGAAAACGCTTCTCACCCATGAGCACAGATGATTCGCCTAAGTGACAGGTTTTACCTTGGAGAAGCATTGAACTGAGCTGGTTTACACAGTCAATTATTGCTCATTCCACAGAAAAGAACTGGGAAGGAAGGGAGGGGGGTGGTGGTAGCTAGACAATGCCGAGAGGCCTGCCAGCCCCGCTGAGGCGAACAGCTCCTTCGGCTGTTTCCAGCCCTGTGAGAACCTCACTTGTGGAGAGAAAACAAAGCTTCATCTTTACCTCCTGATGGTTCTTCAAAACACACACACACACACACACACACACACACTTTTTGGCAAATGAGAAATCAAAAACCAACCCAAACCAAGAGATGGTCTGGTCTATTCTAGAAAGTAACTTTATATATCCCCATTCAAATATTTTCCAACAGTCTTATAGGCAAAGGAAGACGTGAAATACAGCTGGAGTACGTTTACTGATTAGCTTTACATATCTCATTCAATAACACAAGTTAGAAAAAACAAGCCAGAGCAAGGAGTAAAAAGTCAGGCATGCAGCACCATGAACTGGGTTCCGTGCATAAAGTAAATTTCGAGAGAGAATCTCATCAGAAGACAGATAGCTCTCGGGGAAATGACGTGGGAAAAAAGTCTGAAGAAAACATCCCAGAATAAATGAAGTACTTATTGTTGGAAAATGAGCTTAGATCTCAACCAGTTCCAAAGTTCAGAATTTACTGCACCATTCAGGACTTTCCCTCCAAGTTTCTTGTCTCCTGTTTCATTGTACAACAAGGGATTCTTCATACTTTCTATGAAATACAACACGGCGATTTTTGCAGTAATAAACTCCACACATGCATGACAAATTGAAGCATGCAAAATGTTTAACATCCCAGTTCACAGATACTTTAGGGACAAAATCCGATTATGAATTATATGCCACAGTAAATAGGGCTCAATGTTTCATAAAGCAATTTATAGTTCATAAAAATGACAAAATGTACCTGTCAGACAGAGCGTGGAGAGCCGTTCTCTGGGCTGCCTGCTGGAAGAAAGGGCAGAGATGTTTATTTAATATTCTGACTTTAAAATTACGTGCTCGATCAATACTTAAAAAGAAACCCTGTGTCACCCACACTTCTGCCAGGTGGCCAAATATGAAACTACTAGTAACACAGTAGAGAATCCTCTCGTGTTAGGAAACGAACATTTCTGAAGAGTTACGGGAAGCCCCCATGGGTCACACCTGCCACCAGGGGGCGAGCTTGAGGAGACTGGACATACTCCACAGGTGAGGTTGGACACGTCTCAGGAGACGTGGTACTGATCGGACCTATGTCATTTTTACTTCCGGAATTCACTTTTACCATTGCTTTATTCTACTTTTCTGTAAGGAAAAGATCTGTTTTGGTTCCTTTGCAGCTTCTTTTCTTATGAAGGTATAATTTTGGACCTGGTGTTCAGATTTATTGATAAAAGCATCACAATTGGATATTGGAACACTGACTGGCTATGTGATGATATTAGGAGATCGTTGCTATGTTTTAGACACAGTAACATAACTGTGGCAATGTTTTTATAGAGAGTCTTTTAGAGATTCATATTGAAATATTTATGAATACAATTACACGATGCTGGGATTTAAAATAATACAATTGGAGGGAAGAGAGGGTAGGTAGGCACATAAATGAAATGAGATGGCCTTGGGTTGATAACTGTTGAAGCTAGGTGACAAGAACACTGGGGGAATAGTACAGTATTCTGGGAATTTTTGTGTGTTTGAAATTTTCCATAATATAAAAATTAAAAGAAAAAAGGAAATAAGAAGGCCTCCCTCAGATTCTCCCAGTTTTGCACTCACTTTCCTTTCATCTGTCTGTCCTATTTTTTTTGTCTGTTTGCCTTATGCCGCCGAGGACTCTGAATCTACGGAAGGCAGAAAAAGACTTCTCTGACTGAGAAGTCATAATTGGGAGGGGATCAAAGCATGGCCTCGAAGAGCAAGGCTTCCTCAGGGTGCATGCAGCAAATAAGGAGTGTCCACAGTCCATCTTCACCTTGGACACGACGTATGTCAAATTTACTGTTTACCAGGGACACCAATGTTTCCCACGCTATTCCTCATCACAAGTGGGTGGCGGACAAAATAGAATCTTCAGATTAGAAAAAAATGACACATCAGAACCATTATCTCTATTACAGAAAAGAAATACACCCTTGGTGATAGTTGCATATCCTTGGATCAGGCAGTCAGACCAACACTTACTGAATTCCTACTACATGAAGATGATTGCTCTGGGGTCTCAGGGGGAAAAAAGCAAAAGCAGAAGTGGTCATTGTCCTGGACAAGCTGAGTCCCCAGGGAGGGAGTCAGAATAGAGATCCAGGGATGACTGGCAGACATTTGCATAACATGCAAATAAAAAGATGAAGGTAGGACAGAGCTAGGAAGGGGCAGACATGAGTGGTGACTAATGGCTGGTGGATCTACAGCCCCTCAAACAGGGTGTGGAGCTGTTAGCAGGTGCTCTGGAAATATCTGCAGAGTAAACATCAACGAATGAATCACTTAGGGGATCCTTCCCACTGAAATGTGGTCAGGCGAGAAGAGGCACCGGTGGTCCTGCACTAGACAGTGGAGAAAGGGCCTGTCCAAGCCCCTGGCAGTGGTTCTCACCTGGGCTACCCTCCCCCCAACCCCAGGAGCGTCTGGAATTGAGTCGGGGTGTTTCTGCATGTCACACTCATGAGGGGATCACTACTGGCATTTAGTGCCTGGCCCCAGGGATGCTAACACTTTTCAAACGTCCGGAAGGTCCCCTTTTCCAATCAGGAACTGTCCCCTTCAAATGACAAGGGTGTCTCTGTGGAGATGCTGCAGCAAAGTAGCAATGAAAGGCAGATCTGAAAGAAAGAACCCAGGGAACATGAGCTCCTGGGCCTGGCACCAGGAATGGAAAATAAATTAGTAAGAGAAACTTAGATAATTCCACAAGAGACGCAACCACAGTGAGTTAGGAAAAAGCATAAAATCTGTTGAACAGGGAATTGAGAGTCTTACATTCTGGGACAGGTTCTGCCTTTCATTTATATTATGGACCTGGAGTCTGGTCCTCGACCCAGGCCTCAGTTTCCAAACTACCCTTTCCTTCCCCAAATGGAGGCTGAGGGAGCCAGTCAAGGTCCAGGCTACTGTGGACAATCCAAGGGACAGGGGTCCCCTCCCTCCTGCCTGGATTCCAGGGAATGACAGCCCAAGTGACCTGGCATTCTAGTGTCACATTATTCGTTCAAGATAGAAAAGAAGAATAACTACAGTGCTTTCTCTTTGCGGGGACACCTGAGGGAGTTGAATGTGGCAGGGGGAAGAGGTGAGAAGCCGAGGAGGGCCTGGACAGCACTCCCTGCCCTCTCCTCTGTCTCCTTTGTCTGCGCTCTCCCGAGGGCCACCCCAGGAGCACGTTCACAAAAAGCACCCAGCAGGTGACAGGCAGCTGTCGTTGTTCCCAGGTTCATCTCCTAAAGCGTTCTCCCTCCCTCAGCAAGATGGCTTTCCATTTTCCGCAGTTATCCTTGAAAAGAACTTCACTCTCTAGTAAATATACAATATGTTTGGCTAAATATACAAAAAGTATTTGGAACTCCCCAAAGGAAAGATGGCACGTATTATCAGCACAGTCTCTTATCATCTCAGCAGGAGGCACTGGAGACAGACTCCTGGAATGACAAAAATCAGGAGATGTGACCAAAAGGTCAACAGGAATCTCTCACATGGCATCTGAATTTTCGCCCAGCCCTGGATGTCAATGTTTTTTAAAGTCTATTGATTCTCTTCTCTCCTGCCTGCAAATACTTCCCGCTGACTTTTCTGATAAGGAAACACAGCGCTTGTTGATGTGCAGTCTATAAGAAGATGATTTAAGAAGCAAAAGCAAAGCAAAACAAATCCAAAACAAGAAACTGAGATGCCCAACCGTCACTAGAATGCCTGCGAATTGATGCATCCCAGGGGGTGGTACCTGCTGAGAATAACTCCATAGGACTGACGTTGGTGAGTCCTCTAACGTAAGCTGAGTTGGAAGCTGGGAACAGGGGCTGCTTTCCTTTAGCAGATGGACATGATGCTGGGACCAAAAGGTCCTTCCGGGCTTAGACATCATGCATCTAGCCAGTCACCAAGCAATGTCTTTCTGTGACCCTCACTCTTCAATCTGCCACACGACTGCCTGCACTACTATTTTTAATGCCTGCTTTTGATTGTTCTATTTAATTTGTTGTTATTCTACATCATTCAAAACTTTACAGAGGAGGACTTATCCATCAAAAAGGAGACGAGAATATATTAAATGTTTTAAATAACTCCTTGAGGAAAAAAAAAAAAAACTTACGGCATTAAAACTGTATGTTATATACCAAAGCAAAGACCACCAACTTTTTCTTACTGGCTCCTCTCTTAAAATAAACTTTGGCTGTTGCACACTATTTTATTTTACTGTTGGAAAATAATAAAATAAATAAACACTGGAATTAAATAGCAGAGAAAAAAATTACTTAGGTGACTCATGATTGAAACCTGAAAAACTACTCATAGAAAACTAGATGAATTGCCCAATTTCCTTCTTTCAAGACTTGTACGTTACAGCAACCATATTTCTCTTTCTAAATCATCTCCTCACGTAACTTTCTTTTTATTCAGTTCTCAGCAAAATAGATTGAGAGCCTTAAGACAATGCGTCACTGATCTTTCCTGAGTTCATTACTCATTCATGAATGACTCTGAAGGGTAAGTCTGTGAGACAAAACAAGTTTTCTGCCAGAAATAATTATTTTCCAGGTTCTCTTTGAGAGATGACATCTTTTCTCTGTCTTTATTACAGCAAGCTGGGTGCTTGGGAACCTAATCAGTAGACTTGCAGGTTTCAACATACGCTAAATGAATTACCAGTCACAATCTGTTATTGAGGGGAAATCAAAGAGGAAATTAAGTGCCCTTACTGTAACTGGGTCGAGCGTAGAACAAGTTCATGGATATTGGAGGGGGAGAAAGCAAAGGGAAGAGGCTAGAATTCAGAGGGGTCTTAGCATAATCCAGTTTCTTTCTTACTTGATAGAAACAGAAACACCACGTTGACAGCTCCATAAAGCCATCTGCTGTACCTATCAAGTGCAGGGGCTGGGCTCTGCTTGGGTGACAGTCAAAACGGACAAAGCGGGCTTCCCTGGTGGCGCAGTGGTTGAGAGTCTGCCTGCCAATGCAGGGGACACGGGTTCGAGCCCTGGTCTGGGAGGATCCCACATGCCGCGGAGCAACTAGGCCCGTGAGCCACAACTACTGAGCCTGCGCGTCTGGAGCCTGTGCTCCGCAACAAGAGAGGCCACGACAGTGAGAGGCCCGCGCACCGCGATGAAGAGTGGCCCCTGCTCGCCACAACTAGAGAAAAGCCCTCGCACAGAAACGAAGACCCAACACAGCCATAAATAAATAAATAAATACTTAAAAAAAAAACAACAAAAAACGGACAAAGCTTTTGCCACATTGTACCTGGAGTTTACACGTGAGCCAGACATGAAAAGTTAAACACACACAAGCATTCTAGATCCTGGATCTAGACAAGGGCTATGACCAAAGAGGACAAGCGCTGTGAACCAGAATGTGAAGGGACCTCATTTGGAATGAGTGCTCAAGGAAGGTTCTCTAAGGAAGGGATAACAAAGCTGCCACAAGGAGGGCAAAGAAGAGCTACTGAATGAGAGAAGTAGGAATGCGGAAGGAAGGAAGGGAAAAGTGTTTGGGAGCAGAGGCCCGAGGCAGGCCTAGATCTTTGGTCAGTGGAGGAACTACAGGAAGGTTGCTCTCGGGGAGGTCAGTGAGCAGTGGGGACAGCGGCAGGTCCCAAGGGCTTTGGAGGTCAAGTTAAGGATTTTGGACATTATCCACAGCAATAAGAAGTCACTGAAAAGTTTACATGAGGGGAAGCTGGGCGAAGGATATATGGCAGAGGTCCCCAACCTTTTTGGCACCAGGGACTGGTTTCATGGAAGACAATTTTGCCAAGGACCGGGGGTGGGGGGGATGGTTCAGGCGGTAATATGAGCAACGGGCAGTGATGGGGAGCGGCAGATGAAGGTGTGCTCGCTTGCCCGCCGCTCACCTCCTGCTGTGCGGCCTGGTTCATAACAGGCCGTGGACCCCTGATATATGGGACCTGCCTGTACATTCTTTGCAACTTCTGGTGACTCTATATAATTAAAAAAAAAAGAGTAGGGAGTGAGGCAATATGACTCACACTTTTCTTTTATTTATTTATTTATTTATTCATTCATTCATTTATTTATTTATGGCTACATTGGGTCTTCCTTGCTGCGCGTGGGCTTTAGCTGCGGCGAGCAGGGGCTACTCTTTATTGCGGTGCAAGGACTTCTCATTGTGGGGGCTTCTCTTGTTGTAGAGCACAGGCTCTAGGTATGCGGGCTTCAGTAGTTGTAGCATGGGGGCTCAGCAGTAGTGGCTCTTGGGCTCTATAGCGCAGGCTCTGCAGCTGTGGTGCACGGGCCCAGCTGCTCCACGGCATGTGGGATCCTCCTGGACCAGGGCTCGAACCCGTGTCCCCTGCATTGGCAGGTGGATTCTTAACCACTGTGCCACCAGCAAAGCCCTGACTTACACTTTTCAAATTCCCTTCTGGCCTTTGTGTGTTGAATGGATTGCGGCAGGAAGGGACAAAGTTGAAGGTCACTTGCAGTGATCCAGGCGAGAGAAGTGCACGGCAGCAGTGGAGATGGAGAAAGTTCGTGCTACATTTTGGAGGTAGGGTTGAAGGAACTGGTGATTGATTGAACGTGGGAAGTGGGGGAGGCGTCAGGAATGAGTCCCAGGTTCCTGGCTTGAGCACCTTGTACAGATCGAGAGCCACTGATGGGCAAGACGGGTGCAGGAGAAGACAAAGGCAGAGTTTAGGTTTGGGTGTGTACAAAACTCTAATTTGAAAAGACACATACACCCCAGTGTTCACAGGTGCATTATTTACAACAGCCGAGACATGGAAACAACCTAAGTGGCCATCAACAGAGGAATGGATAAAGAAGATGTGTTATGTAGATACAATGGAATACTACTCAGCCATAAAAAAGAGAAGAATTTTGCCATTTGCAGCAACATGGATGGACTTGGAGGGCATTAATGCTTAGTGAAGTAAGCCAGACAGAGAAAGACAAATACTGTATGATCTCACTTATATGTGGAATCTAAAAAATACAAGAAACTAGTGAATATAACAAAAAAGAAACAGACTCACAGATATAGAACAAACTAGTGGTTACCAGAGGGGGGGGGCAGGGAGGGGCATTACAGGGGTGGGGAAGTGCGAGGTACAAAGTACTGGGTATAAGATAGGCTCAAGGATTTATTGTATAACATGGGGGGGGAATATAGCCAATATTTTGTAATAACTGTAAGTGGAAAGTAACCTTTAAAAACTGTATTTCCAAAATGCTATGATCTCTCCCTTGCCCCCCAAAAAAGTTTGGGTGTGTGAAGTTCAAGTTGTTTATGGGAAGTCAAGTGCAGATGTTAAACAGATGGTTGGATTTATGAGATTAAAGCTGTTAAATGACAATTAAGTACACAACATCCATGTGTTTTTTTGGTTTTGTTTTTGTGTTTTTTTAAAAATCTGGCCACTGATTGGCTTAGTTGGTTCAGGTTCCTGGGCACAGAGCCCAGGTTTTTTTTTTTTTTTTTAATAAGTTTTATTTTTATTTATTTATTTATGGCTGTGTTGGGTCTTCGTTTCTGTGTGAGGGCTTCCTCTAATTGCGGCAAGCGAGGGCCACTCTTCATCGCGGTGCGCGGGCCTCTCACTATCGCGGCCTCTCTCGTTGCGGAGCACAGGCTCCAGTCGCGCAGGCTCAGTAGTTGTGGCTCACGGGCCCAGTCGCTCCGCGGCATGTGGGATCTTCCCAGACCAGGGCTCGAACCCGTGTCCCCTGCATTGGCAGGCAGATTCTCAACCACTGCGCCACCAGGGAAGCCCCCATCCATATGTTTTTGACAAACGACAGTCATAAGAAGAAGATAGATGGCTTGATTTTCTGGATCTACATTTTGCTATTGTTCTAAGAGAAGAAGATCCAGGGTACAGCTGGTTAGAACACACCTTTGTTTCTGCACTCCATGTGGGACTGACCTCCATCTCTGCTACACACAGTATCAGGTTTATGACACTGACAGTCAAGGAGGTATCACTGCAGCAGTGATTGTAATCACATTGCTTCACCTGTGTTAGGACACTGTCTCCACATTTAATTACCTGAATAAATACTATCACAGCTAATCTTACTTCATTTGTGTTTTGCTGTTATTGGAAGAAGCCTGTGAAATTTATATGGACACGCCTGTCTTTCTAGGAATTCTGGCTGGTAAGGCCTTACTTTTTTCTTGTCATTCTTCTTCAAGTTAAGACTTGTTATTTATTAACTTATTTCCCTGTTTAATTTCCTTCTACCTCTATTAGCATATTTTATGTTTCGTTAACTTTTATGCTGTTGTTTTTCATTTTGGTCCCAGTTGATGAGTGTCTTAACTTTTTATGTTGTGAGCTTCCATTTGGTGCTTTACAACCCATTTAGCAACATTTGTAAGACAAAGGAAAGAGTCTATTTCTGGTCTTTTTTTTTTTTTTTTCTCAATCATGAGTACTTTGCGTTTTCGGATTCCTAGAAATGCTGTCTAGGAAGCATTTTGTTCAGTGGACTTTGACCTTATCCAGTACTCTACAGGGGTCAGGCAGAGTCAGGGAGGACAATATAATTTATCATCCAAATAAGAACAGTTCTGAGAGTGAAAGGGGGTGCTAACCAGGTGGGAGTCAGGGACAAGGGGAGAAAACCCTGCTTTTTTAGGGCACAATGTATGGTCATTCTAATAAAGATGACTCTACAAGTATAAACAAGATCAGGATGAGAGGACAGAAATTCAGGGGCTGAGGAACCTGCCAATAATGAAAGCAAACAGCTGAACAGGGGTCAGCTGTGGACAAATCACCGCGACTCTTGGTGTCTCCTTATTTTTTTAATTTTTTAAATTTTATTTACTTTTTTAAAATAAATGTTTTAGTTTTTTTCTTTAAACATACTTTTCCAGTATTTTTCTTTATTAAAAAAAATTCATTTATTTATTTATTTTTGCTGTGTCGGGTCTTCGTTTCTGTGCGAGGGCTTTCTCTAGCTGTGGCAAGCGGGGGCCACTCTTCATCGCGGTGCGCGGGCCTCTCACTATCGCGGCCTCTCTTGTTGCGGAGCACAAGCTCCAGACGCGCAGGCTCAGTAGTTGTGGCTCACGGGCCTAGCTGCTCCGTGGCATGTGGGATCTTCCCAGACCAGGGCTCGAACCCGTGTCCCCTGCATTGGCAGGCAGATTCTTAACCACTGCGCCACCAGGGAAGCCCTTGGTGTCCCTTTAAATCAAGCCAGCGCTTCTCCTGTTCTCTCTCCAGTTCGTCCTCTTTCTCTTTAGAGTCTGCCTACAACCCAAGGTCCTTTTCATGAAGCTTGCCTCGACCACTCAAGCTCTTGCTGACCCTCTGCTCTCAGAGCTCCTGGTCTAGAACATGGCTTAGCGCTGGGTTCTATTCTTTCCTGGGGAGCTTGCCATCTGCTTCACGGAAATTTTAGTCTTGGCTGAAAATTCAAGTTTCTTGAAGATCACTGAAGGCAGAGATCCCAGCTCATCCTCCTTCCACCGGAAAGAGCTTCCTGCTGACGGACAGCACCTGCCGTGTGATGCGCCAGTAGGATGTGAGTAGGTAACTTCCGGTGATAACAAATGTTACTATCTGCCATGGCTCCAATTTCAGAGCTTTGTTGAAATACATTTTTTCCCCCTTAGCTGTATATTCTTTCTCTATTTTACTATCTTGAAAAACTAGGGTACACATTTCTCTTTAGAGAAATTTTGACTGGTTGTTTTATTTTAACTGTGTGGCTTAGATTTGCATATGTCTACCAGAAATTTGATAAAGACAATAACAGACATTTATTAGTACCTAGTATATCCTATGGGAAGCGCATTAAGGTCAATGACACCAGATGGTTTGCTGGATAACATTATCTCATAATTCGGATTCCGGTTCCAATTGACTGATTTGGGGGCATTATTTGAGGTTGGGGGCTGACCAAATTTGGCAACTCAAATCTTCTGAGAGGGATTATTAAGGGAGGCACTCTTGTCTTCACTGGGCATTTCCAGGACATTTTATTCTAGAGATAACACTATGAATAATTGGTGACATCTACCATGTGGCCCCTTCTGCTTCCAGGCCCTGGAGGCTTTTGCCATCAAAACAGAAAACTTGGGGGCAGCTGCTATGAGCTAGGAGAAAGAAGGGAAGGTGTGGGGATGGTGTGAGTACATGCCCCGGGGGCTGTCCCTCACCCACAGTGACTGATGTCAGAGTCCTCCCAGCAGGCGGGGGCCCCACTGAGGGTCTGGATGGTATGAGGCACCCTGAGTGACGGGCCATACTGACTGCCATGAGGGCAACACGATGGGTCAGAGGATCCCCGTGGATTCCTGGAGGCTGTCTGTGCACCAGGGGTGGCTGGCGTGGAGGTGGTCAGAGGTCAGTCTGAAGTGGGCGGGTGGTGGCAGGAAGATCCATGGCCGTGCATGAGGCTATTAGTGTGGGTGCTGGGAGGGAGAAGTGAGCTGGGTGACATTCAGCCCCAGGCCAGGTCCTGGGGAGCAACTTGTGCTTCAAGAGCTGTGGCATCACTGTCCCATGGCAAGTAGCTTCTTCTACCTGGTCATCTGGATATTTACCCCATAAAGGACTGGACTTAGGGAGGCTAGATACCAGCTCCTTGAGAATAGGGAAGTGGGTACCAGTTACATGACGGAACAATGTTTGGTACAAGGTCTAACCAATAGCACAAGGCACATAAATGCTTGACGAATATAATGTCACTAGGTGACCAAGCCATAAATGGTGCCCTTCCTGAATCCCTGAGGGATGATGGATTAGCTTTTATCTCATTCATTCATTCAATTTGGTCTCATTCCACAAACGATTTGTGTCAGAGGGTGGGACAACCGGGCTTTAGTCTTTAACAGATTCTAAAGTTTATTCAAGCTTCTGTTAGTACAATTACAATTTTTTTTAAAAGAATATTTTTTTAAAATAAATGAACAAGGCAGTCTTTTGCTTTTAAACAGGCATCACCCTTCAATTGCCAATTACCCTTTTAGATAAGAGGATCTGACAAATCTTTGCTGAACTATTATTTTGTTAAAAATCAAAATGGCACTCTCTATGTACTGGCTTCCTTCTAAGAAATTCACCTTTTTCCTTGTGGCATTTTTCAGTAAAAGCTTCTATCGAGGTACTATATAAGGAACTATTTTACTCTATGTGACCCCTGCTGGGCAGGTGGTAAATTACTAATCTTTCTTCTCCTCTCTCTGCCTCCTTCCCCCCTCCTTACTCTCTCCCCTAAATTGCCAGCTCACCATCCTCACTTCCTCCTCCGACTTCTAGCTCTATTCTTCTATCATTAGCTCCTTGCCTTTGCTTAGATAAATCAATTTTCTGGCTTCTTCCTGTACTCCTCTCCTTTTATTACCTATAAGCCTAAAAAAAGTTCCAGCAATGTAAATAAAGAACATTTCTGGGGAGAAGGGGAAGAGGAGGGAGGGAGGGGGGAAGATGTTAAAATGTACAGTTTAATGGTTTTACACTAATATCTATTTATTGTAATATAAAATACTTTCTTTTTTAAATTGAAGTATAGGTGATTTACAACATTGTGTTAGTTTCAGGCGTACAGCAAAGTGATTCAGCCGTATATGTATATATAAACATATACACACATATGTATATATATTTTTTTCAGATTCCTTTTCATTATAGGTTATTACAAGATATTGAATATAGTTCCCTGTGCTATACAGTATATCCTTGTTGTTCATCTATTTAATTTTATTTTTTTAAATTTATTTATTTTATTTTTGGCTGCGTTGGGTCTTCGTTGCTGCGTGCGGGCTTTCTCTAGTTGCAGCGAGCGGGGGCTCCTCTTCGTTGTGGTGCGTGGGCTTCTCACTGCAGTGGCTTCTCGTTGCGGAGCACAGGCTCTAGGCACGCGGGCTTCACTAGTTGTGGCACGTGGGCTCTAGAGTGCAGGCTCAGTAGTTGTGGCACGTGGGCTTAGTTGCTCCGTGGCATGTGGGATCTTCCTGGACCAGGGCTCGAACCTGTGTCCCCTGCATTGGCAGGCGGATTCTTAACCACTGTGCCACCAGGGAAGCCCATCTATTTTACACATAGTGGCGAGTATCTGTTAATCCCATACTACTAATTTCTCTTTCCCCCCTTACTCTTTGGTAACCACAGGATTGTTTCCTATGTTTGTGAGTCTGTTTCTGTTTTGTAAATAACTCATTTGTATTATTTTTTAGATTCCACATATAAATGATATCATATAATATTTGTCTTTGTCTGATTTACTTCACTCAGTATGATAATCTCTAGGTCCATTCATGTTGCTGCAAATGGCGTTATTTCAGTATTTTTTATGTCTGAGTAGTATTCCATTGTATTTATGTACCACATCGTCTTTATCCATTCATCTACTGATGGACACTTAGGTTGCTTCCATGTCTTGGCTGTTGTAAATAGTGCTGCTATGAACATTGGGGAGAATATATCTTTTCGAATTAAGAGTTTTCACCTTTTCCAGATATATGTTCAGGAGTGGGATTGCTGGATATATGGTAACTCTATTTTTAGTTTTTTAAGGAACCTCCATATTGTTCTCCATAGTGGTTACACCAATGTACATTCCCACCAACAGTGTAGGATGGTTCCCTTTTCTCCACACCCTCTTCAGCATTTATTATTTGTAGATTTTTTAACGATGGTCATTCTGACCAGGGTAAGGTGAGCTGATACCTCATTGTAGTTTTGACTTTCATTTCTCTAATAATGAGCGACGATGAGCATCTTTTCATGGGCCTCTTGGCCATCTGTATGTGTTCTTTGGAGAAATGTCTATTTAGATCTTCTGCCCATGTTTTGATTGGGTGGTTTGTTTTTAAAATATTTTCTATTAATCTACTTTAGCATTTTTGTCTACTGACATTAAGATATTGGAACAGAGGTTTAGTGAAGTTGGCTTGCTCATGGTCAGAGTCGGTAAGTAAGCAACCAGGCCAGTGAAGTACCACAGAGCACCCCGGTCCTGCCTCTGCCGGGTTGTGGACTATTCAGGGCAGAGACTGAAGGGAAGGGGACCAGATACATTTTGGATTCTGCCAATGCCAGCCAAGACGACTGATGGGATACTGAGCAGATGTAAACAGACACGGGGGCAAGCTTCCTCTGGGTATGCTAATGCAGAAGCAGCAAGGAGTCGTCTCTTAGATGTCTGCAAAGAAGACAGGACGGCTTTAGGTTTTTGAGACTAATCTTGATTCCTCAAGCGGTTTATAGGCAGAAGCATATGGGTCATTTAGAGCTTGCCCGAAACTCCCGGGGAAGAATTCTTTTTACCTCCAGGGCTCACTATGACGGGACTACACATGTAAAGGAAGTGCCTGCCTGAGTCAGGTCTGGTGCTGTTGGATGAAGGTGAAAGATCCAAGCTCGGCTGTCAACTCTCAGATCTGTGAGAATGGCAGCAGCTTTTGGATTCTGGGACAGAGCGCTGGCAAGGCAGTAACACCTTCCATGTGAATGAGTCCGTGTGTGTGCGTGCGCGCCCGTGCGTGTGTGTGCGTGCACGTGCTTGTCAACTTCACGTTGAAAGCAAGCAAGAAGAACCAACTAATGATAGCTGAGCTGCCTGGAGACACGCTACAGGTAGTGCATGGATTGCAATTCCTGGTTCTTGGGAATGGGAGGCTAAAGTTGGAGCGTGCAGGGTGATGCAATCCAGGCCCCGCAGCTTCTACGTGGCTGCCTGGCTTTCTGGCCTGCTCCTCAGGGCTTTGGTCAGCCATACACTCCTGCAACTCTTCTCACAGTGCTATTTCAGTACAGGCCAGACTCTGAGCACAGCCAAGATGATGATGGCCCAGTAATAACTCTCATCTTTGGCAGAGCAGGTGGACACGGGGATTGCTCACTCCCCACTTTGGTGGGTTTGCCGAATGCCTTTTGGAGCTTTTAACAGAATCCTTACTTTACCTTCATACGATGCTTTGGTGGAGTCCCATTTACTTTTTCTTTCTTTCTTTTTTTTTTTAATTCCAGCAGTTTATTAGGTTAGCGGTTGGTTTAATTCAGCAGCTAAATAGATGTTATCCAGAGACCCGCTTTGTTCTGTGTTTACATTGTCAACGTCACTGCCTCAGTAGGTGGTTGGTTCTTACTAATGCAACCACAGCCCAGGTTGTGGAATACAAATGTTACTTTGTTTTTGCTTAAAGACAAGATGCAAGTAACATAACTATTTTGATAGTTTTGTTAAAATAATGCAACCTGTGCATGAAGAACCAAAATCTAAGTCTGGCTTTCTGTTTTCGCAAAACATCTCTTTTAGTCAGACAAAGTAGCAATATTTGAAGGTAAAAATAGGTTTGTCATGGTTAGGTAAGAGTCTCATAATTGCACTTTGCAAACCAATTATATAACATAAGAGAAAAGCTGAAGCAATACTGATTGTTTTATTATTGGTATTAGGATTTTCACCTCTCAAGTGACCACTGCTTGATGGTTTATACCTGAAAATGTTTTCACATATAACATGTAATCACACCCTCTTCCTTCAACTGCCTTGGACTTCTAAGAATGAAGTCCAGGTAGAAAGGAGAGGTACCCAGAAACATATTGCTGAATCAGATCTCCACAGAGAGAGATTCTGGCTAACCCACACTCTAGCACTTTTCTATGTGAAGAGGACCATGTCTGGTGACATTTCAGAAACCGTCTGGTCTACTTCTTTGTTTTTTTTTCTTCTTGGCTGCACTGCGTGGCATGCAAGATCTTAGTTCTGTGACCAGGGATCGAACCCATGCCCCTTGTGGTGGAAGCGCGGAGTCTTAACCACTGGACCACCAGGAAAGTCCCTGGTCTGCTTCTTGTTTCACTCGGCACAACTTGCTGGCTAAAGATCTGGTCAGCATGGAACTGCAAGTGCCCAGGGGCACTGAATTCCTGCAAATGATTTTGCTCCAGTAGAAACAAGAGGTTAAGATAGTCTCCTGAGAAAATCTGTGCTTCTGAGATAACCGGCCCCACTTGGAGAAGATTTGGAAAAACACAAACACAAACAAAACTTTCCGAGTGCATATCTGGACCAGACACCTGAATGACTGCAGGTAAATCCTTTCCTATATGAAAGCCCCCAAGCCTGGATATGAGTGATAGCACAGACTCCAAGGAGCATCCAGTCTTGAATGGTTACAATTCTGCAAAAGCTATTGAAGAAAAAACCCCCATAAAAGTCACAGGACAAAGGGCTATTCCTCTGAGTTAAATAGCAGTGTCCTCCGGAGGGAGATTTCCACTTCCTCTGCCAACCAGCAACCCGGCTGGCAGTTGTATTTGAGAAGAGCATGCCTATCCAATAATGGTACATGGCCCTTCTTCTGTTTTCTGAATGGAGTCTATTTTGGTGGTACTGATATGCACCGTTAAAAAAGCTTGGCTTAGTTTCCAGAATGTAGCTTCCTCTGAATTCTTCAACTTAACAAAGCCATGATTCTCCGTTTTTGTGTTAATTGCATGTTTGCCCAAATTTAGTGGATCATCTCTTAATTTTTATATAATATTGTCATTTTCCAGATATCCACTGAGGGTCCTCAGATTGAAATTAGTCACATCCTATGATCCAAGCTGGGTGGACACAACTAAACCTCCATCAATCTCAGGTCCCCAGAGGAGGTCTGAGAAAAAAAGTGAGGAGATGTGGTTGTGAGCCGTTGTATATCTGTGCTCTGTGACATTTAGGTTTGCTGACCATTTCAATTTTGGAAATGACAGTTGATTAACATAAAAAAAGACAACTACTTTTTTGTGTATCTCCACGAATGCTTGTGCTTCTCACAAATGTTTATAAAGAGTGGCATGATGTAATAAAACTGGCCTTCTTAAAAGAGTTTTGCATTTGCCTCTGGTGACAGTAAAATTTTATTTATAAAATATTACTTAAGTAAGCTTTAGGGCTGTTAAACAAACAAATAAACAAAGAGACAAAAACCTCCTGTTGAACATTCGTGTTTCACTGACTGTGCCTGAAGGTTTGAATTATGATTACTTCACATACAGATGACAAAGATCTGATAGTTTTCAATGAGCGTTACTGTGCTGTTTCCATATTAGAAAGAAACCAACTTGTCAGTATAATTAAACTGGATAGGTAGCTTAGGTTCAACATTAATGCAGGACTAAAAATTAAAAAAAACATAAACTACTCTTTTTTTTTCTATTTTTGCTGTTAGGTTTAATATATGTAATATATACTTTTTTGTATAGTCATTGAGAACAGGGCATTTCCCAGCATTTAAAAAGTTCTTTAGATTTTTGAGGTTAAATTATCATAATGAATATTACGAATGTGTAATTCATCAAGACCAACAAAGCCAGCGTCTTGCACAATATTTTACATTTAGTAGGCACACAAGATTCTGCTCAGAATGACTCCTTTGGAAAAATGTTTTAGCTCTTGTTGGCTACAAATCCCATCTACGATATAGTTCATTTCTAATGTAGGAGAAACTTGATTTTGGAGCTCACCCCTCAAACCTGGTCCTGATTACTGCTTCAACTCCTGTTTATATAATTCTACACAATTTTGGCAGGATTCAAGAGCACATACCAGGGTGTTGGCTTTTATGAATCTCCTGGGATGTGAATGTCAAGCTGACTGGATGAACTCTGGCCACAAATCCCAGACAAGCACAATGACTCTATTTATTCAGACTTGGCCGCCTGAATGCAGATTGACTCTGTGGGTAATAAATTTTCACAGGCCAAGAACTTCAGCATCAACCAAGCTGATTCCGAGAAGAAAAATACACCCAGGGAAGTGGAGCTGGGCTGCAAAAATCTCCTATATTTTTATTTCACATCTGCATATCATTCAGCTAATACATCTGGTGACGGATGGACACGCACTGCTGATGGCTTCAGAGGTTCTTCTGAAAAGCTCTGCTTTCTGTTATGCAATTGTCATATTCAAAAGGAACAAGGAAAAAAATGAACAGCGGCCATTACAATTGGCAATCTGCTTTTAATATTACACCCAGAGCTGATGTTACTTATGCAGTGACCTCTACGGTCAACAGCAGAAAACTGAGATGGGAATGTTCCTTGTGCTTCTTAAGAAACCAACGTTAACAAAAGGCAGTTAAGAACTGCAATTCAGTGCTCAGAGCAATCTCACCACCTATAATCCTGACACCTTGATGAGCGAAGCTTTAGAGTCACTCTGAGAGGACCCAGATTCTTTTTGAGAGACATGATTAGTACTCCATGCATTAAGAATAAGAAAAGAAGTGGCTCTTTAACTTGCAGATTTATGCTAATTACCTGGATATCTATTAAATGAATTGTGTGCTCTCCAAATATTGATTGGGGATTAAAAGGTAACTTTTCTTCATTGTGAGGAGTAAATGATGCCAGTAGGAAAATTTCCCTCTACAGATTATATCCCATGATCACTGCCTGTAAAATTAAAACTGTCAGTTTAAGTGGATAAACCATGCTCATTTAAAGAGAAAAATGTAGTTATATAATTAAAATGAAAAGACTGCCTAACATGTGTGGATAATGTAATTACTGGAAGCTGCAGGCACATACACAGACATTCAGTTTGGATCCCTGCTCCTTACTTCCCGGTGCTTATGTATCTGTCATCTCTGCAAGACTGTGTGCAGTTGACACGATCTTAGCTGCTCCTTGTTGAGTGTCTTATTCACGTGGCCCTGTCCTCATGCCTTAGCTGTAATCATTTCATCTAGATATTTGCTGTGTCCAACCTCCCAAGCTTACCCTCCTCACTTGAGAGGCAGAACTCATTTTTTTTTTTAATAACCTGAAATCTGCCTTTTATTTATTTATTTATTTATTTAATTTTTTTTGGCTGTGCCAGGTGGCATGCGGGATCTTAGTACCCCGACCAGGGATCCAACCTGTGCCCCCTGCAGTGGAAGCATGGGGACTTACCACTGGGCCGCCAGGGAAGTCCCAGAACTCTGTTTTTTTTTTTTTCTTTTTTTCACTAAATGGGAAGATAGGCAATATAATTCATTTCTCCCTTCCAAATCCATTTAAAAAATGGCTTGAGTACTTAGTACCTTCAGGAATTATTTTGTCTTAAATCTTCTAACTCCTTCACTTTCTTCCAAAGAAACACCGGCGTCTAGAATTGTCAAAACCAAGAGCCACGGGTTTTAACCGGAGATCAAACAAACTGCCACACATATCTTGTGTCCTTCCTTCATTTACTCAGACACAAAATCTGATTCTCAAATCATTTGTTCTGTTTCTAGTTTGAACCTCATCAAGTATGAAAATTATAGGAGCAAACATGAGAATACGACTCCATTTCCATTAAACCTCCACATTTTCTAAACCTAGTCACAATCCTAGCTCTAGAGGTGACAGTCAAAATGCTACAGTTTTTGAAAGGGAAGGATGTGAAGAAATGCACTCTCTTGGTTTTGGAAGCTTCTGTTTGAGATTACTTCTGGAAAGTTATAACCTCAATATGGCTTGGCATGAAGCATATTTAAGTAGTGACTATTGACATTTCTACAGAGATTGGATAAATGCTTTTCTCCTAAATAGGTAGGTGATTTGTGTATTTATCTAAAGACAATTTTTGTCCTTGGGTCTATGTTTTTTTCTTCTTTGTCAACACTTTTGATCTTTGGATAGGACTAATTTGAAAAAAAATCACAGTGTTTAATAAAAAAAAAAAAAAAAAAAAAGGGAGACCCAAAGTCATCTTTGATACTGGACAACAGACAGCAGGAAATACTCTCAATTCAACAACATTATGCATCATTCATGCATCCATTCAGCAAGTATCCAGCACCTCTGCTGTGCCAGATACAGTTCCTGCCCTCAGGAAATTTCCAGTCTGGTTGGTTGAGATACTTAAAAAAGTAAACGCGGGGCTTCCCTGGTGGCGCAGTGGTTGAGAGTCTGCCTGCCAGTGCAGGGGACACGGGTTCGAGCCCTGGTCTGGGAGGATCCCACATGCCACGGAGCGGCTGGGCCCGTGGGCCACAATTACTGAGCACGCGCGTCTGGAGCCTGTGCTCCGCAACAAGAGAGGCCGCGATAGTGAGGGGCCCACGCACCGTGATGAAGAGTGGCCCCCGCTTGCCACAACTAGAGAAAGCCCTTGCACAGAAACGAAGACAAAACACAGCCATAAATAAATAAATTAAAAAAGTAAACGTACTACACAACTAAAATTATGATGAGACCTAAGAAGAAAGGTTAGGTTATTGTGACACGGACTAACCGGGGGTCCAAGTTAGATAACTGGAGACTCCCTGATGAAGTGAAATTTATGCTGCACCTCCAAGATGAGTAGGTATTAATGGGGCAAAAATCAGGGGAGAGAGGCCTATGGAGGCCCTGAGGCAGCTGAGTTTGGCTTGTTGGAGGAGCTGAAAGAAGACCCATGGGGTGGAAGTACCATGAACCATGTCAGTGTGAAGTGAAGGGGAAGCCTTGAGTGAAGCCAGCTGTGTAGGGTACTGTCGGCCACACTACAGGCTCTGGATTGTACCCCAAGTGAAATGGGAACCCATTTAAGATTTTAGACCAAGGAATGACTTGATCTGATTTTGATGCTCTGACTTGATCTTTTTCAAAAGATCCCTGTGAGGAAGTTGTATTATAGAGGGGGGAGAAGAGAAATATGTTGATTTCTACTGGACTGGTTTAGACTAGCCAGGATGGAAAGAGGTGGATAGACTAATATTTGTGAATTTATAGGGCTTAGAGATAAAATTAACATTTGAGTGAGGAATAGGGAGTCGTCAAGGATAAGCCCGATGTTTCTAGACTTAAACAACTGGGCGCCTGGCAGTTCTAGGTTTAGAAATGGTAACAGTCACAAGAGGAACATATTTGTGTGTGGATAGGTAGAGGGGTGGCAAGGACCAGAACTCCAGTTTGGCACAAATTGGATTTGAAATGCTTGTGAGACATCCAAGTGGAAAAGTCAAACAGGTCTGTGGTTAAGAAGAGAGTTCTGAGCTGAGGATATAATTTTAGAAATTGTAAGTATATAGAAATTGAAGGTCATGGGAATTGATGAGATCATCCAGAGAGAGACAGAGAGACAGAGAGGACGTGGAGAAGAAAAATCAGAAATGCGAAAAGATTCCAACATTCAAGATTGGCTGCAGGAGGAGCAGTCAGCAAAGGAGTCTGAGAAGACACAGCCAGAGGGGCAAGAAACAAACCAGGAGGGTAATGGTATTAGACAACTCAATAAAAGTGGGGTAATTAACAGTTTTCAATGCTGTAACTCTTCTGGTGAGACAAAGGACTGAAAAGAGCCTGGTGCATGTGCTCTGCAGACCCACTGCGGTCACTGGTGACCCAGTGAGTGGTTCTGGTGGAGAGGAGGGGCAGAAAAGAGTCAAAGGAGTAAGTCCCCAAGTAACTGAGAGGAAATGGGACAAACTTTTGATAAGAGGAAGGCAGTGTCCTCTTGTAATAGGGGGAACGGGAGACGATGAGTGAAGACAAAGGTAGTTGCGTGCATCTGGTTACAGGAAGATGAGGCTTCCCTGTTGGATGCCAGTCAGCATGGTACGCAATAGAGAAGTAAAGATGAATAAGACACAGCATCAGATTCAGGTCACTCACTCAAGAAATCAGGAAGACAGATAACTAAATCTCATATTATCCACATATTATCAATTCTGTGATGGAGGTAGTTATAGGATACTCAGGGAGAAAACTCATAAAATGCCATCACCAGTGAACTGCTGTGAGTTATGTATATATAATGCAATACCAGAAATGCCACTAAAAAAAGCTATACAAAGAGATACACTCAAAAATACTATAGATAAACAGAAATGAAATTCTATAAAATGTTCAAGGAAGCTACAGGAATTCAGGAAAAAGAAAACAGAAAAATGAAAAAACAAAGAGAACAAACAGAAGATGAAAAATAAAGTGGTTGACTTAAGCCCTAACATAATTATCATTAATGTAACATTACATTAATATTAGTTAATCAGTTTAATTATCAACTAATAATTACATTAAATGTAAATGGTCCAAATACATCAATTAAAAGATAGAAATTGGCAAAGTGGATATGCTGTCTGTAAGAAACTCACTTCCAATATAGGTAGGGTGAAAGTAAAAGAATGTGGAAAAAGTTATATTATGCAAACATTAATCAAAAGAAACTAACAGTGGCTACACTGATATAGGATAAAGTAGACTTCAGAGCAAAGAAGATTACCAGAGTGGAACATACATAATTATAAAAGGTCAATCCACCAAGAAGATGTAGCAATCCCAAATGTGTGTGCACAAAATAACAGCTGTAAAATATGTGAAGCAAAAACTGATAGAATGGAAAGGACAAATAGACAAATCCACAATTACAGTTGGAGACTTCAACACTCCTCTCCCAACAATTGATAGAGCAACTAGACAGAAAGTCAGCAAGGATATAGAGTATCTCAACAACAACATCAACCAACAGGTTCTAACTGACATTTATAGAACACTCCACTCAAAATCAGCAGAATACACATAAAACATATACCAACATAGATCATATCTTGGGCCATAAAAAATACTCAATGCATTTATAAAAACTGAAATCATACAGGATGTGTACTTAGACCACAATGGAACCAAACTAGAAATCAATACAAGTAAAATCACAGGGAATCTTGAAACACTTGGAAATAAAACAACACACTTCTAAAAGCATCAGAGGATGACGTCTCACTGAACTGAATGACAATGAAAATACAACATACAAAAATTTGTGAGATGTGGCTACAGCAGTGATGAGAGTGAAATGTATAGCACTAAATGCTTATATTATAAAAGAGGAATGGGCACATACCCTGAGAAAACCATAATTCAAAAAGATTCATGTACCACAATGTTCACTGCAGCTCTATTTACAATAGCCAGGACATGGAAGCAACCTAAGTGTCCATCGACAGATGAATGGATAAAGAAGATGTGGCACATATATACAATGGAATATTACTCAGCCATAAAAGGAAACAAAATTGAGTTATTTGTAGTGAGGTGGATGGACCTAGAGTCTGTCATACAGAGTGAAGTAAGTCAGAAAGAGAAAAATAAATACCGTATGCTAACACATATATATGGAATCTAAAAAAAAAAAAAAAATGTCATGAAGAACCTAGGGGCAGGACAGGAATAAAGACGCAGACCTACTAGAGAATGGACTTGAGGACACGGGGAGGGGGAAGGGTAAGCTGGGACAAAGTGAGAGAGTGGCATGGACATATATACACTACCAAATGTAAAATAGATAGCTAGTGGGAAGCAGCCGCATAGCACAGGGAGATCAGCTCAGTGCTTTGTGACCACCTAGAGGGGTGGGATAGGGAGGGTGGGAGGGAGGGAGACACAAGAGGGAAGAGATATGGGGATATATGTATATGTATAGCTGATTCACTTTGTTATAAAGCAGAAACTAACACACCATTGTAAAGCAATTATACTCCAATAAAGATGTTAAAAAAAATCAAAATAAATCAGTTTTCAAAAGTAAAAAAAAAAATAAAAGAGGACAAATCTCAAATCAATAATCTAAGCTCCCTCAAGAAACTAGAAAAAAAAAGAACAAAATGAACCCAAAGCAAGCAGGAGGAGGGAAATAATAAAGATAAGATATCAATGAAATTGAAAAAAGAAAAACTGACAGAGACTATCAATGAAACAAAAAGCTAGTTCTTTGAAAAGAGCAATAAAATTGATAAACCTCTAGTAAGACTGACAAAGAAAAAAAGAAGATCTGTATCAAGAATGAAACAGGGGCTATCACTATAGATCCAGACATCAAAAGGGCAATGAAGGAACACAACTCTACACAACATAAATATGACAACGTAAATGACATGATGGATTAATTACTTGAAGAGCACGTACTACCATAACCTACCCAATGTGAAATAATCTGAATAGTCCTTTAACAATTAAGGAAATAGAATTTGTAAGTTTCTAAAAAGTCTCCAGGCCCACATGGCTTCCCTGGAAATTCTGACAAACATTTAAACAAGAATTAACATTAATGTTATACAATCTCTTCAAGAAAGAGAAGAGCAAGGAACACTTCGCAATTCACATAATAATAATAATAATAATGTGAATAATAATAATATAATAATATTATATATAATAATAATAATATGAATAATAATTCACATTATTTGTCCTAATATCAAAACCAGACAAAGACAATAAAAAAAAGAAATCTTAGGAACAATATTCCTCAGGAATATAAAAAGACAAGCATGTGAGGAAAATGTAGAGCAATGGGAATTCTCTTATATTGCTGGTGGGAGTGTCAGAAGGTACAACCATTTTGGGGAAATGGTTTGGGATAGTCTACTCAAATTGAACATCCTATAGCACTTCTACTCTTGGGGACAGACCAATAGGAATGTTCCCATACACTCCCCAAAGACCTGTACAAGAATGTTAGTAACAGCACTATTCCAATAGCCCTAAACACCCTCGTGTCCGTCAGCAGTAGGACAGGTAAGCAAATTACAGTATATGCACATAATGGAATAGGATCCAGCAATGGAAATGAATAAACTTCACTTACATGCAATATCATGCATGAGTCTCACAAACAAAATGCTGAGCGACAGAAGCCAGACACAGCAGCGTGCAGTCATGATCCTGTTGATGTAACTGTGCTTCAAAGACAAGCACAATTACCCTACGGTGTTAGAAATCAGGGGAGTGGTTATTCTTTTGGAGGAGGCTGCCCCGAAGGGGATGTGGGAGACCCAAGAGGCTGGTCATGTCTGTGTCTTGATCTGGGTGCTGGCTACGTGGGTGAGTGTGGCTTATGAATATTCATCCAGTTGTATTCTTAGGTAACGTGTAACTTTTCTCTATGCCTGGTGTATTCCATTGTAAGTTGACTAATAAAGAAGAAAAAAGCCCACTGGATCTGGTGACATGAAGATTGTGGGTGAGCACAAGTTGTGAGGAAGTGGCAGGCTGCAGGGATCTAACGTTAATTCCAATTTTACAAATGGCGACACCAGAGCACAGAGCAGTTCAGTGACTGGGTCAAGGTTGCAGAGCTACTGGGTAGCAGAGCAGGGATTTGAACCCATGGGGCAGGGCTGCTGAGCTGGTGCTCACTCACTAAACTAGCCTGTCTCTTATTTTGAGAGCACAAAGGCAATGATAAAGGAACATCAAGACAGGAATATGCAAGTGCATGAGTGTATGAGGCTACTTTAGGAAGAGCAAACAGGTGTAGCAACTCGATGCTCTTGTGGATGTTCCTTTATCACAGTGGCTACACAGGCTGGTGACCGACAGTCACAAAGACAACCAGGTGTCATGTTAGAAAAGGACAAGGATTTTAGTACACTACATTTATTGAGGCAGGGAAATATACAGTACATTTTTGAAAGATTTTGGGTTAAGGGACAGACTCTGATTAGATCTGAAAAAATAATTTTTGTTAGATGCTTAATTATCTCTCAATGCCAGAGAAATGCAGAGCGTGTATATGTGCTGTGTATATGCACAGGCTCCGCTCTTTTGGGGTGCAATCATATTTTGGTCTTGAAGAGAAAAAAAATTCTATGTCATTAGTGTTTTTTAAAAGCATGGGATTTACAATTTTGTGATTAGGTCAGGGTATATATAGGATATATAAAGGATAACTTAATATAATCAGTGTTAGAGCAATCACTAAACTGCCACATACAAAACCACTCTCTGGAGTCTTAATTACAAGGGAGGATTAGGGTATGAAAGTCACTCATTCTGTCAGCTGCTTTCATTGTAAAAGACAGGAAGGTGTACATACGTGCGGACCGAAAGCAAGAAGGATGTGACTGGTAGATTCACAGTACAATATTTTCCACAGCTACAGACTGAAAAGGAGTAGTTAATGAAGCAAAATGAGTAAACTAAAGGTTCTCACTGCCTTAGAGAATGCGTCTAGTTCATCCTTGATAACTAATTTTTTTAAATTGTGTTTTCAGTGGAAACATTTCCTGGAGATAATTCAGGAAATTCTTTCCAAATTAAGAAAGTCTCGCTGAATGAAACAGTCTGTAAATCCCTTTTCCAGTATCAAGTATACACACTCTACATGTTTGCTGTGACTTAATCCACAGCAAACATAGGTCCAATCCTATCTGGACCTCCACTGGGGAAAAAAAACACAAGAGATGAAATCATTTGCTTGTAGACACAAAGACGAGGAACCAACATGAGGGGTGAAATTGTTCCCCAGATCTGCCAAGATTGCTGGGTTGTGGATGTCTGACGGGCCTGCTTCATGCACCTAGAAACAGATCAATCAATCTCTAAAAAAGCCCGAGTGGCCCTCCTTGCTCAAACTTTCTTCACTTGGGCTTTTCTCAGCTGGCCAATCTAGTTTCAAACTGCATTGAGTTCTGTCTCATACCCAGTCCCTTCTTTGATGCCTCACCTTCTCTTACAAGGTGAGCAAGCTTTTCTGTGATCTCACAGTCATATCTGGCTCAGATGCTCTTCCCGGAAATTTCCTTTGATCTCACCTCTGCACGCTCTCTTGGTACATTATGTGCATTTGCATGTCTAGACAGCTGCAACACCTGCATGGCATTCCATGATACCTCTGTATAAAATTCACTATTCCAAGATCAACTGAACAGTATACATGTCGTGTATCACGTGTAAAAATGACACAGAAAACCTCTCTGAATTGTCTTTATACCTATCACGTTTATCCCACCTTGACACGATACAAAACAGGTGATGAGACAAAGGAAACAGAAGTGGAGGAAAATCTGTCTTTTCATGTTTTCAAACTTGTTTTAAAATACAAACATTTCCTGCAATGCAGAAGTGAGAGTGATGAATGTTAATTGGGTATTTTTTCACCTTAACGGACTGATCAGAAGAGTATTTATAAACCCCTGACTGATGTCTTGAGCTGATAAATCAACACCAGGGGAGAACATTTCAAGCACATTTATCACTTAAGACAAACAGGCTATTCCGAGCGCGATTATTTTTTATTCATCGTTTTAGCTCACCTCTACCTTTGCTTCCGCTCGATGTTAATAATATCTGTATAAGACTTCTCAATAATTAATGCTAAAGCATGCTTGTTGCATGCTGATGAGGTGAAGCTCACACATTTGATCTCCAGAAAGCCAGTAACCTTTCCAAAAAGAAAGCTCTATCTCACATTGAAGCCTGATCCCAGGCGGCGTCCTTATAAATAGCTGCTGTTGGCTTCGATGCCATGAAGATCACAGAATTACAGTTTTAAGGGAAATTAAAGCCAAGATATTTGAACAGACTGGCCCAATGGCACAGAATCTCGTAATCAGCAGAGGATACCCAGCGTCCTAGAGCATCACAATTGAGCATTTGTATGACTCAGTTAATACCCAGGACAGTCTACCAGATTGGCATCATCATATCACATTCAGAGAACCGCAACATCAAGGAAAATCTTACCTGTTCATTCTCCTCTTCATCGCTACTTAGCTTAAGGTCATCTTCTAGCATTCTGAAAGAGGGAACAAAGAGGGTACAGATACTTAGCAAATTCAAGAGAATTTAGCACCAAAATACCTGTATTAGAGCAATGTTTCAGTAATGAGCATATTAGATTTCCTAATTTAAAAAAAAATGTTTCCTTTTGAGCCCTTTTCCTCTGATGCACTTAGGAAATTACAAACTGCCACATCATAAAAATAAACCCTCACAACAGCCAAAGGACGTTTGATGAGCTACTTCAAGAATATGAGGTTTTAAACGAACAGAGTCAAATAGGTGCTTTTGCTTGTGAAGTTGTAATTCCACAATTATTTGTCCAGTGTTTTCCATGTGGCGGGGGCTGAGCTACATCTCCATCACCGTTCGTGGGAAGCAGAAGGAGAGAGCAGGCAGAACCCTGCCGAGAGCTAGAAAACCACAAACTCAAGTTCTCAGAGCAGCTGCTGGGTCTTCCCCCATCAAAGACCTGGAAAAGACAGCTGCCTGAACATCCTACCGGATGAGGAAAACCAAATAGAAGGAAACTTTCTGCAAAGACTCTGGGGAGGAACTCCCCAGCGCCCCCTGGGTCCCTCAGCTGCGTCATGACAGCCGCAGTGGGGTAGCTTACTTTTGGGTCCGTAAGAGTTAAAAGTTAAAATAAAAAAAAAAAAAAGAATTTGAAAAAGAATGAATATATGGGTATGTATAACTGAATCACTTTGCTGTACACCTGAAACTAACACAACACTGTAAATCAACTATACTCCAATATGAAAAAAAATTAAATTAAAAAAAGAAAGAAAATTTCAAACAGTATTTCTGACGATGATGAAATTGTATTCTTATCAGCATTGCTGATTTATTTCTTTGTAGAATAATAGTTTTCAGATGAAGTCATTTCAAAAGAAGTCTCACTCAGAAGCGTGTTCTACACGCAGATGAATGCAGAGCTCTTCTGTCTGGAGTGAGGGGAAGAGTCCGTCTTTGGATGGACCCTGGGGCTCCAGGGATCAGTCTGGAGGCCACTGAGGTCCCTGTGTTTGAAGGCCTCGTTGTCTTCTCTGAAATCACCTTCCAAGTCCAAAGACTGACCCCTAAAATGTGTTGTTTCCTACAAAAGCCAATTATAGGCCTACTGTAGATACATTCCTCTGAATATTTTTATAAGTAATTTCAGTGACTTTTGGGGTGAGCTTGGGGTAAAGATCTGCCAGGGCAGGGCGTGGGCCCACTTCTGCCTCTCACGGCTGTGTGTTTGGGGCAAATCAGTAAACGGCCCCGCCCCCAGCCCCATTTCCCTCTTTGTAAAATGAAGGGTTGTGCTGGACCTCTCCAAGGTCCAGTCCTCCTTTAGCGTCCGAGAGTCTGCAAAATAAATTTGCCCCCTATTTCCTAAAGTAAAGCAACTCCTGTATTTGTTCTAAAGAGCACAGTTGTGAAATTTTAAAGCAATTCTTGGTGTACCATTTAAGCCGTAACCATTAGGACACCAAATCCCCCCTGGCTACAGCTATTCTACCAGTAGCAAGTGGTATCCTTCTTTTATTATTCAAACCAGAAGCAAACAAGCCAAACACTGGCAAAGACTGCACAGCTGCACCTCGACCGCCCTTTACGTCTGTGTGGCACGTCACTCATTTCCCTTGACCTCACAAACTTGAACCTGGGCTTCGAAGAGAAGAGATACTGGTGATTTATTATATTAGAGTGCTGTTGGGGGAGAATCTAGGAGAGGACGGTGTTTCCTTTGTCCTGGGACACTACTGACCAGCATGGTGACGGCACAGAGTACAGTACCAGTTGGTTGGCTGGTCTGGGCAGCTACCCCAAGACAATTTTATTTTGTTTTTTTGTTTGGCTGCATTGGGTCTTTGTTGCAGTGCATGGGCTTTCTCTAGTTGTGGCGAGCGGGGGCTACTCTTCGTTGCAGTGCGCGGGCTTCTCATTGCGGTGGCTCCTCTTGTTGTGGAGCACAGGCTCTAAGCGCACGGGCTTCAGTAGTTGTGGCACGTGGGCTCAGTAGTTGTGGCTCGTGGGCTTAGCTGCTCCGCGGCATGTGGGATCCTCCCGGACCAGGGCTCGAACCCGTGTCCTCTGCATTGGCAGGCAGATTCTTAACCACTGCGCCACCAGGGAAGTCCCCCCAAGATGATTTTCCTACCCAAAGGCACAAATACGTTTCTGATGAAAAGGACCAGAGAAGTCAGGACAGTTTCCTACCCGCACTCCTCACTCCCTCTTTTGGGGTCAGCTGCCAACTGAGATTCGGTTTACTCTCAAGGACTGCCCTGTACACACTGGGTGTTCAAAGTGTGGGTGGTCCCGTCGGGGGATGGGAAGGGGGAGGGAAGGACACACAATCGTTGTTAATGAGCCCCAGTTAGATGGAAGTCACGTCAAGGGTGACTGAGGAGTTTCCTCTGCGTATGGGCGACAGTGTGGACAGATTTGAAGGCCATGGCCAACCAGAGCAAGATGCCCCTAAATGCCCCAAAGCAAGGGACCTTAGCTTGGCTGCACACCCGTCTTGTGACTCGGTTACCACATGAAGCTGGCACAGTAAAAGCCGTGTGTGGGATTCCTTTTAAGGTAGGGAGTGGAACTTGTTTTGTTTATTCTAGGTGCACGCTAAATGCGTCACACATGAACATGTGTCTGGTTGACTCTCAGGCTGCCTTTCACACCCCTGATCCTGGGAGAGTCACACCTCTGGCCCAAGGTTTTGTCACTTCTATAGTGAGACTCAGCTCCCTTGTCATCCTTTCCAGAAGAAAAGCAGTCAGAGATCCACCTCGCTTTGGGAATAGAAATTATCACTGAATTTACCTCTCTTATGTTAAAAAAAAAAAAAAAGATTAAGTGTGTTTCTGGTCTGAGATCCAAAAACAAAGGATCAAATGTAAAAATATTCTATATTCAAGAGAGGCTTCAAGAGAAGTTAGACTCCAATAAACTTCAGAATGTCTTGGAAAAATGGGAACACCGAGAGTCTGACAGCTCATTCACATCGCACAGTAATGCCTGCTGCTACCAGCACGAGGGACCGCATTCCTGGAACAGACGGTCACCACCGCCCGGCGTCCCAGACCCCAACAGGCATGCGCTGAGACGACTCAGTCTCAAGGCCACCGAAGAACACGCCCGGCCCTTCTGCATCCTTCTGGTCACAGCGGAGTCCCTGTGACTCAACCTCCAAAGCACAGCGCTTGCCCCTTTTAATGCTGGGAAAACCAGAGTGGCTTCTTAGAGAGCCTGAGGAGGAGCTGAAGAAGATGTGAAGTTAGAGAAGAACACGGAAGAGCTGGGACCACTGAAGAGCCCGAGAGGGCTTCCCTGGTGGCGCAGTGGTTGAGGGTCTGCCTGCCAATGCGGGGGACGCGGGTTCGAGCCCTGGTCTGGGAAGATCCCACATGCCGCGGAGCAACTGGGCCCGTGAGCCACAGTTGCTGAGCCTGCGCGTCTGGAGCCTGTGCTCCGCAACAAGAGAGGCCACGATAGTGAGAGGCCCGCGCACCGCGATGAAGAGTGGCCCCCGCTTGCCACAACTAGAGAAAGCCCTCGCACGGAAACGAAGACCCAACACAGCCATAAATGAATAAATAAATTAATAAATTAAAAAAAAAAAAAGGGCCTGAGAGCTGTCCTCATTTGGTGAAGGCCATGTCTGCCGCCATCGAAGCACACAAATGGCACCATCGGCGCAGTCTGCCCCCAAATCTGATCCCACCTGCTTGACAACATGTTTGTCATCTGTCTATTTTCAAAAGGAATCACACTGGCGTAAGTAAATTGAACAAGAATAATAATAACAAAAGTTTTAAACCAAGAGTGAAAGAAAATGCAAAGTAAGTGTTGGTTAGGACACAGGGCAGAGATGGAGGATACCACACCAGTCAGGATACCATCCCTGACTCTGTTTCTGAAAAAGGAAGGAAGGCCACGGCTCTGAGGCTCCGAAGCGCTGAGGATGCAGACTGGGATGGGACATCAGCACATAAGTGCAGGGCCCGTGCTTCCGCATCACACTGACTCGCAGGGTGCCCTGACGCACCTCTGCATCCCTACACACCCCCCATCTGAGCACCACCAGGCCTTCCTCCCGACGGTGACGCCCATCCAACCAGAGCCATGCTCCTTCCATGTCCCTCGGCCCCCCCGCCCCCTCGTGTCCCCGCAGCACCCTCCTAGGTGTCCCAGCTCCTGTCCAACCTGACCTCATTCAACCCTACCTCGAGGTGGGCACTGCCGGGGCAGCAGACCTCGGGGGTCTGAGCACAGACTCTGGAGTCAGACTGCCTAGGAGGAATCCTGGCTGTGCCACTCAGCTAGCCCTGCCTCAATGGGTTTTCCAGGGAAATCATTACACAGTCCTTGGAAAGTGCTTAGCATAGAACCTTGTGCGGAAGCAACGTTCAACACATGTTCATTTTTCATTAGTATTCCTCTTTTACCTCTGAGGGCCATGCCTTGGAGCATTTAAGAAACTTGCATGCGTAAACAGTTTGGGACAGAAGATGTTTCGGTAACGATGCCTTAAAACTAAGCCATTTGCTCTAGTTTCAAGCCATCTTGAGAAGAAAAGATGACGTTTTCTAGAGGCTGTGGAGGGGGATATATTTTACGATATAACTGCTGCCATGGTTGATTGATCTGATGTGAGTTCATGCGTGCAGAGGACAGAAAACATGCCCACCAGCCTGAGTGCACAGGGGACGTATCCTGGGAGCCTGTGGTCGGCCACACAGCCTGGAGTACCCACAGCCTGAAGACAACAGGGGACACTGAAATAAAATAGATAATAAAATCAAACTCTGCGAATGAAGGCCAGAGAGCAGAGGTGCAGCCAGAGGTACAGAGAAACCTGGACTTCGTGCCCTGAGCACCTGAGTTGTTGTTACATTGTGTCCAGAGCACTTCTGGTCAGTGCCTGGTGGCAACTTCACAGTGGGGTCTGACCAGACAGCTGACTTCACAGTGGGACCCTGACAGGACCGAGGCAGGATTTTTTTTTTTTAAACATGCAATAAGGTGATTCAGATTCTATCCATTTCTCACTGGTGAACTGTGTAGACAACAGTTTCTTAAAATTATTGTCCCAGGAAAATTACAACATGCCCCCTGAACACCTGGTACAAAGGGTCAAAAGTTCTGAGCCACGGGCTGAAGGCTCTTATGCTTTCACGCAGGGACAGAGGGTCCCATGGGAACTGTGTAGACGAAAGGGTGTGTGGAGGTTTGCCTCTGAGCTCAGATCGGGGAACCCAGTACAAACATTTCCATCTGTGGTTTGCCAAGGGCCACCTCAGATGAACCTCTCTGTTTCCGGAAGTGAAGGATGAATTAAAACACGGCCTCACCACCAACAGTAGAACTGGCATTCAAACTCCCAATCACCTACACAGTCAATTTTCTACTGTGTTCTTTCAGTGGTGGGCACCTATCTTCGGAAAGCATACTGTCTCCCAGGGCTGGTTCTTCTCACACATTACATTCAAATCAGCATTGCCACTTAGCCATTTTTAAGTGCCTTAAAATTTTCAAGGTCTGGCCTAACGAACTCTCACGGAACCCAGTCGCCTCATCTGAAGGTAAGGCCCTCAGAAAAGGGAGGAATTCAATACAACCCTTGCAACTTTAATATTTGATGATGGTAGCTTCCCTGTGTGTACTATTTTTTAATTGAGCAGTAGACAACTTTATGTTGTAGCTAGTGCTTTTATATATATATATATTTTTTTAAATAAATTTATTTATTTATTTTTGGCTGCGTTGCGTCTTCGTTGCTGTGCACAGGCTTTCTCTAGTTGTGGCGAGCAGGGGCTACTCTTCGCCGCGGTGCACGGGCTTCTCACTGCAGTGGTTTCTCTTGTTGTGGAGCATGGGCTCTTGGCACGCGGGCTTCAGTAGTTGTGGCACGCGGGCTCAGTAGCTGTGGCATGTGGGCTGTAGAGCACAGGCTCGGTAGTTGTGGCGCACGGGCTTAGTTGCTCTGCAGCATGTGAGATCTTCCCGGACCAGGGCTCGAACCCATGTCCCCTGCATTGGCAGGCAAATTCTTAGCCACTGCACCACCAGGGAAGTCCCTGGTGCTTATATTTTTGAGTTCCACAATTTCTCAGGAAGCAGAAATAGTAGCCTACCCATAACAGATGGCCAGCTGCTTCTAGGGCTCATCTGTATCTTACACAGGTATTGCAAACTGGCACATTAAATACCTTCAAATGTAATGGCAGTCATTTCACAGAGCAGCAGTTTTTAATTAATAGGGTTTCCCTGGAATTACTTGTCATTTGGGGCCCTTATCAGATCTGAATCCTTTAGTCCTTTAAAGTTCATTTCATTTTGCTATGTCTTAATGGCTTCTTGAAAATCTGACTTTTAACTGGGCTGTTTGGTTTGCAGATTTGTTTCTATAGCCGGTGCTTCTACGATCTCCACCTATTTGAGATTTAAAGCCAAAGGCAAATGTTTACGAATCCCCATCAAACATATTCATATATGCAGAATGGATAAAGAAGATGTGGCACATATATACAATGGAATATTACTCAGCCATAAAAAGAAATGAAATTGAGTTATTTGTAGTGAGGTGGATGGATCTAGAATCTGTCATACAGAGTGAAGTAAGTCAGAAAGAGAAAAACAAATACCGTATGCTAACACATATATATGGAATCTAAAAAAAAAAAAAAAGGTCTGAAGAACCGAGGGGCAGGACAGGAATAAAGATGCAGACATAGAGAATGGACTTAAGGACACGAAGAGGGGGCAGCGTAAGCTGGGATGAAGTGAGAGAGTGGCATCGACGTGTATACACTACCAAATGTAAAACAGATAGCTAGTGGGAAGCAGCCGCATAGCACAGGGAGATCAGCTCGGTGCTTTGTGACCACCTACAGGGGTAGGATAGGGAGGGTGGGAGGGAGACTCAACAGGGAGGGGATATGGGGGATATAAGTATATGTATAGCTGATTCACTTTGATATACAGCAGAAACTAACACAATGATGTAAAGCAATTATACTCCAATAAAGATGTTAAAAAAAAAAGACATTTTCTATAGTGCATCTCATTTAAACCTCAAAACAACCCAATGATAAATGATAGTACTACTAAAAAAAAACCCGTATTCATATACGCAAATATCTATTCTAACAATAGCCGCGCATGATAAACCTATTCGTTATGCAAGTCCACCCTTCTGAAGGAATCCCCAAGCCATCCTCCCCACTGCTTGGAACACAGGAGGAGAAGTCATAAACTCATTTCATTGTTTTTGAAGTCCACTGCTCTGTCAGGGTCAGTGCTACCATCTGCCTGGGCTTATTTTCAAAAACAGTTGACCACCTTCCTCTCCACATTCGTTCAGAAGAATTTAGCTCACGCCATTCCCCAGTTAACTGGGAACCAGCACGGCTAGGACAGGCTCAGCCTGGGGTTGGTGATGTAGTGCATCCAAGGCACAAATGAAGGAACTTAGTCTGGAAGCCAATGTAGAAATCAGGAACGAGACAAAGGGTGGTCTAGATGACCTCAGGGTTTCCAGCTCTGATGCTTTCCTACCCGGATTCCTATCTACATCTTTTGAGGCAATGTGGAGCATAGGGAGATAGTTTCTGTTCACACACATCTTCTTCCTGGACCCCCTCTTCCTAGGATTGGTTCTAGCTGTCAATGAAACCACAAGTGATCTTCTGATTCTGCCATGTTCACCCTGGGGCGAAGGTGTCCTGTAGCTCTTCTGTTTAAGGACAATAGGTTCCAATGGTCCTTTTCTTCCACTTATACGATGAGCCCACCTGCGACCTTGACACAGGCCTGTTTTCCCTGGGGGACAGCATCTCATTTCCTGCTACTCAAGACTCTCGCAAAAGCCAACCTCATTCAGGAAACCTGTCAAACCTTGGTGAGATACGGGATGAACATGTGTCTTCAAAATCTCAATCAAGCAACTGCCTTTCCAAATAGTCCCATATCTAGTATATTAATATAGAATAAATGGATATCAAAGGAAAGTGAAAATCAACACTAATAAAAGGACACGGGGGCTTCCCTGGTGGTGCAGTGGTTAAGAATCTGCCTGCCAGTGTAAGGGACATGGGTTCGAGCCCTGGTCTGGGAAGATCCCACATGCCACGGAGCAACTAAGCCCGTGTGCCACAACTACTGAACTCTGCGCTCTAGAGCCCGTGAGCCACAACTACTGAGCCAACGTGCCACAACTACTGAAGCCCACGCATCTAGAGCCCGTGCTCTGCAACAAGAGAAGCCACTGCAATGAGAAGCCCGCGCACCACAATGAAGAGTAGCCTCTGCTCACTGCAACTAGAGAAAGCCTGCGCACAGCAATGAAGACCCAACACAGCCAAAAATAAATAAATAAAATAAATTTATTTAAAAAAAAAAAAAAAAAAAAAGGACACAGTCCGTGGTACTAGAGTGTGGAGTGGTGGAATGAGGCTGGCCAGCATTGAGTCTGAGTTCAGTCCATAACCAGCTCTGTAAACTTGGGCAAACTGTTCACTCACTCTGGATATTATTTCACATCTCTAAATGAAGCTGGGATAAAATGACCTCTACAGCCTCTTGTGGCTCTGAATCTGACTCTCTGCCTTTACCAATGGGTGGAAAGTCCAGTTAGATTGTTGGAGATTTAGAGGGTTCCCATGGATCTGAGCTGATACGACTCATAAAAGTAAAACTGACAGGTTGGATCTGAGTCAAGATCCACACTGGGGTCAGGAGCCTGGGGTGAAGTCCGGTTACTTCTTTGAGCACTTACTTCCTCGTATGTCAGGTAAGACATTTCCCATCGCTGTTCTAAAAATTCAACAGAAAATGGACATGGCAGTGCTTTTAGATGGTAAAGTGCTACATAGAGTGTTTGACTACATCTGGAGACATTTCGCATGTGATATGGTGTGTAGGACAGAGCCTCGCCCTCAGGCAACAGCCTGTGAATCTATAGTAACAGAGCAGCTTCCCGTGGACCAGGAACAAAGGCAATAATCAGACTGGACCCCGGTGCTCCTGCACCAGGTGGCCACGAGGACTGGACTGGGAGATGGTGCCAGTTCTCCAACTGGGCTTGAGACCAGGGAAGTGTTCTTTCCTCTGTTACAAACTAATCAATTGTCTCTAAGGTATTTTCTAGACGCTTCCTTATTACAGTGAAATGTGACCCCAAACCCACATCCAACAGCTTTTGGGTAGTTAAAAAAACTAGATTCATCTTTTTCTTTTCTCCTAACAGCATCTGCAAATAAAGTCAGATGACACATATGCTAAATGATGAGCAGAGCAACAGAGCAATTTGCTGAGCCCCCAACAAGCCTTCGTCGAGTCCTCTAGGCTCTGGTCCACACACACCAGAAGTATACATCCTCTCAAACGCTCTGTGTCTGCAGGATCCTTCATTCTGTCTAAGGAACAATGTGTCCCCGAGCTCCACCACGAAGGCACATTTAGAAAAGCATGAAGTCACAAAACATTCTTCCAAGTAACTGAAAACGAGACGCTAGCGGCCAAGTGTACCGAGGAGTTCCTCATCAGATCAGTCCTCTGGGGCAGGTGGACTGCCCCAGGACTCGGAGGTGTGGTGGGAGAACGTTTACAGAGAAAAGCGGCCTTAGCAGGCCACCTGCCCTGACCTCCAGCCCCCGGGGAAGCAGGAAGCTCCCTCCACAGGCACCCTGGGAGTCAAAGCTGGGCCAGTGGTTCTCAGACTACAGCAGAAGCACCATCGCCTGAGGGCTTGTTAAGACACCGGTGGCCGGGCCCGCCTCCAGGGGTGGGAAGGGGCCCCCAAATTTGCATTTATAGTAGGTCCCCAGGTGATGCAGAGGCTGCCGGCCAGAGGCCACATTTTGAGAAGCACTGGGCTAGGCCATCACCTCCTGCCCGCAGAGGTTTATTGCATCTCTAGTCAGCTACTGAAAGCCGAGAGCCTGTGGTATGGTCCCTTGAGCCACCTCTGAGGGCATATTGGGGCCTGCGGTCTGGGTGGATGGGTGGGGGGCCTGGGGCCCTGAGGATGTGTACTCCTCCCCAGATCTCTCCCAGTTTGCCCTGGCCCACAGGGTAGGACCCCAGAGAGGACCAGGGACCCCCTCCTCTCACCCCCAAATCTGCTAAGGAAAAGAGCTCGTTCATTCAACCAACTGAGCCTGACTCACTGAATACAAGCTCCAAAGGCTCTGTGCCTGCCCTCAGAGCGTCGGGTTAGCAGGGGACAGAGACAAGTAACCCAGTGATTGTTATGCGGTGGGATGGGCCCTCGAGCAGAGGAGGAGGAAGGACCCGTGCCGGCTTCAGACTCCTAAAGAAGTCAGATGGAGTCGGGGAAGGTGACCCCCGAGCATGGCATGCCCGGGCATTGGAGGTAGGTTATATCCTGCACTCCCATGATGTTCTTTTCTTTTGGAAAAGTGATACACACACAGGGTTCCAATGCCACCCCCCGACCAAAGAAAAAAATCCAGGGACATGTCTACCTGCCGTCCTGTCTCTACCTGCTCACTTCCCACTCTTCCCCACAAAGTCACCACTGTCTGTAGTTTCTTACAGATGATGTCCGAGTTTCTGTATGCATTAAGCAGCAAATGGGAACACAGCACTGCGGACCCCTTACAGTCAGTACACGGCATTGGTGGATGGATGTAAGGTTAACGGGACCCTTGTTTTCTGTCTGCAGCAGGTAGCTCTAGGACACTCCCAACGATCCCAGCCTCCTGGCACCGTGTCCTCCCCACCCTGAGTGTGGCTGGACCTAGTGACCTCCTTCCAGTGAACAGAGCAGGGCAAGGTGATGGGGTGTCACTCGTGAGAGTGGGTGACGTCCACCTGCTGGCATGCATACTCTTTGGCTGCTTTGCTTGGATGATGAAAGCTGCCACGTTGGGAGCTGCTGTACGGAGAAATCCCCATGGCCGGGAGCTCAGGGGACCTCTGGCCAATGGCCAAGGAGGGAATGAGGCTCTCAGACCAATCACTGGAAGGAACTGAGTCTGGCCAACAATCACGCGATGTGAGCTTGGAAATGGATCTTTCCCTAGTCAGGCTTTGAAGTGACTGCAGCCCCGGCTGACGCCTTCATGGCAGCCTCTCCAGAGGCCCTTAGCCGGGGGACCCAGCGAAGCCATGCTCAGATTCCTGACCTATAGAAACCAGGAGATAACAAATGCCACTAAGTTTGGGGATAATTTGTTGGCATCGATAAGTAACTGGTATGCCACTGGATATTAGTAAATATTTAGTGTGTCCCTTTTCAAGGTCACTCCCAATTGCTTGAGCTAAAAGCATGAACAGCCATCATTCAAACTGTCTCACAGAGGTATAACGCAAGCCTAACAGGTCATTAAAATGTTCTAATAGCCACATTAAGAAAAAGTAAAAGCAGGTAAAATTACAATATATTCAATATATTTAAGCCAACATAGCATTTCAAGGTGAAAACATACACATTTCAAGGGCTCAGTAGCCACGTGCGGCCAGTGGCTGCTGGACTAGACAACACGGGCTCAGAGCTTCTGCAGAAGGTGAGGGGTGTTCCCAACTCCAGAAGCTGTCATGTCCCCGCCTCCCTCCCTGCCTCCCCGCAGCTCTCCTTTGCCTCTTGCAGGGGTCAGTCTTCTCTACAATGCCTGCCTCACAGGGTGCACTGGACAAGCCTGTGAAGGTAAAGGCCCTGGTAACTTAGAGTGTGGAGGAGCTGAGCGGGAAAAAGGGAAGGCTGGTCAGAACTGATTGCAACCGCACACCCCCAATGACGATTCCTGGTGGAGACAGGGATTCCAGAGGCCTGTTTCTGAGCCAGTTGAACGTGTCAATGACCCATCTTGCTCCCAATTCTGATGATGCTATCTGCTCATGGCATGGCACGCCATGATGTCTTACAAAACAGCTGTAAGGCAGAAACCAGTGCACAGCTGCAGTTGGCCCACAGAGGGGTAGGCTCAGGGCCATGCGTTTAGGAGCCATGGCCTCGGAAAACAGAACAGGGGCAGCCTTGCAAATACACCTTGTAAAACGCTGACCACTTGGCAAGGGAAGTCTGTCCACTTTTTGCTCTCATTTATCGCGTCCCCACTTCTGTTGGATGTAGTAAAGACACATCTCACTAAAGTTATTTGAAATATCCCAGGTTTTTTTTTTTTGGTTTTGTTTTTTGCTTTTTTTTTTTTTAGTTGTCTATTTTAAAAAGTGTGCTCGTTGTTCTTTTTACTTGGAATTACAATTCCAAGGGGACTAGATAGGGGATCTGAGCAGCCTGGAGGGAACTCTTTGTCTGGGAGAAATGGAATGCTGGGCCCAGTTTCCCTGAACATCTCAGGACTCTTTCCACCCAGAAAGCTGTAAGCACCACACACAGTTGGTGTGATTGTGAAAATATGAAGATGCTCCATCTTTTTCATTCAGGGCACTGCAGGCCACGGTTGTAAAGTAGCTTTCTCTGAACTGACTTGAAAATTGCTTCCTCCTAAAAGAATTACAGGGAAAGAGGGCTGGATGGACTTGATCATTTCTATCAAAAAACAAGCTGGACTCTAGAAAGAGTACTTTAATAGGGAAGGCTCGCTCCTCAAAGATGGTTTTAAAATTCCTCTCTTTGTTCGTTACAAGGACTTTAAGAAAATTAGCTTCTGAACTAATGTTCTTGGTATTAGAGGATTCCGTTTCTAAGGCGTAATGAATTCAAGTACAGAGTGTGAAAGAACATGGTCCTTTTTCGGCAGAACTGGAAGAGAGGTTGGGGGACCTTGACTGGGAACCTTTGCACAGACTTGACCATGGGCATTTCTTTACATGAACCTCTCTGAAGGGAACTGTGTACCTCCCCTGAGGGGAATGAGAAACGAGACCTGCAGAGATTAGGCTCCAGTCTGTGAGGTCAAATGTTAACGGCCAGTAAACTAGTAAAGCGGTTGCCAATTCTGTTGGCTAACTAATGCTTTGCTTATTTCATTCATAACTTTTGACAGGAAGAATGTATTGAACCTAGAAGGGTCATACATACGGCGGGCACAATACCAGTTTCTGCATGTCTGTGGCTATCATTATTGACAAGTTGATTCCTGAGACAGCCCCTAATTAAGAGATTTAATTGAACAGATAGACTGTTAGGGTTAGGAAAGAGAACCAAGCATAATCTCCAAATAAGCAAATGCGCACATGTTGAGCTACGCCCATGTCACACGTTTCCTGAGTATGGCCCTAACATGGTGCTTTCTAAACTTTACTGCACACTGGAATAACTTGGGAACTTTGAAAAATATTGATGCCCGGCTCCTACCCCACCCCCATATTCTGATGGAATAGATTTGGGGTGTGATCTGGGCATCCAGAGTTTTAAAAGCTCCCTAGGGGATTCTGATTGACAGCAAAGCGTAGGAACCGCTATACAACAGAGTGAACTGGGTAGTCTGCAGAGCTGAATATCTTGAATAGCTCTGTTCCCTGGATCAAGTCCCGAACTCTGAGTTTTAGTTTGTCCGCTAATAAAATGGTATGACAGTTGAGACACAAACGAGACAATAAAAGTGAAAGCACACTGGAAACCGTAAAGCCTCTGAGGGGTTTCTCAATGATGAGGTCAGCATTACCCGTGGTGTTTAAACACTGATTCGTGGGCCTCCTTCCCAGAGACGCTAATTTAATTGGTCCTAGATTGGGCATAGGCATCGGTATTTTTGACAAGCATCCCAGACGAATCTACTATTCAGCCAGGGTTGAAAACCACTGCCTGATTCCAAGTGAACTTTCGCCTTCTCATTAAAACCATCTGCAATCCACAGAATAGAATTCTCCACATCTTATCTGCCTTTGTACAGAACTAGTGCGTTGTATTAAGATTGTGTAACAACTCAACAGCCTCCACCTTTCCCCCGCCTTCCATTTGAATATGAATGCTTCCAGGGGAGGGGCGTTATTTCCTGAGTACCTAGGGTAAGGCACAAACCCATCCTTACTAATGAGTTAAGGAGTTATCATTCCGTGTTTCAGAATTCTTCAGTGATTGTTTTCAGAAATCATAGGCAGTGCTAGGGCATCTGAGATCATTTTCTGGCCTGTTCTTTAGCCTCTGGGAGGAAACACAAAAGATACCATAGGTTATCCTGCCTTCCAAGTTCTCTGGAGAAGTCCCCAAGGTTTCTTCAAGACAGTACAGCACAGTATGCAAGGTTATCTGTGGACATCTCAGCATCATTTCTCCCTTGGAGCACTGCCTTGTTTCACAGGGGCTAGAGGACTGGGAACTACATTTCCTACGTGCCTGTCTGCAGGGTTCTGAGTTAGATGTTGCCAATGAGAGGCACCCACATAGGGTTTGGAAGGCTGAAGGGTAACAGAAGCCATCGTTGTACCGGGGCAGTGGAAGCAGGTGTATAAGCTTCAGCAGGTGGCAGATGTGAGGTTCTGCCAGAGGCTTCCAGACATCCTTCTGGGAATAAAACCTGTAGATGCTGAGATGTCTGTTAGCAGTTCTCTGCAATTCTGGCATTTACTGATTTCCTGAACTAATCACTGATTTCCTGTTGGCCCCCTGACCTTAGATTCCCTAGCCCTCCTGAAGGACTTGGAAGGCATTCATGCCCTATGTTAAGTGCCCTCCTATTAAAACACCTAGAGTGGTTTCTCTTTTCCAGATTGAATTCTGACTGGTATGTATAGTAATTACGAGCCTGAGCTCTGCAGTCAGAAAGCCTGACTGATGGATTCATATCCTGGCTCTGCCACATACTAGCTGTGTGTCCTTGTGCAAAGAACTCAGAGTTGCTCTCTCCGTTTCCTCATCTTTAAAATAGACAAATAAGAGTGTTTACTCCCAAGGAATGTGGGAATTATATGGGGGAAAATGCATAAAACATTTTATACAGTGGCTGATACATAGGAATTACTCAATATTCAACATTAGTATTGGAATTTTACTACCCATTCCATCTCGTAACAATCACCAGGCTATAACTTAAGTCCATTTAGTTTTTTCTAACAGAGAACATAAACTTCTTAATTTATTGACCACCACCAGTGAACCAGGTACATTCTAGATGCTCGAGATAGAAGGTTGAAAAGTCTTTGCCTTCACATGGCTCACTGTTTATTGAAGGGAAAGACAGATAAGTAAGCCTAGTGAAGTGATAAAAAGTGGGAGTACAGACCCCCATCTTCTTTCCTTGTCAGACAATCCTGGCCCCTTTTTTTCTTTCCTCATAGGTTTTATTCTCCAGTCTTTGAAACACCTGTATAGTCTTCAATATTAGTTCCCCAATGTCCTTCGCAGGGTACAGAGTCATGTGAAGGACAAAGTCCACTATCCAAGCTAACTCAGTACTAACTGGAGGGGGAGAAGTACCTGTTCCACCTTGGAAGTCAACAGTTCCTAAGTTTCTCTAATTAAAGCTTTCTCCACTTTAGTTCATTGAGTTGTTCCTGCCCCATTAAGTCTTTTTTTTCCTTTTCTTTCTTAAACATCTTTATTGGAGTATAATTGCTTCACAATGGTGTGTTAGTTTCTACTTTATAACAAAGTGAATCAGCTATACATATACATACATCCCCATATCCCCTCCCTTTTGCGTCTCCCTCCCACCCTCCCTATCCCATCCCTCTAGGTGGTCACAAAGCACCGAGCTGATCTCCCTGTGCTATGCGGCTGCTTCCCACTAGCTATCTATTTTACATTCGGTAGTGTATATATGTCCATGCCGCTCTCTCACTTCGTCCCAGCTTACCCTTCCCCCTCCCCGTGTCCTCAAGTCCATTCTCTACGCCTGCGTCTTTATTCCTGTCCTGCCCCTAGGTTCTTCATAACATTTTTTGTTTTTTTTTAGATTCCATATATGTGTTAGCATACGGTATTTGTTTTTCTCTTTCTGACTTACTTCACTCTGTATGACTCTAGGTCCATCCACCTCACTACAAATAACTCAATTTCGTTTCTTTTTAAGGCTGAGTAATATTCCATTCCCATTAAGTCTTGGAGGGAAAGAAGCCACTGCCTCTCTGTTCAGGGTATCCATAGGTCATTTGAGACTTATGGAATGTTAACCTCCTATGCTGTGTGGACCAAGATGACCATTCTGGCTCCTGTGATTATGGGCAGAACCAAGCCGGAACCGGATACTGCAGGGATCCAGCCAGCACTCCACCTCCATGCTGTCCATCTCTGGAACATATGCCCTCAGGACTTTCGGCTGCCTATGCCTAGACGCAGGCTTCTATATGAATCCACTCACCCTCTCTGCCACAAACATAATAAGCGGATCACTTAAATGTAAAGAGAAGGAAAAGCCATTTATGTTCCATGTTAAAGAAAAAGCATCCTATTAGCTATTCATTGAACTGGGAGATTGGTATTTGATCCTCAAACCGAGGCATTTCCATGAATTCACCTTTAATGCTACCATTTTTGTAGTACTTTGCATGTTATCTCTGATGCTTCTAGAACTATTCACTATAAAACTAATCCAGATGGTCTGAATAGGTAAGTCAGATAACCTCAATTAAAAAAGAAATCTCAGAGGGGATATATGTGTATGTATAGCTGATTCACTTTGCTGTACAGCAGAAACAAAACATTGTAAAGCAACCATACTCCAATAAAAATTTTTTAAAGATCTCATATATATATGTATATATGTATATATACACATACACACACACACACACACACACATATATATATATATATACACACACACACACCACCAAGACTAATTCACTACTTTTTCTTTTTTACAGTGAATAGGTTTGAAAATTAGGTCAATATATGAAATGTTCTAATTTTCAGGTGGCATAGTCAAAAAAAACCAAAAGAGAATGAAATAATGCCACTTACAGCAACACAGACGGACCTAGAGATGATCATACTAAGTGAAGTAAGTCAGAAAGAGAAAGACAAATACCATATGATATCACTTATATGTAGAATCTAAAATATGACACAAATGAACTTATTTACAAAACAGAAACAGACTCACAGACAGAGAGAACAGACTTGTAGTTGCCAAGGGGACGGAGGTGAGGGAGGGATAAATTAGGAGTTTGGGATTAGCAGATACAAACTATTATATATGGAATGGATAAACAACAAGGTCCTACTGTATAGCACAGGGAACTATATTCAATTTCCTGTAATAAACCATAATGGGAAAGAATAAGAAAGAGAATATATATATGTATAACCGAATCACTTTGCTTTATACCACAAACCAACACCAGCATTGGTCAAGGCCACTCTGCCAGAAAGCTTTAGCATTTCCTCATGGTTTTAGATCAGGTGTATTTTGGGTTTAAGTAAAGAAGAGTAAACTTGCAGAGTCAAGTTGTTTGCTGCCTATCCAACTTTTTATGTATTCAGCTACAGCAGACCTCGTTTTACTGCACTTCACTTTACTGCGCTTTGCAGATAATCGTGATTTTTACAAATTGAATGTTTGTGGCAACCCTGCGTTAAGCAAATCTATCGGTGCCATTTTTCCAACAGCATTTTCTCACTTCATGTTTCTGTGTCACATTTTGGTAATTCCTGTAATATTTCAAACTTTTTCATTATTATTATATTTATTATGGTGACCTGTGATTAGTAATCTTTGATGTTTTACCGCTCTGATTCACTGAAGGCTCAGATGATGGTTAGCATTTTTTAGCAATAAAGTATTTTTAAATTAAGGTATGTACATTGTTTTTTAGACATAATGCTATTGCACACTTAATAGACTACAGCATAGTGCAAACATAATTTTTATATGTACTGTAAAACTAAAAAATTTGTGTGACTTGCTTTACTACGTATTTGCTTTAATGCTGCGGTCTGGAACCCAACCTAGAGTATCTCCGAGGTCCACCTATGCTTGCTTTTCAGTTGGCAGAAGGGAATCTCAAGTGCAAAGAAAAATAATTCAATGAAAAATTTAAGTGCGAGTGCATACTTTTGAGACGGAATTTGACTTCAAAAGAGTGCATTTCTACTTGCTGCTTAAGGAAATAATCAGTACTAATCATGATAAATTTAGTTACTATACTGGAACTCATGGCTAAATCCTGCCTAATTGGGTCTATTCATTGATGGAGGACAGGAGAGGAGGGCTGAAAAGAGATGGGATCCATGACCAATGCAGACTTCTTGATTTTCCGATTTTAGGTGAGTCAAGACTCTTGGTACATAGTTTTTCATTAAAATGGCAGAAAATCAATTGATCTCTGGATCAACACTAGGCAACACTGTGAAGTAGGTGACACTTATCTTTGAAAACCCCTCCCTTTTCAGAGGTGCTCCCCCCACTCCAGGGCTATGCTTTCATCCAGATTCCTTTCTTACACGGGCACTGGAGCACCCCCTGCCCCTGCCTGGCCCCTAACCATGGTCTAGAATGGGTCTCCTTTCCTGCTTACCTGCTAAAATAATCTTCCTCTGTAGCCCACACCCTTGGAACTGGCTGTGAGCTAGACACACTGCATGGTGCAGGTTGGCCAGAATGCACCCCTTCTAACAGTTTCCCAGGCACTTGTGATCTGTGATGACTTCTCACAGTTAAAAAGAGAAGAAACAGAAAAATAGAAAACAACAAAAACCTACCCAAATAACATCAAAAAAGATCCTGAAGGTGTGAAAGTAATGGTAGAAGTTTTCAGGTACAGTATCAGGTCCTTGGATGGACCATTTTACTTTCAACCAGCCTTACTGCACAGTTAACGCAGAAAACAGTGGGCATTCTTGACCAGGAGCCCTGGTGAAGGCCCGACAGAGATGAGACAGTGTCTAACCTGGTCCAGGCAGCACTGCCCTTAATGTGCCCCTATAACCGGGAGCCCATCTTGTTCTGGAATAACAGCATAGCGGCAGCCTACATCGCCTGTAGTGATATTAATTATTTAAGTAAAATTTTATTGGTAGCCTACATGTGTCAGGCACTGTGCTAGCAGATGGGCAGACCAGGACAAATAAGAAATGGTCCCCAACCTCACAGAGCTCCAGTCTGATAAAGGAGCTCAGGCTTACAGGATTTTCTTATCCAGACAACAAACTGTCCCGGGATCTCTGAAAGATTGCTCCTAGATTCCCCTGATGTAGTAAGGATGTGACATGAAACTCAGAACAAACAGAAGGAATGCCACTTTCTATATGGCCCAAAGATATCTTCCTACCAGAAATTCACCCCTGGCTTCTGCTGCATTTTCATCACTACGACTCACATGGCCGTTTTTAATAGTAAGCAGCTAAATGGGCCACAGGAGGTACTTTGTGAGTATTTGTTGATTTGAATCGGCTAGTCTCAGGCCGGGGAACACCTTGCTCCCGTACAGCAAGGGGCCGGGTGCGGTAGGAGGAGTACTGGATCCTCGGATTAACTAGGTGGGTGATGGGAGAGACACGTAACTTCAAGTCAAGAAGAACAGAGGCAGCGTTCTGTGAATTCAGCGGGGACGAACTTCAAGCCACGAGGCCGGCTCTCACCGGCCTGCAGAAGGGAGAGGTGGTGGTCTCTCCTGGGTGAGGTCCAGCCAACAGTGCATGAGAGCACGGGGCTCAGCGGGAAAACTCAGGCCAGTGATACTCAGCCACTGTTATTTTTAAACAAACTTTTATACTAGTTTTAGATTTACAGAAATGGTACCAAGATAATACAGGGAGTTCTTGGAAGCTCAGGACCCAGTTTTCCCCGCTGTTAAGATCTTCCATCAGTGTGATCCATTTATCACAACGAATAAACCGGTATCGAGATGTTATTATTAACCAAAGTCCACACTTCGTCCCAATTTCTTTAGTTTTCGCCTGACCTTCTTCTGTCCAGGATGGGATCACTCGGTTGTCACGTCTCCTAGGCTCCTATGTGCAGCTGTGAGTTCTCAGACGTGCCTTGTTTTTGATGACCTTGACCATTTTGCAGAGTGTTGGCAATGTATTTTGTGGAAGGATCCTTCATGGAGCTGTTTGATGTTTTTCTCATGATGAGACTGAGGTTATGGTTTGGGGGAGGAGGTGAAGGGCCCCAGAGCTGAAGGGGCCTTCTCATCCCATCATCGCGGGTGCTTGTTACGCACGTGACTTATCACCGGGCTGAGGCTGTACTGGTCTGGCTCCTGTGCTGAGACCTTACTCTTCTTGCCCCTTCCAGGCTGCACGTGGAAGGCATTAAGACAGCCCACACTTAAGGATGGGGAGTTATGTTCCACCTCCTTGAGGGGGCAGCACGTACATGAATTATTTGGAAAATTCTGTACGGGACATTTGGGGGGACTATGTACGGGGGACATAGTTGCCCCCATTTATTTATTTACTCATTTATTTATATCAGTAGGGACTCTTGTATATTTACTTTCTACATTAGAATCCAATAGTAGTCAGCTGTTTCTTAGTCACCTACAAACTCTTAGGTATAAAATAAGCTACACGAATACATTGTACAACATGGGGAATATAGCAAATATTTTATAAGTGTAAATGGAATATAACCTTTCAAAATTGTGAATCACTATATTGTACACCTGTAACTTATATAATATTGTACATCAACTATACTTCAATCAAAATAAAGTAACAGAAGCAAAGCCCATAAAGGAAGGGGAAAAGTATGTAAAGATTAAAAAAAAAGTACTAGACTGAAGTCTATAGATACAGCTAAGGGGTGGAGTTGCAATGTGTTGCCAGTGGTAGCAACAGGCACAAATCAAAGGCTTGTCATTACCTGTGCAAAGGGGTTAAATTCTGGCCAGACACTGCAAGTCTTAACACAGCATTCACATTCTTGACCAGCAAGAGTAGAATTTTTTTCCAAATGGCAGATAACTGCATATTGCACACATACCGACTAAGGGTACTGGGGACGTTGAATTGCCGAATCAAATGGACATCTTTGTTTCTTTGTCTTTCTTGGTCACTGATTTATGTGACATTTATGTGACACTCCTTCCTTGCAATGTTCCTTGCACAGCTCTCTGGCCTCTGAAGGGTCTCTTTATCTTTGACTTCAAACTACCTTGGATGAATCCACCTCTTCTGGTCACTGCTCAGAAGCTGATGCTATCCTAGGATCCTGCCCTCAGTTCTCTGGTCTTCTGCACCCTCTCATCTCTTCATCTGCTCCCAAGGAGACCACCGTGACTTTGTCCTCCTACTGCCAGCTCTAAAGGGCCAAGTGCATCTCTGTACTGTGGTTCCCGGAGGCTAGAGCCCACATTTTATGTCAATGGGCATCTTGAGAATCTAGTCAAATGCCTGGCATAGAATAACCACACAGTAAATGTTTGTTGAGCAAATAAGTTCATCTCCACTTGGACGTGCCTCCACCTTGATGTGCCCCAAACCAGGTCCCACTACCTCCCCACCTAAAATCCAACACTCACTGCTGAATTCTGTATCCACCTGGTCACCTGCACATGGTTTCTGACTTCCCTTCTCTCCTCCTTACGGACAACAAAACTCCTAGAGGTGTCTGTCCAATTTCTTCAGCTTTCTCTTGAACCCATCTTTCTTTATCCCTTATCATACCCTCACCCCTTCCCACACTCCAGTTCTCACTGTGATAGCTTATTCACTCCCTCCTCTCTCCAGTCCTTCCTCCAGATTCTATTTCCCACCTTGCTTCTGCCCATCTAAAATCTAAGTTCATGGTGCCTGCTGCTTCCTAAGGCACACAAGCCTCCCCACGGCCTGGCCTCAGCTCACTGCAGTTGCCCCCGTCCTAGCCCTTGAACTCAGTTCTGGAACAGCGCAAACTATTTATGGTTCTGCTTCTCTGAATGTCAGCCAGGGCTTCTCCTCCTGCCTTAAGTGCCCTTCTTTCTGCTCCCTGTTCTCATCTATTACCTTTCAAAGGCCACCCCAGAGGGCACACCTTGACGCTCAGTGACCTTAACTAATTACCCTCTTCTGTACACATGTCTATCAGTGCATTTGCCACCCTATATTGTAAGTATTTGTCTTCAAGTCTGTCTCACCTACCTGAATCATGGGCTCCTTGAGGGAAATGTCTGGCCTCACTCCTTTCTGTGTCACCAGTGCCTGGGGGCACAGGTATGTGCATAACTGAAAAAACATAAGCACCCACCCCTTCAAAATAAGAGACAAGACCTGTAACTGTGCACAGAAAAACTTGATCCTTGTCCCCAAATGGGGTGGAATACACTTACAGTATACCTATATACCTTTAGTGAGCTGAAAGACAATGAGCTCCAATTAAGTTATATAAAAGCTTATTAAAAAAAAAAACACTGGATAACAATTATACATTTTAAAGCTCACTGCCTTTTACTTCAAAAAGTGCACATCTGTCTGCTCTAGAGTCAGACCAACAATGGGAAGAGCTCACACAGAAACTGCTGAGAACCCCGGGCCTCCTCCGGCTGTGTCGCCGCTTATGCAATAAAAGTTGCAAGACTGGACGCCCACATGCTGCTGTCGGAGCTCCTGTAGGAGATGACGAGATAGCGTATGCTACTTTTTATCCAGATCTTTTCCAAGTAAGAGTTTGGCATTTGACAAATATATTTTTGTTGAGGTATCCTACTACAATATCCTTTTTTTTTTAAAAAAAAAAAGGAAAATTCATTTGTGTTTTGAAGGGTTTCTCCGCAGGTGTGGTGCACTTCCTTTCGGTTTTCTTGGTGGAGAGGCAGGAGCTGGGAGGGCCAGGAGGGTTGATCGGGGAAAGATGCGGACGCTGGCCGCTGTGCGGTGTCAGCAAACTGGGTGTGTTTCCAGCTGAATGTCCAGGCTGTGGTGCCCAGGAGGCAGGCACAAAGGCAGGTGTTAACAGGACTCACCCCTACTTTGCCCTGACCTTGTCTGCGGCCCAGAGGACCAGGCCCTCAGAAAGCTGAGGCCAAGCAGGTGCTAGCGAGCCCTGTGAGAGCCCCCTCACTGCCCTTTCTCCCTCCTCACCAGACCATCTTAACCAGATTTTCCTCCCTCTCACCTGCACTGCACTCCCTGTTTCAGAGAAATCTCAACCTGCTGGATTCCCAAGGCTGATCTCCAACCCAGACTGTGACCCGTCACTGCTCCGTCCTCCCAGCTGAGTCTGGGTTCCCGGGAGATTTAGTCTCACGGGTACTCTGAGAGCTCCGTGTGGGATCTTTCAATATATCTGCACCCAAATGATCTTCATGAAAGATACAGACACCATCACAAAGCTCCACCTGAGACGCGTGTGCCCTCGGAACTCCTGCGGCCTGTGGTCCGGGGCAGGGTGTCATTTTGGAGCATCTGGTGATGCAACACTCTTGTGCCCTTGCCCCCAGTCCCCCCACCGTGTCCAAACCAGAGCGTTTCCCTGCTTCCTCTGAGCTGCCTTCCCCAAAGACCTTCACCCAAAACCACAGTCAAAAGGACTCAGGCCGTGAATGAGCTCGTGCACCAGAGAAATCCTCTGGAAAGGGATTTGAGAGGCTTTGGTGACGATGGAGGCCGGTGGTTGATAAACTGCGATTGCTGCTGGCATCCCAACCCTCTCTGCAGAGGAGAGCCTGTGCAGGAGGGCAGGGGCCTCAGACGTCTCACCAGCCACTCTGTCCTCCACAGGGAAACAGCACTGTGACCGCGCCCGCGGGACAGTCCTGCAAGGTTCGGAGAAAACAGAACTTAAGGGAAACGCTCCCCAGAACAAGGGCTGTTAGATAAAAGGTAGAAATTCATTCTGAGAGAGGTCATGTTTCAGGAGGATATTGTCTTAGGGATCAGGGTCCAAGGAAGGGCTAAGTTCATGAAATTAACTTAGTAATTAACATGGAATTAATGTTATCTAAACTTCAGACTCCTTTAAGGATGTTTCAGAAGAGCCTTCTCGCCTTCTCCTTGGGAGCAGTGACTGGTGATCATCCCCCAAGGCTCTGGCTGAGCTGGCCGGAGTGGCAAGGTCAGAACAGCTTTGCTGAAGGCCACGGAGGGTGCAGCTGCTGCTTCCCTGGCCCATGTCCTCCCAGTCTGGGCTGAGGCCGCCTCCCGCCAAATCCAGAGCACTGTTAACTCTTTCCCCGGCAGGACTGAGGCCCAAGGCACAAAAAAGCTCCAGCTGCTACATCTGGTGTTGGCCTCTGCAGAGGTCGCCCATCAGCCCGGGTGGCCCCTGTGGTCAGGGGAACAGGACAGTGACTTCTGCTGGTCCCTTGGTCCTGGTCCCTTCTTCAGCAGCACTGTTCTTTATTCTTGCTCAACTGTCTTGTTAACAGCAGCAAGGGTTGGGCAAAGGTTATCAGCTTCTGGTGGTTGGAGGTGAGGGCTGTGCCTGGGAGGCGCAGGTAGCAGCAGGAGGGTGGGCTGATGAAGGCCCGGGAGGAGTTTTCGAAGAGAGGAGAGGAGAAGCAGCAAGCCAGATCCTGCAGTGCCGGGCGCTGCGTCCTCACCTGCAGCCTGGCCTCCTTCCTCTGCAATTTGAATCATACACACCTTGGAGTATGTCCATCCCCAGAACCGCTCCTCTAGGAAGCCCACCAGAAAATCCACCTTCTCTGATCTCCGCTCTTCTCTGAGCCCCATCATGGACCCAATGCCTTGGCTGGGCGCCAGGGGTCTCCTTCCTCCTCTAGACTCTGAAGGACCGAGATGATGCATGAAACTCCTCTGGCGTCCTTTGGACCAGTCAGGTGGTTGGGTACCAGGTTAAATGCAGCGTGAGGAGACTCAACGTCAAAGCTTCCTGAGGCTGGAGCTGCTGCTCTCACGTGGGGCTCTGAGCCCCTCTGGATACACCCCTCTCCGTTCCACCCCACTCCCGCAGGGTCAATGTCATTTGAGCAGGGGCCGTGCCATTTTCCCAGATTTATTTTGTCACGTCCAGTGCTGAGGGTGGGGCCCTCAGCAGAGGAGGAACTTAACAAATGAACAGATTCCCAACTGAACCAAATGGAAAGGAACAGACTGCTGTGTGGTTACAGAGGAAAGAGCCGGGTGATGGAATAAGAGAAGGGGGATAAAATGATGTCGAGATGAGCATTCCATTCTAACTTCAACTCAAGTCAGTATTAATTGATAGGAACGTTAAGATTATTACCCCAAATGGGTATCTTTAACTGTGATTCTGGAAGAAAATTTTATTTTTCTCTGTGTATATTTCAGTCAGATTCTTGGAAATAAACCTTCCTTCTACTCTCAGATATTGCGAAAACCAGCTGTGCCCAAATCTAATTTTCATATGGAAAGAGTTTAGGATTTCTTACCTGGGAATTATGGTAATCCTAAATTTTTTCTATTAAAGGAAAACACTTATGCTTTTTTTTTTTTTTTTTTAGAAGCCAGGGCGACTTCAACCAAAGAAAAATTAAAGAGTGAGTGGATATTACAGAAATGGCATTGCCTCCTGGATCCTGCACTTTCGAAGTCCTAGGTTTATTGCTCGTTCCTTGATAACAGGGAAATGACTTTTTTTTTTATACTGTGACACCAAGTACTTCCTTCTACCTTTCCCTTATTACTCAAAAATAAAGCCACTATTTTTTTTTTAAAGAATGAACATGAAAGCCAGTGATTTTTGGTGCCTTATTTATATTCAGGTTGGTAATAAGTAAAGCACTCAAAACACTTCTTTCTTTTCCCATCATTATTTCCAGTGTTAAGGTATCCTACATAAAATCTCTAGCCTTTTCACTGTGTAAATACATGCCTTTCAGAACTCTCCAGCCAAGAAATGAGAGATGGGTACTTTAGGCTTTCAAAGGATTTTGTGGCCTCAAGGTCAAGTTCTGAAGGATGACCCATTTGGCTGCTCTTACCACACTGGTCAGGCAGCAGGTGTAAAGAGAGGGGTGCCTGTGGCGTCAGTGTGGGCCCTGGGCAGACAGTCACATTGGCAGCCCAGAGGAAGTCAGGGGCTCTGAGTCTGAGTGGGTGAGTTTCCAGCTCTACCTGCTAGTGTTCTTTACCAGCTGGGTGATCTGGTGGTGATACTGACTGTTCATTTCCTCCTCTGTAAAGGAGAAAATAAAATACTCTCTCAGGATGGTGTATTTGAAAAACGCTATGTTGAACTAAGGCTTCTGTACTCCCAGAAATAAAACATCATCAAGCCGTAAAAAGGAACGAAATAGTGCCATTTGCAGAGATGTGGATGGACCTAGAGACTGTCGAGTGAAGTAAGTCAGAAAGAGAAAAACAAATATTGTATAATATCGCTTATTGGCAAAGCAGAAATAGAGTCACAGATGTAGAAAACAAACTTACGGTTGCCAAGGTTGGGGGGTGGGATGAATTGGGAGATTGGGACTAACGTATATACACTATTGATACTATGTATAAAATAGATAAGGAGAACCTACTGTGTAGCACAGGGAACTCTATTCAGTGCTCTCTGGTGACCTAAATGGGAAGGAGATCTAAAAAAGAGGGGATATATGTATATGTATAACTGATTCACTTTGCTGTACAGCAGAAGCTAACACAACATTGTAAAGCAACTATACTCCAATAAAAACTAATTTAAAAAAGTCTGTCACTTCGTTATGAGATATACTGCAATTTCATATCTCGGGGATTTATCTACCAAAGCCTTGCATCCCCCTTTCATATCCCTACAAGACAGCAGCTCTTTTCACTGAGCCAGCACCCTGGGTCGTTTCTGCTACCGCTTCTCATAATTTATTTGCTGCTCCCCCCCCCGCCCCCGGCTCCATTCTGCCATTTCGCATGGTTGGGTCAATCTTTCCTTCACAAGTCTGGGGTATCGTTTAGATTTTTAGCCTAACTGTCAAGATGCATTAGGGAAAGAGGCTGAATGTTGCCAACGTTGCTTCGGCAAATAATAAGAAAAGTCACATTTCTGGGCTAGCAGAGGGCAGGCCTCCATACCTCCTCAATGACCTTCAAACGTCCAACACGCGTACTCACAATATGTACGGCACGAACAGGAAGTGGCTGACACCTGTATGGGAAAAAGTGCTGGGTCTGGAGTTAATTTTTGACTTCTAACTTTGTCACTAACTAGCGCTATGGCCCTGAGTAAATTATTCAGCCTTTTCAGGTCTCCACTTCTCAATGTAAATTGAGAATGAATAGTAACATATCCTCTCAACTTTAAAGGATTACTGGGGAATTGAATAAGAGAATGTAGACAGAAGTATTCTGCAAATTTTACAGCACAAAATAAATATGAGGGCTTGTATCAGTGTAGGCTCAGAGCCCTGTATACAGCAGGGCTTCAATAAATAGGAACCGAATTGCAGGGTACGAAAGAGCCACCGCTAACTCTTCTGGCAACTTGACATGTAAACCAGGAGTGAGGGAGGGCAGGAAATCTAGTTGGCAGATTAACTTGGGCTCAGTACGCTCCAATCAGCTTTCTTAACTGACACAGGGATGGAAGTAACGAACTTCAACGTCTGGTGATGTGGCTCTAAGGAATCAGTTCAAATGACAAAACACAGGGAACTCATTTAATTCTAGAAGGCGGCATCCTTAGGGTGTCCCCTGGGCCTCCTGAAAGGCAGGCAACAGGCCAAGCCTCATTAGGTATCTGGAGAGGACAGACATCCAGGTGAGGGACCGGGAAACTGCACCCCCCTTCCTTCCCTCTCCTGCCCCCTCACCTCCTTCCTGCACCTGCCCAGCCCCGCCTGCCTCTTCCGCAAGCCCCGGACCCGGGAGCCTGTGCTAGCTGCTCTGCCCTCTTGCTTCTCTTATCCTGCCTGCACGTGGAGCCAGTTTCATTCACCTGTGCACTTAATCCTCTGCTGTTCACCGTGGTTCTGGGGCTTCACCTCCCTGCTTTGAGGTCACAGACTGTATTTCAAGTGTCTTGTGAGTCCCCTCAGTCCCTGTCTGAGGACCAAGCCTGTAGCAGGTGATAAATACCAGCTGATGAGGAGCCTGGACACCTGTGAAGGCGCTGGAACCTGGTCCTGGAGGCTGTGGGCATCCTTCAGAGGACTAAAAGCAGGACAATGACCTGCTTAGATCCATCTTTCAGGAAGATGATCTTTAAGGTAGACTTGATGGAAGACAGGGAGAGCCAAGCCAGGTTTCAAGGGAGGGAAAAATTGCTTCAGGTCCACAGTCCTTACCTGAAACCCTCAGGTCTGGATGTGTTTTGGGATTCAGAACTTTTGTATTTTAGGAAGGCAAACTGATGCCTACACCACACACCATACACCACGCCAGGCAGGGTCTGGGCAGTCTAATGAATAGACAATCACAGGAAGTGGCATCAGAGCTATATATCACTTTCAGTCAGTTCTACCAAATGAGTTCTTAAAAACTTCAGGCGTTCAGAGCTTTCACAATTTATGAATTGAGGGAGAGAGACTGTGGGTTGATATTTTAAGGAAAGCCTTCTAAGGAGGATGGGTCTTGCTGACCAAAGACTCTTAGGTTTTGCTGATCGCCTGGAGAGGAGTCCGGGGAGGGGTCAGACAGAGGAACTGCTCAGCTCCATGGAAGGCAGGGTGTCTGGACTGTGGGGCAATCCCAGAGACGGGTAGAGGGCGAGGAGGGGGCCCAGCAGGCTGGTGCGGGACGGATGCTGAAGCTACGCCACGAAGCCGGGGGGAAGAAGCCGGTGGGGCAGCCAAGGGCCTGCAAGAACAGGAACGCCAGCCACCCAGTCTGAAACTGTCTGCACTGTTTTCCGTAAGTCCCCCGCCTTGGCCACCCCACATGCCGGCCCGTTCTCTATCTATAACAGCGCTGGCTAATAGAAATATCATGCGAGCCACCTAGGTAATTAAAAGATTTCTAGCAGTTGTGCTGAAAAAGTAAAAAGAAATGGTGTGATTTTAATAATATGTTTTATTTGAGCCAATACACCCTAAATATTGTCATGTAATCACTAAAAAGTTGCTAATGAGACCTTTTACTTTTTTTCCCCTTGGTATGAAGCGGTTGAAATCCGGTGTGTATCTTACACTAACAGCCATCTCGGTCCAGACTCTCCACACCTCCACAGCCGCCTGTGCCTGGTGGCTCCTGGACTGGGCAGTGCAGCCCTAGATTCCCCAGTGGGGCCTTGGGGGGGCTCAGGTCCCACCCTCAGCTCTTTGTTGGGTGAGTCTCCCAGGTGGGACCCTCGTAGACTGAATGCTTACAGCTCTGGACAAACTGACTCAGGTGATTCATTAGCCTCCCAACAACGAGGGGATTTAGACCAGGTGCCTGCATCTATGAGCATAAACATGTTCTTCTCCAGCTAGATCTTTTGAGAGAGGCTGGAAGCCTGTCCTGAGACTGCAAGGGAAAATCTGGGATGCGGGTTTTCCTGTAAAAACTCTGATTTTACATGCCTGCCTGTAGCTACACAGGATGGAGTAGGTAGGGTTATCTCTGCCCCCACTTTTTTTCACTATAAATGAACATGTTTAGTTCCAACAACCGTAATAAACAGATTTCTCAAACTAACAACACAGCCCTACATTTTCACTTTTTTTTATTGGTAAGAGATGGGATTTCATTTGTAATGATTAATCCTGAGACTTGGTGAGCACTTATAAGCGCTTGAATGCCATAAAATAAGGGAGCTGATGGAGAAGTTGAAATAAAGTATCTGCAAAAATAAAGATCCATCAGAGTCGTTTTATCTGGCTAAAGAACTCTCCAGAATCTATGAAAAGATTACTCGTGTGTGTGGAGACACCCCAAACCATGCCCACAGGGCACTTACCAAACATGAGTCATCCTAATACTTGCTCAGCTTTCCCAAGGAGGCACCCACTCCTCACGGACTGATGGCCCCCAAAGCAGCTAGCCATCCAAACCCATTCAAACAAAACTGACTTTTTTTTTTTTTTTGGTGAGGGGTGTAGATAAAATTCTCAGATGAATTGCCTGAGAAGTCAATTTGACATACGATCACCTAAAATCTGGCTGTTCGGAAAAGCTATAAAAAGTTTCACTGATATCCCTTCATTTCCTCCAACGCCCTCTCACCGGCATCCCATCATCTTATAGAATCAAGGCTCGGGTGGTTTACATGCAGGAAGCTAAAATCACTGCATCTCAGCCAAAGACTATGCAATTTCAAGCCAAGTTTATCCTGTGCTGTTGTTATTTAAACTTTTAGTTGCACTTCATAGAAAAGGTCTAAGAATCCAGAGTGTCAGCAACCTGCACAGTTATATCTACCTCCACTTTGTTTTCTACAAGAGAAAGAGAATCAAGTCATGCTTATTACTGTTCCATATTGTTCTTCCTTCTTCTGCACTGGACACACAGTCTCTGGAAGCCCAGAACTTGGACTAACGAAAAGTCTGCACATCTTATGACACAGCATGTGATTTCTATGTTCTGGTGGGATTACTGACGGCCGTGGAGAAGGAGCTGGTCAGCCTCTCTGCTACCTTTGTTCTCCTCTTCCACCATCTATTTCTTCCGAGATCCCTGCCATGCCATGAAGATTTGAAAGCATCAGGTCTCTCAACTCAACTTTTCTTCCCATCCCAAGGAAATAAAGCCCACCTGGCTCTTCCTAAGCAGAAACTATTTAGAAGAAGGAACGGAAAGCTGGTGAGAGAGGGCATTTCACAAGAGTTCAGATCAGGTTCCTGCAGATTTGAGAATTCTCAGTGCCATGTGGGGTCCTGCCACCTACTTAGCTAGGTGGCCCTGCCTGTGGTATGAGATGGCCTTCTGCCATTCCTGACCTGGATGTGGGGAGTGGTGCGTTGCATGTGTGTGTGTGTTTGGGATTGTGGATATTTACCTTGAAAAAGACTTTCCAACTCAAAGACCAACTGTTAAGGGCTCAGAGGTTTTTTTTCAGAGAAATAAAATATGCAAGTTTCAGGTCTACAGAGAAAATGTAGTAAGAAAGCAGTGACTAAGATGACAAGTTAGGTTTCTGGACATACTTCTACTGTAAAGGCTATTTTTGTTTTAAATAAGCAAGGCATTCTCTTCTGGAAGAAAGGCCCTTGGGATGAAAAGAAGAGAAAATAGGTCCTAGTAAGGACCCAGGTCCCAGTAACTGTTTTCAGGGTCTGACAGCTCTGCCAGGTGTTCAGAGCTGAGGACCGGAAGATCCGAGGATCTGACTTCTCCTGGTTCTGATGTTAACTATTTAGCCATAAACTTCCGGTGGCTTCTTTATAATGGGAATAAGAACCCAATTCTGCCTTCTTTATAAGTTGTTGTTGAAGACAATGTGATATAGTAGAATCGAAAGTGCTTTGAAAAACATTTTTTTTAATGTACATAAATACAGTAGTAAACAAATACCTGACTGAATTTGCATGCTGCTAATATATCTACTGCCTGTATCACAAACTCTCATCTATAATGTTCTATATCTGGGTTGTTTTTTTTTTTTCTCTAAAACTTCTCTGTATATTCCCAGCCTGTTCAAAATAGAATTCCAAGTGTGTATCATCTGCAGGATTGGGCAATGGCAGAGCGCTATGCTGTTCCTGTACCTAATCCAAAGTTCCAAGAACCAGACAATCTTTAAACTTCTTCCAGCTTGAAAACTCATCTAATCTAAGCAACAACAATCTCTAGCCAGGCATCTCTCCTCCTTGCCTTTGGACTACTATTTTAGCAGCTTATTATTTTTTTTTAGCTCATTTCCCCACCCCATGGCTACGTGTCTTCTGACACCGCTAACGATGGAGTGCTGGGGCCAAGCTGGGCATCTCTTCATTGCTGACTGTCCAAGAATCTGCCTGTGGACTCATGCCTTGGACTGCCCAGCGTTCGGATGCTGGGTGGCTGTCACCATAATGTTGTAGGATTTGGAAATTCTACCTCAAGCTCTACTCCAAGGGTGTTGATCCTGGCTAGCTGCATTCATGCAAAACAATCCAAGCACTCTGACTCACTTTGGGAATCTGGCATTCTTGGGCTTTTGATATTGAGACAGTGGAAAACTTTTATATCAGTATCCATGCTGCCAATAATTTTTATCCATTTAAGCACTTAATCTTTTACATATTTACCCAGCAATTTCCAAGGCTCACTATAGATCAGAGTTAGCACTCTTCTGCTAGGACAGACTTCCCCATGGTGCTGATAGAGACATATTTGTAGATATCTCATGGGAACATTTTAGGCATTTAGGCATCAGCATTTTATAATTTTCATCATAGAGCCCCTGTACATGTTTTGTTAGATTTACACCTCAGTATTTCATTTTCTTTGAAGCAACTGTATTGAATTTTTAAATTTGGTTTCCACTTGTCAGCCTATAGAAATCCAACTGATTTTTGTGTGTTGATCTTCTATCCTATAATACTTCAGAACTTGTTTATTAGTTCTATTTGGTAGATTCTTTGGGATTTTCTATATAGTCAAGTATGTTGTCTTCAATTAGAGACAGTTTTATTTCTTCTTTTCCAACATGTATGCCTTATATTTCTTTTTCTTGCCATGTTGCAGTGGCTAGAACTTCCAGTACGACACTGAATCAGAGTGGTGACAGTGAACATCCTTATCTTGCTTTCAATCTTAGAGGGAAAGCATCCACTCTTTCACTATTAAGTATGATGTTAGCTGTTAGCTGTGTTTTGCAGATGTTCTTTACAAGGTTGAGGAAGTTCCCCTCTATTCCTAGTGTACTGAGAGTTTTTATAATGCATGTGTGTTAAATTTTGTCAAATGCCTTTACTGCATCAATTGATATGATCATATGCCTTTTCTTCTTTAGCCTGTTGCTATAGTAGATTACAATGGTTGATTTTCAAATACTGAACCAGCCATGCACACCTGGAATAAATGGTCTTTTTATACATTGTAAGATTCAACTTGAACTTTCTTGAACTTTTTTTTTAATGTCTAAGTTCATGGGGGGATATTGGTCTGTTATTTTCTTTTTTGTTTTGTCTTTGTCTGGTTTTGGCACCAGGAAAATGGTCTCATATGATTTGGGAAGTGTTCCCTCCTTTTTTTTCTGTAAGAGATTGTATAAAATTAATGTTAATTCTTCTTTAAATATATGGTAAAATTCTGCAGTGAAACCATCAGTGCCTAGAGATTTTTTTTTGGTGGGGGAAGGAACTTTTAAACTACAAAGTAAATTTCTTTAATAATTACAGGGCTATTCAGGTTAAGTATTTCAACTTGGCTGAGTTTTGGTAATTTGTTGTTTTAAAGGAATTGGTCCATTTCACATAAGTCATCAACTTTATGTATGTACAGTTGTTCATAGCATTACCTTATCCTTTTGACATCTGCAGGGTCTATAGTGTTATCCCTCGATTCACTCTTGATTTGTGTTTTCTCTCTTGTTATCTTCAACTTTGCTAGAACTTTATTAATTTCTTCAAAGAATCAGCTTTTTGTTTATTAATTTCTCTATTGTTTTCATGTTTTCGATTTCACTGATTTCTGCTCTTAGCTGTATTATTTCCTTTCTTCTGTTTGCCTTGGCTTTATTTTGCTGTGTTTTTCTAGTTTCTTGAAGTAGGATTTAGCTAACTGATTTCAGATCTTTACTCAAGTATAATGTAAGCATTTAGTGCTGTAAATTTCCATCTTGGTGCTGTTAGCTGTATCCCACAAATTTTGATATGCAGTGCTGTCTCTTTTTTTTTTTGCTGTGTTGTCATTTCTTTCTACGTATATTAAAAATTTCCTTTTTGACCTATGGGTTATTTAGAAGTGTGCTGTTTAATTTCCAAGTGTTTGGAAATTTTCCTGTTATCTTTCCATTACTGATTTTTAGTTTGATTCTGTTATGGTGAGAGAACATACTGTATATGATTTCAATTCTTTTAAATTTGTTAGGGTTTGTTTTATGTCCCACAATAAGGCTCATCTTGGTGAATGTTTCATGGGAGATTGAAAAGAATGTGTATTCTACTGTTGTTGGGTTAAGTGTTCTATTAATATCAATTAGATCCTGTTTGATGGTATTTTCAGTTCATCTATATCCTTGCTGATTTCCTGTCTAGTAGTCTATTAATTGCTGAAAGTAGGGTTTTGAAGTCCCTAACTATAATTGTGGATTTCTCTATTTATCTTTTCAGGTCTATCAGTTTTTGATTCATTTATTTTTAAGCGCTGTTGTTTCTCCACACACGTTTCTGATTGGTATATCTTCTTGCTGGGTTGATCCTTTTATCTTTATGTAATTTCCCTCTTTGTCCCTAGTAATTTTATTTGCTGTAAAATCTACTTTTTAATATTAATATAGCCACTCTTGATTTTTTAATTACTTTTTGCATGATTATTTTCTGACATTTTTACTTTTAACCTACCCATGTCATTATGTTTGAAGTGAGTTTCTTGTAGACAGTAAATAGTTGGGTCATTAAAAAAAAATCCACTCTACCAATTTCTATCTTTTAGTTGCTGTATTTAGACCATTTACGTTGAATGTAATTATTGATAATATTAGGGTATAAGTCTGCCATATTATCCATTGTATACTTTTTTTTTCCTTCTGCTTCTTATTCCTCTTTTTTTTTGGCCTTCATATGGCTTACTAGTACCTTTCTCAGAGCTCTGTTTTAATTTATTTATAGTGTTTTTGAGTATGTTGCTTTGTATAGATTCCTTAGGGGTTGCTTTAGGTAATGCCATACACATAGATAACTTATCACAGCCTAATGGTATCCACTTTGAAGTATAGAAAAGTTACCTCCATTTAAGTCCCTTTATCCTCTCCATTATGAAAACTGCAACAGTTCACCTGGGATTAGAATAGAGTTTTAGAAGGTCGGGTCCAAAATATAAAGCCCTGTGGTTCCGGAACTTCAGGTATGACCTTGAGGTCTCAAGCCATTCTTGTACTAGTAATACCCTATTTGTACAGGCAACGGGCTTGCAGGTACCCCACATAACATACCCTCCCTTATGCCCATGAATGCAGTTTAAAGAAACATAAGAATATAACCATCCACTATAGTTCAGACCTCAGATGTCTGAACATCTGTCTAAAAGCCCTAGGCAGATGGTCAGTATCAATAATATAGTATCGTATCTGTGGCTGTAATTGGGTAAAATGAAGTACTTGTCTCAGAAGGTGTGGATCCCACCATGGACAGCCACTCCACTTTCAGAATTTGGTTCCTATACTATCTCTGAATTCTGGAAATTAAAACTAACAAGCAACTAATCATGTTTCTTGCCCTTTATTGCTTTTCTAACCCTGGGATCATCCAGTTAGTGGATTAAAGCATACAGTTCTGTATCATGGAATGTATTATGTTCCTAGGTCAGTGTGCTAATACCTGGCTCACTCACATTTTGGCATGATCAGAACTGTACTCTAGATACATTAATCATATAGTTGGAATGAAGAAACGGGTAACAGGGAGATCAGGCTTCTATAGAGGGCTGGGAATGAAGCAGGGAAGGCCTGAACAAAGGTGTGGCCATGGAGATGTAAAGGAACAGAATTATGTAGGAGAGGCTGCAAAAATAGAATGTGATAGGATACAGCAAGTGATTGGGCTCTGGAGCTAAGGAAGGAGAGAAAGTCCATGGTTTTGAGTCTGTGAGGCAGCACTAAAAAAAGTAGGTGAATAAGAGAAAGAGCTGGGGGGAGGGTGGAGAGGAATGTGAGATTCTGAACATGTAGGATCTAAGGCCTCAGTGGCTGGCTGTAAAGACTGGTTAGGAGCTCAAGGAAGACATCACACCTAGGGATCTCAATTTGGTAGGCTCCTGGACAGAGATGAGAGTGAAAGCTGCAGGAGTGGATGAGCTCACCATGAGGAGGATGCAGAGAAAAAGAAACAGACCAAAGATTGAACCCTGGTAAAAAACAAAACAAAACAACCAAGGAGTGCTGTCAGATGGCAGACAAAGAGTAGACGGTTCAAAGAGGGCATGACTGACAGGTCACAGGCCGCCAAGGCGTCAAGGAAGTTAGGACTGGGAGAGGGCCACTGGTTTGGCCCGATGACAAATAGATCATGGTGGCCCACATGTACAGATGCCCGAAACCAGATGCAGTGGACAGGTGGCCAGAAAGCCTGGCCCACAAGAGTTCAAGGACTGGGAGAGAGAACGAGCTCAAGAGCTCAGCAGATACAATGGTTGACGGGTTGTGGGTATTTTGTTTAGTTTGGGAAAATAGGAGTATGTTGTAGGAGGAAGAGTACCTAAGGAAAGAACAAGCCAGGCCTGGAGAAGGATGGAGGGAGGAGATGAGGTCAGGGAACCAGAGGGGAAAAAGAGCAGGCGTTTCTTCCTCCGTGATGGGAGAGATCAGGGAGGCACGAAGCTAGGGAAAATTTAAGGTGAAAAGAATGAAATGTGTAGGATGCTGCTCCAAAGGCTCTGTACACATGAATTAATTTCTTTTTAACCCAAAATGCTTTTCTCAATGAAATTTATGTATTCGGTTGGGGCAAAGGGGGTTTCCAAATCTGACTAATCAGCAACACTAATTGGAAACTTAAAAAAATACAGATTCCTAGGCCTCAACCCAGCCACACTGAATAAGAATTTCTGGCGGAGGGAGCCCAGGAACCTGAATTTTAAAGCCTCCTCAGTGATTCTGATGGTTAGCTGGGTTTGAGACCTCCTAGTATGTTTTCAACCAAAGACGTGTATCAAAATCATGGGGGGCAGACGTTGACTCTGCAGAGCACAGCTATTAATATTTTTTAAAAGCTCCCCAGGTGATCTGATGTGCACCCGGGTTAAGAAACACAGTGAAGAAATGGGACTGAAAAAGCAACCTGGTGGAAAGGATACTGAAGTCGCCATACAGATGGGTTCTCTGTTGTTGATATCACCTGGCAATTTCCTTTGGACATTTTTCCTATCGAAACAGCACCTGCTCCTCGCCTGGCTGTCACAGGTGGACTGATATGATTCCCTGTGGCTTCTCAGTGCATTTCCACAGGCAGCCAGGTTGGTGGGGAGGTCATCTCTGCTCTTTGGAGAGACACTGAAATTTTTTGAAGTCTCTTTAAGGGAAAGCATATAGAATAACATTGTTCTTTCTCTGAACTAACGACACACTGTACCTTATGAAAGAAACGGTAAGATGCAGAATGGAGGAGACAAGGTGGTAGAAAGAGCAATGATGGTTCATGTTTCATTCATTTGAAAGAAGATCTGATCAAGCAGATTCATAATTAATTTGGTCTGAAACATTCCTTGCCCTCTTCTGTCGATTTTTCTTTTTTTTTTTTTAAGCAGCAGCAACAATACAACAACAACTACAGAAACGAGAGCCTGACACATAATTGTTTGGCTCTGAGGGAGGTTGCAAGCCCAGGTCTTTTAATGCCTCCCAGAGAAATACAACATTTTCTTTTATCCAAAATGGTGGTGTGATCCAATTCCTGCTCCAGCAACCCCAGTACCTCATCTGTTGGAGTCTTTAAGTTTACGGCACAGACGGAAGCAGTTTCTCTCTCTTTTTATAGGACATTCACATTTGCATTCTCAACAGACAGTACAAGCCTCAAAGGCCATATTCCCCCCAATGTAATAATCCTACACTTGAAATACGAACGATATAATAGCAGCATGAAATATTCTTACCCCGATGAAGGCTGGCTCCAGCTGTGGCTTAGTAAGTCAAAACTAGTCAACTTTCTTGTAATAACATCCTAAAAATTCCAAAGGTTATTTTCCCTCATCCACAGTTAAAAGCCATCTCCTACAGAACACTGTCACATCTGTGACGTGTCCAGGATTAAGGCAAGAGGGTTCTTGCTTATAGTAATTTGTCTGGTTAGAGATCAAAGAAAAAAACCTGTCTTGAGCTGTCAGTTAATATTTTTTTCACTTAAAAAAAAAAAATCCATCTTCATGCTTCACAGCAGAACTGTGTGATTTTTAACAGAGGTAAATTCTCCTCCTATCAGGCATCTGATAGTTTTTTGCATGTCAGCACAAGGCAAGCAAACAAAATACGACCCGCGAAGTTTCAAATACATCTTAGTAACATAAACGGAAATTAGTTAGCTTTCTTTGATATCGAATTACCGAAGCATCTCACTGAAAAACAAAATCCTCCTTGCAATTAATAAAGAATTGGGGTATTCTAACCAAGCTGAAAGCTAAGAACCTTCAAATTCCAAATCTTTCCATTCCTGGATGAGCTTTGGTATTCAGATGTTAATAGGATGCCTTTTTTTTTTTTTTTTTTTTTGGCCAATGTTCAGGCCAAAGAGTCTGTAAACAGACTTTTTCCATCCTATGACCTGTTTAGAATTTCTTTCTTGCAAAATGTTAGTTATTTTGCTTGGCGGATTGCCCGAATTCATTCTTACTTTCTTTCTCCTCCTATTACTTTATCTCCTCTCCCTTCTCTTTTCTCTCCCTTCTTCACCCCGTCTCTCTTCTATTCTTTGATAAATCATGGATTTAAAAGATAGTCCACTTGGACCTACAGTCTATGTGAGATTTGGCAGGGTTGCTGGAGTTAGCAAATAAAAATACAGAATCCCGGGGCTCCCTGGTGGCGCAGTGGTTAAGAACCCGCCTGCCAGTGCAGGGGACACAGGTTCAAGCCTTGGTCTGGTAAGATCCCACATGCAACAGAGCAACTAAGCCCATGCGCCACAACTACTGAGCCTGCACTCTAGAGCCCGCAAGCCACAGCTACTGAGCCCACATGCCCCAACTACTGAAGCCCGCGTGCCTGGAGCCTGTGCTCCGCAACAAGAGAAGCCACCGCAATGAGAAGCCCGCGCACCGCGACGAAGAGTAGCCCCCGCTCGCCGCAACTAGAGAAAGCCCGAGCGCAGCAACAAAGACCCAACGCAGCCAAAAATAAATAAAATTAATTAATTAATAATAATTTAAAAAAAATACAGGATCGCCAGTGAAATTCAAATTTCGGGTAAAAAACGTTTTTTTTAGTGTATGTCCCAAATACTGCATGAGACATACTTACACTCAAAAACTATTCCTTGTTCATCTGAAATTCAAATGGAACTGGGTGTCTGGTATTTAATCTGGCAGTCCTACTTTGGAGGTTAAACAGAGGGACATGAAACAACAAAGACATCTATTTACAACAACTGGAAGAAGAGACATTTCCATTCCCGTCCTCCTGAATGCTTTTGGTCTAGGTGTAACATTTTCTGTGGCATTACTTCAATTTATTTTTGATCAATCAAGTTTTACTAAAAGCTCCACAGAGGATATCACATCTTGATACTGAAGAAGTCCAGCCAGGGTTTCAGGGCTAACCCAGCACCACCCGAATCCAGAACTTGCAAAATCGGTCCTCAGGAAACATGGGATTTTAGTCCAAGCCACAAAAACCGTACAAATATTGAAGTTTTAATGGCTCACTTTTCTTCAAAATTTGAGTCTCAAATTTAGTACTTTCAAAGGCACTGAACTCTCTGCCATTCTTACTCTGAGGCTGTGTAGCATGATTGGTAACAGTATTATTAAAAAAACAACAGAATTCAAACATACTTCAAATGTAATGAAATGATCACCTCTTGGACATTTTAAGGGGAAGATAAAAATAATGATATGCTACAGACATCTAAAGATAAGATTAAAATCTTAATTATGCTAATTATTAATTCAAGTGTATTTTTCAACATCTTGAATATACCCAGGGGTATCACACAATTCAGAAATGCTGTTCTCTTGTTCAGAGACACATTAATATTCAGTATTTGGAAGTAATTTGAAGTCTAATAGCTGAAATGCAGGCTGTATAGAAGCGTAGTTAAAAGCATGGGCTCAGGAGGCAAAATGAGTTCAAATCCCAGCTCTGTCACACACTAGCTGTGTGACTCTGGGCCAGTTACTTACCCTCTCAGTGCATCATTTCCTTATCAGTAAATGGGGATAACCATCCCAGAGAGCTGTGAGAATAATATGAGTAAAATGCTTAGAATAGTGCCTAGCACATAATAAATGCTCAGTAAATTTAAGGAGCGAGAGTCATACGACCTAGTCAAAACTGTCAATAGGAAAACAAAACTCACAAAATTAGAGAATGTCTCCATTTTTACAATTGGCTCATGAGAAAAAAGATTTTTTTTTCTTGTGGTCAAATGGATAATATCTATTTTTTTTCAAAATTAAAAACAATGCTATTTTACGTATTTAACCATTAAAAATCCTCTGTTTTCAGAGTAATCTGCTTCTGTGGTTAAGTGAAAGTAACATCATCCTGTTTCAAGAAGTGAGGCTATACGATTACCAGTTCTTCCCAACTAGTGCTTGATTTTCTTGTCTCACCCTGCTTGTTATTTTCCTTACTTGCCAAAACTCCAAAAGCAAATTAATAATACTCTCTCCCCCATTCTACAAGCCAATTCATCTAACTCAATCCTCTAGCTTTAGTGTTAAACAGACTTTCAATGAAATAGTCTCCAGTCGCTGGGTTTCCTGCCATCTGGCCACTCGGAACTTTATTGTCTGTGTTTTGAGCCCAGCACTGCTTAGATCCACAGGACGGTGCAGCGCACGTGTCTGCAGTTTAAGGCGGCATTGAAGAAAGGGGGCTTTCGAGTCAGACACCTGTAGGGGAATATCCTGGCTGGGCCACACCACCTGTGTGAGCTCTTGGAGCCTCGGTTTCTTTATCTATAAAAAGGGAGGTTCTAATGCTGTTGACGTTTCCCAGTTGCTATGAGGATTCAAAGAATTGATTCATCTGCAGGGTGATCCTGTGTTCCGTTTACACTGGCTGTCCCTGCATTACTGTTATATTATACAGCTCTCCTATTTTTAGAAAGCATTTAGTACACAGTCTGGCTTAGAGTTAGTATTTGCTACCTCTTCATCATGATATACCGACACTGGTGCTATTCGGAAGAAATGCTTTAAATCCCACAGAGCCCTCATTTTTAAAGCAGGAATGGCCTTCTTAACACAGAAGGGTGAGTGCGTGCATGTGTGTGAATGTTTGGTCATCTGCCTGTTATTCCTACAGCCTCTGCCCTTTTGTATATTTCAGTCACTTAAGAAGCTCAGAGTGGACATGGAATTCTCTGTGGCAGAACCCTGAGGGCAGAGGCTTAAATATTTTACATGCTTTTGGGGGGATCATGTGAGCACTGCTTTACCAAAATACACTCTGCCAACAGCAGAAGGCCCTTTGAGGTGAGCAGGTGGGCCGGGGCTGGGGAGCTGCTCTTTGACTGCTGCCAGCTACTCGGACTGTCAGATCAATTCCCGACTCCAGCCTCTGCTACTTCCAAGACCTCCATCACCGGGCAGAAATACCACCCTGACTCATCGCCTGTAACCAGCCTTCCTCCTGTCTCCTTCCGCAAGCTTCCTCACAGGCTCTGTGGGCTGCAATTCTCTCGACACTATGGAAGGAGAGCAGATATTCAGGGCTTGAAGGGAGATGCCCGCCCTCTGCTCAGAAACAGGATTTCTTCCTTAGTGTCTCTTCTAGTTCGTGCGCCCTCCGCACCAGACCTAAGGCAGCGCCTCCAAGTGGCTCTGACCCAGCTGGGATCTCAGCTCTGCCACTGCCAACTGTGAGGTCTCACTCACTGAGACCTCCATGATCCCTTCTGTAATATGAGGCGTAGTAATGTCACCTCACTGGATTGTTGTGAGACTGAAATAAGACAACGTGTCCGGCAGAGCGCCTGGCACAAGATAGACATTGAATGTGTGGGGAGTATCATTTTGGTACCAGGCTGCCTGAGAAGGGACCAGCATTAGAGGCATAGGGGTGCAAAGAGAATCTGTGATCTGGGGGTGGGAGGGACGGGGGAGAACTCAGTTTGTAAATATACAAGCTCTGCATTTTGCAGATTTATATCTAATTAAAATCCATAGAAAAGAAAGCACAGATCAAGCTAACGGTATTTCTGAAAGAAGATACACGAAATGCACAGCGGATATATTCCAACCATCCTCTGTGTTATCCTGCATTCATTCATTTACTCATATTAATAATCTTTTACTGAATAAGTATTATGTTCTAAATGCTGGGCCAGGCTTCAACACAAGAGTGTGAAGCAGCTTTATGAAAGAATACACTTGGAGGAAGCATAATCAGCCTGTTAATGTCAGGCAATATTTATTGATTACACACTGCAATCAATACATATGGTAATATTTATTGATTTACCACAGTCTCCCTTGGCCAGAGTGACTCAGAAAAACACTGCCATCTGCTACAGTCACACTGAATACAGAGGAGCTCCAGTTTATTAGTGAATGTCTCTTTGGACTGAAAGAGCTCTTTGCAAAGGTGCCAAACTCACTTTCAGATACTGTCCACCTGAATCATTAAGTGAAGGAAGCAGTTGCTTCTGTGGTCTAGTTAGGGGTTGGTGAAAACTAACCCTTCCTGCATGGCATACACCCCAAATACCTACTTCTTGAGCCTGTGAATGGGTCCTGAAATTTTCTGAGTTGTCACTCCCTTGAGCTAAAGCTTTCCTTGGCCCTAATAGAATGCCTTGGGTTCTCTGAGGGGAGTCCTGCCAGGCGCCCTATAAACTAGCCTGTCAGGCAGTGTAGGCCAGAGAGATGGCCCATGGCAGATGGGAGAGGCGACAGACTCAATGGAGGCAAATCTTTGGACAAGCTTCTTATACTCTTTCAGCCGTGATTTCCTCATCTGTAAAATAGGAAAGAAGAACTTCCTTTCCAGGCTATTGGGAGGACAGAAGAAATCAACTCCATCAGGTGACCAAGCTGGGGTTAGAAACACTGCAGGGCCCCTACAGGTGGTTTCCTTTTCGTTCCTCACTCCCATGGCACAAACTATCTCGTTAGTTGGTCAGTAACCTCTAGTGTGTTTCGTGAACATGGGTTGACCAAAAATGAATTTGTGTAGTTTGACCTGCATTTAAAAAATATTAACAAAAAAAAGAAAATGTCAGCGTCATGGTGGGTCCTGTTTTGTGACACTGTTGTTTGAAACATACACTCTCATAGGATGTGACATATGGCTGACTGGGTAGGTTATGTTTGAAAATTTGAGATGGGTGTGTACTCCAAAGAATGAAAGCTGGAACTTGAAGGGATATTTGTATACTCATGTTCATAGCAGTGTAATTCACAACAGCCAAAAGGTAGAAGCAACTCAAATGTCCATTGATGGATGAATGGATAAAGAAAACGTCTATACACACAATGGAATATTATTCAGTTTTAAAAAGAAAGAAAATGCCTTTTTAAAGAGGAAGGAAATTCTGACACCTGCTACGACATGGATGAACCTTGAAAACATAATGCTAAGTGAAATAAGCCAGACACGAAAGGACAAATACTGTCTGATTCCACTTATATGAGGTTCCTAGAGTAGTCAAAATTAGAGAGACAGAAAGCAGAGTAGTGGTTGCCAGGGGCTGGAGAGAGGAGGAAATGGAGAGTTACTAGCTATGGCAATTTATTAATTTGGCCTATTAATGGGGACAGAGTTTCAGTTTGAGAAGATCAAGAGTTCTGGGAATACTTCATGGTGATGGTAGCCACAACAATGTGAATGTACTTAATGCCCCTGAACTGCATACTTAGAGATGGTTAAGACTATACATTTTATGCTATGCATATTTTATCACAATTAAAATTAAAACCCTTAAATTACCCCCAAAAAAAGCTTGAGAAACGCTGACCTAGATGACACCTTGAGGAGAGGTATGTTTGGATGGAGTCCAGGTGTAGAGGAAAGGGAAAGCATCAGTCTAGGGAAACAAAACAAGAGAGGGGAACAGACTTCCTAGTTTTGCTGAAGAATTTCTTCTATGGGACCTCTGGGACCATGGGCCTTCCAGTCTGGTGTACGAACATGGAAGATAAGGTTTGCAGTCTTGTTCTGTGATGGCATAATTTCCAATCTACATTCCTGGATTTGTTTGCTGTTTTAATCTGACGGTATAACCAACACAACAGCAACATCTAATTTCCTTTTCAGGTAAAACTGACAGCCTCCTCACCTCTCTTTTCCTTCAGCAATGGTGCCCAGCCCCAGCTGGACTTGTTGGTCTTTGAAGACTGGGTCAAGGCCTTCCCTCCTTATCCACTGGACAAGCCATACCTCTCAAAGGCCTTCGGTCTAATTTATTCATCTACATAACAAGGGGGTCCAAGGAGCCCTAGAGACCCTTCCTACGTTATTTTTTATTCTTAGTGTCTAAGAGTTGGAGAAATGGGATCTGGCCAATTCTCTCTAGGCCAAGTGTCTATACTAGATTTCTCATTTTCCTAGCAGACAGGAGCCTGGCAAATTACTTAAACAGATACGGAAAGGAAGTCTCTGGGAAGGTACCCTCGTGGGCTAAAGAACAGTCAGAGTTCATCGTTTTAGACACGCATCGCTATGGCCAAAATAAATATCAGGAAGGTTTTAAACTTCTCTGAAAAAAAAAAATCTTTTGGTAACAGTTCTCAAGTCGACTTTGATCTCTCAAATTCCAAAACCTATTATATGATCAGTTTGTATAATCTTATTATTAAAAGCACATGCATAAGTGATAGATTTCTTTATATGTTTAGCACATTATTGTTCCTCTGTATATTCTTCCTCCATATTTAACATTTTCTAAGATAATTCTACAATGGGCATAAGATATTTTTAATAAATAACTATGGACTGAATGTTTGTGTTCCCCTCCCCCCAAACTTATATGTTGAAATTCTAACCCCCCATCGTGATGGTATTAGGAGCTGGGTCTTTGGGAGGTAATTAGTCATGAGGGTAGAACCGTCACGAATGGGATTAATGCCCTTATAAGAAGAGACACGAAAGAACTTGCTTCTCCCCTCTCCACTCTTTGCCATGTGAGGACACAGCGAGAAGATGGCCATCTGCAAACCAGGAAGTGGGCCAGACACTGAATCTGCCAGCACCTTGATCCGAGACTTCCTAGGCTCCAAAACTATGAAAGAGAAATTTCTGCTGTTTATAAGCCACCTAGTCCTATAGTGGTTTGTTACAGCAGCCTGAACTGATGGAGGTAATACTTTCATTGATATAAACACGCTTCACCTTTCACCTTTGTAAATGACTCACAGGTGCACATCAGACACCTGGAAAGGAGCTTTGGGCATCACCTAGACCCACTCTGTTCCATCAGTCAGTGATATCCAAGTCTTCCAAGACATTTAAAATTAGAAGTCAGTGGTGGAGGTGAATTCTCCAGCCACCTCCTGGCTATGCATTCTCCTTTGGGGAGAGGTAAAGCCATGCACTGCTGGCCTCTGGTCCTATTGTCTGAAGGCTGGGAGAAGAGCTCATTCCGACTGACATTTCTGGAGAAGACTGACCACTCTGCCTTCTTCTTCACAGCTCCGGCTTCACTAGAAGACCTTGGTAAACTTAACCCTTTCTAAGCATGTCACCTTTTTAAAGGAGAGATGAAATTCTCATTAAGCTCTGATCTGTACCAACTGCAGAGATAGGGTTGTTTTCTATCTTTTCTAAATCATGAATCCTATTAAATAGCAGTAATAAGTATTTACTGAGTGCCTACTAGGTAATGGGCACTTCCATATATTACTTCCAACTACTACATTAACTTGGGAGAAATAAGATTCATGGGTTGCTCTAATTCAGTTTGAGCTTATAGCAGTTTCCAAGTCTTTTACTGCACAATGTGCACACCTGGTAGACCATTTCCTTCTGCTTCATTTTGTTAATTTCTTTTTCTTCTGGAAGTTTAAACTATTTGTGTTTAATCCAATTTCCTTAATTTATGAAGGTCATTTTTGAATCTTCATTTATTCTTTAAAAGTAATAGTTACTTTGTTCAAATGCGGACAGGTCCTCTGTTAGGAGTTTTCTACAAGCCTATGCTTTTGACCTCTGACTTGAGCGTGGATTTTGCCAGTGGTGGGCAAACCTGGATTAAGCAAGCACAGTGACCCTGCGAAATTGCGGTCTTCGTTGTATCTTGGAAATCTCCATTTGCTCCTTATTCCTAGAACTTTCCTAGTGAAGATGACAATCTAACAGGATCTCAGTCTGCTCTTCCTCTGCAGGCACTACCTTAGTCACTTGCTCTAAAAGTCATCACCATAGTCAAGGTCATGTAGGTTTCTTCTACATTATCTTTTAGGAGTTTTATAGTTTTGTGTTTTACATTTAGGTCTGTGATCCATTTTGGTTAATTTTAGTGAGGGGTGTAAGGTCTGTGTCTAGATTCATTTTTTGCATGTGGATATGCAGTGTTCTACCACCATTTGTTGAAAAAGACCATCTTGTCCATTGTATTGTCCCTTGATCCTTTGTCAAAGATCAGTTGACTATATTTATGTGGGTCTATTTCCTGGGCTCTCTATTCTGTTCCACTGATCTACTTATCTATTCTTTCACCAACCACCGTAGCTTTATAGTAAGTCTTGAAGTCGGGTAGAGTCAGTCCTCCAACTTTGTTCTTCTCCTTCAATACTGTATTGGCTATTCTATGTCTTTTGTTTTTTCCACTGAGACTTTAAAATCAGTTTGTTGATATCCACAAAATACCTTGCTGGAATTTTGATTCAGATTGCATTGAATCTATAGATCAAGTTGGGGAATTTGTTTTTTATTAAAAGTATTCCATTATGTTTCCAATATATTGGAAAGTATTCCAGTATACCAAGATTGTTTATCCATTTACCAGCTGATGTATATTGGGGTTGTTTCCAGTTTCGACTATCAAGAATAAAGCCGCTATTAAAATTCTTGTACTAATCTTTTAAAGGACATATGTTTCTCTTTTTTCCCATGCTAATAATTACAAATGGAATTGCTGGATCTAGTAATAAGTGTGTGCCTAATTGCTGGGGAATGCAATAAATGTGTGTAAAAGGAACAGTTTTTAAAAATGGTTATGCAATTTTATGCTCCCATCAGCAATGCACTAGGGTTCCAATTGCTTCATATCTCCTGACTATTTGGTGGTGTTGGTCTTTTCAATTTTAGTCATTCTAGTGGGTGTATAGTGGTATCTCATTGCGGCTTTAATCTGCATTTCCCTGAAGATGAATATTATTAGTAAAATGCACGTTTTCAATTCCTTACTGGACATTTGTATATCTTCTTTGTCTTTTCGAGGCTTTGCCCATTTAAAAAATTTGTGTCTTTATCATTTTGTTATGGAATTGTCAGAGTTCCTTAAACATTCTGGATACAAAGTATTTGTCAGATATATGTATGCAAGTATATTCTCCCAGTTTGTGTCTTGCCTTGTCATTTTGATGACCAGATGTTGTGAATTTTGATGAAATCCAGTTCATTGGGGTTTTCTTTTCTTTTCTGTGGTTTTGTGATCTCTGTAAGAAATCACTGCAGGTTGTGAAGATATTGTCCAATGTTTTCCTTTAGAAGCTTTATAGTTTTGGCCTTTATATGGAGGTCTGTGATCCATCTCAATTGTGGCTTGAGTGAGATTCAGATTTTCCCCCAGGAGTTCCTCCAGCACCATTGTTGAAGACTTGTCTTTGTCAAAAATCAGTTGACCATACATGTGTGGGTCTATTTCTAGACTCTGTTTTGTTCCACTGATTTCTTTGTCTGTCCATGTCAATGCCACACTACCTTAATTACTTTAGTTTTAACAGTAAGTCTTGAAATCAGGTACTGTAAGGCCTCCAACTCTGCTCTTCTTCAAGACTGTTTTGGTGACCTCGGACCCTTGCTTTTCTATAAAAATTTTAGAATCAACTTGTCATTTTCTAGAAAAGTGCCCTATTGGCCTTCTGATCAACACTGTGTTGTATCTGTATGTCATTATGAGAAGAACTGACATATTAACATTATGAGCCTTCCAATTTATGAACATCTCTCCATTTAAGTCAAAAATTTCTCTCATCAAGGTTTAATAGCTTTCAGTGTACAAGTTTATATGTCTTTTGCTAATTTATTAAGTATTTTATATCATTGTAAATGGGACTGCTTTTTAAATTTCATTTTGCAATTGTTTAGTGCTATTAGAAACACAACTGATTTTTGCAAACTGACCCTGATAAATTCATTTACTGGTTCTATTAGTTGTTTATTAAATTTCTTAGGATTTTCTCTATAAAAGATCATTCATAAAGATTTTTCCCAAAGATTTTTCAATCTTTATGCCTATTATTTCTTTTTCTTGCCTTATTGTACTGACTAGAACTACAACACTGAATAGAAGTGATAAATGCAGACATTACTACTATGTTCTTGATCTTAGGAGGAAAGTGTTTGGTATTTCACCATTAAATATGACGTTAGCAGTAGGTTTGGGGGTAGATGCCCTTTGTCAGATTAAATAAGTTCCCTTCTTGTACTAGTTTGCTGAGAGTTTTAAAAATCATGGATGGGTGTTGAATCATGTCAAACACTTTGCCTTCATTTATTTAGAGGATCATATGGTTTTTCTCTTTCATTCTATTAATACGGTGGATTACATTAATTTTTCTTCTAACATTAAGCCAACCATTCATTCCTGTGATAAACCCTACTTAGTTATAATGAATAATGTCTTTTTCATATATCACTGGAACATATATGCTAATGTTTTGTTAAGGATTTTTTAGTGTTTATAAGAGATATTGGATTACAATTTTCTTTTCTTATAAGGTTTATGTCAGATTTTGGTATCAAGGTTATACTGGCCTTATACAATGAATTGGGTAGTTTTTCTTCCTCTTCTATTTTCTGAAGGAGTTTGTATAAGACTAGCAGTTCATTTATCGGTGTTTCATTGGTAAAAATATTTCTTATTTAAGTTTTGATGGAATTTACCAGTGAAACCACCTGGCTCGGGAGGAATTTTCTTTGTGGAAAAGTTTTGATTACAAATTCAATTTCTTTAATAGCAATAGGGTCATTCAGATATTCTATTTCTTCATGTGGCAGTTACGGTAAGTTACTTATGGTAACTGTATTTTTCAAGGAAATTGACTGTTTCATCTAAGTTGTCAAATTAATTAGCAGAAAGTAGTTCATAATATCCAGTTACTATTGTTTAAACTTCTGTAGGCTATATAGTGATACCCACTCTTTCTTTGCTAATGTTGGTGATTTATGTTTCCCTCCTCTCTTCCGTGATTAGACTTGTTAGTGTTTTGTTAATTTTACTAAATTTTTAAAAGAACTAAATTTTGGCTTTATTAATTTTCTCTATTGTTTAAAAATTTGTATTCCTATCTTTATTATGTACTTCTTCCTAATGATTTGGGTTTAATTTATTCTTCCTTTCTAGTTTCGTAAAGTGGAAACATAAATTACTGATGTTCAACTTTGTTCTTTTCTAGTCATGTAAAGCTATACATTTCTTTTTTGTTGTGTGTATTGTTTTAGCAAAGCCTATAAATTTTCATAAACTGTACATGCATTTTCATTCAGTTAAAATTATTTTCTAATTTCCTTTGTGATTTATTTTAACTCAAAAACTATTTAGAAATGTTATTTAACTTTCAAGTATTAGGCATTTTCTAGAATTTCATTGCTATTGACTTATAATATAACCATGCTGTGATCACAGAACACATTCTGCAAGATTTTAATCATATGGAATTTATCGATATGTCTTTTATTGTGCACAGTAAGGTCTTGCTTCATGTGTACTTGATAAGATTGCATATCTTGCACCAGTCGGGTGTAGTGTTTTATAAATGTCAATTAGGTCAAAGTGGTTGATAATGTTCAAATATTCTATATACTTCCTAATATTTTGTTTAATTTTTCTACTGATTACTGAAGAAATGGATGTTAAAAATCTCTATTATTGTTGTTCTGTCAGTTTTTGTTTCACGTATTTTGATGATCTCTTAGTAAATAAGTACGTATTAATGACTGGTCTGTTTTCCTCATTAACTGACCTTTTTAGCATGATAAAATGTTCTTTTTACCTTTTCTAATACTCTTTGTCTAGAAGTCTGTTTGGGGCTTCCCTGGTGGCGCAGCGGTTGAGAGTCTGCCTGCCAATGCAGGGGACACGGGTTCGAGCCCTGGTCTGGGAAGATCCCACATGTCGTGGAGCAGCTGGGCCCGTGAGCCACAATTACTGAGCCTGCACGTCTGGAGCCTGTGCTCTGCAACAAGAGAGGTCACGATAGTGAGAGGCCCACGCACCGCGATGAAGAGTGGCCCCTGCTCGCCGCAACTAGAGAAAGCCCTCGCACAGAAACGAAGACCCAACACAGCCATAAATAAATTAATTAATTAATTAATTAAAAAAAAATACATATATAGAAGTCTGTTTGGTAGTTTAATAGTGTCACACTAGCTTTCTTATGCTTACTGTTTATACAGTCTATCTTTTCCTCTTCTGGCTTCAACCTATTGTGTTTTTATACTTAAATTGTATATCTTATAGACAGTAGGCAGTCTTTCAAATCTAATTTATTTTGGTATTTTATTTTAATCCCTCCAATGACATTTATGTTTTTGGTTTTTTTTTTGTGGTTTTTCTGGTTATTATACTATGCATCCTTAACTTATTGCCAGTCTACTTGGATTTAATATTATATCACTTCACATAAAATGTTAAGAATCTTAGAGTCATGCAATTCCATTTGCCCTCTCTTATCCTTTGTGGTATCTTTGTCATACATTTTACATCTACATACATCATAAGTCCCATAAAAGAGCATCTTGTTTTTTACATTACATAATCTTTTATATTTACATATATATTTATCATTTCCTGTAAATACTTCCTTCGTGTAGGTCTGAACTTCCTCCTGATACTATTCCCCTTCAGCTTGACAAATTTCCTTTATCACTGATTGTAGTGCAGGCCTTCTGGAAATAAATTCTCTCAGATTTTGAAAAACCAAAAATGTCTTTATTTCACCTTGTTTTGAAGGATATTTTTGCTAGATTTCGAATTCTAGCTTGATAAAGTTCTTTATTTTTTTTTTAATTTATTGTTTTTATTTTGTCTTCCAGCACTTTAAAGATGTCTTTGCATTATATTCTAGCCTCCGTAGTTGGTGGTGGGAATCCTTTGATTAACTGCGTCACTGTTACCTTTTACATAATATGTCATTTATCTCTGGCAATGTTCAAGATTTTTCTCTTTATCTTTAATATAGGTTTTAGCAATTTTACTGTAATGTTTCAAGGTGTGGTTTTATTTTTATTTATCCTGCTTAGGATTTGTTGAGCTTCTTGCATTTTTAAGTTAATGTGTTCAGCCAGTTTGGGATGCTTTCAGCCATTATTTCTTTGAATATTTTTTTCTGATCTGTTTTTTCTGTCCTCTCGTTCTCAGACCCCAATTACATGTATATTATACTACTTGATATTGTCCTATAATTCACTGAGGTTCTGTTTATTGTTTTTAATCTTCATTCTCACTGTTCTTCATATTGGATAATGCTTATTGATCTGACTTTAAGTTTACTTACCCTTTATTTGGTCATTTCCATTCTTCACTAAGGCTATCCAGTGAAATTTTCGTTTCAGATATTTCACTTTTCAGTTCCAGAATTTTCACTTGGTTCTTCTTAATCATTTCCATTTCCCTGCTGAGAGTCTTCTTCTTTCAATTATTATGACCATGTTTTCCTTTATATTCTTGAATATATTTTAATACCTGCTTTAAAGTTATTATCTGAAAATTCCAACATTTAGGTTACTTCAAGTTCTATTATAGCAATTACTTTTTTTCTTGATTATGGATAACAATTTCCTATTTCTATACATATCTGTTAATTTTTGATTAGATAATAAATATTATGAATGACATGTAATAGAGGCTCTAGATCTGTTTTATTCCTTTAAAGAGTGTTAATATTTTTTGTTTCAGACAAATTACTAGCTGAACTTGTGAATGCTTAGGATTACACTTTGTTATCATCTACTTTGGTTTTGTCCTTAGTTTTAGGATGAATCCTTTATTCTTAAGGCGAGGCCTTTCTGAGGGTTCAGACAAAAACCTAAGTGTTTGCCAAGTCCCTATAACTTGGGTGAGATTCAAATTCCAAACTCTACAGGCAATCTTTGTAGGCAGTAGGCAGCTATTGAAAGCTCTGCTCAGCTTTTCAGCTCTCTAGCTATTGTTTTCCACTGGGCTCATTGGCCTTTCTCCCATACCTATGCAGTTTAGAAGTCACCCAAGCATGGAGGAGAATTTATATACAGAAGTGGAACTCTCTTCTCTATGGCTGCCTCCTTTCTGGAATTTCTTCCCTTAAATCCCAGCCACTCTGGCAGCCTTCAACTCCATCCTCATACACTTCAAGAATATATGACTGTGGCCTTGAGTTGTAGTTACTCTTTGTGGAATGGGGAGTGCCCTCAGGAGAGAAGCTGTATAAATGTAGGTCTCATGCATTCCAATTCTTCCTCTCAAGGATCAAATTGCCAACATTTCTGCCTTCTTTTGATCAGCCTCTAGTGTCTTCAAATAGTTTTGCTTTTTAGAAAATATTTCATCCAGAGTTTTTAATAGTTATCTGCAGGAGATTTAATCCAATATAAGCTTCTCTATCATTGAGACAACTGGAACTCTATCACAAAATTTTTAATTTATGTGTGGGTGTGTGTGTGTGTGTGTATGTGTGTGTGTGTGAAGAATAAATTGCACCTCTCATCTTTATGAATACTCATAGGACCATTAAATAATATATCCTGAAGGGATCCTCAGGTGTTACCCAGACTACTCTTTCTTACCAGGCAATTGCTATCTAAAATGTATCATGATTAACCTCCTGCTTTTATTTATTTATTTATTAGCATCAGGTGTACAACATAATGATTCCATATATGTATATATTGCAAAACATAAGTCTGGTTGACTTCTATCACCACACATAGTTACAAATTTTTTTTCTCGTGATGAGAACTTTTAAGATTTACTCTTAGCAACCTCATGTTTAATACAGTATTATTAAATATAGTCACCATGATGTATATTTCATCCCCAGGACTTATTTATTTATAACTAGAAGTCTGTACATTTTGACCACCTTCACCCACTTTGCCCACTCCCCACCCCAGCCTCTGGAGGCTACCAATCTGTTCTCTGTATCTATGAGCTCTCTTTTTTTTTTTTTTAAGATGTTACATACAAATGAGGTCATATGGTATTTGTTTTTCTCTGTCTGACTTATTTCACTTAGGATGATGCCCTCAAGGTCAATCCATGTTGTCACAAGTAGCAGGATTTCCCTCTATGGCTGAATAATATTCCACTGCGTACAGATACCACATTTTCTTTATCCATTCATCCATCAGTGAACCCTTAGGTGCTTCCATGTCTTGGCCATTGCAAATAATGTAATCTCTCGTTTTTAAAAGAGGCTAGTGAGGAAAGATGCTTTTTCAGAAAATGAGCTGTCTGGATACTCTCAATTTTATACTACAATTTAAAACCAAAAAATGGCTTTAAATGACTCACAGATCATGGAACTATACAGACAGAGGGATGAATAGGCATTACTGAAGCCAAGTCTGTCCCACCAAACCACAAATGTGGAAGAGGTATCTTTCCTAGTGCCTGTGTGTATGTTATTTACAGTTTTCAGCTCCCCTTCACCTCTTTGGTTTCCATGGAGCTCATAATTTTGGTCTGTTTTATCACCTTGTTCCATCTTCTGGCATCTGTATATTCCTGATTCTCCTGACCTGGCTTCTAAATCATTTTGATTGCTCTGACCCTTAATGTTGAGTGTCCTCTCAAAATCCATATGTTGAAGTCCTAACCTCCAGTACTTCAGAATGTGATTTTATTTTGAGATAGCATCTTCACGGGGTAATCAAGTTAAAATGAGAACATTAGGGTGGGCCATAATCCGACATAACTAGTATTTTTATAAAAAGGGGAAATTTGGACACAGAGACATGCAGAGAAGGAAGATGATGTGAAGAAACACAGGGAGAAGATGTTTATCTACAAAACAACGAACAAGGTCTGGAATTGATCCTTCTTTCACAGAAGAAACAAACCCTAATGACTGATCTTGGGCTTCTAGCCTCCAGAACTGAGACAATAAATTTCTGTTGTTTAAGGGACCCAGTCTATGCTACTTTGTTACAGCAGCCCTAGCAAACTAATACACTTACCACTTAACAAATAAATGGGTCCCCATTTTTCTCCTTGGTTCTGACTCATGACTTTGTTTTGTCTCCTAAGATCCACTGACCCCTCAGTATGGTAAACGGCCAAAAAAGCTCAATATCAAAGATGTGTGTCCCAATTTTTTCACTTAAGCTGAATGACTTTTCTGATCCTTAGATTCCTTATATGTGAAATAAGGATATTGTCTTACCTATCTGTCTGCATAGATAGAGCTCAGATAGGATACCAGAGACTGTAAAATGCCACCCAAGTCTAAGGCATCCTGAGGCCCTGCCCTTTATTCATAATGAGCTGCTCCTCTTGCCTAATTATAACAGACCACGGTTAGAAGGTTCTTTGGGAGGATCAAGTTTAGAATTCTCCACTTTTAAGAGGGATACTTGCAGCCTCAGGCTTTATTTCTGCTATTTCTAGTTCAAGAGGCAGGATATGAGATGGATGACTAAGTCTGCTTTGCTCAAAGAGACAAGAATGTGGGGTGATGCTTCAAACTTTCACTGTTTGCAAATCTCCAGAGGGTTTAAAAATAATTCCTCGGACAACATATTTATTTTGATAAGGTAATGAGTTATGGAAACCAGTTCTTTTAGAGAATGGACTTTTCGGAGATGTATAAGGGGAGGAGAACTTTAGCGGCACATCAAACTGTATTAACAAAATCGGAGGCCACTGAATGTGATTTTAAATTTGAAAAAAGTAAATGCAGGATGCTAGCAGCTTTCCAAAAATATTTTGTACGCTCCTTTGCCTGTTTTAAGATGATCTGTTAATGAGAATTTGAAAAATTGTTGTTTCTACAGTAATTAACACTTTTATAAAATTATTTATAAAAAATATAACTTACTCCCAAATAGTTGACATTCTAGTTGCATAAATTCTTATCTAGTCTCAAACACTGCTCAAAAGAACTACATATTTAAATGATTCTACCCTTTTCAGTTCTCTAGAATGCCTCCAGATGGCATTAAAACCCTTCTCCTACTATATTTTACAATCAAAAATTTAAAAATTAGTAATATTTTAACCATTTAAAACCAGTCACATTCATTATATCATTAGAAATCATGATAATGGAACTATTTGAACTTTTAGGGTAACATCTTAAGAAACATGTAATCATAACCTTTATGAAACAAATAGCCATCCTATGTAAGCCAAAGGCTCTTCCTAGATTGAGAAACAGATCTTGGACAAATACACTCAATAATGTTATGTTGTAAGCTGTCATTTCTAATGAATAGCACTTTAAATGCTTAGTAATAAGACCACTGGTCCAAATATAGATACATGCACAAAACTGTCTTATAATAAGAAAACACATTTAACTCCTCAGAAATGACAAAAAATAATGATTTTTAAGGAGTAAACCTGTTACTAATTCCTATGGAGCGGAAATAATTTGTTAGCTTGTGAATTATGTAAACTTTGGCGTATAAATTTGGCATCGAATTAATCGTCAAAACATTTTTTTGGATTGCTTGAGTATTGAGAGGAAAAAGACAAAACGTAGAGTGAAGAACATGTTTTAAAAGAGCCTTTTCTTATCTTTTTAAAACTGCATTTGTTAACTCAAAAATATGAACCAACCCTTGAGGGTCCAGAGATATCTATAATTGTATATTTCACATAATTCAGAGGTGTGGTTGCAAAGGGCAGGCTTTAAAATGACACTGGTACTTCCCAGGTGTGCAGGACAGACTATCTCCTAGTATGTGTGAAAAGTTCTCTAATTATTTATGACGGTGATGGAAGTTGCCAAGCAAATTCCAAAAGCTTTCCTCCCCTCCCCCTGCCAAAGTAATACCATCAAATCTCATTACATTTGTACTTTCTGAAGAGGAGCCTTGTGTTTTCAAGATGACTCTTACTGGGCTAAAGCATAAGAAAGACCTCAAAATGCATCTGCACCCAAAAGCATTTAAAAACGCATTATCATGAGAAAGAGAACCACAGGCTTCTTTCCATTATTATTGTTACTATAACAAGATATTTGCGCTGTTTCATATTATAAGCATATTAAAGAACAGTCATCTCGGGATAGAAACAGGAAACAGACTTACGATGTATTCGATGTGCCATTGTCTGGACTTCCTGTCTCAGCATCACCTTTCTCTTAAAAAGGAAGAAAATACCAACATGTGAGTGTTACAGCCTGTAAGATTTAAGAGAGATTCAATATATTTCCACACTCCTACTAACAATCATTCAAAATGTGCAGCAGGAGGTTTTTAAAACATCTTTTTTATTGTCCAAGAACTGGATTTGCAAAATAATTTCTTCTTTGTAATACAATGGTCCAGGCAAGGATCTGTGAATAGGTACTAAGGAGCTGTTTGCAAACAACCAGAGGTTCAGAGTGGAGACCCTGCCAAAAGATGAATACCTTACAGATGGAACCTGTTTCCTTCTACTTCTTTTACAGAAAACTTAAGGAAATTAACCCCATTAGCATTCTAGATGCAAGGCGTTTTGAATTCTGATCTCTTCTGCTAACACAAGCTAAACCAGGTCAGGTGGCAAAAGAACTTGGAGAGAATTTTACACAACACTGAGGTTGCACCCTAGCTTACAAGATTCCCAAGAATTACACCCCACAGAGAGCCCCAGCAGCAGGTTCTGGGGTCACCCTGTTAATGCAGAATAAGATATAAATCAGAAATCCTTCCTGGCCATCTGAGAGACTAGTTAAAGAAATGTTTCTGCCGTCTGTGGTCACCGAGGATTGAATGGGTTTTAATGAAGGGAGCCTGGAACCAGTTTGTTTTTTGTAGTTTTAAAGGGCAAATTCCTCTTGCAATTGACATAATGTAATTCTTAGATCCTCGACCATTGACGGTTTGAAACCATACATCCTTGTATTGTAAGGCACTTCTTTTTATTTTCTTGAGGCTAGGGGATGGAGGAAGGATCATGACTGCCATTGTGAGTTAGCTGTGGTTAGTTAGGCTGGTTATGTAGTGCTAATAGTTTAACATACCCCAGAGAAGGTTATGAGTTGCAAGAGATGGGCCTGATGGTGGCAACTTGCTTTGCTTTGCTCTTTCAAGTCAGGCCTGGAGACCTCACAGAATCCCCCAGTCTGCTGTTTAGGGCTTCAGGCCTATGTCCTGTACCAAGCCCCTTCTGTCAGCTGTAGCCATTAGCTTATTGACACCGAGGCTTGGGAATGACCCCCTAAATTACATGATGAACACATTCTGAACATATTGTCCAAACTGAACTCAAAAGTAAACTTTATAATTTCTTTTCCTTTTTATTCTTTCAAACAAAACGGTTGTGAGAGAAAGAAGACAGTGATATATAGTGCATACATCTATCTCAGATGTCACTCTGTGCTAATGTGTGTCTACACACTGCCGGGCATCCGTGAGGGACAGTCACCTTGTGAAAAAGTCACAACACCTATTTTAACTGCCTCAATAGCAAACACTGACGGAGTCCCAGTACGTGGGAAACCATGCTGAAGTAAAAATAGAGGCAGAGAATTAATAAACTTGCTTTAAAGCTTGTATGTTCATAATATATTTTGTCTTCCAGGCCAGGTTTGTTGTAAACTCACTTAGGAGACATGCAAGACCTTGTCAACTGGCTTTTGTGCTAGAAAATAAGCTTAGTACTTTCCAAAATCACTTTTCCAATGAGAAACCACAATTCCTGCCAGAATCCTAAAGTACAGAGTTGTAACACCTGCATTACCTAAGATAAAACTAAATGGAGGTTTAATTTTTCTCAAACATAGCAATCTTTTTTTTCCCCTTTACTTCGGAGAAATTGGTTACGTTCCCTGGTCTGTAGCTGCCAGAAGTTACCCCACATCCAATCACCATCAGCAATGTAAGCAGCAGGCTCAGAAGCCCAGGCAACAGTAAACATTTCTAAACAACTTACATCATTAAAAAAGAGGAAATCAATATGATACATGAAGACATTGTTTGGATGTCTGAATAAATATGTTTTACCTTGACCAACAATGCTGCCAGATAACCCGTGGGCTGAGAGGACAGAGGCCTTATTGCACATGGGATCTGGGGGCTGCAGGAATCGGGAGCCGGATCGGCACAGGGGCAAAGCTGCAGCTGATTATCTCTGCTCTTAGCAGTACTTATGTTGTGGCAACAGGGAAAACAGAACAGGTTCTGGCAAACAGGAAGGATTCAATGGAGCCAAACTGGGCATTTATGAACAGTCGGGGAATGAGTGCTCTCAGCTGATCATGAATTAACCTTTTTGGGGAAAAGTAAACGCAGGATGGAGTCAGGAAGTAAAACTATGTTTGCCCTTCAGAAAGAACGAAACACAAAATTCTCCCCGATATCTGGAAATTTTAGGTGATGTAATTTCTGACATTAACTTGAAGTGTCTATGCGCACAAGCCATGGAGAATCACAGGCTCTTTATCAGGACCCGAGGGAAAATGATGAATGAGAGCTGGAAGAAATTCTCAGTAAGGGATTTTTCAGTTGGGTGCTCAGGAGATGTTTCCTTTCTGCCGCCAATGAGGAGTGTTGGGGGTTCGTCCTGATTATTCCAGCTGTTTTCATGATAGATTCAACACCGCTCTCCTAGGGAAGGAACCTGCACTGATCTTTAAGACAATGGGCATAAGAGATAGGCTCAGGTGCAGTGTGGTCATTTTGCAGGTGGAAATATAATTAAAGAGAGAAAGAGAGAAAAAATGAGCCATAGAAAGAAAATGTATATATTCATACTCACATATAAATACATATGTATGTATATATGTATATTACATGTATACTTTCAACCTGACACTCCATATTTGTCTACCTGAGTCTTCCACAGTACCAAACATATATTACATGCTCAGTATATGTCTTCTGTCTGATGACCTATCATTAATGCAGTGTCCCACGCTACAGTGGGAAAAGAGGAGAAAGGTACACATACCACTGAGATGGTATACAAGTTAAGGTATGAAACAGCTTGATGCCTCCAATAGGTCACTTAAAAAATTACAGTAGCTACACGTTTAATCCTATAAATCTACCAAGGACTTTTATGTCGAGTAGTCTGTCTGGAAACATAGATAATATCTAATTCACACCCCTTCAACTGAAAATGACTGCACTGCTGGAGTACCATAAGTAGCGCTATGAAAAGGAAATCAAAATAGACCTAGGCTGTATTCTGCTTCGAAGGCAAGTTTCGCTGTGCTACCACTTTATAATAAAAGTAATCTGTGCTCACGGTAAAGAAAAAAAAACTGAACAGTAGAGAAAAGGTAACGACTCTGCTTACTTTCGTCATTCGTCCTTTTAGCCCTGCAACTATTACGCTAAGTAATATGCTTATTTCTAGATGATTCAACTTCAGACAGTATGTAATAATTTCTGATATGAAAAATGAGAGATAAGATATTTAATATACTTATACTACCACCTCCCTTCTGCTTAAAATTTTTGTTAGTTCTATTATACTTTAGGGTCTAGTGGGTATTTTAACTTTGAATAAATTTAACCTATTTTTTGATAAAACAACTTCTGACAGTACCTTTTCTTTTATACTATGCAAAGTGAGGCAACTCACATCCCACTATGCACAGCTATACCTTTCCTCCTGCATAGCCAAGATTTAAAATATTTATATTCTGTTCAGTAACTATTAATGAGTCATCCTCTCATCCTCATTAATATTAATTTAATCAATAATTTAATTTTGGGAATTGCCCGTAGGCCATGAGAAAAATTATACATGAATAACGGAATTTACAATATTATAACAACATAAATATTAGTCTCTAAGGAACAGAAGAGGGACTGGACCTGTACAGAGGGACCGCCACTACACTTGAGTGAAGGCAAGGGTTCCCAGTATTTATGTCAAGTGGATTCTCATTCTTATATCTCATCATGGCCCAGGTTCATTTGTCTCAAGTAAAGGCTATGCTTTTCCTAAAGAGAAATTCAATAGAGCATGCATGTAATGTGTACAAAAATGTTTACACACAGTTTTTAAAAAGTAAAATGAGTTAACTGTAAAAACACCTTCCAGGCCCAGAAATGGGACATTGACAAGAAATAACCCAGAAGCCTCCTGAGCTTGTGTCCTATTCAAGCCCAGCTAGCCAGCAATGGATTTTTGTGTTAATCATTCTCCTTTTCTTGACAGTTTTTTTGCCACCATGAATTTGTAAATAAAAGTCTTTAGTTTTTCCTGATTTTGAATTTCATATGAATGCAATCCTAGTGTAGGCATTCTTCTGGGATTACTTCTGTCATTCAATGATATGACTTTTAGGTTCAGCCAGTGTGATGTGCACAGCTTTGGTTCATTCACCCTCACTGCTGTGCAGCATCTCCTCATAAAAATCTGCCATTTTCCTTTATTTGACACTTTTTCGGTGTTCTACTTAAGAAATACATCAGAAAGATGTTCTCTATTACCTTTTGAAAGTGTATAATTTTACTGTTCACATTTAGGTCTTCTACAAATACCTGGAACAGTTTCTGTATATGATGTCAGGTAGGAGTTAGTTTCCTTTTTTTCCCCTGTAGATAACCAATTATTCTGGTACTATCTATTAAGAAGCCCATTCTTTCCCCATTGATCTACATTGTTAGCTCTGACATGAATCTAGTTTTCATAAATCTGTGGTGTTTCTGGGTCCTTTATATCTGTTTCATTGCTCAATTTATTATTATCTTCATTATTTAGCTAAAACATTTATTCATTCATTCACTCATTCATTCATTCATATAATAATATTAGTAAGGCAAGGCTCCAACCTGGTTCTTCTTAAGGAGTGTCTGAGTTATTTTTGGTCCCTTGTTCTATCAAATAAATTTGAGAATCACCTTGTCAATTTCCAGATACACGGCTGCTGTTGAGAAGTCAACTGGAAGTTTAATTGTTACTTCTTTGAAATTATTAAGGGTATTTTAAGAATTTTTTCTTTACCTGTGTGGCTTGCAGTTTAACTATAATACGTCTAGGGTGGACTTCTTTTTATTTATCCTGCTTAAGATTCATTGGGTTTCTTGAATCTATGGGTTAGTGTCTTTCAATTCTGGAATATTTTCAGCCATCATCTCCTTTAATATTCCCTCTGTTCCCTTATCTTTTTCTGGAATTCTAGTTAAATATATGTTAGGCCTTCTCACTTTATACTCCAGGTTTGTTAACTTCCTTTTCATATTTTCCATTTCTATCTCTCTAGGCTGCATTCTAGATAATTTCTTAAGTTCAGTTTCCTGATTCATTACTTTTTCTTCACCTATGTGTAATCTGCTGTTAAACCTGACCAAAGAAATTTTAATTTCCATTATTATTTTCTAACTTCTAGAGGTTCTGATTAGTACATTTTCAAATGTTTTTGTTGTTTATCATATTTTCAATTCTCTCATTTCTGTAAATTAAAGTAAGCACTCTTAACGTTATATTCTGGGCTTGGTAATTCCAATATCTGAAGTCCTTGCAGGTCTCTCTAATTCTCTGCTGTCTGTTCTTTTTCCTTGCTCTTGTTTCATTGTACATAAGTGTTTTTGACAATGAGTGCTCATTTCCTTAGGAATTCTATTTCTATTATTATTAATTCTTATCCATTTTCTTTTTCTGGTATTCCTACTAGCTGGATTTGACCTTTCCACCCTAACTAATCTTCCATGTAACTTAACTTCCTTTCATATTTTCCATCTGACTTTTGCTTTATATTCAGAAAAAAAGTTTTCAACCTTATATTCCAGACTTCAGACTTCAGCTATTATCTATTAAGTTTTTAAATTGTGTCAACCCTATTTTTAATTCCAGAGTGCTCATTTGTTCTGTAACTGCTTCTTTTTCATGCCAATCTGGTCTTTTTATTTGATGCAAATAATTTCAAACCCTTCTGAAGACTGTAATTACGTTTGAAATTTTTTCCTTCTGTTCCTTGAATTAAGTAGATTTCCTCTGGGTCAGTCCTTCTCTTTGGTGCTCCTGGGTTATGTATTCACATCTTTGAATGACAACAGGCTGGTTAACAAAGGTGCCAGCGTGAATTCCCCATATTAGTATATTGATCCATTTTGCTAACATATGTCTCCCCTGTAGGGAAGGGCTGATTTAGGGCTCTTTCTAAGTGGACAGGGTTTGTTAACTGGAAGGCTTCATTTAGGGTTCAGGAGAAAAGAGGCCTCAAGACAAGCTGACTGCTCTCTCACTCCCCAACAAAAATAGGAAGTACTTTACTCTGGGTGTATATATAGCATTTCGGTTTATTTCCTTCTTGAGAAAAGTTGGCTCTCCCTCCGCCCATCAGAGATATCTATGTTTAAGGTGTGGTATTATCTCAGAATCTATTCTGCTTCTCTCTTAGGTACTAGCTCCCAGCTAGAAGTTCTAGTTAGCTGTCCATTTTCTTAGCAAATATTACTATTTTTTTTTTTTTTTGTAGTTTGGTTTTTTGAGGGAGGAAAGCCAGACTGAAAGCTCTGTATGAAAACCCGCTAGGATAGCGGTGGAGGAGTAATGCGTGGAAGAATGGCCATGTTCCCATCACTATGCACAGCCCACGCGCCTCTTCTCTGTTGGGGTTGAGAGGAAATCAAGTCTCTCCTGGAGCTCCCAAGGACATTCCCTCTACCACCACAGCTTGTTCCTGTTTGGTTCATTATCTTCCTTTTTTCTTTTTCTGGGTCATGACCTTCCCTGCCCAGGATTATCTATCTAACAGTAGGGTCCTATCCAGTCTCCATTTTCCAGACACTCAGCTGAATTTCTGGTTCTCAGGGATGTTACGGATTTATTTCCATCACTATTGCTTTATGGTAAGTTCAATGGAGATTCTGAAGGGAGGGAAAGAAGTGCTTACGCTCAGGCTGTCACCTGAACAGCACAGTCTCACACTTTTAAAAAACTGTAGACATACGTCACCTGTTTTAATATTTAAGTTTCTCAATACTTAATTAGCTTCTATTTTATAATATTAAATTAAATTAATTGGTAATCAGCAAACTGGCTAAAGTAGCTCTCTTTAAAAAGATTTGAATTAAAAAATAATTTTCTGTTTAATTTATACACTCTTTTCTCTTAGTACCTATTCAATTTAGTTTTTCTTTTTCTTTTTTTTTTTTTTTAAACATCTTTATTGAAGTATAATTGCCTTACAATGGTGTGTTAGCTTCTGCTTTATAACAAAGTTAATCAGTTATACATATACAATATGTTCCCATATCTCTTCCCTCTTGCATCTCCCTCCCTCCCACCCTCCCCATCCCACCCCTCTAGGTGGTCACAAAGCACCGAGCTGATCTCCCTGTGCTATGCGGCTGCTTCCCACTAGCTATCTATTTTACATTTGGTAGTGTATATATGTCCATGACACTCTCTCACCCTGTCACATCTCACCCCACCCCCCTCCCCATATCCTCAAGTCCATTCTCTAGTAGGTCTGTGTCTTTATTCCCGTCTTGCCACTAGGTTCTTCATGGCTTTTTTTTTCCCTTAGATTCCGTATATATGTGTTAGCATACTGTATTTGTTTTTCTCTTTCTGACTTACTTCACTCTGTATGACAGACTCTAACTCCATCCACCTCATTATAAATATCTCCATTCATTTCTTTTTATGGCTGAGTAATATTCCATTGTATATATGTGCCACATCTTCTTTATCCATTCATCTGTCGATGGACATTTAGGTGCTTCCATGTCCTGGCTATTGTAAATAGAGCTGCAATGAACATTTTGGTACATGACTCTTTTTGAACTATGGTTTTCTCAGGGTATATGCCCAGTAGTGGGATTGCTGGGTCGTATGGTAGTTCTATTTGTAGTTTTTTAAGGAACCTCCATACTGTTCTCCATAGTGGCTGTATCAATTTACATTCCCACCAACAGTGCAAGAGAGTTCCCTTTCCTCCACACCCTCTCCAGCATTTATTGTTTCTGGATTTTTTGATGATGGCCATTCTGACCGGTGTGAGATGATATCTCATTGTAGTTTTGATTTGCATTTCTCTAATGATTAATGATGTTGAGCATTCTTTCATGTGTCTGTAGGCCATCTGTATATCTTCTTTGGAGAAATGTCTATTTAGGTCTTCTGCCCATTTTGGATTGGGTTGTTCGTTTTTTTGTTATGAGCTGCATGAGCTGCTTGTAAATCTTGGAGATTAATCCTTTGTCAGTTGCTTCATTGCAAATATTTTCTCCCATTCTGATGGTTGTCTTTTGGTCTGTTTATGGTTTCCTTTGCTGTGCAAAAGCTTTTTAAGTTTCATTAGGTCCCATTTGTTTATTGTGTTCTTATTTCCATTTCTCTGGGAGCGGGTCAAAAAGAATCTTGCTGTGATGTATGTCATAGAGTGTTCTGCCTATGTTTTCCTCTAAGAGTTTGATAGTGTCTGGTCTTACACTTAGGTCTTTAATCCATTTTGAGTTTATTTTTGTGCAGTGGTGTCAGGGAGTGTTCTAATTTCATACTTTACATGTATCTGTCCAATTTTCCCAGCACCACTTATTGAAGAGGCTGTCTTTTCTCCACTGTATATGCTTGCCTCCTTTATCAAAGATAAGGTGACCATATGTGCGTGGGTTTATCTCTGGCTTTCTATCCTGTTCCATTGATCAATATTTCTGTTTTTGTTGCCAGTACCAAACTGTCTTGATTACTGTAGCTTTGTAATATAGTCTGAAGTCAGGGAGCCTGATTCCCCCAGCTCCATTTTCGTTCTCAAGATTGCTTTGGCTATTCGGGGTCTTTTGTGTTCCATACAAATTGTGAAATTTTTTGTTCTAGTTCTGTGAAAAATGCCAGTGGTAGTTTGATAGGGATTGCATTGAATCTGTAGATTGCTTTGGGTAGTAGAGTCATTTTCACAATGTTGATTCTTCCAATCCAGGAACATGGTATATCTTTCCATCTATTTGTATCATCTTTAATTTCTTTCATCAGTGTCTTATAATTTCTGCATACAGGTCTTTTGTCTCCTTAGGTAGGTTTATTCCTAGATATTTTATTCTTTTTGTTGCAATGGTAAACGGGAGTGTTTTCTTAATTTCACTTTCAGATTTTTCGTCATTAGTGTATAGAAATGCAAGAGATTTCTGTGCATTAATTTTGTATCCTGCTACTTTACCAAATTCGTTGATTAGCTCTAGGAGTTTTCTGGTAGCATCTTTAGGATTCTCTATGTATAGTATCATGTCATCTGCAAACAGTGACAGCTTTACTTCTTCTTCTCCGATTTGGATTCCTTTTATTCTTTTTCTTCTCTGATTGCTGTGGCTAACACTTCCAAAACTATGTTGAATAATAGTGGTGAGAGTGGGGCAACCTTGTCTTGTTCCTGATCTTAGTGGAAATGGTTTCAGTTTTTCACCATTGAGGACAATGTTGGCTGTGGGTTTGTCATATATGGCCTTTATTATGTTGAGGAAAGTTCCCTCTATGCCTACTTTCTGCAGGGCTTTTATCATAAATGGGTGTTGAATTTTGTCGAAAGCTTTCTCTGCATCTATTGAGATGATCATATGGTTTTTCTCCTTCAATTGTTAATATGGTGTATCACATTGATTGATTTACGTATATTGAAGAATCCTTGCATTCCTGGGATAAACCCCACTTGATCATGGTGTATGATCCTTTTAATGTGCTGTTGGATTCTGTTTGCGCGTATTTTGTTGAGGATTTTTGCATCTATGTTCATCAGTGATATGGCCTGTAGTTTTCTTTCTTTGTGACATCTTTGTCTGGTTTTGGTATCAGGGTGATGGTGGCCTCGTAGAATGAGTTTGGAGTGTTCCTCCCTCTGAAATATTTTGGAAGAGTTTGAGAAGGATAGGTGTTAGCTCTTCTCTAAATGTTTTGATAGAATTCACCTGTAAAGCCATCTGGTCCTGGGCTTTTGTTTGTTGGAAGGTTTTTAATCACAGTTTCAATTTCAGTGCTTTGTGATTGGTCTGTTCATATTTTCTATTTCTTCCTGGTTCAGTCTCGGCAGTTTGTGCATTTCTAAGAATCTGTCCATTTCTTCAAAAGATAAAAATGACTGACCTAGGGCTTCCCTGGTGGCGCCAGTGGTGAGAGGTCTGCCTGCCAATGCAGGGCGCACGGGTTCGAGCCCTGGTCTGGGAGGATCCCGCGTGCCGCGGAGCGACTGGGCCCGTGAGCACAATTGCTGGGCCTGCGCATCTGGAGCCTGTGCTCCGCAGCGGGAGAGGCCGCGATGGTGAGAGGCCCGCGCACCGCGATGAAGAGTGGCCCCCGCTTGCCACAGCTGGAGAGAGCCCTCGCACAGAAACGAAGACCCAACACAGCCATAAATAAATAAATAAATAAATAATAAAATAAAAGGAATTCCTTTAAAAAAAAAAAAATGACTGACCTAAGTGGAGAGGTCAGTCCATCACTACACATTTTGTTTCTCTGAAAGTACAGTTTTTTCCTATTTCTACATATTTACTGGAGTCATGATTCCCAAAACTGTAATGATTCCAAACCAATACAAGAAACAGCACGGGAAATGCTGGTGGGACCAGCTCTCCTAAAATTTCCAATGTGCTATAATCTACAGAGGACACTCCGATTTTTATTTTTATTTTTTTATTTTCCATTATGGTTTATTACAAGATATTGAATATAGTTCCCTGTGCTATATACAGTAGGACCTAGCTGTTTAACTATTTTATATATAGTAGTTTGTATGTGCTAATCCCAAACTCCTAATTTATCCCCCCTTCCCCTTTGGTAACTGTAAGTTTGTTTTCTATGTCTGTGAGTCTGTTTCTGTTTTGTAAGTAAGTTCATTTGTGTCATATTTTAGATTCCACACGTAAGTGATATCATATGATATTTGTCTGACTTATTTCACTTTGTATGATAATCTCTAGGTCCATCCATGTTGCTGCAAATGGCATTATTTCATTCTTTTTTATGGCTGAGTAGTATTCCATTGTATATATATACCACATCACTACGATTTTTAAATAGTGATATTACCTTTTTATAGATGTGCTTGGTTTTGAGGGGGGGGATTTATTTGAAAAAAAAATCTCCTTACCCCTAGAAAAGAGAAAACCAATTACAAATGTCCTTAGATGATGAAATGCCAGAGGGATTTATACCACACCATGCAAGTGCCGCTCACAATTCCACAGAAGATAGGTCTGCTTTTACATAATCTCAATTGTAGTATCAGCGAGTGAAAGTTATGGCATGCTGTAAAAATATGCCAGATGCAAACAGAAATCTTGGACAAGAATTCAATCTCACACTGAAGGGACAGAAGCAACATTTTGGGGGTCAAGGTAATGGGTTAGTTATTAACCGCAGAATCTCATTTTCATCATGTGCAGAATGGAGATGTAATGCCTACTTCACACAGCTATGGTTAGGATTAAATAAAATAGCATACATAAAGAAGAGACTGAACACAGACGGGACTGAACAGCTGTTTCCTTTGTTCTTCTTTATGTCAAAGACTCCAAGCTGAGAGAAGGTACATTTATTCTATTATATCTATTTTCTCCTCCCTTTACCCTGAACGGTTTAAATTCAAATGGAAAGAAATGGTGAGGAAAGCAATGGCAATTCTTCCGTACGCTCTAGCCTTTGGCATATGATGCTGATGCCTGCACACCTCGTGGACCTAACCATGCATCTCCTGATTCCTTTCCTTACTATTACATTTATTAGTTTCTATAGATTTCAAGTCCCTTGGCATTTCACCTCTTCCCTGGTGCTAATGCTCACAGCAAATTCCAACGGAGGGTGGGATAACTAAGGGATATTGCCTATGACCTTTCTCTAGCTATGCATTAAAAGTCTGGGGCTTCCCAATGCATCTGTCTGGATGTCTTTTCTCCATAATCCTCCTGCCCTCACAGATGCTCAGTAGGTGAGCCTCAGTTCCTAAGACACATCTACTGGCTCAGAGTGATTTTCATGTTCCAACAGAGCTTTGAAATTTGCAAGGGATGCTCTCAGCCGACCGGATGGTCAGGAGACTAACAAAGCCCAGTCTTCGTGGGTGTGCTTTCATGACATGAATGGGGTTGCTTATGCATATTTAATGCTCAAGAAAACATTAATACCAATTAACAGTGCCAAAGAAGAGAATTAAAACAATACTTCATGGAATGATATTCTCTCTTCGATGATGAAGCCCACATGTTTTATTAGACACTGGGTTCAGTAACGAAATTCCTTCCTGGACCCTTTAGTCTGTTTCTCCCTGGAAGAGGGCATGGTTTCTTCATGGATTCTAAGGACATTTATCATGAGGTCTTCTGATCTCTTTACCCACCTATTTTCTTTCAATTTAGGTAACTCATTAGTTGCCTTTAAAAATTTTTCCCCTCACACATACCAGAGGCCAACTATAAGAAAGGATGGTGTTCCTTCCTCCTAGGGTTGGTTTGAAATTCACCATGTTATGTTTTGGCCCTCCTTCCCTTGAATAAAAAGAGAGAGGAGCATTCAAGGTCACCACGCATCTTATCCGTTTTGGGTAGCACTTAAACAAATGGCCCTCCTTTCCCCACTTGATTTTGTCTTTTAGTGAAATTCTTTTAAACCTACTATCTATTGCATGCATCTCCCCTCCTCACCCACTCCACCCCACATATGAAGCTATAGTGAGAAACTTTTCTTACTTGGATTACTGTGTCCCGAGGAAGTGAGCTGAGAGTCCTAAAAAAAAAAAAGAAAAGAAAAAAGAAAAACAAGAAATATCAATTAATTTTCTTATTTTGACTTTCAAAATGTAAGTTGAACATGAGATGTATTACTGGTCATTCAGAACCTAATCACGGATCATAATCTCTACCAGCTACCGTAATGAGAAACATTTACATGTTTGTTAAGCAGTTCTGGTAATAGAGCTCACAATCACTTCTATGTTGTATTACAGACTTTTTGTTTTGTTTATTGAGGTGAAACTCACATAACATAAAATTAACCACTTTGAATTGAACAATTCAGTGGCATTTCATACAGTCACAATGTACTAAACCACCACCTCTATCAGGTTGCAAAACATTTCTATCATTCCAAAGTAAAATTCCTTACCCTTTCGACAGTGTTTCCCCATTTCCCCCTCTCCTCAGTATCTGGTAACCATGCACACATGCACATGTACTTGTTTGAGTCCTTCTTTTCAATCCTTTTTTAAAAAATTAATTAATTAATCTATTTTTGGTTGCACTGGGTCTTCGTTGCTACACATGGGCTTTCTCTAGTTGAGGCGAGCGGGGGCTACTCTTCGTTGCGGTGCGTGGGCTTCTCATTGCAGTGGCTTCTCTCGCTGTGGAGCACGGGCTCTAGGCACGTGGGCTTCAGGAGTTGTGGCATGTGGGCTTCCGCAGTTGTGGCACGTGGGCTCAGTAGTTGTGGCACGTGGGCTTCAGTAGTTGTGGCATGTGGGCTCAGTAGTTGGGACGAGCGCAGGCTCAGTAGTTGTGGCGCACGGGCTTAGTTGCTCTGCGGCATGTGGGATCTTCCCAGACCAGGGATTGAACCCGTGTGCCCTGCACTGGCAGGCGGATTCTTAACCTCTGCACCACCAGGGAAGTGTCCTATATTATTGACTTTTAATCTAACCCACTTCCCTTTGAATGTACCTTCACTCTCACCACCTTTCTGCAGACGAGGCTGGCAACCATCCCATCAGGGACACGCCACTGAACAACTGCTGTCAATCTCACATTGGTGGATAGAAAGATTATTACAGATTTCCACTTATCTGAAATGGCAGAAAGCCAGTACCATGTGGTATTTGAGTTCAGTTACTGATCAGGTAAACAGTGATTGAACCTGATTTTATTTCCATTAAAGTGAAATGCTAAATTTTGTCTTGGGAATTCACATCCTCTTTCCTTGCAAAAGTCGTATTTAATATGAAATATACAGGAGAGTTATAAAAGAATGAATGGAGACAGGGCCCACGAAGGACTACTGCCCTGCCCAGCTGGCTGCAAAAACCCTGGGAGCCGCACAGAGTGTGCAGAGCCTTCATCCTTCCACCGAGCCAGAGCCAGGCTGGGTTCAGAGCAGAGGGCCACAAGCCCCAGGCACTGAAGCCCTTTCCGCTTCTGTGTCTCCTGCTGCCCCATCCAGACAGACACCCTTACACCTACAGCTTCTGTCTCAAAGGCCTTCTCTCCCTTTGTGAACATCGCCCCTGAGTAGATGCCTGGGGGGCGTGGCTCAACACATCTGCGCACTGTCATTTCAGCCTCCTCTGGGAGCATTCAAGGAGGCCTGCTAGGTTCTCTGTTGGGTCCTCAAGGGTTACAGAAGTGAGGGTACAAAGCCCTTGCCTTCCGGGCCTGGGAGCCCAGTGAGTCAGCAGAGGAGGTGATGTGTATGCAAATTATGAGAACCCAGGGCTGAAAGGCATTTCACCACTGCTGTGTGGGAGTGCTTCAAGCCTCGATAGCCTGTCCTCATCCCTGGGATGTGTGTCCTGCCATTTTCTGTTTTCTGCCTGGCAAACTTCATTCTTCCTTCCAGGCTCAGAACAAAAAAGCTCAAGGGTTACCTGTTCTTTGAAATATTCCTGAATCTCAGAAGGACTTATTTGCTTTCTTTATGTTTACACCACACTGTGTCAAATTTCCATTACAGGAATTGTCTTTTCAACTACGACTCCTTAAAAAAAAGCTTTATCAAGGTATACATGATGTAACATAAACTGTACATATTAAAGTATACAACTAGATAATAAATATAATAAAAAGAACGCTACTATGATTAATTGTCTTGACCCAAGGATGGCTCCATCCTGTTAAGTAGCATTTGCTATTTAAACAACAAAAAGTAAACATTTATTTATAAAAAAAAAAATTCAGAAAAATAGGAAAGTATAAGAAAAAGTTGCCTGTAATCCCTAACAGGGCATTTCTGAGGTTACTCTACTGCTTTTAGTTTCCCACATTCACTCAGCAAGTGTGTGTCATTCTGACGGTTACATGCACAAAGAGGAGAACCACTTCTTAGTTACTTAGAAGAATATCTGCAGTTGGAAACTTGTTCTTCTCCTTTTTTAAATCCTGCGTTCCCAACACCTAAACTATTGTTGGGTACACAGGAATCCCAAAACTTCTTCAAAGGTGGTATTTAGCTGGGAAGTAAAGTTTTACAAATCATTGTACTGAAGGCAGAAACAACCAAGCACACTGGTAGCTGAGACAGCCATTCAAGGAAGCACTATAATAAATACCATATTTCATCAAACGTAACGAAACTGTATAAGGCTGCATTACTTCACGTATTACTATGGAAGAAAATGGCTGCCAATTAATTGTAAAATGCTATCAGCTGTAAAACGAATCCTGATTTGGGGGATCTTAAAATGTGAAAAAAATATGCACCTTAAACCAATAAAATATAGTTGTTCTTAAGCCATGTTGCTGATGGAGGGCAGTCTTTATCCTGTGAGAACACTCCTTAAAAATGGCTTTTTGGGGCTTCCCTGGTGGCGCAGTGGTTGAGAATCTGCCTGCCAGGGCAGGGGACACGGGTTCGAGCCCTGGTCTGGGAAGATCCCACATGCCGCGGAGCAACTAGGCCCGTGAGCCACAACTACTGAGCCTGCGCGTCTGGAGCTTGTGCTCCGCAACAAGAGAGGCCGTGATAGTGAGAGGCCCGTGCAACGCGATGAAGAGTGGTCCCCGCTTGCCGCAACTAGAGAAAGCCCTTGCACAGAATCGAAGACCCAACACAGCCAAAAATAAATAAATAAATAAAAAATAATAATAAAAATAAAGGAATTCCTTTAAAAAAAAAAGGCTTTTCGGAACCATCTGAGGACTGCTGTACTCATATCTCCTCTTGCTTGTCTGTCAATACATCATTAGAATTACAAAAGGCAAGAAATGGAAATATATCTTCTTTGATTTTCAGACCTCCACATAAAGCTAATTACTCTAGGAAAAAGCACCACTTGATGTGGTTTGGTCTTCCTTCTTCCCACCTATCACTTTCTTTTCTCTAAAGCTCAAAACAATTGAAATAATATAAATGACAGTAAATTTAAATGTTTACTTTGAGGTAATGAAGTAAACATAAAGTTTTAGCCCAAGCATTTTGTGGTCATTTCTGAAGCACGCTAGGAACCCAAAGAGGGAGACATATCATAAACTTCCCACTTCAAGCACTTTCCTTCACACTTGCTGGCTTTCATTCTCCTTGTACCATATAAAGAGGAAGGCAATAGGATTCTCATTTCTGTAATCATGCTAGAACTCTTCTGCCTAATGCTTTAGAAACTGATCAGCAAGAATAGTTTCAAACCAGGTCTGATCCCATCAGATCTGGCATTCATTGCTACGTGAAATGCTTGTGAAACGCCATTAGATCCGCACAGATGCCTTCTGAGTATGGAAAAAGTTCTACAATTTTAGTTCTCTATTTGCATTTCAGAACTTATGAGACTGCTACAGAAATCGAGGGAAAAGGACAAAGCAAATTCATTTTTTTTTCTTGGTTGAAATACCTCATAATGGCATGCATTCTTTTCTTTACCAAATTCAATAACTTTTGAGATTTGAAGAATAAGGCAGGCACGTCTGGTAGTGTTTGTCTAGGAAATTGTGACTCTAAATTAAGCCTTCAGAGAATAGAAAAAAAATACAAGTTCAGTATCAACTGACTTTATTATATATTATGTCCTTCAAAACCCGGACAAATTGGGGAAATTCTCGGAAGTATGTAGCTAATTAATATTAGTGGTACTGGTAACTCAGAAAGCACATTTAAATTGACTTTGTGAGGTCAAACTGCCCCTTTAATCTCAGTAAGGGCTTAATTTCATTACTTATTAGTCATTTTGGAGATTCTGCCCTGCAAATTCCATAAACAATTCTAGCTCCTACATACTAGCAACTGTGATCATCTCAAACATTAATAGTCTAATTAATGAACTGCAAGCCTCCAGCTGTCAGAATACTAAATAGTTGAGACACAGGTTAAAAGAGGTGCACTATGGGTGAGAAATAGTGATGTCTTTGCAGTACGCACAATCAGGGCTCCTCCAAAGATGTCTGTATCTTAATTCCCAGGCCCTGTGAATATGTTACCTCTCGTGGCAAAAGGGACTTTGCAGAATGTGATTCAATTAACTATTTGAGATGAGAGATTATCCTGGATTATCCAGGTGGGCCCAGTATCATCACAAAGTTCCTTATAAGGGAAAGGAGGAGGCAGGAGAGTCAGAGAAGATGTGACAAGGAGGTCAGAGGTCAGCATGATGAGGGCCACAAGCTAAGTAAGAAGGGCAGCCTCTAGAAGCCAAGAAAGACAAGAGAACAAATTCTTCCCTAAAACATCAGAAGAAACGTAGCCCTGACGACACCTCAATTTTAGCTCCGTGAAACTGATTTCAGACTTCTGTCTTCCAGAGTTGTAAGATAATAAATTTATGTTGTCGTGAGTCACCTAAGTTTATGGTGATTCGTTAAAGTAGAAATGACACTAATGAAGTCTTATTTCATTGATACAAGATAAATTTTTTTTAAAAATATTTATTTATTTATTTGTCTGTGCCAGGTCTTAGTTGTGGGATCTTTTAGTTGCAGCTTGTGAACTCTTAGTTGCGGCATGTGGGATCTAGTTCCCCGACCAGGGATCAAACCTGGGCCCCCTGCATTGGGAGCACAGAGTCTCAGCCACTGGACTGCCAGGGAAGTCTGATACAAGATAAATTACCAGCACTTATTGTGAACTTTTTGAAAGAAAAACAGTATTAAAATCATGTAATGTTCCCACACTCTGTAAAGTCACCTATTTTTTTTTTTTTTTTTGGCCGCATTGGGTCTTCATTGCTGTGTGCAGGCTTTCTCTAGTTGTGGCGAGTGGTGGTACTCTTCGTTGCGGTGTGCAGGCTTCTCATTGCGGTGGCTTTCTTGTTGTTCATCACAGGCTCTAGGCATTCAGGCTTCGGTAGTTGTGGTGCGTGGGCTCAGTAGTTGTGGCTCGTGGGCTCCAGAGCACCGGCTCAGTAGTTGTGGCACACGGGCTTAGTTGCTCCGAGGCATGTGGGATCTTCCTGGACCAGGGCTTGAACCCATGTCCCCTGCATTGGCAGGTGGATTCTTAACCACTGTGCCACCAGGGAAGTGCCTGTTTGTAAATTATACCTTAATTTTTTAAATGGAAAGAAAATTCAAACCTTTAAAATATTCAGAAAGCTAGAAAAATAGAAGGAAGTACCCTCAGCTGGACACAGAATAAGAAATTATTATATTTAATAATAATACATTGGACTCATTCTTATTAAGGGACTTTGGGACATTTTCATCACTTCAAAAGAAAGCTTTTATCCTTTAGCTGTCACTCCACCCTCTCTCCCTACCCCTAAGCTGTAAGCAACCACTAATCTATTTTCTGTCTCTCTGTATTTGCCTCTTCTGGACATTTCAATATACGAAATCATATAAAATGTTGTCATTGTGACTGGTCTTTCACCTTGCTCAGCATATTTTCAAGGTTCATCCATGTTGAATCATGTATCAGTGCTTCATTCCTTTTTATGCCTGCATAATATTCATTATAAAGATAAATCACTTTTGTTTATCTATTCATCAGTTGATGGACATTTGTATTGCTTCTACTTTTTGGCTGTTATGAACAATGCTGCTGTGAACATGCGTGTAAAAGATTTTTTTGCAGATGTGTGTTTTCAGTTTTCTTGGGGATATACCTAGGCGTGGAATTGCTGGGTCATACTATAATGCAATGTTTAAACCTTTGAGGAAATGTTGAAAACTTTTTCAAAGAGGCTGCACCATTTAAGATCCCACCAGCAACTGACATCAGGGTTCCAACTTTTCCACACTCTTGCAACACTGGGTATTGTCTGTCTTTGATTTTAGCCCTTTAAGTAGGTGTGAAGGAGTATCTCATAGTAGTTCTGATCTGCATTCCTAAATGATAGCAATAGTGGTCTTTCATATGCTTATTAGCTATCTGTAGGATCACCTTTGGAGAAATGTCTATTTTAAATCCTTTGCCTATTATTCTTAAAACGAGTTCTCTTTCTATTATGAGTTGTAAGACTTCTTTACTAATTGTGCTTCTATAAATAAAGTTTTTATTTGAACATAGTCACATTCATTCATTCGGATATTGTCTGCAAAGCCTAAACCATTTACTACCTGATCCTTTAAATAAAAGTTATTTGCCCTCTGACTTAAACAATGAGTTATTGGGAAAGAATGAGATGAATATATCAAAAGAATAGAATAGACAGTCCTGAAAGAAAACTGTGTATTTATGAGACTTTCAGTTGTTGACGTACGTGGTATTTCAAACCAGTGGGGGGAAGATGGGCTAATTTGTTGATAGTGTTATCATAATTTACTCACCAATGAAAGGCTAGAATCCTATGACACACCAATGCAAACAAAATTTTTTTTAACCTAAAAACAAAATTATAAAAGAATTACAATAAAATAGAGAACGTTGTTAGAATGTTGGTCCAGGAAAGATCTTTTTTCTCTGACATGAAAATTAAACACTTTGCTAGTATAAAAGGTACATAAGTAAGGTTGCAAGAAAATAGTTGCGTCATATAGAACGGGCAAATGAGTAAGATATAAGGAATTCCTACAAATCATTTTTTTTAAGTGGCAATGGACATGAATGGGCAATTTGCAAAGGAAAAACAGTCAATGCTCAAACTCAGAAATTACTGGAGAAGTGCAAATTAACGAAATAACAGTTTTCATCCATACTACAGACACAATGAGAAAAAACCAGATGATATTAAACATTGGCAAAGATTCATAAAAAAATACTCTTGAAACATAGTCAAGGGTAAATAAGGCTTCTGATGCCTCCAGCACCCCAGTTCCTGTTCTAGGTGTCTGGACAAGAGACATTGAATAAAAAGGGACACACAGAGGCACTTACAAAACTGTGTATTGTAATAGTGTTTGTGTTAACAGCAAACCATTAACAGTCTCAATGTCCATTAAAGGAGCTTGAGCAAATAAATTACAGCAAATTCATACTATGAGATATTTTGGGCGGCTGTTAAGAAAAAGTAAGAAAATCTCTACATATTCACTTGGGAAGATCTCTAAATACACCTTGTTAAGGGAAATAAAAACCGACTCTTAGAATGGAATTTACCATTGTGATAATAATGAACAATAATTTCAATAATTTAGAACGTTGCGATGTTAATATTTAGCAATGCTATTTACGTACTTGTGTATCTGGAAAAAAGTCAACTCTTAGAAAAAGTACTTTTAGTACTATACCATTTTAGGATTTTAAAAAACTGCATAGCACATATGTGTATGTAACGCACGGGAAAATGACTGAATGTATACACCAAACTCTTGATAGTAATCAGTGGGTAGGGAAGTAAAATCTGGACAAGGGCATGAGAAACTTTCATATTTTACTTCTTCTATGTGCATAATTTCATCTTTATAATGAATATGTAATTACGTGTTGGTTGGATGGTTAAGAAAAATCAAAACTTATTAGACTCATGTATAATTTAAATATATTTTGTAGCTAATATTTTGTGTATGCTGGTTCTTAGAAAATATGGAAATCATTTTTTTTAAAGTCCTAGAAAATATTTTCAGCTTTATAAAAGATAACCGAGAAATTATATACTTAATGTCCTCAGTTCTAAGACATTGATTTTAAAATACAACATTAATTTAATAACAGCTTTTCAGGAAAAAACAAGACATACAATCACTCTGGATGTATAAAATGATTGTAAGATGCATTTCAACTTCACAAGTGTTTTTAGATAACATGATAATTGTAATATTCATCATATTTTGCAGGAAGTATGGAAGTGGAGGTAGGTAGGACTGCAAGTTTGATTTCCTCCCTTGGAATGAACGACCTATGCTTGCAAACTGTTGAAATCAGATCCATGTGCCTGTAGCAGGAATATTACAGAGGAAAAGACAATCAAGGGAAAACCCACTGTCCACTAAAAATCTCTGTGTGAGTAAAGCCTATTCAACCTGGGCGACGCAGGATCTCACCTTATTTGGAAATGGAAATTTGCTAGGTTCACTTTTCCAGGTGCTGGAATAGCTGAAAGTGGTGGAAGCCAGGTCATCTCCTAAAGGGAGGGAAAAAGAAACAACACTGTAATACAGAGAGTATTTAAACTCAGTAGCATACAAAGCAGTTTCACAAGTCTGCCTAATAAGGCATAGACAGGATAAGGAATGACAAAAGATGAATAGAAATGAAAGCGATTTTTTTAAAAAAGGATTTAAACCCACTTTTATAATTTCTTTCCCTATATTACCATTCTTGGTTCAATGGCTATTGCCATCAACCCTTTATACCTTAAAAGATCTACAAGCCTGTCCTATTTTCATTTCATTTACACTCCTAAGTAAAGGGACTACACAGTAGTAAAGTTCTATGGAAAATTGCCATACAAAGGGAGCTGCTTCCCACAAAATTTACAGGAAGTTTCTGAAGTAATGAACAAAGTACTATTAACATTAGGGATCATTATTAGAGGAACTATTTATTTTATTAGAAACTCCTATCAGTGTAAGTTTCCAATAGGTCCCACACATCATTTTGGTCTTCATAAAAATGTCATTCATGGAGAAGTGAAAAAACTAATTATACGTATGAAATAAAGAGAGAGTGCTGTGATTTTTAAAACAGTATTAAGAACACAACTTAGGCTCAGCATGTAATACTTCATATGCTTTTTGACATACACTCTCACTAAACTGTGAGAGAGAGCAAGGTGGGGAGGGGTTTGTTGCATTCACGTCCAGTATTTTTCTCCAGTTCCTTCTCCTGGAAGATACCTGCATTCACTAAATAAGTGTGGAATTAAATCAAATCCATTTCTGATTACCAGGAAAGTGACTTGGAATTTACGAATCAGTTCTGAAGCCTATTTCTTGATTCTTTCCACTTCCAAATCTAAGCAAGTACAGAGGCAGGAGTTGATCCACTTTGAGAAAAGTAAGAAATTCTCTCGTTAGGTGAAGACAATTTCTGACTTCCCTTGGTTGTGGGGCGAGAGGTTGAAAAGGGATTCTGTGAGGTGTCTGAAGGGAGAGTTTCTTGAGGCTGCTCTTGTGCCTTCTTTTCTTGAGTAACTCTTCCCCCAGCACCAGAGAGAGCCTGGACCCACACGGAGAGCAAGGACAGTGTGTGTTCAAACCCAACGGGGAAGGATTTACTGACCCTATGTCACCTCTCACCTACCGTGACACATGTGCCATTGGGTGGTCAAACTCCTAGGCACTCGAGGTGTCCCTTCTCCATCCTGATGTTACCAAGGTTTCTCCAATGGAAAGCAAAGGAAGATCCAGTGTCCCTTTATGACCCTCGCTCCTCTGCTCCCCAAGTACCTGCCTGTTCTGTCCTGTATCTGTCCCTGTTATCTTGTTCCTTCATCTGGTACATAGTCCTTAGAAGGATGCTAAGCAGCACTGCTGAATTTGTGTCCAGGAAGACAGGTGGTGCTCAGTACGTTTTTGAATTAGTATCTCTGCAATGTCTCTACCTTTCTTTCTGGTTACCTGAACTACCACCCTAATCACACCTTCATTATTTTTAACCGGAGGACATTAATGGTTTCTTTTCTCTATATGTTAAATTTTATTTAATTTATTTATTGTTTTATACAGCAGGTTCTTATTAGTTATCTATTTTATACATATTAGTGTATATATGTCAATCCCAATTTCCCAATTCTTCTTACCACACCCCACCGCCACTTTCCACCCTTGGTGTCCATATGCTTTGTTCTCTACATCTGTGTCTCTATTTCTGCCTTGCAAACCGGTTCACATCTGTACCATTTTTCTAGATTCTACATATATGTGTTAATATACGATATTTGTTTCTCTCTTTCTGACTTACTTCACTCTATAGTACAGTCCCTAGGTCCATCCGCGACTCTACAAAAGACCCAATTTCATCCCTTTTTATGGCTGAGTAATATTCCATTGTATATATGTACCACACCTTCTTTATCCATTCATCTGTTGATGGGCATTTAGGTTGCTTCCATGACCTGGCTATTGTAAATAGTGCTGCAATGAACATTGGGGTGCATGTGTCTTTTTGAATTATGGTTTTCTCTGGGTGTATGCCCAATAGTGGGACTGCTGGGTCATATGGTAATTCTATTTTTTGTTTAAGGAACATCCATACTGTTCTCCATAGTGGCTGCATCAATTTACATTCCCACCAACAGTGCAAGAGGGTTCCCTCTTCTCCACACCCACTCCAGTATTTGTTGTTTGTAGATTTTCTTATGATGCCCATTCTAGCCAGTGTGAGGTGATACTTCACTGTAGTTTTGATTGGCACTTCTCTATTAATTAGTGATGTTGAGCAGCTTTTCATGTGCCTCTTGGCCATCTGTATGTCTCCTTTGCAGAAATGTCTATTTAGGTCGTAGGCCCATTTTTTGATTGGGTTGTTTTTTTTAATATTGAGCTGCATAAGCCGTTTACATATTTTGGAGATTAACCCTTTCTTGATTTGTTTGCAAACATTTTCTCTCATTCTGAGGGTTGTCTTTTCGTCTTGTTTATAGTTTCCTTTGCTGTGCAAAAGCTTTTAAGTTTCATTAGGTCCCATTTGTTTATTTTTGTTTTTATTTCCATTACTCTAGGAGCTGGGTCAAAAAAGATCTTGGTGTGACTTAGGTCAAAGAGTGTTCTTCCTTTGTTTTCTTCTAAGAGTTTTATAGTATTCCGTCTTACATTTAGGTCTTTAATCCATTTTGAGTTTATTTTTGTGTATGGTGTTAGGGAGTGTTCTAATTTCATTCTTTTACACGTAGCTGACCAGTTTTCCCAGCACCACTTATTGAAGAGACTGTCTTTTCTCCATTGTGTATCCTTGCCTCCTTTGTCATAGATTACTTGACCACAGGTGCGTGGGTTTATCTCTGGGCTTTCTATCCTGTTCCATTGATCTATATTTCTATTTTTGTGCCAGTACCATACTGTCTTGATTACTGTAGCTTTGTAGTATAGTCTGAAGGCAGGGAGTCTGACTCTTCCAGCTCCATTTTTTTCCCTCAAGATTGCTTTGGCTATTCGGGGTCCTCTGTGTCTCCATACAAATTTTAAGATCTTTTGTTCTAGTTCTGTAAAAAATGCCATTGGTAATTTGATAGGGATTACACTGAATCTGTAGATTGCTTTGGGCAGTATAGTCATTTTCACAACATTGATTCTTCCAATCCAAGAACATGGTATATCTCTCCAGCTGTTTGTGTCATCTTTGATTTCTCTCATCAGTGTCGTATAGTTTTCTGAGTACAGGTCTTTTACCTCCTTAGGTAGGGTTATTCCTAAGTATTTTATTCCTTTTGTTGCAATGGGGAATGGGATTGTTTTCTTAATTTCTCTTTCTGATCTTTCGTTGTTAGTGCATAGGAATGCAAGAGATTTCTGTGCATTAATTTTGTATCCTGCAACTTTACCAAATTCATTGATTAGTTCTAGTAGTTTCTGGTGGAATCTTTAGGATTATCAATGTATAGTACCATGTCATCTGCAAACAGTGACAGTTTCACTTCTTCTTTTCCAATTTGTATTCCTTTTATTTCTTTTTCTTCTCTGATTGCCATGGTTAGGATTTGCAAAACTATGTTGAATAACAGTGGTGAAAGTGGACATCCTTGTCTTCTTCCTGATCTGAGAGGAAATGTTTTCAGTTTTCCACCACTGAGAATGATGTTTGCTGTGGGTTCGTCATATACGGCCTTTATTATGTGGAGGTAGGTTCTCTCTATGCCCACTTTCTGGAGAGTTTTTTATCATAAATGGGTGTTGAATTTTGTTAAAATCTTTTTCTGCATCTATTGAGATGACCACATGGTTTTTATTCTTCTATTTGTTATTATGATGTATCACATTGATTGATTTGCATATATTGAAGAATCCTTGCATCCCTGGGATAAATCCCATTTGATCATGGTGTGTGATCCTTTTAATGTGTTGTTGGATTCTGTCTGCTAGTATTTTGTTGAGGATTTTTGCATCTATATTGATCAGTGATATTGGTCTGTAATTTTCTTTTTTTTGTACTATCTTTTTCTGGTTTTGGTATCAGGGTGATGGTGGTCTCATAGAATGAGCTTGGGAGTGTTCCTTCCTCTGCAAGTTTTTGGAAGAGTTTGAGAAGGATGGGTGTTAGCTCTTCTCTAAATGTTTGATAGAATTCACTTGTGAAGCCATCTGGTTCTGGACTTTTGTTTGTTGGAAGATTTTTAATCACTGTTTCAACTTCATTAATTGTGATTGGTCTGTTCATATTTTCTATTTCTTCCTGGTTCAGTCTTAGAAGGTAATACCTTTCTAGGAATGTGTCCACTTTTTCCAGGTTGTCCATTTTACTGGCATAGAGTTGCTTGTAGTAGTCTCTTACGATGCTTTGTATTTCTGTGGTGTCTGTTGTAACTTCTCCTTTTTCATTTCTAATTTTATTGATTTGAGTCCTCTCCCTCTTTTTTTTGATGAGTCTAGCTAAAGGTTTATCAATTTTGTTTATTCTCTCAAAGAACTAGCTTGTAGTTTTATTGATCTTTGCTATTGTTTTCTTTGTTTCTATTTCATTTATTTCTACTCGGATCTTTATGATTTCTTTCCTTCTACTAACTTTGGGTTTTGTTTGTTCTTCTTTCTCTAGTTCCTTTAGGTGTAAGGTTAGAATGTTTATTTGAGATTTCACTTGTTTCTTGAGGTAGGATTGTATTGCTATAAACTTTGCTCTCAGAACTGCTTTTGCTGCATCCCATAGGTTTTGGATCGTCGTGTTTTCATTGTCACTTATCTCTACATATTTTTTTACTTCCTCTGATTTCTTCAGTGGTCTCTTGGTTATTTAGTAACATATTGTTTAGCCTCCGTGTATTTATGTTTTTTACATTTTTCCCCTGTAACTGATTTCTAATCTCACAGTGCTGTGGATGGAAAAGATGCTTGATGTGATTTCAATTTTCTTAAATTTACCGAGGCTTGATTTGTGACCCAAGATGTGATCTATCCTGGAGAATGTTCTGTGTGCACTTGAGAAGAAAGTGTAATCTGCTGTTTTCGGACGGAATGTCCTATAAATATTAATTAAAGATATCTGATCTATTGTGTCATTTAAAGCTTGTGTTTCCTGATTAATTTTCTGTCTGCATGATCTGACCAGTGGTGTAAGTGAGGTGTTAAAGTCCCCCACTATTATTGTGTTACTGTCGATTTCCTCTTTTATAGCTGTTAGCATTTGCCTTATGTACTGAGGTGCTCCTATGTTGGGTGCAGATATATTTAACATTGTTATATCTTCTTCTTGGATTGATCCATTGATCATATGTAGTGTCCTTCCTTGTCTCTTGTAACATTCTTTACTTTAAAGTCTATTTTATCTGATATGAGTATTGCTTCTCCAGCTTCCATTGATTTCCACTGGCATGGAATATCTTTTTCAATCCCCTCACTTTCAGTCTGTATGTGTCCCTAGGTCTGAAATGGGTGTCTTGTAGACAGCATATATACGGGTCTTGTTTCTGTATCCACTCACAGTGAGCCTGTGTCTTTTGGTTGGAGCAGTTAATCCATTCATATTTAAGGTAATTATCGATATGTATGTTCCTATGACCAATTTCTTAATTGTTTTGGGTTTGTTTTTGTAGGTCCTTTTCTTCTCTTGTGTTTCCCACTTAGAGAAGTTCCTTTAGCATTTGTTGTAGAGCTGGTTTGGTGGTGCTGAATTCTCTTAGCTTTTGCTTGTCTGTTAAGCTTTTGATTTCTCCGTTGAATCTGAATGAGATCCTTACTGGGTAGAGTAATCTTGGTTGTAGATTTTTCCCTTTCATCACTTTAAATATATCGTGCCACTCCCTTCTGGCTTGTAGAGTTTCTGCTGAGAAATCAGCTGTTAATCTTATGGGACTTCCCTTGTATGTTATTTGTCGTTTCCCCTTGCTGCTTTTAATAATTTTCCTTTGTCTTTAATTTTTGTCAGTTTGATTACTATGTGTGTCTGTCTGTTTCTCTTTGGGTTTATCCTGCCTGGGACTCTCTGCACTTCCTGGACTTGGGTGGCTATTTCCTTTCCCATGTTAGGGAAGTTTTCAACTATAATCTCTTCAAATATTTTCTCAGGTCCTTTCTCTCTCTCTTCTCCTTCTGGGACCCCTATATGAGAATGTTGGTGAGTTTAATGTTGTCCCAGAGGTCTCATAGGCTGTCTTCATTTTTTTTCATTCTTTTTTTCTTTATTCTGTCCCACGGCAGTGAATTCCACCATTCTTTCTTCCAGATCGCTTATCCGTTCTTCTGCCTCAGTTATTCTGCTATTGATTACTTTTAGTGTATTTTTCATTTCAGTTATTATATTGTTCATCTCTGTTTGTTTGTTCTTTAATTCTTCTAGGTGTTTGTTCTTTAATTCTTCCAGGTGTTTGTTCTTTAATTCTTCTACATCCTTGTTAAACATTTCTTTTTTTTTTAAATAAATTATTTATTTATTTATTTATTTATTTTTGGCTGCATTGGGTCTTCATTGCTGTGCGCGGGCTTTCTCTAGTTGTGTTGAGCGGAGGATACTCTTTGCTGCGGTGCACAGGCTTCTCATTGCAGTGGCTTTTCTTGTTGTGGAGCACGGGCTCTAGGCATGTGGGCTTCAGTCATTGTGGCATTCAGGCTCAGTAGTTGTGGTTTGCGGGCTCTAGAGTGCAGGCTCAGTAGTTGTGGTGCACGAGCTTAGTTGCCCCGTGGCATGTGGGATCTTCCCAGACCAGGGATCGAACCCATGTCCCCTGCATTGGCAGGTGGATTATTAACCCTTGCACCACCAGATAAGTCCGTGTTAAACATTTCTTGCATCTTCTCGATCGCCTCCATTCTTTTTCTGAGGTCCTGGATCATCTTCACTATCATTATTCTAAATTCTTTTTCTGGAAGGTTGCCCATCTCCACTTCATTTAGTTGTTTTTCTGGGGTTTTATCTTGTTCCTTTATCTGGTACATAGTCCTCTGCCTTTTCATTTTGTCTATTTTTCTGTGAATGTGGTTTTCGTTCCACAGGCTGTAGCACTGTAGTTCTTCTTGCTTCTGCTGTCTACCCTCTGGTGGATGAGGCTATCTAAGACGTTTGTGCAAGCTTCCTGATGGGAGGACTGGTGGTGCATAGAGCTGGGTGTTGTTCCGGTGGGCAGAGCTCAGTAAAACTTTAATCCGCTTGTCTGCAGATTGGTGGGGCTGGGTTCCCTCCCTGTTGGTTTGGCTTGAGGCGACCCAGCACTGGTGCCTCCAGGCTCTTTGGTGGGGCTAATGGCAGACTCTGGGAGGGCTCACGCCAAGGAGTACTTCCCAGAACTTCTGCTCCCAGTGTCCTTGTCCCTGCGGTGAGCCACAGCAGCCCCCTGCCTCTGCACCAGTCCCTCCAACACTAGCAGGTATGGGGTCACTGCTCCTACCCCTGGGACCTGATGTGCACACTACTTTGTGTGTGCCCTCCAAGAATGGAGTCTCTGTTTCCCCCAGTCCTGTCGATGTCCTGCAATAAAATCCCGCTAGCCTTCAAAGTCTGATTCTCTAGGAATTCCTCCTCCTGTTGCCGGACCCCCAGGTTGGGAAGCCTGACGTGGGGCTCAGAACCTTCACTCCAGTGGGTGGACTTCTGTGGTATAAGTGTTCTCCAGTTTGTGAGTCACCCACCCAACAGTCATGGGATTTGATTTGATTGTGATTGTGCCCCTCCTACCATCTCACTGTGGCTTCTCCTTTGTCTTTGGATGTGGGGTATCTCTTTTGGTGAGTTCCAGTGTCTTCCTGTCAATGATTGTTCAGCAGTTAGTTGTGATTCCAGTGCTCTCACAAGCGGGAGTGAGCACACGTCCTTGTACTCCCCCATCTTGAACCCATCTCCTCACGTTAATGGTTTCTGATGGTTCTCTTTTTTCCATTATTAATAAATCCTACACATCCCTGCCAACTTAATTCTCCTTAAGTGCAGATCCAAACAAAAAGCTCCCCTGCTCTACAATCTTCATATACCATCACGTACACAGCAATAACAATGGTGATGATGCCACTGGTTGTGTTTTATGGTTTTCAGAGTACTAGTTCCACACAAGTTTTCTCATTGACACCCAACCCTTAATGTGATTATTATCATCTCCATATTGCAGGTGAGGAAGTCAAAACTCAAAAAGATTAACTGCCACCACTGATACTTGCACAGTCTATCGTGTTAGTACCAGTCGGGTATTCGTTTTTTACTCTACTGCATTCAAGACCTTCTACAACAAGGTCCTAGTTTTCAGCCTTGTGCCTTTTTGTTAAACTACACACACTACATGTAAGACAAACTACCGTCTCTGCTTTTACTTACAGCATCCCCTTTGTGTGTGAATGCCCTATCGCCATGTGCCTTTTGGATTTCTAGCCATCCATGAAGGCTCATCTCAAATATCACATCTGTCTTGAAGCCTCTGCTGATCCCCCTTCTATTCCAATATGATATGAGAGCTCCCTTTTCATCCTCCTCCAAGGCACTTTCTTTTCCTTTCTTTTTCACAGTAACTGTTACATTCCTTTTTGTGTTGTAGTTTTATGAGTATATACCTCAATCTGCATTCAACCATTTCCTCCTCTTCTGATACCCTTCCCCCAATGTAGAATAAAAATCATGCTTAGGAATCCTAATAATCTCTTTCAAGAACAGTCCTCTAAAGAAGGACTGAACATTTCTTCCAAGAGGGATACTGTCTACTCATCTTTGTGTAGACTAAATAAAGCACCTTGCCCAAAATTAACTTGTTGAATTGAACTGAATGCCTATATTTCAATGCAAAATTGCTTGCTAACATTACTTTAATTATAGCTAAGTATTTCCCGGTGATTTTTCCATCTAATGAGTACTATTAAATACACAAAGGAATAGTAAAGACAGCTCGCTTAAAACAATTAAATCTATTAAAATTTCCCAAAACATAAGAATTATTTACAGCAACCGTTTAAATATATTTGTTTTTATTTACTGTGCAATGAGTTTTTAAGACTGATTATTCATCGTATTAAAATTCTCTATTAGGGTTACATGGGAAAATTAAGGGAAAATAGACAATTTTTATTTCCTCTTCCATCACTTACTAGCTCAGTGAGCTTAGGTAAGTCATGTCTTCAGCCAATTGTAGTGATTTCAAACCAAAGACTCCGGAATCAATCAGATCTCAGTTTGTGGCATCATCTCTGAACCAGAGGAAATGTAGGTGTTAACTATATCATGGTTTAATCATGAGGACTAAATGATTAAATGAGAGCTCATATATATGAGCATGGTTCCCTTGTGTTTAATCATTCAATAAAAACCAGCTGATTAATACCAAGCTGATTTTCAGAATTCTCTCTAAAATGAGAAATAGAATTTCTCTCTGTGTTTCAGATGTTGGGAATCTGAGATGACAGAGTATCTGGGAAAGTGTTTTTATAAAAGAATGAAGTATTGTGCAAATGTAATCTGTAATTAAGCTAGTAATAATTAATACAAACTATATATTACTAAAACTGAAAGTTATTTAAAGAGACTATTATGATTCTTAAGTATGATTTGTACTTTATCCTGGAAAAGACGTCCTTAAGTTTTCTCATCAGAGCAGATCTCTGACATAATAATAGCAGTCAGTGAGGGAAGATCTGATTTTTAAAAACGTATTTAATTTGTACCTTATTTCTGGCAGTGATTTAAAATAAAAGCAAAGGTAAAATTTTTCATAGCTGCTAAAACTTCACTTAGTTTGCTTCGGATTATTTTCTTCACAGGAAAGGATGCTATGTCATTGCTAGGCCATGGATCCCACACCACCGCATCCACTGGTCCCCACCCCCGTCAGTGCTCCTGACCACCTAACCTCAACCATCCCCCTCATCACTGCTTTGCTCCTCTTCCCTCCACTCGGCTGTCCTTTACCCACTTCCTGGACCACAGGTAAGACAGGAAGAGAAATATAATGTTTGAAGCTAATTACTCCAAAGTCTGGGTAGCTACCTTCTGATCGTGTAAACTCCCTGCCACTGCTTGGATCTGTCTGCCTTTCTTTCTTTTTGATTTTCTTGTCACTAGAAACGAGGGCACATTCCTATTTCCCAGCACTGGAGGTCCTCAGTTTTGAGTCTACATTCCTTAGAGCCAACTGACAGGATTAAGAATCTAAAAAATGATACAAATGAACTTATTTACAAAACAGAAACAGGACTCACAGACATAGAAAACAAACTTATTGTTACCAAAGGGAAGAGAGGGGGAGAGGGACAAATCAGGAGCTTGGGATTAGCAGATACACACTCCTATATATGTATCAATAAAATAAACAACAGGGACCTACGTATAGCACAGGGAACTGTATTTCAATATTTTGTAATAACCTGTAATGGAAAAGACTCTGAAAAAGGATATATATATATATGTATGTACAACTGAATCACTTTGTAAATCACACCTGAAACACAACATTGTAATCAACTATAATTCAGTAAAAAAAAAAAAAAAAAAAAATCCATACATCTGTCTTAACACAGCCTTACTGTGTTAAGCTCCCTAAGCAAATGTCTAAGTTACTCAAGGGACATATTTCAGAGTATCTTCTTATTCTTAAATAGACTTAAAATGCCAAGTCTTTTTATAGCAAATACACTCACTTTTGTCCTAAATGAAAGAACAGATAAGGTTAAATGATAGGGGTATAGAATACTGCCTTTCATTAACTGTCCAGCTTTCTCTCTCCTCCATATACCATCTTCAGAAGGCCACGGGGGTACACGAGCTGTTTCCATTTTCCTGTCTATTGAGCAGCAAGACTGACCACAAGCCCCAAGAATCCACAGCTTCAAGGTGAGCAGACTCTCGTGTCCTCATTTTGCACCCCACCTCCACCCCCGTGTAGCTACCCACTTGCTCTGATGTCACCTGCATCAGCCTGTCTCAGGAGAAACGGCCGGAGGATTATGGTATCCATTCACTGAAGCACCGTAGCTCTTTGTTAACAAAAAAGAGAGAAACAAAAATTGAATTTTAGCCTGAAATCTAATCTTAGAGTTCAAACATGCAGTTATGAAGAGCTGCAAAGTATATTGAGTTTGCAAAAAGATGAAACCAGAACAAATTTAAACTGTATGCTAACTTTCCTATTAGATTCAGTGAATAGAAAAACACTTCCCCGGGTCTCTCTCCCTGGCTACCGTTTCCCCAGTGCATTCTACCTTGGTCACAGCCACAGAGGTGTTTTATCTGAAATAGCTACCATGCCACGTGGCTTCCAGTGATCCTGCTCCAAACACTAAGGATTGCTCTGTCATAGGGCGCCATCAAGGACCACTGCAGTGTTACTGGTCTGTTACGTTCCTATTACATTCCTCCTCCAAAACCAATGGGTTTGCTTCCCTGCCCTGCCCGAGATTTTCCTGTCCTGACATCGTTCAGTTTTCCTTTCATGGGATTCCCAACTTCACTTACTTCTTCATTTTTTCTCACCCCTGGCCTCTCTCTGAATCAGGTCACTGACCAGTGCTGTCCTCAGCGAAGGGTGCCCACCCCCCTTCTCCCTTTCCCACGATTTGTGTCACTTTAATGTTTACAGGCTACCCTGGGGCTGTGAGTTTTCATTTTATGGGTTACTGGTATTAGATTATAAATTTTTTGACCCCTACTAGATGATAACCTCTTTGAGGGAAGGGATCGTGTCTTATAACTCTCTCGTAACTCCTCAAAGGCCTACACAATGGGTAAATAATAGGATCATTTAATCATTCATTTAATCTCTCTGGGATTCTCTTTTCTCGCCTGTAAAATGATGGCGACAATAAAATTATACTTGTCCCACCAAACCACATACGACTGCTGCCAGGATGGAGAGAGATTAAATTACTTCCTTCTCTCTCTCAGCAATGTCTCCACAAACCACTGCCAACTCGGGGTCCACCTCCACTGGCCTGGCCCATGACCACAGTAAACTCCAGAATGCTCTGTGCTCAGAAACTCTTTTCAAAATAAAACACTGAATTAATCCTGTCAAGTGCAAAACGCCAGAGTTGATTATTATGTGTGGCAGTGGCGACTGCAGATCAGAGCATTATTTTATTTTCGGTTTCCATCTCAGAACCATCACTCAGCACTGTAGTTCTTTCACACGTATTGTTCATGTTATGACACTCCTATCAGATAAATGTCGCCAACAACAGAACGTGGTAATTTTTATTACACTGCATATCCTTTCAAGGCTGGAAGCTAACAGGAGCACCGTATCTGGCAAAAGGAAAACACTCCTGCAGGCCTGTACCTGGGAGGCAGAGTACCGGCTCTCGGGCGAGATAAAGTGGGAGAAAAATACTCCTCCCCTGACAGAACCAGAAAGTACATTCTAACTGTCAATCCGCTCCCGGACTATAAACACGGACTCCAGGTCAGACTTGAAGCCTAGGCAGACTTGGGCTTAGAACAAGGAGGTCACAGTCAAAATGTCTAATTTGGCCCCTAAATCCACAAAAAATGTAAAAAACATCCTCATTCTGTTACTACAGTAGAGGGACCTACACTTTGAAAATAATAGTAAGTATAGTGCATTCACAACCATTGATGGAAAGCTTTTGGAAAAACAAGTAGCTGCTGAAAAATAAAAATATTTCTTCACTAAGATTTTTAAAAAACCTATTTTTCCTTTTTTAAAAAAAATTATTTAATTGAAGTATAGTTGATTACAGTGTTATGTTAATTTCTGCCATGCAGCGAAGTGATTCAGTTACACATATACATACATTCTTTTTCATATACTTTTCCACTATGGTTTATCACAGGATATGAATGTAGTCCCTGTGCTCTACATAGGGACCCCTGTTGTTTATCCATTCTCATATATATAGTGCGGCATCTGCTAATCCCAAACTCCCAATCCATCTCTCCCCCTACTCTCCCTTCCCCTTTGGCAACCACAAGTCTGTTCTCTATGTCTGTGACTCCGTAAAACCTATTTTTCTTAGTAACGCTTAGGCTGCTATAATTAAAAACATGCAAATAACCAATGGAATCTGTAAAAATAGGGTTACCCAAATCACAATGAAATCTGTTTCTTTAACTGAAAACCCAGGCATATGTCCAATCTGAACTAAAATTGGCCTGAGAAGGGGATTCCCAGTTGCTGTATGTTGTATTTTCTGGTCGCACGCATCCCGCTGGGTGAGAGGAATCTCTGATTGGAACACTGACTACTCTAATTCACTGCAACACCCCAAGCTGTTTAACTTGTCGCTCTCCTCCCCCTGCTCTCAATGAGGTTAATCACCAATGGATACAATGGAGGGTGCATCACATAGGTAAAGATTGACTGGAAATCAACCGAGAAGCAGCTTTCAAATCAGGTTTTGCAGACTGGAGAAACACACGCATGAGACAACAATACGACTCCAGGGGCCTTACGGCAGGAAGGCAAGCATTGGTGCTGACAAATACAAAGCAAACCTTCAAACCAGAAACTCCAAGGTCACCTTAAGACCTGTGCTGCCCATTCGCTCCTACAAAATCGTCCATACGATTTCCAGTTCTCACAAAGCTGAGGCCGTGCTGTGTCTGGCCTTTCCTTATTTCCCTCACGTTGTAAAGAGTGTGATTCATTGTAAGGAAATCAGTCCATTTGCTGGAGACCCGGACCTCTCACTCCTCCCTGACTTCAGTGGTCCCTGCAAACTCTGGACTCTTCATGGAAAGGATAAGATCCTTGACTGAAGTCGATATAACTGTCACTCTTAAAAAAATTATCTCATGCTGGATTTCTTCATTTTGGACTTTTCTGAAGACTTCTTGTTCTGGATCAGTGTTGTTGTTTTCTAGTTTTCTTTTTAGGAGAAGGAAGATGGACGTGATCTGTCTTATTCTCTTGTCCCTCTGTGTTAAGTGCTTTCCCTCTTCTATCTATGTACTTGGGACCTTTTGGAACAATAAAAACCACACATTTCTAAGATTCATTTTAAATGAAGCTTATTCATTTAAAATGAATATATTTAAAGGTGTACTATCATTCCCATGCTTTAATTTGGGGATTTTTTTCTAGAACAGAACGTGTATTAAAATGTTAAAAGTAGTGGAATCTACACTGGGTTCTTCAGAAACGTAAAGCAGATGGTTTTGATGTTGAGGGTACAGCTGCAGGGACTTAATGACTCTTGTTAAACCCAGGTGCACAACTTCACCCCTGAATTCCTTCTGCAACACACAGGCACCTGCTAGTTTCCTACACTCCTACAAACCCCGTGCTCCCGATAAGAAGCACTCATTGGTCTATCTTAAATTTTAAAAAGATGCTTTAAAGAAAAGACTAAAGCATTTGAGGGGCATTAAGAGGTTTTCCCCAAATTCTGAATCTTGGGCTGGGTATTTTCCCATATCATTTCTGAGAATAAATCATGCTAAGTCTACATTTACAAGAAGTGAGTCAAATTTCTGACCAGCTTGTAAAAAAGGTCATGTTATTAATGATGCCACTGTCACCCTTATTTCTGATCTACACAAACACCTCTTAGTGGTAGTGCAAAACACTCAGAAATTTGCCCTGGTAAAGACATAAAGGTTGTAATTAATCTTTGAACTAGCTGTGGTTTGCAATAATCACTGCTCTTTCATAGGCATCTAAGGGGAAAGATGCTATAATTTGGGACAGAAAGGAAGACTATGGAGGCTAGAAGGAGTGGAGGTCATAATTACAATTCTTGGCCATGCTTTTCCACTTAACACATTACTGAAACTGCTTTCCACACACAGACAACCTGGAAATGTGCATTTGATGAAACCCATGTTTCAATTACAGGGAAGCAGAATGGTGGAACAGAACAGGCTTGGAGTTGGAGTTTAATACTGGCCAACTTTGCCTAATACTGGCCCTGCCATGAACCAAGCAGAATGACCTTGGGCAAGTTTCCTTTCTGACTATTGGTGTCCTCATCTGTAAACTGGTGTTAATATCCTATCTCGCAGGATTACTGAAAGGGTTAGCGATAAATACACAAGGTACCTAGCATAGGGTCTGGCACAAAGTAGGTGCTCCATAGAAGGTGATTATTGCTGTGTCACTACCTTTATAATTAGTGTTCCAGCTTTGTGGCTTGGACCCTTGTGAAAAGAGGGGATGAATACAGAAGACATTTATGAGTTTGTTTTTTAATCTGTTTCACTCAGTGAATTACTTAATATTTAACTGGTTAATTATTCATAGTCAAATAGAAGGCATAATGAAAGTGTGCTTATTAAACAATAATGTGCTTCCCTAATGCCCTTTGCCACTAAAGCATCATGCATGCAGAGGGAAGGGGGGATGCTATCTCAGTGTCTGGTATTTTTCCTAAATGGAACAATTACGAGTAAGGCAGGATGCATCCTCTTTCCAAAAGCGGGTTTTGGTCCCAAAGAGTTAGATGCTTTGCCTTTGTGCCTATAGACTTCTCCCGGGGCAACAGCGAGGGCTGTCTAGCTGGTACGCTGGCCTGAGAGCTCATCTCAGATGAGCTGAAGGAGGCAATGGGGAAATGGGACGTAAAGGAGGAAAAGCTACTGTGCTAGCATCCAGGCAGGTGCACACAGCAAGGTAGGCCAGCCTGACATAAACAGACCCTGAAAGCCACTGGGGCCTGAGACAAAAGTCCCTGGTGTGGCGGGATTTTCTGGTTCACCAGAAAGGAATGGAAGTCTCAGCTTCTGTGCTGCTGTGGACCCAACTCTGCTGAAGGCACACATCTTTCTCTCCTTCAAGCCCTTTGCCAGCTAACTTCCTTCTGGATACAAGGTTTCTGTCTATTAAGTTTACCCAAATATTTCTTCTCAGTTTTGAGAGGTGATTTATAAATCACTGGATGGCATTGCCCAAGTCCAGCCAGATGTTTCCCAGTCTTAAGGATGAATATGAAAGCAGGATGACTTTATAGGAGACAGAAAATGTCTACTGAAGTACTCGAGATATGGACAGCCAAATCCAGAGGCTGGAGGAAAGCTGGTTAGCCCTGGAGAAATTTTTTTTTTTTTTAACCATGAGGTTAAAATATCCTTAAAGAGGAGAAGCAAAAGATTAAAATGTTTTCCCTCAGAACTTCACAGGTCTTCAAGAAAAGAGGAGTTAGGGTCAAAATAATATATACTGCCCACAGGAAGGAGGCTCGTGCATCCCCCTTGCAGTCTGCTCAGGTGTCTGACCTCTGCCATCATACCCCCGACCACATGCTACCCTCCCATCACATCTTAGTTCATGACCCAAATGGTTCAGGAATGTCTGCTCACGGCCTCCTTTGCTTAACCTTTCCTTTCTTTGGCTGTCTAGAGCGCTAACCGTTTATAACACTCAATCAACACCAACTGAGACCGCCGTTAAGCCTTCTGAAGGCAGAGACCCCTCTTTTGTTCCCCAGGGTCTATCTTAGTGCAGTGCCCGTGGCAGGTACTCAGAGAACGGTTACTTAAGCAAACGAGGTGCGATGCGGTCCTGAGGCTGTTGCTATGACCTTTGCCAGGAGAGACATCTTGTGTTTGTCACTGTTGGGCAGATGAGTCTTTCTTTCCAACGGTGAAAAGCTCAAGATCTTTCTGAAATTCCTCTTTGGGAACTAACTGCTCTACATCACAGGCCTTTGAATTCCCGGGGGATGAAGGGTGGGGAGTTTCAGTGTTAAGAGTGATCTGAATTCAGAGACAGTCAGAAGTCATTCAGAGTCAAACCTCAATAAAGCGAGTGAGTAAGCTAAGGAGAGCTGTTGTGAGTCAAAACTCAACTCAGGATGTTGGTCCTCAGAGCTCATCCACTTCATCCTCAGAAACAAAGTACAGCTCTAGGGAGCTTCAGAGGTGACATCACTAGAATGAGTATTTGGCTTCTCAAAATAACTCTGTGAGGAACAATGAGTGATCCCTTTGAATGCATTAAAAATACACCAAGTGGGACTATTTCTTTTAAAAATGAACCTAGCAACTAAACACAAAATAGGAACTAAATAGACACTGACTGATCTCGTCTTACTTACGGTTGTGGTAGAATACTAGCTTGGTTCTGTGCAAATACGGACTTTGAAATCAATTTGATGCCTAACAAATTCCAAGCATCTCTAGTAGAACAATAAATAATGTAACGGTAGGAGACACACGAAACTGAATATGACCTCTCAGGAGGAAGGAAGTGTGGGGAACTTGCAAATTACAATTCTCAGAGGGGTTTCAGATAACACTGGGCAAAAAAGGAATGCACTAGATGTTTCTGGAGTTCCTTATAATTGTGTCTTTTTGGCTCCTAACAAAGAATCAACAGCAGAGTCAGGATTATTTGGACAAATTTCAAGAAATTAAAACAAAAGTTAAAAAAAAGGAGAATAGAGGTCAGTCTGTTTACCTAGTACGGACAGATGGTTGTATTTATGTATGAGTAGGCAGAGAGACTTCCAGAGTTCCACGAAGTACGTTTTGCCAAGAAAATGCTTCAGGTTGGCAGAAGGTAGAAACCTAGTATCGGGTAAATATTTAGCAACACTGACGAATTTTAACACTAATATCTCATGTGCAGCAGAATATGCTTTATGGTCTGAAATCTCTCCATTCTGTTTTATAAGTGATGATACAAATCAAAACATAATAATCACCTGTCGAGGATGAATCCTGCACCTGTGAAGCTATGCTTCAAAACAAGCCAACTTCCTAATTACAGTGGAGAGGAACTTGGCCCGAGGAAGTGTGCTCTCTCCCTGTTCAGCAGTGGGTTCCAGGCTCTCGGACGGAGGGCTGCTGGTACGACCACGAAAAAAACCCGCTGAAACATCTTTTATTATTCCTGTCGGCACAGCCAGCAGCTCTGTGTGGGGCTCCACGGCAGACTCGGACCAAACTGGAGAGGCTCAGCTCTGAGGCATCCACAGCAGCCCTGCCTCGGGTAGAAACAAGACTTCCAGGCGCATCATGAACACCGTCTCTGGAAGTCAAGGGACAGGTGGCCTCGGGGGCCGCGGGGGGAATGGGCTGAGCGTGTCAAGGGGCACAGAGAACAGGAATCATGGACTTCTGCCGTAAGGGAGCTTACAGGGCAGCTGCGGAGACAGGAATCCATCAAACACATGCTAGGCAGGAGCAGGATGGTCTCCCAGGCATGGCTGTCAAACTCCCAGTTTAGGGCCTGGCATGATGCAGTGCTCACCGTAAGCCGGCGTGGTCAGGGCTGCATGGATCTATTACCCATAATTTATAGCAGAAGGTGAGATTTGGGGGACCCCAGGAACAGGCTGGAGGGACAGTCTGAGGCCGGGGTGAGGGGATGAGTAGAGAGCTGAGGAGGGTAATGGGTGTGGTCCACAGGGGCTTTGAATGCCACATCGAGACGTGGAGGGTAGGGGCTGGCAGTGGGTGGGGCAGTGAGGGTTTGAACATGGAGGGTCACCACGTGCCAGGTGCTGCTTTAGGCGGAGCAACTTGGCAACCGTGTACCAGACAGTCTGGATGGGGAGACAGTGGAAAAGAAGGTGGCCTTTTAAAGTGATGAGAAGTAAAATTACAATTGGCTAGGAAGGAGGAAGTGGCAGGCTCTAGGAAACATCAGATGTTTCGGCCTCAGAGTGAGGAATTGCTTTTAGAGGACAGAGTCTGCTGGGCCCACTTCTGATCTCAGAACAGGTTTCTTCGAAGGCAGTTTGAAGAGCACGTGGTGCCCCAGGCCCGGAACGATGACTTGATGGGGCGCTCCCACCCTAACTCCTGGATCCCTGCCCTGCACCACCAGGACACAGAGAGCCCCCTTCACTCTCCTGGATTCTCCTTTGGCTACTGCAGGGAGGCGTGGACCTGGTCAGTCTGCATGTGAGTGAATCAAACAAAAACTGCATATCATCCTGCCTGATTTATTCAAATGCACGCGGGGGCTTCATATCATCTTTCCCCGGCTTCTGACCGTACAGAAGAAATCCAAACCGCAGTCCTTCCCCTCAGGACAATCGCGGTTAGAAGTGGAGACATGATAAATACACATCAGTTAGTGAACAGCACAAAATGGCATGTAGTTTAGGGCAACATTATGTATTTTAGATCACAGGGGCTAGAGGACTTGAGAGATGTTTAGAATCAATGACCAAATAATTTCAAAAAAGCGCAAGAGCCTAAAAATGAGCAGAGCAGCCTTGCTTAAAGGACACTTGCTCTTTCCTTACTGAGGATAAGACTTTAAGACAGAGGATATGTTGGGCTTCGAGGAAGAGGGAAAATATCTGAGTTGATGTGTGAAGATTAAACAATAAGGGGGACGACCAGTGTAATCACCAAGTCACCTTTAACTGGAAATTTCACATTTAAAATCACAATTCAAAAAAAAAAAAATCACAATTCAAAAAAAAAAAAAATCACAATTCAAGTGTGAGACTAGCTGATTCAGTTCCTTGGGCTACCACTGATCAGAGCACGGACACCTAATATGTTTTCAAAGGCCCAGAGTACTAGACGCTCGCGCAGGGCTCCCTCTTCACGGCTCCGGCAATCCTCAGAACAACCGCGAGGTAAGCACCACTGTCCAATTTACAGATGAGGAAACTGAGGACTTGAGAGGTCAAAGGACTTTCCCAAGGTCACACAACCAGGAAGTGAAGGTGCGACACCTCCACCCACCTCTGAGCCACCCTGGCTCTGTGCCCACCTCCGTGGGAAGGCGCAGCCCGGTTCCCACCCGGTGGGACCAGCTGCTGACACTGCCCCCACCGCCCTTAGCAGATGCCTTCTGCTACTGACCAAGCCCTGGACGCAGCTGCAGAGCAGAATGAGGGTCTCCCAGGTTCCACGATGAACACTTCCAGACGGGACGCAGGCCCCGCGTTGCTGCGCACTCTCTGAAACATGGAGAATCTGACTCTTCAGGGGGATCTACTTTGCACTAGTACAACTTTATAGGCATAGCTACTTGCAGAGAACTAGGTATTTCCAGAGAGACTGTTGGTAAGGCTGGGGGTGTGATGGTAAAGGGGGAGTCCTGGCCCTAAAATAACCTCTGGCCCCAAGCAAGGGGCCTCTGATAAGGGGTCTATGTGTTTTCTGGAAAAAAAAAAAAATTCAGGCTTTCGAGTCAGTTGTGGCTTAGGTGCTTGGTTTTAAACTAGCATCTACTGAGAGCCTCCTGCTTCCGTGCTGAGTTCCTACACAGGTCCTCTCATTTGCCTGCTTCCTTCCCAGGCATGTCTGGGGAAAGTGCCACCAGGCATCTGCAGTGCTTTCTGCACTGAGGAAATCTCTATTCCTCCAAAAGCCTTGTCCTGACGCCAGGCCCAAACCCCTGCAACTCCTCTCTGTGGGCCTTAAACCAGCTGACAGCAGACAGCGGCTGGGGGTGAGTCCGAGGCCGGCTGTGCAGAGCAGCGAGCCCTGGACCGTGGGCGTCTGCAGACTGACCACGCTGGGTCCCCGGCTCAAACGCTGAGTCCTGGGAGTGGTCTGCCAGGGGAGACACTGCCCTGGATGGCCGTGCCCTTGCTTTGCAGTGCTGGGTTAGGCATCCCACTGCCTGGCCTTCTACGCTTCTCTCCCAGATGTAAGTACAAGGCTCCTCATTACAGCTCTCTTAAACTGCCTCATTGTAACTCCTAAGGATGCTAGCTCAACACCTCCAGCACCTGGCAGGCCTTCTACTCTGTTCCTTTCCTTTCTGCGGACACAAAAATGCCCCGGAGAGCCGGTCTCTGCCAGGGAGAAGTCAGCCACCTTCAGCGGCTCCCCGGGCTGCCCAGAGGAGAGGTCCAGCGTTCCCGAAGCAGGCCCCAGGGTTACTTTACAAAACCCAAACCCCAAACCTGGGAAAATTAGTGCCGGCACTGGCAGTTCAAATGGGCAGCCTGCATGTGCCTACGGCCTGGTCCCTGCAGGTCTGACTGTGTAGTAAAGACCGGTTTCAGTTGGCTTGTCCCAGGCCTGAGGGCCCGAGGCAGAGCAGTCTCTGCAGCACCAAAAGCAGAGGGATGCCGGTACCTGCTTCATGGGTCAGAGCCGCCAGACGCTCCCTCTGCTTGATGCTCGGGGCACGCTTCCCCTTCCCCGGCCTCTGGTCTCCTCCTCTCCTTCCTCCCACAGGTCCAAGGCCGTTCCCTGTGGCTCACCACAGTACTGGCACTGAGCTCGCCTGTATTTGTTCGGGGATTGAAGGGATGGGACCGTTGATCTAAGGAAGGGGTGAAGCAGTGGGTATCTGAGACAGGCAGTTGCTGGGATGGAAGGTGGAGGAGACGGGGTGAAGAGCAGGTGTAGAAAGCGGCAGAGGTGTCACGTACACATATATACTCCAGCACGGCTCCCCCAGCTCTCAGCAATAACCAGCTGGGGCAGGACCGCAGCCTGTCTCTCTCCTGCTCCCACGTCCATCTCGCCTTTTACGTGAACATCCGTGGGATCCATACGGATGCCCATCTGTCTATGTGTCTACGTATCCATCTATCAAGCGTGTTTTGTGAGGGCATCTCTGTGTGTATTAAACATGGGTGTGTCCTCTGCCGCCACCTCCCCCTACGTAGAAATATAGAAATAAGGAGCTTAGAAGAGTCATCTCTATTTAAGTGGTTCCTCCTCAAACATTTCAATACAAGGATACCTTTCTGAAGTCAAAATTTTGTGGGCTTGTGGTTCTTAGGATATGTTGACTGTGAAATGACTAAAAAAATTATTCTAAATTCAGTAGCACCTTTAAATGAACACAACACATCTCATAATTGGGAGAAAAATGACATTTAAAAAAGTATAGTCCCTCCTTTGGGATCATCTTAAATTTAGTGATGAGAAAAAGGGGCTCTGAGAAAAATGCTCATTGGACTCTCGTTGATGGAAGGGTACAGGTGGACCTCCAGATGTTCAGCTGTGACAATGTTAAGATCCTCAGTCACTTTCAATTCCAATGGCCACAGACAAACATGTTCATTCATGACTCCCAGAACTTGAAATTTAGATAGGCTTTGGGGAAAGAAAAAGATAATGGGAGGGGCTTCCCTGGTGGCGCAGTGGTTGAGAATCTGCCTGCCAATGCAGGGCACACGGGTTCGAGCCCTGGTCTGGGAAGATCCCACATGCCGCGGAGCAAATGGGCCCGTGAGCCACAACTACTGAGCCTGCGCGTCTGGAGCCTGTGCTCCGCAACAAGAGAGGCCGCGATAGTGAGAGCCCCGCGCACCGCGATGAAGAGTGGCCCCCGCTTGCCGCAACTGGAGAAAGCCCTCGCACAGAAACGAAGACCCAACACAGCCAAAAAAAAAAAAAAAAAGACTACATTGGCCACATATGTTAGGGTAATAGGCCTGCATCACAGAACTTCACTATATTTCCTATGTGAAAGCTCTTTTTGTTATTTTTGATCCAAACGGTCTACCTTCACAATGAAGAGAATAGCAGGAAAGGAAAGACCCTTGGGCCTGTGTGTGTGAACGTGTGTGGATGAGTGGGTATGTGCTAAGGAGATGCCTATCATGGAGGACCTGGCCACTTCCCAATAAAGCAGCGGTCCCCACCCTTTTTGGTACCAGGGACCGGGTTCGTGGAAGACAGTTCTGCCACGCACGGTGGGTGGGGTGGGGGGGATGGTGGGGGATGGTTCAGGCGGTAATGGGAGCGATGGGGAGTGATGGGGAGCGGCAGATGAAGCTTCGCTCACTCGCCCACCACTCACCTCCTGCCGTGCGGCCCGGGGGTTGGGGACCCCTGCAAGAAAGCATATTCTACAGTTGGATTTTTCTGGCACCTCAGAGCCTAAAATGGCCATTGTGTTATTTTTACGAGGAACTACAAAACAACTTTCTAAAAATTGAGGTAAAATTCACATACTATAAACGTCATCATTTTACCCATTTTAAAATGCACAACTCAGGGGGTTTTTAGTTATTCACCATGTTGTACAATCTTCATCCATCTCTAATTCTAGAACATTTCCATCATCCTCAAAAGAAACCCTGTACCTTCCAGTTTCACTCTCCTCCTATCCCTTGGCAACTACTGTCTACTTTCTGTCTCTATGGATTTACCTATTCTGGACATTTCATAGAAATGGAATCATACAGTGTTTGGCCTTTTGTGTCTGGCTTCTTTCACTTAGCATAATGTTTCCAAGGTTCATCCATGTTGTAGCCTATGTCAGTCAGTACTTCATTCCTATTTATGGCCTAAAAATACTTCACTGTACCACAATTTGTTTATCTACTCATCAGTTGATAAACATTTGGGTTGTTTCAACTTTTTGGCTATTATGGATAATGCTGCTATAAACATTCATGTACAAGTTTTTGTGTGAACATACGTTTTTAATTTTCTTGGATATATACCTCAGAGTGGAACTGCTGGGTCGCTGGTTACTTTGTGTTTAACTTTTTGAGGAACTGCCAACAGTTCTCCACAGCCCCTGCACCATTTTATAGTCCCACCAGCGAACGTATAAAGGTTCCAATTTCTATACATCGCCAATACTTGTTTTATTTTTAGTTACCCTAGTGGTGTGAAGTGGTATCTCATTGGAGTTTTGATCTGCATTCTCCTAATGACTAACGATAAGCACCTTTTCATGTGCTTATTGACCAATCATTTGTAATCTTCTTTGGAGAAATGTCTATTTAAATCCTTTGCCCATTTTTTTTTTAGTTGTTTTTGTATTGTTGAATTCTAAGAGTTCTTTATAAATTCTGGATAATAGATCCTTTTTAGACATACAATTTGCAAATATTTTCTTCCATTCTGTGGGTTGTTTTTTCACTTTCTTGATAGTGTCCTTTGAATTACAAAACGTTTAGATTTCGATAAGGGCTAATATAGCTATTTTTCCTTTTTGTTGCTTGTACTTTTCATGTAATATTTAAGAAGTAATTGCCTAATCAGAGATCACAAATATTCAGACCTACGTTTTCTTCTAAGATTTTTATAGTTTTAGCTCTAAAATTCAGGTCTTTAATCCATCGTGAGTTAATTTTTATATATGGGGTGAGGTAACTGACTTCAGTCTTTTGCATGTGGTCATCCAGTTGTCCCAGCATCATTTATTGAAAAGACTCCTCTCTTCCCATTGAATGGGCTTGGCATCCTTGTCAAAGATCAACTGACCATAAAATGATGGGTTTAATTTTGAACTCTTAATTCTATTCCATTAATCTGTATGTCTATCCTAATCCCAGTGCCACAACACCTTGATTACTGTTGCTTTGTAGTAAGTTTTGAAATCATGAAGTGTGAGTCCTTCAACTTTGTTCTTTTCAAGGTATTTTTTGGGCTTTGGAGGTCTGTTATATCTCCATATGAATTTTAAGATCAGCTTGTCCACTTCTGCAAAAAAGGCAGTTGGAATTTTGATGGGGATTGCACTGAATCTGTAGGTCAACTTGGAGGAGTACTGCCATCTTAATATTATTCTTCCAATCCATGAACACAGGATATCTTTATATTTATTTAGGCCTTGAATTTCTTTCAACATTGTCTTCTAGTTTTCAGTGTACAAGTATTGCACTTCCTTGGTTAAATTTATTCCTAATTTTATTTTTTTGATTGCAAATGGACTTTTTTTCTTAATTTCACTTTCAGATTGTCCAATTATTTTTGTATATTGATCTTGTATCCTGCAATGCTGCTCCTTGTTTATTAGTTATAATAGTTTTGTGTATGTGTGTGGGGGGGGTTCTTTAGGGCTTTCTATATAAAACATGATGTTTTCAGTGAATAGAAATAGTTTTACTTATTCCTTTCCAATCTGGATGTCTTTTCTTTTCTTTTTTCTTTCCTAATTGCCCTAGATAGTACTTCTAGTACAATGTTGAATGGAGCAGTGAAAGCAGACATTCTTGTCTAGTTCTTGACCTTAGGGAAAAGTTTTCAGTCTCTCACCATTAAATATGATGTTAGCTGTAGGTTTTCCATAGATGTATTTTTACTGGTTGAAGAAGTTCACCTCTGTTCCTAGTTTGTTGAGTGTTTTTATCATGAAAGGGTGTTAGTTTTGTCAAGTGCTTTATTTTTGTATCTACCGAGATAATCACAGGCTTTTAAAAATCATTTATTCTATTAGTTATGGTGTATTACTTGATTTTCATATGTTGAATCAATTTTGAATTCTTGGGATAAATGCCTAAACAATAATTCTTAATAACAGCAGGAAGATGATCATTATGCTTATAGCATGATATACCAGTGTGGTAATTCCATTTTCATGGAATTTTCACAAACAAAAAACCCTGGTCAAGTGATCACACAGTTATTATTATTAATCTTCATTTTACATGTGAAGAAACTGAAACTTAGAAACTTGCCCAAGGATACAACAAAGGCAAATGGTGGAGCTGGGTCCAGGATTCGGATCTTCTCATTTCCAGTCAATATATTCAACCACCAATAAATAGAAAGTTTTTAAAATTCTACTGAAAAGATTGCCGCAGTATCATTATAAGAAAAGGTAAGGAACACATCTCATTAAAACTAGAATCCCAACATGCGAAGCTGCTGAAGCATTTAAAGGTCATCTGCTCATAATTCCTCTCTATGTATCATCCTATCACTATAGCAACAGCAGGATTTATCTCCCATCTCCAAACACTCTCCCTTGACCTCACAGCACACTTGAACAACGATCCCGTTTTCTGCTCCCTTTATAACAAAACTCCTTGGAGTTAACTCCTACTCTCTGGCTCCATGCCCTCTCCTTAATCTCCTAATTCCAGTCATACTGAGCTGACACAGTATCTAGCTCTGATTCTCAATCTCCATCTTACTGGACCTCTCAGCAGTCTTTATTTCAGGTGAGAATTCTCTCCTCCACAAATCGCACTGCACTTGGCCAAGGAATCACCTTCTCTTAGTTTTTCTTCCTTAACAGCCACTCCTTCTGGTTTCCTTTGCAAGAGGATTGTGTGACCCTGGGCTCAGCCCTCAACCACTACTCTTCCAAACAGACTTATGTTCTAGGCGATCTCATCTCAGCCGAGTTTATCCTGATAACCTACATCTTTACCCAGAATTCCAAATTCATGTATCTAACTGCTTCCCATTTGCCTCCACTTTGATATCTGAAGAGTACCCCAGACTTAGTACATTTAAAACTGAGCTCTTGATTTCTACCACAGGTCTAACCGTAACCCCAAGCCTAAGAACACAAAACCAATCATGTCACTCCTCTGCTGAAAACCTTCCAACGGCGCACTGTCTTACAGAGAATAAAACCCAAGAGCCTTATGAAAGTCTGAAAGGTCCCATACAATCTGGCCTCTGGTTCCCTCTCTGACTCAGTTCCCATTATCCTCGTGTTACTCCCTGTAGTTTACCTGCAATGGTCTCCTTGCTATTTCTCCAAACAAGCTCCTGCCTCAGGATCTTTGTACTTGCTGTTCCCTTAGCCCATCCGCTCCACTCCATGACAGCAACACCACTCACCCCCTCCTCGGTGAGGTCTCTGCTCAACTGTCACTTCAATAGAGAGGCCCTCCTGCCCGCGCCCTGTCTCAAATAACACTTGCCCACTCACTCTCCATACTCTCACGCTGCCTAATTTTCCCTCTTAGCATCTATGACCACTTGACATTTATATATTCACTGGTTCATTTGTTTCTTGTTTCCCTCCACTAATATGTAAACTTCGGGAAAACAGAGATCTTTCTCTGTTTAGTTCATTGTTCTATCACGGAGCAGGGGTCAGTATACAACGGCCTTCAGATCAACGTGTCCTGTCACTTGATTTTGTAAATAAAAGTTTTATTGGGACACGGCTATACCCCATTATTCACTATGGTTCTCTCTGGCTGCTTTTGTGCTACGAGAGCAGAGCTGAGTAGTTGCAACAGAGACCATACGACCCACAAAGCCTAAAATATTTACCACCTGGCCCTTGATGGAGAAAGTTTGCTGACTCCTGTTTTGAGGCCTAGAAGACCGTGCTGGCATATGAAAGAGGCACTGAACACACTTGTTCAATGAATGAATGGATGAAAGGGAAAAAGAAAAAAAGCAAAGAAGTGGGGTGAAGAAATATCATATCAAAAGGGCATTTGCATTTGTTAGCAGCTTAACTAAGTATAGCAGAATATAGAGAGTGATTTGAACTTAATAAAATCCAAACATATGTAAAAGATATTTTATAATTCTCTTTTCTGTAAACTGGAAATACAATGCGTTGTCTTTGATGCGAGGACAGAGAAACGCTGAGATGGATACTGTGAGCCGACGTGTCACTTAAGCTCATGGTGAGCTTTATTATCTGGGAGGCTTCATTCCAGATAATCAAACACACAAACACACCCCCAAAAAACTCCTGCTTCAGAAACCTAAAAGGAAAGTTTTTTTTTCTTTCTCTTCTTTAAATTATTCTGGCCAATGTTTTGACTTTCCGTTTCCCCTTGGGCATGAATGAAGACTGTTGTCTTTGGGATTTAGGGTCCTCACATTGTAATAACTGTAAACAGAGTGCACTTGAAATGCTTAATGCAGACATTACCAAAAGCCCTGTAGCCCAAACATCTGTAAATGCTAGTGAACATTATAAAATAAAGAAGCAGGATTCCAGGTTTATGATGCTATTCTTTTCAAAGGCACTAATTCTGCCAGCGAAAGGGAGAGAGACAGAAGGAAGGAGGGGGGGAGAGAGAGAGAGAGAGAGAGGAAGAAACAGAACTCAGAAAGGGTAAGGTCAGCATTAGAATATTAAAAGGCAGTACAATGTCCCCACCGAACACTCAGGGGACATCCTGCCTGAGCCACGACCTTTGCTGTCGCCGTAGCATGAGGGGCCCACACTGACCCCGCCAAGGTTTTCCGAGTTAATCCATTTGAAGCTGCTCCTGAAACTTTTTAAACCTTGACCTGCAGTGATTGTTCTCAAGAGATCCAGCTTCAAATGCAGCCGCTCAATTCCTTCTGGGGTTTACTTTTGGTGTAACATCCAAGGCCTGATCAGGCCTCTCCCGATGTTTGACCGTTCAAACTGGTAGTTAGGTGTGTGGACAAATACTCCTGCCCCAATGTGCACACACATACACACACACATATGCACACACACCCCACTCACGGCGAACTCAGAGACGAGGCTTCTGAAGATAAAATTAGTGCTCCAAAGCCCTATAAAAAGACCCAAAATATCAATACTTTAAACTAATGACATTTAGAGATCCAGAAGCAAAAAAGACACAAATGCTTATTCTGGCCCACGAGTGTGTAGAGGGTCTATTTTCTTAAATTTGAATATTTGCCAGACAAATCATTTTCAACATCCAAAAGTCTGTCTTGCTTTGCTGTTTTTAGGCAAGTGCCTCGGGTTTCAGGGAGTTAAGTGGGGGACAGAGAGAGTGAATGGCTGCGTGGAGCCTTGAGCCCAGGTTGGCCTTCTCTTCTCTTGGTATCTCTTTTACAGAAGACAGTGGTGGAGGGACTTCCCTGGTGGCGCAGTGGTTAAGAATCTGCCTGCCAATGCAGGGGAGCCGGGTTCGAGCCCTGGTCCGGGAAGATCCCACATGCCACAGAGCAACTAAGCCTGTGTGCCACAACTACTGAAGCCTGCGCGCCTACAGCCCATGCTCCACAGAAAGAGAAGCCACCGCAATGAGAAGCCCGCGCACTACAATGAAGAGTAGCCCCTGCTCGACGCAACTAGAGAAAGCCCGTGCGCAGCAACGAAGACTCAATGCAGCCAAAAATAAATAAATAAATACAAGGGGAAAAAAAAAAGAGAGACAGTGGTGGATAAAATCCGTCCCTCACAGGAGGAAAACAGACAATGAGCAGAGATTTCAATGAGAAAACTTCACTATTTACCCAACTTCAAACCAGCAGGAAAGGGTCATCACCATGCGTTGCCAACCCACACCTCCTAAATACTCTTAATATCTTCCTCCAAACTTGAGGGGATGGAAATTCCCTCCACCCTTGGCCCCAACCGTGGAGATCCTGAAATACTGTTTGTTGCATACCACTGCCTCCCCTGGAGTCCGTGCGCTCTGAGGGGGCTTACGTGTCGTCCATGCCCAGGGATGCTGGGCGGGCTATAAATGTCAACCCTGCAGTTTTGTGCCAGGAGCCAAGCTGCCCTGCGTTGTGAGAGAATCCACCTAACCTCAGGCCTCACGTGTCACGCAGGCCTCTGTTTCTCGAGGGCACTCAGTATCTACTAAGGAAAGACGCCATGTGACAGCAAGGATTAGACAACCTAAGAGGGTTCACTTCAACCCCACGTGGTCCTAAGGACTAAGTCCATCTTGGTCACTGACAAAATGTGTGCTCTTTTCTCAAACAAACAACATCTTCATTCAAATCATCTGTAACAAAGCGTTTAGCCTATCTTTCTAGAATCCAGGCCCACTTTATGATGTGGAAGCTGTCATTTGCAGAACCTTTCCTCCAGAAAAGGAAAGAATGGTCAAGAGACCACTCTGAAGCTCTAACACCAACCACTTTTCTAAGATATTCTATTCTTGCTCTGATAGACACGGCACCCTCGTGGAAAGGGAAAGTGAGTCGGGAGGGTCTTCTGTGCCTGACTAGAGCAGCCAATCAGAGCTCTCTTTGGAGCACCCACTCTGTGCTAAGCTCAGAGACTGTACTTTGTCAGTCAGACATCACCCATTGCAAGTACCTTGGGCATCTGCATTCACTCTGATCTACTTTTTAGATGCACCCAGGCGTCCCCCATAGCACCAAAGCAAACACTCAAGGAAACCTCCTCCTATGCCTGGCTGAGAAGCATGGACTTACCTCGCCAGCTGCTCTGGCCTGAATGATTAGCGAGGGACTTATTTAAGCCCCAGGCCCCTCAGAGAACTGGATCTAGTCCAGAGAAACTGGAGGCGGCATCTTGATCAGAACCAGGCCCACAGAGCCTAAGTTCCCAGGACTTCGTCCTCTCCGACGCCTCACCGCCTGGAAATAAGACTTCATCACGGAGCTGCCTCAGGTCTGTAGTCAGGGGTGCTCTTTGGGCTTAGTGTGTGCACGTGCACATCAGTGTAGTAATACCCTGTCCAGCCTCAGCAGGCTCCAAGTCTGACAGATGCAGGACTCACACCAAGATCCATGATGCACATCACAGAACAGGAATGACAGATGCAAGGCCTGGGACTTCCATCCCTACAGGGGCCACGAACAGACTCAGAGCAAAGGCTGGACGGAAGGCAAATGGGCCGGCCAATAGAGCTGCACACACTAGGAAATTCTATTTGTGCACATGACATACGAGTATGATACTAGGACAGTAGAAAGCTTTGTGCAGGACTAAGATATTCTGTTTCTCAACTTTAAAATCTTAGGCTGTCAGCATGTGGCGAGCAGGCTCTACATGGCATTAAACATGACAGCAGTTTTCTTCTATTGAATAACGTGAACTTCAATCCTCTTAGCCGCTTTTTATTTTGGGATCTGAAGTGAGACTATGCCCATGTAATTGTACTGCCCTAAAATTTAGTCCATACTCTTTCAATTACCTTTAGAGGCTGTTTCTATCATGAGTACATGCTAAGTTATTAGAGTATAAAAATTCATAATGATCCTATAAGACAGTTGTATTAGTTTTCCTCTTTGCAAATGTGCTTTCCGTACTCTCTTTTGAGTGTTTCCTCAATCTTTAACTTTAGCTCTGAAGTTGTTGAGGGAATCCTAACTACAGTATCTTAAACTGTTTGTGTCTTGTTTGGTGTGTATGCATAGAGGTGATGCTGGGACCCTCTGAGGTTTTCTTTACTTTATCCTCATTTATATCCTTGCTTGTGTCCTGGCAGCCAAGAGGACACACAGGGGGAAAGAAGCAGAAGAGTGAGTTAGAGGTGCTGCAGGTCAGCCTGAATCGGCTTGTCTGTTCCTAATCAAACTCTGACTAAGCCACCCCAAGCTCTAATCTATGTGGACCTGTATAATAGGAAGAGAGGAAAACAGAGAATAGAGAATTACAGTAATGGAGTCTATGAGTAATGAAATTATATATCACTACCTTAGCGCTCACTCATAGTAAGGGGTCATTTCTAAATCTCAAATAATAGCACGGAGGTGGATTCTACCCGCCTTTCAAAGGATAGCACTAGTTCAAAAATTATATCCAAATCTCCAACAATTACCTGGAAAGGTTACAACTGCCAAAGACAGAAAGACTAACTTAAAAAGAATAAAGCTTTACTCTCTCCTTATTCCTTTTCTCTCTTTACAACTGATTCTTATCAGAAGTTCTCTAAGGGCAATAAAAGGGGGACTTCTCTTTCACTTTGGGTTTCTGATAGATACTTAAGCTAAAAGTTGTAAAAAATATTGTAGATGAAAGGTTTCTCTGCTCTACCTTCTTCCATGATATGGAAGAGTTTAGAACGCTTCAGAAAACTTTCAACTATTTCCATACACTCAAGAAATTCTGGGAGTTGGAGTCAAGTACAAACTTTTCAGTTATTTAAGAAGCTATTTAAGATGTGGAGTTCACCTAGGGCAATACACCTGTCTACATATTCTCTTCTCTCCATTCCACAGATATTCATTGAGTTCCTGTTCTTTGAATTCCATTGAGTGACATGTGACATTCACCCAGCACAATGCCTGGTGTGTTTTGCATACGAACTGCAGGAGGGGAAGAGTCTGAGCTCTATAACATGACCATGGGTGGGTGTGAATCTTAGCTCTGCTGCGTTTGCTCTGTGCCCTTTGGAAAGTTATCTAACCTCTCAGGTCCAATTTCCTCATCTGTAAATAGGGATTGATGACAGTACTTGACTCAAGGGGCCAATGGGAGACTCAAAAAGACACGAGCACTAAAGCCACTATTAGCATAAGAGCTCCTTGTATGTCTTTAAATATTATAGTTGTGGCCATTGAAAATTTTTTTTTTCAGGGTGGATGCTCTCTTTTTAAAAAATTTTTTTAAAATTTGTTGATATATAGTTGATTTACAATGCTGTGTTAGTTTCAGGTGTACAGCAAAGTGATTCAGTTATACATACATGTACATATGTGTACATATATATATTCTTTTTTAGATTCTTTTCCATTATAGGTTATTACAAGATATTGAGTATAGTTTCCTGGGCTCTGCAGTAGGTCCTTGTTATCTATTTTATATATAGTAGTATGTATATGTTAATCCCAAACTCCTAATTTATCCCTCCCCCGCCTTTCCTCTTTGATAACCATAAGTTTGTTTTCTTTGTCTGTGAGTCTATTTGTTTTGTAAACAAGTTCATTTGTATCATTTTTTTAGATTCCACATGTAAGCGATATCATATGATATTTGTCTTTCTCTGTCTTACTTCACTTAGTATGATCATCTCTAGGTCCATCCACGTTGCTGCAAATAGCATTATTTCAGTCTTTTTTATGGCTGAGTAATATTTCATTGTATATATGTACCACATCTTCTTTATCCATTGAAATTATTATTAAAGATTAAAGTAGTCATAAAGTGAAGGATATAATATTGGATAGTCAGATAAAAAAATAACGTTTCACCTTCAAAACCACAAATGTTTAAAAAAAAAAATCAAGATTTCCCACACTCTGTTTCTTGGTCCTGTGTGATAAGAACATGAGTGTAACTCTGTAATGTGGAAAAGAATCAGGCAGGTGAGTCTCTGACGCTGCCAAGAAATCAGGGGTGCTGGAGTCAGTAAATAGAACAGATACTGGAAAGCATCTGTGGTTTTGATGCCGTAGCGCTATAAAGTAAGATAGTAAAAATATAAATGATAACTCCAAATTAATCCTTTTATGCCAACTTGCTATGAAATATTTAGAGGACTCAGGCTGACTTTAGTGATAGATTCAACGTGCCGTGGAGCTTTGTCCTCTCCTGTACTTTTAGCTCCAACGGCTGGATTCCCACCATGACATCTGTTCCTGACACTTGGTCTCATTAGCACGACTATTTTTATTGATACACACAACAATGCTTCTCATACCATCTTAGCTAAGCATTATTTATTGTATCTATATATACAACAATATTAACACAGTCAAGCAGCAGGATCGGCCCTTGAGGGTATCATTAAAATCAGCCAGTGTTCAGCGAGAGATTTAATGACGGATTTAATAGTATTAAATGGAAAAAAATGCCCTTGGCCTTTACATCCTCATTTAAAAACATATAAAAGAGCAGTAATTCAGGCAGTTATACTTCCCTCAAAGATTTTGCTCTAAATCACAAATGGCCATGGGAGGCCATGGCGGCGGCTGGCTCTCACCCACCCACTCCAAGAGGAGCCAGAAGGGCCTCGTTGAGTCATAATTAGCAAACTGCCTGCAAACTCAACTCTTTAAATCAGAGGCCAGTGAGTGCCAGGCTAAAGCACAGAGGGTAGAAAATAGGCAAAAATGGCAATCTAGGTATTCTCTGGAAGCTGTTTTCTCTGGATACCTGCAACCCCTTCATTTCAAACTCATGCAAGTGCAAAGTGGTGTGTTTTGCTTTCTAAGAAAACCTCATGGTTTGGCTCTTTGCTTTATAGGGCTTCAAGGCAACACGCTTCCCCTGACTAGCTCCGGCCCACCCCCTCCCCCAGACAGGTCACCAATTTATGTTTCAGAATCACATCACTTGGCCAACTAATTATGAATCTCCCTGGAGAGTTCTGATCGGTGCTGCTGCTCTGAACGTCTAAACATTTCTGATTGGAGACCATTAGTCTGGGTTTCTAATTTGGATGGAGATAGTTTTGGCAGAGCAGGAAAAAAAAAATCCTGGGTTTTACTCAGAGGATGGGCTTTGAATTCGCTCGGTTCTGAACCAGCTCTGTGACCTGGGGCTAGCCATCCTCTGAGTCTGTTCTAGTCTCTGTAAGATGCCTCCCAGATTTGGTATGATACTTCTCATAGAAGACAACTCTAGATTAAAAAAAATTAGATAACACCTATGAAATGCTCTGTATAAAGCTTAACGTCCGTAGTTTGAGTAAGAAATTGTTGAGGACTCAAGCCATGGGTACTGTGCTCTTTTCTAGACCCTGGAAATCATGGAAGTGTGACCATGACTGCCCTCTCCTGGAACTTCCATCAGGCCTCTCTGATAACAGCTGGGATTACCAAGCAGTGGGTGGCAGCATGCCTTTTCTTGCCTCTGGCATCAGGGAAGACTCATTTTGGAAATGCTGCAAATCGGCACTGAGAATGGGTCATGGGAGAGAAGCTGGAGAGGAACTGCCCAAGGACTCAGGCTGCCTCTATGGGAAAGTGACAGTGCTGAGTCCTGCCCACACGTTTTAAAGTCTTGTCAGGAAAAATAAACATCAGTGGCAGAAGCACAAGCTCTGCAAATTAAGATATAGCTACAGAATGATCTTCTTTGCATTTTAAAGCCAATTACAGAATCATTCAACTAATTTCGACAATGAGAGGAACGTAGATCCTGTCAAAATCACACACACATGGACCCTAGTGATGATACCTAAAATTAGACTCTTGGTGGCAGCTCCTGCAAAAATAAGTGCAAAGCGATTGCTCATCAGAAAATACATACATTCCCATGCGAAACTCTCTCGCCTGTGATGAATTCTTCCAACAAAATGATTACTCAAGCATTTACCAACCTGCTTCGGAAAATACTGCAAGCTAACGTTTCTTGTCCAAAAATGTGTACACAGCACAGATAAGAGAAGAAATGTGACAGCAACATCAGAATCTTGAACTGTGTGAAAAGCCAATACAGTAAATGAAGTGTCACAAGAACTGGCTGAAATTGACTAAGAGTCAGGTAAACATGGTAACCACGGTGTCCAACAGTGGTGCCCGAAACAAAACGGCTGAAAACCTATTAATAAGCACATTACCATATGCTTTTCAATATCCAGACACAATGGGCCTAATGCTTTGGAATTTTTGAATGAAATGCACTAAACAGAATCTTCTGTGACAGAATGAGACACCTAAGATCTGCTTCTCCCTGGTAAAGGAACTCTGAGAAATACTCATGCATCTGAGGATAAAATGTTCCCTTCACTGGGCTTCCCTGGTGGCGCAGTGGTTGAGAGTCTGCCTGCCAATGCAGGGCACACGGGTTCGAGCCCTGGTCTGGGAAGATCCCACATGCCGCGGAGCAAATGGGCCTGTGAGCCACAACTACTGAGCCTGCACGTCTGGAGCCTGTGCTCCGCAACAAGAGAGGCCGCGATAGTGAGAGGCCCGCGCACCACGATGAAGAGTGGCCCCCGCTTGCCGCAACTAGAGAAAGCCCTTGCACAGAAACGAAGACCCAACACAGCCAAAAATAAATAAATTTTAAAAAATTAAAAAAAAAATGTTTCCTTCACTGAGCACTGTTTGCTTGCAGAAGTTTATTATCCATCTCCACTAAGTGGCTACCAAATTCTAGAGTGGTTTTCAACCTGGGGCAAGGTCTGGAGGTATTTTTTGGTTGTCACAACTAAGGGGATGTTACTGGCATCTAGTGGGTAGAGGCCAGGGGTGCTTCTAAACATCCTACAAGGCACAGAACAGGCCCCCACAACAAAGAATTCTCTGGTCCCAAATGTCAAGAGTGCCAAGGCTGATAAACACACAACCCAGCAATTCTACTCCTAGGTATTTACCGAAGATAAATGAAAACATGTCTACGAATCAAGAGCCACAAATGAATGGATACAAATGAATAGCCAGATGAAGATACATAGGGAGAGGTCCAGAAGATCCTGAAGAGGAGTTTGCTCTCCCAGCACAGGAATGAGTTCTTGTTCACCAACCTGGAAGCTCCCTGAACCCCATCCTTTTGGGGTTTTCTGGAGGCTTCATTCTGTAGGCATGATTGATTAAATCATTGGCCATTGGTGATTAATTCAACTTTTAGCCCTTTGCCCCTCCCTGGTGGTCAGGAGGTAAGGCTGAAAGTTCCAACCTTCTAATCACATGGTTGGTTCTACTGGCAACTAGCCTCCACCTTTAGATTATTTAGGGGCTTCAGCAAAAATCACCTCATTAACATAAGCTCGGGCGTGGTTGAAAGAGGTCTGTTATGAAAAACAAAAGAAATCTTTCTCTCTCTTATCACCCAGGAAATCCTAAGGGTTTGAGGAGTGGTAGGCCAGCAACAGGGACAAAGACCCAATATATATTTCTTATTATAAATCACAATATCATAGTGGTCTTTCATGGACTTGCCCAGAAGGATGAACAACTGAAATGCTTAATGTGCATGTTCCCGCTGAGGTCCAACAAGGCAACGATGCTCTGCCGTCTTCTTTCAGCTCTCATACTATAAACAAGTGTCCTTATTACATTATATGCAGTGCCATAGTGTTCGCATTTCTGTACTTTTTGTCGGTGATTTCACTGTTTATAGCCCCCAAGCATAGTGCTGAACTGCTGTCTAGTGCTCCTAAGAAAAGTACATCACAAGAAAGCTGTGATGTGTCTTATGGAGATGAGCTTCATTCAGGTCTGAGTTAGAGTGTTGACCATGCGTTCAATGCTAATGAACCAACAATATATATTAAATAAGGTGCCTTTAAACAGAAACACACATAAATCAAGGTTGTGTATTGATGGGTTGATGAAAATGTTGTGACCGGAGAGGCTTGCGGGAACCTTTTATTGTTATTCCCCCTAGGTTTATATTTTGGAATTCAGAATTCATGGCAACATAGAACATAAATACCATGAGTACTGAGAACTGACTGTATATGTGGGTCTTCTACTAGACTCTGTTATGCTTGCATTTCTGTCTATGTCAATGTCTGCTTCCCTAAACACTATGGTTTAGCTCCCCATTTAGGCTTTCTTTAATTTCCCTTAGTAATTTTCTATAACTTTCAGAGTATAATTTTGCATGTATTCTGCTAAATTTATCAATAACTACTTTACAATTTTGATGCTATTGTGAATGGACTATTTTATTTCATTTTTGTATTGGTCATTACTTGTATAAAGACACTGGCAAGAGTGTATATGCTTGCCTTATTCATTATCTTAGAAGGGACACATCTGTTCCTTTATCATTAAGTATAATGTTTCTATACGCTTTTTGAGAATGCCCTTTATCAAGCTGAAGTTCTCTTATATCTCTACTTTGCTGAGAGTTTATATTCAATTTTGTTCAATGCTTTTTTTGCATCTGAAATGATATGGTTTTCTCCTTTGTTAATGTGGAAAGTTACATTTATTGATTTTTGTAAGTTAAACCCTTCTTACATTCCTGGGATAATTTACTTGGTAATAGAATAAACTTTCTTATGTATTTCTGGATTTAATTTACTAAAATTCTGTGAAGGATTTTTGAGTCTATATAAATGAAGGGTGCTAGTCTATAGTTTTCTTTGTCTTGTTCTGATATCAGGTAATACTGGTCTCACATAAGTATTTGGGCAAAGTTTCCTCCTCTTTTGTTTTCTGAGTAATTTTGGACATGATTAATATTATTTCTTCTGCAGTGGATTAGTAAAATTTATGAGCAAAGACTGGAATTTTCTTGGGGGAATTATAAATTGAATTTCTATAACAAAGATTGGACTACGCAGATTTCTATTTTTTTTTTTCTGGTGTCTGATTTGGTAATTTTTATCTTTAAATAAATTTGAACATCTCATATATCAGCATGAAGTGGCTCATAATAGCCCCTTATTATTCTTTTAGTGACTGTAAATTCTGTGCTGATGTCCTCTTTGACGGCTGATGTAATTTGTGTTTTCTCTTTTTACTTACTAGCCCGCTTAGAACTTTATTAATTTTATTGATCTTTTCAAACAAGCAGCTTTAGATTTCATAAATTTTCTTTGTCCATTTTCTATTTAAATGAATTATACTTTCATCTTTATTACTTCCTTCTACTTCTCTGGGGTGTAATTTGCTCCTTGTACTCTAAATTCTTAAGTTGGAAACATTAATTTTTTTCTTTTCTAATATAAACATTGAAAGCTATGAAGCTTCCTGTAACACTGCTCTAGCTGCATCCCACAGATTTTTATATGTTACATCTTCATTAGACTCAACATACATTCTGATTTCTCTTGTGAATTTATTCTTTGGCGCATAGGTTATTCAGAATGTGTTGCTTAACATTCTAACATTTGGGAATTTTCCAGATATCTTTTTGTTTTTGGTTTCTGAATTAAGTTCATTTTAGCCAGAGAATATACTCTATATTATTCAATGCTTCTAAATTTATTGAGATTTGTTTTACAGACAAGAATATGTTTTATTTTACCAAATGCTCCGTGTACGCTGACAAAGACAACTGAGTGTAGAACTCCTGGGTGTAGTATTCTACAAGGTTAACTAATTAATCTATTGGGTGTAGTACTACTGGACACAGTGTCAATTAGGTTAAGCTGGTTGTTCATGTTTTGAGGTCTTCTATAATCATACTAATTTTCTGTCTACTTGTTCTATCAAATAATGAGAAAAAAGTTTTGAAATTTACAACTAAAATTGTGAATTTGTCAGTTTCTCATGGCAATTCTACCAGTTTTTGCATCATGTAATGTAAGCTCTTTTATTAAATAGATACATGTTTGAGGTTGTTATGCACTTTTGATAACTTATTATGCAATCTTTATCACTTTAAAACATACACTACATTCCTGGCAATATTATCTCTTCTGAATTCTACTTTGGCTGATATTAATATAGACCCTCAGTCTTTCCTTAGATTAATATTTGAATATATTTTTCATCCTTTCACTTTGTCTATCTCTGTCTTTATATTTAAAGCATGCGGACAGAATATAGTTGATTTCTGCCTTGATTATATCCATTTAAAAAATCTTGGTCTTTTCATTAGAGTATTTAGACCATTTCATTTAATGTAATTATGAAACTACATTAATTTAATGTTAAGTGTATGTTACATTGGGCTTTGGTTTAAGTTTACTATCTTGGTAGTTGTTTTCTATGTGCCCTGTCTGTTCTTTGTTCTTTTTCTGCTCTTTTCCTGCCTTCTTTTGTGTTAATTGAATCTTTCTTGTATTTTTTTTCTCCATTATTGGCTTATTTGCTATACTTCTGTTTACTTTTAAGATGCTGCTCTTCAGTTTACAATGTGTATTTTTATTATGGTCTGTCGTAAAGTAGTATACCACTCATTTCCAATGTAAGAGCTTTACAACGGTAACCTCTATTTCCCTCTTCAGTTCTTTGTACTGTTGTTATCATTCATTCTACTTTTACATATGCTATAAACACTTGAATAAATGTCTATCTTTGGTTTTATTTTTATTTTTTGAATTTTATTTTATTTATTTTTTATACAGCAGGTTCTTAGTAGTTATCTATTTTATACATATTAGTATATATATGTCAATCCCAATCTCCCAGTTCATCCTACCCTCCCACCCCCTCCACTTTCCCCCTTGGTGTCCATACGTTTGTTGTCTACATCTATGTCTCTATTTCTGCCTTGCAAACTGCTTCATATGTACCATTTATCTAGATTCCACGTTTATGCGTTAATATACGATATTTGTTTTTCTCTTTCAGACTTACTTCACTCTGCATGACAGTCTCTAGGTCCATCCACGTCTCTACAAATGACCCAATTTCGTTCCATTTTATGGCTGAATAATACCACATTGTATATATGTAACACACCTTCTTTATCCATTTGTTTGTCAGTGGGCATTTAGGTTGCTTCCATGACCTGGTTATTGTAAATAGTGCAACAATGAACATTGGGGGTGCATGTGTCTTTTTGAATTATGGTTTTCTCTGGGTATATGCCCAGTAGTGGGATTTCTGGGTCATATGGTAATTCTATTTTTCGTTTAAGGAACATCCATACTGTTCTCCATAGTGGCTGCATCAATTTACATTCCCACCAACAGTGCAAGAGGGTTCCCTTTCCTCCACACCCACTCCTGCATTTGTTGTTTGTAGATTTTCTGATGATGCCCATTCTAGCCATTGTGAGGTGATACCTCATTGAAGTTTTGATTGGCACTACTCTAATAATTAGTGATGTTGAGCAGCCTTGCATGTGCCTCTTGGCCATCTGGTATGTATTCTGCACATTTTTCGATTGGATTGTTTATTCTTCTTAATATTGAGCTGCATGAGCTGTTTCTAGATTTTGGAGATTAATCCTTTGTTCGTTGATTCGTTTGCAAATATTTTCTCCCATTCTGAGGGTTGTCTTCTTGTCTTGTTTACAGTTTCCTTTGCTGTGCAAAAGCTTTTAAGTTTCATTAGGTCCCATTTGTTTATTTTTGTTTTTATTTCCATTACTCTAGGAGGTGGGTCAAAAAAGATCTTGCTGTGATTTATGTCATGGAGTGTTCTTTCCATGTTTTCCTCTAAGAGTTTTATAGTGTCCAGTCTTACATTTAGGTCTCTAATTCATTTTGAGTTTATTTTTGTGTATGGTGTTAGGGAGTGTTCTAGTTTCATTCTTTTACATGTACCTGTCCAGTTTTCCCAGCACCACTTACTGAAGAGACTGTCTTTTCTCCATTGTGTATCCTTGCCTCCTTTGTCGTAGATTACTTGACCACAAGTGCGTGGGTTTCTCTTTGGGCTTTCTATCCTGTTCCATTGATCTGTATTTCTGCTTTTGTGCCAGTACTATACTGTCTTGATTACTGTAGCTTTGTAGTATAGTCTGAAGTCAGGGAGTCTGATTCCTCCAGCTCCATTTTTTTCCCTCCAGATTGCTTTGGCTATTCGGGGTCCTCTGTGTCTCCATACAAATTTTAAGATCTTTTGTTCTAGTTTGTAAAAAATGCCATTGGTAATTTGATAGGAATTGCAGTGTATCTGTAGATTGCTTTGGGTAGTATAGTCATTTTCACAATATTGATTCTTCCAATCCAAGAACATGGTATATCTCTCCATCTGTTTGTGTCATCTTTGATTTCTTTCATCAGTGTCTTATAGTTTTCTGAGTACAGGTCTTTTACCTCCTTAGGTAGGTTTACTCCTAGGTATTTTATTCTTTTTGTTGCAATGGTGAATGGGATTGTTTTCTTAATTTCTCTTTCTGATCTTTCGTTGTTAGTGTATAGGAATGCAAGAGATTTCTGTGCATTAATTTTGTATCCTGCTACTTTACCAAATTCATTGATTAGCTCTAGTAGTTTTCTGGTGGCACCTTTAGCATTATCCATGTATAGAATCATGTAATCTGCAAACAGTGACAGTTTTATTTCTTCTTTTCCAATTTGTATTACTTTTATTTTTTTTCTTCTCTGATTGCCATGGTTAGGACTTCCAAAACTATGCTGAATTACAGTGGCAAAAGTGGACATCCTTGTCTTGTTCCTGATCTTAGAGGAAATGCTTTCAGTTTTTCACCACTGAGAATTATGTTTGCTGTGGGTTTGTCATAAATGGCCTTTATTATGTTGAGGCAGGTTCCCTCTATGCCCACTTTCTGGAGAGTTTTTATCATAAATGGGTGTTGAATTTTGTCGAAAGCTTTTTCTGCATCTATTGAGATGATCATATGGTTTTTATTCTTCAATTTGTTAATATGGTGTATCACATTGATTGATTTGCATATATTGAAGAAATCTTGCATCCCTGGGATAAATCCCACTTGATCATGGTGTATGATCCTTTTAATGTGTTCCTGGATTCTGTTTCCTAGTATTTTTTTGGAGCACTTTTGCATCTATATTCATCAGTGATATTGGTCTGTAATTTGCTTTTTTTGTACTATCTTTGTCTGCTTTTGGTATCAGGGTGATGGTGGCCTCACAGAATGAGTTTGGGAGTGTTCCTTCCTCTGCAAGTTTTTGTAAGAGTTTGAGAAGGATGAATGTTAGCTCTTCTCTAAATGTTTGATAGAATTCACCTGTGAAGCCATCTGGTCCTGGGATTTTGTTTGTTGGAAGATTTTTAATCACAGTTTTAATTTCATTACTTGTGATTGGTCTGTTCATATTTTCTATTTCTTGCTGGTTCAGTCTTCAAAGGCTATACCTTTCTAAGAATTTGTCTATTTCTTCCAGGTTGTCCATTTTATTGGCACAGAGTTGCTTGTAGTAGACTCTTATGATGCTTTTTATTTCTGTGGTGTCCGTTTTAACTTCTCCTTTTTCATTTCTAATTTTATTGATTTGAGTCCTCTCCCTCTTTTTCTTGATAACTCTGGCTAAAGGTTTATCAATTTTGTTTATCTTCACAAAGAACCAGCTTTTAGTTTTATTGATATTTGCTATTGTTTTCTTTGTTTCTATTTCATTTATTTCTGCTCTGATCTTTATGATTTCTTTCCTTCTACTAACTTTGGGTTTGTTTGTTCTTCTTTCTCTAGTTCCTTTAGGTGTAAGGTTAGATTGTTTGAGATTTCTCTTGTTTCTTGAGGTAGGATTGTATTGCTATAAACTTTGCTCTCAGAACTGCTTTTGCTGCATCCCGTAGGTTTTGGATTGTCATCTTTTCGTTGTCATCTGTCTCTAGGTATTTTTTGATTTCCACTTTGATTTCTTCAGTGATCTCTTGGTTATTTAGTAACGTATTGTTTAGCTTCCATGTGTTTGTGCTTTTTACGTTTTTTTCCCCTGTAACTGATTTCTAATCTCATAGCGTTGTGGTCAGAAAAGATGCTTGATATGACTTCAGTTTTCTTAAATTTACCGAGGCTTGCTTTGTGACCCAAGATGTGATCTATCCTGGAGAATGTTCCATGTGCACTTGAGAAGAAAGTGTAATCTGCTGTTTTCGGATGGAATGTCCTATAAATATCAATTAAATCTATCTGGTCTATTGTGTCATTTAAAGCTTGTGTTTCCTTATTAATTTTCTGTCTGGATGATCTGTCCATTGGTGTAAGTGAGGTGTTAAACGTTCCCCACTATTACTGTGTTACCATCGATTTCTTCTTTTATAGCTGTTAGCATTTGCCTTATGTATTGAGGTGCTGCTACACTGGATACATATATATTTATAATTGTTATATCTTCTTCTTGGATTGATCCCTTGATCATTATGTAGCACTTTCTTTGTCTCTTGTAACATTCTTTATTTTAAAGTCTGTTTTATATGGTATGAGTATTGCTACTCCAGTTTTCTTTTGATTTCCATTTGCATGAAATATCTTTTTCCATCCCCCATTTTCAGTCTGTATGTGTCCCTAGGTCTGAAGTGGGTCTCTTGTATACAGCAAATATATGGGTCTTGTTCCTGTATCCATTCAGTGAGCCTGTGTCTTTTGGTTGGAGTAGTTAACTCATTCACATTTAAGGTAATTATCGATATGTATGTTCTTATTACCATTTTCTTAATTGTTTTGCATTTGTTTTTGTAGGTTCTTTTCTCCTCTTGTGTTTCCCACTTAGAGAAGTTCCTTTAGCATTTGTTGTAGAGCTGGTTTGGTGGCGCTGAATTCTCTTAGCTTTTGCTTGTCTGTTAAGCTTTTGATTTCTCCATCAAATCTGAAAGAGATCCTTACCGGGTAGACTAATCTTGGTTGTAGGTTCTTCCCTTTCATCACTCTAAATGTATCGTGCCACTCCCTTCTGGCTTGCAGAGTTTCTGCTGAGAAACCAGCTGTTAACCTTATGGGACTTCTCTTGTATGTTATTTGTCATTTTTCCCTTGTTGCTTTTAATAAATTTTCTTTGTCTTTAATTTTTGTCAATTTGATCACTATGTTTCTTGGTGTGTCTCTCCTTAGGTTTATCCTGCCTGGGACTCTCTGTGCTTCCTGGACTTGGGTGACTATTTCCTTTCCCATGTTCGGGAAGTTTTCGACTATAATCTCTTCAAATATTTTCTCGGGTCCTTTCTCTCTCTCTTCTCCTTCTGGGACCCCTATAATGAGAATGTTGGTGCGTTTAATGTTGTCCTAGAGGTTTCTTAGGCTGTCTTCATTTCTTTTCATTCTTCTTCTCTTTATTCTGTCCCAAGGCAGTAAATTCCACCATTCTTTCTTCCAGGGTGTTTATCCGTTCTTCTGCCTCTGTTATTCTGCTATTGATGCCTTCTAGTGTATTTTTCATTTCAGTTATTGTATTGTTCATTTGTTTGTTTATTCTTTAATTCTTCTGGTCTTTGTTAAACATTTCTTGCATCTTCTTGATCTTTGCCTCCATTTTTTTTCTGAGGTTCTGGATCATCTTCACTATCATTATTCTGAATTCTTTTTCTGGAAGGTTGCCTATCTCAACTTCATTTAGTTGTTTTTCTCCGGTTTTATCGTGTTCCTTCATCTGTTACATAGTCCTCTGCCTTTTCATTTTGTCTGTTTTTCTGTGAATGTGGTTTTCTTTCCACAGGCTGCAGGACTGTAGTTCTTCTTGCTTCTGCTGTCTACCCTCTGGTGGATGAGGCTATCTAAGAGGTTTGTGCAAGCTTCCTGATGGGAGGGACTGGTGGTGCGTAGAGCTGGGTGTTGTTCCGGTGGGCAGAGCTCAGTAAAACTTTAATCCGCTTGTCTGCAGATTGGTGGGGCTGGGTTCCCTCCCTGTTGGTTGTTTGGCTTGAGGCGACCCAGCACTGGTGCCTCCAGGCTCTTTGGTGGGGCTAATGGCAGACTCTGCGGGGGCTCACGCCAAGGAGTACTTCCCAGAACTTCTGCTGCCAGAGTCCTTGTCCCTACATTGAGCCACAGCCAGCCCCCGCCTCTGCTGGAGACCCTCCAACACTAGCAGGTAGGTCTGGTTCATTCTTCTATGGGGTCACTGCTCCTTCCCCTGGGACCTGATGCGCACACTAGTTTGTGTGGGGCCTCAAAGAGTACAATCTCAGTTTCCCCCAGTCCTGTCGAAGTCCTGCAATTCAAATCCCGCTAGACTTCAAAGTCTGATTCTCAGGGAATTCCTCCTTCCATTGCTGGACCCCCAGGTTGGGAAGCCTGACGTGGGGCTCAGAACCTTCACTCCAGTGGGTGGACTTCTGTGGTATACCTGTTCTGCAGTATGTGAGCCACCCACACAGCAGTTATGGGATTTGATTTTACTGTGATTGCATCTCTCTTACCATCTCATCGCACCTTCTCCTTTGCCTTTGGATGTGGGGTATTTTTTTGGTGAGTTCTAATGTCTTCCTGTCGATGACTGTTCAGCAGTTAGTTGTGATTCCAGGGCTCTCGCAAAAGGGAGTGAGTGCACGTCCTTCTACTCTGCCATTTTGAACAAATCTCCTCTATCTTTCGTTTTAGATTGCCAGTTATCTTTAACATGAAAGTAAATTAGGAAAAATATTTTATATTTTGTATTCAATTATGTATTTACCATTCATGGAGCTCTTCATTCTTTCACATAGCTCCAAGTTTCCCTCTGGCGTTATTTTTCTTAAGCCTGAAGAAATTTGTTTAAAATTTCTTTAGTCCAACATGTTGGCAATGAATTCTCTCACCTTTTGTTTATTTGAAAAAGTCTTCCTTGTCTGCATTTCTGAAAGATATTTTCATTAGGTATTTATTTCTAGGTTGATTTTTTTCTTTCAACACTTAAAAAATGCCATCGTGTTGTTGTTTGTATTATTTCTGACAGTAAGACTGTAGTCATGTTTTTGTTTGTTCCCCTTTGTATAGTGTTCCTTTTTATTCTCTATCTGTTTAAAAATTTTCCGTTACTCATTTTTAGCATTTTGAGTATGATCTACTTTGATTGTGTGTTCTTTGTATGTATCCTACTTAGGGTTTCTTGAACTTCCTGGATCTGCAGGTTTATAGTTTTCATCAAATATGGAAGACTTTAAGCCATTATTTCTTCAAAATATTTTTTCTGCATCTTTCTCCTCTTCTCTCCTTCTGGGATTGCCAGGTACACCTACAATAGCCACGTAGATACTGTGACACAGAGCACCGAGGCTCTGTTCTTTTGCTTTTGCAATCCTTTTTCCCCCTTATGCTTCATTTTGGATAGTTTCCATGGTGATGTCTTCAGCTTAATTGATTTTTATTTTCTGAAGCCTCAATTTAATGGTTAAGTCCATTCAGTGAATTTTAAACTTCAAATAGTATACTTTTAGCTTTAGAAGTTCCATTTTCATATCATCAATTTCTTTCCTTATTGTGTTAGTCTTTCCTTTAAATCTTCAAGAGCATTTATATTAGCTGTTGGAAAGCCTTTATCTGATCATTTCAAAATTTTTTTCATTTCTGGGGATGATCATTTTCTGGGGATTGAACAATTTTCCTATTATTATAGGTCACATTTTGCTGCTTCTTTTTATGTCTAAAAAATTGGAATGAATGCTTAACATCATGAATGTTATAATGATAATTGTTTTAACCTTTTTTCTTTCTTCAAAGATTGGTGAAATTTGTTACTAGTGAATAAGGTTTATCTTTACAAGGCTTAATTTTAAAGTCTGTTAGGGTGTGTCCAAAGTAGCCTTTACTCTGCAGATATTTTATCCTTATTACTAAGGCATGACTCTTCTCGTGTCTCTACTAATGGTCTGTTTTTTTTTTTTTACCCTCCATTATGGCTTGTGAGAATTCAAATATATCTCTGCCTTATGTGAGCCCTGGGAACTGTTCAGTTTACAGCTCCATGGAAATCTTTATTTGCATGGCCTGTGGAGTTTCACATTATATATGCAAGGATTAGTATTCAGCCAAAGACTCAAGGGGCTTTCCAGGCAGATTTCTGAAACTCCTTCTCTGAATGCCTCCATTTTTGTATTCTGCCTTGCAAATTCCAGTTTCCTAGGCCTCTCCAAACATTATTCTCTCCTCTCATCTTGGCGAGACTTCTAGGTTCTGCTTGAAGCCACCTCTCCATACTGCAGACTGGAAAGCACTTCTGAGTATAAGTCTGAAGTGGTTTCAGTAGGCACCTAATTTGTTTTTCCTTCTTATAGAATCACAAATCTGTACTGACTGTTTTCCAATGTCTGAAAATAGTTATTTCATGTATTTTGTGCAGTTTTCTAGTTATTTCTGATGGAAAGACAAATTTTATGCCATTATTACTTCATCAGAGGAAACAGAGTAATCATTCAAAAATACAAGCGTGATGATGCTACTCTCGAGCTTAACACCTTTCAAAGCTGACGATATAACTTATTGTCTACACTGGGATATTTTGGTAGTGCTAAAATGCTAATCAAAAGTGAGTACTGGGCTTCCCTGGTGGCGCAGTGGTTGAGAATCTGCCTGCTAATGCAGGGGACACGGGTTCGAGCCCTGGTCTGGGAGGATCCCACATGCCGCGGAGCAGCTGGGCCCGTGAGCCACAGCTACTGAGCCTGCGCGTCTGGAGCCTGTGCTCCGCAACAAGAGAGGCCACGACAGTGAGAGGCCCGCGCGCCGCGATGAAGTGGCCCCCGTTCGCCGCAACTAGAGAAAGCCCTCGTACAGAAACGAAGACCCAACACAAGCAAAAAATAAAATAAATAAATAAAATAAAAATTAAAAAAAAGAAAAAGTGAGTACTGTAATAATAGAAATAAAGGAGCATGATCACAGGAAAACTGTAACCCTCCGCCAATGTCATATATCTTGGCTTAGCTTCTGGGCTTTCATTACATTTACCCACCTCTTTTTCCAACAACTTTTATTCCTTAAGCTTTAATATCTTCACAATGCTCTTTCCTTTGCTTCTGACACCTCTCTTCTCTTGTCCACCTAGTAAACTCCTCTTCTGCCCTCCAGGTGGCTGAAACACTATCTTCCTCTATATCTACATAGGACTCAACCTTATTTGGCATGTACTTCATGGTACTGCATTAATTTGTTTACATGTTGCCTCCTCTTATGAGGCAGGCTTTTGAGGAAGTGAGTGCAAAATCAAGAAATATGACTTAGAAAAATTAATCTAGAAGCACTATTTGTGAAAAACTGGATAGAGGAAAAGTGGTCAAGGCAACTTAGGAGACTGTTGAATACCTACAGTTTTATTTCATATTACCCTTTGAAGCTAAAGAAACTCAAAGGCCTCAACACAAATCATTCTACTTAATCTTAGACTCTCAACAATAGTCAAAATCTGTTCAGAAAATCAGGATTTTAAAATCTGCAAGTCTCAGTATAGAGGTTCGTCGTAGTTTATGATCTAAGCAAACCTGCCGAGGTTTGATAAGTTTCAAAGTTGGGAAAATACCAGCAATTTTCCCACTGAGCTATATTTAATATCCTACTGTAGTACCCACTGCAACTGACATATATAAACACATTGTGCCCGCAATCGCATTACTTGATATAAAACTCTCCAGCTTAGGGGGCTTCCCTGGCAGTGTAGTCGTTAAGAATCTGCCTGCCAATGCAGGGGACAAGGGTTCGACCTCTGGTCCGGGAAGATCCCACATGCCACGGAGCAACTAAGCCCATGCACCACAACTACTGAGACTGCGCTCTAGAGCCCGTGAGCCACAATTACTGAGCCCACATGCCACAACTACTAAAGCCCATGCAACTAGAGCCTGTGCTCCACAAGAGAAGGGACCACAATGAGAAGCCCGTGCACCGCAACTAAGAGGAGGCCCCGCTCGCCTCAACTAGAGAAAGCCTGCGCGCAGCAACGAAGACCCAACGCAGCTAAACAAAACAAAACAAAACAGAACAATAACAAAAAAACTCTACAGTTTAACACTGTCATGATTTTTTTTTCCTTTTATGAAAATTTGTTATAATTCAGAGTTTCCCAACTGGGACAAATACATAAAACAAAGATTTTCAAGAACATAAAACAAAGATTTTCAAGATACTCGACATTAGGCAATCAACAACACTGATTCCTGGGAGATTGAAAAGAAGTGAGGTAGAGCTGTTCATTACCCCAGCTTCCTACATTAAGAGAGTTTCCAGACTATGGTATCTAGAGGATAGCCCAGGTAGAGCCCAGTGACCATCCTGAGATGAGTCTGGGAGGACAAAGTGACTAGAGTTTGTAGGACAGGGTGCCAGAGAGGAGACTGTTGCAATAGAGAGAACCCTGAGATCTGCAGAAGGTCTCCCTAGAGTGCTCGGCACAATCCTGAGTAGCCCAAGTGTGTGAGGAAACAACTTGAGGCTGGGGAAAGAATCATCTGAAAGGAGTAGAAAGAAAACACCAGGTGCTCACACAAAGCCAGAAACAGTCATTGTTTTCACTAGCTAGAGTGGAAAACCTCATCATTAATGGGGCACTGGATACAGCACTCAAAAGAATCTTGTCTCAGCTGTGGGCAATAATTAGCCATAGACTCAATGCTACTCTGTTCTCACCTAACAAATTGCAAAAGCAAGACCCAGAATGATCACATTGTTTCCAAGTAACTTAACTGCACCCTAGAAGAAAGCTCAAGAAGATTCATAGAAATACAAAAAGGCAGAATTCTCACCATCTGATATCCAACTGAAGATTACTAGACCTACAAGGAAGCAAGAAAATGCAGCCCATAAGGAGGAGAACACATGTCAAAATCAACTCAGAACTGACACAGGTGTTAAAGTTAGCAGATAAGGATATTAGTTATTATAAATGTAATCTATATGTCCCCAAAGTTAGAGACACAGAAGACATAGAGAAGACACAAATCAAACTTCTGCAGATAAAAACTACAGTGTGTGATGAAAATATACAGTGAATGCAAATAATGGCAGACTAGAGATTCCAGAAGAAAAGATTCATGAACTTGAAGACATAGCAATAGAAACTACACAAAATGAAACACAGAGGGAAAAAATGGTAAAAAAAAAAAAAAAGATTATCAGTGAACTGTAGGATACCTTCATGTGTGTCCTAATGTACATGAAATTGGAGTCCCTAAGGAAGAAAGGGATGAGGGGGATAGAAAATATGTTTGAAGAAATAATGAAAAAAATTCAAATTTGATCAAAATTATAAATTCATACATTCAAGAAACTCAATGAACTCTAAGCACAGGAAACATGAAGAAAGCTATACCAGGACACAGTATAGTCAAATTGCTCAAAAATCAGTGATAAGGAGAAAATATTAAAAGCAGCCAGAATAAAATGAAATTCAGATAAGGATTACAGCAGATTTTTTTTGTTGCTGTTGGAAACAATGCCAGTGAGACAATGGTAGAGGCACATCTTTAAAATGTGGAAAGAAAATAAATACTAACTTAGTAATACATAACCAGCAAAAATACCTGTGAAAAACTAAGGTAAAATAAAGACATTTTAAGACATACAGAAGCTGAAAGAATTCATAACCAGCAGATCTTCACTACAAGAAATGTTAAAGAACTCCTGTAGGCAGAAGGAAGATAACAGATGGAAATACGGACATACCCAAAGGACTAAAGAGAACTGGAAATGGTAACTTCAGAGGTAATAATATAAAAATATATTTTATTATTAAATGTGTTGTAAATATAATTGATTGCTTAAACAAAAATAATAATTGATGTGGAGTCTATAACATGTATCAGGAAAACATGTAACAACAATAGCATAAAGGTGACTGGGAAATGAAAGTATCCTGTTGAAAAGTTCTTATACTGTACATGAAGTGCCATAATATCACTTGAAAGTAGACTGTGGTAAGTTAAAGAATTCTGCTACAAACCCTAAAGCAACCACTGAAATAACTAAGCAGAGTTATAGTTAGTAAGACAACAAACAAGATAAAATACAATAATGAAACAATACAAAAGAAGGCAGAAAAAGAGGGAAGCAAAACAAACAAAAAAGAAAGAATGAGTAGAAAACAGATAGCAAGACAATAGACTCAGTCCTATGCATATCAATAATAACAAGTAATGAAAACATCCTCAAATCCCAATTGAGAGACAGAAATGGTGAGAGTGCATAAAAAATCAAGACCTATTATATGCTGCTTATAAGAAACATACTTTAAATATAAAAAAAATAGATTAAAACAAAATGATGGAAATAGATATTACATGCTAACATTAGTCAAAAGAAAGCTAGAGAGGTTATATTAATATCAAAGTATATCTCAGAGCAACCAGGGAAAAGAGGGTTATATCATAATGTTTAAGGAATCCATCCATCCATAGGACATTACAACCTAAATGACTACACACCTAATAACAGAGTTTCAAAATGCATGAAGAAAAAATGGATACAATGGCCAGAAGAAATAGACAAACCCATAATTATAGCCATATTTCAATATCCCTCACTTAGTAACAGACAGAGTAAGTAGGAAGAAAATCAGAATGCAGCCTTAAACCACTCTATGACATGATGGTCTATATAGAAAATCCAGTGGAATCTACAAAAATTAATAAGTTAGTTTTACAATGTTGCAGGATATAAGATCAATAAACAAAGATCAATATGTACCTACATGCTAGCAACTAATAAACAGAAATTGAAATTAAAAAACAAATGCCATTTACAATAGCAAAATACTTAGGGACAAATCTGATAAAAAATGTTCAAGTCCTATACACTAAAAACTGCAAAACACTGCAGACAGAAATTAAAAGAGATTTAAATAAATGGAGATGAATACTGTCATCATCGTTTGGAAGAATCAATACTGTCAAGATGTGAATTCTCTCCAACTTGATCAGTAGATTCAATACAATCCCAATAAAAATCCCAGCAAGCATTTTATTTTTTATTTTTTTGGTAGAAATTGACAAGCTCATTCTAAAATTGACAAGGAAATGCAACGGTGTTAAAATAACAAAACTTTGAAAAACAAGAACAAAATTGAAGAACTAACACTATGTGATAGAAAATCTCATTATAAAGCTACAGTGACGAAGACAGTGTGATATTGGTGTAAAGACTGAGAGATAGGAACAAAATAGAGAATCCAGAAATACACATAGATGGACAACTGATTTTTAGCAAAAGTGCAAAGGCAATTCAATAGAGAAAGGAAAGAATTTTCAATAATTGGGTGTTAGAATAATTGTATACACGTGCAAAAACTGAACTTCCATCCATACTTTAAAGTGGACCTTTAAACCCAAATGTAAAACTGTAAAGCTGCAAAACGTTTCAAAGAAAACATAGGGAAAAAAATCTTTTGACCTTGGATTAGGGAAAGATTTTGTAACTATGACACCGAAAACATGATGCATAAAGAAAAAACTGATAAATTGAACTTCATCAAAATTATTCTTAAAAAACTAACAACGTCGGGGAGACCTTCAAGATGGCAGAGGAGTAAGACGTGGAGATCACCTTCCTCCCCACAAATACATCAGAAATACCTCTACATGTGGAACAACTCCTACAGAACACCTACTGAACGTTGGCAGAAGACCTTATACTTCCCAAAAGGCAAGAAACTCCCCACGTACCTGCGTAGGGCAAAAGAAAAAAGAAAAAACAGAGACAAAAGAAAAGGGATGGGACCTGCACCTCAGGGAGGGAGCTCTGAAGGAGGAAAAGTTTCCACATGCTAGGAAGCCCTTCACTGGCAGAGACAGGGGGTGGCGGGGAGAAGCTTCGGATCCACGGAGGAGAGCACAGCAACAGGGGTGCAGAGGGCAAACTGGAGAGATTCCCGGACAGAGGATCGGTGCCGATCAGCACTCACCAGCCCAAGAGGCTTGTCTGCTCACCCGCTGGGGCGGGCGGGGGCTGGGAGCTGAGGCTCTAGCTTCGGAGGTCAGATCCCAGGGGGAGGACTGGGGTTGGCTGTGTGGACACAGCCTGAAGGGGGCTAGTGCACCACAGCTAGCCAGGAGGGAGTCCGGGAAAAAGTCTGGAACTGCCTAAGAGGCAAGAGACCATTGTTTCGGGGTGCGCGAGGAGAGGGGCTTCAGACCACTGCCTAAACGAACTCCAGAGACAGGCGTGAGCCGCAGCTATCAGTGTGGACCCCAGATATGGGCATGAGATGCTAAGGATGCTGCTGCAGCCACCAAGAAGCGTGTGTGCAAGAACAGGTCAGTCTCCACACCACCCGCCCTGGGAACCTGTGCAGCCCGCCACTGCCAGGGCCCCGTGATCCAGAGACAACTTCCCGGGAGAACACATGGTGCGCCTCAGGCTGTTGCAAAGTCACACCGGCCTCTACTGCCGCAGGCTCGCCCCGCATTCTGTACTCCTCCCTCCCCCCGGCCTGAGTGAGCCAGAGACCCCGAATCAGCTGCTCCTTTAACCCCATCCTGTCTGAGCGGGAACAGACGCCCTCAGGCGACCTACATGCAGAGGCGGTGCCAAATCCAAAGCTGAACCCCAGGAGCTGTGCGAACAAAGAAGAGAAAGGAAATCTCTCCCAGCAGCCTCAGGAGCAGCGGATTAAATCTCCACAATCAACTTGATGTACCCTGTGTCTGTGGAGTACCTGAATAGACAACCAATCATCCCAAAACTGAGGTGGCGGACACTGGAAGCAACTGTAGACTTGGGATTTACTTTCTGCATCTAATTTGTTTCTGGTTTTATGTTTATCTTAGTTTAGTATTTAGAGTGTATTATCATTGGTAGATTTATTGATTTGGTTGCTCTCTTCCTTTTTTTTTATATAGAGATATACATATATTTTTCCTTTTTCTCTTTTTGTTAGTGTCTCTGTGTATGCTTCTTTGTGGGATTTTGTCTGTATAGCTTTGCTTTTACCATTTGTTCTAGGCTTCTGTCTGTCTGTTTTTTTCTTTTTGTTTTTTATAGTTTTTGGTGCTTGTTATCATTGGTGGATTTGTTTTTTGGTTTGGTTGCTCACTTCTTTCTTTCTTTTTCTTTTTTTTTATTACTTTTAAATTTTTTATATTTTTAATAATTTAAAAAATTTTTTTATTTTAATAACTTTATTTCTTTTTCTTTTCTTTCTTTCTCTCTTTCTTTTTCTCCCTTTTCTTCTGAGCCGTGTGGCTGACAGGGTCGTGGTGCTCTGGCTGGGTGTCAGGCCTGTGTCTCTGAGGTGGGAGAGAGCCGAGTTCAGGACACTGGTCCACCAGAGACCTCCTGGCTCCGCATAATATCAAATGGCAAAAGCTCTCCCAGAGATCTCCATCTCAATGCCAAGACTGAGCTCCACTCAATGACCAGCAAGCTCCAGTGCTGGACACCCCATGCCAAACAACTAGCAAGACAGGAACACAACCCCACTCATTAGCAGAGAGGCTACCTAAAATCATAATAAGGTCAGAGACACCCCAAAACACACCACCATACACGGCCCTGCCCACCAGAAAGACAAGACCCAGCCTCATACACCAGAACACAGGCACTACTCCCCTCCACCAGGAGGCCTACACAACCCAATGAACCACCCTTAGCCACTGGGGGCAGACACCAAAAACAATGGGAAGTATGAACCCTCAGCCTGCAAAAAGCAAACCCCAAACACAGTAAGTTAAGCAAAATGAGAAGACAGAGAAACACACAGCAGATGAAGGAGCAAGGTAAAAACGCACCAGATAAAACAAATGAAGAGGAAATAGGCAGTCTACCTGAAAAAGAATTCAGAGTAATGATAGTAAAGATGATCCAAAATCTTGCAAATAGAATGGGGAAAACACAAGAAACGTTTAACAAGGACCTAGAAGAACTAAAGAGCAAACAATGATGAACGAAACAATAAATTAAATTAAAAATTCTCTAGAAGGAATCAACAGCAGAATAACTGAAGCAGAAGAACGGATAAGTGACCTGGAAGATAAAATAGTGGAAATAACTACTACAGAGCAGAATAAACAAAAAGGAATGAAAAGAATAGAGGACAGTCTTAGAGACCTCTGGGACAACATTAAATGCACCAACATTCAAATTATAGGGGTCCCAGAAGAAGAAGAGAAAAATAAAGGGACTGAGAAAATATTAGAAGAGATTATAGTTGAAAACTTCCCTAATATGGGTAAGGAAAGAGTCAATAAACTCCAGGAAGCACAGAGTCCCATACAGGATAAATCCAAGGAGAAACACATGAAGACACATATTAATCAAACTATCAAAAATTAAATACAAAGAAAAAAATTTAAAAGCAGCAAGGGAAAAACAACAAATAACATACAAGGGAATCCCCATAAGATTAACAGCTGATCTTTCAGCAGAAACTCTGCAAGACAGAAGGGATGGCAGGACATACTTAAAGTCATGAAAGGGAAAAACCTACAACCAAGATTACTCTACCCAGCAAGAATCTCATTCAGATTCAATGAAGAAATTAAAACTTTACAGACAAGCAAAAGCTAAGAGAATTCAGCACCACCAAACCAGCTTTACAACAAATGCTAAAGGAACTTCTCTAGGCAGGAAACACAAGAGAAGGAAAAGACCTACAATAACAAACCCAAAACATTTAAGAAAATGGTAATAGGAACACACATATCGATACTTACCTTAAATGTAAATGGATTAAACGCTCCCCGAAAAGACAGAGACTGGCTGAATGGATACAAAAACAAGACCCATATATATGCTGTCTACAAGAGACCCACTTCAGACCTAGGGACACATACAGGCTGAAAGTGAGGGGATGGAAAAAGATATTCCATGCAAATGGAAATCAAAAGAAAGCTGGAGTAGCAATTCTCATATCAGACAAAATAGACTTTAAAATAAAGACTATTATAAGAGACAAAGAAGGACACTACATAATGATCAACAGATCAATCCAAGAAGAAGATATAACAATTTTAAATATTTATGCACCCAACATAGGAGCACCTCAATACATAAGGTAAATACTAAAAGCCATAAAAGGGGAAGTCGACAGTTAAACAGTCATAGTAGGGGACTTTAACACCCCACTTTCACCAATGGACAGATGATCCAAAATGAAAATAAATAAGGAAACACAAGCTTTAAATGATATATTAAACAAGATGGACTTAATTGATATTTATAGGACATTCCATCCAAAAACAACAGAATACACTTTCTTCTCAATTGCTCATGGAACATTCTCCAGGATAGATCATATCTTGGGTCACAAATCAAGCCTAGGGAAATTTAAGAAAATTGAAGTCATATCAAGTATCTTTTCCGACCACAATGCTATGAGACTAGATATCAATTACAGGAAAAAAATCTGTAAAAAATATAAACACATGGAGGCTAAACAATACACTACTTAATAACCAAGAGATCACTGAAGAAATCAAAGAGGAAATCAAAAAAGTCCTAGAAACAAATGACAATGAAAACACGACCCAAAACCTATGGGATGCAGCAAAAGCAGTTCTAAGAGGGAAGTTTATGGAAATACAATCCTATCTCAAGAAACAAGAAACATCTCAAGTAAACAACTTAACCTTACACCTAAAGCAATCAGAGAAAGAAGAACAGAAAAACCTCAAAGTTAGCAGAAGGAAAGACAACATAAAGATCAGATCAGCAATAAATGAAAAAGAAATGAAGGAAATGATAGCAAAGATCAATAAAACTAAAAGCTGGTTCTTTGAGAAGACAAACAAAATTGATAAACCATTAGCCAGACTCATCAAGAAAAAAAGGGAGAAGACACAAATCAATAGAATTACAAATGAAAAAGGAGAAGTAACAACTGACACTGCAGAAATAGAAAGGATCATGAGAGATTACTACAAGCAACTATATGCCAATAAAATGGACAACCTGGAAGAAATGGACAAATTCTTAGATATGCACAACCTTCCGAGACTGAACCAGGAAGAAATAGAAAATATAAACAGACCAATCACAAGCAATGAAATTGAAACTGTGATTAAATATCTTCCAAGAAACAAAAGCCCAGGACCAGATGGCTTCACAGGCAAATTCTATCAAACATTTACAGAAGAGCTAACACATTTACAGAAGAGTTAACACCTATCCTTCTCAAACTCTTCCAAAATATAGCAGAGGGAGGAACACTCCAAAACTCATTCTACGAGGCCACCATCATCCTGATACCAAAACCAGACAAAGATGTCACAAAAAAAGAAAACTACAGGCCAATATCACTGATGAACATAGATGCAAAAATCCTCAACAGAATACTAGAAAACAGAATCCAACAGCACATTAAAAGGATCATACACCATCATCAAGTGGGGTTTTTCCCAGGAATGCAAGGATTCTTCAATATATGCAAATCAATCCATGTGATAAACCATATTAACAAATTGAAGGATAAAAACCATATGATCATCTCAATAGATGCAGAAAAAGCTTTTGACAAAATTCAACACCCATTTATTATAAAAACTCTCCAGAAACTAGGCATAGAGGGAACTTACCGCAACATAATAAAGGCCATATATGGCAAATCCACAGCCAGCATTGTTCTCAGTGGTGAAAAACTGAAACCATTTCCACTAAGATCAGGAACAAGACAAGGTTGTCCACTCTCACCACTATTATTCAACATAGTTTTGGAAGTTTTAGCCACAGCAATCAGAGAAGAAAAAGAAATAAAAGGAATCCAAATCGGAAAAGAAGAAGTAAAGCTGTCACTGTTTGCAGATGACATGATACTATACATAGAGAATGCTAAAGATGCTACCAGAAAACTACTAGAACTAATTAGTAAATGTGGTAAAGTAGCAGGATACAAAATTAATGCAGAGAAATCTCTTGCACTCCTATACACTAATGATGAAAAATCTGAAAGAGAAATTTAGGAAACACTCCTACTTACTACCACAACAAAAAGAATAAAATACCTAGGAATAAACCTACCTAAGGAGACAAAAGACCTGTATGCAGAAAACTATAAGACACTGATGAAAGAAATTAAAGATGATACAAACAGATGGAGACATATACCATGTTCTTGGATTGGAAGAATCAACACTGTGAAAATGACTATACTACCCAAAGCAATCTACAGATTCAATGCAGTCCCTATCAAACTACCAATGGCATTTTTCACAGAACTAGATTAAAAAATTTCACAATTTATATGGAAACACAAAAGACCCTGAATAGCCAAAGCAATCTTGAGAAAGAAAAACGGAGCTGGAGGAATCAGGCTCCCTGGCTTCAGACTATACTACAAAGCTACAGTAATCAAGACAGTATGGTACTGACACAAAAACAGAAATGCAGATCAATGGAACAGGATAGAAAGCCCAGATATAAACCCACGCACATACGGTCACCTTATTTTTGATAAAGGACGCAAGAATATACAATGGAGAAAAGACAGCCTCTTCAATAAGTGGTGCTGGGAAAATGCGACAGCTACATGTAAAAGAATGAAATTAGAACACTCCCTAACACCATACACAAAAAGAAACTCAAAATGGATTAAAAACCTAAATGTAAGGCCAGACACTATAAAACTCTTAGTTGAAAAAATAGGCAGAACACTCTATGACATAAATCACAGCAAGATCCTTTTGAACCCACCTCCTAGAGAAATGGAAATAAAAACAAAAATAAACAAATGGGACCTAATGAAACTTAAAAGCTTTTGCACAGCAAAGGAAACCATAAACAATACGAAAAGACAACCCTCAGAATGGGAGAAAATATTTGCAAATGAAGCAACTGACAAAGGATTAATCTCCAAAATTTACAAGCAGCTCATGCAGCTCAATATCAAAAAAAGAAACAACCCAGTCCAAAAATGGGCAGAAGACGTAAATAGAGATTTCTCCAAAGAAGATATACAGATTGCTAACAAACACATGAAAGGATGCTCAACATCACTAATCATTAGAGAAATGCAAATCAAAACTACAATGACATATCACCTCACACCAGTCACAATGGCCATCATCAAAAAATCTACAAACGATAAATGCTGGAGAAGGTGTGGAGAAAAGGGAACCCTCTTGCACTGTTGATGGGAATGTAAACTGATATAGCCACTATGGAGAACAGTATGGAGGTTCCTTAAAAAACTAAAAATAGAACTACCATACAACCCAGCAATCCCACTACTGGGCATATACTGTGAGAAAACCATAATTCAAAAAGAGACATGTACCACAATGTTCACTGCAGCTCTATTTACAATAGCCAGGACATGGAAGCAACCTAAGTGTCCATCGACAGATGAATGGGTAAAGAAGATGTGGCACATATATACAATGGAATGTTACTCAGCCATAGAAAGAAATGAAATTGAGTTGTTTGTAGTGAGGTGGATGGACCTAGAGTCTGTCATACAGAGTGAAGTAAGTCAGAAAGAGAAAAACAAATACCGTATGCTAACACATATATATGGAATCTAAAAAAAGAAAAATGGTTCTGAAGAACCTAGGGACAGGACAGGAATAAAGATGCAGATGTAGAGAATGGACTTGAGGACATGGGGGTGGGAAGGGTAAGCTGGGACGAAGTGAGAGAGTGGCATGGACTTATATACACTACCAAATGTAAAATAGACAGCTAGTGGGAAGCAGCTGCATAGCACAGGGAGATCAGCTCGGTGCTTTGTGACCAGCTAGAGGGGTGGGATAGGGAGGGTGGGAGGGAGACGCAAGAGGGAGGAGATATGGGGATATACGTATATATACAGCTGATCCACTTTGTTATAAAGCAGAAACTAACACACCATTGTAAAGCAATTATACTCCAATAAAGATGTAAAAAAAATAAAATAAAATGAAAAAAAAACCTAACAATGTGAATCTTCGAAAGACACTGTTAAAGAGAATGTAAAGACAAGCCCCATACTGACAGAAAATATTTGCAAAGTATGTATCTTCAAAATATACAAGACTTGTATGTATATAAAATATATATAAGGAACTTTCAGGCTTCCCTGGTGGCGCAGTGGTTACGAATCCGCCTGCAAATGCAGGGGACAAGGGTTCGATCCCTGGTCCGGGAAGATCCCACTTGCCGCGGAGCAACTAAGCCCATGCACCACAACTACTGAGCCTGTGCTCCAGAGCCCGCAAGCCACAACTCCAGAAGCCCGGGCGCCTAGAGCCCGTGCTCTGCAACAAGAGAAGCCACCGCAGTGAAAAGCCCACGCACCACAACGACGAATAGCCCCTGCTCACTGCAACTAGAGAAAGCCCACGCACAGCAACAAAGACCCAACGCAGCCAAAATAAATAAATAAATAAAATAAATTTAAAAAAAAAAGAACTTTCAAAAAATTAATAGTAAGAAAAAACCCAGTGCAATAGAAAAGGGCAAAAGTTTTAAATACTTCAGCAAAGAAGATATATAGATGGAAAATAAGTACCTGAAAAGATGCTCAATATAATTAGTCATTAAGGCAACATAAAGTAAGACCACAATGAGATACCATTACACACATCAGAATGTTTAGAATTAAAAAAAAAGCATAATTCTACAAAAAGACATTTTGTGTGTTGTAAACATGTGCACAAATGTTTACAACAGGTTCATTTGTAACAGCCAAGAAACAGAAACAACTCAAATGTCCTTTGAAAGTCAATGAATAAATACAGTACATCCATACACTGGAATACTGCTCAACAATAAAAAAAAAAAAAGAATGAATTATTGATACAAGCAAAAAGATGGTTGAATCTCAAAATAATTATGTAGAGTAAAAGAAGCCAAACAAGAAAGAGTACATACTGTATGATTCCACTTATATAAAACTCTAAAAAGAATGCAAACTCTCCCATAATGACAGAAAGCAGATCAGTGGTGACCCGGGGATAGGCAGGGCATGTGGAGAAGAGTAAGAGGAATGAATGACGAAGGGGTCTGAGAAAAATATGGGGAGTGATAGATGTGCTCATTACCTTGATTGTGGTGATGCTTTCACAGGTATAAACTGACATGAAAACTTATCAAGCTGCCATTCTAAACACGTGCAGATTATCGTATAACAATTATACCTCAGTGAAGGAATGCGAAAATAATATTTCCTATTTCCTCCCAGTTCTAAGCAATTTAGACTTCATACATGTCATCCTTTCTGTAAGCTCCAAGCAGGATCTCTTTCATCAAAACAAGCCAAATAATTTTTGAGAAATTTTTCAGAAAATTTTAAAGTAATTTTCAATTACTTCTTGTCATTTTATAAGCTAACTTTCTTCTCCAACCTTCTTCCAAATGTGCTAAAAGGTATTTTCTCATGTTTTCATTAACCTGGTCTTCAGTGTCATAGATTCTGGTGATTGTGGATATTTCAGGTCAGGATAATGAAGCCAATGGCTGCTAAGTAAGGCAGCCACGGACCCAGCAGGAGACTCCCACCCCTCCCACTGGAGCACAGAACCTGTGCTTCTTTCCTTCAGGACCCCCTGGATGGAGAAGGTCGCTCTGTTGAAAAGTTTTCACCAACTATGTCCCTATCTTCACACCTCGTTGTGGGATCTCTCATCTTACTCATACCCCTGAGTTCCAGCTCTTCAGTTCATGCATTCCCTCTGACCATAAACGTAGACCTTGTGAACACACACGCTGGAGCGTCAATACTCTCTATAGAGAATACTTTATTTCTGTACTTTATTTTCTGTAAGTCAATCGTTTTGTGGCTCTTCGCATGACTACCTCCCTCAGAACTATTTCCTTTGTTAAATAAATGCTTATACAGGTTTTTGCATGTGTATTATGTATCAATTATATAATTACATAATTACTGTAATCGGATTTAACTGCATAATTAGAATGTGTAATTACGTAATTAAAACATGTAATTACCAAGTTTAAAAAGTTATGGAAATTATTTTTTTAAATGAATAATGCATGTATGAGTAGGCGACTCTCGAAGTTCACCACTTAAGCCTTCTAAAAATCATTTTAACTGCAAACACAATTTAGAATCCAGTAACCAGTTATTTCACTTGACGGGTTGACTACTTTCAAAAACGTTAATAGATTTTAATTTTATTAAATGGTAAAAACCTTCAAGAGTTCAGCATTTGGATGCAAGAGAAAGACAAAAAGGCAGTTCTAGAGGTCTGACTGCATTATTAACCTATTCCCCTAGACAAACTGAAAGTTTCCCTAATGCAACTAACTGCAAATAATAAGTAGTGATGACTAAGTATGAAAGTCATTACCCAGCTGGTGTTCTGGTGAATCCAAGAAACAGTGTTACCGATTCTGCCAAGAAAGTCTACGCTTGGTCTCAAAGGTACAACGTTACTTTTTAAAATAAATGTTGATTATATATATGCTTCTTAATAAGAAAAAATCTACCTCTATTCATTTAATTTCAACTTGAATAAAAATTTTTTAAAAGTTAGAAGTGTACTGTATCAGTGGTATTATGATGGTAATTCAACTATGCTAGATGCTGGAGATGAAAAGAGGGATCAGATGTGTTCTCCAGATTTATGTTGTTCAGACAGACACATAAGCCAATAAATAAAACACAGAGAGAATATGGGCAGTAAGAGCTTCAATAAAAACTTTTAAAAAATCTAATAAGTCGTTATTTGGTGCCTAAGGAAATAATCCTCATAATCTAAACCAGCAATCAATTACTGATTTTTCTGATCCAAATCAACACAGCAGTTGATTACTTTCTGTGCAGGAAAAAATCCCTAGTCCTCTTCAGGCCCATAACACTTTGTACATACTTAATAATACAGCGCTATCCCGTTATCTCATAATTATGTTTATGTCTGCCACTTCTTCAGAATGTGAGTTCTAGGAAGGCAATCATTCAGTGCAGGAAACATTTCTCACACGCACTGAATGCCTGCAGAAGTCTTCTACACACACGTACACACAAACGCACACACGATGAAGGAACATTTGCCTGCCCTTTTCACGGGAACACAGAATGTGTGTCTCTTGACAACACACGTAACCAGCACGTCTTTCAAAGCCCAACAGTTTAACTTGCAAATATTCCTAAAGATCATTCTCAAATGACAACTTGTTCTTGGGCAAAAAAGGAAACACAAGTACGAAATACAAGAATATGCCGCAGAGAGATGGCAGAAAAACATTAGCAGAATGGTTACAGTAAACCATAGGCTAAACCTTGATATTTTGCATCACATCACATATATGGCCATAATAAATAAGGTCTGCATCTGTCAGATCTGATCAGCCTTGTCTCCAGAGTGTCCCTGTTTCAGCAGACTGTTCCATCACTGCTCATCTTGTGAATTCATTGGCAGCAGGTTAATGTTCAATTCATTAGTTAATTACTCCCATCAACATTTCTTGAGCTTCTGTTTACTCTATGAGAAGCACGTGCTGGGCACGAAAGACGCAACAAACAGCAGGAAACAACAGCCCCTGCCCTCATGGAGTTCATGCTCCAGGAACAGGGCAGACACAAGCAAACAGCAGTGCATGTGCTCAGCTCTGTGAAGAGAGTGTGTGTCAAGACCCAGGGTGTGTGGAGGAGGACAGGCCTCCCCGTGACAAATTCAGCGCACTGCACGAGGGACCCAGCTCCCTAGGCTATAACCACTGCAGGTTTGATGCAGGTAATCCAAGTTGAACTTCATCTGATAGAGCAAGTAACTCAGAACAATTCCACTGTCCCAGAACCTAAAATATCAGATCCACTAACCTCAGGAATTCCATTCCCTCTACACACACCCATCCCTAAGCACCCACGCTTATTCCAGGGTAAAAATTTGCAAGCATTGTTCTTAGTGTGTTTTCGTTGGGAAACAAATTAGTAGGTTGGGACCCAGCATACTGTCTGGCAAATAGTAACAAGCATTCCATGTTGAATGCTGAACCCTTACATGGCTGTCTTTTATAATCTGTGGTACAATACGTTTGAGTGGGTTTCTTTTTTTTAATAATCTTTCATCATTTCTGAAGAAAGGGACATGTTGACGGGATGTGATAGTCCATGGAAACCTCCTGGTTTATCACAGATCATGGAGTTGATCATAACTTCAGGAATTTACCAAAGTCACGTGTAAGGGCTCAAAGCTCAGCTGAGGCTTTTGGAGAAGGACTGAGAAGGTGGCATAAATCTTAGCCTAACCCCCAACCATGCCTTGCTTTGTTTGGGTGGGGCTACCGGTACCTCTAGGGCTATTTCTTGCACCATCATCAGTCATAGAAGGAATTAAGATCCTGGGTGGAAGGGGATAGAGCACAGAACAGGTGAGAGCAAATGGCTTGGTGTATGGGTTGCTACCTGGTCTGTTGGTTCTTTCCTAGAAGTTCACAGAATCCCAGGTCTTGGAAGGACTACCCATGAACCCAAGGCAGGAATCCCTGCCAACACACCCAGTTTCTGTTCTTCCTAGGATGGGAAGCTGTGACCTCCCCAAACAGACCCTTTAGTTTTCTGGTATCTCAGCTGGTAGAAAGGTCTTCCTGATCAACCCCAAACTGTAAATTCAACTCCTTGGTCCTGTTTTTTTGTTTTGTTTTGGTTTGGGGTTTTTTTGCCCTGAAGTCTGAAGAACCAATCTGATCATCTGTCTCTGTGATGGAAGCACTAAGGTTGAGATTCAGTACTATGTGCTTCCCTTGACACCTGGTGAAACCAGGAGGGCCTCGCCTGGCCTAACCACAAGCCCCCACCCACTCCGTCCCCGTGGCTGAGGTCTCCTAGCCAACAACCCTCCTTAGCCAGGGACCAGGTGCAGCTCCTGCTCATCCCTGAGGAAGGCGTCTAGCTCCCTGCCAGCCTGCCGAATTAGCTGAACAAGCCAAGCTCACCCCTGTGGGGTCGCCCATCCCCTTGTTACTCCAGAGCCTGCCTCCTACAGCCCCTGCTGCTTCACTCTGTGCTCTGGGTGCCCCTCCCCAGGCTGAGGATGAATGTGACCAATAACCTGCTGTCCATCGCCTCTGCCCAGCGTCGGGAGGACCGCGCTCCGCATCCCCGTCACCGTAGGGCAGGAATCCCTCCCTTACCGACAGGGTGAAGAGGAGGCAATCACAGCAGCTGCCAGTTAGCAGGAACCTGGGACGAGTGGGTAAAGAGAGGCCAGAAGAACTATTTCATGGGAAATCAACAGTCACACTTCCTTACACTCTCCACCTCCTCTAAATACCACTCCCGAGTTCTGATATAGCCCATCAGCAGGAAACAAGACCAAGTAAACAGAGGCAGAAACAAGAGTCACACTTCAGGAGGAAGAAAACAAAGAAATATTCTGGCGCCTCAGGACCACAGGTGACACAGGAAGCTTATTCTAGAAAATATCTGTAATTATTTCATTCACTGGCAGATTCTGTCCCCGTCTTACTCCCGTTCTTTGAATACCGCATCCCTGGGTACCAGAACTCTACCTGTCTCTGTATGAAAACAAAGAGTGATGAACAAGAGAACTAATGATTAGTATTAATGTATGTGTTCTAGTTACAAACTCAAACCTGCCTCTCCCTCCCCCCTCCCACCCCGAGCTAATGGATGAACCTCAGTCAATAAACTCAGGAAAGACCACAGAATCAATAATGGGTCTAATTTAACAGAATTAAGAAGTGGATTTTTTTTTTAAACAACAAAGTGGACACATTTGCAATAACCACATTCTTGTATGTTGCCTAGCAACAAGATATAAAAGATATACAATGTCAGTAACTTATTTTCACGTACAAAAACAGCCCCCTGCCTTGGCAAGGTTATAATGTACTTTTCCCCAACTAGAACACCACGGAGACTATTAACACTGCCATTTTCCATAATATACTCTGTTAAACAATCATGTGTTTTTGTTAGTACATTAAAACACTGAATTTACTTAATGACTACTGGTGAAGGAGCAGCTACAGAAAAGGCAGGAGTTTTTCTGTTTCCATTTTAAGCTCATGGGTTCATTGCCTGGGCTGGAGAACTCAACAGATAGCAAAGGTAATGAATCAAAACACTGGAGTTCACCTATAAAAGGTAAGAGAACAGGGCAAGAAGTGGTCTCGTGGGGTTTTTTTGTTTTTTTTAAAATTTATTTTATTTATTTTTGGCTGCTTGGGTCTTCATTGTTGCGTGCGGGCTTTCTCTAGTTGCAGCGAGCGGGGGCTGCTCTTCGTTGCGGTGCACGGGCTTCTCACTGCGGTGGCTTCTCTTGTTGTGGAGCACGGGCTTCAGTACTTACGGCACATGGGCTCAGTAGTTGTGGCTCGCAGGCTCAGTAGTTGTGACACACGGGCTTAGTTGCTCCACGGCATGTGGGATCTTCCCGGACCAGGGCTCGAACCTGTGTCCCCTGCATTTGCAGGCAGATTCTCAACCACTGTGCCACCAGGGAAGCCCTCTAGTGTGGGTTTTAAAGGGAAAATAGACAGTGAAGTGAAGTATTGGTGTTTCTTGATGCGTTTTAGAATTTTTCTTTGGAATATGAAGTTTCTGGAAGGTGTAAAACTTTTGAGGTTCCAAGGTCTGTCCTTGGGTGTGGGAGTGAAGGTGTGACAGGAAGGGAATGTGACAGCAGAGCTTCAGCTGAGGGGCTGGTGGAGAAGAAGAGGCAGCTCCTGAGGTACCGAGCTCTTCGTGGCCACCTGGGATTGCACTCCTAATGCAGCTGCTCCCGCCGGTGGGAAGGGGGGACAGGTCTGCCCCGAGCTGGGGCTTTGCATATATTGTCTCCTTTCATCCTCCTATGATGTTGAGTCCATTTAATAGAAGCAGACAATCGGCTCAATGAGATTAGGTAATTTACCCAGAATCACTCAGCTAGTCGGTCGTAAAGCTGGAATTCAAACCAGGATCTAACTTCAGAGCCCCCAGGCACCTTTGCCTCAGTTGGCAGTGACTGATGTCCAGCTGTGGGGAATGTTCTGGGATTGCTGCTACTTAGTACCAGGGAGCTAAGGAGGAACCTATTTCCTCAAAAGGAGCAAACAAACAAAACCCAAACCCTCCTGATAAGCCTCACATCACGGTGCAGTGTATTTGTGTGCACATTTGTCAACTTGCATGCTTCCGTGATTTTTGCCAGTTTCCTATTCACTGTTACGTGGGATCATTCACTCCTTAGTTTAGGGCCATGTGTTACATTAAAAAAATATTTTCTGCTGAACAGGGCATTTTATTCAGGAGACCTCCAGTAGGCACTGATGGACAACTTGTGGGACAAAGGACACTCCGTTTCATGAAATCTTTGGGGGAATGAATCTGTCTGATTCACAGTGCTAGCTTCAACACTTGTGCTGGAATACAGTAAGTGCTCAATAACTATGTATAAGATGAACTTTATGCACTCATGAGTTTCAAGGCTTCCCAAACAGGCCGATTGACCAGTGATTTTTTACTCATGATCCTCTGGAGATTGACTCACCACTGGTAACTATAAAAAAGCCCAAGATGAGCAAAAAGGTCTGTTATCCCTGGAGCTAATCTGGAGTGGAATGAGTTGTTTAGTGGGAAGGGCAGTTGTTTAGTGGTGAAGACTACTTACTCGAAGGCAGCTGGGCATCCTCTGGTTACTATGCAATCCCAGACAATTCCCTCCTCTTACCTGGCCTTTCTCACCTCACCTCCTTCCTCGTCTAGGAAATAATTACAACACTTAACACTGTCAGGCAGTCAAGAAGTATTTATGGAATACCCACAGGGCACATAGCAATAAACTTATTGCTTACTTAAGCCAGGAAATAAAGCTAAAGTGAAGGACAGGATTAGTACAAATACCTGGGCAAACCAGGCTCAAGTACAAAGCATTAGACTCTTAACTTCCTCCAGGCAATTGTGGTCATATGCAGTCTTGGCCTTGGGGTACTTTAAGATGAGTATTTGAAAAATCGCATCTACCTACTTTCGTCAAAATTGGCGCACATGTATGTGTTGGTTTTTATTATTTATTTTATTGCTGCTGTAACAAATCACCTCAAACTTAGTGGCTTAAAACCACACACATTTATGATCTTACAGGTCAGAAACCCAGAAGTCCAGAATTGGCTAAAATCAAGATGTCTGCAGGGCTGTGTTCTGTTCTGGACGCTCCAGTGGAGAATCTGTTCCTTGCCCCTCCCAGCTTCTAGAGGCTCCCAGCTTTTCTTGGTTCACGGCCCCTCCCTCCATCTTCACAGCCAGCAAGGTCGGGCAAGTCCTCATTCCCCCAGCTCTCTGGTTCTCTCTCTTTGGCCGCTCTCTTCCACTTATAAGGACCTTTGTAATTATGTTGGACCCACTCAGATAGTCCAAAATAATCTCCACCCCGCCCCCCTCACAAGGTCAGCTGCCTAGCAACCTAATTCCATTTGTACCCTTAATTCCCCTTTGCCATGTAACCTAACATAGTCACATGTTCTGGGGATTAGGACATGGACATCCTTGGGGGAGGGAATTACTCTGCCTACTACAGTGTGCATCTGCATATAATTAATTTTTTGTTTATCATCATTTTTTGTCTATCAATGATGGGGTATGAATTCTATGGGTACAGTCCGGCGACCTGTGTAAGACTGTCTTTCGCCTTGAGAACTTTGTGTTCTAAGGAAGGTAATACATAACTATTAACTACAATCAGAAACAACCCTGGCCGTTTACAACACGATTTATAGCTTGTAAAGCACTTGGACATATATATTTCTTATTAGATCCTCACTACTTCGTGGGACAGGTAAGGAAAGTATTGTTATTTCTGATTTATAGATGAGTAAACTGAGGCACAGAGGGATTTTTTTTTTTTCTTAAAGCCACAGAAACAGCAGATTCAAACCCAGGTAGGCAGAGCTCCACTCCAGTGTTTTCTCTCCCACTCACACCGCAGAACCCTGATGTTATGTGTCATGTCAACATCTACCACCCAAAGAAGCAGTGAGAGACCTTACTTGTATTCTGCGAAAGGAAACCCAGGTGTGGGGTTGTTCAGAAACTTTATAAGGAACACAAAGTATGCCTCTTGCTGAGCTGAGAGTCTCTCCCCCTCACCCCGGGGCTAATCCCTGGTCCTCGCGGTGGACACTGGCATTAGTGATGGGGCAAGAGGACAGCAAGGGCTGCTTCAACAGCCAGCGTCACCGCAGGGCTGAGGAGCCGCAGAGCGATGTGTGCACTTCACACCCAGAGTCGAAAGGAACCGCTTGCTTCATGGTGCAGTGTTCCGTGTGTTAATAAGAGAATGCAGCTGTAGGACGGCTTCAGCCTGCTGTGCCCCCTAACACCCGCGCACATGGACACAGACAACCAGGGAGGTGGAGGAGTTCTGTTGAAATCTGGCACTCCTGCTTGCCATTCTGGGTTATTTTATTCTCCAAAAAGGCACATCGTTTGCATGGAGAATCCAAGATCAGAAACCTGTTCATTCTAACCACGATCTCACAGATCGGTTCTGATGTCATACCTTAAAAAAATAAATAAAGGGACTGATTCTTGCATCCCACCAAAGAAATATGCTGCTTATCTGTGAAATGTGGCCGCTCCAGGGTCCCACGATCTCCCACTCTCCCTATTTGGAGGCCACCTACAGTGGCCACTAGAAATGAGGCATTTTTCCAGGGATCTTTATTTTTATTTTTAATTTTATTTATTTATTTATTTATTTATGGCTGTGTTGGGTCTTCGTTTCTGTGCGAGGGCTTTCTCTAGTTGTGGCAAGCGGGGGCCACTCTTCATTGGGGTGCGTGGGCCTCTCACTGTTGCAGCCTCTCTTGTTGCGGAGCACAGGCTCCAGACGTGCAGGCTCAGTAGTTGTGGCTCACGGGCTTAGCTGCTCCGCGGCATGTGGGATCTTCCCAGACCAGGGCTCGAACCCGTGTCCCCTGCATTGGCAGGCAGACTCTCAACCACTGCGCCACCAGGGAAGCCCTATTTTATTTTTTAAAATAAATAAATAAATAAATCTATTTATTTTTGGCTGCGTTGGGTCTTCACTGCTGCACGCGGGCTTTCTCTAGTTGCAGCGAGCGGGGGCTACTCTTCCTTGTGGTGCATGGGCTTCTCATTGTGGTGGCTTCTCTTGTTGCAGAGCATGGGCTCTAGGCGCGTGGGCTTCAGTAGTTGTGGCACACGGGCTCGGGAGTTGTGGCACGTGGGCTCAGTAGTTGTGGCACATGGGCTTAGTTGCTCTGTGACATGTGGGATCTTCCCGGACCAGGGCTCGAACCCGTGTGACCTGCATTGGCAGGCGGATCTTTAACCACTGTGCCACCAGAGAACTCCCTTCCAGGGATCTTTAAAGAAACCTCTGAAGGTAGAAAACTAACAGAAGCTTAAAAGTCATGCTTGCCTGCTGGTGATGCCCAACAAAGGCTCAGGGGACACGATGACTGAGCGGTGTCCCAATGCAGCATCCCCTGGAGGTAAGACCTGCCAGGCCCCAGAACCCCCAAATGCTCACTGGTCACCACAAGACATGACTCTGACGGTTAAGTTGGTGGAGGATGAGAAAAACGAGAGTCACTGGTATAAGAAGATACATAAATGTGAATGCATAAAGGAAGCCTAGTGTGACTCCCTTTCTTAATTACCTAATACAATTCCCACTAGATGCATAAATTCCAGTTCCTATTAACAGCCCTATGAATAATAATCAGTTTACTTTCTGACTTGTATCTAAATATACTTTCTATATGATTTCATCTTTTATTCAGCTGTTTAAAAGCAGAACATCTAATTACAATTCCTATTAGTCAACATTAATTTTTTTTTCCTTTTTGCCATGGAACATGTGTGATGACTGATTTTCTAAAAACAGAATTCCTTAGCATATGGAACAAATCGTGTTATTATTAATGCATCCCCAAATGACTCTGCATTTCAATTCCCTTAATTATTTAGTCATTGCTGATTATGTCTTTTTACAATTCATTATCCCATTTCTTGCAACGTGGGCATTTTATTTATTAAGTGTCAAAATGAAGGGTTTGACCTCATAAAAAAAGACATATTTTTTAAAGTCTGTGCTTCCCTTCTTTAACATTTTCAGGCTATGTGATAACAGAGCTCTTAACAGCAAGTTTTTCAAGGACACCGTTAGGTACATGCTAATCTGTCTATAGTGACAGCCGTTGCTGGCAGGCTTTGTAAAGGAGTGGAGAAGTGGGCTGTGGAGTTGCCCCCAAGATATCACTAAAGATCAGCCCAGGATAAATCAGGAGTTTGGGATTAACATATACACATTACCATATATAAAACATATAACCAACAAGGACCTACTGTATAGCACAGAGAACTCTACTCAATATTTTGTACAACATATATGGGAAAATAATCTGAAAAAGAATAGATATATGTACATGTATAACTGAATCACTTTGCTGTACACCTGAAACTAACACAAAACTGTAAATCAACTATACCGCAATATAAAATAAAATTAAAAAAAAAAAAGATCGGGCTTCCCTGGTGGCGCAGTGGTTGAGAATCTGCCTGCTAATGCAGGGGACACGGGTTCGAGCCCTGGTCTCGGAAGACCCCACATGCCACGGAGTGGCTGGGCCCGTGAGCCACAACTACTGAGCCTGCGCGTGTGGAGCCTGTGCCCCACAATGGGAGGGGCCGCGATAGTGAAAGGCCCGCGCACCGCGATGAAGAGCGGTCCCCGCACCGCGATGAAGAGTGGCCCCCGCTTGCCGCAACTGGAGAAAGCCCTCGCACGAACCGAAGACCCAACACAGCCAAAATAATTAAATAAATAAATAAATAAATAAATAAACAAAGTAGCTGTAAAAGAAAAAAAAAAAAAAAAAAAAAGATCAGCTGCACTACTTCCAATCCCAATTCAATCACACTGAAATGTGCTCATTTTAAACAAAGATACTGTTTGTGTAAGTAGATTGTTGTACTACTTTTATCCACAAGCTAAACTGGTCTTTTAAAAATAGCTCTTCAAGTAGTACTGGGAAACACAGGATAAGAAACGTTTACTAAATTAAAAGAGAACTGACTCGATAAGAATTCTGTCCTCTGGCTGATCCTCTTGAAGTCAGGAAACCAGATTCTGACCTGCGCTATTTAAAAAGGCCTGGGCAGTGGGACCATCATGCAGAGGTTGGCTCAGGGAGTTCTTGTCTGAGGTCAAATTCATTGTAAAAATTTTTTAAAAGGCAAAGGGAAAACAGGAAAGGATTAAGAAGGCGGAGAATGTGAGGAAATTAAAGGAAAATAAACATATTTACTTATTTCTACCCAGCGAAAGCCTTGTCTCTGAGATGTGAGGTTTTCTTAACTGTGTTTTTTGTTTTTGTTTTTATATTTGTATTTATTTATTTATTTATTAACATCTTTACTGGAGTATAATTGCTTTACAGTGTTGTGTTAGTTTCTGCTGTATAACAAAGTGAATCAGCTATATGCACACATATATCCCCATATACACTCCCTCTTGCGTCTCCCTCCCACCCTCCCTATCCCACCCCTCTAGGTGGTCACAAAGCACGGAGCTGATCTCCCTGTGCTATGCAGCTGCTTCCCACTAGCTATCTATTTCACATTTGGTAGTGTATATATGTCAATGCTACTCTCTCACTTCGTCCCAGCTTACCCTTCCCCCCTCCCCGTGTCCTCAAGTCCATTCTCTACGTCTTCAGTCCTGTCCTGCCCCTAGGTTCATCAGAACCATGGTTTTTTTTTAGATTCTATATATATGTGTTAGCATACAGTATTTGTTTTTCTCTTTCTGACTTACTTCACTCTGTATGACAGACTCTAGGTCCATCCACCTCGCTACAAATAACTCAATTCCGTTTCTTTTATGGCTGAGTAATATTCCATTGTATATATGTGCCACATCTTCTTTATCCATTCATCTGTTGATGGACACTTAGGTTGCTTCCATGTCCTGGCTATTGTAAATAGTGCTGCAATGAACACTGTGGCGCATGTATCTTTTTGAATTATGGTTTTCTCAGGGTATATGCCCAGTAGTGGGATTGCTAGGTCATATGGTAGTCCTATTTTTATTTTTTAAGGAACCTCCATACTGTTCTCCATAGTGGCTGTATCAATTTACATTCCCACTAACAGTGCAAGAGGGTTCCCTTTTCTCCACACCGTCTCCAGCATTTATTGTTTGTAGATTTTTTGATCATGGCCATTCTGACTGGTGCGAGGTGATACCTCATTGTAGTTTTGATTTGCATTTCTCTAATGATTAGTGATGTTGAGCATCTTTTCATGTGTTTGTTGGCAATCTGTATATTCTCGTTGGAGAAATGTCTATTTAGGTCTTCTGCCCATTTTTGGATTGGGTTGTTTGTTTTTTTGATATTGAGCTGCATGAGCTGCTTGTATATTTTGGAGATTAATCCTTTGTCAGTTGCTTCGTTTGCAAATATTTTCTCCCATTCTGAGGGTTGTCTTTTCGTCTTTTTTATGGTTTCCTTTGCTGTGCAAAAGCTTTTCAGTTTCATTAGGTCCCATTTGTTTATTTTTGTTTTTATTTCCATTTCTCTAGGAGGTGGGTCAAAAAGGATCTTGCTGTGATTTATGTCACAGAGTGTTCTGCCTATGTTTTCCTCGAAGAGTTTTATTTGTAACCTAGATGGTATATACTACGGTAACACAGAACAAAGTGGCAAACCTTCTACTAAGTGTACCTTCTATTTAAGCATGTACCTCCTGATCATGCTAAAGCTGAGTACTACTGAACGGGATGTGACAACGGAACTTGTTCTTTGTCTTTTGATTTAGAACAAACAACAGATGCCATATAATCAAAGGGAGGCGCACCTAGGCAGGGCAGAGCTCGCATCCAGAGGCTCAAAAAAGCCTTTTATGACCTTTTGCTCGATACTCATCCGAGGCCCTGAAAGAGAATTTCGTTGAAGAAAGTAGCTGTAATACTGATACATTTGCCTCCCCCATCTGAAGTGAGGGAGGGGAAGGGAGATGGTTTTTCCTCCCCTCAAGCTCAAGTAAGAGGGTTTTTAAACAGCCCCCATCCCACACCCACACATACCCCAATCGCCCTCAGGGGACTTTACATTTGCTCTGGGAGTTTGGGAATACCTAACACAAGCCTGAGAAACTCCACAGGGGCGTTGGCTGACTTGAGGGGCCAGGGTGGCAGCACAGAGGGCTGTGTCGGCTATGGACTCCATTCCCATCTACAGAGACTAACTATACCACTGGATGCAGAAGCCAGGTTGGGGCAAGAACAGGCAAAGAAGCGAGGTCGTTTAGACTAGAAGAAGGGCATCACCCTCATCAAAGCAGCTACAGGTGGACGTTTACAGTCAGGAAAATCTATTTGGAACCATTAAAGAACCCTGTGAGAGAAAGAATATTCTTTCTCTCCTAGAGAGAGAGAGAGAGAGAGACCCACCAACCCAAAAAAGCACCAGTGCCAGCTCACAAGGACCAGCAAGTGTGACTTCTTTTGCCCCTCACCCCTCTTCTGTCACCCTAGCTCTAGTGGAACCAGAAACCTCAACTGAAAAAAAGAAAAGCACAAGCCAGTGAAATAGAGAAGGAACAGCCATACGCCTCCTTCCTTCCTAGGATTCCAGCTTGTAGGAAACCCAAGTTGGGAGAAAGAAATCTTTAACTTTAAATGAAGTTCAGAGCTTTGATGATGCCTTGTGACTGGGCATTTTAATTATTGAAGTGAAACATTTTGTCACTAAGAGTGACTAGAGAACTTTAAAATCATCGAGTAGTATCTGGAAAAGCCATGGGAGCTACTGAGATTTCATTCAGCAGCAGGGAGAGAAGTAGCTCGTGAAAAGGGTTTCAAGAGAAAATGAGGGACTTCCCTGGGGGCGCAGTGGTTAAGAATCTGCCTGCCAATGCAGGGGACACAGGTTCGAGCCCTGGTCCGGGAAGACCTCACATGCCGTAGAGCAACTAAGCACGTGCACCACAACTACTGAGCCTGCGCTCTAGAGCCCGCGAGCCACAACTACTGAAGCCCACGTGCCTAGAGCCTGAGCTCCGCAACAAGAGAAGCCATTGCCGTGAGAAGCCCGTGCACCACAACGAAGACCAGCCCCCGCTCGCCGCAACTGGAGAAAGCCCACGTGCCCAACACAGCCAAGAATAAATAAATAAATAAAATTAAATTTAAAAAGAGAGAAGATGAGAGGGAAAACATTGCTGTATGTTTGCATGCTATGGAGCACTTCTTGGATATAACAGTTGCTTACTGAGGTAAAACACACGATGTAAAATTTACCATTTTTACGTACATGGTTCAGTGGCCTTAAGTATATTTGCATTCTTGTACAACCCTAACCACCATAACTTTCCAAGCTCAAGCTCCCTACCTGTTAAATAGTACGTAATGGTTGCCTCTTAATCAGTAAATAAAGGAACTCGGTGTAAGGCCAGGCTTTAGCATTTACTACATGCTGTTGGGCCTGTTTTACTTTATCTATTCCATTTCTGATACTCTTATTTTTGTGTGTGAAGATCTGAGTTTTTGACTACATCATATTCCTTCTGCCTAAAGAACTTCCTTTACCATTTCTTGTCCAGTTGATCTGATAATGAATTCCCACGGTTTTTATTTGCCTGGAAAACTATTTCTCTTTAGCTTTTGAAGAATATTTTTGTTGAGAATTCTGCGTAGAGGGTTTTTTTTGTTTTGTTTTGTTTTTTGTTTTTTCTCCCGTTTCACACTTTAAAGATTTATTCTGTTGTCTTATTGCTTGCCCGGTTACCAGTGAAAAGTCTGTCATTCTTATCCTGGTCCCTCTGTTGGTAAAGTGTCTTTTTTTCCTCTGGTTGACTTCAAGATTGTCTCTTTGTCTTTGGTTTTCAGCAGTTTGAATATGATATACATTAGGGTGTGTGTGTGATTGTGTGCATGTGTGTGTGTTGGTATTTATCTTGCTAAGTATTCTCTGAGCTTGAGTTTCTGGGATATATGGTTTGGTGTCTGTCACTAATTTTGGAAAATTCTTGGCCATTATTTCTTCTGCCTTGTTCTCTTTGTTTTTCCTCCTTCTGGAATTTCAGTTACATGTGCTTGACCATTTAATATTATCCAACCAGTCTTGGATGCTCTGTTCTGTTTTTTTTTTGTTGTTGTTGTTGTTGTTTTTACACTGTTATCTCTTTGTTTTCAGTTTGAGTAATTTCTGTTGACTTATCTTCATGCTCTGGATTCTTTCTTCAACTGTGCCCAGCCTACTGATGAGCCCATTACAGACATTCTTCATCTCTTTTTCATTTATCAATTTTTTTCATGTGGTCATCTCTTATAGTTTCCATCACCCTAGTGAAATTATCTGTGTGATCTTGCATGCTGTCTGCCTTTTCCTTAAGAGCCATTAATATGTTAATTGTAGCCAGTTAAGTTCCATGTCTGATTGTTCTAATATCTGTGTCTGGTTCTGATGATTGCTTTGTCCCTTCAGATTGTGCTTTTTCTTGCCTTTTTATAGGTCTCCTAATTTTCTGTTGAACACCAAACATGTGGTATAAGACAGTAGATTCTGAGGGAAGTATGTTCTATTCTTGGAGATGAGAATGCCTTTCCTTCTGTTAGGTCTTCAGTGTGGAGGTTTGTGTTAATCTAATGAGGGGTCGGGCTGGATGTGAATTTGCTCTCTGCTGGGCTATGAGTCTCCCCACTTGGCTTTGGGTCTTCTCTTTGCATAGCTCTCCCAGTTGCATCCCACTGTTCTTTTTACTCAGTGCTAGTCTGTGCAGTGGTTGGAGAGCTGGGGAGAGAAGATGGTCTCTGATGTTTTTATTAAGCCTTGGTGTTAGCTGGGCACTGTGAACATGAGTCTTGGTGGTGTAGCTTTCCTCCAGATGTAATGTAATGTTAGGGAGTACATTATTCCTGACCCTTCCCTAGGGGTAGAGCTTTTTGTTTTTTCTAAAAAAAAAAAACCCCAGACTCTGCCGATATAGTGGGTTTCCCACAGGGACTTCAGGATGCATTCTGGTTGCCCTTCCCCCTGAAGATTAAGGAATGACAGGAGAGAAGGGTGTGCGTTGTTTGGGTGATGGTTGCCATTCCTCTCCTCCAGCTAGAGGGGGACCCACCAGGGCTCTCAGGCTGCAGTTGTGTGCCCTTCTTCCTACAGATTAAGGTTTCTGATCAGTAGGAGAGATAGAGGAGATGGGTCTGGGTGGAGGTTCGGCAGTGGCTGCAATTCCCTTCCCCTAGCCAACACCACAGGTGAGGCTTCCCAGCCTGCTCCCAGGTCTTCCCTATGAGCACCTGGGGGAAGAAAAGCCTGCAAAAGAGTGCAAACTCCCCTGTGCTTGTGGTGCCCTCCTGTGAGCCCATGTTCACCTTTGCCAATCATACAAGCTTCCTCTAACTGGTTTACATGGCCTTGGGTGGTGTCCCTTACAAACAAATGCTCAAGTCCTGTTTCTCCCTGAAGGTGCCTGTCTCCCTTCATATTTCAGGTTGTTTGCCTTGTGACCTCAGTTCTTTCATGGGTTTAATAAAAGTAGCTGATTTGCTCTTTCTCTGGCTTTTTTCTCCTCTTGTAAGAGTGGAAGTGGTGCTCTCTCCAGCTCTCTACCTTCTGTAGCTCTGAGCTGAAACACTGCTGTTTTCAATAGCACTTTACCAAGCTGTGTGCAGTTCTTTATCTCCTTTGAGCCATACAACCAGCCTGGGTCAACCACATGTTACTGCTGCCACAGGAGGAGAAGAAAATCCGTTAAAGGAGACTGGGATTGAATATATATATATACACATACATACACACTACTATGTATAAAATAGATAACTAATGAGAACCTGCTGTATAGCACAGGGAACTCTACTCAGTGCTCTGGGGTGACCTAAATGGGAAGGAAATCCAAAAAAGAGGGGACACATGTATACATATGGCTGACTCACTTCGCTGTACAGTAGAAACTAACACAAGATTGTAAAACAACTATACCCCAATTAAAAAAAAAAAAAGAAAACTCACTACTGACTAAGCTGAATATGCATGCCCAATTCTTCATTTTCAAGTAACCACAGGTGTCATTATAAACTCCTAATTCACTCAAGAGTGGATTCCTAACAGATGTAAAAGCAGTTTATAATTTTAGATGCCTTTGAGTTCCCATGAAGACATGAATTTTCTACACGTAAAATTCCAGCTCTTACTCATTGTTGGATGCTAGGGTTCACTGACTTTTTTATAGTAATAACTCAAGGTGTTGAATATAAATAATTAACAAGTAATAAGTCCCATACTTGAAAGGATATATAAGATGTCTGTAAAAATTGAATGAGTCAGTTTTTTCATGAAGTTAGATTTTCAATAAATCATTCAAGTACTTACTGAGAATACTGCTGGGTGCTACAAAATCATACAGAAATGTAGGCAATCTCATTCTATTTGAAATTAAATCTGTATGTCAATGAAAAACACAATATTGAAAAGATATAATCCTTCATGCATGGTACAGGAATATCAACCCATTTCCCTTCTTGTGTCTTCTTTTAAGGCTCTATGTGGAAGCTGGGGATTTTCTCAACCTACCTCTCTGAAGACTTCCACTATTTTAATTCACTGTCCTTCCAAGCCCAAGCAGATTTCTGAGTCTTACTCTGCTCTCCTCAGTTGGATAAGTCTTAACGTGGGAAGGATTTATATTTAAGTAGGAGGGTTCTATGTCATTTGCCAATAAGCAAGACAGCTGTTCCAAGCAATCTACCAAGTTTATTTCAATGTGAAAATACTCCTATAAGTTAGAAGCTATGCATAATTTTTAATCCTTTGTGAGCTCTCAAAGGGAGTCTTGAGAAACATAGTAGACCAGAACATATATTATAAAAACTACTTTGCCTGGGTAATCTGATTCATAATTAGGCATACTTGGTATAACCATACACTTGTAAAAGCGACTAACAGGCATAAATTGACATAAATGAACGTAGTTTACAATAATTAAGAAGGCAAGGAAATTTAAATAAGCACTTCAACTGTACTTAAAGAGATAAAACGCCATCAACCACCTATCAAACAATGTTCCACCAGGGGGTGTAGTCTGCACTTATTCCCTTTGCAGCTGCTTTGCTTAGTGTGCGCACCTGAACAGTTGTACAAAAAAAAAAAAAATACATTTTTGTAAAGTGATTTATAATGTCCCACTGGCTTTCATTTTTATTCCAAGGAAGCATTGTCTTTATATTTTATCGTTTGTCAAATCAAATTCAAAGTGATTCCAACACTCTTGTTTTCTAGTAATGCTAAGTTGTAAAAAAGCTGTAAGCAGATATCTAGATTCTAGATATTTAGATATCTAGGGGAATTTGCTATTAATCCTAGGTTAATCCTTTCCTGTAGGCAGGAGTCCTTTAGCAAAACAATGATTTCTTAGCAATAAAGAGCTAATCTCGCAAATATTCTACAACCGGATTTTACAGACTGAGATTTCCTTAAGTGAACCTCATCTCCAACGAGTTTGAAAATACTTGATTATCCTAATGAGAATAATGGCAGCTAACAGTCATCAGCTCCAAAATAAAAGGTTGATTTCAATCACAGATTTGCAAGATTGGTTTACCTCCAGAACTGCGTTTGATGAATGAAAACATTTGGTTAGGCACGTTGACTCACGAAGATGTTTGTATCCACAAATTTATCTGGCAACAGATGTTACAGCCATATCAAATAATGAGCAAGAACAATAGCTTTCTTCTTTGCAAACTGTGCACTGTATTGAAATCTCTATTGACTCAATGCTACCAAGCTGGTCAGCGGCAGAGCCGTTGCCGAACAGAGTGTCTGATGCAAGAACTCCAGCTGCAGTGAAAATTCACACCTGTGCAGTCAGGGGTGCGGGTTGCGGCCACCTGGACCTCTCGGTGCCTCTGGCTCTACATTTGCACCCACCCCTCTCCTGGGCAGGAGGACAGTGTTGACTCTTGGGGCTCTTACGAAGGGTAATATGAGCAGGTGGTGTCAGTAATATGGAGCTTTCTGGAAGGCAGCAAAACACAGGCTGATGCAGAAGAAGCTGGCACTTCAAGATGTACTGCCAGTAACTAGGTTACACGTGAATACACGCTCAAGACCGATTTGTAAGGAACTATCAACGGTACTTCTGTGTTCACCGTGCACCCCTTATGCCACACCGCAGGCATCAACGCTCCATCTAACTCCTCAGAAACGCTGTGCGGCTTCTAAAGCAACAACTGCAGCCATGAGCATCCTTTCCTATCCTCGAGGCCATGAGAAAGAGGTGGTACAAACACAAGAGTCCTGATGCATCCCCACAAGAAGAATTTGCCTAGTCTTATGTACTGAAAATATTCAGCCTTTTAAGAAAATCACTCTATCTGGTTTATGAACTTAGGCTCTGGACTCTGGAGTTTAAACCTTAACCACGTCTCTTATTTACTATGTGTTCCCCTCCCCTTATCTCAGTTTCCTGCTCTGGAAGATGAGGATGACATCATCTAGAGTTAGAGTGAGGATTAAAGGAGGTAACAGACATCGAGGGCACAGAAAGCCATCAATGCGTGTTAAGCCATGCTATCATTATTGCTTCTGTTGCTTTAATTCATGGAGTTTGCTCTAGTCCAAGGAGACTATTCAGATACCCCTGCACCTCAAAGAAAGGGGGGCTATCACACAATATTGCTTTGATGGGCTCGTTATCGTTTTTAGTGATAAAAGGTCCAGCACACATCCTTCTAGAGACTGTGAATTTTCCCAGTGCTGCTAAGACCCTGGGGGTGGGAGGTTGGGTGGGGCGGAAGAATGCATTTAAAAACTGCTCCAATCAAAATTATTGCCCATCTGATCTCGGAAACATTTGTTCTAATGCACTAAGTATTCTGCCCACTGCTTTTTCTTTCCATTTTCCTCCATTTGCACGTGCTTGGCTTTTGATGTGGCATACACTTTAAAAATACATTATTAAGCAGACAGGCCTGTCACCCCTGGAGGTAGCACTCTGTCCCCCGCTTATTCTTAACAAATCTCCTTTTGTGCTCTTTTGTGCTGAAGTGATTAATCATTTCAACTATCCAAGGGTTGCTGATGATCTTTCTAGATGACTCCAGTTACCATGAGTCCCCCCCCTCTCCCCCATCACCATCTACACTGTTTTGAACCTGTTGGGAATCTGCTCTTGAGTCTGTATTCATGTCACAGTGATCTCCTGATTTCATACAACAATAACCAGCGAACGTCCAAAAGAACTCAGTGTTCATTTCTTGCCTCTTTCCAGAGTCTGCGGTTGGGGTGCGGGGTGGAGGGCTGAGTGAGAGACTTCATTGAAAAAACCAAGGAAATACAAAGTGAAAAAGTCAGAATGATCAACGCTCATTTTGCAGCCCAGAGGGGAGGTTTTACTCTCACTGGAGGGAACCTCTCGCGACACCATCTTCTTCATGTATCATGGCTGGATTTTCTTTCTCCCTTTTCCTCTTTCTCTCTAGTTTATCTGCAGCTGAGTTTTCAAATGGCTTTCCTGTTTGAAGCTGGGTAAAAGACTGTCATTTGGTTTCCAGAGAAGCAGCCTGGGTAGGTTTTGGGAGATTCGGTCATTTTTCAGAAGCTGTACCAACATTTTTAGCTAACTTGAAAGGTTCTATTTTTAAAAGCCTGTCCTGTCAGCAATATGCTCAAGGACTTTCATTTTTATAATATTACTTTTAAAAAATACTTTACATATTCAAACTCAGATATTAATATATCTTGAATATATTAACTTTTCTCTTGGGCTTATCGTACTAAACTGTTGCCAAGTTGGAAAATAAAAAGTAACCACTTATAATAATCTATATTCTACAAAGGAAACAGTAGGATTTACTTTAATCATTATTTTATCATATCCTTAATTCATGTTTGCCCTTATAGATTATATTTTATTAAAAATAGTATGTTTACGAAAAAAAGTACTCTTTAATTATATAAAATAAAATATCTTCCAAAATTGCAAAAAAATAAGAAAAATAAATAAAAGCCTATCATTCCCTCTCCCCCACCCAGATAGACACTGTTAAACTGAATTCAAAAATATGTTTAAAAACTGACCAAAAATACTGTGAGATCACAAGTTATTGCCAGAGAAGGGAAGGCTAAAATGATTCGTAAAGTAAGTATGCAGATATAAATATATCGATACTGTTAAATTAATATAGAATCCCAGGGTGATTTTTAGAAAATATGTACTTTATATGCAAAAATAAATCTGTATTTGAGATTACTAAAAAGATATTTACAAGTAGCTGAGGCATAGAGTTTTAAATTAATGCATAATATGTCAATAATAAGCATGCTGATCTTAGGATTTTTAATCACGTTTCAGAAGCCTAATCAATGTTCATAGAAAAATACTTTCTTTTTAAAAAAAGGTGTAGAATATAAAATTTTTAGTATTTTTAATTCTACAGAACCACAGACCTCTCATTATTTAGGATTACAATAAAAAATAAGGCATTAAAATGAAAACATTGTAATGAAAAAGTTGTAATAATAAACAGGAAACTGTCCATGGGTTACAACGCCTGTAACTTTTTAGGAAATTCAGGGGAGAGAGAAAGATATACTTTTGCATAAATAGGTACACCTTTTTAGTGGGAGGAAAGAGAGAGGGAGAAGCTGTAATAAATAAATCAGCTAGTGTCAGGATATGACATTATTTTCCAGCCCAATACTGCAATCCCCCCTTATCCATGGGGTATATGTTCTAAGACCCCCAGTGGGTGCCTGAAACCACAAGTAGCACCAAACCCTATACACATTGTTTTTTCCTATATATACATGCCTAGGATAAAGTTTAGTTTATAAATTAGGCACAGTCAGAGAATAGCAGAACTGCCAGCATCACTACTCTTGCACTTTGGGGCCATTATTAAGTAAAATAAGAGCCACTTGAACACAGTACCGAGATAGATACCGAGATGCATGGGATACGCTGGACAAAGAGATGGTTCACATCCCAGGTGGGATGGAGCAAGATGGCACAAGATTTCATCACTCTGCTCAGAATAGCATATGATTTAAAACTTATGAATTATTTCTGGAATTTTCTATTTAACATTTTCAGACCTCAGTTGACCATGGGTAACTGCAACTTTGGATAAAAGAGGACTACTGTATCTGGAGAGACAGGAAGAGGTGTACATTTCCTAATTTATCAGCAGAACTAAAGGTGTTCAGGAAGCAGGCCAAGCATAGCGATTCTCCAGAACTTCTGGGCTACACGTGGGCCCAGGAATGGAGCCATGTGCAAATGGGGAAATGCCTCATGTGCAAAAAACAGTTAATTTAGGAGCCTAAAGAATGCCAAAACTGGATTACCCATTCTGAAATTGCGGGCTTTGTGTGTGGACAGCTTTCAAAATCAGAACAAAACCACCTGTAGATAAATACGGGCACATGTTCTAAAAGTCATAAAAAATGTCCTGAGTTTCAACCCCTACATTTTTAAAATACTTACATCTCATTGCATCCAACAACCATTAAAAACATACAAACTGCATAACTATAAACCAAATATATCAGAATTTATAAAACAGCATATAAATGAAATGGCAAAAGAATAATCAGGTTTCTAAGTTTTTTCCATTATAATGATCTAAATAATTATAAGTGTAAGAACTACAGGTAATTATGTCTTACTTAAAAGATATGATTAATATCTAGATAGATGTTCTAATTTTTCAAGGCCTGTATCTTGTCAATCCTCAAATTATCATTTTTGATCTTAGAAATTATTTTTAACTTTCCTGTATGTGTACAATAGTAATTTGCAGCAAATCTGTGTAATTTCACAACCCTCCATTTGAAAAAAGAGAACACCGTGTGTGGTTTTCATGATAATAAGTACAATTTAAAAATGTATGTCTTGAGTTGATAACTTTGGGTAATTGTTCCAAGAACTACTTTACATGGAGCATATTAGCAGTGGAAATAGCTTTGACTTCCCTCCCTCGATTACACGAGCAGCAATATGGTGATTAACCAAATTATCCCTGCAAATTTATTATCTTGATTTCTTCAACTTGTACATCACATTCATTAGCTATCAAAATGGAAAACTCAGTTTCGTGAAAGATAATCAGACTACAAGTGGCAGATACAAAAGGTCTGAGCTTTTCTGGCGTGGATACCAGCAGTAGCTGGGAATGCCTTTTCACTTCCAACCCTCAGGAGTTATTAGGTGAACTCTCATCTCTCTTGAATTTGTGCGAAATGTAGAATGTTCTAGTGCTCCCAGGTAACCCAACAATCTTGGCCGTCCTTGGAGAGCTTATGTTTCAGGGGGACAGCACCTCAATCTTTTTTTGTTGGAGGATTGGAAGGACAACAAGGTAGAGAGGAAAAACAGACACTGAGCAAAAGGTCAAAGGCATTCATTCATTATTCCTCATCCATTTATTCAGCATTAGTTAAACACCCATTACATGCCAGGCAGTTTGATAGCTCCTGGAGATGGATGGTAAGAGCCTAATGGGGCTTAAGAAAGACAATTATGACTCAGTACAATAAGTGCTATGATAAAAGTAAAGGGTACTTGGGGGGGGGGGAATACAGAACAAGAGCATCTAACTCAGACTCTGGCAATCAGGAAGGCTTCCTGGAGGGAGTGACATCTTAAGTGAGGCTTGTAAGATATGCAAGAAACAGTCGGGTGTTCGGGGTCAGGGGCAGACAGAGCGTGCTCTGGGGTTAGGGAAGAGCATGAGTGAAGCCCGGAGGTGAGGGAGAGAGCTGTGGTGCCGCTCCTGCAGAAGCCATGTACAGAGTGAGAGGTGGGCAGGGGTGAGAGATGAGGCTGGAACACCACTGGGGCCAGAGCACGTGTGGCTCTGCAGAGGACCTCCAAGAATCTGACTCTGTCTTGAGCCCAGTCTCACTATCTCTTTGCTCGGTGGATGTGCCTTGCAAGGCTAGAGCAACAGAAAACTTTAAAAATCAAGTATACTTAATGCCTCAGTCCTCTAATGTAGTGCTGAAGTTCTCCAAGTTTCTTCACGAGAAATGGGGAAGGTGTGCCTTTGACCTTGCTGGAAACCCCGGCCATGGTGCAGTCTGGCTACTGACATGCTTCCCTTGTCCCAGCCTGGGCACAGCAGGAGGTACATGGCACCGTGAGCTCCGTGACGGCCTGTGGCATCCAGCTGTTGTTAACACTATGTGTGGACCTCCTCTTGTCTTCCAGTCCCCACCTTCACAGTAAGATATTGACAAACACCCATGCAAAGATATTGACTGCGGTATCAGAACTCACCCTTGACTATGAGGGCAGAGAGTATATTCCCACAGAATATATGCTGCTTGGGCTGCTAACATCCCCTTGGTCTTCCACACCCCTGGTTCTGTAAATGCCTCTGTGATGTCTAACCGTGTGCATCAGAAGGAGACAGGTAAAAACAGAAAGGCAAAGCCATTCACTCCCAATGGGAACTTCCAGACCTTCACGGTCCCTTTGGCCATCACCCCAAATCCTCTGGGCTCGGAACAGATTCTGAATTAGAGTATTCTCGTCCCACCTCTGTTAGAAACTGGACACCTCCAGAGTCATCACAAAGCCTACAAAGTGTAGCCAAATGGCCCTGAAACAAGCAGCAAGCTGCTGCATACCCCTTACAGGCACCAGGATGCCCCTGGCAGAGAAATGGAGTCACTTAAGTAGGGCTTTTGGTTTCAGCCAAAAGGACAAATATAATAACATCTAGTAAAAATGCACCTACAGATGTAAAATAAGATATAAATTGTGTTACTGCTGTCTCTATCCATCCAAGTGGCCAACTGCAAAAAGAAAAATCAAAACAAAACACTACCAAGTGAAACTCATTTATCTTGGATAAAACATGTAGCTTTTGCTTGGTGAATTTCTCTAGACCTCCAGGAGGTTTACTTTTGCTTTGATTCGATTTTATTATGACAAGTAATGGGATATATAAACGGGCTCCTCTACATTTATACGCGGATTGATTTTGCCATTTGTGGGCTTCATTTTGTCATGAATAAAATCTTTACTACTTGAAACAAATGAGATAATTTATAAAAAAAAAAACAAAAAAAAACACACAACATGAGGCAGGAAACGCCTGTCTGGTCTGAAACGGGAGATTTGACCTAGGTCCAGCTCTGCGAACGACCCAAACAGATCACTTAAAACAAGTTGTCCCTTTGTTCTCTATTTTCTCCGAGTGGCTAATATATTTTCATGTGGGTTACGGAGCATGTAGACATTTAAGCACAAGGCTTCTCTTGGCTCACCATCCAGGGTCTGAACACGTGAGGGGGCCATGATGATGTGCGTTGCATGTGATGGGAATCTCAACTCTTTCCTCGCTCACAGATCTCCCAGCATCACAACTGGAAATCTTGCCTAGGAGGCTCCTTAGTTTCTAGAAAACCAAGGAAAAGGAGTTCCCTCTGTCTGCTGGAAATCTGTTCAGTTATAGCGTCAGGAAATTGGTTTGGGTCTCCAGAATTTAAACAAGTCCCAGGTACTCCTTTCATGTCAACAGAAGGGCAACTCTACGTAAATATTCGCCATGAATATCTCACAGGAAATTGGAATTAAATTAGTGACTAAAGATGAAAGCCAAGAAGATAATCTGCTCAGATGTTGCACTGAGATTGTCTCTAAATTCATCCTTTAAATCCAAACCAGATCTCAAACACTGGTCTCTTATGACAAAGGCTCCCTACGTTATGAGGAATGCCCGGCAATAAACGCCATCTAGAGCCGTGTGGCATAAAGTCTGTGCATTCTAGATTCCAGCCCTGTACAACCCCATTAAGTTGTAAACAGATTTTATTTGCTGAACAAATGTTAATGCCATTCTACGTTAATGGATAATGCTAGGAAAAGCACCTAAGTATTACAGCACTGGAGCCTTTAGGGATGAAATACAGTGTAACTTAGAAAACTGTGTTACAAACATATGTCAGCGATGAGGGCTCCCAGCCCTTGGTGCCCATCTCCTAAATGAATTTTGCAGTAATACACAGATTTACTAGGTCCCAGGATTGAAATTCTCTGAGTGAGGATAAAAAATAATTATACTGGAGAACATAATGTAATATTCAAATGACTTGAAAACAGTCACCTCGGCAAAAATGAGAGGGGGGAGGAGAAAGAAGTTCAAAGGTGGTGAGATTGCTGACGGCCATAAAACCTCCGTGAGTTCAAGTGCACACACGTGTGATCGGGCACTTTCAGATCATACACACATGGGAACCGGAAACCTCCCTTTCACAGCAAAATGCCTGAGTGGTTTCATGAATGAGCTGGTGGGGGGGCTTCTTCCTTTAATAAGACAGCACAGCAGGTAAGAGAGAGGGGGTGCTGGTCCCAGACGGTGCTGGTTAAAATCCCAGCTCTACCATGTGGTAGCTGTGTGCCCTTGGCCAGTTGTGTTTAACCTCCCCTCGCCTCAGTTTCTTCCTCTGTAAAATGGGGATGATAATAGTTCCCAACTACACAGAAGGCAGTTGTGATGGTCCAATAAGAAAACACATGCAAGAAGCTTGGAAGAGTGTCCCAGATATAGTAAGTGCTCAATAAATGTTAGCCTATCCTCACTGGTGGTCGTGACTGTGTAGGAAATAAATGGAATGGAAATAAATGGAATGGAAATAAATGGAATGAAAACCACAGCCTCTCCTCACAAGGGGTCTCTAAACTCAGGGACTCCATCCTCTCAGTTTTCTCCAGTCTGGACCCTGCCCCCCTCTCCTCCACAGAAACAGCTCTCCATAAGGTCACCAATGACCTTTTTGTTGTCCAATCCACTGGGTGGCTTTAGATCCTCATCTTTTCGTGTCCTCTCAGGAATTCTGCGCCCTGTTGAATGGAAACTCTCTTTCCTTGGATTCTGTGACTTTTCACGGTCACAATTTTCTCTAGTCACTCCCTCTCATGTTCGTTTGCCAGTGGATATTCCTCCCTTCCCTGCCCCTGAAATGGTGGAATTTAGGCTCTCATTGCTTCTTGGCCTCAAGTCCCTCTCCAGGCAAATGTACCCATTTCCATGGTTTTACTACCAATGTGCTAATTCATCCAAAATGCTGGCCTGCAGCTCAGACCTCTGTTCTGAGTTTCTCTACATTCCCCTCGTCTACCTGAACATCACAAAGGCACCTCAAACTCAGCACGTCTAAAAATTAACAGAGGATGTCCTCTTCTCCCCCACCCAACACAGCATCTCCCTCCATCTTCCCACGTCTCCACCAAGCATCCCTCACTTGGAACCTGCATCAGCCTCCCATTCCTCTTCCTTCTTCCCCTCAAGCCACTCCTCACAGCAGCCAGAACGGTGCATCTACACTGCCAATCTGATCACATCACTCCCAGCTCCAATCCTTCACCGGCTCCCCTGTGCTTAGAGCCTCTTGAATGTGGCTGGGAAAGCACAGCACGACTGGCCTCTCCTGCCTGGCTTTTCCCACCTGCTCTCCAGCCACGCGGGCCTTCTCTTTCCTTCCTGGGTCTTTAACAAGCCGAGCTCTTCATTCCCTCTGCTTGGAATCTTCACCATTTTCCTTAGGTTGCTTTCCTACTCACCCTCCAGCTCTTAGTTCAAAGGCTGCTTCCTCAGGGAAGTAGTTCTTGACCCCAAATTCAGTAATGTAACCCTACAGTAAGCGCTCATAAAACCCTGAGTATTTACCACAATTCACATTATACATTTATTTATGAGATTAAAAAAAAAAAACTTAGTATCTATCTCTTCCAGCACATTGTCGGTTCCCAAAGGGCCAGAGGTCATGTTTCCAGTACCTCCCACATGGAAAGGGCATACAAACACTTGTCCAATGACCATCTCCATTTTCATTATTTTAAGGTATTTTTCATGACCCTGATCTTCCTCCACAACAAGAGAGAGCCTTTTTAAAACGAGATGGCTGCAAGCAGTAAGTACCTCTGGTGACCTTGACGACATCAGGTTTACCTGAGCTGATTCCAAGGGGAGAGACCACTGGTAAGGAAAATTGGGCTCCACAAAGATGATTCACAGGAACCGAGCACTAAAAAAGCCAATACATCTTGTCCGTGATTTATAGCAAAGGGAATCTGTGAGCCATCACAATGATACTCATCATTCTCCTTTGCAGGATTCTTTTACTCACTCACTCATTTATTTATTCGTTCCACAAAATCGTGAATTCTAAAATTCCAAACATTAGGGCCACCGTGTGGGAAGAATACTGATGTGTGACAGATACACAACAAATCCAACAGGCTGTAACTGAGAAGGCGCCCTGCGCTTGTGTTTGCAGGAGAGGAGATACTTAGGATAAGAGGGGAAGACGATCCTGGGGCTGCCTGGTGTGAGAGGCAGGTGACAGCCAGAAAAACATTCCAGGCAAAACTGGGAAACAGACATGATCCTCTAGGAGCTCCTGAAGTTAGACCACTACTAACACCTGAGATTGCCAGGTGAGGGGAGAGAAAGATGCTCACACGACAGCACCAGCACCACCATCACTTCCCAGTCTATACCATCTCCTCTTTGGAACACTCCTCACAAGCTCTGGGAAGTGTGGAACTCAGAGCTCAGCTGTCTTCCGATGAAGGCAGCATCCCCCCTACCCTTGACCCCGCACATACACATAAATCAATTCTCTCATTGGTCCAGGCTTTCCCTCTTGCTCCACGCCTGATTCAAGGCGGGCAGGGGCGGCACCCGTGGTGTGATGGATTAGGGGTCAGTATCGTGGGAAGGTAGGAGAGTGGGGCCGGGGTGCCAGGCTCTCATCAGCTCTCTTAAGAAAAAAATAAATAATGCTTTAAACTCTTGACTACACCATTCAGTTTTATTTGAAGTGAATTTTTCACTATCTAAAGCAGGGGTCCCCAACCCCCGGGCCACAGACTGGCACCGCTCCGTGGCTGTTAGGAACCGGGCCACACAGCAGGAGGTGAGCGGCGGGTGAGCGAGCGAAGCTTCATCTGTATTTACAGCCGCTCCCCATCGCCCGCGTTACCGCCTGAGCTCCGCCTCCTGTCAGCATTATGGTGAGTTGTATAATTATTTCATTATATATTACTATGTAATAATAATAAAGTGCACAGTAAATGTAATGCGCTTGAATTATCCTGAAACCATCCTCCCCACCCCCGTGGAAAAATGTCTTCCACAAAACCAGTCCCTGGTGCCGAAAAAGTTGTGGACTGCTTCTCTAAAGTATATCGTTTTGGTATGAGAAATACTCAAACTCTTTATAAACGTCAAGCCCTGCATAGAATAGAGAACAGAAAGGTCAAATAACAGAGTTCTTCCATATCCTCAGAAAAGATAAGAAAGGATGAGAAGGGGTAGGATTTTTTAAACATAAACAGAGAAACCAAAGAGGGGATTGGTGTGTTGTGGTATTATCATTTTGCAGATATAAACACCAAAACCAATCAAAGGAAGATGGCTTGAACATTGAGTACTGGGACCCCAAACATCAAAGTATGTTAAAAGAGAAAAATAGGAAAAGTACATCTGCATTTTACACTATCTGTGTTTAACCTGAAACAAGGCCCCAAGATAGAGATCATTTAGATGTAAAATACAACACGTATTTTATTCAACATATACTTAAATGCCAGAAATGAAGCTACCACACTTTGACAACTGTTTTCTATATAAATCTCTGCCAGAAAAACAAAAATCATTATGAATTCATCAAATCAAACTTCAATGAATTATTTTAATCAATTTGAGAGTGAAAAAATTTGTTTATGAAATAATGCTTTCCAGGAAGAAATAAAAATCCTTCCGCTGAAAACAATTTGATGGTTAATGTAAAATTTTAAACCACATAACCATATTACTGTAATTCACTAGCAATTCAAGAAGAACTGTGTAGGATGCCCAAAAGTTAAGAACATATTAAAATAAAGTTTCTCTTTTTCTTTATAGAGAATTGCCACACCATCTGGTCTGATTCGCCTTGGTGTTTTGCCCAGTGTAATATCAGCTTTCTGAGAGCTATAAATTATTAGGTTATTCCGATGAAAAATATGATTGAAGACAAAATATAGGTTGAAGAGGACATCCTGATTATAAGTTTGGATACTCAGGAGAACACTAATATGGCAGAACAGCCCAGCCTAAGTGCATCTGCGCATGAAACTAGTTCACGGAGGCCGTGCACGTGAGATGATGGTGATGAAAAGGACAGGCTTACAGAGAGTAACAGGCAAAATAATAACACGCATAACAATATGGAAATAAATTTTCAACGCTGAGCATCACCTCTTCGTCAGAGTGCTTCTGATTCTAATTAAGTTTGGGAGAAAAATAACCAGGCGACCCCTGCCTGACTGGAAAGCACAGACTATTGAAAGATGCTTTTAAATAGTAGGGTGATAAATGGGGGCGTCCAAATGTGAACACAATCATATTTTTCATCTCAACTCTGTTGTTCTGTCTTCCAGCTGATCCCTCTAATACAGTGTCACCTCAGCCTGTGCAAAGGGACCAGATTAAGGTGTAGCTCCTAGGTTTCTAAAGGAAGCTTTAGAAGTTGTTTTGTAAAGTACTGTTGTTTAGGCAACTTAGGTGATTACCCCCAGAAAGGGTAAAGATCAAACAACACATGAACAATGGGCTCGCTTTGACACTGCAGCTGCACCTCCTTCCATTTGGAATCTATGTCAACCAGTTGGTAAGATTTGTAAAAGAATATCCTTACCCGAATTATTTCTTCAACACAGCTGTTGGTTTCTCCAGATCTACTCTCCTGCAAGCAAAGGGGAAAAAACATTAAGCCAGATAGAACAGACTTACGGTTACAGAGAAGAAATGACACATAAGCTTCCAAATTTAACAGAGTTTGGACAGGGGGCCTTGCCTAAAGTAGGACTTACAGATAAGCTCCTTTCCTTTTTTTTTTTTCACACACACACACACACACACACACACACACACACACACACACTGTATTTTATTTTTACAAGAGATAGACTGACACCAAGCATTGTACATGGATGACCACAACAAAAGCAACAATGATTGCAATTACCAAACACGAAACACACTCATACTATGTCATAATATTGACATTCAGTCCAGGAATCCTCCACTGTAACAAGCTCCTTTCCTTAATAGGACAACTCCAATCAAGCCTGTGACCACCCTCCCTTCCCGCACTGCTGCACTGTGGACGGGGCGGCCGGGTCCTGAGTTGCAGTGCTGGGCCCCAGAGTTGCAGCGCTGGGCCCTCCAACCACGTCAACTCTAAGCAGGGAAGGCTCCCAGGAGTACAGCCCATGACTGGCAGGTATGAGCTCCATTCAGCTTGGGTTCCATCAAAGTGTGGAAGGAAATGTGGCCTACACCACAAAGATGGATCCGGTCCACCCCCCAAATACATGCAATGGTCCTGCCGAATACAAGTGAAACTCTTGGTAGTTCTACCATCCTCAGAGCCTAGGTTTACTGGGTGATGGGCCAAAACCCAGAAGACCAAAAGGAGACACATTCTCCCAACACTCCCAGGATAGGCTGGGTGTCACACTCCAGAGCCACTGGTTCTGTAACCCACGCTGCCCTGTGCTGGGGAGATGGTATAGGCTCTGAGGAATGGTGGCTTCGGGTCACAGCCAACTCTGGGGACCATTTTAAGTTTCAGAGATGCTGTGTGGTTACTGCTGGTAACACACTCCCAGAGCACAGGAAGTAGTTTTGTGGGGACGTGAAAGCAGCATTTGCTGGTAGAAGTGCCTACTGTGGTCTCAGCAAAATACTTCCCTGGCCTTTTAATTCAATGACATTGACCACGACTCAGCACGACCTCCCAGCATGAGGCTTTCTTCGCGATGTCTTCCCCAAGCCCACTCTGCTCTCCTTCCTCCTCACGGTTCTCTCTCCCCCAGGAATGCTGATCTGCACCGTCCTGGTTTTCCTGGTTCATTCCAAGTCACCCTTCAGAGGCAGGTCAACCGTGACTTCCTCAAAGCACCATCCCTAGCCCTGGAATACTCATCCACGCAGCATTTACTTTCCTCTTCAGCACACTCACCACAACTGCCGTTCACAGACGGACTCTGGAACGATCTCTCCTCCCTCGAGGGCAGACCCTCCACCCACTCAGGGGCTCTGTGCCTTTCAGTGTGAATATCTGCCAGTGGGCGGCACAGGAAGGAATGAATGAATCTACCTCCTGCCCTTCCCAGGAATGTGAGCGCTATCACAACCAGCTCCAGGACTTCTCAGTATTACAAAGGCTCCACCAGAAAGTGTACTTTCACACTCCCAGACCCCTGTGTGTGTCCCCCACCCGCTCTTCCTGGGAGTAGAGCATTCCATCAGAAATATTCCACCCTTCACACGGGGTAAGAGGCCAAGGTGAATGCAAGTGCGTGAGGCTTGAAAATGTCCCACAAGTGATTGAGATTTTTCCTACCCAGAAACAGAAGGTTTGTCCAAGGCTCCCAACTGAGGCTCAGAGAGTTTACATGACTTGCCCCAGGCCACAGAACAGTGAGTCTGGACCAGGAAACAGGACTCATCCTCGGTCATGTACATTTTCTCTTCCAGAAGCTTTCCCCAGTCCCAAAGGCTGTGCCGGAAATATATGCATTTCCTCAGCAAACCTGAGCTCATTTGTTTGTCATACTACCAGAGTTTCTATGATGTTTATATAGTTTGGAAACTTTTTTTTTTTATTGTGGTAAAATACACAAAACATAATCTTTACTATTTTAACCATTTTAAAGTGTATAATTTACTGGCCTTAAATACATTCACAATGTCACCACTATCTAGTTCAAGAACATTTTCGCCACCCTGAATGGAGACCCCATGCCCCTTAAGCAGGAAGTCCCCATTCCTCCCTCTCCCCAGCTCCTGGTAACCACTAATCTACTTTCTGTTACTATGGATTTTTCTATTCTAAATATTTCATATAAATGAATCATATAACATGTGGCCTTTTGTGTCTGGCTGGTTTCACTTAGGATAATGTTTTCAAGGTTCATCCACGTTGTAACCTATGTCAGTACTCTATTCCTTTTTGTGGCTGAGTAACAGTCTATTGTTATGGACAGACCACATTTGTTTATCCAGTTGATGGACATTTTGGTTTTTCCACTTTGGCTGTTGTGATAGCACTTCTATAAACATCTGTACACAAGTTTTTGTTTGAATACCTGTTTTCACGTCTTTTGGGTATAGAACTACACGTTGAATTGGTGGATCATATGGCAATTCTATGCTTAGCTTTTTGAAGAACTGCCAAATTGTTTTCCATACTGGCTGTACCATTTTATATTCCTACTAGCAACGTATGAAGGTTCTACTTTCTCCACATCTTAACCAACACTTGTTATTTTCTGGTTTTGTTGTGTTTTGTATAATAGCCATCCTAAAGGGTGTAAAATGGTATCGTGTTGAGACTTTAATCTGCATCTTCCTAAGGACTAATGATGTTGAGCAACTTTTCACGTGCATTTTGGCCATTTGTGTATCTTCTTTGGAGAAATGTCTTTTGCCCACTTTTAAATTGGGTTTGTTAACTTTTTATTGTTTTGTTAAGAGTTCTTTATATATTTTGGATACTAGGACCTTATCAGATACATGATTTGCACATATTTTTACCCATTCTTTGGAATGTATTCTCACCCTCTTGATAGTGTTCATGGATGCACAAAATTTTTAATTTGATGAAGTCCAATTTACCTATTTTTCTCTTTATTGCTTTGCTCTTGGTGTCGTGTCTAAGAAGTCATTGCCAAATCCAAGGTTATAAAGATTTACCCATGTGTTCTTTTACGAGTTTTATAGTTTTGGTTTTTATAGTTAGGACTTTAATTCAACAGTTTGAGAACTTTTAGGTGAAGTTTATTTCCTTATGGATTATTTGATGTTTTAGTTAAAACAGGAACATTATCTTTGCATAAATTACTCCTTTCTAGTCTCATCATTAAAAAAGTCAATAACGAAATGTGTAAAGCACAACCGTCGCTAACAGTGCATGAACATAACATATATGTCTATCCTTATAAAACAAGAAAAACAGTGTTAAATATCATGATAAGATTAGAAGACCCAAAGCTTTTTACTAATATTTCATTCCTCTTTCCTATATTTATCCCTTCTCTTGTTTTCCCAAAAGTTCAGTTTGGCAACATACATCTAACACACCCCCAACTTCTGTTCCCAATGCCTTATCCCGGGACTGCTCTGGAAATTTCACCATTCTGCTACTCCAATCAAATTAGATCAGAGAGCTCTTTTTGGAACCAGCCCAAACCCTGTTTCCTTTCCAGGGCAGCCAGAGGCAACCATCACAAAGGCTGTGTGGTGAAGCCTCAGCCAGGCCAGGGCTCAATGGTTCTTTGAAATGACCTCCTTCAGAGCTCAGGTGGGAATCAGTGGTCGAATTGGAAAACGCATCTTCATACCCACAACCATTTCTCTTACCCTACTTCCAAATCCCAACCCCTTTCCTACCATGTAATATATTGGGAGAGCAAATGCTAAATTCTCAATGTACTTTTTATTTTCCACCTTAAAACAATCAATCAAGGAAAACTTGACTTCATGCTCTCTGTGGACTCACCCAGGTTCACAACCTACTACAAAGACTCTTGATATATTTGGTTCCTTGAAACTAAGCTTCCCCTGAATACCGCACTATAATTTCATTTGAAATGATTTATATCAATGACAGGTGGCCCTTAGTATCTCTCCCCATAATCCTATAAATTTCCACTACCCTACTCTGAAAAGGGAACACACTGAGAGAGGAACAGAATATAAAAGCCCTGCTAAATACTTCCCTCATCAATGTAGATGAAATATGCAGAATTATTACACTGGGTCATCTCTATGGCAACTCCAACCGTGAACTTTGATGGTCTGGCCAGACATCAGGTCATTCCCTCCTGGGAGGGCCCCTTGCCCAGCTGAGCATGTGCAGAACTGAGGCCAGGACAAAAGACTTCCTACAAAAGTCTCAGGGAGTCCTGGCTTTAAATTACAGAGTGGAGGAGCTTTGGCAGAGGAAAATCTTGGCCCTCGTCTGGAACATTTCTGACTCCTGGGGCCACCTGGGGAAGGGTACCACATTGGGGTTGAATTTCCCAGGCCCCATTTAGATTGGAGTGGATCCGTGAGGCACAATATTACAGAAAGGTTGAAATGGAAGGAACCTTAGAGCTCATTTTACCCAATTCAATGACTTCAACAGATGGAGAAACTGTGGCCCAGTGAAGTGAAGAGTCTTGTCCAAAATCATTTTTGGCAGCAAAGGACAGTCAAGGTAGAACCCACACACATTTCTTCAACACCACTGCAGTCAATTTTCTACTATCTAATGCTATTTCTCCAAGCTCAACCTTTAGAACGGGCTCTACTTGAGGTCACTCTCGGGCTTAAAGTATGGAAATAGAAGAATCTGGATAGTGTTTGGATAAATTTCCTCCTTCGTTCCCATGCTGCAAATTATCCAATGCTTAGTCACTCTGGATCATACTCATTAACCTCAAACACCACACGCATAGACCAAAAGGGTTAAGGCAGGAGAGGAAGTGGAGAGAAAAGGTTAATACTAACCATCTCTTCTGTGATGTTGACAAATTAGAGACAAGGATTTGTGTCCTCAGAAACTGGAGGGCAGAATTCTACCTCTTCTTTTCCGAATCCACAAAGGTGGGGTGGGGGGGAGATGGGTAGGTAGGGTTGGGATGGGCAGGGTGTGAGGGTCGGGAAGACTGCAGGGCCTTTCACCTTCTTTCTTTCTCAAAATCCTTCTCAAATCTGGTTTCAGCTGCAGTTGTGCACTTTGATTATATTTACATTTTAAAAGCTTTCAGTGTTTATGAACAAGATTAAAACATGCATGTAATTTACATCTCCAAATTTGTGTTTATATTTTTTCACAATAAAGTCATTGCTTTCCTTGGAAAGGTACCCACTGAGGAGGGCTGTGCAACGCCAATTTTAATTACTGTGCATTTTGTGAGGGTTCGTAGCTGTTGCTTCACGCTGGGTTACTGAGCTGTATTTACTCCGACTTGGATGAACCCACCCCCTTTCCCTATCATTACATTTTGAAATCTGTCATAACAGCCTCACCTCATTGAACCTCCAACTAAACTTCAATTAAAAGCGAGCAACCCCAGCTGATTCTCCTTCTCTACAAGCCTTGTCGATCACGTTCCTTTCTCCATGGAACTGCTTTCCTCAAATCTTACCACTTAAAAATACACACCACACGCTCTGCCAGCGCAGTGTGAGGAACGGAGCTGTGGGTAAGTATAGCTCAAGAAATAGCCAGGAGCAACCTATCACTGAGAACCTAAGCCCCTAATTACCATGCCACGCACACAGCACTGGAAGAAGCCAGCCAAGCTTAAGGAGAAAAGGCTCGATCCAATCAGTGGGAAATGTCATTTCACTACGGAGGAGATGAAGCTGCACATATCCTATTTTCAAAAATAGTTTAACTCTTCATCGGACACATTGAGGGCGGAACTTTCATTCTAAAATAATACTGTTTTAAAGTCACAGTACCCTTGTTTGTCTGCAAGCACTCGAAAGGTCCTCAAACATTTAGACATTGTTTATCACATGCACACTCTTGAATACTTCCACAGAAGTATTTTTAAATAAGTCTTACTATTTCTGATATAGAGAAAAATTGAGGTACAAAGAAATTAGGTGTCCCATCAGTGCCACCAAAGCACTGGGCGAGGATCTAAGCTTGAATCCAGGGATTATCGCAAGTCTACGTGAAGCTCCATCCACTGACTGTGGCGCCAGCCTCACCTGAGGCCAGGGTCACCTGAGGTCAGGAGAGTGCCAGCCAGTTCTCTCTTCAGCAAGTCTTATGACCACCTAACTCTTCCCCCTTCTTTTCTTTTCTTTCTTTCTTTTTTTTTTTTTTTTTAACAAGTGCTGTTTGTTTTAGGAATGATCATGCCTACATGGCTTTTTTTTTTTTTTTGCGCCACACTCACCAGCATGTGGGATCTTAGCTCCCCAACCAGGGATTGAACCAGTGCCCCCTGCATTGGAAGTGCAGAGTCTTAACCCCTGGACCGCCAGGGAAGTGCCCACTTCCCCTTTAGAGGCTACACGCTGCTCCCGATCGCCGGAGCTGGAGACTGGCCTCATCCCTGCTGGGTCCCCCCGCCTGATCTCCCGAATGTGCTCAGCCAACTGGTTCACCTGTTGCTCTGTTGCTCACATCCAGTTTTTTCCCTCAGAATTACTGTCACCATCGCTTAGACATTTATACACTGAGAAAAATAAATAAATAAATAAATAAATAAGGAAAGGTGTATAAAAGTATATCATAAGAATGCAAACAAAATGACAGCAGAGAGTGGTGATATTATTTTCAACTAAAGGACAGTTCATAGCAAAAAAAAAAAAAAATGAATTGGAGAGCACAACACAGAATGAGGAAAAAATAGGGCATTAATAGAGCATCAAAATAAGGTATGCTAAGAAAAAGGAAAAAAATAGAATTATTATGGTTGAACATCTTTAATCCACCCCTATTTTTCATAATAGACAAAGGATACCAAAACAAGATCCCAACTAAATAAGAGGGATAGAGGACTTGAAAATAAAATTAAATAAGGACAAACTGAAAGATATAACGAACTTAGACTATTATGAGGAAACCCCAATTTTTCAAGCACACATGAAATAGCTACTGAAGTGGTTATATACTGAGCTACAAAAGAGCTTCAAAAAATTCCAAAAAGCAGTTGTTTTATAGCCCAGACTCTTTGGCTACAAGTTATCAAAACACTTAAGCTATGAATTAAAACAAGGTAGACATAAAATCTCCTAGAACTCTTAGAATAAAAAAAACACTATAAAAATCAACTATAAATAACTCTTCATATTTACAGGAAAATAATATAAAAATACTTCAAAACAAAATTATGGGATGCTCCCAAAGATATTCTTAGAGGTAAATTCATACACTAAAAACTTTCATTATTTTTTTTTAAAAAATGAATGTGCTAAGCAATTGAAAATTTAAAATCAGAGGCATACCAAAGAAAGAAAATAACAAAGAGAGAAAACCAATGAAATATTTATAAAGCAAAAAGTCAGAATTTATAAAGCTACAATATAATTTCTTAGAAACAAAAATAAAACACATTACCCAAAACAATAATGGAAAGTCACTTAAAAATCTGTTCAATAAAAAGATAAACATAAAATAATTTGATATATGAAGGGGATAAAACATATGGAAGCCCTTATAATCATAAGAAAGTATTGAGGTTAACATTAATATAGAACACAATACTAATAAATGAAAAATTTTGATGAAGTTGGCAACTTTCTGGAAAAAACTGACATAAGATATAAAGAAAAATGAAATTAGGCCTATAAATCTGAGAATGCAGATTAAATTAAAAATTATCTTCAAATAAGGCTTTAAGCCGAATAGTTTTACAGTGAAGTATTTCAAACTTTCAAGGAAGAACTAACTCTCACATATTTTCTCTTCCAGAGTAGAAGGTAATGGGAAGCTATATGATTTATTTTCTTAAATTAATATAAAAACCTCACATAAGAGACTAAATCAATCTCCTTATGAAAATAAATGTAAAATCCTCAAAAGATTATTAGTAAATATGATTCAATAAAATGTTATAAGAATTAGTGGGAACTTAGTGGGATTTGTCCCAGGAATGCAAAAATAGTTTAATATTTAATATTAGGGCCTCTTTGAAGTATTGTATCACTAGGGAAATTACGTAAAACTGTGATCATCTCAGTGTTTTTTTGATCTCAGCAGATTTTTTTGATCATATACCTAGAAAAATCCAAAAGACTCCATTGTTACTGTATTAAAAGGGAGGTTTAAAAAGTGGTTGGCTATGAACAGTCAAAGCTCAATAGCTCTTCTGTGCAGCAGCAATAAACACTTTAAAAATATGAAAAAAATCCCACCCACAATATCAAGAAAAATAAATGAGGAATAACATTAACAAGACATGTTTAAGACCTATAAGAAAAATCTTCAGAATTCTACTGAAAGATACCAAACAATGCCTGAAAGGGACAGAGCCAGGCTTCTCAAATACCTTCCAACTCTAATATAGAATACAAAGTCAAATAAATGTATCAAGAGGAAAAAACTGCAAAGTATATTAAAAAAAATTGAGGTGAATGTCATGTAACAGAAAACCAACCATTTTAAAAGTGTACAATTTAGTGGCATTTAGTACATTCACAGTGTTGTGAGTCATAATCACCTCTATCTAGTTCCAAAACATTTCCATCATCCCAAAGTAAAACACTGTACCCGTTAAGTGGTTTCTCCCTACTTCCCTTCACATTAACTTTATGATTTTACTCTAGTAATAAATACCATACTGAACTGAAAAGAACAAAATGAGAAAAATGTTGATGAGTATCATTTACTTGTATTAGTAGATTTTACAGTGGATATGGTATTTCTCATTTATGACCACTTCCTAGCAGAGTACTGGTACAACATAGTAAGCGCTTGAAGATGTTTGTTGAATGAATAGTAAATGGCCAATATACTAAAAAAAATTAAAAGACTATTTAAAAAATTAATGTCTTACACTTGAATATGGCTGGTCGTACAAATGTCTTTGCCTTATCAAAAGAAATTACCAGAGTTACCTTAAAAACAAATTCTTAAAATACCAACATTTATTTACTCCATTGAAGTTAAGCACATACCCATTAATACAGAAACCATTAGAAAATCATTTGGCTTCCCTAATCTGCACATTGGTATTTGTAAATTAGGGAACAAGTATTAGCCTTCTATCAACAGGCAATATTATTAAAGAGTTAGTAATCGATTTTTTGTCAGATTCCTAGCCATAGGACAAGATCTTTTAATCATGTTATTATTTTTAGAATGAAAATTAGTGATCTCAATCAGAGCTTGCAGTTAAAAGTACACTTGCTTTTCAGAAAGTTAAGTGGTCTGTCAGTGCACTGACCTTGTCAAACATCTATTGATGGCATAAAGAGATTAAAACCAGAGAGACAGTGTTTTTACATCCTGAGCACTAATTGATACTGAGTGCTTTTCCAGGGGGTCATGTCTCAATAGAGTACCCAGTGCTGTATACCGGGGCCACCTTCCACACTGTCCTGTCAAAGCTGGGTACAGAATCCACATAACAGGAACCACAAACATGCACATCCCACTTGTAGTCTGAAATTGACAAGAACACTTCAAGATTTCTGTGTTCTTTACTCTGTGTTCTCTCATCTAAAACTGCGGTCATTACTTTTAACACAGGCTCAGGCAAGAGTGACAATGCTGAAGTTACTTAACCCTCACATGTCAGGCAGACTTCAGTGAGACTTCTAAAATGTACCATTTCCTTTTTAACATTTTCCTGAATCTCATCCTGCAGCCCACCTACATGTCGCTGACCCTTGAATAACATGGGTTTGAACCACTTACATGTCCATTTTTTCCAACAAATATAGTACCTGTATTTTCATTTCACAGATCTTTAAATTAACCAAGTATGGGGGAAAGTGTGTGTTTAATTAGAGATCACCATATGTGAATCAAAAGAACTAGGATCTGAGTCTTGATTCTATCCAAACTGTTTCCTGCGCTTGGGTGAGTCATTTATCAATTCATTTGTTTTTGAGGCAGAGATAGCAGTATGTGGATTTTTGACTGTTCAAGGGTCAACCTAATCTAACAACACATAATATGTTATTTGTAGGCAGCAGAAGGCTTACTGATAGGGCATCCCTATAATATATCGTTTTTTTCCCCCTTAAATGATGGAGCGAAATGTACAAGAAAAACACGTTTGATTATTATTTATAGTCAGAACATGGTTTTCTTTTCTAATCATGAAATTCTGAACACAAAAACTTGCAAGATGGAGAGAGTAATCCAATGGGCCTGAAGAAATTAACCAATTAAAGGTACTTAGGGCTGCTCTGATTTATGCCCTATAGTAAGACAGAAAATCAATTCTCTTTTAGCCATGATTTGAAATGACTGTTGGAAATGGCAAAAGTGGGGCTACATATTCGACAATATTCTATTTGGCACATTCTGTTATTTTTATTTAAGCATTTTGCTAAAAGAAAGAAAGCAGCAATTCACAAGTAACCCTTAATATGTTATGTCCTTCATGAGTCATTTCTCCCTATTATCATCTCACCTTTCCGAAAAGGTCTCAGGTCATCTGGCCCCCAGAATAGAGTGCATTCTGTGTATGCCTGACATCAACTGTTTCTATGTATGCTCTAGTAGGAGCTATGCTATAAATACATGCTGAATAAAGAAATCCAGCTGAAATCAGCTGGGGTGCAGGGGAGAAGGATCACCTGAGAGGTGGGAGCAGGTAGCATAGGAAAACATGAGAAATAGGTACGCATTTTGATTGGCTGGTGAGTTTTTAATACTCGAAGTTTCATATTTTAAAATAAATCTATCTACAACGCCATACTTGAAGATTTTCTTCTTTTTTCCTTTTTTTTAATTTGTGCACACATTTACAGCATTTTCATTCTTGAGTCTGCTGGTGTAGCTTTACTGTTAGTCTTGGAAGACCTTTGCAGTCTATTGGGAGGAAAGCTGTCATAATGCATTTTATCTTTTCCCTTCCACTGCCACAAAATGCTCAGTTGCTTCAAAACCTGTATGTGTGTCATGGTGTAAAGCAGAGTGAGTCCATTGGCCTGTGGAACCAGGGTACTTGGGGCCGAACAGGGATATGAATCCACACATTTTCCCTTTTCTCTATCAGGGTAGGTCTCGGAAGGCCCCTGGGAGTGCTGGCTGACCCTTGGGTTTCCATGAAAAACATCACCAGACAAAGCCATCCTCTGGCAACTCTTGCTGGGCCACCCAGGAAGAGGACAGACATATCAGCTCCTGTGTCCCTGCTACAGAGGGGGCTGAGCTGCTTTCTATCCCTACTCCAAGGCCTGTGAGGGGCCCAATGAGAAGACAACCTCTCTATGTCTTCATTCCCTCACTAGATCACAAAACCCCTTGCCGTTATAAGCCAAAGGGAGAAAAACAAAATCTTTAGAAAGCAAAAAGTTTAATAATAAATAAACACCCCATTTTAACTATGCTGCAATTATTATGGCAAGATGCCATCTGCACAGAATGCAGGCATCCCCTCTTCAATGCCACCTAGCACCATGTGTAAGACCTTCCAAGTACAAAGAAGAGTTGGAGGGCTTCCCTGGTGACGCAGTGGTTAAGAATCCGCCTGCCAATGCAGGGGACATGGGTTCAGGCCCTGGTCCGGGAAGATCCCACATGCTGCGGAGCAACTAAGCCCGTGTGCCACAACTACTGAGCCTGCACTGTAGAGCCCACAAGCCACAATTACTGAGCCCACGTGCCACAACTACTGAAGCCCGCGCGCCTAGAGCCCATGCTCCGCAACAAGAGAAGCCACCACAATGAGAAGCCCACGCACCGCAATGAAGAGTAGCCCCGACTCGCCGCAACTAGAGAAAGCCCGCACGCAGCAACAAAGACCCAACGCAGCCAAAAATAAATAAATTAATGAATAAAAAGAAAAAAGAAAAGGTTGGTGACCACTGGGGTAGATGGTGGGGTGAGAAATGGTACAACATGAGCGATGACAGAAAAAGGCATGACTCGACTTCTACTGTGCTCTGACTTCCCACCAAGAACCATCCTCAAAGTGAGGAGTAGACAGATTAAGAGGGTTTCACACCCTGGTTAGGCGGAAACACTAAGAGAATGCTAAAAGCATTTTATGTTACTTTACATGGCAGCCCCAGAAAAAAAAAAATGCACTAAGAGCACTGAAGGAAATTACATCAGGAAAAGGCTAAAGCTCTAGCTCTTCCTAAGGCAGGATCCCCAAACTACAGACTTCTAGGTTTGCCCAAGGTTCCAACAGTCACGCCAGAGGCTATACGGGGCAGTATCCAGAAACATGGACTTTTGAAAATCCAGTTCTGCTTTTGTCACATGTGTCCCCCAGGGGAAGTTACCTAACTTCTCTAGACATCATCTTTCTCATCCATAAAACAGGATAATGATAGTACCTAATAAATGTGAGGACGAAATGGGGCAACGTGTAAGAGGTGTTCAGGAGGGTGCCTTCCACATGACAGCTGATCAGTAAATAGGCACAATGATTTTATTTTAGAGTTACATAGAGAACATTTTAGTACTTAGAAAAGAAAGCAATGATTACTAGGGTCCACCATGAGTTCCCAAAGACCAGATGATGTTCTGTCTCCAATTTCCTCTGGTCCTTTTTTTTTTTTTTGGCCGCACTGCACGGCATGCAGGATCTTAGTTCCCTGATGAGGGATCAAACCCCCAGCCCCTGCCGTGGAAGTCTTAACCACTGGACCAACAGGGAAGTCCCTCCTCTGGTCTTAAACATAATGTATCTGGATTTCTGTAAGGTATCTGTCAAGGACTTATAAGATCTCCCAGTAGGTGATCTGGAAATGTATGAACTGGTTGTTAATATGGTTAGATGGACTCGTAGCTAAGTCTGAATAGTTGTATCTAAGGGTAAGTGTTGTTCAATAAGTACTTATTGAGCTTACTCTGTGTCCAGCACGTTCTAGATGCTAGGGATTCACAACTGAATATAACAGACAAAAATTCCTGCCCTTGTGGAGTTTAGATTCTACTGAAAGGAGGCAGTAAAATGATAACCAAATAAATCATACAGTATCTTAGAAGGTAGAATGTTAAGGGGAGAAACTCGAACAGAGCAAGGGCACTGGGACTGTGGGATGGGGCATCACATGCGAAATCCGTTCATCTCACCGGCACGCTATCTCTGCAACCAACAGAGAGTTTACTGCTTGGGCTGGGTTAGCTCCCTCTCCAACCTCCCTCTCTATCATTATACCTGCAGCACTTCTTCCTTCCACTACGAGAACCTCATTACTCTTAGTAATACTTGTGTGTTTAGCGTTTCCCTTTGTTGCTGAGCTGAAAGCTCCTGGAGTCTAGAAAAGGATGACAGGACTGACGAAGCATCAGAGCACTTGAGGAAGAGTTGAAGAAAGTGGAGATACACTGTCAGGGGAAGGAGAAGAGTGGAATGGGCCACACTGGACATCTGCCATATTTCAAGGCCAATGTCATGGAAAAGGGTTTAAAGTAATTCTGGGTCACTCCAGACACTGGAGTTTGGACCAAAGGGGTCAAGTACAGGAGTCATTTTAGCGTTCTGAAAGTTCTTTTTCGAAGAACCATTCAAACAGAGAATGGGTATGATTAACTACGTGTTCAACCAGAAATTAAGTGACTCTCCGTGTGGAAGTTAGTTATTAACTCACACTTCTAAGGGTGAGATTCTTGCTAACTTTAAGGCTATAATTTTGGTCGTTGCCAACCAATTTTCAATTAATAAAATGTTGCAAGGTAAATTTTTTTTCACTTCAAAAAAATTTTATTGAAGTATAGTTGATTTATAATGTGTTAATTTCTGCTGTACAGCAAAGTGATTCGGTTATACATATATATATATGTATATTCTTTTTCATATTCTTTTCCATTATGGTTTATCACAGGATATTGAATATAGTTTCCTGTGCTATATAGTAGGACCTTGTGTTTGTTTTTTTTTTTACTGTTTTTGTAATGCACGGTAAATTTCTATATCTTCTAGTTTAGTTATAGTACTGTAAGTCTATATGAGTTATTTGTGAAGAAAGCCCGCAAAGAGAACAAAAAGAATATTTTTAAAGTACTAATCTATGAGTATGGAATAAGAATTATTACAGTATCCAATAAATTAAGTAGATTAATTGGGTAGAGATTTTAATGAACAATTAATCAATAAAAGTATTCAACATGAAAATCTATTACAACCCTGTTGACATTATTTAACTTGAAGCACTTGAGTTCTGCATGCTTCTAATTAGCAAGCTATAAAAGATGCCATCCATAGGAACATAATGAGAAGAACTGTTTATAATGATAATTAGTATTCATCTTCACAGAGAGGAAGGTTACATGGTTACAGGTTGCAGCAAACAAAGGGTTAAACTCATTACTGAGGAAAATACTACACTTAGGTAGCATTTATTATACACTTAACCCTATAATGCAAAGCCGTGCCTTAGAAAATACATCATAAATAAAGCTTCATGCTAAGACAGGTGAGATTGTTTTCCAAAGTGAGAAAGGAAGTATAGCGAATCCATATACCTTCACTGGACATAACGAATCCTACTGTTGTTGGTAAAGACTCAAATCTAGCAGCTGACTTTTATATTCTCTTCTTAGTTCTCAAAGCTTACCTGCATAAATGTTCCACGAAAAAATACTGTGTATATTGTGAAGGCCAGGAAAAAAAAATTTTTTTTAATTTTTACTTTATATTGGAGTATAGTTGATTTACAATATTGTGTTAGTTTCAGGTGTACAGCAAAATGACTCAGTTACACATATACTATTCTTTTTCAAGTTCTTTTCCCATGCAGGTTATTTCCTGCATTTGGGCTGGAGCTGACCTCCAACAGAACTTTATCTTCTACTCTGAGCACCGTTGGAGGCTTCCAGTGGCAAAATCTAGGCTCAGAAGTGGGAAACATAAACCCACGGTACAAAGACCCTCACTTTTGTAATTCCGGCTTTAGATAAATCAAAGCTTTCATTCAGCAGAGATGAAGCTCCTGCCCCTTTTCACAGAAACTTTAATATCTATAAAGACCTACTTGGTGAAGCCAAAATCACTTTATAGACACATGGTTGAAGCCATCAAAGCGTCTCTTCACCTCTCACTGTACCTCTGAGCTGACAGACAGAATCTGTTACTGTACTGACAAAGAACCCGCCAACACCTGGCAATAATTAGAGCTGACGGCCCTTTTCTAGACCCAGCACTGTGTAACTGTCAATATTAAATGTTTCTTCTATTTGTTCTATGTGCAAGGCTCAGACTGAACAAATCTTAGACAGGTTCCTAGCCTGAAGTCACGGAGGCATTTAGTGCAGGTCATGGGCCGGGCACAGCAATGATCAGGGCAAACCCAGATCCCCGTGCACAGTAAGCCAGTGGTCAGACAGTACGGCCCGCTGCATGAACCCCCTCTGAGCTGCACAGGTGCCCTAGCAAACCTCATTTAGATTTTTTCCATTTTTCTTTTTTGGGCTGCGCCGCACAGCTTGCAAGATCTTAGTTCCCCGACCAGGGATTGAACCTGGGCCCCGGCAGTGAAAGCGCCGAGTCCTAACCACTGGACCCGCCAGGGAATTCCCACCAGACCTCATTTAAAAAGAGAAAAATCAAAGGACCTTAATAGAGATATTGGGGGGGCTTACTTTTCATCATCACATGCCTTTAAAAGGAACCAGCTCTGATCAATACAGCCTCTCCTGCATCCTGTGTCTTTTCAATCTGTGAAGCAGGAAGATAGATGTCTTGATGTTGGCACTAATCCCACTATGCCCTCCAATTAAAAAAAAAAAAAGTCTCTTGAGGGACTGTCTATTTATATCCACACAGTCATTTTTATTAAAAAGTCATTTATTATTTTTTTAAAAAATCATAAAAAACAAGGAAGACTATGAAGACATCACTCCTGGACAAACCCTTTTGCAAACAGATCTGAGTAAAATAAAGGTAAAAAGATGAGAAGAGCAATTATGTTCAGGGAATTCATGTTCTGCTGGTGAAAGAATTCTAGTACCTAGAAGGTCCTTTATTTTATTATTATTATTTGTTTTTATTTAAGACCTTATTTTTTAGAGCAATTTTAGGTTAAAATAAAATTGAGAGAAAGGTAAAAAGATTTCCCATATACCCCCTTACCCCACACATGGATAGCTTCCACCATTATCAATATCATTCACTAGAATGGTATATTTTTTACCAAGTATGAACCTACATTGACCCGCCATAATCACCCTAAGTCGATAGTTTACCTTATGGTTCACACTTGGTGTTGTACATTCTATGGGTTTGGACAAATGTATAATGATGTATATTCATAATTATAATATCATATAGAGTATTTTCATTGCCCTAAAAAATACTCTGTACTCTGCCTATTCACCCCTCAACATGAACCACTGATCTTTTTACTATCTCCATAGTTGTTTTTTTCTAGAATGTCACAGAGTTGGAATCATACTGTATATTGCCTAGAAGGTCCCTTACTAATGACTTCATTCACTCATTCATTCGTTCACAGGTGATCATTGGGGACCAACGAAACAGACAGGGTCCAAGCTCTCACGGAGCTTATTCCATCCTTTGGCAAAACCAGACAACAAACAAACAGGACAATTTCAGGTAGCAACTAGAAAAGTCAACAGGGCGACGTGAAAGGGTGTCATGTGATCATTAAGGTTCCTCTCAGCACTAATACCACCCGATTTTTATTCATATCATAAAGGTATAATGAGGACTATTAGTCCTTTGGATGAAAGGGCCAGTTTGAAATGACAGAATGTACTAGTAACAGTAGGTATAAAACCCCAAAAATATAATCACATAAAATTAAAAAGAAGAAGCAATACACGATCCCAATTTCCACCATATCCTCGATGCTCTGGGGAAGAATGTATTTACCATTTTATTGCAGCCATACTGAAAAGGTAGAGAAAGAATCACAGGTTTGTGCTAAGAAAATTTGCAAATAACATGGCAGGACTGCAGAATGCAAATGTACATGCCGCCGCGCCATCTGTTCAATATGATGGCAACACTGGGAAAAGGCCCTGAAAGAAATGATGTTTGAAATCATTAAAAAAATAACATGTCAAGTTTAAAATACTCAGGAATCTTAAACCCAGCATCAACACATTCAGCAACCATATGGCCCTACAGCAGGTTACAGAAAAAAAAAAAATCACCCTGCCTGCATTTTCTACTTCAACCCAATGGTTTCTAAAACAGGTTTCTTTTTTTCTGTTGAATTCCTTGGTGTTTACAGCTTCTTGAATTATAACTAGAATAATAATATGCATTTCACCCTTTCTGAAACAGTAGATAATGTAGTGAGGAAGATTAAAGTCAGCTGTTCCAGAAAAAGGGACGTGGAGGTGACTACATGTAACTTGACAAACACATCTTGTTTCAGGTCTATTGGTCTATCCATATTGACCTCACAGTCTCAGTAATAATTGCCAACTTCACTGAGTACCTTAACTTTCCAGGCGCTGTGCTGAGTGCTTTATAGTCATCATATAATCCAATCATCACAATTTTACAAAGTGGATACCATTTTACCACATTTTGAAAAAGAAAACTTCCTCAATATCATATGGCTAGCCTGGGGCAGGGCCGTAGTTCAAACCCAACTTTGCAGGCCAAGTCTGCGTTCTCAACTACCGTTCCATGCAATACATCAGTATTCAGATGTTGGTGTGGAGCAACCTGAGTTGACTTTGCAAGCTTAAAAAATGAGCAATGTATGTTTAGGGTAGAGCTAGCTCCCTTGTCTCATCAAAAAGAGATTCCTGGAGAAGTGCCTTAAATTAAACTCTAAGGAACAGAGATAGTGGTCTACAGGAAAATTCTTCCAGAGGCAGAAGACAGAATGACAGTCACAGAGCTGGGAAAACCAGGAGCAAATGGTGGACACTGAGTGAATACTGCCAGTGACGTTCTTGAGAAAGGAGTTAGAAGATTACCATCAACAAAACCTAACCTGCCCCCCACAATAAGTCAGAGACTTAAATTTCAACCTAACTTTTAAAATGACATCTACAAAACCATCATTTACACTGTCAGTAATAGATGATATGTCCTACTACATAACCCAAAGCAGCCACCACCAGATAAGTGACTTTATCTCAATCAGAGAAGCGGAGTTTTAGTTAGAGAAAGCTTTCCAGCACCTGCCCAAGGATACGCCAGTTGCACATAATACAGTGGTTGACCAGCACTGCAGAGATGTGTGTCGATCAAATCAAGCAAAGGGTTTGTGATAAGTAGTTCAACCTGTGAGATGGAAAAGCAGCCTTAAGTCCACATTGGTTAGATTATAGTTCATAATTCATCTCACAAGCCAATTCCAATGGTTGGTAAAAATTACAAAATTTATAAAGGCCTAGAGAATTATAAATTTATAACAGAAATCCTTGGGGCTTCAAATGAATTAAAAAACGAGTTTCATTCAACTTAATAGTTTCACACAGCATCTTGGGGATACAGTGGGAGCCCAATTCTTGATGACTGGATAGCAGCGTTAATTCATATGTAAAAATCAGTATAGGCATACCTCGTTTTACCGCACTTCACTTTACTGCACTTTACAGATATTGTGGTTTTTTACAAATTGAAGGTTTGTGGTAACCCTGAGTCGAGCAAATGGACACCATTTTTTTATGGACCCCATTTTTCCAACAGCATTTGCGCACTTCATGTCTCTGTGTCATATTTTGGTAATTCTCACAATATTTCAAACTTTTTCATTATTATATTTGTTATGTTGATCAGTGATCTTTGATGTTACCATTGCAAAAGATTACAACTTGCTAAAGGCTCAGATGATGATTAGTATTCTTTAGCAAAAAAGTATTTTTAAATTAAGGTATATACTGTTTTTTTATTTTAGAAATAACGCTATCACAAACTTAACAGACTACTGAATAGTGTAACAACTTTTATACACACTGGTAAACCAAAAAAATCGTATGACTCGCTTTATTGTGATATTTGCTTCATTGCAGTGGTCTGGAACTGAACCTGCAATATCTCTGAGATATGCCTATATTACCTCAAAAGGTCAGGGTCTGGTGCATACATTTTATTTTATTCATTTATTTATTTTTAACATCTTTATTGGAGCATAATTGCTTTACAATGGTGTGTTAGTTTCTGCTGTATAACAAAGTGAATCAGCTATACATATACATATATCCCCATATCTCCTCCCTCTTGCGTCTCCCTCCCACCCTCCCTATCCCACCACTCTAGGTGGACACAAAGCACCGAGCTGATCTCCCTGTGCTATGCGGCTGCTTCCCACTAGCTATCTATTTGACATTTGGTAGTGTATATATGTCAATGCTACTCTCTCACTTCGTCCCAGCTTACCCTTCCCCATTCCCGTGTCCTCAAGTCCGTTCTCTACATCTGTATCTTTATTCCTGTCCTGCCCCTAGGTTCTTCAGAACCTTTTTTTTTTTTAGATTCCATATATATGTGTTAGCATACTGTATTTGTTTTTCTCTCTCTGACTTACTTCATTCACTCTGTATGACAGTCTCTAGGTCCATCCACCTCACTACAAATAACTCAATTTCGTTTCTTCTTATGGCTGAGTAATATTCCATTGTATACACGTGCCACATCTTCTTTATCCATTCATCTGTCGATGGACACTTAGGTTGCTTCCAGGTCCTGGCTATTGTAAATAGAGCTACAATGAACATTGTGGTACATGACTCTTTTTGAACTATGGTTTTCTCAGGGTATATGCCCAGTAGTGGAATTGCTGGGTGGTGCATACACTTTAAATGCTAAAGTTGTTTTTGTATCTACAAGACTTCTAAAAAAAAATAACAAAGCATATTTAAACAAGTTGATGAATAATTTAGGAAGAACTCAAAGGAAGTCAGACAGTAGGAACATCTGACACTTAAGTTCTCTAAATGTAGTGACAGAAATGAAGTTGTAACTGTAACCTCACCAAATGCAAAAACTGTACAAGAAATAGATGTGCATGTAGTCAGTGATTTCCAAAAATCTGCAAAGGTACATTGCTCTTTAGTTATGTCTACAAGTCAGCCAGCAAAGGAGTTATTGATACATATGGCCACAGGCATTAGTGTTAGTACAGAAAGCCATGTGGTCTCATAAAACTCTTTCCCAAAACTTTTATTTCACATTCATCTGTCTTTTGCTTTTGTCTGATGATTTTATTTCCTGACTTATTAGCAGTCTTGACTGTCTTTAGTAACTCTTTAAATCTCATGTAGCCAAAGGGTAATAAAATAAAGAGAATACATAACCACAACAACAACTTGGGCAAAACAAGTCAATGATAAGCAGTTGTAGTTACAAACTTATCACAGAAAAAATCCATACACCAAATTCACATAAACACGTATACATTAGTTACAGCTCACAACCTCCTACCACTTTTGCCTTTTGTTCCCTAATTCAGGACACTTGGTAAACCTCTGGCCTAGAGTGGTATTTTATTTTTGCAACAGTTAAAGATTTATGAGTAGAATATAGTTGCTTGTAGATAGAACTTGCCCTCTTTCCTCTCTACTCAGCAGGGGATCCTTACAATAAGGATGGCAAGGTTTTGCATGCCAGAATTGGAAATATATTTCTTTTTCTTGCCTAACTGCTCTGGTTAAGACTTCCTGTACTACACTGAATAGAAGTGATCTTGTTCCTGATCTTAGAGGAAAAAAGGTCAGCTTTCTACCACGGAGTATGATATTAGCAGTGGGCTAGTCCTATATGGCCTTCATTACCTTGAGGTACAGTCCTTATATACCCAAATTGTTGAAAGCTTTTTTATCATAAAAGGATGTTGAATTTTGTCAAATGCTTTTTTCTACATCTATTGAGATATTATTTTTATCCTTCATTTGTTAATGTGGTATATTGTATATATTGATCTGTGTATGCTGAACCAGGGATAAATCCCAGTTGATCATGGTATTTGATCCTTTTAATGTACTGTTGAATTTGGTTTGCTAATATTTTGTTGAGGACTTGCTTATCATGGGTACTGGTCGGTAATTTCCTTTTCTTGTAGTATCTTTGTCTGGCTTTGGTATTAGGGAAATGTTGCCTTATAAAATGAGTTTGAAAGTGTGCCTCCCTCTTCAATTTGCAGAATTGGAGAAGGATTGGTATTAATTCCTCTTTAATGTTTGGTAGAAGTCAAGCCATCTTTTCTTTGTTGGGAGATTTTTGATTACTGATTCAATCTCCCTACTAGTAATTGGTCTGTTCAGACTTATTTCTTCATGATTCAGTCTTGGTAGGTTGTATGTTTCTAGGCATTTTATAATTTTAACAAAAATTTTTAATGAAGTTTAAGAAACAGACTTGAATATAAATGGTTAATTTGTTTTTGACGAAGGTAATTTGTCAAAACATAATTCAATAAGGAAAAGATAATCTTTTCAAAAATGGTGCTAGAACAATGAAAGCAGGTGAACCTTGAACCTTGCCTCATACCACATAATTAAGTTGTCTCAAAATGGATCTTAGACCTAAATATAAGCACTAAAATACAAAATTTCTAGAAGAGAACACAGGTGAAAATCGTAATGACCTTGGGTTAGGCAAATATTTCTTAAATAATACACAAAAATCACAAACCACAAGAGAGAAAAATAAATGTGACTAAGTTTTTCTTCTTCAAGACATTGTAAAAAATGAAGAGATAAAGGGTAGAGGGTTTCTTTTGGGGGTGATGAAATGTTAAAAAAATTGACTGTGATAATGGTTGTATAACTCTGTGAATATACTAAAAATTACTGAAGGCTTTTAATGAGTGAATTGTATGGTGTCTGAGTTATATCTCCATAAAGCTGTTACCAAGGGAAAAAAAAAAAGAGAATCCACAGTCTGGGAAAACAGTATTTGCAAAACATATATACAATAGAAGACTCATAACCAGAATAAAGAACTCCTACAGCTCAATAATAAGAAGACACACAACTCAATAAAACATAGGCAAAAACACAATGATGGGGTATGTCAAAGGGACACAGGAGCCACGTGAAAGAGTTACCAATGACCAAAGCTGAAACGATAAAATATAGTAGTACTGGCCTATAACTCAAAGTGTAAAATGAATATCCATGATTCCATACTGGTATAAACAAATGACTGAACCAGCAAGAGCCACCACTGTCCCTTACCTCACTGGAACGGATTCCATGCATGCCAGGTAGAGTTGCAGGAACACGTAACTGAGTGAGATAAAATCACAGATTTCTGGCAGGATGTGTAAAAAGAGGAGACCCAGGGAACTAGAAAGTTCTAGGGAGAGCACAGAGAGGGAAAAGGTTGAAAAATCAACCTCATAAAGTTTTTTTATGATCTCCTGGGCTCACCTCCAAGTGGAACATTACATTAGTATTATCTTGGCAATAGGGCGCGATAAATTTAGACCACAGGAGTGGTCTAACCAGCACACAAATGATCTGAAAACAGAACTGATGTTGAAACTAAAACTCACAGAAGGTGCATCAGAGCTTAAAGCCTGAATCTTCCCAGGGTGACTGCCCACTAAGACAAAATATCAACATTCTCCACACAATTTAAACGAGAATAGGAGTCTTACGGCATAATGTTCAAAATGTTCAAGATGCCATCCAAAATTACGGCACATACAAAGAACTAGGAAAATCCCAACTCACATGGGAAAAGATCACAAATGTCAATGGTGAGATGACACAGATGTTGAAATTATCAAAATTCATTGAATTTTCCATTTAAAAGTGGTGGATTTTATCATATATAAATTATGCCTCAAAAATCAGCAAAATGAGAATAAGTTTTAACAAGAGGATAGAAATATTACATTAGTATTATTTTCGCAATAGTGCACAATAAATTGATTCTTGTGGACTATTCTGAAACTAAACCACTATTCACAACGTTATTTCTTTGAGAAATTACGTTTTAAGTTTCAAACATCAAAAAGTCTTCTGGCACCCAGTCCTTTCTTAAGTTAGTGACTTTAGAAAATGTGGTACCATACAGATCTCATCTTAAGCCCAGGAACATGAGACTTTTGATTAATTGGGTATTAAATTATACATAAGCATGCCTTAATGCGATTAATATTTTTCAAAGGATTTTGGAGATAGTACACTGGAGGAAGGGTAGGCTTTTAGGCAAGCCTCAAACGATGACTCAGCTGTTGTGCCAACATGAACATGAAGGACAGAACTATTAAACTCTTTCTTCCTCTCGTATTGAAATTCTACTAGAAATTAATGCATTCTGCTTTTGTAGAGTCCCTCTCTTTAAATTCATCAGCCTTTTCCTAGAAAGAACCACAGAGACTAATAGGACTCTAATTTTTATCTTTACTTATTATTAAATTATTTGGAGAGGGACGTATGTACATAGATTTCAAGAAGATTGCCCAAATGAATATTTATTTTCTCAAAGGGGAAAATCTGTGAAACTCATCTTCTTTGATTCTAAATAAGTGAATAATCATAATTGGTATCTATGTTTGGGAGCTCATTTGCAAACTGTTCCTGTAATTGTGTCACTCATTTACAGGCACAACTGAGCGAATCAGTACATAATACTGCATCTTACTTATTTGCATTAATTGTGATCAATTGTCACAGTTTGTTTATAAGATTGAATAATTTTTAATCCAAAATAACTATGCTGATTATCAAATGATTCTGTATTATTTAGGGTTTTTTTAACATTTGGAAAATGTTTAATATAATCATTGCATTCTTGGATTTTGAACTACGGAACTTTTTAATTTTACTGTGCTTGCTTTATTTCCAAGAATTTACAGGTTTTTCCAAGTCATTCTATCAACCGCTCATTAGCAAAGTAAACTAAGGTGATATTTATATGTTGTGATTTTTAAGTACGATAAACATTAAGATATAGAAATGTAACATTAGAACATATACACACATGAATCCCAGCTTGGATCATATCGACTTTGTTTCTGATGGTGTAAGATCCCATCCATCCTACAAACCCTATTCAATACAACCTTCCTGGATGATCCTAAAAATAATTAATCATTCTTTTTTATGTTCCTCTCAAAGCCCTTGCATCTATTGTCATATTTCTGCCAGCACATCTTTAATTTGGGTGAGTTTTCTTCATAACTCGACCTTGACCCTGTGGGGATCTCAATAATAGCATTTTTTCCCCTGATTTTAAACTAAAGAATAATATCTCCACTGCACTATTTTGGATTGTCGTTCAGAAAATATTCACTTCCCTTCCCCTTCCACTGTGGGTGGAATATTCTTCCCTACCCCTTGATTTTGGCTGGCCAAGTGACTTGCTTTGGCCAGTGGACGTGAGGCAAACCAAGGCTAAAAATGTGCTCGGTCAGCGTGCCTTGCCCTTCCCCATGAAAAGACACATCCCAGGTAGTATGTGGCTGAAGGAAGATTAATTTGTAGAACAGATCTGAACCCAACTTTCAACATAAAGCTCAGTGCAGCCAGTTGTAGCCTAGGCTGGATATAGGAGCAAGAATAAGTGATTATTGCTTTAAGTCACTGAATTTTGGGGTGGTTTGTTCCTCAGCAGGATCTGACTGATACACTTGTTCATGTGAGGTGCCATAACACCAACAGGGAACCGTAATGTAAACTATGGGCTTTGGGTTTATGGGATTACGATGTGTTCATGTAGGGTTACCAACCGTAACAAATGTCCCACTCTGGTGGGGGATGTTGATAACGGGGTACGTTTTGAATGTGTAGGTGCTGGGATTATATGGTAAATCTCTGTGCTTTCCCCTCAATTTTCCTGTAAACTTTAAAACAGCTCTGAAAAAATAAAGTCAATAAAAATGTTTTAAAATAAAAAAAAATGTGAGGTTTCATCCTTTACGAATATGTCTATGTTAAATTGCATTCTGGAATAATCTCCAGAATAAAATAGCTCTGAGTTTCCCACGTTCTAAGTACAGTGTTAAATCAAGATTGGGTTGCTTTCCTCTACTGGCATGACCTTACACTTGCCTACGGTAATGCTAATGTTTCTCTTTTCTGCCCACTCAGTCTTTGAAGATTTTCCTGTGATTTTTCCTTACCACACTGTTCTTCAGAAGAGTTGGGAGTTATCTGCAAACATGCCACTCTGCACCTTGTCTTCTAGAATCACATCATTTTTAGTACGGGCTTTTTTTTTTTTTTTTTTTTTTTTTTGAGCCTGGTCAGGACCCATCCACAGCACGATCGTCTAGAACTTTTGCTGAAATTACCAGTTACCGGGCCAGCTCCAGACTTACTGACTCAGAGTCTCTAGGGTAGGATCCAGGAATTTACATTTTTAACAAGCTCCCTGGGAAATTCTTATATTACAGCCAAGTTTGTGAAACACTTGAATACCATGAATATGGTAACTAACCAGATCCCCAGCTAATACCTAGGCTAGTCCTAGAGGATTTAAATGATTATCTATCATCATCCAGAAATATATCTGCTTACCCTTTATTTTTGTTTCCTATATGTTCATTTTCTACCTACTTCAAAATATTGCTTTTTCTTCCCTCCACTTTTAATCACATGAAAGCTCAGTTTTCTTTTTTTTTTTAGTAACCTTGGTAGAGAGTATTTTTAAAGGCCTTTTGATAATCTAAATTCATTTTTCTTTCTTTTTCTTAAAATAAATTTATTTATTTATTCATTTAATTATTTTTGGCTGCATTGGGTGTTCGTTGCTGTGCACGGGCTTTTCTCTAGTTGTGGTGAGCAGGGGCTACTCTTCATTGCGGTGCACGGGTTTCTCATTGCAGTGGCTTCTCTTTTTGCGGAGCAGAGGCTCTAGGTGTGCGGGCTCAGTAGTTGTGGCTCATGGGCTCTAGAGCGCAGGCTCAGTAGTTGTGGCCCACGGGCTTAGTTGCTCCGCGGCATGTGGGATCTTCCTGGACCAGGGCTCGAACCCGTGTCCCCTGCAATGGCAGGCAGATTCTTAACCACTGCGCCACCAGGGAAGTCCTAAATTAATTTTTCAATGGCTTCTCTCTATTAACAAATTTATATCTTCTCTCAAAACTGTGGTTTTTGGGTTAGTCAGATACTTTCCCTACAGAAACCACACTCCCCACCCCTCAAAGTGTATTTTGCACTCAGTGACTCTCTCCTTTAATGGAGTGAGTTCACTGGCTGGTCTCGTATGGAAATGACTCACAAATGTTAATTCACTGAGTTTCTGATGGAAAGAACTCAACTGGTAGCCAACCAGGTTTTCAGCAATTTGCCAGTTAAACGATGGATTTTGGTCAACTGCTCCCAAATCAATGTTGCCGCTGATTTGTTTCATCTGTAGCTTCGAACCAAAAGACAATTTGAGACATACAGATAAAAAGTTGCTCATCGTCACTAATTATTAGAGAAATGCAAACCAAAACTACAATGAGGTACTGCCTCACACCGGTCAGAATGACCATCATTTTAAAATTTTTTAAATTAATTTTTATTGGAGTATAGTTGCTTTATAATGTTGTATTAGTTTCTGCTGTACAGCAAAGTGAATCAGCTATAGAATGACCATTGTTTAAAAGTTTACAAATTATAAATGTTGGAGAGGGTGTGGAGAAAAGAGAATCCTCTTATATTGTTGGTGGGAATGTAAATTGATACAGCCACTATGGAGAACAGTATGGAGGTTCCTCAAAAAACTAAAAATAGAACTACCATATGATCCAGCAATCCCTCTCCTGGGCATATACTCAGACAAAATTATAAATTGAAAAGATACATGCACCCCTATGTTCATAGCAGCACTATTTACAATAGCCAAGACATGGAAACAACCTAAATGTCCATCAATGGATGAATAAAGAAGATGTAGTACATACAATGGAATATTACTCAGCCATAAAAAAGAATGAAATAATGCCATTTGCAGCAACATGGATGGACCTAGAGATTATCATACTAAGTGAAGTCAGAAACAGAAAGATAAATACCATATGATATCACTTATATGTGGAGTCTAAAATATGACACAAATGACCATACCTACGAAACAGAAACAGACTCACAGACATAGAGAACAGACTTGTGGTTGTCAAGGGGGAGAGTGGGTGGGGGGAGGGATGGATTGGGAGTTTGGGATTAGCAGATGCAAACTACTACATATAGAATGGGTAAACAACAAGGTCCTACTGTATAGCACAGGGAACTATATTCAACATCCTGTGATAAACCATAATGGAAAAGAATATGAAAAGAATATATGGTTGTTAACTGAGTCGCTTTGCTGTACAGCAGAAATTAAACACAACATTGTAAATCAACTACACGTCAATAAACTTTTTTAAAAAGACAATTTGATCTTTTCTATCTAACAGCTAATGCAAATTTTATTTAGGCTCTTTATTACTATGTAGGTGGTACAGAAAAGAGGCCAAGAGCCTGGGCTTGGGAGCCAAAGTGCCTGGATTTGCACCCAGTCACCCTGTGTGGTCTCAGTTTCTCTCACTGTATAAGTGGCCATGGTAATAACATATTACAGAGACCTGTGAACAACATGAATTATTACATTTAAAAGTGCTTGAACAGAGCCTGGTTCATCCAAAGTCAAGATGTGAAGTCGTTATTATTACTTCCAAATCCTCAAGTGTATTCTTGGCACTGTTAGAAATCTTTAGTTGGGCTCCTTTGTACTTAACCACTCCTCGTTCTGTTTTCTTAAATGTTTTACTTCAAAATGTATCATACATACAAAAGTGTGTCCATAATGCATATGCACGTTTTAAAGAATAATAGTAAAATACACATTTGTGTAGCCAAACAGCTCCAGATACAGAATTATAATACATTTTTCGGTCCACTGTGCTTCTCACTTACCTCATAACCCTCCCTCACCATCCCAAATGGTGTGCTTCTCATTCCCTTGCTTTTCCTTAGAGTTTTACTACCTGTTTATTACAATTTTCAAGGAAACTTTGCAAGTTGCTCATAAATTCTTCTATGACTTATTTTCTTGTCCACACTTCCCATCTGCCACCTTTTTTTTTAAGCTCCCCTGTTCTCTTAAAGTGAGGGACTGTCACAGATTCTGAAAGATGTTTTGTTCCTCACAATGGTCCATTTTTTTTCTTCACTGCCTAGTTTCTGAAGGTTTCCTCTGTCCTCCCCAGGACTCCCTCAGCTAACGTTTCGGCATCGCCAGTCGTGTTTACGGTTAACACCCAGCATCATGAGTCTGGACCAGGGTACCATGGTGCGGTCCTGACACTGGCCTGAAGTACTTAGGCTGGGAATGTCCACAGTCTCAAATCATTCTTTATGCTCTTTGCCTGGTGTAAGAGCCGAGTAAAAAACTGCATTTTGCAAGCATAAAAGGAATCTTTGAAACCTATCTGGTGTGTCAGTGTGCAAAAGGCTAAGGCATCACAAAAGGAACTAAATGAGATTGTGATAAAACTTACTCAGTTTTCTGTTCTAAATTAAATTTCTGTGCCAGATACCAAAGGTTTCCTCTTTCTGTCCTTCTTTTAAGTAGTTCTGATGGCAATTAAAAAGGGCCCTGTAGTCATTACACTGTGCTCTATTCTAACCACTTCTATCATCTAACGATGCTATTTTGGCCAATGAATATTACAAGGATTTTTTTAATTAAAATATAGTTTTAAATGGAAACACTCAATAAAATATCTCAACAGATGTTTTTCCTACAAAGGAAATGGAACCACAGAAATTCAAAACTAATCCATCCACCTTGCTCAATAAAGACTCTGCTGTTCATTTGCTGTGGTCATTGATTTTTGGAGGTAATAACAGAGGTTGAGAAGAAGTAAGGTCTTTAAAAGGTGGATGTTTTTGTCATTCACAAAGGAGCTTCTGCTCCTTTTTCAGACAAAAAGGTAAAATTGCCTATTTCAGACAAAAAAGGTAAAAATTTATCTTGTGTTAAAGGGATAACTATTTCAGAGTAAAAGTAACACTTTTGTGCTATGAAGATGACTATTTCAGTGTTAATATACTACTTTCTCATGGGCTATGAAGTCAGCTGATGACTGATTTAAACTATATAAACATCAGAGTCAGACTGTTCTATTTATTTTGTCTCCACTTTAAAAAAATTTCAGAAAAGAATTCACATCGCCCCAACCCTAATCCGTTAGCTACCAAATAAAGTATCTTAAATAAATATAAGTATGATTTAGAGACACTGGAAAATATCTGAATTCCTCCACTGATTTATGTTTCTTACATGCAATGTTATAGAGATCACTTCTAAAACTCAGCTATTAATGTATGTTATTATGCTTTGATCCCAAGATACAAAAATATTATTTAGTGGAGACTAATTTATCCACACAGCAGACCCTTTCTTAACAAGGTGATCCAGAAGTTATTGGGACCAGTGTGGCCAGAGCATATGAGTCAGCTGACAGCATCCTAACTGAGCAGCTCCAAGCCAGATGAACATGGAAGTGCTATATGAAAAAAACATGACAGGTTCATGATCAACTTCCACCTGAAATCCACATGCCACAAAGATGTTGCTTCTTTCACAAGGTTGGAGCAAACTCTCTGCATTGGAAATAACAGAGAAGGGGATAAAAGAGAGACACCATGAAGAACTTCCAAACCATGAGGGTACCAGGAAGATGCAGTAGACATCACCTATCTACCTGGTACTTCAATTCCTCCAAATCACCTTCCTAAGGCAAGCTGAGGAAGGCGGTTGTTGCCATGGTCCCGACAGACAGTTCACTACTACTGTAACATCTGACTAGTCTAGCTACTTCCTAATCTCACCCACTAGCTTTTCCTTGATTGATGATACAAAGAATCTGATGATGGTTGCATAACCCAGACAGAAAAAAGGGGATAAGATCAAGGTCTCTACTCTGGGTCTGTCACTTTTACCCAAGACGTGTGATATCATTTGGAGTTGGATTCTGGGGTCTTGACAAGTTTGCCCACTGAAAGAAATCTGCACATGTCTTTAAAAGTCCCCTTAGCGTTTTCCATGATGATGAGGCCAGGACGGGCAAAACTGTCTGAAAAATATTGTCTCCACTGTGGCTGGAGTAAAGCAGAGTTCCATGATAGCGTCTGTTTTGATCAATCTACTTTACACATTTTTAAAAGCACAAACACAGATCTGTAGACTGGTATAACTATGAATCCAGTCCTTTGAAAGAGCCTCTCAAGTTAATAGGCTACGAATGTCATGAAAACTCCTTATGATCAGTCATTCGATTAGCTATGTGACCAGCTATCCAAAGGCTGCCCACTTTCCAGACACCACGACCGCTCTGCTGGTAACGGACCTCCAAGGGGCAAGGAGAAGCCTGAGTCCCCATGCTGGGCAATGCCAGGGAGACCTGCAAGCAACCAGAGCTTCATCAAGGAAAGGCAACTAGGAAGTTTGCCTGAATTCTGCTTCACGACCCAATGTGTTCACGGAACATGAACCTGAACATGAGTCAGTGCTGACACGTTCTTCGGGAGCGTGACAGACAGAATTCAGCACCATCAACACCCCACAAAACCCCAAACAAAAGGGCAAAGAGTTATGCCTTCTTTGCAGCTGGAGACATGGAGGTGACATGAAGGTCACATGTTGCTTCTTAGGCATTTTAATTAGTGTCCTCTAGGAAACTTCTTGGCATTAAATAGAAAGAAGAGATTCTGAGAGTCAATCTGACAACACTGCTGAGAACACAAGGGGGCTGAAGGGGAACCAGACCTCAAGCAACAGCTATGTGACATGCTGAACAGTAGTGACCATGAGCTATGGGTAGATAAAATGCTCTAAGGACACAGTGTCAGAGCTCCGATTGCCGTCGCCTAGCCCCCAGGTACCAAGAGAGAGAGCAACGGGGACCATGCTAACCAGTGGAAAAGGGAGAGCTTCTCTGGGTAGACTCTTTGGAAGCCTTCAAGGGAAAAAAGTGGGCAGCTTTGGCCCATGAGCAATGAACTCTGGAAACAAAGAGTGACTAAAGAGTAAACCAAAGAATTATTTACATGAGCACAGAAGGTCCTGGCTGTCACACTGCTTATTTTAGCCACACATACTCCATATGTTTGATGACAGAATTAGATTCAGAAAGATCTCATTAAGCTGGATGGGCCATTCCAACAGAATGGAATTTAGCAGAGATAAATGAGTATTATATTTAGGCCCAAAGATACAACTCCAAGAACATATGAGCTGGAGCTTAAGCAGCCTCATGTGTATATGACTTAGGAGTTACAGGTGGGAATCAAAAACGAAGCAAATAGCACAGGGAGATCAGCTCGGTGCTTTGTGACCACCTAGAGGGGTGGGATAGGGAGGGTGGGAGGGAGGGAGATGCAAGAGGGAAGAGATATGGGAACATTATATGTATAACTGATTCACTTTGTTATAAAGCAGAAACTAACACACCATTGTAAAGCAATTATACTCCAATAAAGATGTTTAAAAAAAAAAAAACGAAGCAAAGTTGACCAAAAAATAATTTCATTAATTATGCAGGAAAAAAAAGGACAACCCTATTACGGACCAAATATAATGCACTGTGCCACGTTCTGGATGCCATTCATGAGGAAGGTGCCCAAAGAAGAGGAACACATGAAGTCACGGAAAATGCTCACTCAGGGGATGTGAAAAGTCAAGGATATTATAATGCCCTCACATTTTTGAAGGGTTATGACATAAATAAGAGACTGGAGTTATTCTATGGGGCTATTATGGGTGAAATTAGAGCCAATGATGGGCATTACAGTTTAATCATTCACTCAACAAATAGTTGCTGAGCTTCTACTATGTGTCAGGCATTGTGCTAGGTAGCAGAATTGCAAGATAAGGGAAATTTTCCCAATACTTGGATCTTTATAGAAATAACCTAGGCTCTACAGTGAGTGCAGAGTCCCTGAAGATCTTAAGGCCAAACCTGGAGGCTACATTTCAGCCTTAGACTGTTTGGACACAGGATAGATGAATTGTAAGCTCCCTAATTCAGAGTGTTTTACGATCAACTATGAGTTACACTATATATTTCTCTTTTTCAGTTCTTCCACATTCTAAGAGACAGGCTAACTAATTCAACATAGTTCTCAGTAGAAAGCAACAGAAACCAACACTGGCAAGCTTAATTCGAAATGGCATTTATTAAAGAGAATATTGGGTTTCTCATAGACACTCCAGGAGCCCTGCAAAGCTAGGCTTGAAGACCTTACAGTCAGAGAAGCTGCCCAGCGTGCATGATGGGGCTGGTCTGGGGAAGACGCCGCTCTGTGAGTGACAGACGCCATCCCTATCAGGGGGCACTGGATGGTGGGTACTGGACGGTGCAGCCAGAAACCAGCAGCCTGGAAACCAGAGGGAACTGTCACCATTGTCCTCAACCTCACTGGTATGGATTCCATACATTCCCTACATCCCTGGACCACAATTCCAAGTTTGAATCAAACCGGCAGAGCCTGGATCACGAACGAGCCTACGCCCCAGCTTCAAGGGAGGCTGGAGTATCTGGCATTTTCAGCTTCTAGAGATGGGCTCTGCCTCAGGAGGCAGGGGGTTCTATCAGGACGTTCAGATGCTGAGAGCCCCCCAAGACTAACACAGATGTAAAAACACTTAGTGGAAGTTACAGCGATTCTTCTCCCAATACTACTTTAACCAAGCCCGATAACTAAAACAGAAGGCCGAAAGGTGAGAAAATGAAAGCTGACGAAGTAGCTTCCCTAATATTAGAGGGAGTACCTGCTTCTCTGAATCCCTTTTTAGGAAGAATTCTGACAGTCACGGTCACTCCCAAAAGTGGGTCACATTGATTGGAAATTGTCATGGTAGGTCTGAAAGGAACTGATAACAGGAGAAAAACCAAAGAGAAAGCAGGGAGTTCCAAGCTATGTTACAGCAGATGAGGTTGAAGTCAGCCTATAGGAAAATTCATCACCACAGCAAGACTAGAGTAACTTACTAGTATCACAGGACTGGGAGAAGCCGCCAGCAGCTAAAGAATCCATCACACAAGGTCCCTGGGGCCTGCATTTCCAAAAAGATGGCTGGCAGCCCCCTTTTTCAAAGGGCCTCTAGGGAAGGTCATTTGATAACCTCCCTAGATAAGGCAGAATTGCAGATGACTTATATCTCATGCTCAGAATGTCCTTTGATAATGCCTTGCTCTTTCCAACAAAGTGCCCGGCCCCCTCCAACCCCCAGGAGTGAAAACAGAGATGAGGGGCTCACCATCCCTTCCATCAATTTCACTGTGGTTTCCAACAGGACAGTGCTGGGGGCAGGGCAGAGCAACCTCACACACAACACTGAGATACATCCGCTGGGGTGACACCTCCGAATGCTAGACTGCCCCCCAGGAAGTGTGAGTTTGCTAATCATGCCCCTGGGACAGGTGGGCACGTGGAGAGAGAGATTAGCTATCCCAACAGCTGTCAAGCTGGGGCCCGCTCATTAACACCCACGTTTCTCTTTCTTTCTTTCTTTCTTTTTTTTTTTTTAGGTCTTTTGACTGCAGCTTGTGTACTTGAAGCATGTCACCAAAAAACGCACAGATGGGATCTACCAGATCATGAGAAGGCTTTCGCAGCTTCTGAAAGGATGCTGGGTTTCTTTCCTTAGGAAGAAAAAAAAAATCCTGTATTCTGATGTCTACACATTTCCCACTCTCTTCCTGCTTCAGAGATAGACTATCACAAAAGCCAACATTCCTCCAAGTAGTAATAACAGGGCATTAATTAAAATCGAGTCCTTGTGAATTTTTTTTTTTTTTTTTTGCTCTTAAAGCAGCTGATTGTATCTGCTAATCTTGTCTTCATAGTTCACAGAGAGGGCACAGCATCGGAAATAGACTTGACATTAGCTGGAACCTACTGAAATTCAATGTCAGGCCAGAAGGGGAGACAGCAGGGCAGGCGGGGAGGGGGGGGGGGTGGAGGTCTGACAGGTGGTACCCTGAGGGTGTGTGCGTCCTGAAGCAGGAGGGTCTTGGAGGAGGGGTCTTTTATCTTGTTAGGAAAGTTCTGGAGAGGGGCTGGGAGTTTCAGTATGGAAGCAGGAAGGCAATGAGCGACGGAGGAAGAGTTCTGAGGACAATGAGTCTGTCTGGGATGACCCTGTGACTTGAGCATTTTAATCAGTAGCATCTCTGATCCTCTGAACAACATCAAAGAGGCAAAGAGGATAAAGTTACTATTCTCTGGGTGGACGCTGTGTTCTCTTTGTAGGAAGAAGAAAGGGAGCTATCACAAGATCCAACAGTCTGATCCTGAATACAAATTCCTCCTTCTGGACTTAGAGGTGGCCCAGCTACCCACCCCTGGCCCCAACCAGCTCAGGAGTCTCACCAAACAGATCCCCAGCAAAGTGCCCCCCATCCCTGTGGGAGCCAGTACAGAGAGGGCTGTAGTCAATACCTTTAACAAATGCCCAGGATTTGGAATGGATGAGATCAGCAATCTCCCCAGAAAATACCCAACAGAATTTATTTGGCTAATAAAATTATAGGACTTCTTCAGTCTCAGCAAAGCCATTCCATAAAAAGAAGGCACTGGCTCAATAAACATTTACTCAGCACCCACTATGCCCATGTGTCAGGTGCAGGGCTAGAGCGTGGGTGTGGGCAGACGGGAGGGAATTAAATACGACTGGGATAGGCTTTCTACTGCAGAGAACCCACAGTTTAAAATATCACTAATACAATCTTGGAAATGATGACATCTGTCCCCAGGAAGTGTTGGGACTGACTTTACTGAATCATAAGAAATGCTGAAAAAGAAGTATTCAAATGTGCCCGTAATCCCCAGCCTAGCAGGTCCACCACCGTGTGTCCTTTCAAGGGATATCAGAGTTACACAGCTTACCCTGTGCTACCCAGGGGGGCACCACAGTGCAGACACTGATGTGCCAGACAGCAGTTGAAGCCAACGCATAACGACAGAACCCTGTCGCGAAGGGTCACTTCTATGGGAAGATTCAGAAGGGAGAGTTATACGCTCTTAAAAATTCTGTCACTAGTGGATGAACTCAAAATTCTGCTCTTATCTGTGAGTTACTTTCATGCTGTTCCTGAAAACTCAGAAAGAGCAGGAATGTGTACGTTCAGCGAGAGATTGGCTGGATAACAGGGAACCTGCACTAGGGGATTCACTGCGTGCAAGTGAGCCAGGCACAGAGGAGCTAGTGGAGGTGACATCAGCCGGGACCGTGCACTGGTGATGTCTCAGCATCACAGGGATCCGCAGGGACCCCGCTGGAAAGCTTTTAGAAAATGAATTAGACTGTGAGCCCAGTGGTTCTGCAGGTGTCTCTCACTTCAGTACCACTGTCTGTACCTAACAGAGCCGACCAGCCTCCAAAACCCCTCCAAGCTCCTCCCCAGCCTCAGCCTCCGGACCACCTTCTTGGGCATCCTCTGCTTCTGGTTGGTATCTTGTCATTGACCAGCCATGAGCTCCCAGATCCAACAGAACTACTCCTCCCAGGGTGAGGTCATGCCAAGTCACCTGGTCGATCTGCCTTCATCTCCTATATTATATCTCCTCCCTCTGAACCTAGACTTCCACCCTGATGGCGTGGCCCGAGGGGTGTGGGCACTTCCCCAGCTGCCAGAGGGGAGCGGGAGGTGCCTACTCTCCCCGCGCACACAGAGCTGGCCACGATGAGGGGGGCGGCACCCTGGCATCCTGGCCCTTCCAAGAACCTGCACCAGCCCTGCTGGATCTGCCCACACAGAGCCCATCCCTGTGACTTCCGGGAGAGCCACTTCCTAGACGAGGAGAGGGTGACCACCTGACTATCCTCCGCAGCTGGCAGGCCCCCAGGTGGGCCGGGCTAGGACCCCCGAGAAAGGCTGGCCCTCCATGACTAGGAGCCTCCTGGGCCTTTGAGGGAGCTTTTTAACCACCCTGCAAGCCTTCTCCCCTAAGTGGTGGGAAGAGTGGGAACAATAAAGCTTTTTGCAGGAAAAAACATCAATTAGCAACTATAGGAAGCAGTATGTGAAAAATTATCAATTACATAAAGAAGCCACTCTGTCCCTCCAATTGGGTTATATTCCATAACATGTAATTAAAAATGTGGCCTCAGGAAGCCCGTGGTCTGAGTTTGAATGCTGGCTCTGTCACTTGATAGTTAGGTAACCACTTTGTGTCTGTTTCTTCACCTATAAAACGAGGAACGTAAGACTACCTGCCTCACGGAGAATCTGTCAGTCTCAGGTGCACAGCAAAGTGCCTGGCACATGGTGCCCGCTCATTCTCAATAAACATTAGCTATTATTACTATTATTGTTTATTTACATCATGACACTATGCTCTGTTCTACTTCTCACCTCAATGAGTTCTCTGCGACCCGCCATGAAAACAGATTAAAAACCTGGATAAGTTGAATAAAATTACTGTTTACCTTAAGGATAAGGAAAGGCTCCGAAAATTGACTTATTTTGCAGATGTTTCTCTTTTTTTTTTTTAATATATTTACTTATTTATTTTTGGCTGCATTGGGTCTTCGTTGCTACGTGCGGGCTTTCTCTAGTTGCGGCGAGTGGGCGCTACTCTTTGTTGCGGTGCGCGGGCTTCTCATTGCGGTGGCTTCTCTTGTTGCAGAGCATGGGATCTAGGCGCGTGGGCTTCAGTAGTTGTGGCGCACGGGCTTAGTTGCTCCGCGGCATGTGGGATCTTCCCGGACCATGGTTCAAACCCGTGTCCCCTGCATTGGCAGGCGGATTCTTCACCACTGCGCCACCAGGGAAGTCCCTGCAGATTTTTCTTCAAGGTTGACTCTCACTCAACAATTAATTGAAGGCAATGTTGTGAATATTTTTATTACACATGGCAACAATGTTTTGAGAAATGATAAAGGTTAGTTGTTAGGTGAACTCTGAAATCATAGCAATGAAGTTTTCATTGCAACTCTGCTGCATTCAAATCCATTGGTCTACCTGGCACTTTGAACAATCTCCTAGACATGCATTATTATGGAACATGATGCATTGGTAATTTGGAAAATATTGGTTGGTTGAGTTACACACATCTTCCATATGCTAACACATTTCATTATAGTACATCAAAAAATCATATTTGTTTCCATCACCACCAGTCTCATCAAAAAAGCCTTTTAAGTGTTTAAGTTAACGTAGTTGTCAAGCTCTTAAGTGGGAGATACAAGTTTCCGAAAATTCTAATTTTTACTCACAAGCTCAAATTTTATCATTAGCAACAAAACACTGTCAATTGTTTTCCTTGAAGTGACAATTTCACTTCATTCACTTTCAAGAAGGTGTCTGCCAAATACCCAAGTCTGAGAATCATCGCGTGTCTCTCGGCCATTCTCTAAAGTAAAATCGTGTCACATTTTACTTTTGTGCCACTAAGTGGTTTTTCTCGCCAACCATCCTACCCGGAGAGGCACAAGTGTCTTACACATATTTCTCACTTATAGAGTATTAGAAAGACATGCCATCAGCTGTTGAAATCTAACAAAACTAATAATTTTTGCTTTTTCATCAAGGACATTCTTAAGTGAAACTGGCAGGGTTTTTTGTTTGTTTTTTAACCGTGAGTTCGTGGCTGTGGAGAATGCAGGGGCACTGCTTTGATTCATGCTAAGGACACGCAATTTTGCTCTCCACTGTTTTTACACCAAGTGAAAAGTCAACACAGTGGAAAAAAAAAACAACCAAATAACAGTTCTATATTAGTATAAAGAGAGTTTTGACCTTGGGGACCCACTGTAAGGGTCTCGGCACCTTCAGAGACCACATGGTAAGAACTTCACCTCTCTCTGACTCAGTTTTCCTATCTATAGAATGGGGACAATTCATAGGCCCTATCCACAAGGTTGTTGTGACAACTACACGGAATAAACCACCTAAAGACCAAAGAACAAAGCTGTCCAATGGTAGATGCCATGTAAGGATTGGCTAAAAGGGGAGTAGGGATCACTTGAGAGCCCTGACTCATGCAGGTACGATCAAAATAACCATCTCAGTGATTTAATAAAACGGAGAACATTCATCAGTCATTTGCACTGAAAAAGTTCTCGGTTGAGTATTTCCCGGAGATCGTTTTAAAAAGATCAGCGGGGGCTTCCCTGGTGGCGCAGTGGTTGAGAATCTGCCTGCCAATGCAGGGGACACGGGTTCGAGCCCTGGTCTGGGAAGATCCCACATGCCGTGGAGCAACTAGGCCCGTAAGCCACAACTACCGAGCCTGCGCGTCTGGAGCCTGTGCTCCGCAACGAGAGAGGCCGCGATAGTGAGAGGCCCGCGCACCGCGATGAAGAGTGGCCCCCGCTTGCCGCAACTAGAGAGAGCCCTCACACAGAAACGAAGACCCAACACAGCCATAAATAAATAAACGAATAAATAAATAAATTTAAAAAAAGATCAGCGGGTCAGGGAGTCCTTCAAACGCCCCAACGATGAGATCTCTTTTTAAAAAGCTCTAATTGCTGCCTTTCCCCTGTGTGGCCTGAGCACATCCACGGCCCCGCCTCTGCGTGTCCCGAGCACCTCGCTCAGGGGTTGCCTGTGAATCCCTCACAGCACGGGGGAAAAATAGCTGATGTTTACATTCATGTCTTTGCGTGTGTCCGGGTTCTCAAAATATTGTGACTGCAAGAGAGATGAGGGATTGCCTGGAACCTGGACCTGATGGGCCATGTCAGCTCTTGCACCTCAGCTTTCAAAATGTGACACACACGGGACAAACACATCTGTCCCTGCAGCAAACAAGATAGGAAAATGATTTGGGTTTTTTTTTTTTTCTTCATTGTACTAATGTGATTTTCTTTAAATTAAGGCAGACACAGACACACGACGGAGTAAAATACACACCTGTATGAATTTTTACGACAATACATTTGTGCTTCTGCTGTGAGCGCTTACTGATGCCCTTGCTCCCAGGCCGCGTGCTCCGTGCGTACCTCCTTGGCCTCATCCTGAACCACCACCCTCCTGTCCTGCTCAGAGCACTGCGGCCAGAGCACCTCTTCCCCGACCCTCAAACAGGCCCAGATCTGTCCTGTCTGCGGCCTTTCGCCAGGACGTTCTCCAGGCCTCAAACGGTGCTCCCCTGGGCTGTGCTCCCCAGGCCGTGCTCCCCCAGGGCTGGTCCTCTGAGAGGCAGGTCTCCGCTCAGACATCACAGCCCCAGGGGCCTTGTCTGACCACCTGATTTAAATGAGCTCCCTCTCTCCCAACGCAACTCACTCCCTAAACCCATTCCCCTGTTTTATTTTCTAAGTACAATTATTATTACTATTATTGACTGAATGATACTATATGCATGAATGAATGAATGGGAGAGTTTCTGAATCTAAAGAGGTCTAGAATCTGGAAGGCTGAGGACCTCCCTGATCACACCCAGATACTCTCTGCAGCCTGGTGGGATACTTGGTGGATACAGTCTCCCAGGCGCTCTGTGACATTAACTCTTCTCAAATGACTTCAGTCCAGCTCCTGCCCCATCACTGCACAAAAATGGCTAACGCTAAAGCCACTCATGATCTCTACATTGCCAAATCCAATAGGCTTTTTCAGTCTTTATCTTTCTTGTCATTCTAAGCAGGGCAGGCCCCGCCTCCTTCATTGACTCTATTCTCTGGGCTTCCACGGCTTTGGTGACTTCCGGTTTCTCCCGGACTCTCACTTTCCTTTGCCAGCTCCTCCCCCATCACCTAATTTTCCTGATGGTTACAAAGGGCTCACCGGCGCCTTCTTCACCTCCCAATCACACCCATGCCCTTGGTCATGCCCTGCACCCCTGTGGCTTCAAACATCATTTGTAAGTTAATTCCCAAACGCGTATCTCCAGCCTGGATCTATTGTTGAATTCCAGGCTCACTTATCCAACTGTCTACCTGGCACATCCCCTGGACTATCTCACGGAAATCTCAAAATGTCTAAAACTGAACTCTTGATCTTTGTTCCTAAACTTCTTCCATCCGCCTCACCGCCTATGTCCACCCTATAAAGCCACTTGCTGTCTTACTGTCACATCTACTTCAACAATGTCAAGTCTACTCCATCTCCAGGAGGTATTTTCTTTTTTTTTTTTTCTTTAATTAATTAATTTTTGGCTGCACTGGGTCTTCATTGCTGCGCGGGCTTTCTCTAGTTGCGGCGAGCAGGGGCTACTCTTTGTTGCGGTGCACGGGCTTCTCATTGCGGTAGCCTCTCAGCCTGGTACTCTTTTTCTCCAACTTCTCTGCCATCTGAATCAGTTACAATGGGAACCTCAGTTATAATGGGCATTTACTGAAAATTTTTTAGCAGGAAATAAAATCAAATTTAGATTTTATAGCGGCAAAAGAATGAAAGATGAATTGGAGTGGTCAGGATAGAACAGTGATGGCACTGAGATGGGGGTGTTTAGGAGGAGATGAAATTGGTACACAGGGTGGAAGGAAGACAATGAGCTCTGTTTGGGATATCAGTGAACATCAGGTAGAAATGTCCGTCACCTGCCGTGACGTGGGCATAGGGCAGTCCTAACAGGTGGGAACTACCGCTATGAGAAATGAGAAAGGGAACTACTGGAAATGTGAAGAAAGACACTGAGAGCCCACGGGTGGTGGAAGCCATTACAATTGTTGGCACTACAGACAGGGGACCTCCTTTATGATAAGACTGTCCTAGGCACTTTATTAAAGACCAATATTGTATGTTCATGGCATGTTCATGAAACACATGAAGCCCACATGACTATATTTGGAACGCAATGAAAATATTAAGTGACATAGAAAACTTTTTTTTACAAGCACAATATACTACTTTGTTTAGAAGCCAACTGTAACTTTTGTTTGCCACTAGCATAAACATTGCTAACACAGACACTAGACACCATCATCCATATTAGGTATTAATTTCCTTCTATGCAAAAACAGTGTAATTCACAAAAGAGTGTGCTCTTCATTCATTCAACAAATATTCACTGAGTCTTACTGTGTGCCAGACACTATCTAGATGCTGGAGATAAAGTGGTAAGAAAGACATAAAGAAGGTGCTTCCAAGGTGTGTGCTGAATGAATGGATGAGTCACATCAAACCACACTATTATTCTACCACAGCCTCAACACTGCTCAGTTCCACAGACATGATGCTGTTAGTCAGCTTACCTCGATTATTTAGCAGTAAGCATTGCAAAAGTACCTAACAGTTAAGTTCTATGTTGAAACAGACATCCAATAGAATGCCATTTTGTAGTAATATGTAGGAGAAAACAGAAAGCAGGAAGAGGAAGTCTGTGTAACCTCTATGGCAATATTCTCCAGGTCAACAGGAGCTTAGCTTAAGCTGAGAAGAAAAAGCAAGGCAGGGCAATTTGACCTTGGAACAAAATTCTTTTGGTTGAATTTTAAGTGGCTTAAGTGGCTTTTAATGATAACTTCTAGGAGGAAGAGTTCTTGCCATGGAATGTTCTTCCCTTTGTGATTAGACGATCTCAATTTTTTTATGCAAATATATTCTTATTTTTTAACTGAAGTATTGTTGACTTACAATATTAGTTTCATGTATACAACAGAAGGGGCAAAATAGGTGAAAGGGATTAAGATATACAAAGTACTAGGTATACAATAAATAAATTATAAGGATGCAATGTACAGCACTGGGAATATAGCCAATTTTTTATAATAACTTTATATGGAGTATAATCTATAAAAATCTCAATTGTTATTTATTTACCTTTTTGTACTTCAGAGTCAGGGAAAATGCCATCCTGTAATCATCTATTTACTGGGACACTAAGAGTGCTTTACCCATTCATGATGGATCTTTAATCACTCAGAGCCTTCCAAATCAATTCAAAGTCTCATGATTTCTTCCTTTAATATGTTACTTTGTAACAGAGAAGAACAAACGGGACTCCAAATTGAATCTCTTCCATTAAACCTCTGTTGCCTGTGCTTAGTCATGCTGGCTCTGCACCTTTTGCAGAATAATGTTGTCTAGATCCTGAAATATACAGGATAACCGGTTCTCAATGCTCTGACCTTTAGAGGTGCAACACTTTTGCATTCATATAGAGATAAAAAGTTACAGAACAGAGAATAACAATTGGCTTATTGGAGGTTTACAGGAACACCATGACCAGACAGCCAGGGTGGACAGCTGCAAGAATGAAGGATTCCCGCACCAAGAAGTCTGCAGCCACCAACCACACCCCCGCTGCCCTTTTAGTATGAAAGAAGCCTGAATTCTAACTCGGGTAAGGTGGTCCTTTGGGACACTAGTCCACCATCTTCACAGTCTGCTGGCTTTCCGAATAAAGTCACTATGCTTTGCCCGATCACCTCATCTCTCGATTTACTATGGTGCCGCGAGCAGTCCGAGCTTGGATTCGGTAACAACTTTGTAATAAGTAGATTTTAGTAGAAACGAAACAAATTTCTGTTCTGTCAGTAAACACTATTTCTTCCGATTCTCATGTTCTCTGGGGTCATCCTTTTATGAAAATTGATACAATCTAAAAATAGTCAACAGTAAGTGTAAATTTAAGAGCATGTAAGACATTTCAATCAATTACGAAAGCTATCACTAAACTCTTGATTTGGTAATGTCAAGTCTCGCAAGTAAAAGATGGGTGATTCCTGATGCCTGCTAACGGGTTTTGTTTTTGTACTCCTTTTTTAATAGCATCCTGTCAATATACCAGTTTTAAGCAGTAATCCTTTTTACACATCTTGATTCTTTAAGTCTATGGAATATCTTGCAAATATCTGAATTAAACATGGGCAGAGGAAGAAAAAAAACTAGACAACTTGAAGTCCAAAAAACCAGCTCACTTTAGAGAAGATACCAGGTTTTCTTTGTTTGCATGAAGTCTGCACTCAGGGCAGCCCAGGAATCTTCTGGGTAGAAGCAATGAAATAATAACTCATAGGGCTGAAAAAAATAATCCCAGAGCTGGTCATGGTGAGGGAAACACAGAGCATGCAGTTCTAAAACTGTTTTCCAGATTGTGTTCTTTAACAAAGATACTTACTATTTACGCTTTTGAAAAAAAGTCAGTGACTTCCCTATGCAGTCGGTAATGAGTTCTGCAGATTCATGGAATTCCTTTCTTGAAATTGTTTCCTTTACCTAAATTTTTATGTTTATACCATCCACCCCACCTCCAAGCTATTTAAATTCAGCTTTGTGAACAGGGGCCATGTTTATATCTTCTGAGCCATGCTCACCAACCTCCTAGTAACTCCATAAATGTCTAGATAACAACAATATTAACAATACCAATGAAGCATTACATAGAAACTACAGAGTGCGTATCAGTTTTTCTTCCATTTCCTAGAGGTGCACAGAGCCCCCTCTGTAAAATTTCTCTATTATTATTACCCCATGTTAGGAAAACAGTCAGAGGTTCTCTGTGAAGGCAATTCTAGCTTCTGGAAAGTTTGCTCAGAGTCAACTGGGAATAAACAACTGATGTTTATTTTGCAAAAAGAAGCAAAAGAAATTGGTCATTATTTCATATGTGGCCAGGTTCACAAGCAATCTGGTCTTGCCAATGTGCCCAAGGCCACATCTGTGTGTTCCTGTCCCAAATATGAAAATGCTGATCTTAAGTTTTCTTGAGTTTTTAGTGCCCTTTTTGATTATTATTAGTGTCAATGGGAATAGATAAAATAGCTACCCTTTTAGGTATTAGCTGTCATCAATTATCATTTTAGCTTTCATTAAAAAAATTAAAGTATTTAAGGACCAAAGAGAAGTAGTTTCCCTTATTAATATCATTTAAAAATAACAATGACAGTGGTAAGATGGTTGTATGTTCATTAAATTGCTAATGAAGCCAGTTCCATAACTCAAAGCTGGATTCCCTGCAGAATATCGATTTGAAGTATCTCAACAGCCAAGATAATTTGATAAGAGAGATTTAAAATTAGTATCAGGATTTTACTTTCCAAGAAGTCATCTTTGAGCTTTTGTTGCTGGTTGTTTTATTTCCAGTCGACTGGAAAACGTAAGGTCACCTGAAGCAGGCAGGTGTGAGTCTAGATGGAGGAATGAGATTATGATGAAGCCCTTGCACATCATATGAAAGTGGGTGGGAGCGCGCTGCACACAGCCTGGTTCTGTGTCACGCGCCCTGGGAGGGCCCCGCGGGGGCTGCCGAGCCACCTCCCAGGACACGGCTCCCTCCGAGGCTCTGACTCACTGCGTCAGGGCTGTTTTTCCTCTTGGGAAAGACCAGACACTTGCCCTTTATAAAAACCTCCAAGATGAGTCACAAGGAAAAATGAGTTGGCATTCCGGGGTGGTGTGTGGCAATCAAGGCTTGAAGCGAGGCTGTGCGCGGGTGGAAGGATGCTGCGGCCGCATCCCACGCAGTGGGGGAGGGTTCGTGGCCGCGCCGCATGGAGAATCCCTCGCTCCAGGGTTCCTGGCGGGGATCTCATCATGCATCTAGGACTCCCACTCAATCTCCAAAGGGTGCTACCCACCCTGGAAACAAACCTAGCCCATGGAGGAGATGGGAAGATACACAGCCCGGGAAACAGATGGCTCGGGAAGAAGCAATCTGGAAGAAGAGTGAGGGTGTGGGAGTCGACGTGGAGGCTGGGAGAGGAGAGAAGAGGCATCAGTATGTGGCAACAGATGACAAGAGTGTCGTTGGTGGGGGGAAGCAGTTGGAGGAGGCAAGGGAAATGGAAGTAACGCATTTATGCAGAAGGGCTGCAGCATAATTAGGAAAATTCCCCTTCTGTCGACTCAGCCACTCCTGCTTGGTTCAGACGGAGGGAGCATTTGCCTCCTCAAGGAAGCAAAGGTTACAAGCTATCCCAACAGGCTTTCTATTTCTGATCGAAACAAATCCAAACTGAGCTAATTTGTGTACAGCTGCAGGCAACAGAAACATGGCTGTGTAGAATTCTTTATAGAGTAGAGGCCTTTGTACTCCATACTTCACTGAAGTTAATAAGTAGGTGTCAAACTCTGAATTAAAATTCCCCGAAGAGGACACAGAACAAAGGACAATAAAAATGATTTTAAAATAATCATAGGGATAAATAGCATCCACTTCTGACAAATGTAAGTGCTGGCATAAAATGTTATTAGGCTACAGAGATTGTCTTTTGTTCAGGAAGTGTGTTTTATTCTCCAGCCGTGTCATTCATCATCCTAATGACCCCTCAAAATGTAAATTAAATAGCAAAGACGGATTCATTTGAAAGGCATCTCTGTGCTCGGTGTTAAACCATTTTTCTACTTTTATTCTTATATACTGATTCATTTTTTCATCGGGGGAAAAAAAACCCTCAATACTTGAACACTTTATGGGGTAAGTTCATGTAATTCATATTTTCAGTAAACAGTTCATTCATTCTCCAGTACTTTGGAATCTGTGATTTCAAAAAAACCACAAAAATCCCAAATCTCATTTTAAAATGCTGTGCCCTGTAAATTAGGTCTGATCTGGAAAAATCTTAAGAAACCTGTGCAAGCATTTGCTTTATTGTTTTATTCATAAGTGATTTGGTCTAGGGAAGCACTCAATGGGCAAGGATTAGTGAAAATTTCAAACAGCTTGAGTTTACTGAACCGAATGCATTAATGGCTAGGCAAACACCATTTCAACCATTAATGATAAAAGAATAAGGTCATGAGCCAAATTAGTTGCAATTTCTTGTTACGTATTGATAAGAACGTTACCCGTTCCTATGATGAATAGAGAAATCAGGGTTTTTTGTACTTGACCTGAATTTATGCATGAGCACACACACAACAGGAGTGACGGAACAGCACTGCTCGGGAGGCATCCAGGAAAAAATACACTGGGAAAGGAAAACAGCAGCGAATCATGTCTCATTTTGGCATGATTGGTCCCCATTTGCCTCTCTCTGTCTCTCCCTGTCTGTCTGTCTCTCTCTCCCTGGCTACCCCGCACCCCCCCCAGCCTATCCTCTCTTTCTGCAACTTATAAATCATTCTTTGGCTGTCCCTGCTTACTGGAGAGCTCAGCTCGGTTTATCCAGCTCTCAGCTCTGTGTGCGTGAGTGAACGTATATAAAACGAAGATACAGATAATTGCCCTGCTGAGGTTTACCTGATGTCCAGGGAACAGCCATTAATCTGTGCAAGGGGGTTTCTACAGCCCCAATCTGCAGAATAAATTATCGTTAACCAAGCTAGGTATTCTAGAGACTTTCTATTTTATGAGGTCAGAATGCTGAAGAGATAGCCCAGGGGGACGGCTTGAAGCCATCCAGCTGGGAAAGAAGTAAGCTGGTAAGCAGCGTCATAGGAAAGCCTGGGCTCTTGCAGTGGCGAGGAACCAACTGCTGGCCTGGCTTGAGGGACACCCCCAAAGCCTGTCTGGTTCATGGAGATTGTTGCATCTGAGAAGCTTCCATACCTAGTGGCCATGCCCAGTGATGGCACCCCTCTGGCTGAGCGCTATCCCCTTCTGAAGGTTTGGCTGATGAAAGAGCGCATCATGACAAATAGGGGCTCACAGTAAGGTCCGCATATTCCACTGAACAACCTGTGGGTTATTCTTAATGGAGAATTTTCTTTCTTTCTTTTTTTTTTTGATGCACTGGGTCTTCGTTGCTGTGTGCGGGCTTTCTCTAGTTGCGGCAAGCGGGGGTTACTCTTCATTGCGGTGCGCGTGCTTCTCATTGCAGTGGCTTCTCTTGTTGTGGAGCATGGGCTCTAGGTGTGTGGGCTCAGTAGTTGTGGCACGCGGGCTCAGTAGCTGTGGCTCGCAGGCTTAGTTGCTCTGCGGCATGTTGGATCCTCCCAGACCAGGGATCGAACCTGTGTCCCCTGCATTGGCAGGTGGACTCCCAACCACTGCGCCACCAGGGAAGTCCCAGAGAATTTTCTTTATAACGTGATGGAGCTGAATTCAACGCAAGGCTCAAGACTGTCAACACGACAGTTGGCCACATAAAGAGACTGTCGTCTGAGCTCAAGCCGTGGCCATTTCACTTTTGCCCATCAATTTCCTAATAATGCACGTTTTGATGGGCCTATGGATTGGTTTATGATCTAAGAACTGCACTAATGAGGGAGGGGGAAGTTAATGCCATGTGTCCATGGGGCCTTAACAAGTCCTGGTGGAAAAGGGACAAGATGGGGAAGGGATACAGTTTGAGCGATAAAGTGAACGTTCATTACTCCTGACAAAGAAAAACAAGGTATGATTCTACACAGACATTTAAGTCTAAGAAAGTATACATCGACAGACGTATTTTAAAGTGGGATTTAAGCCTTATCTACAGTCTGGGAAGATAATTGGTTAGGATATCAATAAATTAGTTTATTTTTGACCCCAGGCAGGAAAAACAATGTCCAATCCAGGAACGGGAAGGTTCCCTACTGTGGAGAATGTGCCTTTTAACCTTTGCAACCTGTCAATAACATAAATTCACACCAATATGGTACCTTCTTAAAAACACAGAACGCGCACACACAAAACCTTTCAAGTATAAAAGAAATAAGCTCCTCTGTAAATGTTTTCTGAGAAAATTCCCAGTGAAGAAGGATCTCACAGCCTGAATGCATAGAGTTTTAACCAGATCTAAAATTCCTGCAAACAGGCCCCTTTATAAATGACTGACAGTCCCACTAGGAACTCCACAAAATAAAATACATGCTTCATTAGTCCCCCAGCTGAACTCAGAATCCTCTGGCTCAGAATAAATCCAGCTTTTAAAAATAAATTCTCCTCTGAATTAACATCTCAGAATCATTAATCTTTGGAGTGACCCTTCAATTTCATTTGGAAGAGAACTACCACATTTCACAAAAGGTCTTTTTTCTTTTGGCAAACCATGATTTCATGGAGAGAAGGAAAATAGCATGCCCTTTCTTTTATCAGGTGCCCATTCTCACCCTCAAGGTGGCTGCTTTTTCCTTCTCAACCGAAACATCCTAAATCTAAAATCAAAAGACAGCCATCGACTGAGTCAGGAAGGGACTAAAATTTCGTTTTAGGCATATGGAAAAATAAAAACAGGCTAGAGGGAATGATTATACATTTCAGGAAGAAAGAAGCACTGCAGTTAATAAAAGTTTGCTACATTCACAATGGTTGGGATTTTACTCTTCATTGAAGGGGTCTGGTTTATCAAGAAGACACAACTCAGCTTGATTATTCCGCGAGGTAATCACCACACAGGGATTATATTGATTTATTTAACAAGCCCAATGAGGAGATGAGGTCTGTGTGTAGTCAGGATAAATGTTCCTTTTTTTAACCCAATGTGTGGGATATCAGAGGAACAGAGGTCAAGTTTTAAACACATGTGGAGGGCTTGGTCTACAAAGTAATTCTTACTACAGTTCCTCCCGAAGCAGGGAACCATCTTGAAAAGCAAATAATTGTTCCTTTATTTGCTTGTTCACTAATCTAGATTTTCAAAGTCAGATGTTTACTGAAAGCAGAGTATGCTATACCGTCTGCCAACTTTCACCGTGAGGACCACAAGCCAGGGCCCAGAGGCGAGCCATTCTGGTGTAAGGACCGCTGGGTTCACCGTATTTGCTTCTCTCACCGTCCTCCAACCCCAGTTCTTCCCTCTATCAAGGGTATTCCCTGGAACAATCCATGTGTCTTCCCACATTTGGGGATTCTTTAGCCAGAAATGATGCCCTACAAGCTTGTCTGTCACCCACCCCTTCCAAACAACTCTATCCTCTACTATTAGGATAATCTGAAAACACAGCACTCACCACTTAGCTCTTCATGCTTACCAACTTTGAACGGCTCCCTGTCACCCAGAGGATAAATCTATAGCCCACAGAGCCCAGGGCAGCCCCACACTAAGCTTTCCTGTCTGGCTCATTTGGGCATTTCCTTCTGAACAATCTCTCTAATGGCAGGAATTGTGACTGGTACTGAAATGCATATAGCCTACCTATAACCTAGTGCCTTACCCAGAGTAAGGACTAAATGAAAATGTAATCATCTCCAAACTATTTTCCTGTTCCCATCTTCAATTTGAGGAAAAATGAGTCTCAGAGAGATACTCTATGTTCTAAATTTGTGTTTGTGCCTAGTAGTTGCTGGTTTCCGGGATGAGGGTGCAGGGGCCTTTTAAGCCCTGAAAATTTCATCCTTGGCTCCTTGTAATTTTCAGAGGCAGTAAAAGGTACGGAACACTTTGGGGTCCTTTTTCAGTGATCACTGACTTGGTGGTGGTGGATCTGCCCTTCCTGGCTGCGAGAGAAATTCACCTAACTCACTGGGGCCATTTAGCAAGGTCATTTGGAGGGCAGATCTCACTTCTGGGCAGATCATACTGACAGGGCCAGCCTTGGAATCTGGGTTTCTCCGTATCCCTTCTGTTGCTACAGTATAAGTAAGGGAGGCTCACCTGTTATTAACTAGTTTTACTTCATTCCCCTACTGTCTGGAGACGTGCCAGGAGATACTGGAACAGGGGACATGTAGACAGCGAAAGTTTATTGATCCAGTTTACTCTTGGTGATGAATCCGGGTGAGGGGGAACGAGGCCTGAACCAGGTGGGCAGTTCTTTTTTAAATCCTCAAAATACATTAAAAAATCTCCTTTAAACATGCCTCTCTGCCTGATATCCAACCCTGTTGATGTTTTGTTCAGTTATATTGTGCCTTTCAGATTTATTACCTCTTTCCCACTTCAAAAAGGTTTACATGACGCTAAGATGGGTGCTCAGCCACATGCTAGCTCGGTCTTATCGTTAACTTTCCACCCACACATTCCCAAATTGGGGGAATGCTCATCTGACCCCGGGCCAGGTCTTGCTAGGGAATCCTTTCTTCAGATTGGTCTCATCCTACCCTGACACATGGATGCTCCAAGATCCCCACGGCTAAATGAAAATTAATACACTGGAGTCATTAAAGAAAAATGTTTTTTCCGGAACAAAGGAGGGACATGCAAGGTCAGACAGCCTCCTTAACACAGGAGGGACATGTTCCTACGATGTCAGGCCTGCGGTCCCCTCCCTGCCAGGCAAACGCAAAGCATGCAAGTTTGCCATCAGGAGAATTTCTAATTGCTTTTGGACTATTTTAACTTCAAGTCCATTGGATTAAGGTCCTTTAAAAAAGGGTCTGTATACCACACTCCATGGAAGAAATTTTATTAGCCAAACTGAAAAAAACCTCAGTGACAATAAGGCAGACATATATTACATCAAGATGATGCTGCAGAAGAAATTCCATTATATTATAACATGTGATTTGTAGATTTCTTGACGGGAAAAAGAGCAACAGTGTTCATGAAGAAATTTTACTATATTAATTTGGGCTGTTTTCTTAAAGATTTTCTTTTTAAAAGGACTTCAATTTAGAAAAATAATCTTTAAAATATAGGGACTTCAACTTTAGGAAATAGTAAATTTCTCTCAATTAAATTTCAAGTCCTAATTTGTAAAATGTTGTCACTCATTGTCTCTCAACTTCCTTTAATGGGATGGTTGAACTAGCTCATCTACTGAAACCCTTATCACCTGTTGGTGTTTGAAAGAGTGGAACACGTTATCCCTGCTCACAAACTATCATAGTGTGTATTAACAACAACTCGGTTATTATATTATATTACAATTAGTAATAAAGCATTAAATATATGTGCTTTCCCCAAAAATATAATCGCTTCAATGTTAGGAATTATTCTGTCATTTTTTTAAAAGTCCCTGTTCATAATACAGTATCTGGAACATGGGTAGCATTCGCTAAGTATACAATTTTTATTACTGTTGTCCTTATTATTAAAGCTATTATACAGCTGTCAAGTATTGAGTAGTAGTAAAAGACACTGTGCTGAACTCTTTCCATACATCATGGGGTTAATCGTTCATCACATCCCTATGAGATAGGTATTATTTCCCCCCATTCACAGGTGAGTTAATGAGGCCTGACAGGGCAGGTAACTTGGTCCAGATCACCCCACCACGAGGGATGGAGACAGGCTTCAGCCTGGGTCTGTCCAACTCCAAACAGGCAAGTTACTGAATATCCATGAGCACACATGATTCTAAGAGCTACCTCTCTGCACTTACTATTTGTAACCAAATTCAGCAATTGTTATATAATAACTTCACAAACACTGTGATACACAGTCAAAACCCTGCACGGAATGTTTTAGTAATGAACCTAATGTGAATACGTTAGATAATTCCAAAGTAAGGGATGAAAAAGTATATCCCCAATAACGCATTGGGACGGGAACTCAAAAATTAAATACAGTAAAACATCACTGATGTTTTGAGAACGAATAAGAGAGTAGATAATGGAAGTATTGGGATAAATTAAAGAGATCTTGTCTATTAAGCACAGACATCGAGGACATTATATAAAATTTCAAGTGAATAAAAACTGTCAATTAAATAGAAGCTTTAGCATATGTATAATGCTTGAACTTTGCCATTTTAAATAGCATTTCATTTTCTGTATCATATTCAAAATGACATTCAGGATTTCACAGTTACAAGACTAGGAATGTTTATTTAAATTAAATGTTATAATTACTCTAGTGCTTGTAGATAAATTTATTAGCTTTTCCGTTATTGCTTCCTACTTTGCCAATTTCTTTTTAAAAATTGTATAAGTGGTGTGAATTTTGAAAATCGCCATCCTGCAATGACTTTTATTCTTGAGTATTTCAGATGGACTTTTAACCCGATATAACTTCAAGACATCTCTTTTGTGTATTGTAATCCATCACTTGTAACTTCTGAAAAGACTAAAGCATGTACATCCAAACTGTATCTTTTCTGAAGCTGTGCAGCTGTCTTTGTCAAAGCATTGCATCTTTTCAAGGAAATGTCAGCAATGCTATTGTTGGGCCTCCCTCTGCCCAAGAGGCCAATGAGGGCTGAACAACGAAGCCAACAAGACAGTTAAATCAATAGCAGTCTCCGCACCAGTTAACCATCCAGAATCTTCATTTTCAATGAGGTTCACATCATTAAAGCAAGAAAATAGGACTGTCAATCTCTACTGGTTTCAAGTGCTAGATGAAAGAATTAATTTGACTGTCATAAAAATTATAATGCAACTGTGTGCCTCGTGCCTTTAAAAATTCATGTTTAGGTTTAAAACCTAGAAGAAGGACAGATGTATTGCCTAGAATTAAAAACACTGATTTATCAATTCTTTCCTTTTTTTTTTATAGTCTACAAAGATTTCAAACAGATCTGAATCTTGCAAAGAAAAGCAAAAGGTTTTAATACAAGTCCTTTAAGATGTTATGAATAACATATTTGAAGTACATTTATTAGCAGCAGTACCGGTGCCATTATTTATGAATGATGTTGACACTTGTCTTAACATGTGCTCTAATCATGACAGATTTATATGAAAGGAGTGAAAACAACACATAACACCCACATACCCTTTTCTCAGGGGCAGACGTGGGTTTTGGGGGCCCTAGAAGCCATCTCTTAAAAAAAAAATGCAAAGTTAAGAATACAAAATTAGGTACAGGGCCTTGTAAGAGGACAATGCAATCCAGAAGCCCTGAAATTTAAGCATGATTAATTTAATGGTAAATTCACCCCTGCCTCATCCACCGAAAAACACAAGTATCCTTCTGCTTGTCCACTGGCAAGTTCCGAATGAGCTGGGCTTCTAGTTTGGACTTATTCTCAGAGTGGCCTCCCTGGACCCCTACTAGATATTCTGTGTTAGTGTGAGGAGAAAAGGCATGGGAACACGGGCTCAGACCCCAGTGTCCCGTGAACATCCTGGAAAACTGCTGGGGCCACTCCCACCCAAAAAGGCAGCACCCAGGTAGTACTTTCCGAGTTTTACACAATTTAGGGGACTGATAGGTTTGCCATTACGTATATGCTCACGGTTTTCCTAACTAGCTTTATACATTTACATGTTTTGCTTCTAATCATTTATTTTTAGTATTGATTTTCAATGGAAAATTAATCCGAAATGCAAAAAAAGAATAGAGAGGAAGCAGAAAAGATAAACTTTTAACACTTGATTAAGTTACTTGCATGGGCGCCTCATTTTTAATTGAGACCCAAACAAAGCAAGCCCTGTCTTCGGGCTGTCACGATGCCTGGCCAGGAAGATGAATGTTCACGGTCAGTCAGAGTGGGCGGCAGACCTGAAGCTGGAGGGCGCATGTGACTGCTATGAATCTGGCACTTTCTTACAACCACCATGTCCTCACAAGCTGATGCTTGCTGCCCCTCCCTCGCACATCCTTCAAGCAGCAGGGGTGTCCGAGACAGGCTTTGGTGTGCTCCGATTCTGTCTGGGTAGAAGGGACCTCTGCATGCCCTGGGCCTACCAGGTGCAGGATCAAGGGCCTGTTGGCTGGATCTTCCCCACCTCCATCATGGGACCCATGCAGACTGGGAGTTCATTTCCTTGCTCACTGGGGCCTGCCTTCCCCAGGGCTGGTGTCTTTCCAATGTAGGTTTTATTATTATTCAGGTAAGGTGACGGGAGACAACAGATCAGAAGACAACTGCCATTGAAAATGTAGTTTGTTACTCACAGATCCCAAGAGGAGGGGACACATCACACCATGGGGGCCACACAGGGACTCACCAGGGCTGGTCAGGAGACAGAGAGAGCGAGGGGGAAATGTGGGCAAGAGCCTTCAGTGTGGTTTCCAAGGCAAGGAATGGGCGAGGCAGGATAGTCAGGTTTAGGATTAGCTAATTTGAGTAATCTCAGTGGGCTCTGGGGCACAGAGGCTGTCCCTAATTGTCTGGTACCTGGGGTGACTAGGGCCGGGGGACCGTAGCCTGAAAAAGGAGGCAGCTGAGGGTGTGGACCCGGGATTAGTTTGTATATGAAAGGTGCATTCCCAGGAATCAGCCAGCCCTGGGAGGGGCACAGTCCCTCCAGGGTCAGCCAGGCCCCAAGATGTCAAAGCATCAGAAACGGAGAATAAAAAGATGTAACTAATCCAGGAGGGAAGGAGCAGCAGACAGGCAAGAATGTCACAGCCTGCAGCAAAGGCAGCCAAAGTCCCACCCAGCTTTTGGGATGCTGAGGCTGGGGAAGAAAGACCTCTCTCACTCCTGCTTCAGGTGTGGGCTGGGAGAGCTACTGAACCTCCCACCCTGATCCCTGGGACAAATGGAGGACAGTAGGAAGTGAATGTCTCACCCAACACCAAGAAAGCATATGTGATCTCATTGGGGGAGGCATATTAGCCCCGTTTTACAGACGAAGACACTGAGGTTCAGAGTTTGAAAGTACCTTTCCCAATGTCACACAGCTTGCAGGTGGTGGAGCCAGGAGGATTCCTATCCAGGTCTGGGACCATTCTCTCTCTCAGGCACTGGGCTTAATAAAGTCAACCAGATTTTAAGGTCCCACACAAATATTTGGGACCTGAAGAAGGAAAATATATGGGCTCCAAAATAAAAAGAGAAAGCTATCATGTCAAAATTAATAAATGCTTAATTAAATGTCCAGAAACATGAGGTCATTTTTATTGTTATACGTATTTAGTATTCATTTAAAAAAATCCATTACACTTGAAAATAACTGTATAGCTTAGTGTTTTTTCACTTCCCATGAATTCCTGAGTTTGCCTGATGATTACACAGAAAGCAATTGTAAATTAAATGAATTATATTCAAACTTCAAAAGCAAAATTACAAAGGCTCTTTCAAAATGTTTAAAATATTAAAATAAAAAAAACAAAACGTCATATTCAGTGTAGGATGTGGGTGTATTTTAATAGGTTCGATAGGACGGGGTTGGGGGGACCTCCAAAAGAAGCAGGCCTGATGGCCTGGAGTTCTAAAAGGCCCTGCCTGAGTTGGCCTGCTCCCAAATCCGGGCTCCCTCATCTCATATTCCCACGTCCATCACACCAGCCTGGAGGGTGGCTTCAGAGGTCCCTGAAGGAACGGGCCAAGGGCTCTGCTCACTGCCTGTGCAGGATTTGATACCTTCAGTGCTGTAGGAGACGCTGCCAACTATTACACAGGAGGAGAGAGTATTCAAAATACAGGGAGGTGCCAAATGCAGTTTCTGGAATGTCTGTCGAGAGCACCGACCAGATCTAGGAGTCAGGAGACCAAGTTCTCCTTTTAGTGCCGTCATTCCCTGGCTACCTGGGCAGGCCCTTATTCTCCTTACTTCTGAATTCTGTGACTTGAATTATAGCAGAGCGAAAGGTCTCTGACCTTTCAAGTCTTTTACTCTATACTAAAAACATACATATCTCTTTGTGAAAGGGCGTGATTCTCAGAATGGAAGAGTCTACTTTAATAAGCTGCTAATAATAGTATTTATAGGCTCAATTTAAACGGAGGTGATCAGGGCAGCCATTGAGACAGACAGGCTCTGGGGCCAGGCTGCCAGATTTGAATCTTGGTAACAGAGACATTGGGTGATTTACTTAACCTCAGTTTTCCCATATGTAAAATGAAGATTACCTCTCCTAACATATAGGGTTGCTGCTATAACTAAATTTAAACATTTACAATAATGCCTGGCACACGGTAAACGCTCAGTAATTGTTGATGTTGTTTTTAACTTTTAAAATCTGTTTTTAACTATCAGAACTTCAGTTCCCTAGCAAGAAGGGCTGTACCTGTAAAAGTGACTGAAAACAAGATACAATATAAAGTTTAAACACAAAGACCCTTGGAATCTGCAAGTTTTGTATGTGTACTGGTTGCTAGATTTCAAAAACTATACATTAGGGCTTCCCTGGTAGCGCAGTGGTTGAGAATCTGCCTGCTAAGGCAGGGGACACGGGTTCGAGCCCTGGTCTGGGAAGATCCCACATGCCGCGGAGCAACTGGGCCCATGAGCCACAATTACCGAGCCTGCGCGTCTGGAGCCTGTGCTCCGCAACAAGAGAGGCCACGATAGTGAGGGGCCCGCGCACCACGATGAAGAGTGGCCCCCACTTGCCACAACTAGAGAAAGCCCTCGCACAGAAACGAAGACCCAACACAGCCAAAAATAAATAAATAAATATAAATAAAAATAAAAACAAAAAAACTATACATTAAAAACTCCGTGGACAGGTTCAGCACTAAATCAGTGCCTCCAAAATGCAATCAGATTCTCATAAGTTTCAGAACATCATCTACTGGGAGTCAGAAAAATAAATGTACAGTTATGGGACAAATCTTACTGTACAGTATACATTATGATGTCTAGCGTGGTTTTAAAGTTATGAGACTAAGAGATTGAAAACACAATATAACTTCATTCTTTTTTTTTTTTTTAACTTCACTCTTTTAACTGGTCTTCTGTATCACAAACTATGATTCATAGGTCAAATCCGGCCCACCACCTGTTTGTACAAATAAAGTTTTACTGGAACACAAGCATACTCATTCATTTATGTACTGTTCATGGCTGCTTTCATGCTACTCTACCATGGCAGAGTTGAGTGTCTGCAGCAAAGACCAGATGATCCACAAAGCCTTAAATATTATCTGGCCCTTCACAGAAAAAAGTTTGCCAACTTCTGTTCTGTATTGTTCCCCCTTTTTTTTTTTTTAATTGTTTTTTTGTGGGGTTTAGGCATTGAGATTTTTTTTTAATTAATTAATTAATTAATTAATTTTTGGCTGTGTTGGGTCTTCGTTTCTGTGCGAGGGCTTCCTCTAGTTGTGGCAAGTGGGGGCCACTCTTCATCGCGGTGCGCGGACCTCTCACTATCGTGGCCTCTCTTGTTGCGGAGCACAGGCTCCAGACGCGCAGGCTCAGTAGTTGTGGCTCACGGGCCTAGTTGCTCCGTGGCATGTGGGATCTTCCCAGACCAGGGCTCGAACCCATGTCCCCTGCATTAGCAGGCAGATTCTCAACCACCGCGCCACCAGGGAAGCCCCTTGTTCCCCTTTTATTTATAGAATTACCTGAAGAACATTAGAGGTTGACATTCACACTTAGTGATTTTCATACAGTAATTATCTTAATTCGATGATCTAGGTTCTTTGGGATCACTTTTCTTAAGCCACTCTCCTCTGTTTGGAATTTTCTTTCAACATCGTCTGCCTGAAGAAAATGGTTCCTGCCTTCTCCCTGAGAAGGCTTCTCTAAAGCCATGTCTTGATAACTCGAAAACATTTTAAATTACTTGCCTATTTCTTATTTCTCTAAGGATCTGGTGTAACTACCAATGTTTTATCACACCTCAGATGTTCATTGCAGCACTTGATACCTATACTGTTGCAGTGTATGATCCCATGGTTATAAAGAAGGTGAGAATATTCAAATACAGGGCAGATTTCACATGGAGTTTCAGGAGTATCTGTCAAGAGCACCAACAAGGTCTGGAAGTCAATTCTCCTAAGACTCAGAACAAGTTCTCCTTTTAGGGCTACCTGGGCAATTTAACACAAATTTAGGGTATATAATACATTAGTCTAGACAACTTAAAACTAGGATTCTATTATCAAAGTAGACACATTCTCAAATATAAATTGTTTTAGAATGTGGAAAAGGAAATTCTATATTATTTGATGTTATTCATGTAATAAGTCTCCTTGGAGGAACTCCTGGACTCACAGGTCCTAATAAAACATTATTCGGATGTCACAATAAGGAGACAACAGAGCCCAAGTGCCATGATCTGTTCCCCGTTAGTTTAGTCAGCATTTGTCATCCTCCTTTCCTACCCAATTCTTCCTAAAGCCTGTGTGTTCCTTCCATCTGAGACAGGCTGGGACCTGGGACCCGGGACCCTTTGCTGCAGTGCTTGCACCTGGACAAACATCTCCTTGAGGAACAAAACACAAAGAAACTATAAGGGACTAAAAATAACTGCACGCCTGCACAGTTGGGGCAAATTATGAACAACAAGATACAAAAAGACCAAAAACCCAACTGCCACTTCTGAGTTGTTGGGAGCAAAAGCAGGGTCCTGCACATGATTCCTGCACACAGCTCCACCAAGGGGGTGGGCAGACCACCTAAGCCACCCCTCCGGCCTGACCCCTGGACCCACCCTAACCCTCACCCCATATAACGGACCAGCTTTCCCTCCCCTCCTCAGGGAGCGAGCAAGGGAATCTGTTACTCGTTTTCATTCCCTCCTGCTGCAGCATGAGTTCCAATAAAGCCTTGCCTGAATTTCTTATCTGGCCTCTTATCAATTACTATTGATTAAGGAGTCCAAGAACCCTGGTCGGTAACACATCCACATCAACAAACTGAGCACGGAAGAGAATCTGTGAGATCAATAACATGGAGAATAACTGTCGGATTACCTCCAATGCTGTGGGGCTCAGCATTCAACACTACGACCTCTCATCCTAGAGCAGCACAGAGGGAAGGTGTGGATTTGGGGGGAGGGCAGGAGGGAGTGATGTTCCATCATGGGCAAGAAAAAGGACATGGTCACCTAATTCTCATCACCCTGAGGCTTACACAGACCGTTCTGTGAACCATGAAGAAGAGAAATGCCACTGTCACCATCTGGACAGACATCATAGAGTGAACCAGCTTTGGCCCTCCCCCTCAATTTTTTTTTTAAATCCGAGTAAACCATTTTGTTATCCATGGCTGGGCCTGTCTGCTCCCTGGTACGGTCTAGCTTTCTTTTCAGGATGAAGATGATCAGACCTTCTCAACACCTCTCACAACAGGACAAATTTCTCTTAAGAATATATCTGAAGCACTTCAGAGTATGCTACACAAAGCAAGTATTTAATAAATGTTACTGACTGACTGGACTTTGACAGTCTCTTTTTGGACGGTGCTATGGACTGAATGTTTGTCTCCCCCCAAGTTTATATTTCAAAGCCCTAACCCCTGATGTGATGATATTTGGAAGTAGGGCCTTTGGGAGGTAATTAGGGTTAGATGAGGTCATGAGGGTGGGGCCCTCATCATAGGATTAGTGCCCTTTTAAGAAGGGACAACAGAGAGCTTGCTTGCCCTCCCTTCACCACGTGAGGACACAGTGAGAAGGAGACAGTCTACAAGCCAGGAAGAGGGCCGTCACCAAAACCCAACCATGCAAACAAACACCCTAGTCTAGGTCTTCCAGCCTCCAGAAACTTGTGGATATAAATGTCTGTGGTTTAAACCACCTGTCTATGTCTCTGGCATTTTGTCACAGCAGCCTGAGCAGAGGAACACTGACAGCTTTATGGGCTGAGGAAGAGCATCGATGAACACTATTTGATTTCATAAATTAAGACAGAGGAATGAGGCAGAAAGATCTAGAAACCGCTAATTACTTTTATCATTATCTTCAGATTTTGACTTGAACTTTTTTTATCTATTAGTATTTAAGGGACTCAAAACTAAATCTAGGTTTAGACTATCTGAGTTTATACCCTGTTCTGCCACTTTCTCATTTGTAAGCCTCTTCCTCTCTGAACTACAGAGGGTCCTTATCTATAAAAAGGGCTAATAACAGGACTAATTGAGATGTTCCATATAAAGTGCTGAGAAAAGTCATAACCCACCCATACAATGAAACGCCATGCAGCTGCATAAGGGGATGAAGAAACTTCTAGAGAGAGATGACCAAGTCAAATTGGTGAGTGAGAAAAAAAGAAAAACAAGGAAGGGAAAATGCACACTGATATGGCATCTTTTGTAAAAAAAAAAAAAAAAAAAAGAGAGGGAAAAAAAGGAGGACAAAAACAAATAAGTAGAATATTTATTCCTATGTGATTGCATCTGCTTAAAGAAAACTTTAGAAGGAGACACAAGATAATAAATACAGCTATCAGAGTGCTGGGGGATGGAACAGGAGAAATAAGGACAAAGGTGGGAGTGGAATTTTATTGTATAGTTTTTTTTTAATATTATTTAAACTTGGAAAATTACTTATTTAAGAAGGAAGGAACATAAAAAGGAAAGAAAGAAGGACCATGTCTGGTACTTAGCATTTCGATTGTTTGGCAATTTTTCTGATGAATGCCATGAAAATATTTTTTCAAAGCTTAATTGCATAATACATAAAAGCACATGCTTTTAAAAAACTTCATAACGCACGAAAGTACTTAGATTTAAAAATGTAAATCCCCTTTACTTTTGCACCAGTCTGCACCTCTCTCCCCAAATAACCAATTATTAATAGTGTTGTGTGTCACTATTTAAAAATAAAAGTAGGATCAGGCTATATATTGGTTTTACAACTGCTTTTTAACATTTCTGAAGTTCTTTCGTCAATTACAGATAGATACATAGATTTGCTATATTCAGCATATGTAGATTTGTATCATTTTTGTGTAACTGACATATGATAATCCACAATATTTTTATACCACAATTTAACTTCTTCCCTACAGGAGGAAGGCATTCAGGTTGTTGACAGTTTTTTCTCGATTACTAGTTCTTGATGCCCATGTCTGGGTATTTCTGCTGGAAATGTTCTTAGGAATGAAACTGCCAGCCTAAAGGGCTTGTACTTTCAAATTCTGGCAGATATTGCCAAACTGCACTCTGAAAAGACAATGCCAGTTTACAATTCCACCAACAGAGTACTTCCCCACACTTGAGAAGAAAACTGATATAAAAATAAATTTAAAAAATTTAAATGTGTTTTTGAAGCTGAACTGTATTTCAAGAACACAGTGTAGAAACATGTCTTTGATTTTAAAAGTATGACATGTTGAAATTCAGATAGGCTAAAGCACAAAGATATTCTTGTGGAATAAGGATCATAGCCTTCACTTATATATTATTTAATTGCACCTATTCACATAACCCTTGAAGTCAGTTTTACAGAGGACACTCAGCTCACTGCTGAGAGGACCCTCATCCCCAGTAAAGCCTGACTTCTGACACTGGCATGAAGAACCCACTCGCCTTGGTGCCCCCTCCAGTAAAGGTCTGGGCTGTGTTCTCTGTCTGTGCTGATGAAAAAGAAAGAGCAGCACATCAGGGACTTGGTGGAAATGATTTAAAGCAAATTGATTAAAATAATAAACCATACCTGTACACCCTTAGTAGCTGTTTCTATACTGTAAAAAGGCTGTCTCTTTTCTTTCTCTTTTTTCTCCACCTCTCCCTCCTCTTCTTCCTCCTCATCCTTCCCTTCTTTTTTTTTTAAAAAACTAAATCTAAATTGAGAAATCATCTGGCCACAGAACACTCAAGAAAACTGTTCACCTTAAGTTTCTTGAATAAACAGGTAGGAAGGCCCAAGTTGGTTATATAATAAATACAGCACGTATATGATATTATAAGTTTATATGAAACTGCTATTATCAGTTCAGGGAACTTCCCATCAACATCATCTAAAGTGCTCACCTATTATCCCCAAATTTCAGAAACAGACAAAAGCCCATGCTGACCTACTTCCTGCTGTAGCCACCTTCCCACAATGCCACTCCTGCTACTTTTGCAGGCATCTCTGGTTCTAGAATAATTTTCCTGGGTCAGTACTTGATGCTTTTTGCACAAAGCTTGACCCAAGAACCTGCCAGAAGTTTCCACCTGAAGTGAATCAGAATTAAGTCAAGGTGCTTTAAATTTGCTAGTCAAGATGTTTCATTTGGTCATATTTTTCCCTGTCAAAAATACATTCTTATTCAATAGTTCTCTACCGCAGGTGTAAATGAACTGTTTTACAAGTACAACCCAAAAATTTTAAAGAAATGATTTACTTATATATATATATATATATATATATATATATATATATATATATTTATTTATTTATTTATTTATTTATTTGTTTTTGGCTGCATTGCTTCATTGCTGCATGCGGGCTTTCTCTATTTGTGTCGAGCAGGGACTACTCTTCGTTGAGGTGCGCGGGCTTCTCATTGCGGTGATTTCTCTGTTGCAGAGCACAGGCTCCAGTAGTTGTGGCACGCGGGCTCAGTAGTTGTGGCACGTGGGCTCTAGAGCGCAGGTTCAGTAGTTGTGGAACACGGGCTTAGTTGCTCCACGGCATGTGGGATCTTCCCGGACCAGGGCTCGTACCCGTGTCCACCGCATTGGCAGGCGGATTCTTAACCACTGCGCCACCAGGGAAGTCCCAGAAATGATTTACTTTGCTTTTTTATTTCTTTTCATTATTTTTTCAATTGTACTGTGAAGGTTTATTCAAAAATGGAAAAGTGGTTGGTCACTTTATCTGCCAAAGTTAAATAGAAAGGTGAGTTCAACTAATTTACCATAGGTATGATCACCATTTTAGGACAACAAAGACCAGCATTTAAACTGCATTTCAGAATTTTTATTTCAGCAACGAATAAAAGACAAATTGGACTGTAAGCATGCATACTTAATATAATTTTTAGTCACGTGCAACTGATTTACTGTGTCTTAAAAAGCAAACTCCACCCCTGTTCCTGCCTCCCTCCCTGCCCGCCCACCCCCACAAGCCATTCCAACAGATTCTCATGAGAAACTCCGGGATGAATTTGAGTCCCGCTGTCCACACTCACCTGCCTCCTCAGAGCCCACCTTCTTTCCCTTTGTGAAGCCTTTTCTGATGATTCAGGGCCCATTTCTAAGTTCCTTCCACGTCTGGAGTGCTGACTGTCTATACCATTCCTTTAGTCTTTACTCATTTACTTTGTTATATCACCATTTTATAGTTTTACACATCTTATGCCTTTTTATTTGTCCAGACTAGGGATGAACACATAGTTGGCAAGTGTCAGTAAACACTGAATTGAAATATTTAGTTGAAAAAAAGAGTAATATAGACGTAGCAAATGAATATGACTCATTTAAGAGCCCCTGAACCGCAAAGCAGAATGATGATCTGCCAGTTTGATAAAAACACATCAATCGTGAAATGATAAGAAGAAAACAAAGCCTCTCAAATGAATAACTTGTGAAATATCCTGGAGAACTTATCTGATAAGCTGGGTCAACAAGTCTTAAGACTTTTCTATTTCCAACCCTCTCTGCAATTCCCACTGAGGACATTATAAAGTTATAAGCAGAATCCAGACAAAAGTGGATTCTCTCCCATCCTGTTAACTAAGAAATGTGGTTGCAGAGAGAAATCTGTGCTGTCATCCCCATGTAAAATGTTGATCTCTGTTGTCCTAAAATGGTGGTCATACCTATTATAGTAAATCAGCTGAATTCACCTTTCTATTGATTTTTTAAGAAATATCTGTTTCATTTAACTTTGGCAGATAAAGTGACCAACCATTTTTCCATTTTTGAATAAAACTTCACAGTACAATTGAAAAAACAGTGACAAATAACAAACAAAAGTAAATCATTTCTTTAAAAATTATAGGTTGTACTTGCAAAACAGTTCATCTACACGTGGGGTAGAGAACTACTGAATAAGAATGTATTTCAGCAACGAATAAACGACTAATTAGACTGTAAGCATATATACTTGATTTAATTTTTAGTCATTTATTTTGTCTTAAAAAGCAAACTCCACCCCCTGTTCCCGCCTCCCCTCCCCCCTTAGCTTTTTTTTCTTTTTAACATCTTTATTGGAGTATAATTGCTTTAAAATGGTGTGTTAGTTTCTGCTTTATAACAAAGTGAATCAGCTATACATATACATATATCCCCGTAGCTCCTCCCTCTTGTGTCTCCCTCCCACCCTCCCTATCCCACCCCTCTAGGTGGTCACAAAGCACCGAGCTGATCTCCCTGTGCTATGCAGCTGCTTCCCACTAGCTATCCCCCTTAGCTTTTGTTTCAGCTTGCCTGAGACGTAATAGTTTCCCATATGTAACTTCAAAGTAACAACTATTCACATGTATCGAGCATCTACCCTGTGCCCAGCATGGTGCTCAGTGCTGCCACTGAATCATCTCATTTAATCTTCACGCATACGAGGACACGGAGGCACAGAGGGCGGCTCTAGGCCGGCATTCTCGCACCACGCTCAGATTCCAAAGCCCTGGCTTGCGACACACCACAGGGCTCCATGACCCCACACGGGAGAAACTGTCATCTCCAACCTCAAGAGCAAGCTGATGATCGGGAAGAGCACTTCCGCAAGCAACTGCATCTTGGACACCTTCTCTTTTACCGTCTCCTCTTCTCCCCGGGGGAATCCTATCACTTGTCTTACCCTCAGTCCTGCGCTTGCGCTTGCTCGTGCCAACACTTTCAACCCCCAAACGCTGCCTCGGACCTGCAGCTTCATTCCCTTGACGCCTCTTCCATGTCTACGCTGCCCATCTCCTACTCCCAGACCAAGCTTTCAATAATACATTTTTGGAATATTAAAAGCAGGGAAAATGCATTAATTACCACTACACGTGACAACATGATGAATCTTACATACCTAATGTCAGCTAAAGACGCAAGATAAAAAGAGAGCACAGTCTGTATTTCCAAATTAGAAAAATAATTAATGGTGACAGAACAATGGTTACCTTTGGGGAGGGCATGAAGGCAGTGTCGAGGTTATAGGTTCTGTCCTATTTTTAGATCTGGGTGCTGATTACACGGGTTTGTTTACTTAGTAAAATTTTAGCAAGCTATACAGTCATGATTTGTATATTTTTCTGAATTTGCTATATCTATTAAACATGTGGGCCCTCCAAATCATAGTTTTACTTTTAGGAAATAGAAATGACTTCATTTTATTTTGAATCCTGGAACAGAGTGTGCAAATTTTTCACGTTTCTTTCCCCAATCTTAATAATAAACAACACGTGTGATGGGGAAAAAAATACATTTTCATCTCAGCTTAAAGTTCTACAACAGCTCCCACTGCCTCCAGGCCTAAAACCCAAGGTCCTGCTGACGGGCACCCTCCTGTTGGCCAATGTCAAGTCCATTGCTGCCCCTGCTCCGGCAGGGCTGCACCCCTCCCTTCTCGTCCCTAACTCTTCCTTCACCGGCATCCCAGCCCCCTTCCTGCTTCCTGTTCTCAGCTCCTCCTCTTCTCTCATGTCTCTGAGTAGGCTAACCTCACACCTTCAAATCCAAGGCCAGTTCAAATACCTCTAGAATGGGTTCCTCTAGAACCCGTCTCACAGGGCTGGGCACGAGGTTGTCTTTAAGAAGTCCTGTGGCTTTGGAATGTCTGGGTTGGGCAACACAAAAAAGAACGCAGAAGGTTGAGTACTGAAAACAAAAAAAGCCCTCTTAATGGTTTCTTTTCTGTGTTTCACCCCACATTCACTAATATACACATGTCCTTCCAACTCCCCTAATCTTGGCAAATTGAAACTGCAGTTTTCTGAAACAAAGGTCACTTGCTCAGCTACAGATAAATAAAAATTCACAAGCGTTGCCAGGAAAATCAATACTGGTACTAAAAAATCTAAGTTGATAGTAAATTTTAGTTCCCCTTGCACATTGCTCAGGAATGTCACTATTTACTGGAACCGCTGTAATATCAAATATTTCAGAAGGTTATTGATTTTGCCACTGAAGTGTGACTAAAGGGATAAATAAACTGCTGCTGGGGTCAATCGATCCATTTATCTTCACTGGTATTTTATAAAAAGTCAAAGTAGCATAAACTTTGATAAATAAATGTTATCATGAAAGAAATATTGCTGACATAAGGAGTGGAAGGAAGAAAGAACAGACAATTCTGCTTTCTGAAAGACACACAATTGGCTTAACATTTTAGCAGTTTTAATAATGGCTCCCTACATAGAAACATCCGTTTTCATCTGCTCTCCAACACCCACGTGGGCCCAAGTGAAATTCTGAGCCACAGGGCCAGGAAGAATAGGGGCCACAAGTCAAGTCCTCATGAAATAGAAATGCAAGGAAAACAAAGTTTTGTTTGGTTTTGTTTTCCCATTTAATCAGAAAGTAACTACTAGAGTCTCTAAGGTAGAGAAATGTCTCTGGATATTCTGAAGGTATGTTTGGAAACGGCAGAGCTTATTTATATATTAAAAGAAAAAAAACAGAATGGGGCACACTCTGAGGGCTTTTTAGGGCTTTACTGTTAAACCAGGCTGTACCAGTAACCACTTAACAGCACCACAATGATCCCATGAAGATTTCAATGCAAGGCCATGGGGAAACCACACCACGGTGGCTTTAAGAGGATATTAAGGCTCCTAAGGAATTTTAATTCAAGTGCAGGAAAAGTGGGAACCCTGTGAAGAGGCTATAGCTTACCATGAGAACTTACACTGGCCAGAAGATTTTACTGCAATTGTGTGAAGACAGCATTACCATCTTGTGATGGAACAAAATGATGATGATGAAAGTACACGTTGATACAGTCATTTCAGCCCAATCATGACTTCAGTCAAATCCCCATTCCCCCAGGGAGACGCACGGCTCTCAGGACGCATAGGCTGCTAAATGATCATGAACTTGGTTTAGGTGATCTCGGAAAGGGCTCTCCAACTTTAAAATTTTTCCAATCCAAATCTCTCAGATTCAAGCCTGCTCTGGTTCTCTCCTCATTAACTACCGAGACCCCTTCAGCAATGCCTGATTTTTCTCCTTTCCTTCACACAGACCATGGTTGCCTTTAAAGACCCCTGCCTAAAAAGATACTTTTCATGGTCCTGTTGGAGAAAAGCCTGTTCAGCATTTGGTGAGGCGGCTAAAAGGAGCATCTCTCCCGGGGGGCTGCTGCAATGCCCAGCACGACACAGTGGGCACCGCATACAATGCTATTTACTGACAGCAAGTGTCTGGGTGGCCAGACCAGGCCTGGGGTTCTCTAAGGGTCACAGGATGTTGGCAGTGTGGTTCTAACAGCTGCGAAAGCTACCCCGGGCAGGAACAGAGTGGTAGCCATGGGTACAGTCAAAGGGGGAAAGGCCCTCGATGAGAGGCTGTCTGGAAGCCTTGGACGCTCTCCACGAAATAGGTCTGGCACATTCTCGTGATGGCAGGTCACTAGAAAGAGTCCGCAGAGTGTACAATGCTCTTCAGTTTCCATCTCCTAACGAGCTGAAAGTAGAGGATTAGCCCCAGGCTTACAGAAATGCACGCCCCCGTCCAATGGCAGCATCCCTCCTTGTCATTTGAAGGAAGAGGATGCGTGTGTGCATGCATGTGTGAGTACACACGCATGTGTGTGTATGCATGGGTGTGTATGCATGGGTGTGTGCACGCATGCCATCCAGCTATGAATTTACTGTAGTAAATCTCCCTGGTGTGATGGCACTAAAGAAATAGGGAAGGTTTTCTTGGATGGGGGCTTTCTTCTCTCTTCTCCGCCCTCCCAACTCTGCCCTCCCAAGTCCTTGTGAGGCATCCTGGACTTGCCTTCCCAATGCATTACGACAAATCAGTGGAGGCTTCTCTTCCTCTCCCAGGACACCATCTACACATGAGTTATGTAGCCCAGCTGGAGAAAATCTAAACGTAATCCAGCAGAATGGGCTCTGTCCTGGTGCATGGGCCGTGAAGCCACCAGTGTTTCTCCATCCAGACTCCTCCCACTCTCCAACAGGTGCTACAAAACCCTGCTGACTCTATGGCCAATGGAACATCTCCACTTGGTCCATCTTGGTCCCCTGCCCTAACCTGCTTTCCTTCATGTATTCACTTCCTCAAGGAATGGCACTGCCATCCTTCTGGCTGCCCAATCTGGAGACACGGGAGTCAGCCTCAATTTCTGCCCTCATTTTACCCCACAACTGATGCATTACAAACTCTTCCTGAAGACCTCTGATCTCTGCACACTCCTCTCCATCCCTGCAGTATCTAGTCTGCTCCGGCTTCCATTCCTTCTAATCTGACTGCAGCAGTCGCCTCCCGGCACGTGTCCCAGCATCCTGTCCGACTCCAGTGGGTTCTCTCACTGCAGCCGTAGTTATGTTTCCAAAGCACCATCTCATCACGTCTTTCCCCTACTGGAGACACTCTGATGGTTGTGCCCTTAGAAGCAAAGGCCAACTGCTCCTCACAGCTAAGAGGGCATTTCATGATCTGGCCCAGATGTACCTGATCAATTCCTTTCACAATTCCTCCTTCCAGCCTCGTTCAGTCTCACCTACACATCTAGGTTTTGCAAATGTGTTTCCCCCTGTCCCTGGGCATCACCTACGTCTCTGCTTGGAGGAAATTTTCTCCTGAAATTTGAAAGGGAGGTCCCTCCTGGGTGCTCCTACAAAACTCTGTATGTGGTGGCCGTTAGTACTGTTCATGAAATAAAGACTTTACGTGTATCTGGAAGTGTATTTGCTCATGACTGTTTAAACTATAAAGTCATGCACTTAAAAGAGTATAAACTTTAATAAACAGTATAAATAATTTACAGCCCTATAAATTCTTAAAATCTTGAAGTCCCATGCTACAATTAGTACTGACTTGTTCTGCATATACAATGGAGGAAATATTTCTCTTTTTACAGTCAGAGAAATAGAATATTTATTTAAAATCAATAAGTGATAAATTCTAATTCCCAGGGGGTGACTTTTCTGAATAATGTTTAAATATACACATATGCAGCATACTATGTGTTTGAGTAGAGTTAGCTGAATTCTGTTGACTCAGCTCAACAATGCAGGTGTACCTCATCAATGCAGGTGTACCTCATTTTACATGACAAGCATCCTTTGAAAACTGCATGCAACCTGAATTTCTGTGAATCAAAGTTGATTTTAAATGTCCCATTTGAGCAAATTCTATGGTAATTCCATGTTCAAAGGGAAGAATCACCTTCTAATTTAACTTTCATGAATAATCCAGACTTTCATAATTGGATTTACTTATAGCAATATTACAAAGTAACTAAATCGATTTTTGTCACAGAATAAAACATGAAAGAAAAAACCAGTAATGTAAGATATTTAGATATCCATTACCAACATCCTATATAATACAAACACTGAGATGATTAAGCTATCTTAAAAGCCTCTCATGCATAATGAAGGAAGAAATATAGGAAAGTTTAGTATTTACATCCTTCTGAATCCTATTTTATCTACTAATTAAAAAAAATTTTTTTTCTCTCAATTTACAACTACCAAGAACACACAGAGCATTCTAGAGTGAAGGCATTTTTTTCCCCCCAGAGGCACAAAAATGAGTTTCTTGGAAGAATTATCTCAATTTTCTTCATAAATAAATATGAAATAGCTTCTTAGGCACACCAACATATATATGTATAATTGTAATTGTATCATTACACTCTATTTCGACAATTGTAAGATGCTGTCAGTTGTGAGATGGACCACAATGCTGTGTTCCATTGAGAAAGAAAAACTTCTGTCAACCATATTATGACACATAATAGATTGTGAGACACACGCTAATTTCAGAGATGTTAAAATGTGAGAAAATGTGCATTTTGAAATCAAAGATATACAGGAATCAAGTCCTTTCTGCTTTATCTCCAGCATTTGGAATACTGCCTGGCAATAGTAAACATTCTATAAATATTTGAGTGAAGGAAAAAGTAATAATATTTAAAACATAGAGAAATAAATATCTTGCATATAGGAAAATTATAGAAATGATGGGCACTGATCAAAGGTTTTAAAGGTCTTAAAGAGTAACAGTTGTTTTATTGTCTCTTCTTTTAAATTGTAGCTCAGGAAATTAGAATGATAACTCTTTATAAACTTCCATAAATAGATAACAATCAGGTTTAAAATATGCAAATAAAATCATCTACAAATTTGATGAGATTTTTTTTAACTAGATTTTAAAATGATCACCTTGCTATGCCATCTGACATAGTTTGCAGCAGACTGTCCTCTGAATTTTACTTTAAGCTCATTACTTATATCAGACTTATCTCAAAGGTCTGGGTTATCTTAATGTGACCAAACACACCTTAGATTATGTCTTTTTTTAATATATAAATTCATTTATTTATACTTCTGGCTGCGTTGGGTCTTCGTTGCTGCGCACAGGCTTTCTCTAGTTGCGGCGAGCGGGGGCTACTCTTCGTTGCGGTGAGCAGGCTTCTCATTGCGGTGGCTTCTCTTGTTGCGGAGCACGGGCTCTAGGTGCACAGGCTTCAGTAATTGTGGCTCGCAGGCTCTAGAGCGCGGGCTCAGTAGCTGTGGCGCACGGGCTTAGTTGCTCCGTGGCATGTGGGATCTTCCCGGACCAGGGCTCGAACCCGTGTCCCCTACACTGGCAGGCGGATTCTTAACTACTGCACCACCAGGGAAGTCCCTTAGATTATGTCTTGAATCCTGTCAATAAGAATGGGAAAATGCCCTATTTCACAACTGCTGACGACTTGCTGACGCTGCCGATCACAAACCTCCTCAATGTATTTCATGAACAGTTCTTCCTCTAGTATATTTCTTTTATGTTAGCTGACATCCTTTTAAGATATTCCCAGCAGAGAGCACTTTTATAAATGAAGAGAGTTCCATAACTTCTCATTTGTTGCTTAAATTGGCAAAGTTTTAGTTAATCACTTTACACATCTTCTTTACGAATTTCATCCTTCATCTGAAAACTTCCCTTTTCCTCCCACTTGTTCTGCCTTCATGGGCTCACGAGTATGAAACCAGACATTGGTAATGTCATCTCTGATAGTTTTGCCATCTGATGGTCCACTGGCAATGGAAGCTACGGCTTTCCCAAGCCTTGATCTTCATGTGTAAATGCCAGGTCCACTAGGTCTGAAGTAACTCTGTCTCCTCTGTACTCAATACACAATGCAAAACAGGGTCTGGACTCTGGAGAATAACGGAGCAAGGTCACCATGTTCTATCTTCACAATAAAATGCACATCTCCCATTAAATGTCAAATCCTTCATTTCTAAAGGTTGAATAGGACAGTATTTATAAAAGAATTCTACTTGGTAAAATTGAGAGGACAGGAAAAAAGTCCTATCCAAAAATACACTCTGGCTTGGGGCCCTTTTCGTTTGATTTTGAATTAATTTATTTTACACCCTTTTCTCTCAATATCTTGGCAGGCAAACACTGGTTGATACAGCAGTCTCAGGCCCTGAAATCTGAAATATTGGGTTGGCCAAAAAGTTCATTTGGGGTTTTCCATACGCTGTTACGGAAAAACCCAAATGAACTTTTTGGCCAACCCAATTCTTTCATGCTCTGTTTAGGTGGCCTTGTAGAGTTTTCAGTTACGAGAGGGCTTTCTTTTTTATTGATACATTTTCAATGCAAGCAATACCAGTAGCAATGTTTCCCTATCTTTTTCACCATTTTGTTTCTTCAGCAATCAACTTTGCCTTGGCCTCCTCCGCTGGACTCCCCAGGTATCCCTCTTTCCGCTTTGGAGGGGGAAAGAAGGTCCCAAATGACCGTGGCCAGTTCTACAAGACTGTCTGGATCACTAACATAATCTGGTTGGTCCTCTCTCCTAGGTGCCTTTTAGGGTCTAGAATTCCAGGCCTCCCCACACCCCTAGTACCTGCATCCCTGCCTGCGGCCATGCTGGTCGGCTGCTCCAGCATGATGCCCAGGTAGCTGGTGCCCCACCGGCCTGCCTTCCCTTTCCTCCACTCTCCTCTTTGCTGCTGCCTCCTCTGGCTTCTTCCCTTTCCCTCCACGCCCCCTGGCTTCCCCCTCTGGGCTGTCACTCTCCTGCATTTGCTCCTCCCACTCTCTCTACCACTTTGGTCTCCACACTGGGGCAGCCCATAAACCACGCTCCCCCGTGGCCCACGTTCGAGGGATGGAACTGTGCTGCCTAGGACTCTGCAGGGCATCTGACGATGGCGTGCCATCCAGCAAGTTCTGCCGTTCCTTCTCCCTGCTGGCACCCAAGTCTTCAAGGAGTTGCCCTGAAGATGCTTGTTCAAGTTCCTGCCGGCCTAACTCTGCTCCTTTAGGGGAAAGCTGCCACTGAAACTTACATAAGAGCCCTCTTAGTCTTGGAAACCCTCCACACGTTAAGGGCAAAGTCAGTGCTCGGCACGCCTGCCTCACATTCATGCACAAAATGCTTCATGCCTGCCCCTCTGCCCTCCCGCCCTCCCTCCCTCCGTCCCTCCCTCTCTCCCTCTCAGAAATCAAGATCCTCTCGTCAGTTACTGCTTCTTCTCTTACCATCTCAGGTGTCGATTATTGTAAAGTGCCAAGGAGGAACGGCCCCAGTGAATTGTTCCCTTTGCTCTCGGCGTGTTTATTCCTGGCTTCAGACCCACAAGAGAGAGATGCTTCATGTATTCCACGGCATTGACACAAACAGCAGTATAAGGCTTTTGTTGCCATTTTACAGTTTAAAAACTGTAACAGATATTCATGAGTTTAATGTAACTGTCTACTTCCTACCAGCCATGCTTGTTAAGGGCTGCAATGAACCAACAGAAAAATTAAGCGCTCTACTTCCTCACATCCCAAGTAACGGATTATGTGAAGAGGTCCCTGTTACAGATCCAGTCGGTACTCACACCAGTGGCGTAGACCCTAGCAACTGCATCCGGTATTCCTACAGATGTTCTCATGTATCATGCCTTCCACTGCCATCAGAGAAGCAGGCCCAGTCACTGTTTTTTTTTTTTTTTATTCCCAATTCTCTGTGTTGGATAAATAAGCTGATAATCTTTGTGGTGCACAATAAAAAAATGTTAAAACCAGGCCTGACTAATGTGTGTCTGGAGACATAAGAAGAAAAACTTTGTAAAGTCCCAGCCCCAAAATACTCCGACTTCTTCCCTACTACTCCACCCAGTTGATTTTTAGGCATTCTTACATTGCTGGATGCCATTCCAAACGATGTGAATATAAAATGCTCTAATTTGCATCTGAAGCCTTTAACTGTGTTCTTGTATCACACCATTTATTCATGTGATTGGCCTAAGAACGCCACAAACCCCATGTTATAGGTGAGGAAACTAAAGCCAAGAGACGTTAAGAAGCATCCTTGGCGGGCACAGAACCAGGAGGACACAGTGGAGCTGGGCTTCAGACCTACACTCTGCGACTACCAAGTGGGTGCTTTATGTCGGCCCCAAACATAACCCTACTCTTGTCTATTTGGGATGGTCAGCTGTATGCATCAGCTCGGCTAGGCTGCGGGTCCCAGTTTCTCAATCAAACAGTCATCTAGGTGTGAAGGTATTCTGTAGCTGCTGTTAACATCCACAGTCAGCCGACTTTATACAAAGAACATTTAGCCTGGATAATCTAGGTGGGCCTGATCTAAATAGTTGAAACGCCTTAAGAGCAGAAGTGAGGTTTCCCTGAAGAAGAACAAATGCCACCAGTTCCACTGGGGGGTTACAGCATTAGCATCTGCCCAAGAGTTCCCAGCCTGCTCTTCCTGACGGCCTGTCCTATGAATTTTGTACTTGCCTAGCCATTCCCCAAAACTGCATAAGCCAACTCTTTGCAATACTTACTAATGGTTACGGGGCTGTTATGTGCCAATACTGTGCAGGGCCCTCAAGTCATATACTACATGCCAGGCAAATATTTGATGCACCATATTCTTGAATATCAACCTCCCTAACCCCTTAATTGCAAGCATTTAATTCTATTTCTCCTTTTGTAACTTAGGGCTCCTTTTTCCTTAATGGAAGCATATCCTTCAAGGATATCCTACTCATATACTTGAAGTCACTCATGTGTTTATCATGTCGTTGATAAAAAGATGTTAAAATTAGGTAAAATCTGTATAATCTGCCTAACACTAGCCCAGTTCTGTTGCACTGTGTACAATTTTACTATTTTACGTAATTAACAAGTTCATGCAAAACTCAGTCATTCTTTGTGCAAGATTATAGTGAAGTATTTCTAGTAGTACCAAAATATTACTCCTTAGACACTGGTTTAGAAAAGCCTATTCTTCTCTTCAGGTTAAGTAACCCACACTCCCTGAATGCTTCACTGTGAATCATGCACCCAGTCTGGCAATTACTTCATCTGCTTGCCTGTGGAGCTTTTACTATTCATTCTTTCTCATCCTAAGTAGCTAACATTGGATTCAGCCTTCTAATAAGAGATTCTGAATTGTTGAGGAATGCTGCTTTTAATAGGAAACAAATATTTACCAACCACCTTCAGCCTTGGGTTTACTATATCCATCCTTACACTACTACAGCTCAACCGTTCATTCTCCTCCTTCTACGCAGAGAGGGACCTGATTCCTTCCTCTCCATCTTAAGTCAAACGAATGAGGACTGGACTTCTGACCACGTGATGCTTACAGCTTATCTGTCTGCCTACCTGACCCTTGTTTCTATTCATGTGGCCTGTACTTGCCCATTTTCTCCCATTTCCCATAATAATTTTGAATCTGTGTTGGCCATTGTACCTCCTGCTTACCAGTCTAAAACCAATAAGAAGTCATCTATGCGCCACTGGACTTAACTCTCAACCCTTCACTTATGTCACTGATCAAAAGATGTTTAAAAATGATCTTTTCATTTACAGCAGCAGCAATATGTTCAATCTGAGATGAACTTCAGAATATAAAATGTGCTGATCTGGATTAAAAGGAACACAACAGCAATGCTATGCTCTGCCACAGAGACTACCCGCTAAATATTAATTGCATTAAGATGATTATTCAGGAGAAAAGCACTCAATGCTTGATGTGGAAATAAACATACTTCTGTTCAGGCAATGATAAAAAAACTATCCTCTCATTATTTATTCACTAAGTATTGTTAGTTAACAATTTTATTGTTCATTTGCTTTCATTCCCAAGCATATTTTTTAAAACTATACTTGATTAATCATTTAAAATACTGTATTATGTAGTAGCATTTGGATACTGTATTAAAGCATTAAAGGAAGATCTAGACAGGGAAGAGGTAAAACAGCAATAACTCATCCCCTACCACCACGGTACCATATTTTAGCATTTGGGTCACTATATGCACAAAGGGGTGACACAAAAACATCTAGATGAAAATTTATAGTTATTGCAAGGATGCTGTAAACAATCTTGTCGTCTGTATCACTGTCTACAAGAATATATAGGAATAACGTCTCTTGGACCACAATGTGAGGAAAGTCTCTGCTTCTCCTAAGTGACTGAGTTCATATTTAAGGTCAAATGACCCTTGAAGCCCCTCAAGTTTCCCTTTTCACTTTGGTTGCTAGAAATCTCAGAGTCAATTTAGAGGCTACTTTTACTTACTAATAATTGTATGAATTTTGGTAAGTTACCTTATACCCATCTCTGAATAAGAGACCTATGAGTAGCATTGTGGTTTGGCAGACTAAGTTAAATATGATCATTTCAGGAGCTCTGAATGACTTTGCTGTTTGGCAGAGCAAACCACTTAATTAGAGCTAACATCACATATGTCTCCAAATAATGATTAGGGACTCTACAATTCCTTCCTCTTTATCCAAGGCTACTCTGATGATTGGTGAAGTTTAACTGAAAAATCTTAAAAAGAATGCTTTTACATAAATGTTAAGAAAGGGATTTTTTAAAAGCTTTTGATTTGTGTGCACAGTATAATAACCCAGTGCAGCGTCTGAGTCAGAGCTGCTGGGCTCTGGGCTTCCTGGAGTGGAGCGTATTAGTCCATTTATTCTGCCAGCAGTCTGATGCTTTGTCTTTGACAGTGGATTGCAGGAGGTGTGGCATCAAGGGTGTAGGTGATTTTGTGTGTGGCTATCACATGCCAATCTCCTTCAACCATTGATCTATCATTTCTACCTGTTACTTTTTATAAGCCTGAGAACGTACCAAGATTTAGTACAAAAAAAATTTTTTATAAGAAAAAGAATACTCTCAAAAACTCAGTAGAAATTGGAAATTACAGACTACCTCAAGAGAGGAAACTGTTTTCGTCAAATGTTTATGCCCATTTCAAGACTTGCTCTTTTTATGTTCACTCAGACAGGCAGGACAAAGGATTTGGGTCTGGCAGCTAGTACTGACATGGCAAAATTCCAAGCAGGAAGGTTGAGTAGTCATTAGGGGTTTCCTGTGCCCCAAGATTCATACTGAAATTTACAGATCAACACTTAAACTACATATAAAAACAGATCGTAAGTGATGTATTATGTATTAATGCAAAATGTTCCTTAAAAAAAAATAAGCTGCTATACCTGGCAGCAGCTATCATACCTGCCATCATCCACCTGAAAGGATGCTGAGTGGTACCCGAATGGGGTGAACTGAGTTACGGCAGACAAGGGGCTGGAAGAGGAGACCTGTGTGCCTGGGAAATGTGCACCACGAAGGCAAAACCCAACACCTGGGCTAGGCGGTGAAGAACCCCACATTGTCAGGGCTGGGATGTGAAATTCCAAGAAGCACTGGGTACTTGAAAACAATTGAACACGTTTAAAAGCTCTGGATGGTAAAGGTTAACTTCTCTGTTGATTCACCAGGACTGTCTTGTTGAGTTGCCAGAATTTACAAGCACAAAATAATGACTGGCAAGGGAATGCGCCCCAATGAAAGAGAGGAACAGGGGCTTCCCTGGTGGCGCAGTGGTTGAGAGTCTGCCTGCTAATGCAGGGGACACGGGTTCAAGCCCTGGTCTGGGAAGATCCCACATGTCGCAGAGCAACTAGGCCCATGAGCCACAGCTACTGAGCCTGCGTGTCTGGAGCCCCTGCTCCGCAACAAGAGAGGCCGCGATAGTGAGAGGCCCGCGCACCACGATGAAGAGTGGCCCCCGCTTGCCACAACTAGAGAAAAAAAGCCCTCACACAGAAACGAAGACCCAACACAGCCAAAAAAAAAAAAAAAAGAGAGAGGAACAGTTCACCTGCATCAAGGATAGGAGCCTCAGACACACCAATCCGTGGCACGTGGAAGTAACTCAGAGATCAGTGGGATAATATATTGCTCTTCAGCACCAAAGAGGGCTAAGGCTACATTCACGTTACTAAGGAATAGGGAACCCTGGTTTCTCCACGTGATTAGCCTGTAAAAGGAAGGCTGCTCTATTTATTAACATAAGAACCTAGCATTATGACAGGCTTACGGCAGAAACCTACCGTGACCCACGGGAGAATGTTTGCCCAGGAAACTAACGATCAATAGTTCTGTACTGTATTTAACTACAGTTTTATGCTTGATGACAAACACGGTCCATAAATGTCGCTTGCTAATTTGCATGGGCAAAAATTATTAGCCAAAAGTCACACATGAGGCATGCATGCTTGCAAATACCACGTGACTGATTACAACATGTCTTCATATTTATAACTCTGCTGTATGTTCCCATTAAGACCCTGTAAATTACTTCTCTGCACCACTGATTATGAAGACTTTTCTTCATTAGGGTAGCTTCCAATCACACAGACTTTCAAAAGGTCATATTTTTAACCTGAATAAATGTAGTTGAGTTTCTCACCAAATGATCCCTTGAAAATCAGAAATCACTAGGGTACGGAAGAGACCTGGGGCTATGCATTTAATCAGGAAACCATACATTTACTGAAGGGCAAATACTCACAGGGTCATACATCCCCAAATGATAACACAGGGAAACAAATTCCTAGCTTATGGTTTCTGTACTAGGGATTGATTTTTGCTCTGCCAACATCACACATCCATGCGCAAAATAAATCATGATGGGTATTTTAAGCCACTAAGAAGTTTCAAGGTGCTACTTAAATAATTATGTTAAACAAATACTGAACTCTTGGTAGTCTTTTTTTCTCACAGGTGTATGTGTTATCTATGTGAATCTTTATGTGGATATGTGTGTGTGTGTGTGCATTCTAATACTGAACAAAAAAGTAAATATATTGTGGATAATAAGAACAAGGTTTCTCCCTGTCAGAAAAGGGAGCTATGAATACAGAAAGAGAGAAGACTAGAATTATCTTTGTGGAATTGGATTGGAATTAGAGGTATCAGTATGAACCCTAATTTTTGTTAGATAGAAAGGTAGATAAATAAGATGGATGACAGATGTTAGATAATGAAGTAGTTACAGATGTGTGTATGTATATGTATATATGTATTTTATATCTGTTTTAATATAGTATTATTATACAGATAGACAGATATATCATCTAGTAGCTTTGTCGAAGGGTCTAGTAGCAATGAGTACACACAGTGCCCAGATCTTGGTTTCTAAAAACCATTTCTGCAATAAACAAAACCAGGGCTGCCTGGAGAAATGGCTGATTCCAGTTCTGGGGTTGGGGAATTACAAAATGATCCTTGAACATTGTGCTGTACCAGAAAAAGTAATAATGAGGAATAATGAGGATATGTCAGATGTAAAAAAGTCAGCTTGAAGGGAATCCCACTGCCCAAATCTAGGATAATTTGAGCACTGAAATAATACGAATAATCAGTTATAAACCACTGAATAAAAGAAAAATCCATGAATTCATATTGGTTAAGTAAAGTAGAAAGGAAGCTCTTCCTTACAGAGGAATGCCAACTAATAAATGTAGTGGTAATGATGCAATTAGAAAACCACCATCTGGCAAGCACCACTATAATAACTGATTCAGGCAAGAATTATCAATGGACGCTAAAAGTACTGAGTGAAAGCTTGATGATAAATAAGGTGTTGACATGGTCTCAAAGATACTTACTGATACTACTCATTAATAATTCCAGTGGAGAAACCTGATAGATACCACCTTAACCAAGTGGTGATGTTCACACCACCAGTAACAGGAGAAATTGACATCAAGGACCTCTGGACGTGATGTTTTGAGGATGAACAGCACCCCTACGATGGCATTCCTACCAAAAACGCAAAACTTGAATCTAATCATTAGAAAACATTAAACAAACCTAAACTGACGAACAGTCTATAAAAGACTGGCCTCTGGTCCTCAAAAATGTCAAGGTCAGGAAAGACAAAAGGAACTGAGGAACTGATGCCTATTAAAGGAACCTAAAAAGACATGTCAACTAAATGATCTTAAAGTGGATCATGGACCAGAAAAAGAAAGAGAGACATCATTAGGACAATTTGAGAAATTAAAAATAAGGTCTGGAGATTATAGCATTGTATTAATTTTAAATCCCTAATTTTGATCACTGTACTGTGGTTATAATAAGAGAATGTTCTTTCTTTTGGGGGAAATATACACCAAAGTATTTAGGAATAAATAAGCATCATGTCTGCAACTTATTATCAAATGGTTCCAAAAAAATTGTATGTACATATGCCAATGTATTTTATATTATACACACATACAGGAAGCAAAGTGAGAAGAAGCAAAGGGAAGGGAAGAGGAGGGGAGGGAAGGGAAAGGGAGGAGAGGAGAGAAAAAGAGAAAAATAAAGAACTGTGGTTAATGTTTGGGGAATCTGAGTGAAAGGCGTAAGGGAATTCCTTGACTCTTCTTGCAACTTTTAAGGATGAAATTATTTCAAAGTGAGTGTCTTAAAATTATAGATATGGAAAGATGAAAAATATTCACTTAATAATGGAACAGGTTAATTAAAATGCTATATATTAACTTCTAACAGTAGTTAAAATGAAAAAAAATATGGAACCACATGGACCAATAGGGATAGATGTTGAAATCATGTCAAGCGAAAAAGGCAAGTTAGACAATGTCATGGACAGTTCAGTATTATTTATGCAATTTAAAACACATATGGGAAATCTGACCGTTAAGTTATTTAGTGAAATTCTTAATAATTTTTTTAACATGGGGTCCTACATTTTCATTTTTCCCTTTCTCAAATTATGTAGCCCCATAAATTATTATAATATTTTATTTCTTTCATAAAGAATAACCAAAATGAATTAGTTATTTCTGGATAGCATGTATCCAGGTGTTTACTATATTATTCTATGTACTTTTCAGTATTTCAATTTTTTTTTCAAGTTAAAAAGTATCTTACGCTCATCTTAAGATGCTAATATAGCCTGTGGTGATAAAACTAGAAAAAAGCAGCAAAAGCAACCTGATATTCAACATTTCAAAGTTTTTTTTAAGGTCTGTTATATTTATTTTTCTATAATTTACATTTAAGGAAAAATAATGTCACTCATATAAAAACATACTATCATGATAAATCCCTTGATTTTCTCTTCCAACCAAACTGCTCCTCCTACTTTCCTATAAATAAGATCTAGAACCACACTGATAAGAGAATCCTGCTAACTTAGTGTTTTGTATATTTCAGATATATCATAGGCTAAAAACTGGGTAGTGTGGTATATACATGGCTCCATGGATTTGTGTCTCATCCCAGAAGCAGAACCATTAACATCTCTATCCAGTCACTTCCCTCTACATAAACAGCAATTTCACAGCTGGCCTTTCCTGTTTTCCCTGTTCATTTTCCCTGCAACTTTAGCCCTGTCTTTGGCATTCTTCCTTGTTTTTCTTATTGCCAGATGTCTTTGCTACTCAGGATTTAGTTTAATTTGCCTCTTACCTCACACTTTCACCTGATTTCACTTCTACAGCATCTACTTTTGCTTCATATTTGCAGCCATTCCTGATGTGGTCACCAAACCATCTCTCTCTCTTGACAACAGTTTTTCAAAGTTGAGTTGCCCTAAACTCGAGTTTAGTTTATAAGAAAAATTCTCTGCTTAAGTATGCTCTTCCCTTATCTGAATCCTCTGCATACACTTCTCTGCTGAAACATTACCTCTTCAAAAGTCTTCTTTAACCACCCCAACCACGATCCCTCCCTTCCTTCCTAGCCCATCACTCCATCATCTCACTTTATTTTTATCACAGTACCCACTACTCTGAAACTCTCTCATTTATTTATGTAGTTAGGCATATTATACTCTCCTTCATTAGAAATAAGCCCTGGGAGGTAAGGGGCTCTACATTCCTTGTCCTCTGCTATATACCCAGCACCTAAAATGGGACTTGGCACACAGCAGGCATCTAATGTCTATTGAAAAAATGAACTTAGAATGAGAGGTAGAGAGAAAGAGAGAAGGATTTGCAGAGACAGAGAAGGGAGGTCCAAAAATGTCCATGCTTTTGGAACAAGCTCAGAGCAAGACTTTTGCAAGAGCCTGCAGGATGCCCAGAACAGCTTAAGCACAGACTTGGGGGAAGCTAGTGACACCTCGGTCCTTGGAAATCCCACTCTCCAATCGTGCCCTTAGCAAACTCACCCTGGCAAGGCTCCCTCAGGGAATGATGAGCTCCACTTCAAATGCAGCAACTCCCTGGGTCATCAATTCCAGTCACCTCAAATCTGCACTTCAGGGGGAGACTGTGAGAGGACCTCGTCCTTCAAGGCCAGAAGGCAAAGATACCTGCACAAGTGAGCGCCTGACCCTTAATACCAGGGATTCCCTGATGCCACCTCCTGAAGACCAGAACTGCCAGAGATTTCTAGAAGATCTGCACCTCTGCATGTCTCTTCTCTGTTCATCCTGCTCCCTGTTTCTCAGACCCCTGACCTCCAAGGCCTGGCATGAGCTTACCTTCATACAACCTGCCCTAACTCCTGGAGCCCACCGTATAGGCAGGGTGCTGGCAGACTGGGTAAGTTAGGACCAGGCAGATGAGAGTTTAACAGAGGGACTACTGCCTGCCCCATTGTAGTGGACAGGGAACCACAGGCCTGAGGTTAGGAACACAAGGGAGTAGTGACTACTCCTTGGCCTGAAGGGCCGGAGCCCCCTTAGGAAAGAGGAGGTGGACGGGGAGGGGAGGAGATGGGACCTCACTCTCCTCCCTCCCTCTGATCTCCCTATTGGCTGAGCTCAACTGGAAGCCAAAGGGCAGGAGAGCCTGATGCAGTTCTCAGAGGTGAGCTTCCTTGGCAATAAGTGGTTGGGGGCAGAGGAGTGGATTTGGGAGAAGCAAACACAAGACCCTCCGAATACTCACAATCCTTGCCCTGCTCGACACGCTTACAAGGAGCACACAATTATACCCTGTCTTGCTTGAGTTCTACCCTTGTTTCCTGTGTTCCAGCCTTGTCTCTCTTGGCTAGAAGCTAAGGTCTTCAGAGGAAGGGACCATATATTACTTTTCCTGTACCTCCTAAAGAGTTTTTCATATAATCATATATCATAAAAATTCAGTGATTATATGACAAATTACTAAATATACCGTCAGATTTTCTGATATTAAAAAATAACCAAAAAGTATCAGAATTTACAAGACTCTGATTATATGTGATAGCAATGGGTATCTATCTCATTAATGGTAGCCAGAATTCTGTACCAGCTAATATATATTTCTACACAAGACACAACATTACCTAGTAAGGAAAGTAAATGATGACAGTAGTTTGCTATGTACAAAGAAACTGCATTATCTGCTCCACAAAAAGCACGAAAAAATTTCTGTTGGGTATTTATTACTTGGCCATTATATGAAAATACTACAGAAATAAAAAGTCTAGGAAGAGAAAAAATCCTAACAAATTCTTACAGAACTGAGTAGTAATATGCTAGTGCAAATCAATTCTGATACAAAAAAGGAGGGAAGAAGAAAACACAGCTTTTCTCTCTTTCAGTGTAGTTTTCAAAAGGGAATAAGTAATTTACTGTTCCTTCAACCAAGCAATTCTCTCCTATTATTTGAAAAGTATATTCTAATTGCAGTTAACAAAATAAGATAGAGTCCTGTTCTTTCTTTTTTTTTTCTGGCTTGCCCTTTACATTGCTGGGTATCTTCTGATGATGAGCATGGTGATTCACAAGGCATAAAGTTTTCAGAGCATCTTCATCTAGCTTTGGAGACAATGAGGAAAAGGCAAAGTTTGAAACATTCCGGGAATATCCTGGGCCATTTAACAAAATTTAAATTAGACTACTACTACATCGCATTTCATGCTCTTAAAAATCTACTGAGGGAGGGCTTCCCTGGTGGTGCAGTGGTTGAGAGTCTGCCTGCCAGTGCAGGGGACACGGGTTCGATCCCTGGTCTGGGAAGATCCCACATGCCGCGGAGCGGCTGGGCCCGTGAGCCACAACTACTGAGCCTGTGCGTCTGGAGCCTGTGCTCCGCAACAAGAGAGGCTGCAATAATGAGAGGCCCGTGCACCGCGATGAAGAGTGGCCCCCACTTGCCGCAACTAGAGAAAGCCCTCACACAGAAACGAAGACCCAACACAGCCATAAATAAATAAATTTAAAAAAAAAAAAAAAAAAAAAAACGATGAGAGGCAGCAGAGGAGAAAAAAGGAGAGAGGATAGGGAGAGAATCTAGAGAAAATCTCTAAAAAAAAAAAAAAAAATCTACTGAGGGAGAGACCTTCAAGATGGCGGAAGGAATAAGACGTGGAGATCACCTTCCTCCCCACAAGTACATCAGAAATACATCTACATGTGGAACAGCTCCTACAGAACACCTACTGAACATTGGCAGAAGACCTCAGACTTCCCAAAAGGCAAGAAACTCCCCATGTACCCGGGTAGGGCAAAAGAAAAAAGAAAAAACAGAGACAACAGAATAGGGACGGGACCTGCTCTGGGAGGGAGCTGTGAAGGAGGAAAGGTTTCCACACACTAGGAAGCCCCTTCGCGGGCGGAGACTGCGGGTGGCGGAGGGGGGAAGCTTCGGAGCCACGGAGGAGAGCGCAGCCACAGGGGTGCGGAGGGCAAAGCGGAGAGATTCCCGCACGGAGGCTCGGCGCCGAGCAGCACTCACCAGCCCGAGAGGCTTGTCTGCTCACCCGCCGGGGCGGGCGGGGGCTGGGAACTGAGGCTCGGGCTTCAGAGGTCAGATCCCAGGGAGAGGACTGGGGTTGTCTGCATGAACACAGCTGGAAGGTGCCTAGTGCACCACAGCTAGCGGGGAAGAAGTCCAGGAAAAAGTCTGGAACTGCCTAAGAGGCAAGAGACCATTGTTCCGGGGTGCGTGAGGAGAGGGCATTCAGAGCACCGCCTAAATGAGCTCCAGAGACAGGGGCGAGCCGCGGCTATCAGCGCGGACCCCAGAGACGGGCATGAGATGCTAAGGCTGCTGCTGCAGCCACCAGGAAGCCTGTGTGCGAGCACAGGTCACTCTCCACACCGCCCCTCCCGGGAGCCTGTGCAGCCCGCCACTGCCAGGGTCCCGTGATCCAGGGACAACTTCCCCGGGAGAACGCACAGCGCGCTTCAGGCTGTTGCAACGTCACACTGGCCTCTGCCACCGCAGGCTCACCCTGCCTCCTCCGTACCGCTCCCTCCCCCCGCCTGAGTGAGCCAGAGCCCCCAAAGCAGCTGCTCCTTTAAACCCGTCCTGTCTGAGCGAAGAACAGACGCCCTCAAGCGACCTACACGCAGAGGCGGGTCCAAATCCAAAGCTGAACCCCAGGAGCTGTGCGAACAAAGAAGAGAAAGGGAAATCTCTCCCAGCAGCCTCAGGAGCAGCAGATTAAATCCCCACAATCAACCTCATGTACCCTGCATCTGTGGAATACCTGAACAGACAACAAATCATCGCAAAATTGAGGTGGTGGACTTAGGAAGCAACTGTAGACTTGGGATTTACTTTCTGCATCTAATTTGTTTCTGGTTTTATGTTTATCTTAGTTTAGTATTTAGAGCATATTATCACTGGTAGCTTTGTTTATTGATTTGGTTGCTGCCTTCCTTTTTATATATATATATTTGTGTGTGTGTGTGTGTGTGTGTGAGTGTGTATGTGTATGCTTCTTTGGGTGATTTTGTCTGTACAGCTTTGCTTTTACCATTTGTCCTAGGGTTGTCTGTACGTTTTTTGTTATTTGTTTTTTTAGTATAGTTGTTAGCACTTGTTATCATTGGTGGATTTGTTTTTTGGTTTGGTTGCTCTCTTCTTTCTTTTTTTTTATTACTTTTTAATATAAAATTTTTTAATGACAGTTTTTTATTTTTTATTTTAATAACTTAATTTTTCTCTTTCTTTCCTTCTTTTTTTTCCTCCCTTTTCTTCTGAGTCATGTGGCTGACAGGGTCTTGGTGCTCCAGCCGGGTGTCAATCCTGAGCCTCTGAGGTGGGAGAACCAAGTTCAGGACATTGGACCACCAGAGACTTCCTGGCCCCACATAATATCAAACGGCGAAAGCTCTCCCAGAGATCAGCATCCCAACGCTAAGACCCAGCTCTATTCAACTACCAGCAAGCTACAGTGCTGGACACCCTATGCCAAACAACTAGCAAGACAGGAACACAACCCCACCCATTAGCATAGAGGCTGCCTAAAATTAGAATAAGGTCTCAGACACCCCAAAGCACACCACCAGATGCGGTCCTGCCTGCCAGAAAGACAAGATCCATCCTCATCCACCAAAAAACAGGCACCAGTCCCCTCCATCAGGAAACCTACACAACCCACTGAACCAACCTTACCCACTGGGGTAGACACCAAAAACAATGGGAACTACAAACCTGCAGCCTGTGAAAAGGAGACCCCAAACACAGTAAGTTAGGCAAAATAAGCAGACAGAGAAATACACAGCAGATGAAGAAGCAAGGTAAAAACCCACCAGACAAAACAAATGAAGAGGAAATAGGCAGTCTACCCAAAAAAGAATAGAGAGTAATGACAGTAAAGATGATCCAAAACCTTGGAAATAGAATAGAAAAAAATACAAGAAACGTTTAACAAGGACCTAGAAGAAATAAACGGCAAACAATGATGAACAACACAATAAATGAAATTAAAAATTCTCTAGAAGGAATCAATCAATAGCAGAATAACTGAGGCAGAAGAACGGATAAGTGACCTGGAAGATAAAATAGTGGAAATAACTACCACAGAACAGAATAAAGAAAAAAGAATGAAAAGAATTGAGGACAGTCTCAGACACCTCTGGGACAACATTAAACGCACCAACATTCGAATTACAGAAGAAGAGAAAACAAAAAGGGACTGAGAAAATATTTGAAGAGATTATAGTTGAAAACTTCCCCAATATGGGAAAGGAAATAGTTAATCAAGTCCAGGAAGCACAGAGAGTCCCATACAGGATAAATCCAAGGAGAAACACGCCAAGACACATATTAATCAAACTATCAAAAAGTATATACAAAGAAAAAAATATTAAAATATTAAAAGCAGCAAGGGAAAAGCAACAAATAACATACAAGGGAATCCCCGTAAGGCTAACAGTTGATCTTTCAGCAGAAACTCTGCAAGCCAGAAGGGAGCAGCAGGACATTTTTAAAGTGATGAAAGGGAAAAACCTACAATCAAGATTACTCTACCCAGCAAGGATCTCATTCAGATTCGACGGAGAAATTAAAACCTTTACAGACAAGCAAAAGCTAAGAGAATTCAGCACCACCAAACCAGCTTTACAACAAATGTTAAAGGAACTTCTCTAGGCAGTAAACACAAGAGAAGGAAAAGACCTACAATAACAAACCCAAAACAATTAAGAAAATAGTAATAGGAACATACATATCATTAACTACCTTAAATGTAAATGGATTAAATGCTCCAACCAAAAGACACAGACTGGCTGAATGGATACAAAAACAAGACCTGTATATATTCTGTCTACAAGAGACCTACTTCAGACCTAGGGACACATACAGACTGAAAGTGAGGGGATGGAAAAAGATATTCCATGCAAATGGAAATCAAAAGAAAGCTGGAGTAGCAATTCTCATATCAGACAATATAGACTTTAAAATAAAGACTATTACAAGATACAAAAAGGACACTACATAATGATCAAGGGATCAATCCAAGACGAAGATACAACAATTGTAAATATTTATGCACCCAACATAGGAGTACCTCAATACATAAGGCAAATGCTAACAGCCATAAAAGGGGAAACTGACAGTAACACACATATAATAGGGGACTTTAACACCCCACTTTCACCAATGGACAGATCAGCCAAAATGAAAATGAAAAAAGGAAACACAACCTTTAAATGATACATTAAACAAGGTGGACTTAATTGATATTTATAGGACATTCCATCCCAAAACAACAGAGTACACTTGAGAATTCTTCTCAAGTGCTCATGGAACATTCTCCAGGATAGATCATATCCTGGGTCACAAATCAAGCCTTGGGAAATTTAAGAAAATTGCAATTGTATCTAGTATCTTTTCCAACCACAACGCTATGAGACTAGATATCAATTACAGGAAAAAATCTGTAAAAAATACAAACACATGGAGACTAAACAACATGTTACTTACTAACCAAGAGATCACTGAAGATATTCAAGAGGAAATCAAAAAATACCTAGAAACAAATGACAATGAAAACTTGATGACCCAATACCTATGGGATGCAGCAAAAGCAGTTCTAAGAGAGAAGTTTATAGCAATACAATCCTACCTCAACAAACAAGAAACATCTCAAATAAACAACCTAACCTTACACCTAAAGCAAATAGAGAAAGAAGAACAGAAAAACCTCAAAGTTAGCAGAAGGAAAGACATCATAAAGATTAGATCAGAAATAAATGAATAAGAAATGAAGGAAACAATAGCAAAGATCAATAAAACTAAAAGCTGGTTCTTTGAGAAGATAAACAAAATTGATAAACCATTAGCCAGACACATCAAGAAAAAAAGGGAGAAGACGCAAATCAACAGAATTAGAAATGAAAAAGGAGAAGTAACAACTAACACTGCAGAAATCCAAAGGATCATGAGAGATTACTACAAGCAACTATATACCAATAAAATGGACAACCTGGAAGAAATGGACAAATTCTTAGAAAAGCACAACCTTCTGAGACTGAACCAGGAAGAAATAGAAAATATAAGCAGACCAATCACAAGCACTGAAATTGAAACTGTGATTAAAAATCTTCCAACAAACAAAAGCCCTGGACCAGATGGCTTCACAGGTGAATTCTATCAAACATTTACAGAAGAGCTAACATCTATCCTTCTCAAACTCTTCCAAATATAGCTGAGGGAGGAACACTCCCAAACTCATTCTACAAGGCCACCATCACCCTGATACCAAACCAGACTAAGATGTCACAAAAAAAGAAAACTACAGGCCAATATCTCTGGTGGACATAGATGTAAAAATCCTCAATGAAATACTAGCAAACAGAATCCAGCAGCACATTAAAAGGATCATACACCATGATCAAGTGGGGTTTATCCCAGGAATGCAAGGATTCTTCAATATACGCAAATCAATCAATGTGATACACCATATTAACAAACTGAAGGAGAAAAACCATATGATCATCTCAATAGATACAGAAAAAGCTTCTGACAAAATTCAACACCCATTTATGATAAAAAACTCTCCAGAAAGTAGGCATAGAGGGAACTTACCTCAACATAATAAAGGCCATATATGACAAACCCACATCCAACATCGTTCTCAATGGTGAAAAACTGAAACTGTTTCCACTAAGATCAGGAACAAGACAAGGTTGCCCACTCTCACCACTATTACTCAACATAGTTCTGGAAGTTTTCACCACAGCAGAGAAGAAAAAGAAATAAAAGGAATCCAAATCGGAAAAGAAGAAGTAAAGCTGTCACTGTTTGCAGATGACATGATACTATATGGAGAGAATCCGAAAGATGCTATCAGAAAACTACTAGAGCTTATCAATGAATTTGGTAAAGTAGCAGGATACAAAATTAATGCACAGAAATCTCTTGCATTCCTATACACTAATGATGAAAAATCTGAAAGAGAAATTAAGGAAGCTCTCCCATTTACCACTGCAACAAAAAGAATAAACTACCTAGGAATAAACCTACCTAAGGAGACAAAAACCTGTATGCAGAAAATTATAAGACACTGATGAGAGAAATTAAAGATGATACAAACAGATGGAGAGATATACCACATTCCTGGATTGGAAGAATCAACATAGTGAAAATGACTATACTACCCAAAGCAATCTACAGAGTCAATGCAATCCATATCAAACTACCAATGGCATTTTTCACAGAACTAGAACAAAAAATTTCACACTTTGTATGGAAACACAAAAGACCCCGAATAGCCAAAGCAATCTTGAGAAAGAAAAATGGAGCTGGAGGAATCAGGCTCCCGGACTTCCGACTATACTACAAAGCTACAGTAATCAAGACAGTATGGTACTAGCACAAAAACAGAAATATAGATCAATGGAACAGGATAGAAAGCCCAGAGATAAACCCACGCACATATGGTCACCTTATCTTTGATAAAGGAGGCAAGAATATACAATGGAGAAAGGACAGCCTCTTCAATAAGTGGTGCTGGGAAAACTGGACAGCTACATGTAAAAGAATGAAATTAGAACACTCCTTAACACCATACACAAAAAGAAACTCAAAATGGATTAAAGACCTAAATGTAAGGCCAGACACTACAAAACTCTTAGAGGAAAACATAGACAGAACACTCTGTGACATAAATCACAGCAAGATCCTTTTTGACCCTCCTCTTAGAGAAATGGAAATAAAAACAAAAATAAACAAGTAGGAACTAATGAAACTTAAAAGCTTTTGCACAGCAAAGGAAACTATAAACAAGGCAAAAGACAACCCTAAGAATGGGAGAAAATATTTGCAAATGAAGCAACTGACAAAGGATTAATCTCCAAAATATACATGCAGCTCATGTAGCTCAATATCAAAAAACAACACAATCCAAAAATGGGCAGAAGACCTAAATAGACATTTCTCCAATGAAGATATACAGTTTGCCAACAAACCCATGAAAGTATGCTCAACATCACTATTCATTAGAGAAATGCAAATCAAAACTACAATGAGGTATCACCTCACACCAGTCAAAATGGCCATCATCAAAAAATCTACAAACAATAAATGCTGGAGAGGGTGTGGAGAAAAGGGAACCCTCTCGCACTGTTGGTGGGAATGTAAATTGATACAGCCACTATGGAGAATAGTATGGAGGTTTCTTAAAAAACTAAAAATAGAACTACCACACAACCCAGCAATCCCACTACTGGGCCTATACCCTGAGAAAACCATAATTCAAAAAGAGTCATGTACCACGATGTTCACTGCAGCACTATTTACAATGGCCAGGACATGGAAGCAACCTAAGTGTCCATCAACAGATGAATGGATAAAGAAGATGTGGCACATATATACAATGGAATATTACTCAGCCATAAAAAGAAACGAAAGTGAGTTATGTGTAGTGAGGTGGATGGACCTAGAGTCTGTCATAGTGAAGTAAGTCAGAAAGAGAATAACAAATACCGTACGCTAACACATATATATGGAATCTAAAAAAAAAGGTTCTTATGAACCTAGGCACAGGTTAGGAATAAAGACGCAGACATAGAGAATGGACTTGAGGATACAGGAAGGGGGAAGGGTAAGCTGGGACGAAGTGAGAGAGCGGCATGGACATATATACACTACCAAATGTAAAACAGATAGCTAGTGGGAAGCAGCCGCATAGCACAGGGAGGTCAGTTTGGTGCTTTGTGATCACCTTGGCGTGGCGGGGGTGGGGGGGGGTGGGATAGGGAATGTGGGAGGGAGATGGAAGAGGAAGGAGACATGGAGATATATGTATATGTATAGCTGATTCACTTTGTTATACAGCAGAAACTAACACACCACTGTAAAGCAATTATACTAAAAAAAACTCTACTAACGAACATCTTCATTAACCAATTCCTAGTTCTTTAGACACACACTGGGGATCAGGACTACTGACTAAGTCACCACACACCGTGTTCCACTCCTGCCTTCCACAAAGATGGTGCCACTATCAGAAAAGCATCTGTGCGAGCATCAGTGCTTGTAATATTAAATGCTCCTATCTTTAATTCTTTAACAACTTTGGATTGCTGCATTCATTCTTTCTGACCAGAAATATTTATGAGGTGAGATGAACACACATATCCCAAATAAGCATTAAACAACGGCCATAGAAAATGCTGACCTAAAGGCTACCTTATAGAAGTGATGTGTTAGTGTGGAATGAAGGATAAGTACAAGCATCACTTGAAACCAAAACCTAAGAGAAGCAGCCTCCAAGGGCCAACTTTATATACATTTCAGTCTTGTTTTCAATGCTTATTATGAAAAAGAACAGCAGCAATAACATTTAGTAGCAAAGTTCCATATGAAGTCTAAACTTGGAGGTCTTAGTCCCTTCTTTGTCATCCAAAACCACTTTTGCACAAAACTTCTATATCCCCCCTATGGCCCCATAAAAAAGGTACTTTTCATCTGGGGCATGAAAAAGCCTGGTTATCACGCTTTGAAAAGCAGGAAGTGTTATTAATCCTTATCATTATTGTTATTGCTTTATGGTATACCTTAAGTTACCATCTGATTTTTATGAATATAGACAATAATCATTCATTCTTAGTGGTAGTCTAGAATCATTTCCCTCCACTGTTAATGTTCTCCCCCATAAAGGGCACGGATGAAAAACACTGGGGGCACCTAATCCTTTTATGGATGATTCATGAGCATAAAACTATTAATGTTTATCTCTTAAGTGTAATTACCATATTTCTCACATCAATGCCCACAGTTGAACACATCAATTAAAACTAGATGTATAATGTTCATGTTTCAAATGAATTTAATTGTGTGAAGAAAATCTGTTGTATGCCCTCTTGTATATATCTTTCAGGAGGCATTACTTTGCCAATTCTAGAAAGGGTTGTGGTTCAGTCTATGAACTAATCCAATCCTGTGGGCAGCTGCCATAAAGACCAGGGCAGCCATGCTTGTTCAGAGTATTTTAGTAGACATCTAATAGGTGAACTTTGCTAATATTTAGAAAACTCATATTAAGTTCAACTTAACTGTAATACTTTTCATAAAAAAAGTATTCCCTATTAAAAAATTTTCATACTAATTAATCTCTTTTTTCTCCTTACTAATTAGTAATTCCATTAAGGAGAATGTTAAAAGTAATACAGTTTCCCAAATTAAACCTGAAGCAAAAGACAGAAAATAATAAAAATAAGAGGAAATTAATGAAATGGAAAACTGACAAACAGAAAAACAATCAACAAAGCCAGAAGTCAGTTCTTTAAAAAGATTGATAAAATTGATAACCACCTAGCAATACTGATCAAGATGAAGAAAAGACAGAGAAAACAGAAATTATCAATATTAAGAATAAAACAGTGACCATAACTACAAATTATAGAAAAATTAAGAGCCTAATGAGGGTGTATCATTAATAACTTTATGCCAATAAATTTGACAACCTGGATGAAATAGAAAAATTCCTTGAAAGATACAACTTACCAAAAGTGACATAAAAGGACATAGAAAATCTGAATAATGTTGTATCTGTTAAAGAAATTGAATTTGTAATTAAACAACTTCCCAGAATGAAACTCTAGGACTAAATGTTTCTAGTGTTAAATTCTTTCAAAAATTAATCATAGATAATACCTGTCACACACAATCTTTTAGAAAATAAGGAAGAGAATATTTCCCAACTCATCTTATGAAGTCATTATAATCTTGGTATCAAAACCAAAGATAAGGAAAGAACATTACAGATCAAAATCCCTCATGAACAACAATATAAAAAATCTTTAACCAAATATTATCAAACCATCTGGAAATATACAAAGAAGGATAATATACTATAACCATGTAGAGTTTAATCCAGGGATTAAAGGTTGGAAATCAATTAATGTAGTTCACTGTATTAACAAATTAAAGGGGAAAATTCATATGGCCATTTCAGTAGATGCTGAGAAAGCACATGACACATCCACTTATGTCCAAAACATAACCCATTTGTGTTACAACACCCATTTACGTGAAAAACTTTCAGCAAACTAGAAAGAGGAGAACTTCCTCAGCCTGTAATGGACACCAAAAAAACAAAACAAAACACAAAAACAAACAAACAAACAGAACTACAGCTAACAACACTAAACAGGGAAATATTAAATGTTTCCCCCTCAGGTTGGGAATAAGAAAAAATGTCGACTCTTTCCACCTCTATTCAACATTTTACGGAGGTCCTAGCCAGTGCAATCAGACAAGCAAGAGAAATAAAGTCATACAGATTGGAAAGGAAGAAGCAAAAGTTTCTTTATTCAGTGATGACATACTGTGTACATAAGTCTGAATAAATCTACAAGAAAACTACTAGACCTGACAAATGAACTCAGCAATGTCACAGGATATAAAGTCAATATATTAGCAATAAAAATCGCTAAAAGTGTTACTTATAAAAGTATAAAAAGTACCAAATACCTAGGAATAAATGTAACAAAAGACATGTCAGATCTTTATACCAAAACTCTAAAACATCGCTGAGAGAAACTAAGGATGACCTAAATAAATGGAAAGACACACCATGAATGCATGAATTGAAAAACTTAATATTGTTAAGATGTCAATTCTTCTCAAGTTGATCTAAAGACTCAAAACAATTCCAGCCAAGATCCCAGCAGGGTTCTCTCAAAAGAATATACACAAAAATAAAATTTGAGACAATCATAGACCTAAACATAAGAGCTAAAACGACAGCAATAAAAACTATTGGAAACAATGAGAAGGGTACATCACCTCTGTAGCGTTCATTGTCCCAAGTCATCCAAAACCTCAGCCTAATCATGAGAAAAATTTCAGATAAACCCAAATTGAGGGGTATTTACAAAACTTCTGGAGTAGTCTCCAAAATGTCAAGGTCATAAAATATAAGGAAAGACTGAGGAATTGTCACAAACTAGAGAACATTAAGGAGTCATGACAACTAAATGCAACATGGTGTCCCGGATGGGATCCTGGAACACCACAAGGACCTTTTACTTAAATTTCCTAAATATATTGTACTGATGCCAATTTCTTGGTTTTGATCATTGTACCATGCTCATGTAAGATGTTAACATCAGGGACAGCTGGGTGAAGGGTATGCAGGCACTCAGTGTACTCTCTTTTGCAACTCCTCTGTAAATCTAAAATGATTTCAAAATTAGTTTTTCAAAAGCCATTAGAACAAAGTATAGACTAATAATTCATGATGTTGAAGTAAGCAAAGATTTTTAGAGAGAGTACAGAAAAGAATAAAACATAAAAGAAAAAAATCAGATTTCATCAAAATTTAAAATGTCTGTTCATAAAAAAGTACCATCGAGAGAATGAACAGGTAAGCTGCAGAATGGGAGAAAACATCTGCAATGCAGATATCCAAAAATTGATTTGTATCTAGTACATAAAAATACTTTGATCCCTAATAAACAATAATAATAACAACACACTAGAAGACAGGCAAAAGACCTGAGGAGGTACTTAATAAATGAAGATAAGCGAATGGCCAATAAGCATATGAAAAAGTGTTCATTATTATTTCCATCTGGGAAATGCAAATTAAAAACACAATGAGATACCAACTCACCCACTAGAGTGATTAAATGAAAAAGTCTACCACCACCAAATGTTGAAGAGGATGTGGAATACCAAAACTCTTCAATATCGCTGATCAAGTATAAAAAGGTACAGTCACTTTGGAAATCTCTTGCAGTTTAAAAAGTTAAACACAATCTTTTCTACAACCCAACAAGTCTATTACTAGGTATTTATACAAAAGAAATCAAACCATATGCCTACAAAAAGCTCTGAACTACAGTGTCCATAGCTGCTTTATTCATAGTAACCCAAGCCTAGAAATAGCTCAGATTTCCATCAAGAGATCAATCTACTGTGATACATTCATACAGTGGATTTTTCATTATCAATGGAAAAAAAAAAACAACAAACAACTACTGATATAGGCAACAATATGGATGACTCTCAGAAACATTATGCTGGGTAAAAAGCAGCCAGAAATAAAAGGTACATACTGTACGATCCCATTTCTACAAAATTCTAAAGTGGGTCAGAGTCAACCTATGGTGATAGAAATCAAATCAAGAATCAAGGCTTGCTTCTGGGGACCAGGGAACTGATCGGACAGACGCATGAGGAAGATGCCCTTAGCCTTTGCATTTACCTTGACTGATTGAAAGGCACACTTAATAACTGAACATTTCACTGTGTGCAAATTATATCCCGATTAAGAGAATGGTAACACAGTTCCTAAGAAGTTAAGAGCCATTGTTAAGTTCTCAATTTAACATGCTTTTTCCCTTTATGCCTGGACTCCTTCCTACCTCTGGGGCTGAAATAAGCCTATTTCATAGTTCCCGTCCTTTGGCCACTTCTCATGGAATGGTGGTATATATATATATTTTTTTTGCTCAGCCTTTTGGAGCTTTCAGCGAGGGCTCTGCCGAGCGTCCCTGAAAGGCTTCTCTGATCTTACCATATTGATGGATGTGCCATGCATTCCCAATATGCCCATCCAGAGCATCAGCCTCATAAAGGCTTCACATTTTACAAACGTTGGAAAAGAACAGAGAGCTCCGCCTCCGCAACCCTACCTTTGGGAGAGTTTGAAACCACCACGCCAGACACAACGTATTTTAAGCAAACTCTGTTCCTCACCCCATGGGAGTTACACATGGCAGTAACTTCGCTTCACGCTAGATGCGGTAACACAGGGGAAGTTTGAAGATAAGGCGGAATTGGGTTCTGTTTAACTTTGATCCACCCGTATCTTCTCACGGTTGCCCTCTCTTCAGACCAAATGCCGCACTGCTCCAAGTTCAACGGCTTCTTAAGGAGTTACTGGATTGTGTGTACAAAGTATCAGTAAGGACTCTGGTCTGAACTGTATTTGTGATGCTTACCAGAGTTCAGATGGTCAAGTTCTAGATGTAAGCTTTCAATACTGAAAAGCATATAGAATAGCAGGAAAGAAATATGCTTTGGGCTTAAGAATCAAGAAGTACTTTATTTCACATTCTACCCAAGTATTCTCAAGAGCCATAATTACAAGTTCTATAAACTTAGGAGCTGATTTGTATTTTTGCAAAAGGAACAATTAAAGATGACGAGGATCTCCTGAATTCTAGCTGAGTGGAGAGTGAGGTCCAACGAATCCATTCAAAAGAGATAAAGCACAAAGTGACAACAGCAGTTCAATGGTGTAAAACATACCTACGATGCCGTCTGCGTACATCATTTGAATCAGATGTATTTTGAAAGGACGTGTCCCACAGCTCTTTTCCAATAAAAATTCAATTTTGCTTTGGGAAAAATACACTCCCCAAATAGAAAATTTCTGCCTCCTTGGTTTCTGAGATTTACATAGCTAAAAAAAAAAAAAAAAAAAGGAAAAAGAAGATGTTCTGATCTACCCCAGTATACATGTACTGTACTAAATATGTTAAATGTGTGTGTGTTGTGTCTCTGCATTCACAACATAGAATACATTTTTAATGCTGCAACTCTTACCATGACAATTAAACCAAGGTCAAGAATAAAAATCATATGTAAAGGGTAGGAAAGTTCCACTTTAAGAAACCTCTCTGCTTTCTGACTGTGGAATGAGGAGGAGAGGATTAGCACAGGTGGCGGAGGTGAGGTCTGTGGGGAAGGGGCTCCTGTGTTAATCAGCCTGCCAGAGAGGGTCCTCAAAAGAAGGAGTGTCTTTCATTTATCCAACTCAAGCCACTCCTCCTAGTTTGCTGTAACGTCCCTCCCCCCTCCCCGCAAGCTTCCCGGCCCTGGCCCTCCCATAAGTACTACTGAACAAACTTTTGTGCCCTACATCAGATCGGGGATTGAGGGAATTTCTTTAGGGGACTGAGACCTGGTCCCTGCCTCAGGGGGTTAAGTGCTTTAGGAAAGAACACACTCATGCACGCACCCACATACACACACACAGATACACACACACACAGTCAACAATGCATTTCCTCCCTCTTCAGCTAACACCATCCCACACAGCCTTCAAGGTTCTACTTGCAGGTCACCTCCTGTGAGTTGCTTTCCTAGAGCCCCCAAAGAAACGGACCTTCCTACTCCCATCCCAGCCTGCATCCCTGTCACGGCTCGCCCGTGACCCTGCGATGATCTACGGTTTACGTCTAAGGCGCGTGTGGTCTCCGTCTATTCCTCTGTCTATTCTTCCCACAATGCTCAGCACAGCAACCTGCGAGCATCAGTGCTCACTCAACAAGAGCTGTACCCCTGACCTTCTCATTTCAGTCTAGAACACGTGAGAGGACTACGGTTATCAGGAAAGGGAGGGAGTGAAAATCCCACTCCTCATGACTATCACCGCTCTTCCATCTGTCACATTACATGTAAACTCAAACCTCACTTCATCTTTGCTTTTGCTAGAAACTCAGCACTGATCTGGCAAAAACAGCAACATTATGAGGACACTCTATCACATGCTATGTTTCAGATTTAGAAACTATTAAGATGACACATAAAACCTAAATGTCATTTCATCAACTTAATTTTTTCCATGCCGCACACTCCAAAAGGGAATTTCTATTTTAGAACTACAGCATCAAATGCAAATGACTAAGGTTTTTATTACGATTTTCGTTATTATTATTATAATCATCATTATTATTATTACAACAATTTTTTTTTCCTTTTGCTCCTACTGACTCATTAACATTTACTTCAGTCTTGGCATGGATGATCAATCTTTATTTTTTCAAGCTCAGCAGTGAGATTTTCCTACAGAATGTGCTTATTATTATTGATGAATGCAATCCCTTCCAAGGAATAAATTTCATTGCCACAGAGCAGATCTTGGAATTTACGTCTATTGCTTTGGACCTCCTTGAGGTCAAGGACCACACATTAATGTCAAACGTGTTCTCAGCAGACGGCACAGTGCCTGGCACACAGTAGGTACGCAATCAAAGTCTGTGGAATGGATGCCCTGCGATTAGTCTTGGGCAGATGAAAAGATGACTCAAAAATGAAGAAAGAGCGTGCTGAGATCTCAGCCTTCCACTACCTATGACCTTCCTTTTTGGGCTTCCCCAGGGTGCCTGCCTTTGCTGAGACTGTCCTGGTAGATGGAGCAGGTCAGAGGTCAAGTGCAGGTAGAGGGCACACACAGAACATGGTGGAAGACCCTGACATCAGCTCAGCACACAAAAGGACACAGTAAATGTTTGTTCAGTTCAACAGCCCATATTGTTCTCAGACCCAGCAGCTGAGCTTCCATTCCCAGGAAGCTGTTTATTAACAGGGTATCATCCAAGATCTCACAACCATGGATCAGGAACTGATAACGCTGGTGGGTAAGCTGATGTCCCTTTTATGCTATAGGCAGCTGTGCAGTCTATGCAGACATTTTAATTAATATCTGCAAAGGCTGCTCACAGGAAAATGAAGTTATCATACACACATTTTGGTAACATTTATTGAGCCCCAATTCAGCTGTGTGAGGAGTTGAGGATACAGAAATGAATAATTCACAGCCCTTCATCCTCATGGGGCACCCCAACGTGGGGTCCCAGTTGTAACATAAACCAGTAAGTTCAATACCAGAATCCAAATATCTACACCTGGAAAAGAAACGGACAGAGCTAGTAAGAGCCAAGGAGGAAAGTGCAAACGCATGGGTGCAAGAGCACGACAGTCACTGAAGCATCTACTGATTCCACTGGCCGTGTCTCTACAATGAGCACGCGTGCCCAGAGCACGTCTGAAGTGAGAACAGGGACCTACTGGTCCACGTTCAGGTGCAAGTTCTTTATGCTTCTCATTTCCCCGCACTGAGTTGGGTTCTACTGTTTAAAGATCCATATTTTTCATACAACAAAGTCCCTACACCCCAACCACCCACTTCCCACATGACTACTTTATGCACACCTGTTACCCATGCACAGGGGGAGGTCTGGGTATGTTAGAACAGGCATAAACTCATCTTCAGGGGAGGTTGAGCGTGTCTCAAGGACAGTTTTGATTAAGTACAATGTTCATCCCATAGACCGACTTTGAGTCTAACGGCTCCAGAGGATGTGCAAAGCGCTTCAGACATGCAGGACCTGCACGAAGGGGCAAGCCTGACGCCCCTACAGGGTTGCAGAGGATGAAAAACGGCCTGTGCTTTTATTATACAACAACTTGCTTCAAACACACCATACACACTGAACCATGCTTCCATCGATCTCCTGCTCGAAACCTGATTTCTCTCCTCTGCTTATATTAACAGGTTAAATACTTTTTCAAATAAAATAAAAGCTCTGAAGTCAAACCAATCAGGATGTTGCCCACAAATGTAAATCTCCAAAACCTCTAGAAAAAAGCATCTTAGCAGATATGCCGACCTAGGTCAATTTCTACCGAGTCTCCGACCAGCTCCTGGGGGCTCCCACACTCGGGGTGTAAAGTGATGTGCAAGGTGGTACTGGACTCTCTTGAACGCGGTGGACGCCTGCTGCCTTGAAGGAAAGGGGCTGAAAACTGCACCTCTCATCTCCCTACTTCTCATTATGCCTCTTCTTGTGCAGACGGACACTGGCTTAGAAGTGAGTAAACGATTTTCCAAAGTTTCCAAATTAGAAACTTTTGAGTTGGATTGAGCTGGAAGCAATCCAGCCCCAGAGCCTCTCCAGGTTCCAAACCTTCAAAATATGAAATGTCCTGATCAGAGAACCATGAATGTACATGGAGGTAGCACAGAGCACATGAGAGGCTATTTCATGCTTCAGGGTCCATTAGGCTATTGTGGGACAGATGTACTAATACGGGAAAGGAAATGAAAGTTTCAGGCTAAGCAACTTCACAAAAACCTCAAAACGGTGGCAGAACAGCATTATGTCAATCTTTTTAATACACACAACATGAAGCCGGGGATTCTTCCTTAAACACAAGTTCCCTAAAGCTCTTTGTCCACATAGATGTTTGCAAGTGATATTTATAGGTCATCTTCATAGAATGTATTCACCTAATTATATTTACAAAACTAGAACAAACAGACTTTGTTTGCCAGTATCCAGAGGAACTTTATTAAAAGCCACTGACTGATAAAAGAAACTTGCTTCAAAAGCTTAGTGTATCTGTATAAACTAAGTGAGGTCACTCTTTTTATCATATCACTTCAGGTAAATAAGGCCAGTTCTAAGCGTTCTTCAATAGGAAACATAGAAAGAAGCCAGAAAACAAGACACGGGTCCTCTGGCAGGACTTGGCGATTTGCTTATTAATAAAGTAATACCCCTCTGTGGCTTGTGATGGTCCAACCTCAATTCACCTGAAGAAAGAATTTTATCATCTCACCACTAAGGGATCTGTCAAATCAGTTGGGAGTGAGTTCAGACCAACTCTCTCAGGTGCAACAGCCTCTGACTATAAAACTCAGATCACAAAACACATGGCACAGCAGTGTGCTACGTACAAATCATATAAACACCGCAGAAACCAAACCTTCCTGACTTGGATTAAATGCTATAGATTAAAGCCACCTTTTTAAAAAAATACAAAATATATTTTAGATCAGTTTAAGATATTTTGGGCTTTCTGACTTACTTCACTCTGTATGACAGACTCTAGGTCCATCCACCTCACTACAAAGAACTCAACTTCGTTTCTTTTTATGAGAGAAAAACAAATACCGTATGTTAACACATATACATGGAATCTAAAAAAAAAAATGGTCATGAAGAACCTAGGGGCAAGATGGGAATAAAGACACAGACCTACTAGAGAATGGACTTGAGGATATGGGGAGGGGGAGGGGTAAGATGTGACAAAGTGAGAGAGTGGCATGGACATATATACACTACCAAATGTAAAATAGATAGCTAGTGGGAAGCAGCCGCATAGCACAGGGAGATCAGCTCGGTGCTTTGTGACCATCTAGAGGGGTGGGATAGGGAGGGTGGGAGGGAAGGAGACGCAAGAGGGAAGAGATGTGGGGATATATGTATAGGTACAGCTGATTCACTTTGTTATAAAGCAGAAACTAACACATCACTGTAAAGCAATTATACTCCAATAAAGATGTTAAAAAAAAAAAGATATTTTGGCCTATGTTTAAGAAATGGCATGGGTAAATGGAAGTAAAAACTCTGCTAAGTATGAGAAAACTCACAACCGATTATGTCACATAATTGAAATTAATTAAGTCCATGGACAGACTCAGTTCAAGAAGAAAGTATATATTCCTTCATTGTATCATTAAGTCTGACTGCCTACCTCCTTTGATATAACTTTAACTTTATGTTGACCTCAGTTATTTTTTTTTAAATGAATCTAGTTTCTTGTTCCCTAGAACTTGTATTAATCATCTGAAAAACCACTTTAATCAAAAGCATGCCTTCTTACAGTAAAATGCCCTCTTTGAACAAAGCACTTTCTGATATCACAAGGCACTGCCCTCACTTGATTTCGATTCAAGTACACAGTGCAATAAAATAAAAAGCAATTCAAAACTTTTAAAATAAATGTGCTTTCAGTATAACATTTTACAACCAAAATAGCTTTAAAATAGCATTTCTAAACAACTGAAGAGGCTGGAATGCCAACAAATATCTGAGAATGAGAATCACTTCAATACAGACTTTGACATGTTCAGTGAAGGAGAACCAGAGGGAAATGTACTATCATACACAGAGAATTTTTATTTTTTTTTAATGAGCATCTGACTGACTTCTTCATATGTTTCAAATTCAAGAAAAGCAGAAAATCCTGGGATATTTACGCAGATAAACTATTTTCAGGATTCTACAATGACTGCCACAGACCTACACACCAGCATCTATCTAAACTTAAAGGAAATGCTGACTCTGGGCTGAGAGAGTGTTCAACGCACAGTTGAGGTTGACAGGATGAGCTCAGTTTACCCAAACCCTGCCAGGAAAGGATAAAAGAAGAATTCATATCTGAAGAATGAAATAAAAATCATTCTTCTTCCAAGGACTGCAATCTGTTAACAAGGCGGACAAGCAGAGGTAAACAAACAGCTGGTCCCCAGGAAGCACACTCAGTAATGTGGGTTCAAAGTTCAAGGTCAGCTGCGCTGTCAGCTGTGTCTTCAACAGGGCCCCTGCATGCCAGTCCCCAGTCTCAGGGTCCAAACTGAGCCCTGACCCCAGCCATGGATACCATGCGGTCACCTGAATGTGCCAGGAACTTGTTTTGAGACAGGAGAAGAAAATTCTGTGGCAGGTGAGCTAGGCTCCCCACCTCCTTCCATCCCTTCACCTGGCTTTCTCTCCCCTCCTTCCCTCCCTCTCTCCCGCTTTCTCTCTTTTACTTAACTCCTACATTTCCACACGCTAGGACCAACAAGGCTTCTGATCAAAGGTGATCTGTGACCGGGGTTCAAAAGTGTTGATTAATGCTTGTACCTGCTACATAGATCCATGGGCAGATCCATGGGGGGAGGGGAAGACTAGCTGAGGGGCTTCTATGTTTCTTTAAAGCACCAGCCATTAATGGGCTAAGTTTCCCACTGGGACCCTGGAAGTTAGCTTCAAAACACAAGCTCAAACGTATGTATTTTCCAATCTACGTTTCTCAGTCTGCGTTCTCCGATCTACGTTTCTCAATCTATGTTCTCTCTAGCCTCATGTCTGGGAGGCCTTCATGAGACCTGAGAGGTGCGTGCTTACAATTGCCCTCACAGCACATCTGGGTGGGATTTAGTAACTTGCCTACACTTTCGCATACTCAAGTTCTAACCACCGTGAGTTTAAGACTTGGAATTGAAATTCATATAAAAGAGGGTTTAAAGTCACTGAATGAGTCTGCTTTTTTTTCTCCTTAAGTTTCATAATCTTGTCAATGGTTCATAGTTTTAAGACACTGAATAAGCAAGGATTATCATGACCCCAGGATCGGTGTGCTTTATAACAAGTCAACAAAATGATGAAATAAATACAGTGGCGTCCTCCCATCTCATTACTTTTGCTGGCTTCATGCCCTGAGTGTGATGGGTCAGGTGCTCAGAGTCTCCATTCACTGAATAGCTGTTGAGCTCAAGCCACTCGCTGGGATGTCAAGCAAAGCAGTCTGCATGCTCTGTCCACAAAGAACTCTCAGGGTGGCCACCAAGGGAAGCCACAGGGTACAGTTCCTTTTGAAGGGAGGGCAAGGTATTGAATTCACAGCCAAGAACAGACTGGACCTTTCTGGGTACCAGCCCAGAAGGACCCCAGCTTTGAGGGCTGGTTGAGGTGCTGGAAGACCTCCCATGGATTCTTTGCTTTTTTCATTTCACTGAGTGCGTAATTAAAGCCACTGTTATTTATGGGCACTGTTTAGAGATCACTGTGATACTTTTGTCGTTGTTTGATTTATAGAAACACACTATAAGTAATTTGCATCGTGAGGTTTGCTATGTACCCTCTTCAGTCCATGGGAAACGAGATGTTAAACAGCGCAGTCTTTGTAACTATAAATTAGGTGCATTTATCTTCCCTAATTTAGCACTACAATCAGTGCATAGATGATACAGCTGACTCTGCTCATTTTTCTCTTTGAGAAAGAGCATTTCAGAAGATATTTCTCCTCATTCCGGATTTTATGCTGATTAAAAAAAAGATCTGGTAACAGAGCACTCTCCAGTTTTGTGGGGCAAGTAGCAGCCACTGCTAAGAGAATGTTGCGCTCCACAGGCATCCCGTGTATTAACAGCCTTTCCCACACCACGTGCGCCAGAGCACTGCCTGCAAACTGTGCAAGGGGCCCGTCGAATGGCGCTGACTTCCCCTGCTCACAGACAGTACTGTACATGGGACACTGTGCCACCTTACAAACTCTGTCTGCCCGGCTGAACTGGAAGAACTAGGAGGGCAGGGACGGCTTCTCGAATTCATCCATGTCTGGCATGTACAAAACACTCTTCAATGTCAGTTGCATATCTTAGGATCAGAGAATGCATCTTCAAGAGTTTAAAGGGCTACACAGAGAGGCAGCAAGGGAAACAGTCTCCATGGGACCCTGTGGACTTCTGAGTTAATCATATTTTCCAATTAACTTTTCCATCGTGCTACACAGATCTTCTTGTTCTATTCGTGATCATAATATACAGGTTCAATAATGTGGGTTTTTTTTTCTTATTGACGTTAAATATGCTCCTAAGAGTTGCACTGCAACGAAGTAATTTCATAGAAAGGCAAACCAGATTTGCTTGTCAGATAATAAATATATATGTTCACAATCAGAACAGATGTATATTTCCAGAAAGGAGTGTAATGGAAAGAAGAAGGTGGTGTGGAAATTATCAGTCCTGCACCACTGGTGATGCGTTTCACCTGAGATCTCTTTTAAACAAACACAACATTCTAAAAACTAAAGGCTTGGGGATGAGTTGGAGAAAGTTCCTTTGAGGACCCATCAAGAAAGCAATGAGCTTAAACTAGAGGTGGTGGTATTTAGGGTAAGCATTTGAAAGACTCTTAAACATGAGCCTTGAGAGCTGGTAGAGCAGACAACTAAAGATGGCTGGAGGTGTTAGGAATAGGATAGTCCCAGGAGGGAGACAGGCTTTAATACTAGTGTCAACCCAGCTGAGCATCACGACCTTCCTTGAATCTGTGACCTATGCACAATGCCCCGTGGGTACTCCAGGCTTGGGAAGGAAGCACCAGCATCTCTAGGGTAGCCAATCATGCCTCTGGAATGGTTTAGAATGACAGCACGCGGAATTGAAAGGGGCCTTACATATGACACAACAGAGTGAGGAGCGGAAGCCTTGCATGAAGTCTCCCCGTCAGAAGCTGGGCTTCTGGTTCCTGATGCTTCTCCCCACCACTTCACTGGAGGGGACAGTGAGGTCTAGATGAAGCCTACGGTTCTCTTTTAGTCCCATGGTTGGACATTTTGACACTGACCTATCAACTGCACATTTCCAGGTCTAGAAGGTGAACAGAAGTTATGTGAGTTTTCATAAAGTGCTGAACGTCAAAAACATTTCTGAGAAGGCTCCTCTGTGACCCAGCACATAAAGAGCTACAAAGGCAATTCCCTAAAACAACAGAGGGACCTAAAGGACCTCAGAGGTGCTGCACATGTGTCCATAAGGGCCTCAGTGGCAGCCCAAGACCATGGAAGCAGATCACCTCTCAGCGGGGCAGAGCAGCAGGGGAAGGTCAGAGGAGGAAAGTCCTGACAAACCTCCGCCCGCGGGATGGGGCAGGGATGCCGTGAGCTTAGCCCAACAGTGAGGGCTGCGCTGGTCCAGGGACAGCGAGGGAGTAGATCCTGTTGACTTTCTAGACAACTTGTGTTAACAACAGACATTTACATACCAATGGTTACCCTGTTAGAGTTCCCCTCTTCTCTCTGACCCACAGGGGAGCAAGCTTGCACTCCAGTGCTCAGAAGGGACCAGCTGGGAAGCAGCACTTCCAGCCTCAGGCAGGGGAACCTCTTCCTATTACTGCCTAAGGGAGAGGGAGCAGCGCCAGGTCCTTCTGGTGCATTCGTTCTGCTCTCGCACCAGGCAGGAAGCTTCACCCGGCCTCTCAGGAGAAGCTGCGGTTTCCAGCATCACCTGAGCCCACTGGGATTGGAATGTTTAATTCCGAGGAGAAGAGAGACATATCAAAGACCACCTTCTCTTATCCGCCCTATCAGCTGAGATTTCCACCTACATCTGCTGCTTATGTTTTATTCCTCAATTAGTTCTGAATCCAGGACAGGAAGAGAGAGGTGTGTTTACACCCCTCTTAAAAACCTGACATCTTTATGTCTGAAAAAGGGAGGTCACCTAATGTTTAGCGTTGGCACAGGGAAGGCAAACGCCCCCTCCAGCACGGGTGGCATTCTTTCCTCCAGAACCTTGGAGACACCTCAGAATCCCTCTCAACACAGTGTTCCTGGCACCCACCACCACCAATAAGCTGCCACTGCAACACGAAATATAACCTATTTGTCATCCCCGACCTTGCATATTAGAGGCGGGCTGTGCTTTCTGGAAAACTCCTTCTTACTGTACTTAGCCAGACAGACTTCTCCCCCTCGGTCATTCATTCATTCACCGTACAAATATTGAATAAGCAGTTTGTAACTCAAATGGGAGAGAAGGAAGCAGACATTTTCTTTAAGGAACTTCTTTAAAAGAATTAAGTACTGAGGATAATAAAGTACCATGAGCCCGACTGAGAAGAGACACATATTCTCACTACCCTCGTGGCTACAATTTAGAAAGAAGGAAACTCAAACATTTCCAGAGATGTTTGGAAATGAGAGAATGGCAGGCCATCCCGCCCGCACGAGGGTGGTGATCTTATGTTCCATTTGATGGCTGAGAACTTTCAGAGGTGTTAGCACCACCACATGGGTGTTTCCAGGACCCTACAAACAGCCCCATATGGAAAAGCCTACAGTCTGTCCCCAAACTCTCCCACCACTCTATTTTGAAAACACTCACGATTTGAATACACTTCAATTTTTTCCATTCCTCTGAAGGTTATCAGAAAGTAAGGTATCAGAGTGTTGAACAACATGGAGGAAGGAGCTGAGAACATTTGCTTGAAACAATCCGACTTCGAATTAACAGCCTTCCTGGTAAATAATCCAGTTACTCATTCTCCATCAACAGAAGCAAAAGGAAGAAAGGGAAGGAGGTGGGAAGTAAAAAAGTGAATTCAAACAAAAAGTAAAAATGGCCTCCAAAATCAGAAGAGGAAAAACACACATACTCATTGGCTGATCTTGGCGCATATATAGATAGATAGGTTGATCGATAGATGGGTAAACTGACAGATCGATAGATATATAGATGAATGTCCAGGGAGAGAGCTAGAGAGAAAGAGAATTTTCCAAGATGCTTGGAAGGAAAAGGAAGTGTAACCCAACACTCCTGTGTTTTTCTTTTTTTTCCCCCCCTTCTACTTCTTCCTTGCTATTATCGTTCAGAGACTACAGCCTTTTGGGAAACGAAGTTGGGTATTAGCTGGGTATTAATTAGAGGATGTAAGTTCGCTGGTACAGAAGGATTAGCATGAGCTCACCACACGAGGCTCAGCTAATCCCTCACCTGAAGCACCGCAGCTACCATGGCCTGGTGTTGCTATGTGGGCAGGAGTCCCCAGGAAATCTAGAGGATCACTTCCTGACGGCTTCATATGCTGAGTGCCAGCACCTGGCCTGCTTTGATGATGGGTTTTACCCTAAAGAGACCACCCAGGAACTGAAGTGACAAGGAAGCCAGCTGAGTTTCTGAGAGATGTTCAAGCAGCTACCAGGAGGATTACAGAATCAAGGCATTCCTGTTATCTGTCAAATCCACGAACATTCCTACACAGACGGGAGGAAATGCCATTTGGGCCTGTGCTTACGCAGTTTATAGCCTGTAACTACATGTTCTAATTTTTTTAGAACACTAAGGAGAAGTTCCACAATATTAAAGGAACCAAATCTAACCTCAAATTCAGAAGTCCCAGAGAAGGGAAAAGGAATCAGGGTGCATTCGTTTTGTTTTAAGATGCTGGCTCATGGGGTGAAATCACTGGACTTACGAAATGCAAACACACTTGTCGGAAAGGCAAACACTATTTAAGGTACTAATGACCTTCATCAAGAAAAGAGTTTCTTCCTTCAACAATTATTGGCGCACACTTTCTGCCCTCAGTCCAGACACGAGCCCGAGTTGCATCTGTGTGTGGCATCCTCTGCAATCAGAACATCTCAGTAAGTGGAGCCCTCAGACACTCAGGTATGATCCAAGGACATCTATGACTATTTTATGGGCCGCAAACTCCGAAAGTTACATTCTAAAAGGATTATTTACATTCAGGAAGAAAAGAGGAGGAAAGAGCAATGTATTTCATGGTGGACAGACATAAGAACCACGAAGTGCGGGTCTGACAGGCAGGGAGACAAAGGAAAAAGGTAATTCACAAAGATACACAGGAGCATAAAAAGGAGATACAGGTATAAAGGACATATAATTTAAGTGAAGAGAAGGGTTCTTAACAGAAAAGATTTGAGAACAGTAAGCCTTTATTTAAGGATCCGAAGTCTAGTGACACGTGGTCTAACAAACATGAGAGTATTTATGAGAGTGCGGTCATAACTGGGGAGACTGTCCTAGAATACCCAGAACACATGGCCCCTGGATTAGATGGAAAAGGTTACAAAAAGAAAGTATCAGTCACTTAGGTACTTCCAGCATCATCTATACTTTAATACTGGCTTTAGCCTTTCCATACCTGATGAATATTAATAGATGTTTTAGGATCAAAACCACCAGAGTGTGGATCCTGATTCCATCATCCAGAGCTCCCTTTGTTCACGTTCCCAGCTTCTAAGAGCCTCAGTGTCACCATCAGTTAAAATACCGACCTACTTTAATTATCTTGAAGCTTCGAGTGTTTTCCCAATACACAGTAACTGCTCCCCAAATGGTCACCATTATCATTCATTCAGTAAACAGTTACTGAGCCCTTACAAAAGGAGAACAATATCTGCCGTGTCTTCAAGGAAAATTTATAGGCAAGACAGATGTGCACAACCAAGTTGGATTAGCTGTAGAACTGTGGGCATGTTATCTGGCCTCACTGATTGCAATTCTGTCATCTGTAAAATGGGTACAGTAAGAGTATGTATCTGATGTGGCTGCAATGAGGATCCAGTGAGTTAATACATGTAAAGTGCTTAAAATAGCAAATGGCAAATAGTAAATAATGATGATAGTGATGATGATGATGCTAATTTTATGTGTCAACTTGGCTCGGCCATGGGGTACCTAGATATTTGGTCAAACACCAAATGGAGCTAGATATTGCTGTGAAGGTACTTTTAGATAAGATTGGCACTTAAATCCAAAGACTCTGAGTAAAGCAAATGACCCTCCATAGTGTGGGTGGGCCTCGTTCAATCAGTTGAAGGCCTTAAAAAGACTGAGATCCCTGAGGAAGAAGGAATTCTGCCTCCAGACTGCCTTTAGAGTCAGACAGACTGCAACACCCACTCTTCTCTGGGTCTCCAGCCTGCCCTGCAAATTTTAGCCTGGTCGTCAGTTCCCACAATCATGGCGTCAATCCCTTAATATGAATCTCAATCTCTCTCTCTCTGTATATATACTGTGCATTACTTTGCACAGTATGTGTGTGTGTATGTGTGTATACATTCTTATATATATACTCTTACTCTTTATATATGTATGCATATGTATGTCTATGTATATGTACATATACACAAACACATACGCACACACCCTATTGGTTCTGTGTCTCTGGAGGACCCTAATACAAATGTTATTCTTTTATTATTACTTTATGGCCAAGGAAGGTGAGACATGCAAGGGATCAATATCACAAGCAAGATTCCATCCTGATTAACTTTTTCTGCAAGGATCGTCCTGTTTGTCTTGGTTCCCTTAAAACACCGGCAGAATGTCAAGACGACGATTTATTTAACCCACACCTGGTTGTTTCTGTTCTGTCAGAAAATAAATACAAATGTTTAATTAAGATGCCCTTCAGTAACATTTAACGTTCCTGATCACATCATGCGCAAAGGTCTTTATAATTAACTCACCTACCCACATAAACACAATGACTAAATTCTTTGATTTAGAAGAGAAGAAGGCCTCTGTTGGCCCTCATTTTCACTTGGTTAAAGAACACCTAAGCCCCTTTCCTACACAGTAGTTCCTTCCTGTTTAGATCGACACTGCATCTAAGGAGCATTTAAGTATTTGCAACAAATTGGAATGAATTACCCAGAAACATCCAACTACATGCAGCTTTGGAAAGGCTATGATATATTAAAGTAGAAACTAATAATTTTCTTTAATATTTCTTAACTCCAGACAGGGACAAATATAGCTATTTGTTAAAACTAAGCTTCCAGAAACATTTGATATTCTGCCTACTTCTGCTAGATTAATGAAACACTTGAAATAGAAAAAAGTGAAATCTACATGTCTTTCATTATCTGTTTATGGCATTAATAAGAACAACTTTGCTAATTACTCTATTGTCAATTTTCTATTGAGATAAATTTAAGTTGTTAAGAGTACATAAAAGCTTTATATTTAGGACTTGTACATTGACTATGTTGTGCTGAGGGGGACTGTAGCACTGAGATTACAGTCAGATGTGCTCCACTGTACTGAACTAAAAGCTAGTTTAGGGAAAAAATACCCCTCCACAAACACTGAGATCTCAGATTTCTCATTAAAGTTTACCTCCAAATGTATATACGTCTGACGTGCCAAAGGACTCGTGCTATAATCTTAAATCAGGAGACCTGATGCACCAGAGTTTCTGTGTACGTTTGCACTGACTGCTCACAGGGTATGTGTATGCTATTCCATTTAATCTGTCATATGGGCTTTCCTCTGTGATTATAAAATATTTTTTTACCAATTAAGTAATTAGAAAACTATCTCTCTGAAGTTGATAGAATTTTCCAGTTTTCCAAATTAGCTTCCCAGATAATTTGCTTTCAGAAAGCAAACTAGAACTAAAACCAGGAGGTAATTCCATTTTGTTATGCTTTCTGTCTGTCATATTCCCACCTATGTTTCCTGACCACCCGCTTCTCACTCCCTCTTCATTTTCCAGATTGCTAGGTCCATCGTAAAGGGAATCAGAAAAGGTCTGCAGAGGCTGAAGACCCGGTGTTGGAGAATAAGCATTTCCAGGATGTCACTCTGAAGCCCTGGATGGGGAAATGAGCTTCTGCTGCTATCGAGAGCAAACCAGGACAGGCAAGCCCCGCCAAGAAGGAGGGTCCTGCTGAGGGCCGGTCATCAGGGTACGGACGCAACCATCAGGGGAGTTTCTCCAGCAGTCAGAGCAAAAGAAACCTGCTCAGTGCTGCTCTAAATTCACAGGGACTGCCAGGAATTCCTTAGAAGACTAAGCAGCCATTCCTGCTATGAGAGGCTCTGCCCAAAAGATTTCCGTGGGTAGACGTCTTATGGGCAGTCTAACAAGTTACTATGCTGTTGTTATGTTACATGAGCCGCCTAGCATGCTATGTGCAGTAAACCTCTCGATTGTACATAATTTCAATTATACATGGTGGCAGAGACTGCTAGCTGCATGTCACTATCCATTCTCCCCTTCCTCTTTACTAACAGCACCCAAATTTCGTTGGACAAGGCAATGTACCCACTTTACAAACCGCATTTCCCAATTTCTGCCGAGACTATTCATGTGACTAAATTCCTTTCAATGACATGTAAGAAGTTATCTGTTAGGGACTCTGAGAAAGTTTCTTAAGTGGAGGCTTGCTCAGCTGGTAGCCTCCCTTCTGTTCATCCCCCTTCTTCCTCCTTCCTATCAAGAACAGTGACGTGATGGCTGGAGCTGCAGTAATAACTACATTGTGACAATGAAGTAACTTGGAGGAAAGAAGCTACACACTAAGGACAGTAACACAAAGAATGAGCCTCAGGCACTGATGACATCATGGCTAAACAGCCTGTTGAGATCAATCAACCGATCAATCTTTTAAAGATCCACATAGTTTATCTCCCAGGTACCTGTGGTCACTCGTTTTCCTCTAGTCAATCATTCAGCACTTACTGAGTGCCTATGGTGTGCCAAGTGCTAAAGATACAAAGATGGGTGAGATGCAGTCCATGCCCTCAGGAGCTAATAGTCTACTGGGGGAAACATTCAGGTAAGCAGTGGAGTACATGTTATATTACAGTAAGATGCTCATTATTCATCTATTCAGAAGATGTCTTTTAAACACTTGCTAAGCGTTAGTTGCTCTCCTAGCATCACATGACAATGAGTTTATATTCCAGATGGCATGGGGAAGAGCAAGGGAGGAAAACAAAAATAATAAAGAGAAAAAATTAATGAACAAGGCAGTTTCAGAAAATAAGGGTGATGTGATAGAGGGACTGCTGGGGGGCTATTTTAGATATGGTGGCCAGAAGGAGCCTCTCTATAAAGGTAACATATAAACTGAGATCCTGAACAAAGAGGAAAAGAACAAAAACAAAAACAAAGAACAGCCCTGTGAAGAGGTAGGGGAGGAACATTCCTGGCAGAGGCAGAGCAAATGCAAAGGTCCTGGGGCAGGTATAAGCTTAGCATGCTGGAGGATGGTGCTATTAACTCGCAGAGAAACCCTGAGCCCTGACTGGGGGGAAGGGAGAAGCCAAGGAAGTTTTCCAAGTTGGCCTTGGCTGCAACCACCACCCCCTCCTCTCTACAGCAAAGGGATTCCCAGCAGAGAAGGGGCACAGCGACTGAATCCCTGCTCCACACCACCCTCCCCGTCCCGTCCCACTGCTCACCTGGCTCAGTGACACCACCATCTGTGTCTCACTCCCAACATATATTCCTTCCCTGGGAAACAGTCACATGAGACTTGGAGGAAAAAACAGAAGAAACCCATCCTTCCCCTTCTGTGTTGGAGGACAATATTTTTTGGCAGCATCTCCATCACAAAAGTGATTGTCATGACTAAGACCCAGCCTGTTCCCAATTCAACAGCCATTTAAAAGTTCACTAAAGTCCCATCCCTGTTCAAAGTTTGCCAGGGACCGCTGATCAAAAGGGTCAACTGCATCTTCCTTGACCATATGCCACACCTGTGTGGAAGAGAAACAGCCCCCAGGACCTCAAAGCTGCAGACAGCACACAGCAAGGGAAATGAATACAACTCAGGCCCCTTACTCCAAAACCTTGACCGAGTCCTGGGGGAGGACCCAGGAACAGTCTGCAGTCCCGAGGACCCTTCCGTGGCTCCAGGACAAATACCAAGAAGAGGGTGATAGCCTGATGCTTCTGGTTTAGTTCACCATTATTTGAACCTTGGGAAATGTAAGAAACACACTAGTCCACTGACTTGGGAAGATTCACAGGTGATATATCCGATTTTCACTGGATGATGATGTTATTATACGTACAATGATTCTTTGATCATTAAGAGAAAATGTGACACTGCCCTCTTCTCAAGCCCAAAAGAGCTCTTTTCCTCTGGAAAAAAATGAGAGATTATCGAGTGAAAGGGTTTTTCTTCATTTTAGTGAAGATCCTTTCTTTCCTTTCACAGATTTACTGCCCTCAATAACTGCCAGATTATTACCTGGTGATCTATTTCTAATGAATTCAACTTGGGTAAAAAAGAAGCCCAACGTGGAATAATAATTTCTCATCAGTTTCCTATTACCCCTCCGCTGACTGTTCACAGCCTCCCATGTAATAATGGAGCTAATGACCGTCTTGCGGAGTCTTCTGGTGCTTGCTTTCTTGTTTGTTTCTCTCAGATTAGTACTTTATTTAAAACTGGGACCAGTAGATCATTTTTCCCACTTAAGTCTCTATTTGCAATTTTTGCCTACATGTTCATCAACATTAGACTGAACGCTAGCTTTCAACCTAACCCGCGTTAACTTTTTGTTCTAATGGCCAAAACTAGCATTGGGGTTGATTATCTTGAGTTGGAGTTGATTATATTCTTTGCATGTTGTCACAATGTGAATATTTCTCATTGAAAATCAAAGCTATTAAATGTATTAGCTGTTGCCCTAATCAGGAATAACATCCATATTTAGGGATCTCCTAATAACTGAAGTAGGACTGATTAGACAAAAACTCAACTTAAGGCCAAGCAGACTCATTGGTGGTGGAGAATCTGAATTCCTGCTTCTTCAGAAATGCAGAGGTTGGTGAAAGCTTCCCATCCCCATCAAATTACGCCATCTGCCAGGGGCTCTAGCACCGAAGAAAACATAGCAAGAACTAGCCCTTCTTTCACTGCAGGTCAAGAAGTTGACATTCTAGGGAAAAGTCAACATGCTCTATCTACTACTTTTGCTTTTTGCATTTTGCAGTACTAACGTGCTACGAACCACACTTGGCCCTGGTGGTTCAAAGGAGGATAAGACAAGGCAGTGAGCGACAGAACTCCCAAGGAGCTCCGCTCTATCTGGGGTGACATATAGTCAATGGCTCACAGGACCCAAATCCAGAAAGAGATTTCTTTTTCAAGCTAAAATGCAATAATCACAGCTTTAAATATATGTTATTTTACATTCAACTAAGAAAAGAAATGGACCTTAAGAGGTTACCTGTTGGGTTATTTTAGACAGACTTAGAGAAAATTGGGTCCTAAGGAGTTTGTGAATCTGTGACATATGCTCATTAATGTGGTTCACCCATTTAGGCATCCCACAGATAACAGACACCCACTACGTGCAGGCACTGCACCAATGCCAGAGGAACAAAGGCAAGACGTGACCCCTCCTCCCAAGAGGACCTCGTCCTCAGAGATGAGTGAATATACAGAGGTAACTCAGAATACAGAACGATGAGGGTTGATGCAGAGATACAAACCAAGCACAGAGGAACCAGCGATCAAAGAATGGCCTTTAGCTGGTTCTGGGAGACAAATGTGATTTCTAAGAGCTGGTATCCTTTTACTGAAAATTCCTTTGGCATTTCTACTCTTCCAAATCAAGTGTCTCTTTCTCCCTCTGTTCAGACATCATCAGGATCACGTTAATATATGGATGCAGAAGACACAAATGTGGAAGTCTATCTACATGTCTAGTTAGCAAAACAAGCAGCAAGAAAACAGTTCTTTGACCAGATAAAACCACTATGTTAGTGGAACTCTGAGGAAAGTGTCTACATTCTCCTTGAAGACTGGTGGCAGATATGACCCCCTCTCCGTTTCCCGAGATGGGTGAAGAGCCGAGGTCAGAAAACACAAGTCTTCTTGGTTCCCATCACACCTTCTCACCTGTGAGGTGAGACCGCCCACCCAAGCATCCCAGTGGTCCTCATCACGGGGGGTCAGGTCCAGCCCTTCCTCCTCTTCATGAAGGCTACTGGGAATGGTTTCTGTTTTCCATTTGCTCAATTTCTGTCCTATGCTGTCTAGCCGGGAAAAATGAGGCCCACGCCATCAGTCTCACCCTCACCGGGGAAACTACTTGTGACCCGGATTATGCAAACAACGATTCCTTCAATCAGCTTCTTGCTGACTCTAAAGCCTAGTTCACAGGTATATTACAGATGGCTCAGTTCTAAACTCTGGGATAAGTAATCACTAGAGAAGCCATGTCCCCTGAAAGTAACCCCTGCATTTGGAAGATGCCTGGGGTTCGAAAGCAAAGGCTGTAAACAAAAATCTTACCAACCACTCAGCGCTTCTCAGGAAAAGTGTGAGGGATATGATAGAGGGCTCTGCCCCACATCGGCACAGGCCTGGATAGCATTCAAAATACACGTGCTGGAGGCAAACTATTATATATAGGATGGATAAACAAGGTCCAACTGTAGAACACAGGGAACTATATTCAATATCCTGTGATAAACCATAATGGAAAAGAATATGAAAAAGAATGTGTGTATATGTATAACTGAATCACTTTGCTGTACAGCAGAAATTAATACAGCATTGTAAATCAACTATACTTCAATAAAAGTAAAAAAAAAAATACACGTGCTGAATGATTAGTATAAATGACTATGTTTGTGCAAAGCCAGTTAACCAAATTTTGGACAGAGAGAAATTCTTCAGTTACCTATTTCAGTGATTTTCTAAATGCGTCACATGTGTGCCCTGTGAAGCCTTCTAGGCGCTGAGAGACACAGCCCTTACCACGAAGAGGCGTTTCTCTCCTGCCATACAACAGAGGGAAGGACAGTGAACCCAAAATACAGTGATGGTCCAGAGGGAGGCTCTGACATCCTGCTGAGGGTTCAAGAGGCACCAATGTCTCCAGAATTTCTCCCTAACATGCCTCAAACTCAGACATGACACTTCCCTTGCAGATTGATAGTTATCCAGAATTAATGTGGGCAGCCCTATTTAGAAATCAGTAATAGATGAATAGGAATTAGGTCAAAGTTTACATTTTTTGATACTTGGGTAAAATAGTTTGTTAAAGAAATGACAATACCAAGATTGCGTGTGTGGAAGGGTCATTCATAACCTATTTAGGAGACGGGAGAATCTCACGCAGCTTTAATCCCTAATTATAATCAAATGAGTAACTGATCGCCAACCTGTAAGCAGTGACTATGCCTTTTCATTTGTGTATCACCCACAGGGCCTTGCCTGCATCCTAGAGAAAAGGATCCTTATTAAGACATGTCACTGATGGGCTTCTATTTGGCAACATTTTGTTCCCCTCGTGTAAATGAATGTCTTATTTGATTTATTCAGTCATTAGATAAATATTTATTCAATACCTATTATGTGCCAAGCCCTGTATTAAGTACTATAACAGACTGGAAAAATAAGCAGCACGTCTAAGCAAGTTCATGGAATATAAATGAAAAAAAAATAGGTATATGTCGGCACACTGTGTGGAGCTTTCACTGGAAGTGGAGGTTGCGTCTGACCAGGGAGATCAAGAGGAAAGCCTTTAGGAGCAGCTGGGCGATGGGAGGTTGGAAAGCAGCTCCAGAGAGGTGAGAAGCGTGGCCTGGGGGTGCGCGGGGAATACTGAGACATTCAGTTTTTTCAGTGCATGGAATCAGTGAAGGGGCTGGTGGAGAATAAACCCGGGAAGGGTGAGCAGGGAGTCGGCATGGCGTATCCTTCAGCCAAGAGCAGGCATCCAGATTGAGGCCATACACAGCGAGCGGCGGAACTCCTTTACGCAAAGAAGGTCACGATGCTCGACATAAGAGCAATAAAACCAAATTACTTTTCCAGTCCTCTGCGATGCAGGGGCCTCTCACTCGGGCTGGCTGACCTCCCTCCCCCGCGCTGGTCGGCACGAAGGAGATGTCACCGTACAGGTCCTCAGCCTGGGGCCCTCGGAGCTCCGAGCTCTCTGGGTGAGGTTGTGACTGGCCGTGTCTACCTCCTCCCTTGAGGAAGGCCTGATGGCTTCCTGCCTGCGGCGTTCAGATCCTACAGCACTCACCCCTTTGCACCTCCAGGTCTCAGAGACTCTCTCACTTAAATCCTGCAACAACTCCCCCCCGGTGCCCCGGTCCCATCTATCAATACTTGCTCCCTTACATGTCTCAGCTTCTGCAGCCCAATCTGAGGGCCTTGCTGGGCTTTGTATGCAAATAGCATGCATTTTTCTTGCTGTTCTATTCAATCGTGTTTCAGGTGGAAGAGAAAAACTCAAAGGGAGAAGGATGATGAACGACAACAGTGGAGAACAAGGGCCTTGTTGAAAGAACACATACCCCCGCAAATGAGCTTCTCCTGCTGTCTCCAAAGGGGCCTCCCTGCCTAATCCTGAGAAAGAATGAAAGTCCTAAAGACACAGCCCAGGAAATCCAGGGCAGAGCTACCATCCCCTTATCCCAAACCAGCAGTCCACGTAGGAAAACATCTGAGAACGAAAACCACTGGGTCAAAAACAAACAAACAAACAAACAAAACAAAAAAAGAGACATACCAAAAACCCCCTCAAAACAGTGTTTTCCTACCGTTAACTCATGACAACATCTAATCCTCTCAACTAGAGGGAGATGAATTCTGGGGGGAAAAAATGGGTGGGAAACCTCTGGATGTGTCCTCAATTTAATTGCTCCAAATAAAGTTTTAGTTGGAAAAAAATAGAGGTCCCTTTCAAGGTGACCTTGACCAGGTTACTTGGGTTTCAGATTTCTCATCTGTAAAATGGGAAAATAATATGACCAAACCAATAGAGCTATAAAGAATTAAGTGAAATAATGCATGTAAAAGTACTTAACATACCCACTTTGGATACCTTATTGCTGCCACATTCATGTATCGAAACGGTTTTATTTATTTAACTGTTTGCATTGCAAGTAAAAGATGTTTCCTTCTAGTTCCCCTAAAGACAGGAGAAAAGATGAACTTTGGGGAAAGGATGTAAACTCCACTTGGTGTATGAACGTCCTAGAACACTCATAGACGTCTAGGTATGTCTTCTACAGCTCTTAAAATAACACTTCAATTACCAAAAAATGGAATAAAATGTCTTTTTACACAATAACCATGAAGCGATATTTTTCACTCTTCCCAAGTACTTTAAAAAACACTCCCCTTTTTATATTTTCCCTAGACATTACAGAGAAACTTTAACAATCAAATCTCTAATATTAGTAATTTGATTTTATAAGAGACAAAGAAAGCATTACTAACAAGGTGATTATATAGCTAAATCTTAATTACATGTGCAACTGCATCAATTCAGTTTGGACAAAGAACTACACGACTAATTGTGCAGTAACATCAAATGTACCCTAACAGTAAGAGTAAGTGAATTCTCTCTCCATTCCTTCTGTCGCCAAGTGTTTCTACATTTGTGGTTAGGTTTCTAGGTTTTTGTTTTTGCTTTTTAACCCATCAAAAAGTAAGAGGGAAACAAGTTAAAGGAAAGTGGGTGTGGGGTGAATATGTGACAGATATTCCAGGAAGGAAAGAATGGAAATGTGTTGAATCTGAATATTCTCTTTGGTAAAAGAGATATAAAGTCACAGTATTCTGTACTCCAGTGCCTAGAGTATGGGAGACAACTAATTGTTTCTTCTTTGAATGAATGATCACAGTCATTCATTACTACTAGTAATAATGAAAATAATATGGCCAAATAAAAATTTAGTGGGTTTTTATCAGTGTGTGTTTTCACTGAATTGTCATATCCACGAAATCATTTTCTCTTACAAAATTAAAAGAGATTAAGGTTAAAAAATTTAATCATTTTAAACTCATAATGGAGAATGTATCCATCCATTTAGCAAACATTTCTTAAACACCAAATGCATAATCACAACAGGAGAATCTAACTCACATATCAGCCTGCTAACTTAAAATTGTGTCTCATTTATATGTTTCTTGCCCTCCCAGTTCTATGGTACTCCTGAGAAATTAGAGACATACTTCCTGTTGGGACAGCAAATAAAATCTAATTTGCAGATAGAGAACTAACGCTCAAGAAATTAGATAATAATAAGAATATATATACCTACATTCAAACATATGTGCCTGTGTGCACAGGCATCCTTATTATCCAACTTTGTGCCAAAAAGGTGCTAAGTAAAATTAAGCCACCAACAATAGATGCTAAGGGTCTACACTAAGTGGTGAAATAAGTTTTTATTTAGTCTAAAAACTAAGAGATAAAATTTATTTTATAGTTCAACATTTTAATATTCTAATTGTAATACCCACTCTGTCTTGAGCAAAGCATGAATCAAGGCATAATTATTCTTCAAAATAATTTTTCTGACAAAAATGGAATGCCTGTCCTTGAGAACATCCTTCTGAGTTTTGAGCCATAAAGAGGATTCTTTTGCAAAAATAATTGAGAGTGTCTGTGGTTCTTCCAAGGATTTCTCTCCTTTTCAAAATACCTACCAGGCCATCCCCTTGGTTGGTTTCTCTCATTACTAAACTTCTCTAACTCTGCCAAATGCTCATTTGCCCACGGTTCTGCCTATTATCTGAGTAGTTCTCCATCACTTTCACTGACATGATGAAATCCCATATTTTGGTAAGATGTGCACATCCCATTTCCAAACTGCCCTGTATGTGCAATTTACTGTCAGGTGTTTACAACCTCTTAGTGACAGACAGATAGGACGGACAGACACAAGGTCAGTAAAGAGATATTTGAGGAGGAATTAAGGTTATAAATGGTCAGTTCCTTTGTAAATATTGTCATATTACAATGACTTGATTTTCTCTGCACACCTGGAATGACTGAATTCTCTGAGAATGACTGTCCAGAGGAATTAAAGTGAGATGCTAACTTGCCCTGTTTAGAGACAAGAGGTACCAGCAGAGTTCAGTTTCTCCTCTTCCACTTCAGAAAAGTCCTGGGCTTTCTAAGCACCCAAACCCTCACCTGGTTCCCTCTGTCCCATTGCCCCCATCCTGAAGATGCTCATCTTGACCTGTCCTCCAATGTCTTGCTTTTCCTCCTTCTCTCATTTTCCAATCCTGTATGTTATTATTTCTAAGCTTTATTAGGAAAATAGCTACCTAACATAAAAACCTTATCTGGACTGTATTATTTATGATTGGAAAGGGTGCAAAGACAGAAGTCCTCTCCTTCGACACACTTCCCTTTGGCAGGGCCCTTCTGTTTCTCACTCAAAGGACTGACTAATCCAAGGCCCATGGACCCTAGTGGCTGGGAATGTGGGTGTTGAGAACAGCCAGCTCGGTGCAAATCCTGGTTCTCTAACTTACTATGTGACCTCGGGTGACTTGTTTAACCTCTTTGGGCTTCAGTTTCCTTACCTGTAAAATGGAGGTAATAACGGTGCTGAACTCCGTAGAGTCAGTAAGAGGACTAAGTAAGAAAATGTAGGAAACGTGCTGAACACAGTGTCCAGTACCCAGGAAGCACGAGTGTTAGTCATTACCGGGAACTTCAAGCACCCTCTAGGGCTAAATTAACAGCAGGCCTTAGGATACAGAGATCATCGGTATTGCCTGGGCCCTGAAATCTGAAACGGGGTCTGTATTGTGGGAACTACAAAGGTGCCCTCACATTGACAGGCTGTATGATTTGGTGACAGAGTAGTAGGGACACATTCAATGCCACCTGTGCCTTCTGGCGGCTCTATGACTCTGGATTGATTGACTAATATCTTTAGCCTTTCCTCCACTGTAAAAAATGGACACAATACTCCCTAACTCACAACATTTTTGGAATAATTATAGGCAAGATACCTTTCAGAAAGCATCTAAAACAGATTCCTACAGCTACTTCTCTTTCCTTCTTCAGAAAAATGACCATCTGTTCAATTTGCAAATACCTAGAAGAGGACATGCCATTTAAATAAAAACACACTGTGGTTCATTTTAAATCCTTCCACGTCCAAACTACAAACCTTCGAAGACTGAGAATCAGGAATAGCTGTAACTTCTCAACTTCACCAAAATGTACTATGCCATCCTGTACAGAAGTGGCTAACCAGTGAACTGAGAAAGTTATTTTATAATACCCTTTCTGGGGCTGTGTTTCATATGGAAGGGAGGGGGAATGCCAGTTGTTGCAAATAGGCAGGAAATTGTGAAAGTGAGAGACAAAGTGAGGGATGGCAACAACTGCAGAACCAACACAGTGAGATGAATGCACGCGAGAGAGGGGGACAGAACGGCGTGGGAAGGACCCAAGTAAGGAGTCGGCACCTCTCCCGCAGCGCCTGCTCCCACGATCCTGGCTGCCTCTGAAAATGGTCCACAGCGGGAGAGATGCAGCTCTCACCCACATGACCGACGGGGACGTCGGAGGGATGTAACAAACAATTTGTAAGAACCCAGACTGTGTCTTGTGGGTTTGACTGCATGCCCAAGGTCATGGCTTAACTTGCCTTGTATATTAATTCCAGGGACTTTTTGTGAATGTGCATGAATGGAGTGATGAAGTGATACAGATTCTTTACCTCTATTGCACACAAACCAAAACCCTCAAAGAAAAAGTCCTTCTGACAGAGGGTGAGTGACATCTTTTCATATACATTTAGCATTATACAAATGCAGGGAAATTAAAATCCCGTGGTACAAAAAAAAAAAAAAAAAAGAAAAGAAAATCTACTTAATTAACAATTTGCCATTCTGACAATTACACACAGAAGGTATTGCTTAAGGTTTTTTTCCTATCTTTATTCACATTTTAGGGCTTTTCCAATTTGTAAGTATAGAGAAGATGGATTCCAAGTATTTTCTAGTAAATGGTGAGATATCTATCTATCTATCTCTATCTAGATAAATACCTCCTAAAACTTTTGGACATGTTAACAAGGTAATAGTATACATACATAAAACACTCTAAGGAACTACAGTGTTTAGAAATGCTTTGATTATCACCAAGGTGATATAGTAAGGTGAGGATGATAAAATATAATTAAACATTAATTACAGAAACTATCAAAAAATAATTGACTTGTACAAAGCACAGAACTCCCATTAAAAAAGAAACTGATGGATAATAAAATATATACAGTATTCTGTCCTCTAGACATAATTACTTCAAGGCAGCAATTAGAAAGTTATTAAAGTTATAGAAAGCTGTTAAGTTTCTTCTGTGACACTTTACTACTGTGAATTCAAGACATTTTCATTGAGAATTGCCTCCAAAAAATACTTACGATGGTGGACCATGTTAATAGGAAACACTGCCATAAATGCAAAGATGTGTGTTATAAACAAGTAGAAACGAATTTTGACACAGTTAGGACTCTGCTGCGCTTGTCATATTTCTGGTGCCCCCAAGACAGACTTCTGCCCTCATTAGAAATGTCTAATGCTCTGAGAGCCAAGGCTGAGCCTAGTTTAATATTAAGAAAAAATTAAATTTTAATGCAAAAACAATATTCTGAAAGAAGACTGGCAGAAGAATGTATTTTTACTAACGATTATCATGCTAACATTTTTATACATTTGTTTCTTTATTATTTAAGGAAGTAGGACAGAATTTCATAAAACCATTCCAGTGTCCTTGTGGGAAGCATTCAGTTTTTAAAAGGGTATAAAGATGCCCCTTTTTGGTCTTTTTTACAGCATATTCAGAGAGTCCAGAGAATTCTCCCTATATATAGGCAGCTGTAAACATAAACTTCTCTACATTATTGCAGGGGATGGTGGGGGGAGGCTAGGATTTCAAATGTTTTTATACTGACAGATTTTGTAACCACTCAAAAATGAAGATGGTTTTAGTAAAAATAGACACAGCAAATTTGAGAATTCTATATGCGTATGTATGTGTACATAAAACAGCCTTTAAGAATCCAATTGCATTTAAGTTTTCCTCTTCATATACTTTGTTTTTTTTGGGGGGGGGCACAAAAGATGCTTTTAAAATATATACTGTATTAGTCCAAAGATACCCTTGGCACAAGTGAAGATAATACTACAGGGACACTAAAGCAGTGGTCCCCAACCTTTTTGGCACCAGGGATTGGTTTTGTGGAAGACAATTTTTCCACGGACGCGGGGCCAGGGTGCGAGGGAAGGCTGGGGAGCGGTAGATGAGGCTTCGCTCACTCGCCCGCTGCTCACCTCCTGCTGTGCGGCCGGGGGGCCGGGGACCCCTTCATTAAAGGAAGAATTGAATGATGTGTCTCTGTTGAGAGAAGAGCTGAGTGTGAGGCCAGGGCCAGAGCAGGAAGACCAGGAAGACAGCGTTAGCAAGTGCCAGGGCCCTCCTGCACTAATGTTAAGAAGAAGCTGGAGCCTGGAAATGAACGTTTCCTGAAGCAAAACTGAAATGGAAGCACGACAGACCTGGAATGTAAACCACTGTATCGGAAGCCACTCAACCGGGGGTTGTTTGTTACTGCTGCAGAGTTTAGCTTAAGCTGATTGACATGGAGACTGCATCTAGTTTTCATAAGCAAGTTATGGTTTGAGGACCTGTTTTTACATGAACACAAAAAGTTATCCCTCTCCTGCAATGCCTTGTTTTTACATGAAAATAAACTGAAATGATTTGGCAACAGTCCTTAAAGATGCCTAATTTTGACCACTCATTATTATGCCACTAAAGAAATTTCAGGAGCACTTGTGCCCATTATCCATCCCTATTCATGACAACACTTCAGCATCACTGAACAATAGGTGATAGATTATACCCGGAGTGTGGTGATAGGCAATCTCCGCAAGGACTTTCTGAGAGAGGAATAGAAAGTAGCATAGGAATAAGGAACTCATTGATATTATATGATAATTCACCGCCTGTTGCCTTTGAATGAAGAGGAAATAGGAGCTCCGTGCCCTAAGAACCACAATGTAAAAGTAGCTTAAGTATAAAGCAAAATATTGTAAGCACCTACCCACCAAAGTTACAACTTATGGAAAGTTCAGCAGAAAGGGCTGAGCATGGTGCTCGTTAATACCAGGCCCCATGTTCGAGCCCTGGGACCAAAAGACAACACGTCTTCCCTTGCCCGAGAGATCTGAACAGGGGTCTCCAATGCACGAACTGCACAGGCCCCTCAGGTTCACGGTCCGTGTGTGTGTGTGCGTGTGTTCGTATGCGTCCCTGCATCACTGGGTAGAGACCTGCTGGATACCTTACTTAATTAAAGGTTGACTTCTAAGAATTTGGGAGGGCATTCCAGAGTTATTTTTTAAATGCGTCACTCCTTTACAGGAAGGGAGTCGTGCTAAGCACCTCCGAGTGGCCGGCAGAAAGAGATGAAAATCAAAGGACAACAATCCAGCGTGATAGTTCCCTTAAATGTATCTCCGCAGCCTGTCACATCAGAAAATTCATTTATGTATGTGTGTGGGATGTGCAAGGAGGGAGAGAGGAGAAAACAGAAGTGAGCCAGTGTTTCTTTACAGAGTGCAAAAGATACAGCCCAGGGTCGCAGAAACACCAGCTTCCTGGTTGTCGGCCCCAACCATGTGTTCACAAGGCAACACTGTCTCCAAGGATGGAGTGTTAGCAGGACGGACTGGATCCTCCAGGTCCGAGAGGTCTTTCAGAGGAAGCATACGTAAGGAGCAAAAAAGAAGCAAACTCTTAAGATTCCTGGAAGATAAAGTGCACATTCAATCTGTTTCAGAGGGAGGAAAGTCCGCTCAGTGTATGGAAACAACGGGCTGTGATGCTCTGTTTGCTGTATTCTCAATGTCTAAAGCAAGGGAGGCGGGTGATCCTTCCAAAGGTGAATGGCAGCAGGTTAGACGCAGACCTGGGCTGGCCTGGCCACAGGCCCAGGAGCATGGTTCACGGCCATTAGGCGCTCAAAGAATTCCTGGTTGACTTGATTTGCCCACGATAATTAAAGCAAGATGTCTCTCAGACTGGTGGGTGGTTTCTTCCCCCAGAAAGAGGAAATTGGTTGTCACGCTGTACTTGGCCACAGGAAGAACAGTTTTCAGTTCTAGACACGCTATAAGGACAATATCCAAACAAGAGCAAACAGAAAGGCAAAGGCTTTGGAAATGAGTCTTAAGAACAACTGCAGATGGAGGGCCTGGAAAATTGGTGGAACAGAATAATTATCTTCAAAATATTTGAAGGTTTGCTCTACAATACAATTCAATAAATATTTACTGAGGAACTTCCATGTGGATGATCCCGGGAGGAATGCATGAATACTGGTCAGAAACAGTCTCTGTCCTCTGGGACAGGGACTTGCAATGCAATGCAGGTCGGGGAGGTTACAAATAACTAGTAACAACACAAGGCAGGTGTGAGGAAGCACCAAGTGCCCTTGTAGGGGGGAAAGATGGTGTTTCACTAGAGGATGTTTTGGAGGGATGGATGAAGCTGACAGCCCAATTTTCTGAGAAGAAGGTAAGAAATAAGGACATTATCAGGAATAGGACGAACAAAGGTTGGACGTGGAGAATAAAATGTATGAGGGTGGAGGGAAGAGTCCATTTTTGCCTGGAAAATATAGTATGATGAGGAAAGTAATGGAAGATTGATGTGTAAATACATATTTCCCAGGCATATTTGTATTTAAAGAGAATTTTTAATCACATTACAAAAATATTCTTATTTGAGAGTTAGGAAAATGGAGAACAAACATTCTTCCTCACAAGCCCTCGGTTCTAGGTAATACTTTTTAGCCCAGCACTTTGTAAATACTCAATAGTGGACTGCTGAATTGAACAGAAAAATGAAATTATGTTTTTAAAAACAGTGTCCAGGATAAAGACAAATGAGCTCATTGGCATTTTTCCTCCTAAAATCAGTCCTAGATTTTTTCCCCTTTCTGTTTGCCAACACAGCCCACTCTTGTTGAACACATGCTTATACTATGGGCCCCGTTTTAAATTCCTAAATTCCGTATTAGCCTCCTGTCGACACACAGAGTTCATGGCCTCTCCCTCCCACACCTCATCGCGTCCACACCCCATCACAAGACCACAGATATTTTCCAAGGACGTAGATGGAACAAACACGGCCAGGGGTTCTTGTGTGCTTTGTTCACTAGAACAGTCCCTGGCACATGGTTTGTGATTAACAGTTTATTGTTGAACAAAGTAAACAGATCTTAAACTTATGCAGAGTAAGCCAAAATAAAATTATGCGTTTAGTTGTTTATTTGCTTCTTAAAATTATCCATGATACCAATGGAGTGGCACAATACAGATTTTGCACTAAATGAAATGTGAACATGCAGGCTTTAAAAGGGCAAACCCTTTTCTTTCCTTGATGGACACCAGAGTGATCATTCCCCCCAGGACCCACGTTTAAATGTCTAACTGCATATAAACAACAACAATAATAATAGTGCAGATTTCTCAGCTGTGATTTTCAGACTCAACTAGAAATTGCTGACCATATATATTTTCACACGTTCTTAACTATTACAAGGTAACTACAAGGTCATTCTAATGTGGCATCTAATATCACTATTTACAATCATTTTTTATGTTTACTGAAAAAAACCCTTAGCACCATACGGACTAACTCAGAGATATCCTACTGGAATGTGGCACTTTATTAACAATATGCTAAATGTTATCACCCTTATAATAACCCCCCCAGTATTTTTCCTTCTATCAAGCGCTGAGCTTCATATTGCAAATCTTTTATTAAAAAAAAAAAATCAGGCTTGCCATCTACGTCAAATTATTTTTTTTAATCTCTTCCTTATCTCTCTCCTCTCCTTTGTGCCTACACCCTACCTAGTCTGGGGACCCTGCAAACAGGACCAGGTGCTTGCAGCACCTGGGGAAGGGACACCGGCAGGTTCCAAAGTGGAGTGGGTACCAGCAGCAGCACACATCAAAGCGGTGGGCCTTCCAGGTGCCCCCCTGGGCACTCGGATAGGCTAATTCGGGATCTCGCCTCCACCTTCTGCCAGCCACCATCACGCCGTGCTGTGTGCTCTGAGCTGCACTGATAATAGCTGCCAAGCCCATGACCTACTTTCACACAGCCCTGTGCTTCTGGCTTTCCCCACCGTCACATGCCTGTGCACATGGTGGGCTTGCTACCTGTTTTCTCAAAACTGCAGATCCCACTGAGTCAGCCAGACACCTTTTGAGCCTTTCAATCACTGCCTTCAGGGTTCTGGTCACCACGTGCAGGCATTATAAAAGCCATTCTCTGGAAGTTTTCCCAAATGCCCATCTCCCACTGACCTCTCCCTGCCCTGCTTCCCACTCCCTCAGTATATGGTAAATCAGGGACTGGATGATTCCGGGGGGAGGTGTCTTGTATTAAGATGTTACTTTCTAGCTGCTGTTTTCACATTACCAGCTAGAAACCTCTTTCATCGGAAGATCATATCCTATGGGCATCGTGACCACTGAACAACCATGGTTATTAATTGTTCAGATCAGATCAGGAGATATATTTATCTTCCCCCCCTCGGAGCCCCCAGGGTTTCTGGTCCATATCACTCACTTGGCAATTAATCATGTCTTGCTTTGAGACGTCTGTGGTTTCACCTTTGCCATTTTCTTTAGTTCTTTATTCCCAACTGGCCAGTCCATTTGATGCACAGAGCTTAGGTGGATTATATGTCTCTGGGTTTTTCACAGACTATTCAAACTGGGTCTCAGACATTTGTGTGGACTAACCTGTGGACCTCAGTTCTGAACAGGGATGGTGTCAACTCATTTCTCCCTGTTCCTGCTAAGCACAGCAATGAACCCTGGAAATAACACAAAGGGCAGCCAAAGGAAACGTCTAAACGGTGTCCAGGGTAAGGTGAATTGGCTGGGATCCTAGGTCCTGCAGTCCACAGACTGACAGCATCTTAGGACTGAACAGAAGAAGGTGTCCCAGACCTGGTGTTTCCTAACTCACAACCTGTACGAACAGAAGGCCGCCCAGGTAGACTCATTCCTTTTGCAAATTGAATAAGAGTCTTAACCTACAACACCAGATAAGGCAGAACTGGTAAGGGGGAATGGATCACATGCCCCACCCACAAAAACTGGCCAGGAGAAGTGTTCTACCTGCCAGGCCTGAGACTGCCCTCCTTACCCAGGCACACCATGAAAGGGGGAATCCACCACAATGAGCACCTGACCAGGGAAACATTCTCCATCCCTGTCCTCCCCACAGGCCAGATACTCCCTTCCCCAACCTAAAGGCATCAGGAGACCCAGCCTGGAGAAACTCCTTCCTTCTCCTCAAGGAGCACCAGGGAGCAAGATAAACCAAGCTGACCAAAATAGCACTGCAAAGGCTCGGAACATCAAATGTCCTTGTAACACAGTCCACAAAAGTAGCCTGGGTGCTAAACCTCAAAAAAGAGACTCTTAATACAATAATCAGAATGTCCAGGATAAAATTTTTAAATTACCCATCATACCAAGAACCAGGAAAAGCACAAGTTGAATGAGAAAAATCAACTGAGGCCAACACTGAGATGATCAGATGCTAGAAGTATCTGACAAGGACTTTAGAGCAGTTATCAAGAAACTGCTTCAACAATCTTATAAACATGCAATAAAATCTCTTGAGATAAATGAAAAACAAAATCTCAACAAAAAATTAAAAGTTATAAAAAAGTTATAAAAATGAAATTGTATAATAAATACTTTTTTGGATATAAACTCACTGAATAAGCTCAGTAGTCAAGTGGGGTTGACAGAGGATAAAATCAAGGAACTTGAAGACATATGAATAGAATTTACTCAATATGAACAATAGAGAGAAAATAGGCTGAAAAAAAAATGAACAGAGCCTCACAGACCTGAGAGCCATAACAAAAGACCTCATATTCTTTAACATCAGAATGCCAGAAGGTGAGGGAAGAATATGGATTTTAAAAAGTATTAAAAAATAATGGCTGAAAACTTTTTGAATTTGGTAAAAGATATAGCTCGCAGATTCAAGAAACTGAGAGAATTCTAAATAAGATGAAATCAAAGAAATCCACAAGACACATCATAATTAAATTTCTGAAAACTAAAGACAAAGAAAAACTCTTGAAAGTGCACAGAGGAAAAGGGTACCCTATTTATAAGGGAATAATAATTCATATGAAAATAGATTTCTCATCTGAAACCTTGGTGACCAGGAGGAAAAAGCACAACATTTTTCAAATATTGGAAGAAAAAACTGTCAACTATGAATTCCATATCTGGTGACAATATCCTTCAGAATGAAAGGGGAAATAAAAACATTCTCAATGAAGGAAAAACTAAGAAATCTGTGCCAGTAAATCTAGCCTTAAAATGGCTTAAGGTATATCTATACGTATAGCTGATTCATTTTGTTGTACAGCAGAAACTAACACAACATTGTAAAGTAACTATACTCCAATAAAAATTAATTTTTAAAAAATGGCTTAAGGAAGTTCTCTAAACAGAGAAGGAAACAAAAGAAGAAAGTTTGGAACTTCAGAAAAAAAAGAACATCAGAATGGGCAAAATTAATGGTTGAAGCAAAAATTATTACACCATCTGTCATGGTGTGAGACACATATAGAGGAAATACCTAAAACTATATTTAGGGTTGGCCAAAAAGTTCGTTCAGGTTTTTCCGTAAGATATTACAGAAAAACCCAAAAGACCTTTTTGGCCAACCCAATATTTAAAGAGCAGGAAGGCCAAAGATACCCAAATGTAGCATGGTTTCTACATTTCCATCAAAATGGTGTACCACTGATGCCGGTAGTTTATTGACACTGGTAGACTATAAGTTTTGTATGCGTATTGTAATACCTAGAGCTATCACAAAGAAAACTATACAAAGAGGTATACTCCAAAAAAATTATAAATAAATCAACAGAGAATACTTTAAAAATTCTTCACATAACCCACAGAAAAGATAAGAGAAACAGAGAAACAGTCAGCGAAAACAAATCAGAAAGCAAATAATAAAACGGAAGACTTAAGCCCAAATGTGTCAATAATTACTTAAATGTATATAGTCTAAATAAACCAATTAAAAGAGATTGTCAGAGTGGATAAAGTAACATGAGCTAACAATATGCTCTCTACAAAAAACTTCATATACAACACCATAGGTAAACTGAAATAAGAGGATGGAAAAAGATATACCATACAAACATCAATCAAAAAAAAAAGGGCAGAAGTGGCTATATTAAACATCAGATAAGGCAGACATAAGACAAAGGATAAAAAACCAGAAACAAAGAGAAATGTTATATAACTATAAAACAAACACTCCACTGGGAAGGCATAACAATCCGGAAAGTATATGCAACAAACAACCTCAAAATGCATGAAACAAAAACTGATTGAGCTAAAAAGAGAAACAGATGAAAACACAACTGCAGCTGAGAATTTAAACACCCCACTTCCAGCAATAGTTAGAACTACTAAACAGAACATCAAGAAGAATTTGGAAGAAATGAACAACACAGATCTCATTGACATATATAGAAAACTCCACTCAGTGACAGCAGAACTCACTTTTTTTCATGCCCATGGAATATTCATCAAGGTAGAGCATTTCCTGTGCCATAAAACAAACCTCAACCAATTTAAGAGAACTGAAAACATACACAGACCATAATGAAATCATACTAGAAATCAGTAACAAAAAGACAAGAGGATAATCTCCAAACCCTTGGAAATTACACAACATAGTTCTCAACAATTCATGGGTCAAAGAAGAAATCTTAAAGGAAATAACAAATCCACAGAACTGAATATATATGAAAATATAACATATCAAGAGACAGGACATGCAGCTAAGGCAGTGCTGAGAGGGAAATTTATAGTACTAAAATGCCTACATTAGAAAAGAGGAAAGATCTCAAGTATTAGATACAAAAAACCTCAATAAAATTTCAGCAAATCAAATCTAGTAGTGTATAAAAAGCATTAAGCACCATGACCAAGTGGGCTTTATTTCTGGGATGCAAGACCAACATGAAGGATCTTTGTGGTGGATGGAATTCCTCTGATCTTGACTGTGCCAATGTCAATATCCTGCCTGTGATATTTTACCAGTGTTGCAAGACGTTACCACCTGGAGGCAATAGGTGAAGGGTACATGGGGTCTTTCTGTATTATTTCTGAAAACTGCATGCGAATCTACAATGATCTCTAAATAAAATGTGTAATTAAAACTTCTGTGGGTGCTGAATGTAATTCAACTCAATCATTCATCTCTAAGTGATCCCATATTACGGAAGACTGAGTGCCATGGTTGTTGGTTCTTAGGGGTTAGATTCCTCCAAAACTAGGGTTGGAGATTGTCCTTTGAGACTTCAACTTCTATTAATGACACAAAGTGAATGCAAGATGGAACAGAAAAATACATTTTCAAAAAATTACTAGGAACGCTAGACCTACAAGACTAGACTAGAATCTGACTGAAGCTATCTACCTAAAGAAATGCCATATGGCTCAGGAGCGTGGTTGAAGTGACCATCCCAGCCCTTTCCAGGGAAGAAGCAGCCTTGGTCAAATCTATCACTAATATCCTTGTCAGTAAGGCATTCACACCATTGGGATGGAAGCCCAGAATTGTACTTATTGGACTTCAAATATTCCAGTCCTATTCTCCTTCCTAGGGTGCATGGCAGATAAATCACAATATTTAGAGATCCACAGTAAACCTGTACTTGATGACAACTAGCTGGAAGTTATTGTTGCACACACACGTCTACGTTTTGCTTTTTTTCTTCTAAGCCAGCCAGATCTCAATCCTATATTCCTTCCCAAATCTGTAGTCCTTTTCCCACTTTAGTGACTAAACTGACATTCTAGTTTCACACGTCCTGTTCGTTTACTTTATGTGAGTGCGGGCTTAACAGTCTGGTGGTGCAATCAGCTTTCTGCGCCCAAGACGCAGCCCATGGGCTGTGGTAACTTCACCACTGAAATGGCACCAACCACGAACAGCCTCTTAGAAGCTGGGCTGACTTTCACAGCCATGGTCATTCCCTCTGTTTGTCTTGGGGTCCAGTCTGATCTTTTTGAACTTACTAGTCATCCTTCTGCCAACAAAACCAAATTCGATACAGTGCTTTGTTCTTTGACTATATTAACACACTTGTCACATGGCAAACAGAAATGTACGTGAGATTTTTATCATTGTTTTGACTAGCAAGTGAAATAATTTGGTGTTTTTGATTATTTTAAAGCACTATGATTTAAGATTTTACAACTGTTATAATACTAGAGGCAATGAAATCACTATCTGCCAATATCAGACTTTAAGACTTTTATTAATTACCTCTATTGCGTTTATGATATGGAAGACTAAACAAAGACCTTTCCAAACCACTTCATCTTTCTCCATTAGGCTTCCACCTGGTCTCCTAAGGCCCGGGGCCCAGGTGAACTGGTAAGAGAAAGCAGCTTTTTTAGATGGGCTTACTGGGTTTGTATTTAAAGACAAAGTAAAACATACACGGCTATAATGGGCTATAATGGCCAGAGACTAAAATTTATACTGATGAAATACTGCTTAACAGATCATCTGTTATTAATGGAAAAAAAAAAAAAAAAAAGATCAGGAACTGACTCAGAAATCATGGCCTCAGAAGAAATAAGCGACCAAAGGATATCTCAGTAAAATTCAATCGAGATTTTTTTAAAGTTATGATAAATCTTTATAATGTTATTTATGAGGAAAAATCATTGATCCTGATTTAAATAATTCATTAAGATAAATATGAAAATGAGAAAAATTGGAAACAGATTAACAGCGCTCTATGGAAAATTGATTATGGGAAGGAATTAAATTGGCTTAATGATGTTCCCTCAGGAACTTCATGAAAATTAATTCATGCTGGGCTGATTCTGATTAAAATGTTATGTTCATAAATTGGAGTCAAAACATCCTACCCTCCTGATGACATCATTCTGCTGCTTGGACCCTTTGCTGTCTTGGATGCCGCTATGCTGTCGTCTCCTGATTCTCCCCCCCTCCGCCCCCACCCCTACTTTCTCTTTTCCAGCCCCTCACTTCCGTTTATTTTTTTCCACATCTCACCCCTTACACACAGGTGTCCCTGGGCTCAGTTCTAAGTCCGCTTCATAAATCCTCCCTTCCTCCCCCCTGTGATGCTGTTGACTTCAATCTCCATCCCTCCCCTGCCCTTTCTCCTGAGTGCCAGCTATAAGTTTCCAATGCCTGCGAGACTCTTTCCACATGGATGGCCCACTGATGCATGACATTTGAACCATTCCAAACCGGACCTAGTATCTTCTCCACAACCCACTGGACACAGCAGTGTGCTGAAGCCGGCTCCAACCGGCTCGTGCTCTGATTGGTACCCCTCTTCTCAACTCCACATAGTGAGTGACACCATCCTGGTAGGCCCAAATCAGCTTCGGTGGGAGTGTCTACAATGCAGAAATTGGCAAACTGGATCTCTCTGGATTATTCCTCCGCATTCCATTCGATGACACTGCCTAGTTCAAGCCATCACCGGTGTGCGCCTGGACTATTGCAATCCTTTTCTAACTGGTCCCGTTGACTTCTGTATTTGATTATACAATCTGTCCCTCACACAGACGCAGGACTCTATCCCTTATAACAGAGCTTGATACATTCAATGCTGCTTCAGTATCTCACCATTTTCTAAGGAATGAAGTCCAAAACACAGTAGATCATTCCGTGTTCCCTGAACACAACACTATGTGCCTGCACTTTGCATCTGTGAATTTCCCTCGTATTCCCTTAACTTCACATGTCCTTGCCCTCGTCATCTTCTCAAGGCCCACTCAGCTGAGAAGCCCCCATCCTGATCCCCCCAATAAGAACTAAGTCTTCCTTCCTTTGTGCCTACATAACCTTGGTTTGATCACGATTTCTTCTTCCCTCCTAAGTTTCAGTGTCTTGCGCGTGAAACTTGGCAAGCAATCAACTTCATTTCCATCCGTTTTTAAAACCTCCTTTTTCCCTTAACTGATGGAGATTCCATTTTCCTTTCAACCACGGATTTCCTTCATTTTGCTTTTCTAACCCAATTTAATTATCCCCAAACCATAAGCATTTACGGAATTAAGAATGCCTGCTCTGTCTCTCACAATCATGCAAGATGAAAGGATATTTAACCCCAGGCTGGGCATTCCAAGTGCCTGCAATTAAGTGAATCTTTTTTTTCCCCCTTTGGTTGACTCTATGATTAAAAAAAGCAAATGATTTCATTAAAGATAATTTAGTTGACATTTCTGCTTTGGTAACAAACTTGGAGATGCGATGGCTTCCATGGGCCTGGCATGATTAGCATGCGGTGACACCCGAGAAACAAGGAGTGGGAATGCCTCAACGTATCTGAGTGATGGGTAAAACGTGGAGGAGCAGTGAGAGACAAGAGGCCTAGAGGAGGTTTGGTTTGTCATAAATACCCATGGGGAGCCCCGCTAGCTTCTGGCAGGCTGGAGAGTTTGTACCATTCCCATTACCCTTCCTTTTTCAACTTTACTTCCCTTTACCTCTTTGTTGCCCACTCCTAAGGCAGCTGACGCAATATCCTCTTAATTATGTACCAGAATTTAGCACTGCGCTATTGCAAAAGAAGAGACGCATAGACGTAGGGTCATACGTGAGATGAGGTAAAATGAAGCAAAAGGTAGGTGACACAGGGTCCTGGAGTCAGACGGAGTAAACTTGCTGTCTTCCTGAGGCCCACAGAAGGAAGGAAGTGCGGTGGCAGCTTTCTGATTTCTGCTCTCCCCTTTGCTGGGGTACGGAGGTCAGGAGCTGGCACTCCTCAGGTACAAAGGTGAGAAGATGGGCTCCTCAGGCGTGCAGGTGGCATCTCCCCTCCAGACTCCCAGGGAGGTCAGGCCACGGTGGTCACTCCAACTCCCCTTCAACACGCTCACTATGTGGTACTGACATCCAATTTTCTCTTTTGGTGACTAGTTACCTCAGTCTACCTTGAACGAAATATACTACTTGGTGGAAAGATCCACGTTGGACAGCTCCACCTTTTATGGGGAGGGTCCAGCTTAAACTCTAAACGTGAAAAATCCGTACCATTTCTACCAGGTCACCTAGATCATGTTTAAAAATTAATAAATCCCTACCAAATAAAATAACGTTAGTATTTTTAAGCCTGAATATCTATTTGTTGTCATCTTTTATAATTGGGACCTTTGAAATTTTACACAGAATTATCACAATAGCACTATAACATTTATATAACATTTTCCTCCCAAGAAATACAGAACATTCACAGGTACTATCTACCTCGCTCCTCAGTTTTTGTTACTGCCCTTTGGACCGAGAAGAAACACATTACTACCTAATAGCCTATAAATGGTGCCTCTTCTCTATGAGAGGTAAGAACATTTCAATAAGGGCTGAAAAGGAAAAAAGTGGCAAAGGCACAGACATGAAAAGATGTGTCCATAGTTTTTCTCTGGGGCATTTACTCTTAACTGACAATCCTCTGCAGTCACCTTCTCGCAGTCCTGAAGGAAGAAGGGTTTCCACCTTCTCTCAAGTAACCCTCCACCTGTGACCCAGAGAGCATTCCTCCTTGTCTCCTGTCCGTCACCTTGACTCTCTCCTCCGCCAACACTTCCTCCTCTCCCCTTCCAACAGCAGTCTTCTACAGCCTGAAAACCCACTGACTGATCCTGTTGCTTTTCTAGAAACTACCCCCCCTCGCCAGTCTTCATAACTAAACCTGGCTTAGAATCAAAATCTCTATTTCATCATCGCCCATCCACTCACTTTGAAACCTTTCACCACCTGGCTTAGCTTCTTACCAAACTATCTTCCTATGTTTACTACTCTCACAAAAGTCAACAAGGACCTTCTTCTGCCACGGAAATGAGCCCTCTTCCTAGCCTCTCAAGGCATCTACACTGGTGACCCCTGTCCCTCCCCTCACCCTCCTGACACGCTACCCTTCCTCCACCTCCAAGACACTCCACATGCTTCTTCTCGGGCTCCTCCAGCTATTCCCTTCAGGGTCGTCGGCTGCGCCCGAACGATGCAGGGTTCCCAAGGCTGACTTCTGAGCCTTCAACTCTTCTTTCTCTAAATCTCCTTCCCCGAGAGACTCAATTACTGTTTCATCGATTGAATTATCATTTCTCAGACTTCTGTCTCAAGCACCAACCTGACATCTCCAAATGCTTTCTCAGAATTCCAGTTGGATTTTCTGCCATGAACTCAAATTCAACATCTTCAGATGAGAATTTATCACATTCTGGACCAGGTCCCAGAGAACTGAGGCTCCATGCCAGCATCTCCACTTTTATTACCCATGTGCCTTGCATGGTCTAAGCTTTCTGAACATCTACATCGACAACAGGAGAGACAAAATATCTTTCCTGCCTGGTCCCGGGGGTTGTTGCAATGGTCCAATGGTTTTTACACCGACAGGATGCTATAAATCCCTAAAGTAGCATCCTATCAATTCTTCTACCTCCCCCACTGCTCTAAGCAGCCCTTTCTGTTGTTAAGTCACAGGATCAACACCTTCTCTCCTGGGTCCTCCCTTCACCGCATCTCCAGGTGCATCTCTAGGTCCTGCAGCTCCCCTTCGAGGCATCTCGCAGCTTCATTTTTCCCATCCATGTCCCTCCTTCTCACCCTCTCAGCCCAGACCTGCATCCTCTAGCACTTGCTTCCTCCAACAGTTTCCTAATTAACACTCCCCCTTTCTCCCCCTCCCTCCATTCTGATGCCCCCACAATAACCTCCCTAAGGTTTAACTCCCACAATATTTCTTCCCATTTCCTATACTGATAATGGTCCCCATGCTGCTCAGGAAAATATCCAAACTCTTCCGGCTGACTTTCAATCCCTCCACTACCTAACCTTTTCTCTCCAATCAAAATTATCTCCAACGAATCCAAAACCACAACCCACCACTCCTAAATGTAAAGGCCATGTCTCCCCTCGAGGCTGAAAGCTCCATGAAAATATACATACATTTAAAAAAAAAAATGTCTGAAATTTATTTTGTGTAACCCACACTGCGGAGTCCACTGGTGACCGAGCACGTGGTGCTGGACCCATCTTGTGCTGAAAACTCTAAGCAGGGTAATATGATCACAAAATCATACTGAAATGAAGGCCATTTCGGTTTCAATAATAACTCATCATCCAGCCCTACACTGGGGAGCCAGGCCCAGGGCCAAACCAAAAAATGAGCAACAAAAGTCAGTGTATTAGTTGGAGGTTTCAGCTCAGTATGATTGATCTGGAAACATATCTTAAGGCCCAGTTAACAAAACTTTATGGTGGAAAAAAAAAAACAATTTGGATGATTTCCAGTGTCTAAATCATGAGCAGGAAAACCAAAAAAATTTGACATGTCTATGCATTGTAAAGACAGAAGAATCCTAGATCCATTAGCAGGTGAAACAAGTCATATCCACTTCAAGCCAATGTCTTTCCCAGGGGGCGCAGAAATCTTCCTGTTTAGGGCCAGCTGACCATCTGCCAGAGGACAGTGGTTCTCATAAATCCACTGTGCACTGACAGCATGGAACTCTGATACTGGATATCAACCAGCACAGATCTCCAACCCTGGAGCAGGGGCCAGTGAGGGTCTAGTGCAAAGGCCACAGGAGTGTGCCAGGCTCAGGAGACACGGGCTGGCTTCCCAGTCACCCAAGTGTCCTTCCTCAGTTCCTAGAGGCCTCAGGGAGGCCATAAGATCTGTTCAGCAAGAAGATCTGGGCAGGAGCAGGTCCAAGAGAAGGTTTACATCCATAGCTGCTATAGTTGGTTAATTCTGGAGTCAGGGAAGCCTCAGGCCAAGTCCTTTCCTATCATTTCATAGAAATCACGTGGGGGAAGGGGGCTCAGATAAAGACGAACAGGGACACCAGGCAAGTTTCATGGAATATTCTGGTTAACTTTCTTTTCATGATGGATGGTATTTTCATTAACTCAACGACTAGTTAGGGGGCCTTTCCGGATGCGAGGCCCTGCTATAGGAGCCCGCGATAGGGCAGTAAACAAGACAGACAGGGTCCTTAATAGATTGAGGAGGTGGGCAATGAACCGGAAAGTGATGAAGGTAACTGCAGACCCTGAGAAGTGAAAGGAAGAATTCCTAACAGGCTGGAAAGAATGCAGAGTAAGTGCATGTGGTTGGGGACCTGAAGGAGGCAGTCAGTGGAGGCCAGCAGGCAAGGGTGTGTTCCCAACTCCTTCTCACCACCCTCCCCCAGCTCCCCGAGGTGGAGGCCACCTTTCAGCCTTAGCTCTGTCTTCACTTCTGCTCAGGAGAAATACTGCATTGCTTCTTCATTCCTTTGTGAAGCCTGGCATCTTCATAACAAAGCAATGCCTCCACACCTATTAAGGGTTAAGTACAGGGACTTCCCTGGTGGTCCAGTGGTTAAGATGCCATGCTCCCACTGCAGGGGACGTGGCTTCATCCCTGGTAGGGGAACTAAGATCCCGCAAGCCACACAATGAGGCCCCCCCCCCAAAAAAAAAGAAAGGGTTAAGTACATACGGACACATGAGCTCTTTTCTGCCGATTTCATTTCGTGGAAAAGCACTCTTTCTGACACACTTAACCCGATCAGAAATGGACCCTAAAACAACACACGATCCCTTTCATTTTTTTCCTGAAGACCTTGTATAATTTCCAAACACTTACACTCCCATGAGCCTTAGCAGCTCTGTACGGAGTGTTCACTGTAGACATGGCTGTGCTTCTTAGCATTCGCTGCTAGCACTTGGCTCTTGCTGACCTGTGCATGATCATGGCGCACACGCAGCCACAGAGCAGCCCACCTGCCCACCAGAAAAATACCTGTTTGTTAAGATCTGATAAGAGGAGGGGGAAACATACGCCCTCAGGGCCTGTGTCTATTGAAACTGCTTTAAGCAAGGTGGAAAATGGGGGCCAACGAGCTCGTCGTTCTCCTGGCCTCACTTTCCCATGACCTACGTCAATTCAGAAGAGTTCCTGAATAATTTTTACCCATAGATTCAGACTAACACCTAGGACAGAGGGTTTTCTCTTATTCAATTTTATGCACAGAGGGGGAAAGATCACTTAAAATGGACCCACATATCTGCTAAGTTTGATACCCCAAGCCTGCGCTGCACAGAATGAGAATCACGCATTCGGGTCCATCAAAATAACTCTCACTGTTTGGAAGTGGGTGTACAAAACCGCACTGTCTCAGCCCTAATTGCCTAACTCTAATCCTCAATGTTTTCCCCTATCTAGGTGGAGTTTTTAAAAAAATGACACCTTTGGATTTCCCTGGTGGCGCAGTGGTTAAGAATCCACCTGCCAATGCAGAAGACACAGGTTTGATCCCTGGTCCAGGAAGATCCCACATGCCGTGGAGCAACTAAGCCCATGCGCCACAACTACTGAGCCTGTGTGTTGCAATTACTGAAGCCCGCGTGCCTAGAGCCCGTGCTCCGCAACAAGAGAAGCCACTGCAATGAGAAGCCCACACACCGCAACGAAGAGTAGCCCCCGCTCGCTGCAACTAGAGAAAGCCCATGCACAGCAATGAAGACCCAACGCAGCCAAAAAAATAATAAATAAAAATTTTTTTTAAAAATGAGACCTTTAATGGAAAACTATTGCTACAGGTACAGGTCTTCTATTCCCAGTCTGTCTCTGCAGCTATTGTTTTAATTACCTTGCCCTTTGGCTCTTGAGCTGGCCCTTTGCTGTGGCCTGCTTGTGGCGGAGGGGGGGGGTGTCGGTGGCAGGGGAGCTTCCTCTTCTGGAATGCAGGCCTTAATGAGCCATTTCAGAAAGACAAGCCCTACTGAGCCAGGAGCCAGAGCACCAAGAGGCCCCAGGGAGCAGAAAGGCTCATGAATTTCTGAGGCTGCCTTTCTAATTTGCATTTAAACGTAACTCCTGAAGAACAATTTCACCTGTGATTTTCTAAGCTGGGGCTTAAGGGAGTTTAGATGTTGAATATGTACAAATTATGTTAATACGACAGAGGTAAATGAAAGTCAAGTGCATTGTCATGTAAAATGTATACGTGTTATCTAAACGCCTACTTTCTACCAAAGGTTGTTTTTTTTCCCCCCTCTTAGGTGAAATGTGATGGAAATTTTTAAAATTAAGTGAATCTTTAAAATTCCTATTTGATTAACACTGTCTGATGATTCCTCATCTTCCTGTAACCCAGACTTCAGAAACCTTAGCAAGAGGAGGATTAGTTGGTGCCTGGCGACTTGGTACAATGCCTTGAAACCAATCTAATTTAACACCTGTGTGCGCGTCAATAAGTGTACTCAAGCACAAAAGTGAGCACGGTGTTGAGAGATTCTGACACTGACTGCATGACAACCACTGATTCTGTATTGAAACACTCGCAGACAAGAAACTAATTGCAGTGATGAAAGGCACTCGGCTAAAAGCAGGAGTAATCGCAGCCCTGATCCAAAGACAACCTGCTCGCCTTCACTGCCAGGGCGCTGGGACATTTATCTAAAACCTGCCTCTACCAGGTCTGACCACCTTTTGTCTCTGACCAATGAAAAAGGAAAATGATTTGCCGTCACTGCCCCCGCAACAGTGAAGGGTCTCTTGTTGAGCATAAAATGATGCAAAGGCGGACACCGGTCATCACACTGCACAGCTGAAAAGCTAATGAAGGGCATCTGTTTGAACCCCTTCTCCCCATCCACCCTTTGGTGCCGATGGAGACTATGGACACATTACCTTCCAAGCTGTGATACGACACACATAAGAAACTGTACCAGGGCCAGCGATGGTGCGGGAAATGTATACCACGATGCAGCCCTGTGATGCTGTGGTGACACGAAGCAGTCCTGTCAGCAGGTTGCAATTCAAGGTCATTAATTATGTGCTTCCTGAAATACACAGCTTCAACCACTAAGGGGATGTGAAGATTGTCTGCTTCGTTTGGAACTTAAAATAACCAGCAGTATGTGAGCCAACCAAGAAGCCTGCCAACCTGGAAGGCATCCTTAATCTGGGACTCACATTCACCTACTTGATTTTCAGTTTTACCAAACTCTTCGGGTCTTTTCTCTCGACAGCAATTAGGCTAGGAAGCACGCACAACATGTGGGGTTTGAAGTCCGAACCCACCCAGACCCACTGAATCATTGATTTCTCATTTTAACTCCCATGAATTGGGGGTAGAATTGGGTATTCTTCAGTATCACTCAAAGGAGAAAAAAATCAACAATCTATCTAAATTACCCAACTATCTGGACTGAACAATCTTACTTGGATAAGATAAACCTGCTTCTAAAATACGAAAGATGACAGCAGAGAAGTCTTCTGATTTCAAATCTATGGGTGCCAACATTGATCGTGGAAATATACGTGTAAACTAGTTATCTGTAAACCAAGTCATTTATTTTGGCATTTTGCTAATTAGTGAGACTGAAATGGAGAAAATCGTTTAGGAAATCTGGATTCTTATATACTCTGTGTCCTTAAAGTACGCTCCTGGGCTGAGAGTGAGAAGCATATGAGTTTCCATTTTACTGCACAAAGTTTGGAGCCCAGTTGGCTGAGGTGGGATGAGTGACACACGTGCTTTGATGAGCATTTGTGGCCACAGCCCTTTGTGCCAACATCTCATTATACCTTTTCCTTCACTCTTTTTTGCCAAGCCGCCCTACTTGATTATAAAAGTGTTGTGTCAAGGAACATCTCACTGAATTCAGGAAAAGCACAGCCAGGGAGATGGAAAACTAAAATATAGAAAAATGAGGCCAAGAAACAGATTTTGAAAGCAGTATTTTACAGGTAAGAAGACCCAAGAAGATGACTGATAGACCCATGTCCATACAACCAGCCAAGGGCAGAAGCAGGAGAAGAACCTATTATCCTGGTGCCCACCCAGGGCTTCTGTACACAGCCCACACTGCACTGTAAGGAAGAGGTTAACATCGACTCTTATTCAAAATCAAATTCTATTAGGTATTATGGATTTCTGGTGGGAATACCTTAGAAATGAAAAAAGCATTTTCAATTTAAATTAAATTAAATATCCAATTATGTCCCCGAGAACTCATACCTCAATAGGAATCTGTTTTACTTTACCGTTTTATAAAAAGAAACATTCACTTTTTTCTTTCTGGTCATAAATGAAGAGTTTTATGCAAAATGATTCATTTTCACCTCTGATTAAAATGCAGCCTATTAAAATAGGTTTGGTGATTACAATTTGAGGTCCAGGGACTCAACAAAATTGTACGGAATAGTTCCTGTATGTACATACACATATTTTTCTAGGAAAGGGTTCTCAGCTTTTATCAGATTTTCACATGGATCTATGACTTTCCCCAAAGATGAATAACTTCTGTTCCAGAGAGAGCTGAGGTTTTGGCAAAAGTAAGGAATCCTTACTCTGGAATCTTGTTTCTCTCAATAGCTCCTAAATCTCTTTGATTCGCCCAACTGCTTTTAAATTCGCAAAGGAAATCCCTAAGACCTACAAAGAAAAGTCAACTCCAGCTCTCCTTGGAAGGGGAACGGGAAGGAATTGATTAATTCTGCAGTGATGAAAATGTAATATACAACTTTTTACTTCATTCCAGGTAGGCTGAATTTCAGATTGGATATTGTCAGCAGAGAAACCATTTCTTTTCCTTTTTGCTCCCCTCTCTATCCTAGTTTTTTACCTTTAAAAGAAGGGCTTATATTTACTTGACTTGAATTTTCCTAGCAAGCTTTTTCTTCTGAATTCAAGTGACTGGAACTGAAATTATTCCACTTGGGGAGAAGAGAAAGCTGAAAGCCAATTTAATACTGGTTTTCAAATACATGAAGGGTACTCAGAGGGAGGACGACAGTCGCAGGAAATGGTCTTTGAACTAAACTATGAGGAATCTGAGTTTCACTCTAAAGTTAAATTTCCTGACATAAAGAGTTCATAACATTAAACTGAGAGATTGAAGGATTGTTTTTGCAGACTTTATAAATAGGACTGATTCTTAAAAGTCTGGGATGGCTTGGATGTGGTCCTGCCTGAAGTCAGGAGGATGAATTTCGCCACCAGTGGTCCCTTCTTGGCCTGTAAATCTAAGGCTATGGCTGGTGTACCAGAAGTTCGAACACTAGCCCTGGATGTCCAGAGGCACCTCTCTAACCAGGGCTGAGCAGCAGCCAATCAATAAATCCCACACACCGGCCATCTCTCAGCTAGCCACCACTGCCACAATGTAACTTGAGGCCTGCTTCTGTCTGAGGCTGGGAAGGGGGTATCCAACAGTGGGGAGAGCTCTGCTCCCTAATTTCACCCCTAGTCCCCCACCAAACACTTGGAGACCCTAAGTTTTCAAGAAAAACAGAAGTAGATCTCAGGTATTGTAGTAGAAATTTGCATGAATGCCAGTTTTGTTTACATCCGTATTTTAACTTTGCAGCACATATTTTTTCTTCTCTTGGCAAGAGGTAATAGCCTAGCTCTACTTCTGAAACAACCGTCTCTAAGACTGGGCTGGTCTCTGCCTTCCTTTTTGCTGGACAATCCTGTCCCCACTTAGAATGGAGGAGACGTCTACAGCCTTAAACCTTCAGATTGGCCTCAAAAGTCTTCATGTGGATCCCAAAGGGGACACCAAGGGGACGCTTAAAGATCTGGAAGCTCAGCTCCCTCCACCTCCGATCGGCCCATCCTCATAGGCTCAGAGATGCTGAGTTGTTCAGGGATCCTGGGAAACATCTGGTCAACCCTTGTCTGCAATGCTTGCCCCTCGATCACAGCTCCCAGCTGGTCACCCAGCTCCAGCCAGAGCGCCTACAGAAGAGGGAACCACTAACTCCAATCAAACCATCCAAAAGCTGTCTTGCTCTAAACAAGAGAAAGAGTTGAACTGAAATCTGCCTCTTCCTCTTGTCCGTATGTGCCCCTTCACACAAGTCTGTGAAACGTCACACAAAGATCTAAATGCAGGACATTCACCTGGGCAGTAAAGTCCAAAGACAGCTATAGTGCATGTGTCTTCAGGTTTAGGGTTGGGGATGGCGACGGAGGTTGTTGGAGTTTTTTTGTTTTTTTTGTTTTTTACATTTTGTATGTTTTTTTATTTGCTTCAGGTGAGGTGTGAACTGTCACTTGCCCGCACTCTGGATTTTTTCTGATCCCACAGCAAGGAGCCCTCAAATCAGCTAACGTGCGAAACTGGGAATGAAGACCCCACATCCTGCCACCTTGCCGACAGAGTCTCCTTTTCTAAAAAAAAAAATCAGAAGGTTACTGCGTGAGCCTGGATAGATCCCACTCTCAGCTTTCCACGGTCCCGACCGCCGAATCTCAGGTTCAGGAGAAGCATTCCTAGAAGGCTAGTGCCATCTCCCCTTTTTCAGCAACAGAATAATCTGAAAAACATGTCTGAGGACACTTTACAAGTGAAGAATCCCCACCGAGCTCTGATCCATGGGAAAATATCCATAGGGTAAATGCGTGGACTTGTGTGGTTGACTATGGTAGAGCTAAATACCCAGCAGAAACCAAAGGAGGCTGACACGCTCAATATGGAAAACTATTTAGAAAATGCTCACATTATGATTTTATTAATATTGGTAATATGGTGATGTTAACCAACACTACTTATTGTAACCAACATTACTTATTGGTTAATAAAAAAGTCAAAGCATGGATGAGAATAATATGAAGGTGAAAGTGACTGACTTCTCCCCGAGCACACAGGCCCAGCAGCCAACACGGCAGATGGAAATCATCATCCAGACTATGGGGGCACCCTCCTCCTTCTCCTAGAGGGGGCCACTGCACCATGTGCACCCACGACATGGCAGGAAAGAGATGAACCGCTAATGGGATCAAGAGTGGGCGTGTAAGGACCAAGCAAGCGTGCCCCAACTGCAAGAGATGAACTCAGGGAGGGAAGGAAGAGGGTTTAAGTCTGTCCAAAATCTGGAAGGGTGTAAGTAGGGAACATTTTATTAACAAACACATTTGTCTACCTCACTCGTGTCCTCCAAGACAAAGACTCGGACTAAGTTATCTTCGAGTCACCCCGAGGCCCTGCAGGGCCCTGCACACACTAGGTGTTCTGCACGCATGTACACTGAATTGGACTGCATTTTCTCAAGGCCAAAGTCTGTGCCTGAGAACCAGCTCCTTCTAGTAAGCGGTGTTGTGTAGGAGGAGTCTCTGTAGAAAAGGACTATGCTGGCTGGTCACATGCTCAGAGCAGCTGTGGAGCTGAGGCTGCGTGAGAACAGATTCCGAGGGCAGTCTCATCAGCCGTGAAAAGGGACCATTCAGAGTATGACAGAGAAAAAAAAGTCAGTATTTTTTTAGGTTTCTTTTTTCTGTTCTTTACTTACAAAAATAAATCACTCCCTAGTTCTGCTATCTCTATATTAAACATTTTCTTTCCTGCTGCAAATCCACTATTTGAACTCTGAGCATCACTTGGAATTTGAATTCTGTAAAGCAAAGCAATGCAGATATGCAAACGCTGTTCTGAGTATCTTACTGTCCACGTTTCTCACTATCTGCGGTTTTCAACTACACTTCTTACCATAATCAGGTGCTCTTAATTACATGTTTCTGGCCTATTTTTTTCTAATATAAAAACTCATGACAATCTCCTTGGGCTTATGGCCCCATTATGGTTACAGCACGCTATTCAACCCTAGCAACTGCTTAACTTAATGGAGGATTGTGAGTTTCATATTCATGGTTGTAATGTCACTTATGGAACTACATATTGTGCTGTTTGCGTTCCCCTGCTGTTCTGCAATCTCGTTTCAGCCTCGAGGGCTGTCAGGCACACTTGGCCCTTGTGCCAGGACAGAAGACACAAGATAAGCCCTACCAGACATAATGTCAATGTTTTCTTTCCTCTAACTGCAGATATAATGATCTTCAGGCACAAACGTGCATGAGGTGGCAATTAGAGACAGGGCACATCTCGGAAACAACTGTACCGGAAGGACACGAAGAAAGGCAATAATTTCTCTTTCCTAATATGTGGCAACTTTTAGATATCAAAGGAATAATAGACACAATCTATGAAAGGATTTGATTTGTGACAATTGCTTTTCTTTTCCTGATTCCATTAAAGCCAGGTTTGTTGACCCATGGGACCAGCTGTTTTCTTATTTAATACTCCCTGGGCAGCAATTACTTGTATCAATTTCCTTTTATCCAGATCATTTCTATAAAAAATGTCTTTCGGTCATGGTATTTTATTTACCAAAATATGCGCTGGCACAACATGCTTTTATAGTCAGTCTAATTATAGTCAGTTTAAGTAACACAGTTATTTTAAAATTCTATGAATTGTTTCTAATTGTAAAAGTAATTTGTATTCATTGTGAGAACAAAGTGGAAAAGGGTAAAAAAAAAAAAATCTATAATGCCACCAACCAAAATGATCTCTAGTAATAGACTGTATTTATAAAATTGAGATCATCCCCTGTATGCTGTTTCATACACTTATTTTTCGGTTCACATATCATAAAATTTTCTCATGATATAAGTGATCTTCAAAATCATATTTTAATGCCACATAAGACATAGGAATTTTTTCCTATTCCTTGACGTGTTAAATGAAACTATGACACACATTCCTGTGGGTAATATCCTAAATTTCTTCACTCATGCTCCAAATCGCTCTGCAGAAAATTAACAATTTAAACCTCTATAAGGATATGACAAGAACGTCTGCTCCCAATCCTTCACAGTCTTTAAATTATTGCCAATTTGATAGGTAACATGCTATGGTACTGATATTTTCATTTGCGTTTTTCCATATGGTTTTTTGGACAGCTGCGCACCTTCTTTTGTGAACGGCTGCTCAGGACCTTTGCCCATTTTTCTTTTACAGCACTGTTTTGTTTCTAATTGGCATTTAAGAGTCCTTTATATGCTAGGGATATTAACAGATTGCAAAATTTTCCCAGGTTTGTCATTTGCCTTTAAATCTGAGATCATGTTTTAAAAACTCAAAGGAATAGGAATTTGTATCTGTGTCATTTCTCGTATGAACTTCAAGGTGTCATTGGAAATGACTCCATTGATAATAATCAGATGCATTTGATGTTCTGGACTTGTCCACTGGCTGTTAACCACCTAAAATATAAAACCACTTGAGGGGCTTGCCTGGTGGCGCAGTGGTTAAGAATCCGCCTGCCAATGCAGGGGACATGGGTTCGAGCCCTGGTCCGGGAAGGTCCCACATGCTGCAGAGCAACTAAGCCCGTGCGCCACAACTACTGAACCTGCGCTCTAGAGCCCACGAGCCACAACTACTGAAGCCCACATGCCACAACTACTGAAGCCTGCATGCCTAGAGCCCGTACTCTGCAACAAAAGAAGCCACTGCAATGAGAAGCCCATGCACCGTAAAGAAGAGTAGCCCCCGCTCACCACAACTAGAGACAGCCCACGCACAGTAACAAAGACACAACACAGCCAAAAATAAATAAATTAAATTAATTAATTAAAAAAAGAAAAAAACCACTTGAACCTTTTGAAAAAGAGAGCTTTCAATTGACAACCATCCGAAGACAAAAAATGCCAGTAATCTCCATTGCTCTTTTGCCGTTCATGACATCAGGACCCAAAATGCCCAAAGGTTTTATCCCTACACAATGCTCTCCCTCAAGCCACAGGAACCACACACCAGCAAGCAAAGGCTGTCTAGGACAAAACTCTCATCCTTCAGAATGCAGGCTAGAGTTCTAAGGAAGCCGAGGAACATAAACAGAACAGAAAGAAGCACCCCAGCTTGAGCAACCACACTCACTGAGCTACCTGAATTCCTGAGTCTCATCCTGGCAAGTTAACGACGGGAAATATTCCTTAGGACTCTCTGGGTCTGATGTGTGGACCCAGGATACTAAATTCACTAGAAATGTGCAGAAAACGTTAAACACAGAGCATTTAACTCAAAATGCAACTGAAAGCCAGGCAATCAAGAAGAGAGCTAAAATCAAATATAATATAGAAAATCAGAAAGGACAGAAAAAAATACTTCCTAATTAAAGCACGGGAGGATTTAACAGTGGAGGAAACAGAACAGACTGGGCTTTATGAGATAGGTTCACTCACCCACAGTTACTCAGGTAATTGCCACATACAGGTAATCTCCCTGACGGACAGGACATTGTCTTTGTCACAATATGTTAAGTACTCATTCATACATGGGACAATCCACAAATCCTTAATAAAGACAGAAGTCTCAGCCCCTTAAAGCATTATTCATACGCCTGTGGCTGATTAGAGTTCAACCATAAGAGATTAGAAATATATTAGAGGAAATCTAAGCTCTGCTTAATCAGATGAGCCTGGTGCAGGTGTGAGATTAATTCGCAGTGTTCCTTGAACAGGACGCCAAGCCATCCATCCCAATGGCGGACAATGCGCAGCGTGAATGGAACCTGCTGTTCACCTGGCCCATTTCCTCCATTCTGCTTTGAATGGTTTGTAACTTTTCAATCGTTCATACAGAGGACGATCCCCACAGCTCTGCATCACCTCTCTGTTTTTGCCTTCGTCCAAGATGATGCAATGCATTTTTTTGTGGATTACTCGTGAATTATTTTCAAATGTCTCTGTTGTTACTATAATATTATTAATATATCCTGAAATAGTACCAAATGCTTGACAAAATCAAGTGTTTTGACCTTCAAGGGTCTGGTGTGGTTGGCCAGCTGAGGGGAGAGGCTGCAGAGAACCAGGACCAGAATCTTTTTATCTAATTGACCTCAGAAGGGCCAGAAGGCAGAAACATAATTATCTGGACAATGTGGGTGAGAAAAACTCACTTCTCCCTGAATCCCTTGTTTAAAGAGGCTTTAATGGACTGAATTACAGATAATTGTTCTGCACTGGTTTGTGTTTAATTAAAATCAGAAAGGGAATAACACTGCCAGGCAAGCAGCTTCCTCTGGGTTAGAATACTGAGCACTCACTCCAAAGGTTTATGCAATGGTTGTACTACACGGCTCCAGAAAGCGCCAACTGGGCAGGAAAATTCATCTAAACAACATTAGTTTTACTTTCACTAATTTCAGAAAAAATCCACTTCACAGAGCTTATAAAACCCTGGTTTTCAAGCATGA